>NW_026646888.1:0-1289000 GCF_950005125.1 Chionomys nivalis | reverse complement strand
ATGAGCCAGGGGCCAAGGGAAATGGGGGGCAGGCAGAGCCGGTCCAGGAGAGCACAGCGGACACTGCAGCCCCAGCAGCAGGAGCCCGCGTTCCCTCTCTGTCAAGTTTTAGAAGTTGCTTATAATGCTTATAATATATATTTCTTTTCTCTAGTAGTCTCTGAATCTGCTTTGCTGTTTCTTAATCACATAATATTGAGCAATTTGGGTCCTAAAATAGTATTTTGATTAATGTGATTGTTTGAAAGAGAATGGTCCCATAAAAGCTCCTATATTTAAATGCTTGACCCCTAGTTGGTGGAACCATTTTGAGAAAGATTAGATGTGACCTCGTTGGATAGGTGTTTCACAGGAGGTGGTCTTTGAGATTTCAGAAGCCTAAGACAGGTCCAGCCCCTCCCTCCACCACCTCTGCTACCAACTTCTAAATCAGGTTAAAACTCCCAGCTACTCTCCAGTGTCATGCCTGTGTGTTGCCATGCCCCATGACGTGATGGTCATGGACTCACTCTCTGACCATGAGCAAGCCCCTAATTAAATGTTTTCTTTTCTAAGCTGCCTTCATCATGGTGTCTCTTTACAATAGAAAAGTAACTATGATAACGTTGTTACATGGTATTGCTGTGACAGGACTTGTCAAGCTACTTGTTAGAGGAATGTTGACTTGGGAACTTTGCATGAGGGAAGTGGTTGAATGTTTTAAGTGGGGCTTAAAAATGCTACAAGAGCTTTGAAGACAGTAGTACTAAGAGCAATGTGGAATATAGAGGCCCAGTTCAAGAGGTTTCAGGGTGAAACAGTATTAGAAACTCGAATAAAGTGAACACAAAGAAAAACATATAGATCCTCCTGGAAACTGGAAGCAGACAAGAGCACTGGGCAAAAGTTGGGAAGGTGGGGATTGGGTGGGATGAAGGGGAGGGGGGATAGAGAGGGGAGAAGGGAAGAATTAGGGAGAGCTTGGGAGAGTGGGATGGTTGCGATGGAGGAAGGGTGGATATGGGAGCAGAGAAGACGATATCTTAATTAAGGGAGCCATTTTAGGGTTGGCAAGAAACTTGGCTTTAGAAGGATTCTCAGGTGTCCACGGGGATATCTCCAGCTAGGTCCTTGGGCAGTAGATGAGAGGGTGCCTGAACTGGCCTTGTCCCATACTCACACTGATGATTATCTTGAATATCACCATAGAACCTTCGTCCAGCGATACATGGAGATAGAGACAGAGACCCACAGCAGAGCATTAGACTGAGCTCCTAAGATCCAGTTGAAGAGCAGAAGGAGGGAGAAGATGAGTAAGGACATCAGGACCAGGCAGGGTTGGTCCACCCACTGAGACAGTGTGCCTGAGCTAAATCCAGCTGGAGGCATGGGGGCTGACTGAGAAGCCAATGATAATGGCACTGAGATTTGTCTCTACTGCATATACTGGCTTTTGGGGATCCTAGTCTGTTTGAATGCACACCTTCCTAGGCCTGGTTGGAGGGGGGAGGGCCTTCCCAAAGGGCAGGGTACCCTGCCCTCTTAGGATTGGTAGAGAAGGGGAAGAGTGAGTGGGGGAGTAACAGGGAAATGGGAGGAGGGGAGGAAGTGCAAATTTTGAATGGTATTATTTATAAAAAATAAAAAAAATAAAAAGAAACTGGAATAAAGACAATTCTTGTAATGTTTTAGCCAACAATGTGGCTGCTTTTGGCCCTTGTCCTAAGAACCTGCTTGAGGCTAAATTGAAGAATTTTGGAACAATATTATTGGCAGAGATTTCATTCAAGACAGTATTGACTCATGGTTATTAGTAATCATTCTTAATGCAGCTCTAAAATGAAAAAGTGCTAAGAAAGTGTTCTACCACTGAGATAAAACCCCAACAACTGGCTCAAAAGCTACAAAGAAACACTGTCCCCTTTTATTTATGGCTAGAAACCGATTATGAGTGAGTACATCCCATGTTCCTCTTTTTGGGTCTGGGATACCTCACTCAGGATAGTGTTTTCTATTTCCATCCATTTGCACGCAAAATTCGAGAAGTCATTGTTTTTTACTGCTGAGTAGTACTCTAATATGTATATATTCCACACTTTCTTCATCCATTCCTCCATTGAAGGGCATCTAGGTTGTTTCCAGGTTTTGGCTATTACAAACAATGCTGCTATGAACATAGTTGAACAGATACTTTTGTCATTTGATGTGGCATCTCTTGGGTATATTCCCAATAGTGGTATTACTGGATCTTGGGGTAGGTTGATCCCAAATTTCCTGAGAAATCGCCACACTGATTTCCAAAGTGGTTGCACAAGTTTGCATTCCCACCAGCAATGAATGAGTGTGCCTCTTTCTCCACAACCTCTCCAGCAAAGGCTATCATTGGTGTTTTTGATTTTAGCCATTCTGACAGGTGTAAGATGGTATCTCAAAGTTGTTTTAATTTGCATTTCCCTTATCGCTAAGGAGGTTGAGCATGACCTTAGGTGTCTTTTGGCCATTTGAATTTCTTCTGTTGAGAATTCTCTGTTCAGATCAGTGCCCCATTTTTTTATTGGGTTCATTAGCATTTTAAAGTTTATAAATAAAAGACATTAAGCATATAATGTGTGATCCTATAGAAGTTAAATAAGAAAGTGAACCCAAAGAAATCCGCTTGGAGAGGGGGAAGTAGACAAGATTGCAGGGCAAAAACTGGGAACTTGCGGGTGAGGTGGCATGGGGCAAAGGGGAAATGGGATGAGAAATATGAGAAGGGGAGGATGGGAGGAGCTCGGGGGATTGGGATGGTTGGGATATGGGAAGGATGGATACGGGAGCAGCGAAGTATATATCCTATCTAAGGGAGCCATCTTAGGGTTGGCAAGAGACTTGAGGGGTTCGCAGGTGTCCAGGAATATGTCCCCAGCTGGTACCTTGGGCAACTAAGGAGAGGGAACCTGAAATGACCCTATCCTATACTGATGAATATCTTGCATATCACCTTAGAACCTTCATCTGGCGATGGATCGAGGTAGAGACAGATTCTCAATTTGGAGCAACGGTCTGAGCTCTTAAGGTCCAAATGAGGAGCAGAAGGAGGGAGAACAAGAGCAAAAAATCAGGACCACGAGGGATGCACCCACCCACTGTGACAGTGGAACTGATTTATTAGGAGCCCACCAAGGCCAGCTGGTCTGGGACTGAATAAGCATGGGTTGATTCCGGACTCTCTGAGCATGGCGGTCAATGAAGACTGATGAGAAGCCAAGGACAATGGCACTAGGTTTCAATCCTAATACATGAACTGGCTTTGTGGGAGCTTAGCCTGTTTAGAAGCTCACCTTCCTGGACGTAGATAGAAGACCTTCGTCTTCCCGCAGGGCAGAGAATTTGGACTGCTCTTCAGTATCGAGAGGGAGGGGGAATGGTGTGGGGGGAGGAGAAGAGGAGTGGGGATAGGGGGAGGGGAGTGGGGGGAGGGGGCAATATTTGGGAGGAGGGGAGGGAAATGGGAAACGGGGAGCAGGTGGAAATTTTTAATTAAAAAAGAATAAAAAATAAATAAAAGAAAAAAAAAAAAAAAAAAAAATGAGAGAAAAAAATGCATCAGTTGGCCTCTTATGTTGAGTAGACTCTTCAAACATCTAGAGAGCATAGACAGGGGGCTGGCGATGTAGCTCTGTTGATAAAACACTTGCCTACCATGCATAAAACCAGGACCTTTCTCCATCACTGCATAACCCAGATGTGGGGGTACAGGCCAGTGATATCACATCACCCTCACCTACAAAATTAATTGGAAAGCCTAGAAAATGTGATACAACAACACATCCTGACACAGAAAGATAGAAAAAGAGAAAGGGAAAAGAGAGATAGAGATAAAGATAGAAAGGGGGAGGAATAAGAATAGCCTGCATCATGAGCAAGGAAGTCAGAACCGTGAGGGGTGTACCCACCCACTGAGACGGTGGAGCTGATCTATTGGGAGCTCACCAAGGCCCGCTGGACTGGGACTGAAAAACTTGGGATAAAACCGGACTCTCTGAACATGGTGGACAATGAGGGCTGATGAGAAACCAAGGACAATGGCACTGGGTTTTGATCCTACTTCATGTACTGGCTTGGTGGGAGCCTAGTCTGTTTGGATGCTCACCTTCCTAGACCTGGATGGAGGGGGGAGGACCTTGGACTTCCCACAGGGCAGGGAACCCTGACTGCTCTTTGGACTGGAGAGGGAGGGGGAAAGGAGTGGGGGGAGGGGAGAGGAGTGAGGGGAGGGAGGAGGAGTGAGAGGAGGGGGAGAGGAGTGAGGGGAGGGGGAGAGGAGTGAGGGGAGGGGGAGAGGAGTGAGGGGAGGAGGAGAGGAGTGAGGGGAGGAGGAGAGGAGTGAGGGGAGGGGGAGAGGAGTGAGGGGAGGGGGAGAGGAGTGAGGGGAGGGGGAGAGGAGTGGAGGGAGGGGGAGGGAAATAGGAGGCGGGAGGAGGCAGGAATTTTTTCAATAAAAAATAAATTAATTTAAAAAAAAGAAAAAAAAAAAAAGAAACACTGTCCCCACAAAAAAAAGGAAGGAAGGAAGGTAGGAAGAAAGAAAGAAAGAAAGAAAGAAAGAAAGAAAGAAAGAAAGAAAGAAAGAAAAGTGCAAACAGGGCAAAGAGAAATACAAATGCACAATCTGAGAGGAAAAAGGAAGACCAGGAAATAAAATGCCTACACCTAGGTTTGTGCTGAAAGAGGTACAGAGAATTGGAATGAAGGTAAAGATCCCACCTAGCTAACCATGAAACCTGTAAAAAGAAAATCCCTAGAGAATCTACTCCAAAAACAAAGTAAAGCTTATTCAACAAAGGAAAACACCAAGAGTTCAAAGTTTATACAAATGGAATCCAATGAGAGAGCCATAATCCATCCAAAATGTACAACAATACTTGCTTGAATTTAGAATCCAAAATACTGGAGTTAAGAGGTTGTGAAATCTTCCTCATTAGTTCAGAAAAAAATGTTACAGCCCTGATGGCATGTGGCTTGCAGGCCCATAGAGGCCATCATATAAAGCTGAGAACAAGACGCTTGGATTTGTACTAAAGATCCAAAATGTTGGAGACTCCAGAGTCACAGTGATGCACTAACCCTGTGAAACTGTAAAATGCATTCTTTTATAAATTAGCTTGGTATCGTGCTATCTCTCTCTCTCTCTCTTCTATCTCTCTCTCTCTCTTTCTCTCCCTCCACCCCGTGTGTGGAAATAAATGAAAAAAACTTCTAGTTCTTTAATTTATAACCAACATAGTAAAGATTACAGTTTAACTTTTTGTAAAACAATGTACTGAAGGTGGGGCTGAGAAGATTGCTTTGAACTGAGTACTTGCTGCTCTTCTAGGAGGCCTGGGTTTGGATCACAGCAGCCCCATGAGTAAGTTCATGGACATGTAACTCCAGTTCCAAGATATCTGAACTCTTCTCACCATGCCAAAAGACACCAGCACACACCTGGTACATACTCAAGACACACATACAAATAAAATAAATCTTTTTTTAAAATAATCTTTTAAAAAAATAATAAAGGCTACCCTCCTGCAACTTGGGTTGGACTTTAAAACACAGCTTGCTCCAATACTGAGGGGACTTAAGAGGTGAGTGCACAGTCACATGGCAGGACGCCCCACTCTCTAGGACCTCCCCAGTGGGACAAAACTCCAGGCCCCTCCCCAACTCCCTCGGCTTTTCTAGCCAGCCAGCAGGGAGTTTCCTGTGGCTAGGATCCCCTCAAACCCAATCCCACCCATGGGACACCCCCCAAGGTACTAGCCACACCCTGCCTAAGAGCTGAAAGCTTGCTATAATTCTGAGGGGACCAAGAGCTTGCTACAACACTGAGGGGATTAAGAGAGCACCAAGAGAACACAACAGGAAAGAAGACTGAGAGAGCAGGCGTATAGAGACCTCAGAAACTTCTGAGACAGACAGTGACAGTAAAGCATATCAAGAAAAACTCCCAAACACTCAGACAGCCACTTCAAGGACTGGACCAAGACACAAAAACACTGCAGGCCTCATTTGAAGGACTAGATGGGTAGGCGCCAAAGTAAGAATCCCTCCAACAACCTAAAAAGCAACATGGTAACACCAGAAACCAGTGGTCACACAACAGGAAGACTTGATAATCCTAACCCAAAAGAAGTAGAAGAAAACAACTTTAAACTCTTCAACTGGACTTTGGGAGCTCAGTCCAGTGCTCCAATGTGGATCTCTGCCTCTGTTGCCATTAGTTGCTGGATGAAGGTTCTATGGTGATATTTACGATAATCATGAGTCTGGTTAGAGGGCAAGTCAAGTACTGGCCACCTCACCTCTATTGCTTAGGTTCTTAGGCATGCCACCACGCCTTACTCACTTAACCAACTGACTTCCCTTTCAAGTGATGCTGTGTGGAATAAACTTACAGAAAACAGAAATAACAAGTTGTGGCTATAGCACAGGTATACTGAAGTAGAAACTATTGGGTCAAATCAGAGATGCAGCCCTACAAATGGAAAATAAGTAAAGCTAAAAAACTACTTTTTAAAACAAACACAAAACCTGATGACCTCCCCTTGCAAAGTGATTAGCTGTAAACAAAACACTTATTTCAGCACACAGCCTGGATCTACACTGCATCATGTAGGAAAAAAAAGTCTACTAAACACATCTTGGTACTATTAGTAGTACAAAAATGAAAGCCAAGTCCTAATAATGTACTGTTTGCTGATAATAGTTAAAAGAGATAAATACTTAAAATATCATAAATAACAGTCCCACCTAGTGTGACTCAAAAAGAACAAATAATATTCCCAATCTAATTATGGAAACATCTCCAAATAGTACAAGTCATGAAAAGTCAGCAGCCGTACCTAGTGTGACTCAAAAGAACAAATAAAATTCTTAACCTAATTATAGAAATATCCCCAAGATGTATAACCCCAGCAGCACAGACATTGAGGGCACACTGAATAAATGGGACCTCCTGAAACTGAGAAGCTTCTGTAAAGCAAAGGACAGTGTCATTAAGACAAAAAGGCAGCCTACTGACTGGGAGAAGATCTTCACAAACCCCGCAACAGACAAAGGTCTGATCTCCAAAATATATAAAGAACTCAAAAAACTAGACGTTAAAATGATAATAAACCCAATTAAAAATGGGGCACTGAACTGAACAGAGAATTCTCAACAGAAGAGTTTCAAATGGCCAAAAGATACTTAAGGTCATGCTTAACCTCATTAGCGATCGGAGAATTGCAAATCAAAACAATTTTGAGATATTATCTTACACCTGTCAGAATGACTAAAATCAAAACCACAAAGGATAGCCTTTGCTGGAGAGGTTGTGGAGAAAAGGGTACCCTCATCCATTGCTGGTGGGACTGCAAATTTGTGCAACCACTTTGAAAATCAGTGTGGCAGTTTCTCAGAAAAATTGAGATTAACTTACCCCTGGACCCAGCAATACCACTCTTGGCAATATACCCAAGAGATTCCCTCTCATATGACAAAAGCATTTGTTCAACTATGTTCACAGCAGCATTATTTGTAATAGCCAGAACCTTGAAGCATCCTAGATGTCCTTCAATGGAAGAATGGATGAAGAAAATGTGAAATATATATACATTAAAGTATTACTCAGCGGTAAAAAACAATGACTTCTTGAGTTTTGCATGAAAATGGATGGAAATAGAAAATACTATCCAGAGTGAGGTAACCCAGACCCAAAAAGAACATCATGGGATGTACTCACTCATCATTGGTTTCTAGCTATGGATAGGGGCCACTGAGTCTATAATTTGTGATCCTAAAGAAGCTAACAAGTGTGTACACCCAATGAAAAACATAGTTATCCTCCTGGGTATGGAAAATAGAGAGGATTGCCGGGCAAAAATTTAAAATCTTGAGAGTGGGGTGGGATAGGGGTGAGGGGAGATGGGGAGAGAAAAGTGTGAAGGAGAGGATGAAGGGAACTTGAGGAAACGGTATGATTGGGGGTAAAAAAAGGGTGGATAGGGGAACAGGGAACTCATATCTTAGTTAAGGGAACCACATAAGGGTTGGCAAGAGACTTGAACTTGGAGTGGCAACCAGGTGCCCAGGGCAATGTCCCCAGTTAGTTCCTTGGGCACCTGAGGATAGGGAACCTGAAATGAACCTATCCTATAGCCATAGTGGTGAATATGTTGCATATCACCATAGAAACTTCATCTAGTGATGGATGGAGAGAGAGACAGAGACACACACTGGAGCACCAGACTGAGCTCCCAAGGTTCTAATGAGGAGCAGAAGGACTGAGAACATGAGCAAGGAAGTCACGACCACGAGGGGTGCACCCACCCACTGAGACAGTGGGGCCGATCTATTGGGAGCTCACCAAGGCCAGCTGGACTGTGACTGAAAAAGCATGGGATAAAACCGGACTCTCTGAACATGGCAGACAATGAGAGTTGATGCTAGAGGCCAAGGACAGTGGCACGGGGTTTTGATCCTACTTCATGTTTTGGCTTTGTAGGAGCCTAGTCAGTTTGGAAGTTCACCTTCCTAGACCTGGATGGAGTGGTTAAGTCCTTGGAATTTCCACAGGGCTGGGAAACCTGACTGCTCTTGGGACTGGAGAGGGAGGAGAAGAGAAGTGGTGGGAGCGGGAGGGTGGCGGGCAGAGGCGGAGGGAAATGGGAGGCAGGGAGGAAGAGAAAAAACCTAACCAAGGAGTCCAACAATGACCACAATATCTCTGACAATTAGAGACCCTTCACCAGTGCAACTCGAAGAAGGCAAACACACAAAATTTACTACTAAAAAATGAACGGAGTTAACAACCACTGGTCATTAATATCACTTAATGTCAATGGACTCAACTCACCTATAAAAAGGCACAGACTAAGAGATTGGACACGAAAACAGGATCCAACATTCTGCTGTTTACAAGAAACACACCTCAACCACAAAGACAGACACCTTCTCAGAGTAAAGGGTTGGGATAAGGCTTATCAAGTAAATGGACCTAAGAAACAAGCAGGTGTGGCCATACTAATTTCTAACAAAGTTGACTTCAAACTTAAATCAATCAGAAGAGATGGAGAGGGACATTTTCTACTCCTAACAGAAAGAATTCATCAGGATGAAGTCTCAATTCTGAATACCTATGCCCGTAATATAAAAGCACCCACGTATGTAAAAGAAACATTGCTAAAACTCAAGGCAGCAATCAAACCGCACACATTAATAGTAGGAGACTTTAACACTCCTCTCTCACCAATGGACAGGTCAATTAGACATAAACCTAAAAGAGAAATAAGAGAATTAATGGAGGTAATGAATCAAATGGACTTAACAGACATCTATAGAATATTCCACCCAAAATAGGAAAGAATATACATTCTTCTCTGCAGCTCAAGGAACCTTATCGAAAATTGACCACATACTTGGTAACAAAGCAAACATCCACAGTTCCAAAAAATATCTGTAACCACCTGTATCTTATCAGATCACCATGGATTAAAGCTAGAATTCAAGAACAATGCAACCCCCAGAAAGCCTACAAACTCATGGAAACTGTACAGTCATCTACTGAAAGCAAGTTTTTCATTTCTAAGACTTTGGAGTTGCTAACCTGTGAATGAACTAAACACAGAAAATTCAATTAAAAGAACCTTTCTTCGAAGCCAGAGATTGCTCAGAGGTTAAGAGTACATAATGGCATTTCTAGAGGACCCTGGTTTGGCTCCCAGCACCCAAATCGAGGCTAGCAATCATCACTCCAGTTCCTGGGGCACCAGTACCCTCTTCTGCACTTTGGGCACTTCACCCAGAATATACATCCAGGTAAAACAGTCACACATAAAATAAAAATAAAATCAATCTATAAAATAAACCAAGTTCTCTGGTCTGAGGATGAAGCTAAGAATTTGTCTAGTGTGTATAAGATCGAGGTTCTACCCTAAAAATGAAGAAAAAATTTCCAGTATACTTTGTTGGACATGGTGGGTCATATCTATAATCCTAACATTTGAGAGGCTGAGGCAGGGGATGCTTAGTTTGGAGGCAGGGTAGGCACAAAAGGTTCAAGTACAGCATGATATACAACAGCCTTGAAGCTGTTGCCAGGCAGCAGTTCCTCCTGGCTCTGGGCAACATTGGAGGCCTGACGTGAGGCAACATACATCTTCTGGATTGGACCTCCTCGAAGGACCAGTGTGGTCCACGATAGCACAAGAGGCTGTGTTGGTTTTAGAGGTTCATGCTGCTTTCCCAGACAGAGATGAAGCCTGAGATCCACATGGACCTACACAGTCTGTGCTACTGTCCAATGCCTTTGTGATGTCCTCAGGCTCTCCTGTCTTGGTGTACCAAGCCTGTGTGAGTGGCATGTGTAACCACATGAGACCATGTTTGAGGGACATGGTCCATGCAGTCCCTAGGGTTCTGATATGGCCAAGAGCCAGGTTGATGTCTGTGGTCCAAGTTACCACCAAAGTCTATGAGGAAGCCCATGGTCAGAGTTGATGTCTGAAGCCATGTTAATGTCTGTGAGTATGGGAGAGCCTGCTCTGCCCCTCAGTGCAGGCAATACAGGCAGTAGCATGGGTGCAGGATATCTAGTCCCGCCCCATCCCAGCCACTGCAAAGCCTTCCTCAGCTGATGGATGGTTTCTGGCATGGATATAGGCTGAGAAAGACTCATTCCCTTTGGGAACTTGACCACTAAGAATTTTACCATTTCAGTGAATATACAGTCAATACAAAATAGACTTGTCTTTTTTGAAGTGGGGAGATCATGGTGGACAGGAAGTAGAAATGGGAAGACTGGGAGGTGAGCACCATGGAGGCACATAATGTGAGATTCCCAAATAATCAATAAAAATGTAAACAGAAGAAAAAGAAGGAAATGAGAACCCTCTGAGACTCTGTCGCAAATATCCTGAAAATTTCTCCCCTCTTATCAACAAACTTTGTAAATTACAAAATTTGTAAAATAAAAAAATTGAGCATCAGGAAAGCTGAGCTTCCAGGACCCAGTTTACTGTTGTGTAACAAAAATAAAATTCCTTAACAAGCCGAGGGTAGGATATTTATTAAAAAATACAAAGATGGCCCAAGAGATTCTTTTCAGAATTCACTTTAATAATAAACCCCTAGCTTACTTTAATAAGCCTATAACAAGAACAGATTCTAGGCCATGATGTCCAAAGCATGACAGCTGACAGCTGATAAAACACTAAAGGCTTAATTTTCCTACCCTAGCAATCTGCCAGAATTTAACTTATTGAAAGAGGCCAATGTCTTTTTTTGTTCTAATGATGATAGTGCATACTTTCATTTTTTTCAATTTTACTCAGATTTATTAAAGTATAACAAACAGATAAATTTACAGGGTAAATGTCTTAATGCAGATAAACATTACAAAATGTCTAAGTTGAGGTAAACAACTATCATCTCACTTACCTATCACATTTTATTGCAGACATTTAAGATCCACACTCTTTGCAATTTTCAAGTATGTGTTTCTCTTATTCCTTAAAATGACTACATTTATTTAGCTTTATAATTCTGGGCTACAATACTTTTACAGCGATTTCTGATCTTCAATAAGGAAAGTATGCTAGATCTCGTCATGAACGTATTTAGCATACATGGATTCAACATAGGCTCCGCTGAACCATTCTGATTCTGATGGTGTCATGATTCTCACCACACAAACCCGTTAAAGATGAAATGGGCACACACCACATGCAGATTTTGGTGTTTTCTCAATCTTCTTTGTATGAAAGTAAACAATTCTATTACAAGGGTTTTCTATTCCAATCTATTACAGCATAGTTTTGTTGAGGCAGTTTCTAGAAACTGTGATGGTACATCAATCACTGAGCCATTCTAAAGAGCTACATTATTGTTTATAGCAATTGTGATGTATAATAGACCTCTAGAACATACTCAGCCTAACTAAAACTTTGTACCCTAGGAAGAATATCTCCCTATCTCCTCTCCCCAGGCAGCCTCTGATAACCACCATTTTAGCCTCTGTCTCTGAGTTCAACTTTTTATATTGTATTTATAAGTTAAAACAATCAGTATTTCCATGTCTTTCAGTTCTAGGCTTATTTCATTTATTATACTGTCTTCCAGATTAGATCACATAAAATGATGGGATTCCCTTCATTAAGTATGAGTTGTCTTCCACTGTGTGTATACATGCATGCTTGTAAACACCATGCTATCATTTTCTATTGCTGATCATCTTGTTTCTACTTTTAACTTTCTGAGGGATCTCCATACTATTTTCCATAATGACTGTACCAAGCCATAATTCCACCAAGAGCCTATAGAGATTTTTATTATGTCTTTACCAAAATGACTTTGTCTTTTTTTCTTTTTTTTTCTTTTCTATTATTCTTTTTTTTGGGGGGGGTTAATACTGCAAGGTGATCTTGAGTTCACTATGCACTATGTAGCCAAGGGTGCCCTTACCTAGGTTGAACTCCTAGTTCTCCCACTTCAGCCTTCCAAGAGCTGGGATTAAAGTGTGCACCACAAGCTTTGCTTCTTTTGTCTTTTCCACAATGACCATCTGAACAGAGAAGAGGTAATAATATGATATCTCACTGTGGTTTTGCTTTCATTACTCTAATGATTAGTGATATCAAGTATTTTTTCATAGAACTATTAAAAAGAAGCCACTTTCTGATTCATTACTAATATCACATATAAGTACTTATAGTTTAAAACTGACTTAAAAACTTCAAGCAAAATAAAGACCTTACTTAGAAAGACGTTCTTCCTCTAGAATTATGCAAGAAACATTTGGCAATTCCCTGCTCCATAAAAATGGTCTTTTCTAGTTGAAAAGCTAATCCTGATACATGATTGCAAAGAACACTGTCTTGCAAGCAACTCTATCTTGAGAAGTCTATAGCCACCCTTACTACTGTGTGTACAACTCCCACTTTCCTTAACACACACACACACACATGCGTGTGCTTCTGTATATTAAACCATTTCCTCAAAAAATAAAAAAAAAATAAAAAAAAACCTCAACCTTTCAGGAAAAAACAATTCTGCTCATCCTTAATAAAAAAAGAAAGGAAGAAAAAAAAGTAGTAGGTAGAGGTCAGTGGTGAAGTACCTGAGTGCAAGAAGCCCTGAGTAATATATAAAAAAAATGAGCACATGTAAAATGTTAAACATCATTAACAAGAACTAAAATGAAAACTACAATGAAGCCTGATGCAGTAGCTCAAATAGAGGCAGGAGAACACCAGGAGGTCAAGAGCAGCCTCAGTTACCTAAGAACCAGTTGGTAAAAAACAAAACACAAAACACCTACAGTTAAAACTGTTACATATATAATACAGACTAACCAAATTTCTATAAATGGCAACACCAAATGCTAGTAATGATATGAAGGAATTAGAACATTTTGGCAAGCAAGTTAGTTACAATAACACTAGCAATTCTACTCATGGATAAGCTAAAAGAATCAAAAACAGATGTTCAGCCGGGCAGTGGTGGTACACAACTTTAGTCCCACCACACATGACGCAGAGGCAGGCGGATCTCTGTGAGTTAGAGGCCAGCTTGGTCTACAAGAGGTAGTTCCAGGACAGTTTCCAAAAGATACATAGAAAACATGTCTCGAAAAGAACAAAAAAACTAAATTAAAAAAAAGAAAAGCATATGTTCAAAGACAAGTCTATATGTATATGTTTATATAAGAGCTTTATTTATAATAGCCAAGACCCAGAGACAACCAAGATGTCTTCATGAATAAATGATAAATTGTGGTACAGTTATATTGTGGCAAACTACTCGGCCATTAAAAAAAAGTACACTGTTGCTACATTATAACAAAAGGATAAACCTCAGCGCTAAGTGGAAAAAGTCAGTCCTAGACTGTTAGGTAGGGTATATAAGTTATGGTTCTTTGAAAACCTGATACAAAAACACATGACTGGTTGTCAGGTTGGAAGAGAAAATACAGGCAGAGGGAAATGGGCCAAGCTATAAAAAAGGTACCCTGAGCATTCCTTGTGAGGATGAAGTATGTCAATTTGACTATCAGGGTACAATTTCAATACTGTGGACCTGACATTGTAGTTTTATAAGATGTTATCAATGGGGAAACTGAGTAAAGAGTATAGAGGAATCCCTGTATTATTTTGTTCAACTACATGCAAATTTATAGTCATCTAAAAATGATTCAAAACCTAAAAGATACATTCACTCAGATCCACATCTATTTTAAGTGTTTTTCTGTCAGCGGGACTCATTGTGTACCACAGACTACCTTAGAACTTGATACACAGACCAGGCTCCATACAAATTTGAGTTTCTCCTGCCTCCACTTCCCAAGTTCTGGGATGACAGGCTTGCACCACCATGACTATCTGAATGCTTTCAATTATATTTCCTTTGGACCTCAAAGCTGTTCTCACCCCACCTTCTTCTTTGTTTCTCCAAGGCTCATGGTCTCCACTGACCACCCTTCTTTACCAATGTCATAAAGTCCTTCACCTCACACAAACCCAAACATTTGGCCAGCTCTATTATTACCAAATGTGCTCCATAAAAGCCACTCCTTAAATCAAAGTCCATATGAAAACCAATCAGGTCCAGAGTCTGTTATTTTTATACATCCATATTGCTTGACAAGATCACATTCCATACAAAACCTTTCGAAGTTTACTGTTTACTCGCAGCAGAGCTTCCCCAGGAAACACATTGTTTTCACAGCAATGATGCTTGCTCACTTACTTGACTATTTCACCAAACAATGTGTGTTTCAAAGTTCTAAATTACAGGAAATAGGAGGAAGAATTTTAAAAAATGGCAAGCACAAATGTAAAAAAACAAGTAAAGACACAACTTTCAAAATAGAAAAAAATACAAATTTTAAAACTACAGATGCTGCCCGGAGTGGTGAGACAAGCCTCTAATCACAGCACTTGGGAGTCAGAGGCAGGTGGATCTCTGCATTCCAGGAGAGCCTGGTCTACAGAGCAAGTTCCAGGAGAGCCTGGACTACACAGAGAAACCCTGCATCAAAAAACCCAAAAGAATAACAATAATACAGATGCTGCCAATAAAAAGAATGAAACTAGACAGGGTATATGTATGAAGAAACCGGTATTCTACTCTGTAATGCCAGAACAACAAACATGCTTGAGATCATATCAGGCCAATAAAACTTCCTACAAAACCAGGTCTATAAAGTCTATTCTTCTGCAATTTTAACAACAACAACAACAATAAAAAAAACTATGTAAACTGAGGGCAGCAAAATGACTTATCAAGTAAAAGTACTTGCTGCACATGCCTAATAAACTACATTCAATCACCAGAATCCACATGAAGATGGAACGGGAGAACATATCCGCAAACTTGCACTCTGACTCTACACACACAACAAAGCACACAAACGTATGCACACACATACACACAAAAAGGTAAATTTTTAAAATTTTATATAAAGCAATACTTTAATTAAAGTCATCCTTTTTGAGAAACGAACATCATTAATTATCTAACATACAATGTAACAATTACATGGAGTCTTAAACTCCAAAAGAATGGAAATATTAAATGTCCCAGGTTTGGTGATGTGCACCCATAACCCCAGCATTAAGGTGGAATTGGCAGCAGTAATAAGCGTCATCCTAAACTGCATGAGTTCTAGGCCAGCTTAGACTACAGAAGACTACGTAAGACTATCGACAGAAATAAGTAAATAAATAAATAAATAATTAAGCTAAATACATAAATACCCAAATACTTAGAACTATTTGTGGCAATTATTACTGGTTTTGCTTTTGCATAATCACCAATCTATTCTCAAAGCACATAACTAAATGAAGAACCAAATGTAGTACAACGCAAGATGCATGTTAACTCTTCAAGACATAACGGTAGGTAGCAATTTACACAGTCCTAACTCTATGTGCACCATTACAAAAAACACTAAAGCTGGGTGTCTGATCCCATGCCTTCTATAGTCTGGAGGCAGAGACAGGCAGATCTTTGAGTTCGTAGCCAGAAAGGACTACATAGCAAAACCCTGTCTCAAAACACAAAACAAATAACACTGACGCTAACAACTGTGTTCTAGACTGCTTAGATGTTTCAATATGTAGCTTATATTTTAAAGTCCTAAATTAGTTGTACAAATATCTCTTACATGCTTAAATTTATCACTCACTTATTGAGAATTATCTAAACTCTTAAAAAAAAAACTTCATCTGGAGCAGGATAAGTTACAGACATTTCAATTAAATTATTTCCTTAGTCAGAAATAAATGTTCCAGCCAGCATAGTTTCTACATTACTTATCTTTTTTAACTTTATTTAACTTTATTTCATGTGCATTGGTATAACGATGTCAGATTCTCTTGAACTGGAGTTACAGACAGCTGCGAGCTGCCATGTGGGTGCTGGGAATTAAACCCGGGTGTAGCGTGAGGGGTCCGGTTGGTTGGGGATAATGTCGCGCCAGGTACCCCACAGAAACAGCTGTCCTGAGCTAGTGAGAGCTCACTGACTCTGGACTGACAGCGGGGGAACCTGCAGAAGACCAAATTAGGCACACTGAATATGGGGGACAGTGTAAGGCTTGGGCAGTCTGTGGGGCCACAGGCTATAGGACCAGGTTTTATCCCTAGTACTTGAACTGGCATCTAGGAGCACATTCCTTTTGGAGGGATAACGTTGCTCAGGGGAGGGCCTTGGTCCTGCCTCAAGGAGAAGTGTCAAACTTTGTTGACTCCCCACAGGAAGCCTTACCCTTTATGAAGAGTGGATGGGGGAGTGGGATGGGGAAGGTGAGGGAAGCAGGAGGAGAGGAAGGGGTGGGAATGGGGATAGTTATGTAAAAGGAGGAGACTGTATGTTTTAAAAAATCTTAATTAAAAAAAGTAAAGATAAAAATTAAACATTCTTCTGATGTCTATTTTTTTACAAGTAAAAATCTTGGAGAATGGAGCAATCTGATTTCCTAATTGGCAGCTGCTATACACTCCCTTGCTCTCAGTTTCTTCAGCAAAGGGGATGTCAGTCAAGCAGACAACCAAATCACCTTTACACCACTGGAAATTTGGAACATTCTGGGACTGCCTTAGGGAAGCTGCACAATGATCACAACTGCTTGCTCTAATCTCCAGAAAGGAAAACATGAGTCAACACACACAGACACACAAAAAAAACAGGACATAGGACATTGTGCTTAACAATCCCAAAATGGAAATGATCAAAATATGCACCACCTTCATGAACAAATAAAATGTGATACAAGTACATTCATACAATGGAGTTTTATTCAGCAATAAAAAGAAATAAATTCAGATACATAGCCATATGGATAAACCTTGAACACATTTCTGTAAGTAGCAAAAAAATAATTCCTGTATAAATCTATTTACACAAAATGTCAAGATGTCCACAGCAGTAAGTGTGAAGTTGAATGTGGTGGTGCACAACTGTAATTCCAGCATTTAGGAGGTGTGGCAAAAAGATCTAGAGCTCAAAGTTATTCAAGAAGAGCCTTGAAAAAAATAAACAAAACAGGAAAGGAAGAATGGCATGGAAGAGAGACAAATAATGAACAGTGATTCTCAAAGAATATGTGTTTGTTTGGGGAAGGTAAAATAGTCCTAAATTAGACTGTGGTGATTGCTGCTCAACTCTACCAATATAATGCAAGCCACTCCGTTACACATTTATTTGTTTGTTTCTTTGTTTATTTATTTATTTCTGGTTTTTCAAGAAACGGTTTGTCTGTGAATCAGTCCTGGCTATAAAAGAATCCACAGGGAACTAACTGCCTGCCTCTGCCTCCTGAGTGCTGGGATTAAAGGTGTGCATCACCACCACCTAGGTAGTTACACATTGTAAACAATATGTAGATCATATGCTATCATATGAATTATATCTCAGTGAAGCTACTCCTTAAAGATAGGGTTTCATATACTCCAGGCTGGTCTGGAACTTGCTATGTAGCCAAAGATGACTCTCTTAACTCCCTGATTTCCTGCTGTCACCAACCAAGTGCTGGGATACATGCATAAACACTTGGCTATAAAGCTATTTTTTAAATGGCAATGTATTTTATTATTCAAGGTAAAAATTTTAAAAACAAAATTTTAAGTACAATTAGAGTGAATGCCAATTGCTCTGACCCACCAAGCAAAATACAGAAATGATTATTAGTTAAATAATGTGGTAAATAAGAAGGTCATTGGTCATAGAAATAGAGACATGGGATTTGAAAAATGAAAAACAGAGCTACTGTTCACAACTTACTTGGAATAAGAATGTTAGTACTTGAGATGTGAGGGTAATTCGGCAGAGACATCCAAATCCCATTGATCACCAGATTGACAGGCTGATATGGCTAGCTAGGAAGGTTTTCCCTTCCCTCCTCACTGTTCTAAGTGTGACCTTCTCAAGCTGCACTGAAGAGGATG
Source organism: Chionomys nivalis (assembly GCF_950005125.1). Taxonomy (NCBI): domain Eukaryota; kingdom Metazoa; phylum Chordata; class Mammalia; order Rodentia; family Cricetidae; genus Chionomys; species Chionomys nivalis. The sequence goes on along the minus strand of NW_026646888.1, from coordinate 1,270,569 downwards.
CCCCTCTCTGATAATTGACTTTCTTCAGCCAATAGTTGAAGTATAGCTGTATTGTTATGCCACAGCATAAAAACAAGCTCTCAGCCGGGAATAATTGGTACAGGCCTTAATCCCGTCTGGAGAAGCAAAGCCAGGCAGATTTTTGGAAGTTCAAGGACAGCATGATCCATGTTGCCATGCAGGGGAGGAGAAATGGCTTAGAAGATAAGAGCATTGACGGCTCTTCTAGATGACCTGGGTTCAATCCCAGCATCTACATGGTGGTTCACAACCATCTCTAGTGAGATCTCATACCACGTTCTAGCATGCAAAAATACATGCAGGCAGAATTCTGTATACATAATTGATGGAGGAAAGTCATTGGTTAAAAAATAAAAAAAAACTGCTGGGCGCTCATAGGTTAGTACATAGGTGGATGGAGTAAACAGAACAGAATGCTGGGAGGAAGAGGATGTGAGCTCATACACCTTAGCTCTGCTCTCTGGGACAGATGATGAAGCTCCGACCCAGGATGGAAGTAGGCTAAAATCTTCCCGGTAAGCGCACCTTTGGGTGCTATACACATTATTAGAAATGGTCTAGTCCAGGTGTGAGTTAGCCGAGAAGAGGCTAGATATAATAGGCCAAGCAGTGTTTAAAAGAATACAGTTTGTGTGTTGTTATTTCAGGGAATAAGCTAGCCAGGCGACCAGGAACTGGGGCGGCAGAAACACAGCCCACAGCTCCTACTACAGAATGGCGCCCAACGTGGGGCTCGAACCCAGGACCCTGAGATTAAGAGTCTCATGCTCTACTAACTGAGCTAGCCGGGATGATGACACCCTGCGGATTGCTTATTCGACCCCAATATGGTATGATAGACCACGCCCTCCTGAAGGGTTGCTCTGAATACCCTCAAAAAATTGCTTTGCTCAACTGCCAACTGAGATGAAACTAGCAGACAGGTTATCCCGTAAAAGACCTGAATGACAGTGGCACCATTCAGCAGGAAGCAGTTTGGAGAGAAATAACTGCGTCCATTTTCCCAAATATTGTTTTTAAATGTTCTTTTACATTTAAAGGGGGATACAATATAGGTATGAATAATTTGCATTGATATGGATTTTGCTTCAGTGATTTAAATTTAAGGTCAATTTGTTATATGTATATGTATTTCTGATATTGATTAAGGTATTGTGATTGTGTAGCTCATGTAAAAATGTTATGTATATAAGCTGTTAATGAATAGTTATCTATAATAGTAAAGTTTGTAGTCATGTTAGATTTTCTAGATGTACATAGATATATTTTAGATTGACATTCTTCATATATTTCAAAGACTACAGAATATGCTATTTAATGTTTAAATAACTTAGGACTTTTCATGACAATGAGACACTCTGCTCCTGGCAGCACCAATCTACTTCAAGAAGAAAATGGGCATCGAAGAGGATCCTTATGGAGTTTGATAGCCATTTGGGCAAGAAACTGCTCTTGCCTGGACTGTTGCATAAACTGGACACAAATAACCCGCAGAGAGATGCCTGCTGAACTTGCTTAAAGGTGAGATGAGCTTTCAGGTTCCTGATTCATGAAAGAGTCTGCGAGACATCCTGTAGGACATAGCAGATAGTGACTGAACTGCCTTTGAAATTTCCTGTTTCATGGAAATGTCTGCTGGAAGCTATGGGCCTGTAGGCCAAAGATGGATGCCCCAATGATACAGAGAAACTTTGGGTGACTGTCAAGGCAGCGAGATGTCTCTGTCATTTCTAGAGTTTGAAAGTTGCTTATTTGTTGTTTGCTTAGGTAATATTGTATCTTTCTGGAGTCTTTGATGGAGTTGAAGAATAGTTAGTTATAGTTATAGTTAAAATAGATGTAAATATTGTAATGCTTACTTGATAACTGTTTTGTTATATGTAATTTAGCTGTGTTAAAGTTAAAGCCTTCCTTTTTTTGTTTAAACAGAAAAAGGGGAAATGATGGAGTAAGGTCATTGGTTAAAAACAAAGAAACTGCTTGGCCCTCATAGGTTAGAACATTGGTCGGTGGAGTAAACAGAACAGAATGCTGGGAGGAAGAGGAAGTGAGCTATACACCTTAGCTCTGCTCTCTGGGGGAGATGCGATGAAGCTCCACCCCAGGATGGATGTAGGCTAGAATCTTGCTGGTAAGCACACCTTGGGGTGCTACACGCATTATTAGAAATGGGCTAGTCCACGTGCGAGAGTTAGCCAAGAAGAGGATAGATATAATGGGCCAAGCAGTGTTTAAAAGAATACAGTTTGTGTGTTGTTATTTCGGGGCATAAGCTAGCCAGGCGACCAGGAGCTGGGGTGGCAGCAACACAGCCCACAGCTCCTACTACACATAATAAATAAATAAATATTTAAAAGAGTACTGGCTGCTCTTTCAGAGAACCCAGGTTCAATTCCCAGCACCCAAGCCTTTCTGTAACTCCAGTTCCAGGGCTTATGACACTCTAATACAAACATACATGCAGACAAAACACCAATGAAAATGAAATAAATTGTAAAAAAATTTAATCCAAATCCTCTAACAATATAGTCAGGAAAAACAACTAAAACATATAGGGTCATGTGATAGTTCCTGAACTTTCTTTTATGTTGCTACTTAACAATGTTCCCCTAAAGTAAAAGGCTTCGTAATTCATGCACAAGCACAGAACCAGAAGAAAAAGAGTTCAGTAATAATAATGAGAAAATCTGGGGAGAATGCATAACATGTTTAAATTATAACATATACATTACTAAAGCCAAGAGGTCAGAAAATTAAACACCAAAATCCAGTTGCTACAAATACATTACTAGTGCTAGACACGTGGCTCAATTAATGGGATGTTCACCTAATAGGCAGCAAGCCGTAGGTACAATCCCGAGTATGGCATAAGACTAAGTACAGTGGTCCTAGACGGTCATCCCGGCACTTAGGAAGTGTGTGTTTGATGAGGATGAGAAGTTCAAGGGTTTTCTCAACTAGCCGGCAAGTATGATCACAGCCTGGGATACAGGAAACTAAATCTCCCATGTAAAAAATTAAAATGTTTTACACCGAGGATTAACATATTAATCACAGTAAACTAAATTTATGGTACTACCTAAGTTATTTATTGTATAAAACAACAGCAACTGAAAACCACAAGCAACTCAAGACAACACGGATGCTGCTCTGATAAGGAATCATGCCTAAACTTTGGTCTTAAATACTCAATTCAGCAGCCAGATTTCCTAACAGACGAGAACAGAACATTTCCAGTCACTGAAAGCCAAAGAGTAATAGCCACACATTTAGGAGAGGATTAGTGAGGGGCCCTGGGCTTTTATAAAGGACTATGAAATGAAAATCCCTGGCCTTCCACAACACAAGAAAACAGGGAATGAGAGGAGCATGATTATGATACAAAGAGGACAGGGGAGCAATTGTGTGAAAGAACTGGCAGAAAAAAGGGCAGGGCGGAGAGCTAAAAGGCCACTGGTGATTCAACTCAGTGGTAAAGCATTGTTGCTTTATCTAGTTCAAACTTTAGCACCGGAAAAGAAAAAAAAAGGAAAAGGAGAGCGAGGTACAGATGACTAAGGACAGTTATTTCCAGGAGATAGGACACTGAGAAAACTTGCTTGAAACTAACAATGGAGCCTGGAGAAGAAAGCTGTGCAAGTAAAGCTAAAAGCAAAGGTCCCGGGCCTTCGGTCACTCTCTCCTGGGACAAGTCTCCCCATGAAATGATTAGTGATGCCTTCTGGAGGGAGGAACGCGGACCCAATGCTGTGCAAGGACTGTTAAAGCGATTTTCCATTCAGACTGAAGGGAGACCCGAAAGCGCCACAGGAAAGGACCAGGTGGAACTGGTTCTAGGAATCCAGGAAACTGTGGGGATTCAAAATTGGTCTTGGTGGACAATTTTCAACAGGAAGTATAGCATATGGTAATCCCCAACTAAGGCAGAACCAAAGTAGTGAAGAATCTGAGGGGCTGGGCACAGTTCAGTGGAAAAGAGCTTGCCTGGCATACTGGGTTCTATTCCCAGTGCCACAAAAAAAGGAAGAGGAGAAGGAGGAGGAGAAGGAGGAGGATGAGGATGAGGAGGACAAGGACAAGGACAAGGAGGACTAGGAAGACTAGGAGGAGGACATGGACTACGACCAGGGAGGCAGAGTCTTGGATGGGAACTAGAAACCCGGTTTCCCTCCCCCGTGACTTTGGACAAGTCGCTTCACTTCCCCACGACCTCTGCTACTGGACAACAGTAACTGTGTCCCAGCGGTAGGACTGCTCAATGGCTTCCATAGTGGTATTAGCACAGCAATTCGCACAATGCCTTCTGCTCTGTGTAACAAGTGCAAGGTAATTAACCAGGTCCATTCTGATGGGTCCACAGGCAATGCTGGTGGAAGCTCTCAGAGAAGGAGGCAGGGCAGGGAGAAGGAGCAGGTCCAGGAGCTGGCAAGGTCCCGGGGCTGCAGTTGGGTGAGTTCGTCCTCAGGAACCGAGCTCTCAGGTGAAAGAAGTTGGGAGAACTCTCCCCCAGGAATGACATCACCAGGATGCTCTCATCCCTGCATGCAGAGATGGCGCCCGCACCTGACTGAAGAGCTACTGCCTGAAAGTAGCTGTGGCCCAACAGAGCCAAGCCTCACCCTCTCTCCAGACAGGCTCCCAGCAGAGCCTTGCCCAGGATGCGGGACACCTGGGGCTCTCCCCTCTGCCAGCCACTGCACTCCACCTGCTCCCGCTGGCCCTGGCCCTGCCCTGGTACCTGAGCATGGGCCAGATACAGGCTATGTCTGTGCTCTCGATCTCCCTCAGGATTTGCTGGTGCTCCACGGCGGTCTCCAGGCTCTCCTCCGCCATCTTTGCCTGTTCCATCGCACAGCAAGGCCGCATGGCCCTAGCTCACCAGGGACCCCCAGCTCCCTGAACCTAGGTTCCATGGCTGCTGGCCCACCACCCTGCAGAGCGACCCCGCCCCGACCCCGCCCTCGGAGGACGCGCCCCCAGTCGTCACTCTGAGTGCGAGAATCCTGCACTGCTGCATGGGATTGGTAGTTCGCTCAGTGACGCCAAGCTGGGTTCTATCCTTTCAATCATTGGATCTGGGCCAATTGCTGCGACTTTGATATAGACAGAGCACTTTACGACACCTGTATACAGTGACATTGAATCAGACAGTGATATTAACTCTTCACAGTTTTTTAATGTGTATGGGTATTTTGCCCTAAAAGTTTGCTTGGTACCCAAGGAAGCTAGAAAATGGTGTCAGATCACCTGGAATTGGAGCTACAAATGATTGTGAGGTGCCCTGTGGTGCAGGGAATGGAACTCCAATCGTCTGGAAGGGTTATAAATGCTCTTATCAACTGATGCTTCTCCACAGCCCCTAAATATGAGGCCCAAGTCGCCCTGGAACTCAAGATCCTCCTGCCATCACCTCTTTTTATTCCTTTGAAATTATAATATAATTACAAGTTTTCTCCCTTCCCTTCCCTCCCTTCAAAGCCTCCCATATACCCCTCCCCAGTGTCCTTCAAAAAATGATCTCTCTTTTCACTGCTATCACATGCATATATATATATATATATATGCATATATATATATATATATATATATATATATATATATATATATATTCCTAAATATAACGTGTTCAGTTTGCAAAATGTAACATGTATTATGTTTGAGGGGATGACAGTTTCTGCCTCGACCTCTTTTTTTATCTATATATTTTACATCCTGACCTTCTCCCCATAGTCCTCTCTCTCATTCCACCCCTCATTCCACCCCTGAATCCCCTCCTCTTCAGTCTCCATCCAGGAAAGAGCAGGTCTCCTAGCATTATCAATAAATCATGACATATCAAGTTGCAGTACGACTGAGCACCTCCCCTGTATTAAGGGTGGGTAGGGCGACCCAGTATGAGAAGTAGGATCCTAGAAGACAGTACAAGAGTCGGAGACAGACCCTGTTCCCGCTATTAGGAGTCCCACAACTGTAGAATATGCAGAGTGCCAATGTAGGTCCCATGCAGGCTCCCTGGTTGTCGGTTCAGTCTCTGCGAACCCTTATGAACCCAAATTAGTTGACTGGGTGAGCATTCCCATGGTGTCCTTGATCACGCTGGCTCCTACACATCTTTCTCCTCCTCCTCCTCCTCTGCAGGATTCCCAGACTCCATCTAATGTTTGGCTGTGGGTCTCTGCATCTGCCTCCATAAGTTTTTGATAACACCTCTCTGATGACAATTGGGCCAAGCACTAATCTGGTTACTGGAGACTGCCAGTTCAGGCTACTTATCCACTGTTGCTAGGAGTCTACGATGGGATCCTCCACATAGACTCCTGGGAGAGTCATCAGTGCCAACCCCAAAATGCCACCCCTAGCCAACCCCCTCAACACTCTCCCTCCTCATACCTCCCCCAACCTGATTGCTCAAGTTCCCATCTTCACCTGCTCTCAATGCACTCAAGAAATCTCTTCTGTTTCCCCTTCCCAGGGAGATTCATGTGCCCCCGTAGCCCCTCCACCCGCCATGAGCTCTCTTGTTAACTAGTCTCTATGGGTCTGTGGGTTCTAGTATAGTTAGCCTTTATTTTACAGCTAATATTCACTATGTGTGAGTACATGCCATGTGTGTCTTTATCAGCCTGGGTTACCTCACTCCCGATGATTTTTTTTCTAGTTCCATCTACTTGCTTTCAAATTTCCTTGTATCCTTGTTTTTAACAGCTGAGTAATAATCCCAGTGTCTAAATGAACCACATTTTCTTCATCCATTCCTCAGTAGAGGGACATGAAGATTGTTTCCAGGTTTTCAATATTACAGATAAAACTGCCATGAACATAATTAAACAAGTGTCCTTGTGGTATGACTGTGCATCCTCTGGGTGTATGCCCCAGAGCAGTCCAGCTGAGGCTTGTGGTAGGTTGATCCCCAGTTTTCTGAGGAATTACCACACTGACTTCCAAAGTGGCTGGAAAAGTTTTCACTCCCACCAGCAATGGAGGAGTGTTCCCCTTGTTCCATGTCCTCTTCAGCTTGCCCCTTATGTTTTTATTCTCAGCCATTCTGACAGGTATAAGATTGAATCTCAGAGTCAGTTTGATTTGTATTTCTCTGATGACTAAGAATGTTAAACATCTCAAGTGTTTTTCAGTCATTTCAGATTCTTCTGTTGAGAATTTTCTGCTTATATCTGCACCCCATTTTTTTACTTGGACTATTTGGTTGGTTGATACCTAGTTTCTTGAGTTCTCTATATATTTTGGACATCAGGCCTCTGTCGGATGTTGGTTTGGTGAAGATCTTGTCCCATTCTATACACTGCCATTTTGACCTATTGATGGTGTCCTTTGCCTTACAGAACTTCAGTTTCATGCGGACCCATTTATTAATTGTGTGTTGTATATTGTGCTGTTGTTATTATGTTCTGGGAGTTGCTGTGGAGTTGCTGCATGTACCATTCAATAGAAATTATTTCCCAATTTTCTATCAGGTTCAGTATACTTATTTCATATTGCAGTCTTTGATCACTTGGACTTGAGTTTTGTGCAGAGTGATAAGTATGGATCTCTTTGCATTCTTCTACATGCTGACATCCAGTTCAAGATGCTTTATTTTTCCAAAGTATAATTTTTGCTTCTTTGTTGGAAACCAGATGTCCATAGGTATATGACCTTTTTTTTATTGAAAAAAAATTTCTGCCTTCCTCCCTGCCTCCCATTTCCCTCCTCCTTCCACCCCTCTCCCACCCTTCCCACTCCCTCGTCTCCTCCTCCTCTCCTGTCCCAGGAGCAGTCAGGGTTCGCTGCCCTGTGGAAAGTCCAAGGTCCTCCCCCCTCCATCCAGATCTAGGAAGTTGAACATCCAAACTCTCTAGGCTCCCACAAGCAGAACATGAAGTAGGATCAAAACCCCATGCCATTGTCCTTGGGCTCTCATCAGCTCTCATTGTCTGCCATGTTCAGAGAGTCCGTTTTATCCCATGCTTTTTCAGTCACAGTCCAGCTGGCCTTGGTGAGCTCCCAATAAATCGCCCAACTGTCTCAGTGGTGGGTGCACCCCTCGTGTTCCTGACTTCGTTGTACATGTTCTCCCACCTTCTGCTCCATTAGGACCTTGGAGCTCAGTCCGGTGCTCCAGTGTGGGTCTCTGTCTCTATCTCCATCCAATGCCTGATGAATGTTCTATGGTGATATGCAAGATATTCATCAGTATGGCTATAGGATAGTTTTATTTCAGGTTCCCTATCCTCGGGTGCCCAAGGAACTAACTGGGGACATTGCCCTGGTCATCTGGTAGCCACCCCAAGTTCAAGTCTCTTGCCAACCCTGAGGTGGTTCCCGTAACTAAGATATGAGTTTCCCTGCTCCCCTATCCAAACTTCCGATATCCCCAATCATCCCGTTTCCCCAAGTTCCCCTCATCCTTTCCTTCACACTTTTCTCTACCCATCTCCCCTTAACCCCATACCACACTACCACCAAGATTACAATTTTTTGCCCAGCAATCTTGTCTATTTCCCATAGCCAGGAGGATAACTATATGTTTTTCCTTGGGTTTGCCTTCTTGTTTAGCTTCTTTAGGACCACAAATTATAGACTCAGTGGCCCCCTATCCATGGTTAGAAACCAATTATGAGTGAGTACATCCATGATCTTCGTTTTGGGTCTGGGTTACCTCACTCTGGATAGTATTTTCTATTTCCATCCATTTGCATGCCAAATTCGAGAAGTCATTGTTTTTTACTGCAGAGTAGTACTCTAATGTTTATATATACCACACTTTCTTCATCCATTCTTCCATTGAAGGACATCTAGGATGCTTCAAGGTTCTGGCTATTACAAATAATGCTGCTATGAACATAGTTGAACAAATGCTTTTGTCATATGATAAGGGATTTCTTGGGTATATTCCCAAGAGTTGTTTTGCTGGGTCCCGGGGTAAGTTGATCCCAATTTTTCTCAGAAACCGCCAACTGATTTCCAAAGTGGTTGCACAAGTTTGCATTCCCACCAGCAATGGAAGAGGGTACCCCTTTCTCCACAACCTCTCCAGCAAAGGCTATCCTTGGTGTTTTGATTTTAGCCATTCTGACAGTGTAAGATGGTATCTAAAAATTGTTTTGATTTGCATTTCTCTGATCGCTAAGGAGGTTGAGCATGACCTTAAGTATCTTTTGCCCATTTGAAATTCTTCTGTTGAGAATTCTCTGTACAGTTCAGTGGCCCAATTTTAATTGGGTTAATTATGTTTTAATGTCTAGTTTCTTGTGTTCTTTATATATTTTGGAGATCAGACCTTGTCTGTTGCGGGGTTGGTCTCCCAGTCAGTAGGGTGTCTTTTTGTCTTCGTGACAGTGTCCTTTGTTTACAGAAGCTTCTCAGTTTCAGGAGGTCCCATTTATTCAATGTTGCCCTTAATGTCTGTGCTGCTGTGCTTATACATAGGAAGCGATCTCCTGTGCCCTTATGTTGTAGGGTACTTCCCAGTTTCTCTTCTATAAGGTTCAGTGTGTTCAGATTGATATTGATGTCTTTGATCTATTTGAACTTGAGTTTTGTGCATGGTGATAGATATGGGTCTATTTTCATTCTTCTACAGGTTGACATCCAGTTGAGCCAGCACCATTTGTTTAAGATGCTTTCTTTCTTTCATTGTACAGTTTTAGCTCCTTTATCGAAAATGAGGTGTCCATAGGTTTGTGCGTTAAAATCCGGGTCTTCTATACGATTCCATTGGTTGACTTCTTTGTTTTTATGACAGTACGATGCTGTTTTCCTTACTGTAGCACTGTAATTGAGTTTGAAATCAGGGATAGTAATGCCTCCAGAAGTTCGTTTATTGTATAAGATTGTTTTGACTATCCTGGGTTTTTTGTTTCTCCATATAAAGTTGATTATTGTCCTCTCAAGATCTGTGAAGAATTTTGATGGGACCTTGATGGGGATTGCATTGAATCTATAGATTGCCTTTGGTAGAATTGCCATTTTTACTATGTTGATCCTCCCAATCCAAGAGCAAGGGAAATCCTTCTTTTTTCTGGTATCGTCTTCAATTTCTTTCTTCAAAAACTTAAAGTTCTTGTCAAATAGATCCTTTACTTCCTTGGTTAGAGTTACCCCAAGATATTTTATGCTGTTTGTGGCTATCGTGAAAGGTGATGATTCTCTGATTTCCCTCTCTGCTTCCATATCCTTTGTGTATAAAGCGTGACTGTTTTTTTGGAGTTGATCTTGTATCCTGCCACATTACTAAAGGTATTTATAAGCTGTATAAGTTCTTTGGTGGAGTTTTTGGGGTCGCTTAACTACACTAGTATATCATCTGCAAATAACGCATGTTTAAATTCTTCCTTTCCAATTGGCAATCCCTTTATCCCCTTATGTTGTCTTATTGCTATTACTAAAACTTCAAGAAATATATTGAAGAGGTATGGGGAGAGTGGACAGCCTTGGGGTGTTCCTGATTTTAGTGGGATGGCTTTAAGTTGCTCTCTGTTTAATTTGATGTTAGCTGTCGGCTTGCTGTAAATAGCTTTAATTATATTTATGTATGACCCTTGTATCCCTAATCTCTCCATGACTTTTATCATAAAGGGATGTTGAACTTTGTCAAATGCTTTATCAGCATCTAATGAAAGTATCATAGGTTTTTTTCTTTCAGTTTATTTATATGATGGATTACATTGATACATTTGTATATGTTAAACCAGTCCTGCAATGGATAATTTTTCTGATGTGTTCTTGGATTCGGTTTGCCAGTATTTTGTTGAGGATTTCTGGTAGAATTCCTCATTGAAACCATCTGGTCCTTTACTTTTTTTTTAATCTAAAAAAGGGTCCATTTCTTTAAACATTTTCCAGTTTTGTGGAATACAGGCTTTTGTAGTAAGATCTAATGATTCTCTCAATTTCCTCTGTGTCTGTGGTTATGTCCCCCTTTTCATTTCTGATTTTATTAATTTCCAAATTCTCTCTCTGCCATTTGATTAGTTTGGATAGGGGTTTTATTAATCTTGTTGATTTTCTCAAGAACCAGCTTTTTGTTTCATTGATTCTCTCAATTGTTCTGTGTCTCTATTTTGTTGATTTCAGCCCTTAGTTTGATTATTTCCAGTCTTCTACTACTTCTAGGTGAGTCTGCTACTTTTTTTCTAGAAACTTTTTGGTGGGCTGTTAAGTTTCCAATGTGTGCTTTCTCTGTTTTCTTTATGTGGGCACTTAATGCTATGAACTTTCTTCTCAGGACTGCTTTCATAGTGTCAAATAGGTTTGAGTATGTTGTTTCTTTATTTTCATTGAATTCAAGGAAGACTTTAATTTCTTTCTTTATTTCTTCTTCATCCATGTATGGTTCAGTAGTTGACTGTGCTGTTTCCATGAGTTTGTATGCTTTCTGGGGGTAGCATTGTTGTTGAATTCTAGCTTTAATCCATGGTGATCTGATAAGATACAGTGGTTACAGATTTTTGTAACTGTGGATGTTTGCTTTGTTACCGAGTATGTGGTCAATTTTCGAGAAGGTTCCATGAGCTGCAGAGAAGAAGGTATATTGTTTCCTATTTGGGTTGGAATATTCTATAGATGTCTGTTACGTCCATTTGATACATTACCTCCATTAATTCTCTTATTTCTCTGTTAGGGTTCTGTCCTAATTGACCTGTCCATTGGTGAGAGAGGAGTGTTGAAGTCTCCTAATATTAATGTGTGCTTCCTTTTTTCTCTGTCAGTTTCTGTAAGAAGAGCAATGAGCAACCAATATGCAAAGAATGGGGCGGGCAACATTAATACTAATCTTAATGATTTTTGACATAAAGTAAGGACAATGAAACTTCCAGAAGTTTCTGGGAAGAATTTGAGTCAAAATATTGATCACAATGAAGAGAATTGGGTAGAAGTATCCATGTCCAGATATCTCAACTGCAGTATGGTGCTTCCTTTGCTGGTATTCAAATTATGTACAGCAGAAACTAAGAGACCATGGATGCAAGCCCCAGACTACTATACCGAGCCGAGCTTTCGTTCACTATAAATGGAGAAAACAAAATTTTCTACGAGAAAAACAAATTTAAACAATACCTAGCCACACATCCAGCCTTACAAGAAGTAATAGAAGGATATTCACAAACCAAGGAGCCCAACAATGCCCACAAACACTCAGACATCTAAGGACCCTTCACCAGCACAACTTGAAGAAGGGAAACACACAAACTCTACTACAAAAGAAGAAAGAAGAAAGAAAGAAAGAAAGAAAGAAAGAAAGAAAGAAAGAAAGGAACAATGAGCGGAGTTAACAACCACTGGTCATTACTATCACTTAATATCAATGGACTCAACTCACCTATTAAGAGGCACAGGCTAAGAGATTGGATACGAAAACAGGATCCAAACATTCTGCTGTTTACAAGAAACACACCTCAACCACAAAGACAGGCACCTACTCAGAGTAAAGGGCTGGAAAGGTTTTATCAAGAAAACAGACCTAAGAAACAAGCAGGTGTGGCCATACTAATTTCTAAGAAAGTTGACTTCAAACTAAAATCAATCAAAAGAGATGGAGATGGACATTTTTTTACTCATAACAGGAACAATTCACCAGGATGAAGTCTCAATCCTGAATATCTATGCCCCTAATATAAAAGCAACCACTTGTGTAAAAGAAAACGTCTACTAAAACTCAAGGCAGTCATCAAACCACACACTCTAATAGTATGAGATTTCAACACTCCTCTCTCACCAATGGTCAGGTCAATCAGACAGAAACCTAACAGAGAAATAAGAGGATTAAGGGATGGTAATGAAATCAAATGGACTTAACAGACATCTATAGAACATTGCACTCAAATAGGAAAGAATATACCTTCTTCTCTGAAGCTCATGGAACCTCTCTCGAAAATAGACCACATACTCGGTAACAAAGCAAACTTTCACAGATACACAAAATTATCTTATCAGAACACCATGGATTAAAGTTAGAATTCAACAACAATGCTATCCCCTGAAAGCCTATGAATTCATGGAAACTGGACAGTCAACTACTGAACCACACCTGGACAAGGAAGAAATAAAGAAATTAAAGTCTTTCTTGAATTCACTGAAAACAAAGACTCAACATACTCAAACCTATGGGACACTATGAAAGCAGTGCTAAGAGGAAAGTTCATAACATTAAGTGCCCACTTAAAGAAAACAGAGAAAGCATACATTGGAGACTTAATAGCCCACCTGAAAGCTTTAGAAAAAAAGAAGCAGACTCACCTAGGAGAAGTAGAAAACTGGAAATAATCAAATTAAGGGCTGAAATCAACAAAATAGAAACACAGAAAACAATCCAAAGAATCAAGGAAACAAAAAGCTGGTTCTTGGAGAAAATCAATAAGACTGATAAACCCCTATCCAAACTAATCAAATGGCAGAGAGAGAATATGCAAATTAACAAACTCAGAAAAGAAAAGGGAGACATAACAACAGACACAGAGGAAATTCAGAGAATCATTAGATCTTACTATAAAAACCTGTATGCCACAAAATTGGAAAATATAAAAGAAATGGACCCTTTCTTAGATAAGTACCATATACCAAAGTTAAACCACGACCAGGTGAACAATCTAAATAGAACTGTTAGTTGCAAAGAATTAGAAGTTGTTATAAAAAGCCTCCCCACCAAAAAAAGCCCAGGTCCAGACGGCTTCAATGCAGAATTCTACCAGAACTTCCAAGAAGACCTAATACCTATACCCCTTAATGTATTTCTCAATATAGAAACAGAGAACTCATTGCCAAATTCCTTTTTTGAAGCTGCAGTTACTCTGATACCAAAACCACACAAAGACACAACCAAGAAAGGGAACTACAGGCCAATCTCACTCATGAACATCAACACAAAAATACTCAATAAAACACTGGCAAACCGTATCCAAGAACACATTAGAAAAATTATCCATTATGATCAAGTAGGCTTCATCACAGAGATGCAGGGCTGTTTCAACATGCAAAGTCTATCAATATATTCAATCATATAAATAAACTAAAAGAAAAAACCATATGATCATTTCATTAGATGCTGAAAAAGCATTCAAAAAAATCCAACATCCCTTTAGGATAAAGGTCCTAGAGAAATTAGGAATACAAGAGTCATACCTAAGTATAATAAAAGCTATTTATAGCAAGCCGTCAGCTAACATCAAATTAAATGGAGAGAAACTCAAAGCTATTCCACTAAAATCAGGAACACGACAAGGTTGTCCACTCTCTCCATACCTCTTTAATATAGTGCTTGAAATTCTAGCAATAGCAATAAGACAACATAAGGGGATCAAAGGGATTCAAATTGGAAAGGAAGAAGTTAAACTTTCATTATTTGCAGACGATATGATTGTGTACATAAGCGACCCCAAAAACTCCAGCAAAGAACTCCTTTAGCTGATAAACACCTTTAGTAGCCTTTCAGGATACAAGATTAATTCCAAAAAATCAGTTGCCCTCCTATAAGCAAAGGATAAGGAATCAGAGAGGAAAATCAGAGAAGCATCACCCTTCACGATAGCCACAAATAGCATAAAATATCTTGGGGTAACTCTAACCAAGGAGTGAAGGATTTATTTGTCAAGAACTTTAAGTCTATTAAGAAAGAAATTGAGGAGGACACCAGAAAATGGAAGGATCTCCTTTGCTCCTGGATTGGGAGGATCAACATAGTAAAAATGGCAATTCTACCCAGGGCAATTTATAGATTCAATGCAATCCCCATTAAAATCCCATTAAAATTCTTCACAGGTCTTGAGAGGACAATAATCAACTTTATATGGAGAAACAAAAAACCCAGGATAGCCAAAACATTCTTACATAATAAAGGATCATCTGGAGGCATTACCATCCCTGACCTCAAACTCTATTACAGAGCCTCAGTATTGAAAACATCTTGGTATTTTCATAAAAACAGAGAAGTCGATCAATGGAACCGAGTAGAAGACCCTGATTTTAACTCACAAACATATGAACACCTAATTTTTGATAAAGGAGCTAAAAGTATCAATGGAAAAATGAGAGCATCTTCAACAAATTGTGCTGGCAGAACTGGTTGTCAACCTGTAGAAGAGTGAAAATAGACCATGCACAAAACTCAAGTCCAAATGGATTAAAGACCTCAATATTTGCCTGAAAAAACTGAACTTGATAGAAGAAAAAGTGGGAAGTACTCAACAACATATGGGTTCAGGAGATCACTTCCTACGTTTATCCCCTGCAGCACAGACATTAAGGACAACATTGAATAAATGGGACCTCCTGAAACTGAGTAGCTTCTGTAAAGCAAGGACACTGTCACTAAGACAAAAAGGCAACCCACTGACTGGAGAAGATCTTCACCAACCCTGCAACAGACAAAGGTCTGATCTCCAAAATATATAAAGAACTCAAGAAACTAGACGTTAAAATGATAATTAACCCATTAAAAATGGGGCACTGAACTGAACAGAGAATTCTCAACAGAATAAATTCAAATGGCCAAAAGACACTTAAGGTCATGCTCAACCTCCTTAGCGATAAGGGAAATGCAAATTAAAACAACTTTGAGATACCATCTTACACCTGTCAGAATGGCTAAAATCAAAAACACCAAGGATAGCCTTTGCTGGAGAGGTTGTGGAGAAAGGGGCACACTCATTAGTTGCTGGTGGGAATGCAAACTTGTGCAACACTTTGGAAATCCGTATGGCGATTTCTCAGGAAATTTGGGATCAACCTACCCCAAGATCCAGTAATACCACTATTGGGAATATACCCAAGAGATGCCACATCAAATGACAAAAGTATCTGTTCAACTATGTTCATAGCAGCATTGTTTGTAATAGCCAAAACCTGGAAACAACCTAGATGCCCTTTAATGGAGGAATGGATGAAGAAAGTGTGGATATATACATATTAGAGTACTACTCAGCAGTAAAAACAATGACTTCTCGAAAATTGCGTGCAAATGGATGGAAATAGAAAACACTATCCTGAGTGAGGTATCCCAGACCCAAAAAGAGGAACATGGGATGTACTCACTCATTTTCGGTTTCTAGCCATAAATAAAGGACATTGAGCTTATAATTTGTGATCCTAGAGAAGCTAAATAAGAAAGTGAACCCAAAGAAAATCGTATAGTCATCTGCCTGGAGAGGGGAAGTAGACAAGATTGCAGGGCAAAAACTGGGAACTTGCCGTTGAAGTGGCATGGGGCAAAGGGGAAATGGGATGAGAAACATGAGAAGGGGAGGATGGGAGGAGCTTGGGGGATTGGGATGGTTGGGGTATAGGAAGGGTGGATACGGGAGCAGCGAAGTATATATCCTAACTATCCTAACTAAGGGAGCCATCTTAGGGTTGGCAAGAGACTTGACTCTAGAGGGGTTCGCAGGTGTCCAGGGAGATGTCCCCAGCTGGTACCTTGGGCAACTGAGGAGAGGGAACCTGAAATGACCCTATCCTATACTGATGAATGTCTTACATATCACCTTAGAACCTTCATCTGGCAATGGATCGAGGTAGAGACAGAGACTCATTTTGGAGCAATGGTCTGAGCTCTTGAGGTCCAAATGAGGCGCAGAAGGAGGGAGAACATGAGCAAGGAAATCAGGACCACGAGGGATGCACCCACTGTGACAGTGGATCTGATTTATTGGGAGCCTACCAAGCCCAGGTCGTCTGGGACTGAATAAGCATGGGTTGAAACTGGACTCTCTGAGCATGGTGGACAATCAAGGCTGATGAGAAGCCAAGGACAATGGCACTAGGTTTCGATCCTAGTACATGAACCTGCTTTGTGGGAGCTTAGCCTTTTTAGATGTTCACCTTCCTTGACATAGATAGAAGACCTTCGTCTTCCCGCAGGGCAGAGAATTTGGACTGCTCTTCAGTATTGAAAGGGAGGGGGAATGGTGGGAGGGCAGAGAAGAGGAGTGGGGATAGAGGGAGGGTGGTGGCGGGAGGGAACAATATTTGGGAGGAGGGGAGTGAAATGGGAAACGGGGAGCAGGTGGAAATATTAATTAAAAAAGAATAAAAACAATGGTGTTTTCTAGTTGAAATGCTAATCCTGATACATTATTGCAAAGAACAGTGTCTTGCTGGCAACTCTATCTTGAGAAGTCTGTACCCACCCTTACTACTGTGTGTACAACTGCCACTTTCCTTAACACACACACACATACACACATATGCGTGTCTTTATTTATATTAAACCATTTTCTTAAAAAAAATACCTCGAACTTTCAGGAAAAAACAATTCTGCTCATGCCAAAAAAAAGTAAGAAAAAAAAGCAGTAGGTAGAGGTCAGTGGTGAAGTACCTGAGTGCAAGAAGCCCTGAGTGATATATAAAACAAATGAGCACATGTAAAATGTTAAACATCATTAACAACAAGAATTAAAATGAAAACTACAATGAAGCCTGATGCAGTAGCTCACATAGAGGCAGGAGAACACCAGGAGGTCAAGAGCAGCCTCAGTTACCTAAGAACCAGTTGGAAAAAAACAAAACACAAAACACCTACAGTTAAAACTTTTACATATATAAGAGACTAACCAAACTTGTAAAGATGGCAACACCAAATGCTAGTAATGATATGAAGGAATTAGAACATTTTGGCAAGCAAGTTAGTTACTATAACACTAGCAATTCTACTCATGGATAAGCTAAAAGAATCAAAAGCAGATGTTCAGCTGGGCGGT
Organism: Chionomys nivalis; assembly: GCF_950005125.1. Lineage (NCBI taxonomy): Eukaryota > Metazoa > Chordata > Mammalia > Rodentia > Cricetidae > Chionomys > Chionomys nivalis. The sequence continues at coordinate 1,252,858 of NW_026646888.1, read as the reverse complement.
GGTGGCACACAGCTTTAGTCCCACCACTCATGAGGCAGGGGCAGGCGGATCTCTGTGATTTAGAGGCCAGTTTGGTCTACAAGAGGTAGTTCCAGGACAGTTTCCAAAAGCTACAGAGAAACCATGTCTCGACAAGAACAAAACAAAACAAAATTTTAAAAAAAGAAAAGAAAAGCATATGTTCAAAGACAAATCTATATGTATATGTTTATATAAGAGCTTTATTTATAATAGCCAAGACCCAGAGACAACCAAGATGTCTTCATGAGTAAATGATAAATTGTGGTACAGTTATACTGCGGCAAACTACTCGGCAATTTAAAAAAAAGTACACTGTTGCTACATTATAACAAAAGGATAAACCTCAGCGCTAAGTGGAAAAAGTCAGTCCTAGAATGTTAGGTAGGGTATATAAGATATGGTTCTTTGAAAACCTGATATAAAACACATGACTGGTTGTCAGGTTGGAAGAGAAAATACAGGCAGAGGGAAATGGACCAAGCTATAAGAAAGGTATCCTGAGCATTCCTTGTGATGATGAAGTATGTCAATTTAATTATCAAGGTACAATATCAATACTGTGGACCTGACATCGTAGTATTTATAAGATGTTATCAATGGGGAAAACTGAGTAAAGAGTACAGAGGAATCCCTGTATTATTTTGTTCAACTACATGCAAATTTATAGTCATCTAAAAATGATTCAAACCTAAAAGATACATTCACTCAGATCCACATCTATTTTAAATGTTTTCTTGCCAGCGGTTCTCATTGTGTACCCCAGACTACCTTAGAACTTGATACACAGACAAGGCTGCATACATATTTGAGTTTCTCCTGCCTCCACTTCCCAAGTTCTGGGATGACAGGCTTGCACCACCATGACTATCTGAATGCTTTCAATTATATTTCCTTTGGACTTCAAGAGCTATTCTCACCCCACCTTCTTCTTTGTTTCTCCAAGGCTCATGGTCTCCACTGACCACCCTTCTTTACCAATGTCATAAAGTCCTTCACCTCACACAAACCCAAACATTTGGCCGGTTCTATTATTACCAAATGTGCTCCATAAAAGCCACTCCTTAAATCAAAGTCCATATGAAAACCAATCAGGTCCAGAGTCTGTTATTTTTATACATCCATATTGCTTGACAAGATCACATTCCATACAGAACCTTTTGAAGTTTACTGTTTACTCACATCAGAGCTTCCCCAGGAAAGACATTGTTTTCAAAGCAATGATGCTTGCTCACTTACTTGACTATTTCACCAAACAATGTGTGTTTCAAAGTTCTAAATTACAGGAAATAGGAGGAAGAATTTTTAAAAATGGCGAGCACAAATGTAACGAAACAAGTAAAGACACACTTTCAAAAGAGAAGAAAAATACAAGTTTTAAAAGTACAGATGCTGCCTGGACTGGTGAGACAAGCCTCTAATCCCAGCACTTGGGAGTCAGAGGCCGGTGGATCTCTCCATTCCAGGACAGCCTGGTCTACAGACAAAGTTCCAGGACAGCCTGGACTACACAGAGAAACCCTGCATCAAAAAACCCAAAAGAATAATACAGATGCAGCCAATAAAAAGAATGAAACTAGACAGGGAATATGTATGAAGAAACTGGTATTCTACTATGTAATACCAGAACAACAAACATGCTTGAGATCATATCAGGCCAATAAAACCTCCTACAAAACCAGGTCTATAAAGTCTATTCTTCTGCAATTTTAACAACAACAACAAAAAAGAAAACTATGTAAAGTGAGGGCAGCAAAATGACTTAGCAAGTAAAAGTACTTGCTGCACATGCCTAATAAACTACATTCAATCACCAGAATCCACATGAAGGTGGAACGAGAGTACAGAATCTGCAAACTTGTACTCTGATTCTACACACACATCAAAGCACACAAACATATGAACACACATACACACAAAAACGTAACTTTTTAAAATTTTATATAAAGCAATACTTTAATTAAACATCATTTTGACAAATGAACATCATTACTTATCTAACATACAATGTAACAATTACGTAGATTCTAAAACTCCAAAAGAATGAAAATATTCAAATGTCCCAGGTTCGGTGATGTGCACCCATAACGCCAGCATTAAGGTAGAATTGGCAGAAGGAATGATTCATCCTAAACTTCATGAGTTCCAGGCCAGCTTAGACTACAGAAGACTATGTAAGACTATCGAAATAAATAAATAAATAAATAAATAAGCTAAATACATAAATAAGCTAAATACATAATTACCCAAATACTTAGAACTATTTGTGGCTATTATTACTGGTTTAGCTTTTGCATAATCACCAATCTATTCTCAAAGCACATAACTAAATGAAGAACCAAATGTAGTACAACGCAAGATGCATGTTAAATCTTCAAGACATAACCTTATGTAGCACTTTACAGAGTCCTAACTCTATATGCACCATTACAAAAACCACTAAAGCTGGGTGTCTGATCCCATGCCTTCAATAGTCTGGAGGCAGAGACAGGCAGATCCTTTGAGTTCGTAGCCAGAAAGGACTACATAGCAAAACCCTGTCTCAAAACACAAAACAAATAACACTGACGCTAACTACTGTGTTCCAGACTGCTTAGATGTTTCAATATGTAGCTTATATTTTAAAGTCCTAAATTAGTTGTACAAATATCTATTACATGCTTAAATTTATTACTCACTTATTGAGAATTATCTAAACTCTTAAAAAAAACTTCATCTGGAGCAGGATAAGTTACAGACATTTCAATTAAATTATTTCCTTAGTCAGAAATAAATGTTCCAGCCAGCATAGTTTCTACATTACTTATCTTTTTTAACTTTATTTAACTTTATTTCATGTGCATTGGTATAACGATGTCAGATTCTCTTGAACTGGAGTTACAGACAGCTGCGAGCTGCCATGTGGGTGCTGGGAATTAAACCAGGGTGTAGCATGAGGGAGCTGGTTGGTTGGGGTTAATGTCGCGCCCGGTACCCCACAGAAACAGCTGACCTGAGCTAGTGAGAGCTCACTGACTCTGGACTGACAGCGGGGGAACCTGCAGAAGACCAAATTAGGCACACTGAATATGGGGGACAGTGTAAGGCTTGGGCAGTCTGTGGGGCCACAGGCTATAGGACCAGGTTTTATCTCTAGTACTTGAACTGGCATCTAGGAGCACATTCTTTTTGGAGGGATAACGTTGCTCAGGGGAGGGCCTTGGTCCTGCCTCAAGGTGAAGTGTCAAACTTTTTTGACTCCCCACAGGAAGCCTTACCCTTTATGAAGAGTGGATGGGGGAGTGGGATGGGGAAGGTGAGGGAAGCAGGAGGAGAGGAAGGGGTGGGAACGGGGATAGTTATGTAAAAGGAGGAGACTGTATGTTTTTAAAAATCTTAATTAAAAAAGTAAAGATAAAAATGAAATATTCTTCTGATGTCTATTTTTTTACAAGTAAAAATCTTGGAGAATGGAGCAATCTGATTTTCTAATTGGCAGCTGCTATACACTCCCTTGCTCTAAGTGCCTTCAGCAAAGGGGATGTCAGTCAAGCAGACAACCAAATCACCCTTACACCACTGGAAATTTGGAACGTTCTGGGACTGCCTTAGGGAAGCTGCACAATGATCACAACTGCTTGCTCTAATCTCCAGAAAGGAAAACATGAGTCCACACACACAAAAAAAAAAAAAAAAAAAAACAGGACATAGGACATTGTTCTCAACAATCCCAAAATGGAAATGATCAAAATATGCATCACCTTCATGAACAAAAAAATGTGATACAAGTACATTCATACAATGGAGTTTATTCAGCAATAAAAAGAAATAAATTCAGATACATAGCCATATGGATAAACCTTGAAAACATTTCTGTAAGTAGCAAAAAAATAATTCCTGTATAAATTTATTTAAACAACATGGCCAGATGTCCAAAGCAGCAAGTGGGATGCCGAATGTGGTGGTGCACAACTGTAATTCCAGCATTTAGGAGGTGGGGCAAAAAGACCTAGAGCTCAAAGTTATTCAAGAACAGCCTTGAAAAAAATAAACAAAACAGAAAAGGAAGAATGACATGGAAGAGAGACAAATAATGAACAGTGATTCTCAAAGAATATGTGTTTGTTTGGGGAAGGTAAAATAGTCCTAAATTAGACTGTGGTGATTGCTGCACAACTCTACCAATATAATGCAAGCCACTCAGTTACACATTTATTTGTTTGTTTGTTTGTTTGTTTGTTTATTTCTGGTTTTTCAAGACACGGTTTGTATGTGAAACAGACCTGGCTTTGAAAGAACCCACAGGGGACTAACTGCCTGCCTCTGCCTCCTGAGGGCTTGGATTATAGGTGTGCATCACCACCACCTAGGCAGTTACACATTTTAAACAATATTTAGATCACATGCTATCATATGAATTATATCTCAGTATAGCTACTTTTGAAAGATAGTGTTTCATATACTACAGGCTGGTCTGGAACTTGCAATGTAGCCAAAGATGACTCTCTTATCTCCCTGACTTCCTGCTGTCACCAACCAAGTGCTGGGATACATGCATGAACACTTGGCTATAAAGCTATTTTTAAAATGGCAATGTATTTTATCATTCAAGGTAAAAATTTTAAAAACAAAATTTTAAGTACAATTAGAGTGAATGCGAATTGCTCTGACCCACCAAGCAAAATACGGAAATGACTACTAGTTAAATAATATGATAAATAAGAGTAGAAATACAGATATGGGATTTGAAAAATGAAAAACAGAGCTACTGTTCACAACTTATTTGGAATAAGAATGTTAGTACTCGAGATGTGAAGGTAATACGGTGGTGACATCATAACCCCATTGATCACAAGATTGACAGGCTGATATGGCTAGCCAGGAAGGTGTTCTTTTCCTTCCTCGCTGTTCTAAGTGTGACCTTCTCAATCTGGACTTAAGAGGATTGCCCTCTATGATAATTGACTTTCTTCAGCCAAGGGTTGAAGTATAGCTGTATTTTTATGCCGCAGCCTCTAAAGAAGCTCTCAGCTGGGCATAATTGGTAAATGCCTTAATCACATCTGGAGAAGCAAAGGCAGGCAGATTTCTGTAAGTTCAAGGACAGCATGATCCATGTGGCCATGCAGGGGTGGAAAAATTGCTCAGAAGTTAAGAGCACTGACTGCTCTTCTAGAGGACCTGGGTTCAATCCCAGCATCCACATGGTGGTTCACAACCATCTCTAGTGAGATCTCCTGCCACCTTCTAGCATGCAAAAATACATGCAGGCAGAATTCTATATACATAATTGATGGAGGAAGTTCATTGGTTAAAAAATAAGGAAACTGCTTGGCCCTCATAGGTTAGTATATAGGTGGCTGGAGTAAACAGAACAGAATGCTGGGAGGAAGAGGGTGTGAGCTTATACACCTTAGCTCTGCTCTCTGGGGCAGATGCGATGAAGCTCCGACCCAGGATGGAAGTAGGCTAAAATCTTCCCGGTAAGCGCACCTTGGGGTGCTATACAGATTATTAGAAATGGTCTAGTCCAGGTGCGAGGTAGCAGAGAAGAGGCTAGATATAATAGGCTAAGCAATGTTTAAAAGAATACAGTTTGTGTGTTGTTATTTTGGGACATAAGCTAGCCAGGCGACCAGGAACTGGGGCAGCAGGAACACAGCCTGCAGCTCCTACTACAGAATGGTGCCCAACGTGGGGCTCGAACCCACAACCCTGAGATTAAGAGTCTCATGCTCTACTGACTGAGCTAGGTGGGACGATGACACCCTGCGGATCTTATTCGATCCCAATATGGTATGATAGACCACGCCCTCCTGGAATGTTGTTGTGAACACCCTCAAAAAATTGCTTTATTATAAGGAACTAATAGTTATGTCACTGTAAGGTTTAGGAGTCATGTGGTTTCACAAAGAAAAAAGAAGTCCATGAGTACAAGGTACAGTCAGCAGTGAAGGGGAACAGACAAGACAGGGTTGAAGAACTCTACAAAATGTGTATATGTGTTTGTGCATGATACATGCATGGCCATAAGTCTGTGTGTGGTTGTTTGTGTGTGGCTGTCTGTGTGTCCTCACCCTTTGAGCACAAACGTAGACCAGGAATATTAATCAAATGCTTTTGTTCCTTAAATCTTTTTGCTTGTTTTTTGAGACAGGGTTTCTCTGTGTTTACTTGGCTGTCCTGGAACTGGCTCTCTAGACCAGGCTATCCTTGAACTCACAGAGATCTGCCTGCATCTAGCTCCCCATCTTGAGGCAAATGGGTGCTTCCCTACTTTAATCTTGGAGACAGGGTGTCTCACTGATATGGGCTAGCAAGTTCCCACACCTGCTCCCTTCCCCAGCAGGCGAAGATGACACAAGGATGCTGGCATGTCCTGTTGCCACACAGTCCCGTCCACCCATCTCGCCAGCCCTGGTCTCCAGATTTGATAATTCAGAACATTTAGAATTTACCTATTCTTTTGGAGACAGGTTTCCATTCAGCCTGGAACTCACCCATGCCTACCCTGACCTGGAGGTTTTCCTACTTAACATGGCAGAGTGGCTGGAGAGCAGGAATTCCTGCAGTGGGCGGTTAGAGTTGAGAAGATGAGGATCCTGCTCAAGGTCATCGCTGGCTACAGAGTGGCCAGCCTGGGCTATATGAGTCCTTGATTAACCCACAATACTAACAGTGATTCAGTGCAGCTAAGGAGGACCTGAAGCAGCAGCATCTTCAGGACTATAAAGTCAGCCTAGACTACATACACACTGTGTTTCAGTCCAGCACGACTTAGAGGGCAAGACTCTGTATGTGATGTTGGGGGGTCTTCTGTTTTGTGTTGATTTCATTGGTTAATAAAGAAATTGCCTTGGCCATTTGATAGGCCAGCACTTAGGTGGATGGTGTAGACAGAACAGAATGCTGAGAGGAAGAGGGAAGGGAGGCAATCCCCATGCCTCTTCCCTCTGGGCCAGATGCCATGGAACCAGCCATCAGGACAGACACGCTGATTCTTTCCCGGTAAGCCACAACCTCGTGGTGCTAAACAGATTATTAGAAATGGGTTAATCAAGATATGAGAATTAGCCAATAAGAAGATAGAACTAGAGAGCAGTGAGTGCCTGACTAGAGGGCAGGCCTCAAGGTCCCTGCCAGTGAAGACGGGCCCCTGCTGCTGGGGCTGCAGTGTCTGCTGTGTTCTCCTGGACCCGCTCTGCCTGCCTCCTACTTGCCTTGGTCCCTGGCTCATTGGGGCTACCAGGAGTCGCTGTGTAGGTGCTGAGAAGTTCCATCTGAATGGGTGAGTATGTGCTATCCTGGGGCAGACTGTCCCGGTAGAGAGCACAAACACCCCTCCCCCAGGTCCTGCTGTAGGGATTTCTTTCCTTCACACACGCCCCCACCCCCAGCCCCAAGACTGCCTTGTCTGCAAGGTCTTTTGCTGTGGAACAGCTTCCTGCCCTTTCACTAAGGCTACCAACCCAGAGCAGTGAGTGCCTGACAAGAGAGCAGGCCTCAAGGTCCCCGACAGGGAACGCGGGCCCCTGCTGCTGGGCTGCTGGGTCTGCTGTGCTCTCCTGGACCCGCTCCTCCTGCCTCCTACTTCCCTTGGTCCCTGGCTCATTGGGGCTACCAGGAGTCCCTGTGTAGGTGCTGAGAAATTCCATCTGGTCGTGTGAGTGTGTGCTATCCTGGAGTACACTGTCCCGGTAGAGAGCACAAACCCCCCTTCACTAAGGCTACCCAACCAGAGCAGTGAGTGCCTGCCTAGTGGGCAGGCCTCAACAACCCCCGAAAGGGAGCGCAGGCACCTCCAGCTTGTACTGCAGTGTTGCCTGTGTTCTACTTTACCCTGCCCTAACCGTGCATTCGCCCTTTTTTTCCGCGGGTCATTGGAATACAAGGTGTCCCTGTTTCGGTGTTGAGGAGTTCATCTGGAAGGGAACAGTTCCTGCCCCTACACTGAGAAGATACACCCAGAGAGTTAGTCACAGCAAAGACTGGTCCAAGACACCAGGCCTCTCCTGGCTCCATTTGAAGGAAGAGATGGGCAGGCACCAATGCAAGAATTCCCCCAACAAATTGAAAGGCAATGTGACATCATCAGAATTCAGGAATCCCAAAATAAGAAGTGTACACCCTAATCCAGAAGAATTAGAAGAATTCGACTCAAAAGTGAATTATATGAAAATAATAGAGGACCTTAAACAGGAGGTGAAAAACTGCCATAATCAATTAGAGATTACAAACAAAAAGGTAGAGGAAATGAATAAATCCCTCAAAGATACCCAAGAAAACCAAAGGAACCAAGAAAAAGTAATCAAACAGGTAAGGGAAGTGGTTCAAGAATTGAAGAATAAAGTAGAAGTAATAAAGAAAACACAAACCGAGGGAAGGATGGAGATGGAAAATTTGAATAAATGAACAGGACCTAAAGAGACAAGTACTACCAACAGATTACAAGAGATAGAAGAAAGAATCTCAGACACTGAGGATACCACAGAGAAAATAAATACTCTATTCAAAGAAAACAGCATAACCAACAAATTTTCATCACAAAACATTCAGGAAATCTGGGACACAATAAAAAGACCAAACCTAAGAATTATAGGGATAGAAGAAAGAGAAGAAGTACAGCTCAACGGTCCAGAAAATATACTTAATAAAATTATAGAAGAAAACTTTCCCTACCTTAACAAAGATATTCCTTTGAAGGTCCAAGAAGCATACAGAACACCAAATCGACTGGATCAAAAAAAAAAAAACATCTCCTCGTCATATAATAATCAAAACACAAATATACAGAATAAAGAAAGAATATTAAGAGCTGCAAAGGAAAAAGGTCAAGTTACCTATAAAGGTAAACCTATCAGACTAACACCTGACTTCTATATGGAAACCATAAAAGCCAGAAGGTCCTGGATAGATGTACTGCAGAAACTAAGAGACCATGGATTCAAGCCCAGACTACTATACCCAGCCAAGCTTTCGTTCACTATAAATGGAGAAAAAAAAATTTCCACGATAAAAAAAAATTTAAACAATACGTAGCTACAAATCCAGCGTTACAGAAAATAATAGAAGGAAAATCACAATCCAAGGAGTCCAACAATGCCCACAATAACTCAGACATCTAATGACCCTTCACCAGTACAACTTGAAGAAGGGAAACACACAAACTCTACTACCAAAAGAAAGAAGGAAAGAAAGAAAGAAAGATAGAAAGAAAGAAAGAAAGAAAGAAAGAAAGAAAGAAAGAAAGAAAGGAAAAATGACCGGAGTTAACAACCACTGGTCATTAATATCACTTAATATCAATGGACTCAACTCACCTATTAAGAGGCATAGGCTAAGAGACTGGATACAAAAACAGGATCCAACATTCTGCTCCTTACAAGAAACACACTTCAACCACAAAGACAGACATCTACTCAGAGTAAATGACTGGGAAAAGGTTTATCAAGCAAACGGACCTAAGAAACAAGCAGGTGTGGCCATACTAATTTCTAAGAAAGTTGACTTCAAACTAAAATCAATCAAAAGAGATGGAGATTGACATTTTTTACTCATAACAGGAACAATTCACCAGGATGAGGTCTCAATCCTGAATATCTATGCCCCTAATATAAAAGCACCCACTTATGTAAAAGAAACGTTAGTAAAACTCAAGGCAGTCATCAAACCACACACACTAATAGTAGGAGATTTCAACACTCCTCTCTCACCAATGGACAGGTCAATCAGACAGAAACCTAACAGAGAAATAAGAGGATTAAGGGAGGTAATGAATCAAATGGACTTAACAGACATCTATAGAACATTGCACTCAAATAAGAAAGAATATACCTTCTTCTCTGCAGCTCATGGAACCTTCTCGAAAAAAGACCACATACTCGGTAACAAAGCAAACTTACACAGTTACAAAAAAATATCGGTAACCACCTGTGTCTTATCAGATCACCATGGATTAAAGTTAGATTTCAACAACAATGATATCCCCAGAAAGCCTATGAACTCATGGAAACTGGACAGTCAACTAGAGAACCACACCTGGATCAAGGAAGAAATAAATTAAAGTCTTTCTTGAATTCAATGAAAACAAAGGCTCAACATACTCAAACCTATGGGACACTATGAAGCAGTGCTAAGAGGAAAGTTCATAACATTAAGTGCCCACTTAAAGAACACGGAGAAAGCACACATAGGAGACTTAATAGCACACCTGAAAGCTTTAGAAAAAAAAGAAGCAGACTCACCTAGGAGAAGTAGAAGACTGGAAATAATCAAATTGAGGGCTGAAATCAACAAAATAGAAACACAGAAAACAATCCAAAGAATCAATGAAATAAAAGCTGGTTCATGGAGAAAATCAATAAGATTGTTAAACCCCTATCCAAACTAATCAAACGGCGGAGAGAGAATACGCAAATTAACAAAATCAGAAACGAAAAGGGAGACATAACCACAGACTCAGAGGAAATTCAGAGAATCATTAGATCTTACTACAAAAACCTGTATGCCACAAAATTGGAAAATGTAAAAGAAATGGACAATTTTTTAGATAAGTACCATATACCAAATTTAAACCAGGATCAGGTGAACAATCTAAATAGACCTGTTAGTCGCGAAGAATTAGAAGTTGTTATAAAAAACCTCCCGACCAAAAAAAGCCCAGGTACAGACGGCTTCACTGCAGAATTCTACCAGAACTTCCAAGAAGACCTAATACCTATACTCCTTAATGTATTTCACAATATTGAAACAGAGAAGTCATTGCCAATTTCCTTTTATGAAGCTGAAGTTACTCTGATACCAAAACCACACAAAGACACAACAAAGAAAGAGAACTACAGGCCAATCTCACTCATGAACATCGATGCAAAAATACTCAATAAAATACTGGCAAACCGAATCCAAGAACACATTAGAAAAATTATCCATTATGATCAAGTAGCCTTCATCCCAGAGATGCAGGGCTGGTTCAACATACGAAAATCTATCAATGTAATCCATCATATAAATAAACAAAAAGTAAAAAACCATTTGATCATTTCATTAAATGCTGAAAAAGCATTTGACAAAATTCAACATCCCTTTATGATAAAGGTCTTAGAGAGATTAAGAATAAAAGGGTCGTTCCTAAGTATAATAAAAGCTATTTATAGCAAGCCGTCTGCTAACATCAAATTAAATGGAGAGAAACTCAAAGCTATTCCACTAAAATCAGGAACACGACAAGGTTGTCCACTCTCTCCATACCTCTTTAATATAGTGCTTGAAATTCTAGCAATAGCAATAAGACAACATAAGGGGATCAAAGGGATTCAAATTGGAAAGGAAGAAGTTAAACTTTCATTATTTGCAGACGATATGATAGTGTACATAAGCGGCCCCAAAAACTCCAGCAAAGAACTCCTTCAGCTGATAAACACCTTTAGTAGCATTGCAGGATACAAGATCAATTCCAAAAAATCAGTTGCCTTCCTATACACAAAGGATAAGGAAGCAGAGATGGAAATCAGAGAAGCATCACCCTTCACGATAGCCACAAATAGCATAAAATATTTTGGGGTAAATCTAACCAAGGAAGTAAAGAATTTATTTGACAAGAACTTTAAGTCAATGAAGAAAGAAATTGAGAAGGATACCAGAAAATGGAAGGATCTCCCTTGCTCTTGGATTGGGAGGATCAACATAGTAAAAATGGCAATTCTACCAAGGGCAATTTATATATTCAATGCAATCCCCATTAAAATCCCATCAAAATTCTTCACAGGTCTTGAGAGGACAATAATCAACTTTATATGGAGAAACAAAAAACCCAGGATAGCCAAAACATTCTTACATAATAAAGGATCATCTGGAGGCATTACCATCCCTGACCTCAAACTCTATTACAGAGCCTCAGTATTGAAAACAGCTTGGTATTGGCATAAAAACAGAGAAGTCGATCAATGGAACCGAGTAGAAGACCCTGATTTTATCCCACAAACTGATGAACACCTAATTTTTGATAAAGAGGTAAAATTATTCAATGGAAAAAAAGAGAGCATCTTCAACAAATGGTGCTGGCAGAACTGGTTGTTAACGTGTAGAAGAATGAAAATAGATCCATATCTATCACCATGCACAAAACTCAAGTCCAAATGGACTAAAGACCTCAATATTAGTCTGAACACACTGAACCTGATATAAGAAAAAGTGGGAAGTACTCTACAACATATGGGTTCAGGGGATCACTTCCTACGTTTATCCTCTGCAGCACAGACATTAAGGACAACATTGAATAAATGGGACCTCCTGAAAATGAGTAGCTTCTGTAAATCAAATGACACTGTCACTAAGACAAAAAGGCAACCCACTGACTGGGAGAAGATCTTCACCAACCCTGCAACAGACAAAGGTCTGATCTCCAAAATATATAAAGAACTCAAGAAACTAGACTTTAAAATGCTAATGAACCCAATAAAAAATGGGGCACTGATCTGAACAGAGAATTCTCAACAGAAGAAATTCAAATGGCCAAAAGACACTTAAGGTCATGCTCAACCTCCTTAGGGATAAGGGAAATGCAAATTAAAACAACTTTGAGATACCATCTTACACCTGTCAGAATGGCTAAAATCAAAAACACCAATGATAGCCTTTACTGGCGAGGTTGTGGAGAAAGAGGCACACTCATTCATTGTTGGTGGGAATGCAAACTTGTGCAACCACTTTGGAAATCAGTGTGGCGATTTCTCAGGAAAGTTGGGATCAACCTACCCCAAGATCCAGTAATACCACTATTGGGAATAAACCTAAGAGATACCCCATCAAATGACAAAAGTATCTGTCCAACTATATTCATAGCAGCATTGTTTGTAATAGCCAAAACCTGGAAACAACCTAGATGCCCTTCAATGGAGGAATGGATGAAGAAAGTGTGGAATATATCCATATTAGAGTACTACTCAGCAGTAAAAAACAGTGTCTTCTCGAATTTTGCGTGCAAATGGATGGAAATAGAAAACACTATCCTGAGTGAGGTATCCCAGACCCAAAAAGAGGAACATGGGATGTACTCACTTATAATAGTTTTCTAGCCATAAATAAAAGACATTAAGCATATAATTTGTGATCCTAGAGAAGTAAAATAAGAAAGTGAACCCAAAGAAAATCATATAGTCATCTGCATGGAGAGGGGAAGTAGACAAGATTGCAGGGCACAAACTGGGAACTTGCGGGTGAGGTGGCAAGGGGCAAAGGGGAAATGGGATGAGAAACATGAGAAGGGGAGGATGGGAGGAGCTTGGGGGATTGGGATGGTTGGGATATAGGAAGGGAGGATACGGGAGCAGCGAAGTATATATCCTATCTAAGGGAGCCATCTTAGGGTTGGCAAGAGACTTGACTCTTGAGTGGTTCGCAGGTGTCCAGGAATATGTCCCCAGCTGGTACCTTGGGCAACTAAGGAGAGGGAACCTGAAATGACCTTCTCCTATACTGATGAATATCTTGCATATCACCTTAGAACCCTCATCTGGCGATGGATCGAGGCAGAGACAGAGTCTCAATTTGGAGCAACGGTCTGAGCTCTTAAGGTCCGAATGAGGAGCAGAAGGAGGGAGAACATGAGCAAGGAAATCAGGACCATGAGGGATGCACCCAGCCACTGTGACAGTGGAACTGATTTATTGGGAGCCCACCAAGGCCAGATGGTCTGGGACTGAATATGCATGGGTTGATTCTGGACTCTCTTAGCATGGCGGACAATGAAGACAGATGAGAAGCCAAGGACAATGGCACTAGGTTTTGATCCTAATACATGAACTGGCTTTCTGGGAGCTTATCCTGATTAAATGCTCACCTTCTTGTACGTAGATAGAAGACCTTCGTCTTCCCGCAGGGCAGAGAATTTTTACTGCTCTTCAGTATTGAGAGGGAGGGGGAATGGTGTGGGGGGAGGAGAAGAGGATTAGGGATAGGGGGAGGAGAGTTGGGGGAGGGGCAATATTTGGGAGGAGGGGAGTGAAATGGGAAACGGGGAGCAGGTGGAAATTTTAATTAAAAAAGAATAAAAAAATAAAGAAAAGTTAACAGATGATTTGCAAAAAAAAAAGAAAATTAAGGCGATGTAAGACATTTTCAGCTAAATGACAGTGGAGAGAATTTGCTGATAATGTGGCAGCACTATAAGAGATGCTAAATGAAAGTTTCAAGCTAAAGGAAAAATGCCATCGCATGGAATAAGGTCTTAAAAGGCAAAGAAATGATGTGAAATTAAAAATGTTGTTCTACATTCTATAAAGCTAATTAGCTTGTTAAAGTAAAGCTGGTGATAGTATATTGGGATTTAAGTATATTTAGAAGTGAAATAAAGAGCAGTGGTGCCGAGGATGGTAAAATAAATAAAGAAATAAAGAAATAAATAAATAAAAACTAATTTGGGGTCAATGTAAGATAATAAAACACACAAGCTTGATGTGTTAAAATTTTATTAATATACATTAAGTAAAAGCTATTAAAATAACAATAAAAAGCCTCATCATGCACATCCTGGCTAATTTGAATACCAGCAAAGGGACACCTAGCTTGTAGTTGAGATATCTGGACATGGGATACTTTTCCCAAATTCTCTTTATTAGTGATCGATGAATATTTTGGCTCCAAATTTTTTCGGAACCTTATGGATGTTTCATTGTCCTTACTTTTTGTCAGAAAGATTTAAGATTAGTATTTATGTTGTCCCCACTATTTTTTGCATATTGGTTGCTCATTGCTCTTCTAACAGAATCCACAGAGAAAAAGGATTCTAAATTTGAATCAATCAGAGAGCTCCCAGTTCCAATTGGCTCAGATAGTGTAGGAAAATGAAATTCACCAAAAGATCCTGCTCTTCAGATCTCATCTGCTTCTTTTGAGAGGTGAAAGGAGACCTGGTCTTAGGCTTTTCCAACTTACATTATGCATCTGTTTATGTAGAGGTCAGAAGACAGCTTTTTCTCTCCCTTCACCACCACCATGTTCACACTTTTCTCTCTTGCATGTTCTGTCTGAATGTCTGTCATTTGAAGGAATGGAAATGCCCTTACAGAAGAGGAGATTATTGTCAACAAAGAAGCTTCTGTTTCCTTTGCTGGTTTTTTGTCTCAACGGATGATCTGTTCCCTTTTCCCTCTTCTTCCTTCCTCTCTGTCTTTCTCTTAAGTGGGCTGCTTCCTTTATTTTGGCAATCGATACATCATTGCAGGATTTACCCACTGGTGATGCCTATTTGAATTATTTACTGAGTAGTCTTTCTTTATGTACCCTACTTTCCTGCAGCAGCTGTCTGCATTATCTGGATGATGTCTCATACCATTAAACCCTCTTTACTTTGGCTTAAAAACTAATTTGGGGTCAATGTAAGATAATAAAACACACGAGCTTGATGAATTAAAATTTTATTAATATACATTAAAGTAAAAGACTATTAAAATAAAAAAGCCTCATCATGCACATCCTGGATTAATTTGAATACCAGCAAAGTAACACCCTTATTGCATTTGAGATATCAGGACATGGGATACTTCTACCCAATTCTCTTCATTTGTGATCAATATTTTGACTCCAATATCTTTCAGAAACTTCTGGAAGTTTCATTGTTCTTACTTTCTGTCAAAATTCTTTAAAATTAGTATTTATGTTGCCCCCCCTTTTCTTTGCATATTGGTTGCTCATTGCTCTTCTTACAGAAACTGCAGAGAAAACAGGTTCTAAATTTGAATCAATCAGAGAGCTCCCAGTTCCAATTGGCTCGAATAGTGTAGGAAAATTAAATTCACCCAAAGATCCTGCTCTTCACATCTCATCTGCTTGTTGAGAGGTGAAATGAGACCTGGTCTTAGGCTTTTCCAACTTACATTATTCATCTGTTAATGTGGAGGTTACAAGACAGCTGTCTAGACTCATGTTCTTCCTTCCACTCTCTGGGTCTTTTTTCCTGGGTCTGTGCTGGTTTAATACTTATAATATGGCCTTGCCTTAGAACTCCTGGCAATCCTTGTGCTCGTTAGGTATAACAAATTAAACAAAGCAAGGGCTTCCATATTAGGAGTCAAGAAAAACCTGAGTTTAGGAGATAGGTACATATGAGACAGACTGACAATGCATATCTTCACACATGGAAACACACATACAAACACACACACACACAGCCATATATTTGAGACAGGTTGCCTCATTGAATCAGATGGTTATTGATTTTTCCAGAACAGGTTGTCTAATTGGTGTATAAGTTAGGATATGGTTGACTCTAGATCAAAGAGAGGTAGCTTAGTGCCAGACTTGGCCGAGAAGGGCCTAAGGATGTGTATGTGTGCCTTCATACATATGGAAGCTGTTTCATTCTTTGTGTGTGTATATATATGTGTGTGTGTATTCATGAATGTGAGTGTAAGTGGGCATTGCCACAGTAAGCATGTGGGCTTGAGGAGAGGGGAGGACAACCCAGCATATCATAGTTGCCTTCCATTTTGTTTGATATGGTGTCTTTATTGTTTTTGTTGCTTATTCAAGGCTACTTGACTAGCTAGCTTCTGAAGAGTCTCCTATCTCCACCTCCCAATTTGTCTTAAGAGAACTGGACTTGCAGATACTTGTACACATCCTGATTTTAAGTAGCTTCTGAGAATTCAGTCACAGTGCCTTTCACTTTCATGGCAAGTGTTTTGCCTACTGTGCCAACTTCCTGGCCCATGAGTTAATTAATGTTACTATTATTTAATTCAGTAACATTTCTATTAGCCATAGTTTTCTAGAGTAACAGAACTTATAGAAAAAGTTTTAACACAATGGTTTATAGGTTGTGGCCTTGTTAATCCCACTATGAAAGGAATGTCCAAAAGCAAAGTAGGTATTCAGTCTGAGACTCTGAATGTGTCAGCTAGTCTTTTGTACACACCAGAATTATAAAGAATTCTGTGTTAATGCTGGTGAGGGAATAGCCTTGCCTTTGAGAGCAAGCAGGCCGAGAAAGAGATTCCTCCTTTCATCTCCTTTATAAAAGCTGCCAGAAGATGGTGTGGTCCAGACAAAATGCCTCTTCCCACCTCAAAAGAGTCCTATCTCAAAGATCCAGATTAGGAGTGTGTCTTACCACTTCAAAATTGAAATTAAGAAGAAATATCCTTCCATAAATATGCCCAGTCATTAAAATACTTATTAACTCTAGATGTAGTCAAGTTGACAACTAAGAATAGTCATCCCATCATTATGAATATATTGTCTATTCATATAGAAATCTGTATTTCTACCTCATAAAATCCTCCAAGGTTGTATGGCCACAGATATACTTCACTTCCTATGAGACTTTTCTTAAGTCGGGCAGAGATGCCCCTTCATTGGAATGTCAATCCTGTTCACTGCAATCTACACCACCAGTTTAACTCCTTGTAGGGGTGCAGGGATGTCACATTTACATGCTGATTTTCTGGTTTAGATTTTGCAGGAATATAGAAAGGATATTATTCAGGGCCCCTCTTTTATAAAATAATGGGACACATACTACAGTTCATCCCATCACTCTGGTGGCAAAGTCTGTCTATATAAAATCTGAAAGCGGCATTGGGAAGTGTGTGACTTAGCAATGATGTGAAGGGATGGAGGATTCTGGAAATCCAATCAAAGAAGGAAATATTGAGTAAGGTAGGTGGCCAACTGGCCAGTCAACTCCAGAGGAATAAAATGTCATTGTATCAGGGGACATCATAATGCCCTTCACATCTGTCATGGACCAATGTGGGGTAGATGCAGTGTGAATTTGCCTTTCAGCTCCTCAGAGTGTGGGTTCATTCTCAGTGGAAAGAAAAGTATGGTCATGCACTGAGTTTCTTGGTTAAGATTTTAGACTTTGGCAATGAATTCAGATCTTGATTCCATCCTTCCTTTCTGTTGGAACTTTGTTAGACTGTGTCACATGTCTGAGCCTAGCTTCCTTATGTCTTAGGAAGAGAGGAGACAGGATTCAAAAGGCCAAATGAGAGAGTGGACATGGTTCTTATAGAAAGATTTCATCTAATGTCATTGTGTGAGGCAGGCCAAAGTGATGGAGGAGGACTGTATGTCTATAGGTTTATAAAGAAACTGCCTTGGCCCTTTTGATAAGACAGCAGGTGAGATAGGCAGAGTAAACAGAACAGAATGCTGGGAGAAAGAAGCCGAGTAAGACAGACACCATGCCACCCCTCTCTGAGACAGAAGCAGCTTAAGAATCTCCCTGGTAAGCCAGCAGCTCATGGTACTATACAGATTATTTGAAATGGCTTAATCACGATGTGAGAATTAGCTAATAACAGGCTAGAAATAATGGGTCAAGCAGTATTTAAAAGAATACAGTTTCTGTAAAATTATTTCTGGAAAAGCTGGCCAGAGCTAGAGACAGGTGGCAGGATGCAGCCTGCCATTCCTATAACACCAAAGGGCAGTCAAAGTTAGGCTCAAAGCTCTGCCACTGAAATGTGTATAATATAAATTGGAAACACAGTTGTTTAAAAAGATGAGTGTAACATTTTATGGAAATGTGTATGCATGCATACAGAGGCCAGAATTAACCGTGGGTGTCTTCCTTAGTTACTCTCTGTCATGTTTAAGATACATCATTTCTTTGAACCTGGAGCTGACCAATTCCCCTTGACCAAAGAGTGAGACTCAGAGACCCAGGTGTGGCTGTCTCCTCAGAACTGAGTGATGGGTTTATATCTTTAATTCTGAGATTCTTGCACAAGTTGAAGGGATCAAATTTATGTTCTTCATTTGTATGGCAAGCACCTTAATGACTGAGCCATGGCTGAAGAACAAGACAGTTGGTTAAAAAGTATTGAGCTCTGAGTTAATATTCTGAATCAGAAAAGGGAATGGTATGACTTTAAAAGAAATGTTGGGGAGATTGAGATGAGAGACATTCAAACATGAATGCCTTTGCTTCCTCTCCTCAAGACTCCTGGTGGATGTGTCCAGAGGGCTACTGAATTATCACAGCATGGGGAAACGGCGAACTGTGAAGTCTGTTTGGGCTCAGGTCTTGATATCAAATTTAGGGTGTAAATATATAAAAGTGTACATCCAAGTAGCATGCTATGGTTGGTCTATCCCAGTTGTATATTGCATTTCAAAGCAGATGTTAATTTCTGTAGATGCTCATTTTAGAGGGGCATGACAGCAGATGCTCAAGGCAGAGGTGCATTGTTATAGACGCTTAAGGCAAAGAAATATTGCTCCAGATGCTCAAGGCAGAGATACATCATTTTAGATGCTTAAGGCAGAGATTCATTACATGGGATTGAAATGGCATTCCATCTCCTGAGCTTTGACTGCCAGGATTTGTGGCTCATTAACTTTTAAAAATGCTTTCATTATCTTCCTGGAATTGGGACATGGGGTTCTTCATTTTCAGTTACCACCTTTGTCTCATCACTGCCTATATTTCACATAGTCTAAGTTTTTCTACTTTCTGATTAGGAAAGCCATCTTTTGCAGTCTTAGCTTCTTCCAGAATGTAACTGAATATATTCTCTGGAACTCTGCAACTCCCCATGGTGTTACATGTCTTAGCTTTGGTGTTACGACCTCAGCTTCCATTGATGCTCAGAATTCTTCATCTGTTTCTTGTTGCTGCCAATGTGATTGTGGCCATGTATGTCATATCTCAAGCTGGATGTTCTATCTGTTTTTATTATTCCTGAAAGAGGTTCAATGCACTGTACCTGAGATAGAGACTCCTCTGAGGGAGAAGACAAGCAAAGAGGACATTTTGATGCCCTGGTATTACAACGCCAGATGAGATGCTTCCTCAAGCAGCAAGCATCCTGTTTATAAGATCAGAAGAAAGGCAGATGTGACAGTGTAGACTGACATCATAACATCCTGGAAGATGCATTTTTTCCCAATTATGTTAGTTTTGAATCTTCCCCAAGGGTCCTTCATAAGCAGTTTGTTATATCACTGAGACTTTTTGTTGAGACTCTAGGGAGATATGCCTCCTTCTGCCAATGGTGAGGATAACTCCAGGGGAAAAGGTCATCTGTGCCACACTCTAGCTGGCCCTCTCAGAGAAGAAACTTCCAATGCTTGGGCTAGCTGCTTGGAGATTTTGTGGCCTAGACAGGAGTAGTGACTATGGAAAATGCTGTGGCTGTTTCCTACTTAGCTCAGGTCTCCTCCTCCATTTTGAAATCCTACAGGGTAGTGCTCTCATACTCCCTCTCCTTTTCTTTTATCTCTCCTGTGTGAATCCATAATTTTACTTTCTTATCTGACTCTGACCCTTCCATCTCCACATATAAAGTTCTTTAATGCCAATATGTAGTTTTGGTTGATAGACTCTATCCTGCAGGAAAGCTACTTAGATAGGAAGTAAACAACTCAAATTAGCTATAGAGAGTATGATAACCTGAGCAGATTCACAAGGCAACATCCTCCAAACAGTATATTGGCAGTAAATATGTAACCGAGCAATCATCACAGACAAATAGAAATGTTTAGATGAGGCTCAGTTGAACTGAGCCAAAGATAAAAAAAAACACTCTTCAGATCACTGATCTGACTCAAGGCTGCACAGTGAATTTCAGGTTCTCAGCCTTACTGAACTATTAACCATGCTGGGGTGGGCTTTGTTGAACCAACTGCTATTGAGTCATTTCTACTTTATAGGTGAGTTGAGTCCATTGATATTAAGTGATAGTAATGACCACTGAGACACTGTGTCTTAGCTAATGGGAGCTCAACAAAACAGCTCTGCTGGGACTGACAGAGCCTGGGATCAAAATGGAAGCATTGAATGTGGCTGACAATTGGGGCAGAAGGAGAACCCAATGATAATGGCACTGGGATTTGTCTGTACTGCACATACAGGCTTTAATCGATCATATTATATGTAGATGCATACCTTCCTCAAACGGGATGGAGGGGGGGCAAGGGCTTCCCACAGGTCAAGGTACCCTGCCCTCTATTAGGACTGGATTGGAAGAGGAGAGGATTGGGGGTTGCGTGAGTAGTTAGGGGATGGAAGAAAGGTAGTGGAAATTTGAAATTTATTATTTATGAAGGAAGAAAAAATCAATAGAAGATAACCAATGGAGAGATGGGATCTAAGAAAAAAAACCTTTCATGTGAGTTGTTGACTCAGACACCAAAGACTTTTTAAGAAAAATAAGATACAGGGATTGAGTTGCTTGGGCAAGAGTATGACTCGAGTAATTGGGAAGATGAGTGGGGGGTTATTTTGGGTCTCCTGGTGGCAGTATACAGCTTTTTAGGAGCTGAATGCTGGACGTTTCTGTGGGTAAATAGGGAAGTAACAAGCTTGTGAGGGGATTTCTGACATAAGTAGAGCCTTGGTGATGTCACAAAGCCTTGGTTCGTGGTAGCAACTCTGTTCCACTCAAAGCACTAGTCTTCCATGAAGGTGGGTTTATTATCCTCACAGTGCCTGAGGAGGACAGTTCAGCTCCTGGTCTCCACAACTGTTCAACAGGCTTTTTGCTCCTGAACATTTCCAGAAGATGGAATCTGGTGAGGTAGGACATTTTCTTTTGGTAAATATGTTTCCAACGCAACTAAGACCTCTGTCGTGCAAAAAAGTTTTCCTTCAAATGTCCTGCGGGTCCACCATTTCTGTTGTTACCAGCTCCTATATTTGATACCTGTGGGGATAGTGAATGCCAGCTATTCTTCCCACTTTATCTTTGCTAACAATATCATATTCATCAATCCACTAAAATGGCAAAGCTCCTCTTTGTCCATAGGTGTTTTAAAAGATACTAATTATTTCTCAATGGCTGCTGTTGCCCAGAATAATGAGTCTTTCAGGTTGAAGTGGGTCTCACAGTACTCACTTCCACAATGAAGACACAGAATGGCTTTATGTATTATACCTGGGTCTGGATCAGGAGACACAATACAGAGAGCCAGTGGACTGGAGTGCCATGACCTTGGGCAGGCTGTCTTGGATTGAGCCCCCTACCTTTTAGCTTGATGTCGAAGGAGACGTGTGGATGTCCTTCGAATTCTTTGTTATCTGTTCAGATTTTTCTTACTCATTTCGGGGATAGGCATACCTTCTCCTCTCATTGACTTAGTCAGTCAGAAAGTAGGTTTCTCAGCAGAGGTCATTTGCCTTTGGGCAGCAGGAATTTGTCTCTGAGATTTATATAGTGAGCTGTAGAGAAAAATTTGCTAATTGTCCTATTCATTTCTTAAGAGAATATTACAGTTAGGTATGCAAAACAGTTCAGCACTGTTTTTGTCTCCTGCCCCAAAGTTCTTCCAGAAAAGAGCCATGACCTCACAGCCTCCCCTTCTTATCTTTGCAGGCACTCATTATTGACGCCATTACTTTGTTTCTGAATTAAACAGAGGGAAATTTCTTTCAACCTAGAGAGTGGGCAGCTATGAAGCCCAAGCACATAAAGATAGCCAAGAAACAGCAGACCAGGAGGTGAGTGGCCTATCTCAGCAAGTCTACAGCCATGATGAAGATGCCTCTTAGTATGAGATGCATGCCATCTCTCCAGAAGAGGAATGGGTCATCTCTCCAGAAGCAAAAACTGAGTAGGCCTTTTGAGGCCCTGGAGAATATTGTCTGCCGCAGAATTTCTCACAGCTGGAAGGAAGCCAATGAACCAGTCACCCAGTGGAAAGCCATCATTCTAGATCAACTGCCAACGAATCTCTCTATTTGTTGAAGTATGATGGGATAGCATTGTCTATGGATTGGAACCTCACAGTGATGAAAGGATTTTAAACCCTTTGTTCCTGCCTAAACATACCATTTCCTCAGGAGGCAGACACTCATCTCTCAAACACCATAATTGGCAGAGCAGTGAAACAAACACTTCAGGGCACAAATGGCTCTAAGGATGACTGGAAGGGGATGGTCCTAGAGGACGTGCCAATCATGAAGACCTGGTTCTATATTACCTACAAAAAAAGGTCCAGTCTTGTACATTTGCAACCTCCTGGTTGACTACCTTGAAGGTAACCTCCACATCACGCCAGGCTCCATGGAAGTGTGGAGTGGGGTGGTCCCAGATGAGGTGTAGACCATGAAAAACTGTTTCTACATTACCTATGAGAAAGATCCATTTGTGTATCTTTACCACCATCTAGATTACTACATTGAAAGCAACCTTCATATTAAGCCAGGATGTCCTCCAATAGGGGTGAATTTGGAATTAGGCAGGGATTCCTTGGCAGGCAAGAATGTGCTGCACAACCAAAAAGATGGATCCCAAAAGATAGGTAAAATTATTTACCAAGTTCCCACCAAACCTTCCGTGTATTTCATCAAGTTTTATAATGACTTCCATATCTATGTCTATGATTTGATGACGATCTGTTAAAGTGAAATACACAAATTTTAGGGGTCAGACTTAAAACTGTGTTTGGGGAACTCTTTTTTTCAGAAATACCTCAGGTCTTCTATTAATCCTGGTATCTTTCCCAATGGAATTTTATTTTTGCTCTAAAAAGTAAAAATTTGTGAAGATGTTATGTTGTTTGGTCAATGATGGAGTGTCTGGTGGATGGGACATCACAGAAAGATATGCCTCAAAACAAAACAGAACTTATGGTCTTTTCCCCTTGGAGAGGAAAGGAAGAAAGGAGATGCAGTGTGTGGAAGAGGACAAGATGGCTGTTTTGGAAACAGAGGAGAGTGGCCAAAAAGACGTAGGAACTCAGAGAGGGATAATCCATTAGGGAAAAGCGTGTCATATGGAAAGATGTGACATCAAGATGTTGGGACTTAAGAGGATACAGAGTGTTCGTGAAGCATCACAAATGTATACTCATAAGTAAAGAAAATTAGGTTTCATTTGATTAATGGTTTAATTCATACCATCTGGAAGTCCCTGGGTATATTATCTCCACTGGAGCATGTTGAGTGACCAGGATCCTCCTGCCTAAAGAAAAGTGTCTCCTCTCAGTGGCTCTTCTGCAATGGGTTGGACCTTAGGCTACCTACTTACTTTTGCCAGGCTTCTGTCTGCCACCTATTTTGTCATGCCTGGATTCTTTCTGTCTTGCACTCTTACAGGTCTTATGCATGCCATTCAACCCTTGTGAGTTCATTTAAACAATTAGCCTGCAATAACTGTAAAACACTGTACCCTTTTCATGGATCAAGTTTTGTGGGACTTGGCTATAAAAGTCATGAACAGACTCACCTGCACCCAGGCTAAACTAGTACACATTGAATCACATTGGTGTGTGACATGCACACATATGATGAATGCACCGAGCTCCCTAGAATCAGTTACCTAGGAAATCTGTGATGTTAGGAGGAGTGTGGAAAAGACCCCACAAACCCATAGCAGCATTGTTTGTAATAGCCAAAACCTGGAAACAACCTAGATGCCCTTCAATTGAGGAATGGATGAAGAAAGTGTGGAATATATACATATTAGAGTAGTACTCAGCGGTAAAAAACAATGACTTCTCGAAGTTTGCATGCAAATGGATGGAAATAGAAAACACTATCCTGAGTGAGGTATCCCAGACCCAAAAAGAGGAACATGGGATGTACTCACTCATAATCGGTTTCTAGCCATAAATAAAGGACATTGAGCTTATAATTTGTGATCCTATAGAAGCTAAATAAGAAAGTGAACCCAAAGAAAATCATATAGTCATCTGCCTGGAGAGGGGAAGTAGACAAGATTGCAGGGCAATAACTGGGAACTTGCGGGTGAGGTGGCAAGGGGCAAAGGGGAAATGGGATGAGAAACATGAGAAGTGGAGGATGGGAGGAGCTCGGGGGATTGGGATGGTTGGGATATAGGAAGGGAGGATACGGGAGCAGCGAAGTATATATCCTAACTTAGGGACCCATCTTAGGGTTGGAAAGAAACTTGACTCTAGAGGGGTTCGCAGGTGTCCAGGGAGATGTCCCCAGCTGGTACCTTGGGCAACTGAGGAGAGGGAACCTGAAATGACCCTATCCTATACTGATAAATATCTTACATATCACCTTAGAACCTTCATCTGGCGATGGATCGAGGTAGAGACAGAGACTCATTTTGGAGCAACGGTCTGAGCTCTTAAGGTCCAAATGAGGAGCAGAAGGAGGGAGAACATGAGCAAGGAAATCAGGACCACGAGGGATGCACCCACCCACTGTGACAGTGGAACTGATTTATTGTGAGCCCACCAAGCCCAGCTGGTCTGGGACTGAATAAGCATGGGTTGAAACTGGACTCTGAGCATCGCGGACAATGAAGGCTGATGACAAGCCAAGGACAATGGAATTAGGTTTCGATCCTAATACATGAACTGGCTTTGTGGGTGCTTAGCCTGTTTAGATGCTCACCTTCCTGGACATATATAGAAGACCTTCGTCTTCCCGCAGGGCAGAGAATTTGGACTGCTCTCCAGTATCGAGAGGGAGGGGGAATGGTGTGGGGGGAGGAGAAGAGGAGTGGGGATAGCGGGAGGGGTGTGGGGGGAGGGGCAATATTTGGGAGGAGGGGAGGGAAATGGGAAATGGGGAGCAGGTGGAAATTTTAATTAAAAAAGAATAAAAAAAATTTAAAAAAAAAGAAAAGAAATAAAACTTGACAGAGATATCTTGATGCCTGGAAAGTAAACCAAAGTTCTTCTGAAACATCGGGAAATCCTTCTTCAGCCTACAGGCACATAGTATCTGGCAGACTTTTCCATGAAGCAGTGAATTTGAAAGGCTGTTTTGCCTCTATTGGCAGTTTGTCAGTCACTTTCTTCTCTGTCCTGCAGAATGTCTGGAACATTTCTTGAAGCAGGAACCCTGAAGGACTCAGGAGACATTTTTATGGTGTTGGTTTTCTTCTACTTTATGCAAGTTACAGGGATCAAACTCAGGTTGCCAGGCCTTGGTGGCAAAAACCTTTGCCTTTTGAGCCCTCTTATATTTTCACTGGAATAAGGGAATAGACTTCCTCCCTTATTCTGAAAAACCACAGAAAAGGCCTTTTTCTTTTAGAGGGGCATGAGAATGTTTGCAGTTGGAGTATGGAAGGATGTTTTGCACACATTTTCTCAGTTGTGTACCTTTACCACCATCTAGATGACTACATTGAAAGCAACCTCCACATTATGTCAGGATGTCCTCCAATAGGGGTGAATTTGGAATTAGGCACGGATTCCTTGGCAGGCAAAAGCGTGCAGCACAACGAAAAAGATGGAAACCAAAAGATAGGTAAAATTATTTACCAAGTTACCACCAAACCTTTCATGCATTTCATCAAGTTTGAGAGTGACTTCCATATCTATGTCTATGATTTGAGGAAGATGTGTTAAAGTGAAATTCTCAAATTTTGGGGGTCTGACTTATCCTATTAGCCATCTCTTTCATTGGATCACTCACTTATCCAGTGAATGATTGAATTTATCCATTCCTCCATGTCTCTATCTTCTTCAATCCCTTCTTCCATTTCCCCATGTCTTGTGTCTACAGGTTGCCAAGATAAATCTACTATGTCTCTTCTGTTCTAGAAACTTTCATTTGTAAAGAACTTGCCCTCTCAGGGGTGGATTTTTCTGAGTTCTCTGTAGATGGAGACCATATGAGGAGGAACAGAGGAGCAACCATGACAACACTTGCGCAGTACAGTTAGGCAGATTACAGATTGATACCTGGCAAGCCTGTACAATGAGTCAGATTCCCATGAGCTCTGTCACTGTGATCTCACATAGATAACTCATTCAGTGTTCACGTCCAGGACATTGAGTTTTAAATTTGTCCTAATCTGGTAAAGAAACCAAGATGAGGAAAATAGAGGAGCCTGATGTAAGGCCACAAAATGGGTCATTTGAAAAGGTAAGACTACATGCCTCCATGTGTGCTGCCACCCTTTTAGGAAATCCATCTTACCATAGATTAGCTATAGGCAACCCAAGTGTCCAGCACACTGCTAACCACAGGTTTGAACCTAACTGCCTTTGATTTCTGAAACAATTGCTGTCCTGTTAAGGTCTCATAACAACACAGCCAGGTAAGTAAGAATGCCCCCCCATCACCTTAGAGCAATTTCAGGACACCAAAGAGGCAGCAAGTTATCTTTATTGGAAATACAATTGTTTCTGGAGGGACACAAGGATGTACATTAAAAAAAATACGATTGGTGTACTCACTACGATTTTATGTGATATGGCACACACAGGCTTCTGGTTCTGAATACTTGGACCTCAGGAGGTTTTGTAGGTTGTGGAGACCCAGAACCTAGCTGGAGGAATTGCGGTCTGAAAGCTCAAGCCTTGATGTTTCAGGGCATCCTTTCACTGGTCCCCAATGTTTACTGATTTCATTAGAGAGTATGAGAGGCGTCTTACTCTTGCTGCCATGGCTTCTGCAACATGAACAGTGATAACCCCCTCCATACCCTGGTTGCCCTCATCACATAGAAAGGTTTAAGTCACAAACAATCTCCCATACCAGTTTAGAATTATGATTCATAAAATGGTTATTTCTTTTAAGGGGCAAACCTAACAGATTGCCATGCCAGACAACAGCCCTCTGCAGCATGAGGAGAGGAGCCTAGTAGCTGGATGTGGAGATGGATTCAAGAGAGCAACCTGAAGGCAGTTGCTCCATTTTGAAAGAGAGAGACACCACAGCCCAATGGCCTTTATCTCAGTTGCTATAGCCTGAAGGAGCAGAAAGAGCTCCTGCAACACACATATTTGGACATAGCAGCAAAATTTACCAGTATGTGACAAAAACCTATTTTAGTTTATTTTTTTCATGCTTTCAGGTACATGGCAGAGACAGGATCTGCTTCATGCATTTGTGTGACCAATGATTTCCCTTTAAGAAAAACCCACAAACGCTCCCAACATCATCATCAGCATTCAACAACATGTCCATGATTTCTTTGTTTTGCCTTTGATTGAGCGGTAAATCATGCTGCTAGTTAATCTGTGCAAGCAATGTGAATTTCTCTGTAAATATATAGACAGAATTGACAGGTATCTTAAACATGTCAGGGGGTCACACTGCAATGGAGTGGGTTAATCATCACCATGTGACAGTGACATATTTAAGATCTCTCCTTTGTCATTAAATCTCAGAATTGTCAAGATGTTATGTTTTTGTGCAGACATCTCAGGGTTTTCTCCCATTCATGGTTTCCATGGATGTTTGCTAGTTACGCTTACCTGTCTTTTGCCAGATTCTGTCAGTTTTTGCCATGCACTCTCAGCTCCACAACTTCTCCAGCCCTAAGATTCTAGTTCCAGGCATTTTAGACACTTGTGACTGTTGCACGAGTGTCTGATGTTCCGCCTAAATGATTTGGAATGTTATTTAGCCTGAGTTTTAACTTCCATCCCTGAGTTCATTGACTTTCCTTGACCATCTTTCTTGGGCCACTGAGCTGAACTACTAGGGGTTTGCTCCAGTTACTTCTCCATGCTGAGACAGCCTACACTCTCAGTACTACTGTGATAGTGTTTCTGTAGCAAGTATTCTTCTCAAGATAAGAAGAAATTTCAATATTATAATCCATCTGCTGTTATTGTGTCTTAAACACACAAACACACCCCCATAAGTTAATGCACACACACTGTTGATATCTCAACTTAGGGTGCCGTTCTGGGGTTAGTAAGAGGCTTCTCTCTATAGGGGTTCCCAGAAAGCCATGGGGTGACACCAACAAGGACTTTGGGCATGTGAGCTGTGGGTGCCTGCACTGTGCCATGTCCCTAGGCACTACGGGTGCTTTGTCCCATAATCAGACTGATGACTATCTTGAATATCACCATAGAACTGTTGTACGGAAAAGGATGGAGATAAAGACAGGGACCCACATCAGAAAACTAGACTGAGCTACCAAGCTCCAGTTGAAGAGCTGAAGGGGAGAGAATAAGAGCAAAGAACTAAGGAATACAAGGCCTTGGTCCACCCACTGGGACACTGTGTCTGAGCTAATGGGAGATCAACAAAACCAGCTATGCTGGGACTGACAGAGCATGGGATCAAAGTGGAAGCATTGAGTGTGGCTGACAATTGGGGCAGAAGGAGAAGCCAATGATAATGGCCCTGGGATTTGTCTGTACTGCACATACAGGCTTTAATCGATCATATATATGTAGATGCATACCTTCCTCAATCTGTATGGAGGGGGGGCAAGGGCTTCCCACAGGTCAAGGTACCCTGCCCTCTATTAGGACTGGATTGGGAGTGGAGAGGATTGGTGGTTGCGTGAGTTGTTAGGGGGAGGAGGAAAGGAAGAGGAAATTTGAAATTTTTTATAATGAAGGAAGAAAAATTCAATACAAGATAACCAATGGAGAGATGGGATCTAAGAAAAAAAAACTTTCGTGTGATTTGTTGACTCAGACACCAAAGACTTTTTAAGAAAAATAAGATACAGGGATTGAGTTGCTTTGGCAAGAGTGTGATTTGAGTAATTGGGAAGATGAGTGGGGGCTTATTTTGGGTCTCCTGGTGGCTGTATACAGGTTTTGAGGAGCTGAATGCTGGATGTTTCTGTGGGTAAATAGGGAAGTAACAAGCTTGTGAGGGGATTTCTGACATAAGTAGAGCCTTGGTGATGTCACAAAGCCTTGGTTCGTTGGGTAGCAACTCTGTTCCACTCAAAGCACTAGTCTTCCATGAAGGTGGGTTTATTATCCTCACAGTGCCTGAGGAGGACAGTTCAGCTCCTGGTCTCCACAACTGTACAACAGGCTTTTTGCACCTGAACATTCCGGAAGATGGAATCTGGAGAAGTAGGACATTTTCTTTTGGTAAATATGTTTCCAAAGCAACTAAGACCTCTATAGTACAAAAAAGTTTTCCTTCAACTGTCCTGCAGGTCCAACATTTCTGTTGTTACCAGCTCCTATATTTGATAGCTGTGTGGATGGTGAATGCCAGCTATTCTTCCCACTTTATCTTTGCTAACAATATCAAATTCATCAATCCACTAAAATGGCAAAGCTCCTCTTTGTCCATAGGTGTTTAAAAGATAGTAATTATTTCTCAATGGCTGCTCTTGCCCAGAATAATGAGTCTTTCAGGTTGAAGTGGGTCTCACAGTACTCACTTCCACAATGAAGACACAGAATGGCTTTATGTAATATACCTGGGTCTGGATCAGGAGACCCAATACAGAGAGCCAGTGGACTGGAGTGCCATGACCTTGGGCAGGCTATCTTGGACTGAGCCCCCTACCTATTAGCTTGATGTCGAAGGAAACGTGTGGATGTCCTTCGAATTCTTTGTTATCTGTTCAGATTTTTCTTACTCGTTTCGGGGATAGGCATACCTTCTCCTCTCATTGACTTAGTCAGTCAGAAAGTAGGTTTCTCACCAGAGGTCATTTGCCTTTGGGCAGCAGGAATGTGTCTCTGAGATTGCTATACTGAGCTGTAGAGAAAAATTTGCAAATTTTCCTATTTATTTCTTAAGAGAAAATTACAGTTAGGTATGCAAACCTGTTGATCAATATCTTTGTCTCCTGCACCACAGTTTGTCCAGAAAAGAGCCTTGACCTCATAGCCTCCCCTTGTTATCCTTGCAGGCACTCATGGTTGAGGCCACAACTTTGTTTCTGAATTAAACAGAAGGAAAGTTCTTTCAACCTAGAGAGTGGGCAGCTATGAAGCCCAAGCACAGAAAGATAGCCAAGAAACAGCGGACCAGGAGGTCAGTGGCCTATCTCAGTAAGTCTACAGCCATGATGAAGATGCCTCTTAGTATGAGATGCATGCCACCTGTCCAGAAGAGGAATGGGTCATCTCTCCAGAAGCAAACACTGAGTAGGCCTTTTGAGGCCCTGGAGAATATTGTCGGCCACAGAATTTCTCACAGCTGGAAGGAAGCCAATGAAAGAGTCACCCAGTGGAAGGCCATCATTCTAGATCAACTGCCAACAAATCCCTCTCTCTATTTGTTGAAGTATGATGGGATAGATTGAGTCTATGGATTGGAGCTTCACAGTGATGAAAGGATTTTAAACGTTAAGTTCCTGCCTAACAACGTACCATCTCTTCAGGAGACAGACACTCATCTCTCAAACACCATAGTTGGCAGAGCAGTGAAACATACATTTGAGGGCACAAATGGCTCTAAGGATGACTGGAAGGGGATGGTCCTAGAGGAGGTGCCAATCATGAAGACCTGGTTCTATATTACCTACAAGAAAGATCCGGTCTTGTACGTTTACCACCTCCTGGTTGACTACCTTGAAGGCAACCTCCACATCATGCCAGGCTCTATGGAGGAGTGGACTGGGGTGGTCCAAGATGAGGTGCAGACAATGAAGACCTGTTTCTACATTACCTACAAGAAAGATCCAGTTGTGTACCTTTACCACCATCTAGATGACTACATTGAAAGCAACCTCCACATTATGCCAGGATGTCCTCCCATAGGGGTGAATTTGGAATTAGGCAGGGATTCCTTGGCAGGCAAAAGCGTGCAGCACAATGAAAAAGATGGAACCCAAAAGATAGGTAAAATTATTTACCAAGTTCCCACAAAACCTTCCGTGCATTTCATCAAGTTGGATAATGACTTCCATATCTATGTCTATGATTTGATGAAGATCTGTTAAAGTGAAATTCACAAATTTTGGGGGTCAGACTTAAAACTGTGTTTGGGGAACTCTTTTTTTCAGAAATACCTCAGGTCTTCTATTAATCCTGGTATCTTTCCCAATGGAATTTTTTTTTTGCTCTAAAAATAAAATTTGTGAAGGTGTTATTTTGTTTGGTGAATGATGGAGTTTCTGGTGGATGGGACATCACAGAAAGACAGGCCTCAAAACAAAACAGGACTTATGGTCTTTTCCCCTTGGAGAGGGAATGACGAAAGGAGATGCAGTGTGTGGAAGAGGACAAGATGGCTGTTTAGGAAACAGAGGAGAGTGGCCAAAAAGATGTATGATCTCAGAGAGGGATAATGCGTGAGGGAAAAACATGTCATATGGAAAGATGTGACATCGAGGTGTTGGGACTTAAGAGGATAGAGAGTGATCATGAAGGGTCACAAATGTGTACTCAGAAGCAAAGAAAATTGGGTTTCATTTGATTAATGGTTTAATTCATACTATCTGGAAGTCACTGGGTATATTAACTCCACTGGAGCATGTTGAGTGACCCGGATCCTCCTGCCTAAAGAAAAGTGTCTCCTCTCAGTGGCTCTTCTGCAATGGGGTGGATCTCAGGCTACCTACTTACTTTTGCCAGGCTTGATCTGCTACCTATTTTGTCATGCCTGGATTCTTTCTGTCTTGCACTCTCACAGGTCTTATGCATGCCATTCAACCCCTGTGAGTTCATTTAAACAATTGGCCTGCCTTAACTGTAAAACAGTGTTCCCTTGTCATTGATCATGTTCTGTGGGATTTGGGCTATAAAACTCATAAACAGACTCACCCGCACCTAGGCTAAACTAGTAGTACATTGAATCACATTGTTGTGTGACATGCACAGATATGATGAATGCACCGAGCTCCATAAAATCAGTTACCTAGGGAATCAGTGATGTTAGGTGAAGTGTGGCAAAGACCCCACAAACCCATCAGACCCGAGGATACCAGTATGATATTGATGCCTGACTCCCATCATGCAAGGATCCTGACAACTTTAACAGGGCAGTTTTGGTTCCTTCATCTTCAAAAACTTGGTTAGTTAGGTTGTAGGTGTCAAACTGCTATTCAGGGCCCAGCATGTAGGTCACCTGTGCCAGGTCAGGTGACTTGGCTACAATGTGGGTGAAAACTTGTACCAGGGCATGCTGGTACCCTCGCCACTTCTTCTCCTCAACATCATCATCACTCTCCTGGGTGGGTCTAGAGCACAAAGAAGGCAAAATGGACTAAGCTTCCTCCTTAGTGGATAACCTTATCTACCCTCAATTTGGACTGACTTTCAGAGGGCATGCAGCACATTTTATCCTATTGGCCATCTCTTTCATTGGATCACTCACTTATCCAATGAATGATTGAATTTATCCATTCCTCCATGTCTCTATCTTCTTCAATCCCTTCTTCCATTTCTCCATGTCTTGTGTCTACAGGTTGCCAAGATAAATCTACTATGTCTCTTCTGTTCTAGAAACTTTCATTTGTAAAGAACTTGCCCTCTCAGGGGTGGATTTTTCTGAGTTCTCTGTAGATGGAGACCATATGAGGAGGAACAGAGGAGCAACCATGACAACACTTGTGCAGTAGAGTTAGGCAGATTACAGATTGATGACTGGCAAGCATGTACAATGAGTCAGATTCCCATGAGCTCTGTCACAGTGATCTCACATAGATAACTCATTCAGTGATAACGTCCATGACATTGAGTTTTAATTTTTGTCCTAATCTGGTAAAGAAACCAAGATGAGGAGAATAGAGGAGCCTGATGTAAGGCCACAAAATGGGTCATTTGAAAAGGTAAGACTACATGCCTCCATGTGTGCTGCCACCCTTCTTAGGAAATCCATCTTTCCATAGATTAGCTATAGGCAACCAAGTGTCCAGCACACTGCTAACCACAGGTTTGAACCTAACTGCCTTTAATTTCTGAAACAATTGCTGTCCCGTTAAGGTCTCATAACAACACATCAAGGTATGTAAGAATGCCCCACCATCACCATAGAGCAATTTCAGGACACCAAAGAGGCAGCAAGTTATCTTTATTGGAAATATAAATGTTTCTGGAGGGACAAAAGGATGTACATTTAAAAAAAAAAAGGATTGGTGTACTCACTACGAATTTATGTGATATGGCCCACACAGGCTTCTGGTTCTGAATACTTGGTCCTCTGGAGGTTTTGTAGGTTGTGGTGACCCAGTCCCTAGCTGGAGGAATTGCGGTCTGAAAGCTCAAGCCTTGATGTTTCAGGGCATCCTTTCACTGGTCCCCAATGTTTACTGATTTCCTTACAGAGAATGAGAGGCCTCTTACTCCTGCTGCCATGGCTTCTGCAACATGAACAGTGAGAACCCCCCTCACACTCTGGTTGCTCTCATCACATAGGAAGGTGTAAGTCACAAACAATCTCCCACACCAGTTTAGAATTATGATTCATAAAATGGTTATTACTTTTAAGGGGAAAACCTTACAGATTGCCATGCCAGACAACAGCCCTCTGCAGGATGAGGAGAGGAGCCTAGTAGCTGGATGTGGAGATGGATGCAAGAGAGCAAGCTGAAGGCAGTTGCTCCATTTTGAAAGAGAGAGACACCACACCCCAATAGCCTTTATCTCAGTTGCTATAGCCTGAAGGAGCAGAAAGAGCTCGTGCAACACATATATTTGGACATAGCAGCAAAATTTACCAGTATGTGACAAAAACCTATTTTAGTTTATTTTTCATGCTTTCATGTACATGGCAGAGACAGGATCTGCTTCATGCATTTGTGTGACCAATGATTTCCCTTTAAGAAAAAACCCACAAATGCTCCCAACAACATCATCAGCATTCAGCAACATGTCCATGATTTCTTTGCTTTGCCTTTGATTGATCGGTAAATCATGCTGCTAGTAAATCTGTGCAAGCAATGTGAATTTTTCTGTAAATATATATACTCAGAATTGACAGGTATCTTAAACATGTCAGGGGGTCACACTGCAATGGAGTGGGTTAATCATCACCATGTGACAGTGACATATTTAAATCCTCTCCTTTGTCTTTAAATCTCAGAATTGTCAAGATGTTATGTTTTTGTGCAGACTTCTCAGGGTTTTCTCCCATTCATGGTTTCCATGGATGTTTGCTAGTTACGCTTACATGTCTTTTGTAAGATTCTGTCATTTTTTGCCATGCACTCTCAGCTCCACAACTTCTTCTGCGCTAAGATTCTAGTTCCAGGTTTTTTAGACATCTTGTGACTGTTGCACGAGTGTCTGATGTTCCGCCTAAATGATTTGGAATGCTATTTAGCCTGAGTTTTAACTTCCATCCCTGAGTTCATTGACTTTTCTTGACCATCTTTCTTGGGCCACTGAGCTGAACTACTAGGGGTTTTCCTCCAGTTACTTCTCCATGCTGAGACAGCCTACACTCTCAGTGTTACTGTGATAGTGTTTCTGTAGCAAGTATTCTTCTCAAGATAAGAAGAAATTTCAATATTATAATCCATCTGCTGTTATTGTGTCTTAAACACACAAACACACCCCCATAAGTTAATGCACACACACTGTTGATATCTCAACTTAGGGTGCCGTTCTGGGGTTAGTAAGAGGCTTCTCTCTATAGGGGTTCCCAGAAAGCCATGGGGTGACACCAACAAGGACTTTGGGCAGGTGAGCTGTGGGTGCCTGCACTGTGCCATGTCCCTAGGCACTACGGGTGCTTTGTCCCATAATCAGACTGATGACTATCTTGAATATCACCATAGAACTGTTGTACGGAAAAGGATGGAGATAAAGACAGGGACCCACATCAGAAAACTAGACTGAGCTACCAAGCTCCAGTTGAAGAGTTGAAGGGGAGAGAATAAGAGCAAAGAACTAAGGAATACAAGGGCTTGGTCTACCCACTGAGACACTGTGTCTGAGCTAATGGGAGATCAACAAAACCAGCTATGCTGGGACTGACAGAGCATGGGATCAAGTGGAAGCATTGAATGTGGCCGACAATTGGGGCAGACAGAGAAGCCAATGATAATAGCACTGGGATTTGTCTGTACTGCAAATACAGGCTTTAATCGATCATATTATATGTAGATGCATACCTTCCTCAATCTGGATGGAGGGGGGGCAAGGGCTTCCCACAGGTCAAGGTACCCTGCCCTCTATTAGGACTGGATTTGGAGTGGAGAGGATTGTTGGTTGCGTGAGTAGTTAGGGGGAGGAGGAAAGGAAGAGGAAATTTGAAATTTATTATTTATGAAGGAAGAAAAAATCAATACAAGATAAACAATGGAGAGATGGGATCTAAGAAAAAAAACTTTCATGTGATTTGTTGACTCAGACACCAAAGACTTTTTCAGAAAAATAAGATACAGGGATTGAGTTGCTTGGGCAAGAGTGTGACTTGAGTAATTGGGAAGATGAGTGGATGCTTATTTTGGGTTCCCTCGTGGCTGTATACAGCTTTTGAGGAGCTGAATGCTGGATGTTTCTGTGGGTAAATAGGGAAGTAACAAGCTTGTGAGGGGATTTCTGACATAAGTAGAGCCTTGGTGATGTCACAAAGCCTTGATTCGTTGGGTAGCAACTCTGTTCCACTCAAAACACAAGTCTTCCATGATGTTGGGTTTATTATCCTCACAGTGCCTGAGGAGGATAGTTCAGCTCCTGGTCTCCACAACTGTTCAACAGGCTTTTTGCACCTGAACATTTCTGGAAGATGGAATCTGGAGAGGTAGGACATTTTCTTTTGGTAAATATGTTTCCAAAGCAACTAAGACCTCTGTAGTACAAAAAAGTTTTCCTTCAACTGTCCTGCGGGTCCACCATTTCTGTTGTTACCAGCTCCTATATTTGATAGCTGTGTGGATGGTGAATGCCAGCTATTCTTCCCACTTTATCTTGGCTAACAATATCAAATTCATCAATCCACTAAAATGGCAAAGCTCCTCTTTGTCCATAGGTGTTTTAAAAGATAGTAATTATTTCTCAATGGCTGCTGTTGCCCAGAATAATGATTCTTTCAGGTTGAAGTGGGTCTCACAGTACTCACTTCCACAATGAAGACACAGAATAGCTTTATGTAATATTCCTGGGTCTGGATCAGGAGACCCAATACAGAGAGCCAGTGGACTGGAGTGCCATGACCTTAGGCAGGCTGTCTTGGATTGAGCTCCCTACCTATTAACTTGATCTCGAAGGAGACGTGTGGATGTCCTTCGAATTATTTGTTATCTGTTAAGATTTTTCTTACTCGTTTCGGGGATAGGCATACCTTCTCCTCTCATTGACTTAGTCAGTCAGAAAGTAGGTTTCTCAGCTGAGGTCATTTGCCTTTGGGCAGCAGGAATGTGTCTCTGAGATTGCTATACTGAGCTGTAGAGAAAAATGTGCAAATTGTCCTATTTATTTCTTAAGAGAAAATTAGAGTTAGGTATGCAAACCTGTGGATCAATATCTTTGTCTCCTGCACCACAGTTCTTCCAGAAAAGAGCCTTGACCTCATAGCCTCCCCATGTTATCCTTGCAGGCACTCTTGGTTGAGGCCACGACTTTGTTTCTGAATTAAACAGAAGGAAAGTTCTTTCAACCTAGAGAGTGGGCAGCTATGAAGCCCAAGCACAGAAAGATAGCCAAGAAACAGCGGACCAGGATGTCAGTGGCCTATCTCAGTAAGTCTACAGCCATGATGAAGATGCCTCTTAGTATGAGAATCATGCCACCTGTCCAGAAGAGGAATGGGTCATCTCTCCAGAAGCAAACACTGAGTAGGCCTTTTGAGGCCCTGGAGAATATTGTTGGCCACAGAATTTCTCACGGCTGGAAGGAAGCCAATGAAACAGTCACCCAGTGGAAAGCCATCATTCTAGATCAACTGCCAACAAATCCCTCTCTCTATTTGTTGAAGTATGATGGGATAGATTGTGTCTATGGATTGGATCTTCACAGTGATGAAAGGATTTTAAACCTTAAGTTCCTGCCTAACAACGTACCATTTCCTCAGGAGACAGACACTCATCTCTCAAACACCATAGTTGGCAGAGCAGTGAAACATACATTTGAGGGAACAAATGGCTCTAAGGATGACTTGAAGGGGATGGTCCTAGAGGAGGTGCCATTCATGAAGACCTGGTTCTATATTACCTACAAGAAAGATCCGGTCTTGTACGTTTACCACCTCCTGGTTGACTACCTTGAAGGCAACCTCCACATCATGCCAGGCTCTATGGAGGAGTGGACTGGGGTGGTCCAAGATGAGTTACAGACCATGAAGACCTGTTTCTACATTACCTACAAGAAAGATCCAGTTGTGTACCTTTACCACCATCTCTATGACTACATTGAAATCAACCTCCACATTATGCCAGGATGTCCTCCAATAGGGGTGAATTTGGAATTAGGCAGGGATTCCTTGGCAGGCAAAAGCATGCAGCACAATGAAAAAGATGGAACCCAAAAGATAGGTAAAATTATTTACCAAGTTTCCACCAAACCTTCCGTGCATTTCATCAAGTTTGATAATGACTTCCATATCTATGTCTATGATTTGATGAAGATGTGTTAAAGTGAAATTCACAAATTTGGGGTCAGACTTAAAACTGTGTTTGGAGAACACTTTTTTTCAGAAATACCTCAGGTCTTTTATTAATCCTGGTATCTTTCTCAATGGAACTTTTTTTTTGCTCTAAAAATAAAAATTTGTGAGGGTGTTATGCTCTTTGGTCAATGATGGAGTGTCTGGAGGATGGGACATCATAGAAAGACAGGCCTCAAAACAAAACAGGACTTATTGTCTTTTCTCCTTGGAGAGGGAATGACGAAAGGAGATGCAGTGTGTGGAAGAGGACAAGATGGCTGTTTAGGAAACAGAGGAGAGTGGCCAAAAAGATGTAGGATCTCAGAGAGGGATAATGCGTGAGGGAAAAGCATGTCATATGTCAGGCTACACTCTCAGTACTATTATGACTCTGTTTCTGTAGCAAATATTCTTCTAAAGATAAGAAATTTCAATATTACAATCCCTCTATTTTTATTGTTATTTAAACACATATACACACACACAATTTAATGCTCACCAACTGATGAGAGCTCAACTTAGGGGGCCATTCTGTGGTTGGTAAGAGTCTTATATTTAGCGGTGTTCCCATAAGGCCATGGGGTTACTCCAACTAGGACCTTGGGTTGGTGAGGAGAGGGTGCCTCCAGTGTACCATGTCCCTAGGCACTAAGACTGCCTTGTCCCATAATCCGACTGATGACTATATTCAATATCATCACAAATTTTTGTTTGGCAAATGATGGATATAAAGACAGTGATCCATATCAGAAAACTAGACTGAGCTTTCAAGCTCCTGTTGAAGAGAAGAAGGGGGGAGAATATGAGCAAAGAAGTAAGGAATATAAGGCTAAGTCATTCCACTGAGACACTCTGCCTGAGCTATTTGGAGCTCAACAGAACCAGCTCTGCTGCGACCTACAGAGCATGGGATCAAAGTGGAAGTGCTAAATGTGGCTAACAATTGGGGCAGATTGAAAACCCAATGATAATGGCACTGGTATTTGTCTCTACTTCACATACAGGCTTTATGTGATCCTATTATGTGTGAATGCCTACCTTCATCAATCTGCATTGAGGGGGACTACGGTTTTCCCGACTAACGAATCTTTTATTTTGCAGTGGGTCTCACAGAACTCACTTCTTTAAAAAACACACAGAATGACTTTATGTAATATCCTGAGTCTCAATGAGATGACAACATACTGACAGTCAGTGGACTGGAGTGCCATGACCTTGGGCAGGTTTTCTTGGATTCAACCACCTAACTACTAGCTCAATGTTGAAGGACAGGCGTAGCTGTCCTGCAAATGCTTTTCTATCTGTTCAGATTTTTCTTACTCATTTTGGAGATAGGCATACCTTCTCTTTTCATTGATTCAGTCAGTCAGGAAGTAGGTTTCTCAGCAGAGAACAAAATACATACATCCTTCCCTTCTTATGCTTGCTTGAACTCATAATGGAGACAACGAATTTGTTTCTGACTTAAACAGAAGAGTTTTTTCAACCTAGAGAGTGGGCAGGTAAGAAGCTCAAGCACAGAAAGATAGC
The DNA here is from genome assembly GCF_950005125.1 of Chionomys nivalis. Classification (NCBI taxonomy): domain Eukaryota; kingdom Metazoa; phylum Chordata; class Mammalia; order Rodentia; family Cricetidae; genus Chionomys; species Chionomys nivalis. The sequence continues at coordinate 1,213,200 of NW_026646888.1, read as the reverse complement.
CAAAAGACAGTGGACCAGTAGTGAACCTGATAGAAGGGTTAGAAGGAAGTACTCTACAACATATGGGCACAGGAGAACACTTCCTAAATAAAATCCCAGCAGCACAGACATTAATGGCAACTTTGAATAAATGGGACCTCCTGGAACTGAGAAGCTTCTGTAAAGCAGAGTACACTGTCACTAAGACTAAAAGGCAAACAACTGACTGGAAGAAGATTTTTACCAACCCCTCAACAGACAAAGGTCTGATCTCCAAAATATATAAAGAACTCAAGAAACTCAATGTTAAAATACTAATTAACCCAATTAAAATTGGAGTACTGAACTGAACAGAGAATTTCAACAGAAGAAGTTCAATGGACAAAAGACACTTAAAGTCAGGCTCAACTTCCTTAACAATAAAGGGAAATGCAAATCAAGACAACTTTGAGATATCATGTTACACCTGTCAGAATGGCAAAAATAAAAGACACCAATGATAGCCTTTGCTGGAAAATTGTGGAGAAAGGGGTATACTCATCCATTCCTTTTGGTAATTCAATATGTGCAACCATTTTGAAAAGTAGTGCTTCTGGTTCTGAGGAAATTTTGGATCATCATATCCTTTGCTCCAGCAATACCACTCTTGAGAATATACCCAAGAGATGCCCTATCATAAAACAAAAGTATATGCTCAACTATGTTCATGGCAGCATTGTTTGTTATAGCCAGCACCTGGAAACAACCTAGATGCCTACCAATGGAAGAATGAATGAAGAAAGTATGGAATATATACATGTTAGAGCACTACTTAGGAGTAAAAATAAAACAATGACTTTTTGAATTTTGCATGCAAATGGATGGAAATATAAAACACTATCCTGAGTGAGTTAAGCCAGACCCAAAAAGAGGAACATGGGATGTACTCACTCATATTTGTTTTCTAGTCATAATTAAAGGACATTGATCCTATAATTCATGATCCTAGAGAAGCCTAATAAGCAGGTGAACCTAAGGAAAAACATATAGGCATCCTCCTGAATATTAGCCTTCATTAGGCGATGAAATAAACAGAGACAGAACCCACATTGGAGCACTGAACTGAAATTTCAAGGTCCAAATCAGGAGCAAAAGAGAAAAGAGCACGAGCAAGGAACTCAGGACCGCGAGGGGTGTACCCACACACTGATGCAATGGGGATGGTCTATCAGAATCTCAGCAAGTCCAGCTGGCATGGTTCTGTAAAAGCATGGGATAAAACAGGACTCGCTGAAAATAGTGGACAATGAGGACTACTGAGAACTCAAGAACAATAGCAATGGGTTTTTGATCATACTTCACGTACTGGCTTTGTGGGAGTCTAGGCCATTTGGATGCTCACCTTATTAGACCTGGATGGAGGTTGGTGAACCTTGGACTTCCCAAAGGGCAGAGAACCCTGATTGATCTTAGTGCTGAGGAGAGATGTGGACTTTTTTGGGGGTAGGCGAGGGAAATGGGAGGCGGTGAGGGGAGGAGGCAGAAATCTTTTATAAATAAATAAATTTTAAAAATTGCTTTGGCTATCCTGGGTTTTTTTGTTTTTCCATATAGAGTTGATTACTTTCCTCTCAAGTTATATGAAGAATTTTGATGTGATTTTAATGGGGATTGCACTGAATCTATAGATTTCTTTTGGGAGAATTGCCATTTTTACTAGATCCTCCCAAACCAAGAGCAAGGGAGATCCTTCCATTTTCTGGTATCCTCTTGCATTTCCTTCTTAAAAGTCTTAGAGATGTTTTCAAATACATCTTTGTCTTCCTTGTTCAGCGTTACCCCGAGATATTTTATGCTATTTGTGGCTATCATGAAGGGTGATGCTTCTGTGAATTCCATCTCTGCATACTTATCTTAGTGTATAGGAGGGCAAGTGATTTTTTTAGAGTTAATCTTGTATCCTGCCACATCACTAAAGGTCTTTATCAGTTTTTGAAGTTCTTTGGTACAGTTTTGGGGTCACTTATGTATCATATCATCAGCAAATAATGAAAGTTTAACTTTTTCCTTTCCAATTTGAATCCACTTGATCTCCTTATGTTGTCTTATTGCTATTGCTAGAACTTCAAGCACTATATTGAAGAGGTAAGGAGAGAGTGGAGTCACTTATCTATCATATCATCAGCAAATAATGAAAGTTTAACTTCTTCCTTTCCAATTTGAATCCACTTGATCTCCTTATGTTGTCTTATTGCTATTGCTAGAACTTCAAGCACTATATTGAAGAGGTAAGGAGAGAGTGGAGTCACTGTCACAAGCCTTTGCAGGGGCTGCATTAACTGAGAAATTAGGGCACTCTTTTGAATATAGTGATCAGAGCTCTAAGGCTCAAGTCCCAGCCTGAGTCCTACCTCTTTGTTGGTCTACATGGTTTTCACATCAGAAGGATGTGGAGTTTATGAGGCAAGTCCCAAGAGGTTTGAAATACTGCAGGAATTGATATGCATGAAGCATCTGGGTGCACAATAAATGCTACTCTTTATCTCATGTAAAGTTGGTGCCTAGCATGTTGTGGTGATGGCTGCTTGGTATAGTGTAAGCATCAAAGGTCTGATCCCCCAGAAACCCACTTGGTGTTCTGGCTAAAGAGTCTGGCCTCACTGTCAATGGATATATTTGTTTAAGAAGTTCTGCATGAATGACTGAGGTTAGAGAATTACTGAGCTTTACTGCCAACATTGATCTCTGTGCTGCTTAATTCATGTTCACACATACATGCATGTGAACCAACACATGAAGAAAAATGCATACACACATATACGCTGTAAGTAAACCACACACAAAATGAATAAAAGGCAAAGAATGCCTAAGTCTCTGTTTGATCCCACAGTACCCCAGGAAATGGTAATTGGGGTCTTTTATAAACCTCTTACAAAGGACTTCAAAGAATGTCTGTCTTCTCAGGCCATAACATTATGTTTAAGTACCTTTAGCATTCCTCATCAGACCACACTGGAATCTGTCCATAGAACACTTGCACAGGACACTCATGTTGAAAGGTTACCCAGATAAACTGAGAAGATAGTTAGCATGATCCCCACCTCATCACACAGCCTTCATCTAAGGGAAAAGTTCTCATAAGCTCAATAAGCCAGCATTCTTTCACACCTTCCTGACATCAAACACAGACTTACGGTCATATTTCCTTCCATGAACTTTCAGGAGAAAAGCATGGAGAAAAACAGCAGATCTAAGGAAACACCTGCCCATGCTTCATTCCCTCAGGACCTTTCTGATCCCTTTGGATATGCCAAAACCTTATTCATCCCTTTAACACTTACTGAGAGCCCTGAATTTGTAAGGTACCATTGAAACTTCTGGGACTGGGAGGTGAAAATTGAGACATATCTATGGCCTTCAGGGAACTCATCTTATATTCCAAAGAGATGTCAGATGGAAAAGTTTGTCCTAGATACTGTGAAATTTTTAGGGTCAGAAGAAAATTCAGCTGTAGCTGATACGAAAGCCCCTGCCTAATTGAGGGTGCTGGAAGAAAGTAGACATTGGAGATGGCCGGAAACCCAGTTCCCTAAGAATTTTCTTGAGTCCTGTGCTAACCCCACTGTATCCTGCAGGCATTTTTTGTAAGCTGGTGCCTCAAGAGTTGTAAAACTCCAATGAGGTATGCTTAGCTAACACAGACACACCATTATAGATACCACCTACATTCTGGAGTGTTCTTTATCTGCAAGAGAAGCAAGTGAATTGAGGGAGAGCAGCAACATTCCTATATTTCTTTGGGTTTTACTCTTAGATGATATTGAAGTTTTTGCCTTCAACAAAATCTTAAAGAACATACTGTCCACCAAGTCAGCCACAGGGGGAGAAAATTCATCACTGAGTGAATTATACCCTCCTCCAGGGGCCTCTGATACCAGTTGTCAACTAGGTGCTTTTTGGGTCTGGCACAAACTTCTGACCCTTCCCTCTTATGTAGGACAGATGAAGGAAGAGATATGCTTACTCCAAGACCAGACAAAACTCTCTGTGTTTAAGAATAGTCAGTTAAGCTCAGCAGAGAGACACTACCAAGGAAAAGCACTTCAGTTATTTCCATTTTAATGTCCCTGGTACATTCTAAAGTTTCAGCAAGATAGGTCTAAAGTGAAGAGTTAAATACCTGTCTCTTCTATACCAAAGTGCCTACATTTACACTTGACTCTCCCTCGACTGTTGACTCCAATATAGACCCAAGCTGTGCGTGTTGTTTAATTTATAACTTTAAAATTTCGGCAGTCCCTGCAGCACAAGTGTAGTGGATGCCACTTGCTAACTTGCTTGCAGCCTCAAACTCAGCTAGGTTTCATACACAGCACATGACCACTTCCAAGGGAATGATGCTACCCACAGTGGACTGGGCTTGATTAACACTTGACTAACAGTCATGCTTACAGACCCACCTGATGAGGCAATTCCTCAACTGAGACTCTTATCTGCTTCTAAGTTGGGTCAGGTTGGCAGTTAAAGCCTAATGTGATAGGGATGATGCGTAATTTTGATAAATTAATATATTGGTAAAACACCTATAATATAAAAAAGCCTATCTGGTTTTCATTAAAATATTTACCTTTCATGGACATCCATTACTGCTCTGAAAATTTGTTAAGACACGTCTGGCAGAGGTTGACCCTCTTGTGTCATATATATCCTTGTCACATATAACCTCTCCCTAGATACACTCCTACTTGGGACTGAATCTTACATGTGTGTGACTTAGTTGAACTTGGCAGCTTGTTTCAATTCATGCCAATATAGCTGATATCTCCACCTACAATCAAATTACACTTAGGTCAAATAAAAAATACATTTGATATCACGGAATGCCCAGGGAGCACATGTCTAGGAGACAATAGTGTATCTGCGGAAGTCATGGGTACCAGCAAACAGATCTGCCCAGGTCTTTGTAAAAAGAACGAGAGCAACAGGTGTTCAAATCATAAAATGGTTGGGAAGGAAGTGCAGGTGCACAGCTCCTGGGAGAATCCAGAGGAATGTAGGTTTGAGCTGGCTCACTCCAAGATTGCCCAGATATATGCAGAAGTAGTTCCAGGATTCTTATTTCTTAATTAGAAATGTCAAAGATGAAAAGGAACAAATGCTCGGATTAATGTTGGAATTGTAATGAAGTTTACAGAACAAAAGATTGAGAATACAGCAGTGTGTATGCCTGACCAATATATCACAGATCTCCAACACAAAATGAAACAATAAACATCCAAATTACCAGCAAAAAGAAGGACAGAATTCAGGAACAGCAACAGCCAAACTGCCTGACAAATTGTTCTTACCTGTATGGCTCCTGGCAATGTGGGGCAGGAAGGAAATTTGTGCCCAAAGATAGACAAAGAGTGGGGCTTTTTTATATAGAATATTTTTTGTGTAAAGCATTGTACATTGCAAGAGGAAAAAAATGGCTTTAAATCTCTGATTTTTTTAGCACTCTCTCCATGTTCTTTCAAGTCAAATTGAAAGAGGCAGGTGGTGGATTTGGGTTTCTGTGTTGTGAAACAATAATGAGAATAATAGTTGCTCATTCCAGAATTCATCCTTTTTCTTTCAAATAGCCCTCTCCCTGTCTCTTATACCTGGCCTGTTCCCATTGCTTGAGGGCTGATGTCAACTCATGTGTCTCCCTGAGGAGCCCTCTCAGAACACACTAGCCTTCCATTTAATCTACTCTGGAAACCCAACACTTAGGGTGACTTTGATCACACAGCCTACTGTGGTTGCACACACTGACACAATAAAGCTGTTACTGTGGGTCTTGCTCTCATTTCCCATGGAGCTTCAATGACCAGCTCCTCAAACAGCTCATCAAGCTAGAGAACACTTTATCCTTTTCTGTGTTATTCACTTCGTTTCCTCTTCTCTCCCACAAACCAGCTTCTTCCGAAGCAGGATCCTTGATTGTGGTTAGACTTTAAAATATTATATTTTAATAAAATATTAAATAGACTTTAAAATATTAAGATTGATTAGACTTTCAGGGTTGCATTATTATGAACCGACCTGATACCTATATGTTATGCATGTAATTATGACAGCCTAAAGTTACAGGAGCCATTTTCAAGTTGTGCATGCGTTTATATTTATCTCCCCCTGAATATAACAAGCTGCCCATCATGGGTGATAATAGATTTTACTGGTTAGTTCTGGAATCTATTGGCATAGAACATGTTGTGGTTTGAGTGAGAAATGTCCCCCATAAGCTCCCATATTTGAACATTTTTTCCCAAACAGGTGGTGCTCTTTGAAGTGGTTGCCGGACCTTTAGGAGGCAGAGAATTGCTGGAGGAAGTGGACACTGAAGATAGGCTCTAAGAATCTATAGACTCACCCGACTTCCTGATCTCTCTCTGCTTCTTAATTGTTAATGCAATATGGCCAGGGAGCCTCAGACTCCTGTTGCTCTGCCATTTCAATAGCTATTGAAACAATCCCTCTGAAATGCTGGGCAAAATAAAACCTTCTCTCCCTTAAGTTGTTTTTGTGTTGATGTTTTTTGCTGGCTTGTTTATTTGCCACAATGTTTTGCATAGCAGATGGAATGAAACCATTACATTTTGTAAGTACATACATGAGACTAAAACAAAAACAACCCTCAGAAGGACAGATGCCCAAAAATAAAGAATATTTAACATATTGTAATAGCATTTCATTTCCTTTCTCTCAAGATCATTAAAGATTCTATTTAACAAAGGAAAAACCAATCACACAGGGTCACCTAAAATGTAGTGACTCCTTCCAAGTAACACAGTCTTAATCCTGAGAATTTGTAAATACACAGTACAGCAGGAAACCAGGACTTAAAGTGATATATCCAAGTTTTAGCTTCCACTGAGAGGGATCATAATTTAAAAATATTACTTTGCAAATAGAAGCTTAAGATTCACAAAAATGTGTCATCTCAGGATAAGATGGTCTTTAAATTCAATGGCAAACCTCTGTATCAAAAGAGACACAGGGAAACAGTGGTGTGCTCACAAAACAATGGAGACAGTAAGAGAACTGATACATACTGAGGAATATCAAAAGCCAACTTTCCTAGCACATCTTGAGGAAGTAGGGTCCCCACCAACACATTTATTCCAGATCCTGAGAATAAACATCAACCCCTTTCAAGTATTTGTTTTATTAGAAAATTTTATACCAGTTCTTGGAATTAATACATTGGACAAAGGGTTGGTTTGGGAAGTCCTTCTGTCTATGTTTGCTTTTATTGGTTAATGAATAATGTTGTTTCAGACAGTAGCTTAGCAGAATAGACCTAGGTGGTAAAAGTAAACAATGATAGGAGAAACAGGGTAGGGTCAGTGAGAAGCCACATAGACACCACCATGGAAGAACACCTTCTCTGGAGTTGCCAAAAATTTGTTGGTAAGACATGAACTACTGGTGATACAGATAAATCAAATAGGTTTGTTTAGAATAAGGGAGGAATCTAGAAATTCGATTAAGCTATTGGCCAAACAGTGTTGTGAATAATATAGGTTTTATGTGATTATTTCAAGTCAAGGTGGTCAGGAAACTAACTAATGAGTGGCCTCCACCAACAAAGGGTATTGCAGATTCATTGACTATCCTGAGATGGCTTGTCTGGGTAAAAACCTTTGTTGTATGAATAAATTGGCTACACACCAGAGATATGGAACTAACAATAGACAAAGTCTAACTAGGTGAACCAATGAATAATTTTCGGGTTACTTACAGGAAAATTGGTGAGCGAGCACTTACAGTAGAAATGACTCAATAGCAGTTAGTTCAACAAAGCCCACCCCAGCATGGTTAATAGTTCAGTAAGGCTGAGAACCTGAAATTCACTGTGCAGCCTTGAGGCAGATCAGTGATCTGAAGAGTGTTTTTTTTTTTAATCTTTGGCTCAGTTGATCTGAGCCTCATCTAAGCATCTCTATTTGTCTGTGATGATTGCTCGGTTATATATTTACTGCCAATATACTGTTTGGAGGATGTTGCCTTGTGAATATGCTCAGGTATCAAACTCTCTATAGCTAATTTGAGTTGTTTGCTTCCTATCTAAGTAGCTTTCCTGCAGGATAGAGTCTATCAACCAAAACTACATATTGGCATTAAAGAACTTTATATGTGGAGATGGAAGGGTCAGAGTCAGATAAGAAAGTAAAATTATGGGTTCACACAGGAGAGATAAAAGAAAAGGAGAGGGAGCATGAGAGCACTACCCTGTAGGATTTCAAAATGGAAGAGGAGACCTGAGCTAAGTAGGAAACAGCCACAGCATTTTCCATAGTCACTACTCCTGTTTAGGCCACAAAATCTCCAAGCAGCTAGCCCAAGCATTGGAAGTTTCTACTCTGAGAGGGCCAGCTAGAGTGTGGCACAGTTGACCTTTTTCCCTGGAGTTATCCTCACCATTGACAGAAGGAGGCATATCTCTCTAGAGTCTCAACAAAAAGTCTCACTGATGTAACAAACGGCTTATGAAGGACCCTTGGGGAAGATTCAAAACTAACATAATTGGGAAAAAATGCATCTTCCAGGATGTTATGATGTCAGTCTACACTGTCACATCTGCCTTTCTTCTGATCATATGAACAGGATGCTTGCTGCTTGGGGAAGCATCTCATCTGGCATTGTAATACCAGTGCATCAAAATGTCCTCTTTGCTCGTCTTCTCCCCCAGAGGAGTCTCTATCTCAGGTACAGTGCATTGAACCACTTGCAGGAATAATAAAAACAGATAGAGCATCCAGCTTGAGATATGACATACATGGCCACAATCACATTGGCAGCAACAAGAAACAGATGAAGAATTCTGAGCATCAATGGAAGCTGAGGACGTAATACCAAAGCTAAGACATGTAACACCATGGGTAGTTGCAGAGTTCCAGAGAATATATTCCGTTACATTCTGGAAGAAGCTAAGACTGCAAAAGATGGCTTTCCTAATCAGAAAGTAGAAAAACTGAGACTATGCGAAATATAAGCAGTGATGAGACAAAGGTGGTAACTGAAAATGAAGAACCCCATTTCCCAATTCCAGGAAGATAATGAAAGCATTTTTAAAGGTTAATGAGCCACAAATCCTGGCAGTCAAAGCTCAGGAGATGGAATGCCATTTCAATCCCATGTAATGAATCTCTGCCTTAAGCATCTAAAATGATGTATCTCTGCCTTGAGCATCTGGAGCAATATTTCTTTGCCTTAAGCATCTATAACAATGCATCTCTGCCTTGAGCATCTGCTGTCATGCCCCTCTAAAATGAGCAGAAATTAACATCTGCTTTGAAATTCAATATACTACTGGGATAGACCAACCATAGCATGCTACTCTGGATGTACACTTTTATATATTTACACCCTAAATTTGATATCAAGACCTGAGCCCAAACAGACTTCACAGTTCGCCGTTTCCCCATGCTGTGATAATTCAGTAGCCCTCTGGACACATCCACCAGGAGTCTTGAGGGGAGGAAGCAAAGGCATTCATGATTGAATGTCTCTCATCTCAATCTCCCCAACATTTCTTTTAAAGTCATACCATTCCCTTTTCTGATTCAGAATATTATCTCAGACCTCAATACTTTTTAACCAACTGTCTTGTTCTTCAGCCATGGCTCAGTCAGTAAGGTGCTTTCCATACAAATGAAGAACATAAGCATCTTCAACAAATTGTGCTGGCAAAACTGGAAGTCAATCTGTAGAAGAATGAAAATAGATCCATATTTATCACCATGCACAAAACTCAAGTCCAAATAGATTAAAGACCTCAATATCAGTCCAAACACACTGAACCTGATAGAAGAGAAAGTGGGAAGTACTCTACAACACATGCGCACAGGAGAACACTTCCTATGTATAACCCCAGCAGCACAAACACTAAGGACATCATTGAATAAATGGGACCTCCTGACACTGAGAAGCTTCTGTAAAGCAAAGGACACTGTCACTAAGACAGAAAGGCAACCCACTGACTGGGAGAAGATCTTCACCAACCCCACAACTGACAAAGGTCTGATATCCAAAATATACAAAGAACTCAAGAAATTAGACCATAAAAGGTTAATCAATCCAATTATAAAATGGGGCACTGAGCTGAACAGTGACTTTTCAACAAAAGAAGTTCAAATGGCCAAAAGACACTTAAAATCGTGCTCAACTTCCTTAGCAATCAGAGAAATGCAAATCAAGACAACCTTAAGATAGCATCTTACACCTGTCAGAATGGCTAAAATCAAAAACACCATTGATAGCCTCTGCTGGAGAGGATGTGGAGAAAGGGGCACTCTCATCCATTGCTGGTGGGAATGCAAACTTGTGCAACCACTTTGGAAAGCAGTGTGGCGGTTTCTCAGGAAAGTCGGGTTCAACCTACCTCTCGACCCAGCAATACCACTATTGGGAATATACCCAAAAGATGCACAAACGTACAACAAAAGTATATGCTCAACTATGTTCATAGCAGCATTGTTTGTAATAGCCAGAACATGGAAACAACCTAGATGTCCTTCAATGGAAGAATGGATGAAGAAAGTATGGAATATATACATATTAGAGTACTACTCAGCAGTAAAAAACAATGACTTCTTGAATTTTGCATACAAATGGATGGAAATAGAAAACACTAATCCTGAGTGAGGTAAGCCAGACCCAAAAAGAGGAACATGGGATGTACTCACTCATATTTTGTTTCTAGGCATAAATAAGGACATTGAGACTATAATTCGTGATTCTAGAGAAGCTAAATAAGAAGCTGAACCCAAAGAAAAACATATAAGCTTCCCCCTGAATATTAACCTTCATCAGGCGATGAAAGAAGACAGAGACAGAGACCAACATTGGAGCACTGGACTGAAGTCTCACGATCCAAAGGAGGAGCAGAAGGAGAGTGAGCACGAGCAAGGAACTCAGGACCGCGAGGGGTGCACCCACACACTGAGGCAATGGGGATGTTCTATCGGGAACTCACCAAGGCCAGCTGGCCAGGGACTGAAAAAGCATGGGACAAAACCGGTCTCGCTGAACATAATGGACAATGAGGACTACTGAGAACTGAAGAACAATGGCAATGGGTTCTTGATCCTATTGCACGTAATGAATTTGTGGGAGCCCAGGATGTTTGCATGCTCTCCTTAATAGACCTGGATGGAGGTGGGTGGCCCTTAGACCTCCCACAGGGCAGAGAAACCTGCTTGCTCTTTGGGCTGAGGAGGAAGGAAGACTTGATTGGGGGAGGAGGAGGGAATAGGAGGTGGTGGCGGGTCTCTGAGTCACACTCTTTGGTCAAGGGGAATTGGTCAGCTCCAGGTTCAAAGAAATGATGTATCTTAAACATGACAGAGAGTAACTAAGAAAGACACCCATGGTTAATTCTGGCCTCTGCATGCATGCATACACATTTCCATAAAATGTTACACTCATCTTTTTAAACAACTGTGTTTCCAATTTATATTATACACATTTCAGTGGCAGAGCTTTGAGCTTAACTTTGACTGCTCTTTGGTGTTATAGGAATGGCAGGCTGCAGCCTGCCACCTGTCTCCAGCTCTGGCTAGCTTTTCCAGAAATAATTTTACAGAAACTGTATTCTTTTAAATAATGCTTGACCCATTATTTCTAGCCTCTTATTAGCTAATTCTCACATCTTGATTAAGCCATTTGAAATAATCTGTGTAGCACCATGAGCTGCTGGCTTACCAGGGAGATTCTTAAGCTGCTTCTGTCTCAGAGAGGGGTGGCATGGTGTCTGTCTTACTCGGCTTCTTTCTCCCAGCATTCTGTTCTGTTTACTCTGCCTATCTAACCTGCTTTCCTATCAAAAGGGCCAAGGCAGTTTCTTTATAAACCTATAGACATACAGCCCTCCTCCACTGAACTGAACAGAGAATTCTCAACAGAAGAAGGTCAAATGGCCAAAAGATACTTAAGGTCATGCTCAACCTCCTTAGCGATCAGAGAAATGCAAATCAAAACAACTTTGAGATATCATCTTACACCTGTCAGAATGGCTAAAATCAAAAACACCAAGGATAACCTTTGCTGGAGAGGTTGTGGAGAAAGGGGTAACCTCATCCATTGCTGATGGGACTGCAAACTTGTTCAACCACTTTGGAAATCAGTGTGGCGGTTTCTCAGAAAAATTGGGATCAACCTACCCCTGGACCCAGCAATAGCACTCTTGGGAATATACACAAGAGATGCCCTAGCATATGACAAAAGCATTTGTCCAACTATGTTCATAGAAGCATTATTTGTAATAGCCAGAACCTGGAAACAACCTAGATGCCCTTCAATGGAAGAATGGATGAAGAAAGTGTGGAATATATACACATTAGAGTACTACTCTGCGGTAAAAAACAATGACTTCTCGAATTTTGCATGCAAATGGATGGAAATAGAAAATACGATCCTGAATGAGGTAACCCAGACCCAAAAAGTAGATCATGGGATATACTCACTCATAATTGGTTTCTAGCCATGGATAGGGGCCACTGAGTCTATAATTTGTGATCCTAAAGAAGCTAAACAAGAGGGTAAACCCAAGGAAAAACATATAGATATCCTCCCAGCTATGGGAGATAGACAAGATTGATGGGCAAAATATTGGAATCTTGGGGGTGGGGTGGGATGGGGATGAGGGGTGATGGGGAGAGAAAAGTGTGAAGGAGAGGATGAGGGGAACTGCGGGAAACTGGTGACTGGGGATAAAGCAAGCTGGGATAGGGGAGCAGGGAAACTCATACCTTAGTTAAGGGAGCCACCTAAGGGTTGGCAAGAGACTTGAACTTGGAAGGGCTACCAGATGCCCAGGGCAATGACCCCAGTTAGTTCATTGGGGCACCTGAGGATAGGGAACCTGAAATGAACCTGTCCTATAATCATACTGATGAATATCTTGCATATCGCCATAGAACCTTCATCTAGTGATGGATGGAGATAGAGACAGAGACCCACACTGCAGCACCGGACTGAGCTCCCAAGGTTATAATGGGGAGCGAAGGAGAGAGAACATGAACAAGGAAGTCAGGACCATGAGGGGTGCACCCAACCACTGAGATAATGGGGCCGATCTATTGGGAGCTCACCAAGTCCAGCTGGACTGCTACTGAAAAAACATGGGATAAAACCGGACTCTGTGAATGTGGCAGAAATGAGAGCTGATGAGAGGCTAAGGAGAATGGCACGGGAACTTTCATCTGGCGATGGATCGAGAGAGAGACAGATACCCAATTTGGAGCAACAGTCTGAGCTCTTAAGGTCCAAATGAGGAGCAGAAGGAGGGAGAACATGAGCAAGGAAATCAGGACCACGAGGACTGCACCCACCCACTGTGACAGTGGAACTGATCTATTGGGAGGTCTCCAAGGCCAGCTGGACTGAACCTGAATAAGCATGGGTTGAAACTGGACTCTCTGAACATGGTGGACAATGAAGGCTGATGAGAAGCCAAGGACAATGGCACTATGTTTTGATCCTAATACATGAACTGGCTTTGTGGGAGCTTAGCCTGTTTGGATGCTCACCTTCCTGGACCTAGATAGAAGTGGGAGGACCTTGGTCTTCCTGTAGGGCAGGGAATTTGGATTGCTCTTCAGTATCGAGAGGGAGGGGGAATTGACGGGGGTAGGACAAGAGGAGTGGGGATGGGGGAGGATAGCGGGGGGAAGGGACAATATGTGGGAGGAGGGGGAGCGAAATGGGAAACGGGGGGCAGTAGGAAATTTTAATTAAAAAAGAATTAAAAAATGAGAAAAAAAATTGCCTATACTGGCTATAAATCTAACTTTTATACTTGATATTTGTTCTTATTATATGTAGTCCTGTATTGGTTTTGAACATTCTTATTAGGTAAAAGGGGAGGTGATGTGAAAACTCCTTTGGCCAATGGCCTTTGAGAGGCTGGACCTTGTGTGGTGTGACTTTGTGGTTCCAGAAACACTTAGGAGAGCCATTCTGCCTCTTGTGCAAAGCAACAGACTCTCGTCAACCTGGGGAGCTACTGGGAGAAAAAGATTCCAAGAGTGTGGTAAACTTCCATGATTTTTTTCTTACTGAAGAGTTGCTGACAGGAGGAGTTACTGTGGGTAACTCTCCAAGTTATCTCCCTTACTTATGAGCTAATAATGGTAGTAAGACTGGCAATTCTGTCTTAGGAAAGTATCTTTTAGGTCATATTCTTACTTGGGACAGCTGGCAAATGAAGCTATCATGAGTTTGATGCTCTTCCAGCCCTCCTGTTTCTTTTGAAGTTGTTGGCAACATAAATGGCCTTATGCCTAAGCCAAGAACTTTTTCCCGTTGAAGTGGCCATCGAGGACAGGTGCTCTAGGCCTTAGCTCTTATTGGGGAGCTATTAGCAATTGAAACAGCCATCAGATATGTTTTCCTGGCCTCATCAAACACTGAGTTCTTATTGGAGGAGTGGATGGAGGATGGGGAAGGGAGAAGTTGGCAGGAGTGGAAGGACAGCGGATTAACTTGGGTATGTAACATGAGATTGTCCTAAAAAGAAAAAAAAAGAAAGAAAAAAAACCACTGCCAGAAGAGGCCCAGACATTTATTGGGGAGGTACTGGCAGCTGAATCTGAAATCAAGGATGTGCATTATTCCCTATCACTTTACTTATAGGCTACTGACAGTTGAACCTGCCATGGAGGATGTGCTTTCCAGGCAATATCTTATATTGCGCAGGCCCACTTGCTTCTGGATGGACTAAGGTAACACCCACAGTGGTATAACTGTTCTGTATCAATTAGCAGTAATAGCCCCATAGACATTCACTTATTCCATTCAGATAGCCACGGTTCCATCTTTCCATATGACTCAAGGTTAATAGCTAGTTTAAAGGTAAAGCAAACTGTGATGAGCAGCAAGTGACAGAAACCCACTGGAAACACTAGGAGCCAAAAGTGGTGATTCTTTGCTGGGGCATGGTGCATCCTGGCATATGAGGAGAAGGAAGGTGTCATATGCAAGCAAGGACTCAGAAGCCCCTAATTCTCATCTCTGCCCTTCCTTCTTTATTGCCTGCATGATGGCTTACATGCCTCATCACTTCCTCTTAGATCAGATTTCAATAAATGACAGATATCACTTGTCATATTCACTGCTGCTTATCTAATATTTAAGAAAGCATTATCTGTGTTTACTTATATTCATCAGGCACTTCAACCTCAAGTCCTGATTGATTATTTCTCCTTGCTGTGCTCTGTTGATCTTTTGATTGCTTTCATGACTCTGAAATATTTCCTTTCTCAAATTTCTCCTCCAGAATTCCCACAATGGTTAGTGTTCTTTCTCAAGACAAACAAATGACATTATTAATATTATTACTATTATTACTATTGTTATTGATGTTACTTTTATTATTGTTGTTGTTTTTCTGTTGTGATTTTATCCTGAAAACTTATCCACAGGGATTCACTGGGGTTCTCAATTGTACAAAGAGACATTTCTACAAATGATTACTTCAACTCCATGCTTCTAATCATTTTATTATTTGTCTGATTTTGTTCATTGCAGCCAAATTACTGTTTTCCAACTGAGGCCTTAGTCTAAGACACTCTATGTGACCTGTCCCTATTCCATAGCATATTCCCACACTTTGTGTTCAGACTGTGACATGCTTATACAATCCATTCTCTCTTTGTTGAACAACCTCTGGCTGGTATTATTTCATGTCCTTGTTCCAAGTTCTGTTTGTACTTCCAATGGGTCCTTTTAAATAATCAGGCTGTTTCTTCACAAGTGATGGTATCTTTGATCATCAGGATGAGCTGCAGTTGCTTCATTTCAAAGTTGTTTCTTCTGCATCAAGATGCTGACACTTTGCAAATAGCCATTTTCTTAGACTTCCAGTCAGCGGCAGAATCCATTAACGATTCTTACCTGAGCCAATTAAGGCATATATGGTGGCTGCCAGGTGGTGGGGTTCCAATTTCATGATTCCTTTGCGTTGATGAGTTGGAATGCCACCCCAAAGACCCAGTTTTCTCCTCCACTGTTTTTTTTAATCAAAGCAGTTGGGATTCAGAAACATTTTCTTCCAAAGATTTAAAATGGCAGCTATTATTGTTTTCTGCGATGTTAAATTGTCCCTGGTTGGCAACCAACAAGCCTTCATGCCATCTCATGTTTTCCTTTTGACATTTGTGTTTTTTGAGAACTTAGTTACTCCCTGGATGCATGAGATATTTTAGGCTTCTGCCTTCTGCTTCCCTCTGCCTATCAATCCACCATTTCTCCATGGAGTGCTGTTATCTTCTTCTTCGGGGAATGATATCAGAAGTTAAACCCCAGCACTTGGAATGATGAATACTGAATGAGTCTGATGTTTACATCTGTGGCCTTTCAGAGAACTAACATCAGGAAAATCCTTTTATATAAACACACGTACACTCAGTACTGTATACACGTGAACACCTATAGGTCAGCACATGAGTTTTCTCACTTGTTTTCCCTGATCTACTTCGTGCTTAGATTTCCTATTGCATCTCCTTTCCATTTTAAGACTCACTTTTCTAGTGGAAAAGCTGTTGCTCTCATTCCTCACTATCCCGATATGGTTTTATTGCTAAATCACCTGCTAGACTGTGAAAGACACAATCTAAACAGGGCTCAGTGTGTGTGTATAGAGTAAGTTTGAATCTTTATTCTGAGAAGTTATAATCAATGTGTCAGGAAGTTACTTACAGCTACTGTTAGTAGTATTGTGCATTGGAGGCACATTACTCATTCTGCATATCAAGAACTAGGCAGCTGGAGGAATCTTCTCTGTCTTTTCCTGGGTCCTAGAAGCCATGAGACTTTCAATAATGTATTAATTATATATCTTTTAATCTATTAATATCATCTATCTCTTATTATTCATCTATCCATCCATCCTTCCATCTATCCATTTATTCCTCATTTGTTTACCAAATATCTAACACCAGGCTCTCTGTCTATCTATCTTTCTATTTATCTTGTCTTAGTTGTGGTTTCTACTGCTGTGAAGAGATAACATGACCACCATCAGTCTTATGAAGGAGAGCATTTAATTGGGTTCTGACCATTAACATCATTGCAGAATTATTCCAGACTTCAGGGAGACATGGCGCAGGAGAAGGGAAGAGATCTACATCCAGACCCTTGGGGAGCAGGAAGGAAGAATAAGGCACTGGACCTATGTTGAGCTTCAGACATCAAAGAGTATCTCTGGTGACACTCTTTCTCCAACAAGGCCACACCTCCCAATAATGTCACTCCCCATAGGATGATAGAGTATCATTTTTATTCAAAACACCACATATCTATTAATCATTTATATTTGGATGATCAATTATTATTTACCATCACTCTATAATTTATCTGTCATATATGTGTATATTTGTTACTCTATCAGTCATAAATCTATCCATCTATCTACTTAACTACCTATGTTAACTCCTATTTATCACACTTTCAATCTATTAGGTGTATCTATGTATCTATTAGTCTTTCTATGTATTTATCTCTGTATCTCTAAGATATGTATAATTATTCCTCTGTACATGTTTCCTCTATGTTTCTATATTATTCTATTGACGTATCAATCAATCTATCTGTGTATATCTGTATGTTGATTATTATATTAATCAATGTCCATTTATATAATTCTTTCTGTCCATTAATCTATCTATTCTCTATCTATTTTCCATCTATATAACTTTTTATCTATCTACAATCTCTCTATGTGCTTGTCAATTTTCATATCTGTTATTTCCCAGTATTAAGTCATAACCTTTTAAGTTCCCACCATCCACACACTCCCTGTGTTTTGCCCATAAGATTTTGATCAAGAGCTGTCTGTTAACCAAAGCCTCTGACAACACTGGTATTAAATTATTGACCTTAATTCTGCTTGACAAACTACTCTTAGTAGAAGGATTTAACATTTGCTGAACCTAGACTCAGATCTCACACAGTATGCCAAGGAGGTCCAACTGTGATGAGATATTGACAAATCTCCAGCTGCACCCATTGGGTAGTGTCTACACTATAGGCATTCCTGTGAACGTAAGATGACAATGTTTAATAGCACTGTAGCTCCGTAGACAAGGAGAGATCTTAGGCTAAATGTCACTGGGTTTTCTGTTTCCTTCTGCTTAAAAAGCCCAGATTCTGCATTCTTGAAAAAAGGGTCCCATATGCATTTGGAATAATTGTTACCCATGGTATTTGTCAGCTTCTTTGTTGCTTTAAAAGGACATACAAACTTCTTTCTACTTATCTTACCCAGCCATCTTTTGTGGTATCATTCAGTTGAATACTCATGGAAATACACTTCTGAAAGGCTGTCTGCCCACGTTAGTGTGAAGTCTAACCCTTCCCAGATCAGGAGATGAGGAGTTATTTCCCCCGACCGATGATTTCCGTGCATCTTTGGCAGTGGATGATAGTGCTGTGATGTTGATCATGGCAATTTCTTTTTCAATTTTCTGAGAGAAGGGAGTGATAGATATACATGGATGATGGTAAGGAGCAGAAATCTAAGCAACTGCAGGAAGAGAGGAAACATGGAAACAGCGACACTGAGAAACATACAACTGGGTTGTGAGTCAGGGAGAGCCTTGATTTGCTATAGGATACTTATCCTTGCACTTGAAACTCAAGCTGGTAGAAATGTCAGTGTCTCTTTAACAGCTCCCCTAGGACATAAAGGGATGCAGGAGCTGGCTTCATTCTCCAGAACCCATCATATCCCCTAGTCTCGCTGGAGACTTTTCAGTTCCAAGTGATAAAACACAATTCAAACTGGCTTTAGGGAAAGCCAAAGTTTAGTTAAAGCAAAAATTCATCTAGCATCAAAAGACAGTGAGTAACCTCAGATGGAACTGGAATGGTGATTAAAAAATCTTGACCAGGATGCAGGTCTTGATTTCTAATTTTTTTTACTGACATTACAATGGACACAATGTTAAGATGTTTTCCCTGGCTGTTTTAAGGTCATTTGAGTTTTTCCAAAGCCTAAAGTGGTCAGTTGAGGTAACTCTAACAAAAACATTATGCCATAAAATGACTGGTCTAGCTAAATGGGGAAGATAGAACATACAGTGTCCAACAGTTTGCCACGGCAAGGCAGGGAAAGCCACCCATGCCTGGATTTGGAGGAGAGTTTCAGGGAGAACTAAAGGGAAGGGGCAGGAAGGTCCATGTGGCAGATGGGGTATACAAGTGCTTATTTATTATCAGTACTCTGTTTAACTTTGTGATATTGTTTTCTTAATTTGAACACCATTGGAATTCTGTAGTCATTGTGCTGTGAATTCAAAAATGAGCAATCACTTTCTATATGAGTCTAAAATTAAGACTAACATACTGAAAAGAGATTTTCTTTGTCAGGGATAAATCAGCTGTGTGTATACAGGCCTGAGTTCAGACTCCAGAGACCTTATTCAAAGCTTTCCAACGTGGTAGTGTGTGCTTGTAATGTCACTGCTTGGGAGGCAGACACTGTGGATTCTGGTACTGACTGGCCAAACTGCATCTTCTATTCAGAAAATCCTAGGTCCCTGTAAGTGATACTGTCTAAATAAGCATGGTAGATGATTTTTGAGGAATGACCACTGAAGTTGTCCTTTGGTCAAATCAAACACACACACACACACACACACACACACACAAACACAGAGTAAAAGCCACCAAATAACCTTCCAAACCACAAAACTGCAGATGTACAAATGTTAATTGGTTAATACGATTGGCATTATTTTTTTTTGTCAATGTCAGTCATTTGTGCAAGATTAGATGATTGAACAGTGGGAATAATGAGATTTTAGCTATTGGGTGGCTTAATTATCTTCATTGTGAGGCAGCACCCCACCCAATTTTCTGGAATCTTCCAGCTACCAGGGTCCCATCCCATTTTAAGAACTCCATCTATTAACATCTCCATTAGGTCTCAAAGAGTGTCACTGCTACTGGCTGTTAAATATATTGGAGCTGCTTTGGAGTGGTTGGGAAAAGAAGCCAGCTCATCAGGGGTGTGGTACATTAGTTGAAAAATTCACATTATCGTTATCAGACCTGGAAGTAAGAGGGAGAGCAGAATGAACTATATGAGAAATACAGCAGGTGAACATGACAGGAGCTGTAATGGGAAGAATTTGTTTCCTTTAAAGCATGGAGAAAGACTTGTGAAGACAGACAGCATAAATGGGTGTCAACCTGTAGAAGAAGAAAAATAGATCCATATTGTTCAGCATGCACAAAATGCAACTACAAATGGATTAAAGACCTCAATATTAATCTGACCACACTGAACTTGATAGACTAGAAGTTGAAATGAATCTGCAATACATGGACCCAGGAGACCACTTCCAGTGTAGAACCTGAGTAGCATAGACAATGAGACCAAAAAGGAATAAATGTGACACTTCCTGAAAGTGAGAAGCTTCTGTAATGCAAAAGTCATTGTCACTAAGACAAAAAGGCATCCTTTTGAATGTGAAAAGTCTTCACCCGTCCGTAATCAAAATTCTGATCTCCAAATATGTAAAGAAATCCAGAAACTAGACATTTAATTAACACTTAAATTACTGCAATTAAAAAAGGGTACTTAACTGAACACAGAATTCTCAACAGAAGACTTTCAAATGGGCAAAAGACAATGTCATGCTTAGCCTTTTTAGCAATCAGGGAAATGCAAATCAGAACATCTCTGCTATACCATGTTACAACTGTCAGAATGGCTAAAACCAAAAACACCAATGATAGACTATGCTGAAAAGGATGTAGAGTAGAGGAACACCCATCCCTTGTTGTCGGGAATGCAGACTAGTGCAACTACTTGGGAAATCAATGTGGCAGTTTTTCATGAAACTGGGAGTCATGCTACCTCAGAACTGAATAATTCCATTCTGTAAGTGCATTGTGCTCTTGAATATAGTTCCCTGCTTGTTTGAAGTAAAAGAGTGAATACTATTTTCAATAGAAATGATTAAATTTCTTTTCATGAGTTTGAGTTTATCTGCACATTAGTGTGTTCACCATGTGCATTCAGTGCTTGTGTTGGCCAGGGTCAGATGTTTTATAACTGGAGTTACAGATGTTTGTATGGGTGGGAGGAATTGAAACCCGGTCCTCTGGAAGACAAGCAAGTGACCTGAAATGCTGAGCCATCTCTCTCATGCAAGAATGATAGTTCCCTTTCAGGGGAAGGCCTAATTACTAACAGGCCTAACCACCAAAACCTGTGGAGGATATTTTGTAGTCCTAACAGGAGTCCAGGTGGTGGGTGACTCACTCAGTCGCCCTCCCTCCCCTTCTCACTCTTGTCACCTGCTTGCTATTTTGTGCCCTTTTCTCTTTTGCTTAGGACACGGAACTCTTGAACAACACAAATCTCCCTGGAAACGTCATAGGGTTCAAGAAGAAAATTCTGTGTTGGATGTCTTGGAGTATCTGGAATGCTGCTGGCCTGATAAGGATTTTGTGAAGGTACCAGAGAAACACTCATGCTCTGGTGTTTCATTCTCTCTGTCTTTAAATCTCCAATAATGTTTTCTTTCTTTTTCTCTCCCTTCACCTTCACCATGTTCACACTTCTCTCTCATGCATGTTCTGTCTGAATGTCTGTCATTTGAAGCAATGGAGATGACCTTACAGAAGAGGAGATTATTGTCAACAAAGAAGCTTTTGTTTCCTTTGCTGGTTTTTGGTCTCAACAAATGATCTCTTCCCTTTTTCCCCTTCTTCCTTCCTCTCTGTCTTTCTCATAAGAGGGCTGCATCCTTTACTTTGGCAATTGATACATCATTGCAGGTTTTACCAACTGGCAATGCCTAGTTGAATTATTTACTGAGTAGTCTTTCTTTATGTACCCTACTTTCCTGCAGCAGTTGTCTACATTATCAAGATGAAGTCTCATACCATTAAAGCCTCCTTTACTTTGGCTTAAAAACTAATTTGGGGTCAATATAAGGTAATAAAACAAACAAGCTTGATGCGTTAAAATTTTATTAATATACATTAAAGTAAAAGCTATTAAAATAACAATAAAGAGCCTCATCATGCACATCCTGGCTTAATTTGAATACCAGTAAAGGAACACCCAGCTTTTAGTTGAGATACGTTTACATGGGATACTTCTCCCGAATTCTCTTTATTAGTGATCGATGAATATTTTGGCTCCAAATTTTTTCGGAACCTTATGGATGGTTCATTGTCCTTACTTTTTCTCAGAAAGATTTAAGATTAGTATTTATGTTGTCCCCACTATTTTTTGCATATTGGTTGCTCATTGCTCTTCTAACAGAATCCACAGAGAAAAAGGATTCTAAATTTGAATCAATCAGAGAGCTCCCAGTTCCAATTGGCTCAGATAATGTAGGAAAATGAAATTCACCCAAATATCCTGCTGTTCACATCTCATCTGCTTCTTTTGAGAGGTGAAAGGAGACCTGGTCTTAGGCTTTTCCAACTTACATTATGCATCTGTTTATGTGGAGGTCAGAAGGCAGCTTTTTCTCTCCCTTCACCACCAACATGTTCACACTTTTCTCTCTTGCATGTTCTGTCTGAATGTCTGTCATTTGAAGGAATGGAAATGCCCTTACAGAAGAGGAGATTATTGTCAACAAAGAAGCTTTTGTTTCCTTTGCTGGTTTTTTGTCTCAACGGATGATCTGTTCCCTTTTCCCTCTTCTTCCATCCTCTCTGTCTTTCTCTTAAGTGGGCTGCTTCCTTTATTTTGGCAACCGAACATTGCAGGTTTTACCCACTGGCGATGCCTAGTTGAATTATTTACTGAGTCGGCTTTCTTTATGTACCCTACTTTCCTGCAGCAGCTGTCTGCATTATCTGGATGAAGACTCATACCATTAAACCCTCTTTACTTTGGCTTAAAAACTAATTTGGGGTCAATGTAAGATAGTAAAACACACGAGCTTGATGAGTTAAAATTTTATTAATATACATTAAAGTAAAAGACTATTAAAATAAAAAGTCTCATCATGCACATCCTGGCTTAATTTGAATACCAGCAAAGTAACACCCATATTGCATTTGAGATATCTGGACATGGGATACTTCTACCCAATTCTCTTCATTTGTGATCAATATTTTGACTCCAATTTCTTTCAGAAACTTCTGGAAGTTTCATTGTTCTTACTTTCTGTCAAAAATCTTTAAAATTAGTATTTATGTTGTCCCCCTTTTCTTTGCATATTGGTTGCTCATTGCTCTTCTTACAGAAACTGCAGAGAAAAAAGGTTCTAAATTTGAATCAATCAGAGAGCTCCCAGTTCCAATTGGCTCAGATAGTGTAGGAAAATTAAATTCACCCACAGATCCTGCTCTTCACATCTCATCTGCTTCAGTTGAGAGGTGAAATGAGACCTGGTCTTAGGCTTTTCCAACTTACATTATTCATCTGTTAATGTGGAGGTTACAAGACAGCTGTCTAGACTCATGTTCTTCCTTCCACTCTCTGGGTCTTTGTTTCCTGGGTCTGGGCTGGTTTAATACTTATAATATGGCCTTGCCTAAGAACTCCTGGCAATCCTTGTGCTAATTAGGTATAACAAATTAAACAAAGTAAGGGCTTCCATATTAGGAGTCAAGAAAAACCTGAGTTTAGGAGATAGGTACATATGAGACAGACTGACAATGCATATCTTCACACATGAAAACACACATACAAACACACTCTCACAGCCTTATATTTGAGACAGGTTATCTCATTGAACCAGATGGTTACTGATTTTTCCAGAACAGGTGGTCTAATTGGTGTATAAGTATGGATATGGTTGACTCTTGATCAAAGAGAGGTATGTGTATGTGTGCCTTCATACATATGGAAGCTGTTTCATTCTTTGTGTGTGTGTATATATGTGTGTGTGTATTCATGAATGTGAGTGCAAGTGGGCATTGCCACAGTAAGCATGTGGGCTTGAGGAGAGAGGAGGACAACCCAGCATATCAGTAGTTGCCTTACATTTTGTTTGATATGGTGTCTTTATTGTTTTTGTTGCTTATTCAAGGCTAGTTGACTAGCTAGCTTCTGAAGAGTCTCCTGTCTCCACATCCCAATTCGTCTTAAGAGAACTGGACTTGCAGATACTTGTACACATCCTGATTTTAAGTAGATTCTGAGAATTCAGTCACAGTGCCTTTCACTTTCATGGCAAGTGTTTTGCCTACTGTGCCAACTTCCTGGCCCATGAGTTACTTATTGTTACTATTATTTAATTCAGTAACATTTCTATTAGCCATAGTTTTCTAGAGTAACAGAACTTATAGAAAAAGTTTTAACACAATGGTTTACAGGTTGTGGCCTTGTTAATCCCTCTATGAAAGGAATGTCCAAAAGCAAAGTAGGTATTCAGTCCGAGACTCTGAATGTGTCAGCTAGTCTTTGGTACACACCATAATTATAAAGAATTCTGTGTTAATGCTGGTGAGGGAATAGCCTTGCCTTTGAGAGCAAGCAGGCAGAGAAAGTGGTTCCTCCATCCATCTCCTTTATATAAGCTGCCAGAAGATGGTGTGGCCCAGACAAAAATGCCTCTTCCTACCTCAAAAGAGTCCTATCTCAAAGATCCAGATTAGGAGTGTGTCTTACCACTTCAAAATTGAATATAGAAGAAATACTCTTCCATAAATATGCCCAGTCATTAAAATACTTATTAACTCTAGATGTAGTCAAGTTGACAACTAAGAATAGCCATCCCATCATTATGAATATATTGTCTATTCATATAGAAATCTGTATTTCTACCTCATAAAATCCTCCAAGGTTGTATGGCCACATATCTACTTCACTTCCTATGAGACTTTTCTTAAGTTGGGCAGAGATGCCCCTTCATTGGAATGTCAATCCTGTTCACTGCAATCTACACCACCAGTTTAACTCCTTGTGGGGGTGCAGGGATGTCACATTTACATGCTGATTTTCTGGTTTAGATTTTGCAGGAATATAGAAAGGTTATTATTCAGGGCCCCTCTTTTATAAAATAATGGGACACATACTACACTTCATCCCATCACTCTGGTGGCAAAGTCTGTCTATGTAAAATCTGAAAGCGGCATTGGGAAGTGTGTGACTTAGCAATGATGTGAAGGGATGGAGGATTCTGGAAATCCAATCACAGAAGGAAATATTGAGTAAGGTAGGTGGCCAACTGGCCAGTCAACTCCAGAGGAATAAAATGTCATTGTATCAGGTGCCATCATAATGCTCTTCACATCTGTCAAGGACCAATGTGGGGTAGATGCAGTATGAATTTGCCTTTCAGCTCCTCAGAGTGTGGGTTCATTCTCAGTGGAAAGAAAAGTATGGTCATGCACTGAGTTCCTTGGTTAAGATTTTAGACTTTGGCAATAAATTCAGATCTTGATTCCATCCTTCCTTTCTGGTGGAACTTTGTTAGACTGTGTAACATGTCTGAGCCTAGCTTTCTTATGTCTTAGGAAGAGAGGAGACAGGATTCAAAAGGCCAAATGAGATAGTGGACAGGGTTCTTATAGAAAGATTTCTTCTAATGTCATTGTGTGGGGCAGGCCAAAGTGATGGAGGAGGGCTGTATGTCTATAGGTTTATAAAGAAACTGCCTTGGCCCTTTTGATAGGACAGCAGATTAGATAGGCAGAGTAAAGAGAAGAGAATGCTGGGAAAAAGAAGCCGAGTAAGACAGACACCATGCCACTCCTCTCTGAGACAGAAGCAGCTTAAGAATCTCCCTGGAAGCCAGCAGCTCATGGTACTATACAGATTATTTGAAATGGCTTAATCAAGATGTGAGAATTAGCTAATAAGAGGCTAGAAATAATGGGTCAAGCAGTATTTAAAAGAATACAGTTTCTGTAAAATTATTTCTGGAAAAGCTAGCCAGAGCTGGAGACAGGTGGCAGGATGCAGCCTGCCATTCCTATAACACCAAAGAGCAGTCAAAGTTAAGCTTAAAGCTCTGCCACTGAAATGTGTATAATATAAATTGGAAACACAGTTGTTTAAAAAGATGAGTGTAACATTTTATGGAAATGTGTATGCATGCATGCAGAGGCCAGAATTAACCGTGGGTGTCTTCCTTAGTTACTCTCTGTCATGTTTAAGATACATCATTTCTTTGAACCTGGAGCTGACCAATTCCCCTTGACCAAAGAGTGAGACTCAGAGACCCAGGTGTGGCTGTCTCCTCAGAACTGAGTGATGGGTTTATATCTTTAATTCTGAGATTCTTGCACAAGTTGAAGGGATCAAATTTATGTTCTTCATTTGTATGGAAAGCACCTTACTGACTGAGCCATGGCTGAAGAACAAGACAGTTGGTTAAAAAGTATTGAGCTCTGAGTTAATATTCTGAATCAGAAAAGGGAATGGTATGACTTTAAAAGAAATGTTGGGGAGATTGAGATGAGAGACATTCAAACATGAATGCCTTTGCTTCCTCCCCTAAGACTCCTGGTGGATGTGTCCAGAGGGCTACTGAATTATCACAGCATGGGGAAACGGTGAACTGTGAAGTCTGTTTGGGCTCAGGTCTTGATATCAAATTTAGGGTGTAAATATATAAAAGTGTACATCCAGAGTAGCATGCTATGGTTGGTCTATCCCAGTAGTATATTGAATTTCAAAGCAGATGTTAATTTCTGCTCATTTTAGAGGGGCATGACAGCAGATGCTCAAGGCAGAGGTGCATTGTTATAGATGCTTAAGGCAAAGAAATATTGCTCCAGATGCTCAAGGCAGAGATACATCATTTTAGATGCTTAAGGCAGAGATTCATTACATGGGATTGAAATGGCATTCCATCTCCTGAGCTTTGACTGCCAGGATTTGTGGCTCATTAACCTTTAAAAATGCTTTCATTATCTTCCTGGAATTGGGAAATGGGGTTCTTCATTTTCAGTTACCACCTTTGTCTCATCACTGCCTATATTTCGCTTAGTCTCAGTTTTTCTACTTTCTGATTAGGAAAGCCATCTTTTGCAGTCTTAGCTTCTTCCAGAATGTAACTGAATATATTCTCTGGAACTCTGCAACTCCCCATGGTGTTACATGTCTTAGCTTTGGTGTTACGTCCTCAGCCTCCATTGATGCTCAGAATTCTTCATCTGTTTCTTGTTGCTGCCAATGTGATTGTGGCCATGTATGTCATATCTCAAGCTGGATGTTCTATCTGTTTTTATTATTCCTGCAAGTGGTTCAATGCACTGTACCTGAGATAGAGACTCCTCTGGGGGAGAAGACGAGCAAAGAGGACATTTTGATGCCTTGGAATTACAACGCCAGATGAGATGCTTCCCCAAGCAGCAAGCATCCTGTTCATATGATCAGAAGAAAGGCAGATGTGACAGTGTAGACTGACATCATAACATCCTGGAAGATGCATTTTTTCCCAATTATGTTAGTTTTGAATCTTCCCCAAGGGTCCTTCATAAGCCGTTTGTTACATCAGTGAGACTTTTTGTTGAGACTCTAGGGAGATATGCCTCCTTCTGACAATGGTGAGGATAACTCCAGGGAAAAGGGTCATCTGTGCCACACTCTAGCTGGCCCTCTCAGAGTAGAAACTGCCAATGCTTGGGCTAGCTGCTTGGAGATTTTGTGGCCTAGACAGGAGTAGTGACTATGGAAAATGCTGTGGCTGTTTCCTTCTTAGCTCAGGTCTCCTCTTCCATTTTGAAATCCTACAGGGTAGTGCTCTCATACTACCTCTCCTTTTCTTTTATCTCTCCTGTGTGAACCCATAATTTTACTTTCTTATCTGACTCTGACCCTTCCATCTCCACATATAAAGTTCTTTAATGCCAATATGTAGTTTTGGTTGATAGATTCTATACTGCAGGAAAGCTACTTAGATAGGAAGCAAACAACTCAAATTATCTATAGAGAGTTTGATAACCTGAGCATATTCATAAGGCAACGTCCTCCAAACAGTATATTGGCAGTAAATATATAACCAAGCAATCATCACAGACAAATAGAGATGCTTAGATAAGGCTCAGATGAACTGTGCCAAAGATTTAAAAAAACACTCTTCAGATCACTGATCTGCCTCAAGGCTGCACAGTGAATTTCAGGTTCTCAGCCTTACTGAACTATTAACCATGCTGTGGTGGGCTTTCTTGAACCAACTGCTATTGAGTCATTTCTACTGTAAGTGCTCGCTCACCAATTTTCCTGTAAGTAACCCGAAAATTATTCTTTGGTTCGCCTAGTTAGACTTTGTCTATTGTTAGTTCCATATCTCTGGTGTGTAGCCAATTTATTCATACAACATAGGTTTTACCCAGACAAGCCATCTCAGGATAGTCAATGAACCTGCAATACCCTTTGTTGGTGGAGGCCACTCTTTAGTTAGTTTTCCGACCACCTTGACTTAAAATAATCACATAAAACCTATATTATTCACAACACTGTTTGGCCAATAGCTTAAACATATTTCTAGTTCCCTCCCTTATTCTAAACAAACCCATTTGCATTTAACTGTATCACCAGTAGTTCATGTCTTACCAACAAATTTTTGGCAACTCCAGAGAAGGTGTTCTTCCATGGTGGTGTCTATGTGGCTTCTCACTGACCCTACCCTGTTTCTCCTATCATTGTTTACTTTTACCACCTAGGTCTATTCTGCTAAGCTACTGTCTGAAACAACATTATTCATTAACCAATAAAAGCAAACATAGACAGAAGGACTTCCCAAACCAACTCTTTGTCCAATGTATTAATTCCAAGAACTGGTATAAAATTTTCTAATAAAACAAATACTTGAAAGGGGTTGATGTTTATTCTCAGGATCTGGAATAAATGTGTTGGTGGGGACCCTACTTCGTCAAGATGTGCTAGGAAAGTTGGCTTTTGATATTCCTCAGTATGTATCAGTTCTCTTACTGTCTCCATTGTTTTGTGAGCACACCACTGTTTTCCTGTGTCTCTTTTGATACAGAGGTTTGCCATTGAATTTAAAGACCATCTTATCCTAAGATGACACATTTTTGTGAATCTTAAGCTTCTATTTGCAAAGTAATATTTTTAAATTATGATCCCTCTCAGTGGGGCCTAAAACTTGGATATATCACTTTTATGGTGTGGTTTCCTGCTGTACTGTGTATTTACAAATTCTCAGGATTAAGACTGTGTTACTTGGCAGGAGTCACTACATTTTAGGTGACCCTGTGTGATTGGTTTTTCCTTTGTTAAATAGAATCTTTAATGATCTTGAGAGAAAGGAAATGAAATGCTATTTCAATATGTTAAATATTCTTTCATCCTTGGGCATCTGTCCTTCTGAGGGTTGTTTTTGTTTTAATCTCATGTATGTACTTACAAAATGTAATGGTTTCATTCCATCTGCTATGCAAAACATTGTGGCAAATAAACAAGCAAGCAAAAAGCATCAACACAAAAACGACTTAAGGGAGAGAAAGTTTTATTTTGCCCAGCATTTCAGAGGGATTGTTTCAATAGCTATTGAAATGGCAGAGCAACAGGAGTCTGAGGCTTGCTGGCCACATTGCATTAACAATTAAGAAGCAGAGAGATATCAGGAAGTCGGGTGAGTCTATAGATTCTTAGAGCCTATCTTCAGTGTCCACTTCCTCCAGCAATTCTCTGCCTCCTAAAGGTCGGTAACCACTTCAAAGAGCACCACCTGTTTGGGAAAAAATGTTCAAATATGGGAGCTTATGGGGGACATTTCTCACTCAAACCACAACATGTTCTATGCCAATAGATTCCAGAACTAACCAGTAAAAACTATTATCACCCATGATGGGCAGCTTGTTATACTCAGGGGGAGATAAATATAAATGCATGCACAACTTGAAAATGGCTCCTGTAACTTTAGGCTGTCATAATTACATGCATAACCAATAGGTATCAGGTTGGTTCATAATAATGCAACCTTGAAAGTCTAATCAATCTTAGTATTTTAAAGTCTATTTAATATTTTATTAAAATATAATATTTTAAAGTCTAACCACAATCAATGATCCTGCTTTGGAAGAAGCTGGTTTGTGGGAGAGAAGAGGAAACGATGTGAATAACACAGAAAAGGAGAAAGTGTTCTCTTGCTTGATGAGCTGTTTGAGGAGCTGGTCATTGAAACTCCATGGGAAATGAGAGCAAGACCCACAGTAACAGCTTTATTGTGTCAGTGTGTGCAACCACAGTAGGCTGTGTGATCAAAGTCACCCTAAGTGTTGGGCTTCCAGAGTAGATTAAATGGAAGGCTAGTGTGTTCTGAGAGGGCTCCTCAGGGAGACACATGAGTTGACATCAGCCCTCAAGAAATGTTAACAGGCCAGGTGTAAGAGACAGGGAGAGGGCTATTTGAAAGGAAAAGGATGAATTCTGGAATGAGCAACTATTATTCTCATTATTGTTTCACATCACAGAAACCCAAATCCACCACCTGCCTCTTTCAATTTGACTTGAAAGAACATGGAGAGAGTATTTAAAAAATCAGAGATTTAAAGCCATTTCTTTTCCTCTTGCAATGTACAATGCTTCACACAAAAAATATTCTATATAAAAAAGCCCCACTCTTTGTCTATCTTTGGGCACAAATTTCCTTTCTGCCCCATATTGCCAGGAGCCATACAGGTAAGAACAATTTGTCAGGCAATTTGGCTGTTGCTGTTCCTGAATTCTGTCCTTCTTTTTGCTGGTAATTTGGATGTTTATTGTTTCATTTTGTGTTGGAGATCTGTGATATATTGGTCAGGCATACACACTGCGGTATTCTCAATCTTTTGTTCTGTAAACTTCATTACAATTCCAATATCAATCCGAGCATTTGTTCCTTTTCATCTTTGACATTTCTAATTAAGAAATAAGAATCCTGGCACTACTTCTGCATATATCTGGGCAATCTTGGAGTGAGCCAGCTCAAACCTACATTCCTCTGGATTCTCCCAGGAGCTGTGCACCTGCACTTCCTTCCCAACCATTTTATGATTTGAACACCTGTTGCTCTCCTTCTTTTTACAAAGACCTGGGCAGATCTGGTTGCTGGTACACATGACTTCCACAGATACATTATTGTCTCCTAGACATGTGCTCCCTGGGCATTCCGTGATATCAAATGTATTTTTTATTTGACCTAAGTGTAATTTGATTGTAGGTGGAGATATCAGCTATATTGGCATGAATTGAAACAAGCTGCCAAGTTCAACTAAGTCACACACATGTAAGATTCAGTCCCAAGTAGGAGTGTATCTAGGGAGAGGTTATATGTGACAAGGATATATATGACACAAGAGGGTCAACCTCTGCCAGACGTGTCCTAACAAATTTTCAGAGCAGTAATGGATGTCCATGAAAGGTAAATATTTTAATGAAAATCGCATAGGCTTTTTTATATTATAGGTGTTTTACCAATATATTGATTTATCAAAATTACGCATCATCCCTATCACATTAGGCTTTAACTGCCAACCTGACCCAACTTAGAAGCAGATAAGAGTCTCAGTTGGGTCTGTAAGCATGACTGTTGTCAAGTGTTAATCAAGCCCAGTCCACTGTGGGTAGCATCCTTCCCTTAGAAGTGGTCATGTGCTGTGTATGAAACCTAGCTGAGTTTGAGGCTGCAAGCAAGTTAGCAAGTGGCATCCACTACATGTGTGCTGCAGGGACTGCCGAAATTTTAAAGTTATAAATTAAACAACACACACAGCTTGGGTCTATATTGGAGTCAACAGTCGAGGGAGAGTCAAGTGTAAATGTAGGCTCTTTGGTATAGAAGAGAGACAGGTATTTGACTCTTCACTTTAGACCTATCTTGCTGAAACTTTAGAATGTATCAGGGACATTAAAATGGAAATAACTGAAGTGCTTTTCCTTGGTAGTGTCTCTCTGCTGAGCTTAACTGACTATTCTTAAATACAGAGAGTTTTGTCTGGTCTTGGAGTAAGCATATCTCTTCCTTCATCTGTCCTACATAAGAGGGAAGGGTCAGAAGTTTGTGCCAGACCCAAAAAGCACCTAGTTGACAACTGGTATCAGAGGCCCCTGGAAAAGGGTATAATTCACTGAGTGATGAATTTTCTCCCCCTGTGGCTGACTTGGTGGACATTATGTTCTTTATGATTTTGTTGAAGGCAAAAACTTCAATATCATCTAAGAGTAAAACCCAAAGAGATATAGGAATGTTGCTGCTCTCCCTCAATTCACTTGCTTCTCTTGCAGATAAAGAACACTCCAGAATGTAGGTGGTATCTATAATGGTGTGTCTGTGTTAGCTAAGCATACCTCATTGGAGTTTTACAACTCTTGAGGCACAAGCTTACAAAAAATGCCTGCAGGATACTGTGGGGTTAGCACAGGACTCAAGGAAATTCTTAGGGAACTGGGTTTCCGGCCATCTCCAATGTCTACTTTCTTCCAGCACCCTCAATTAGGCAGGGGCTCTCGTATCAGCTACAGCTGAAATTTCTTCTGACTCTAAAAATTTCACAGTATCTAGGACAAACTTTTGCATCTGACATCTCTTTGGAATATAAGATAGTTCCCTGAGGGCCATAGATATGTCTCAATTTTCACCTCCCAGTCCCTGAAGTTTTAATGGTACCTTACAAATTCAGGGCTCTCAGTAAGTGTTAAAGGGATGAATAAGGTTTTGGCATATCCAAAGAGAGCAGAAAGGTCCTGAGGGAATGAAGCATGGCCAGGTGTTTCCTTAGATCTGCTGTTTTTCTCCATGCTTTTCTCCTGAAAGTTCATGGAAGGAAATATGACTGTAAGTCTGTGTTTGATGTCAGGAAGGTGTGAAAAAATGCTGGCTTATTGAGCTGGAGAGCACTTTTCCCTTAGATGAAGGCTGTGTGATGAGGTGGGGATCATGCTAACTATCTTCACCTCAGTTTATCTGGGTAACCTATCAACATGAGTGTCCTGTGCAAGTGTTCTATGGACAGATCCCAGTGTGGTCTGTTGAGGAAGCTAAAGGTACTGAAACATAATGTCATGGCCTGGGAAGACAGACATTCTTTGAAGTCCTTTGTAAGAGGTTTATAAAAGACCCCAATTACCATTTCCTGGGGTACTGTGGGATCAAGCAGAGACTTAGGCTTTGACTTTTATTCATTTTGTGTGTGGTTTACTTACAGAGTATATGTGTGTATGCTTGTTTCTTCATGTGTGTGGGTTCACATGCATGTATGTGTGAACATGCATTAAGCAGCACAGAGATCAATGTTGGGAGTAAAGCTCAGTAATTCTCTAACTTCAGTCATTCATGCAGAACTTGTTAAACAAATATATCCATTGACAGTGAGGCCAGACTCTTTAGCCAGAACACCAAGTGGGTTTCTGGGGGATCAGATCTTTGATGCTTACACTATACCAAGCAGCCATCACCACAACATCCTAGGCACCAACTTTACATGAGAAAAAGACTAGCATTTATTGTGCACCCAGATGCTCCATGCATATCAATTCCTGCAGTATTTCAAACCTCTTGGGACTTGCCTCATAAACTCCACATGCTTCTGATGTGAAAACCATGTAGACCAACAAAGAGGTAGGACTCAGGCTGGGACTTGAGCCTTAGAGCTCTGATCACTATATTCAAAAGAGTGCCCTAATTTCTCAGTTAATGCAGCCCCTGCAAAGGCTTGTGACAGTGACTCCACTCTCTCCTTACCTCTTCAATATAGTGCTTGAAGTTCTAGCAATAGCAATAAGACAACATAAGGAGATCAAGTGGATTCAAATTGGAAAGGAAGAAGTTAAACTTTCATTATTTGCTGATGATATGATAGATAAGTGACTCCACTCTCTCCTTACCTCTTCAATAATGTGCTTGAAGTTCTATCAATAGCAATAAGACAACATAAGGAGATCAAGTGGATTCAAATTGGAAAGGAAGAAGTTAAACTTTCATTATTTGCTGATGATATGATACATAAGTGACACCAAAACTGTTCCAAAGAACTTCAAAAACTGATAAAGACCTTTAGTGATGTGGCAGGATACAAGATTAACTCTAAAAAAATCACTTGCCCTCCTATACACTGAGATAAGTATGCAGAGATGGAATTCACAGAAGCATCACCGTTCATGATAGCCACAAATAGCATAAAATATCTCGGGGTAACTCTGAACAAGGAAGACAAAGATGTATTTGAAAACATCTCTAAGACTTTTAAGAAGGAAATTCAAGAGGATACCAGAAAATGGAAGGATCTCCCTTGCTCTTGCTTTGGGAGGATCAACATAGTGAAAATGGCAATTCTCCCAAAAGAAATCTATAGATTCAGTGCAATCCCCATTAAAATCACATCAAAATTCTTCATATAACTTGAGAGGAAAGTAATAAACTTTATATGGAAAAACAAAAAACACAGGATAGTCAAAGCAATTTTTAAAATTTATTTATTTATTAAAGATTTCTGCCTCCTCCCCTCACCGCCTCCCATTTCCCTCGCCTACCCCCAAAAAAGTCCACATCTCTCCTCAGCACTAAGATCAATCAGGGTTCCCTGCCCTTTGGGAAGTCCAAGGTTCACCAACCTCCATCCAGGTCTAGTAAGGTGAGCATCCAAATGGCCTAGACTCCCACAAAGCCAGTAAGTGAAGTACTATCAAAAACCCATTGCCATTGTTCTTGAGTTCTCAGTAGTCCTCATTGTCTACTATTTTCAGCGAGTCCTGTTTTATCCCATGCTTTTACAGAACCATGCCAGCTGGACTTGCTGAGATTCTGATAGACCATCCCCATTGCATCAGTGTGTGGGTACACCCCTCGCGGTCCTGAGATCCTTGCTCGTGCTCTTTTCTCTTTTGCTCCTGATTTGGACCTTGAAATTTCAGTTCAGTGCTCCAATGTGGGTTCTGTCTCTGTCTTATTTCATCGCCTAATGAAGGCTAATATTCAGGAGGATGCCTATATGTTTTTCTTTAAGTTCACCTGCTTATTTACTTCTCTAGGATCATGAATTATAGGATCAATGTCCTTTAATTATGACTAGAAAACAAATATGAGTGAGTACATCCCATGTTCCTCTTTTTGGGTCTGGCTTAACTCACTCAGGATAGTGTTTTATATTTCCATCCATTTGCATGCAAAATTCAAAAAGTCATTGTTTTATTTTTACTCCTAAGTAGTGCTCTAACATGTATATATTCCATACTTTCTTCATTCATTCTTCCATTGGTAGGAATCTAGGTTGTTTCCAGGTGCTG
The DNA here is from genome assembly GCF_950005125.1 of Chionomys nivalis. NCBI lineage: Eukaryota > Metazoa > Chordata > Mammalia > Rodentia > Cricetidae > Chionomys > Chionomys nivalis. The sequence goes on along the minus strand of NW_026646888.1, from coordinate 1,178,057 downwards.
GCTATAACAAACAATGCTGCGATGAACATATTTGAGCATATACTTTTGTTTTATGATAGGGCATCTCTTGGGTATATTCTCAAGAGTGGTATTGCTGGAGCAAGGGATATGATGATCCAAAATTTCCTCAGAACCCGAAGCACTACTTATCAAAATGGTTGCACATATTGAATTCCCAACAGCAATGGATGAGTATACCCCTTTCTCCACAATTTTCCAGCAAAGGCTATCATTGGTGTCTTTTATTTTTGCCATTCTGACAGGTGTAAGATGATATCTCAAAGTTGTCTTGATTTGCATTTCCCTTTATTGTTAAGGAAGTTGAGCCTGACTTTAAGTGTCTTTTGTCCATTGAACTTCTTCTGTTGAAATTCTCTGTTCAGTTCAGTACTCCAATTTTAATTGGGTTAATTAGTATTTTAACATTGAGTTTCTTGAGTTCTTTATATATTTTGGAGATCAGACCTTTGTCTGTTGAGGGGTTGGTAAAAATCTTCTTCCAGTCAGTTGTTTGCCTTTTAGTCTTAGTGACAGTGTACTCTGCTTTACAGAAGCTTCTCAGTTCCAGGAGGTCCCATTTATTCAAAGTTGCCATTAATGTCTGTGCTGCTGGGTTTTTATTTAGGAAGTGTTCTCCTGTGCCCATATGTTGTAGAGTACTTCCTTCTATCCCTTCTATCAGGTTCACTAGTGGTCCGCTGTCTTTGGCTATCTTTCTGTGCTTGAGCTTCTTACCTGCCCACTCTCTAGGTTGAAAAAACTCTTCTGTTTAAGTCAGAAACAAATTCGTTGTCTCCATTATGAGTTCAAGCAAGCATAAGAGGGGAAGGGTGTATGTATTTTGTTCTCTGATGAGAAACCTACTTCCTGACTGACTGAGTCAATGAAAAGAGAAGGTATGCCTCTCTCCAAAATGAGTAAGAAAAATCTGAACAGATAGAAAAGCATTTGCAGGACAGCTACGCCTGTCCTTCAACATTGAGCTAATAGTTAGGTGGTTGAATCCAAGAAAACCTGCCCAAGGTCATGGCACTTCAGTCCACTGACTGTCAGTGTGTTGTCCTCTCATTGAGACTCAGGATATTACATAAAGTCATTCTGTGTGTTTTTTAAAGAAGTGAGTTCTGTGAGACCCACTGCAAAATAAAAGATTCGTTAGTCAGGACAACCGTAGTCCCCCTCAATGCAGATTGATGAAGGTAGGCATTCAGACATAATAGGATCACATAAAGCCTGTATGTGAAGTAGAGACAAATCCCAGTGCCATTATCATTGGGTTTTAATCTGCCCCAATTGTTAGCCACATTTAGCACTTCCACTTTGATCCCATGCTCTGTCAGTCGCAGCAGAGCTGGTTCTGTTGAGCTCCAAATAGCTCAGGCAGAGTGTCTCAGTGGAATGACTTAGCCTTATATTCCTGACTTCTTTGCTCATATTCTCCCCCCTTCTAATCTTCAATAGGAGCTTGAAAGCTCAGTCTAGTTTTCTGATATGGATCACTGTCTTTATATCCATCATTTGCCAAACAAAACTTTTTGATGATATTGAAGATAGTCATCAGTCGGACTATGGGACAAGGCAGTCTTAGTGCCTAGGGACATGGTACACTGAAGGCACCCTCTCCACACCAGTCCAAAGTCCTAGTTTGAGTAACCCCATGGCCTTATGGGAACACCGCTAAAGATAAGACTCTTACCAACCCAAGAATGGCCCCCTATGTTGAGCTCTCATCAGTTGGTGAGCATTAACTTGTTTGTGTGTATATGTGTTTAATATTGTAATATTGAAATTTCTTATCTATAGAAGAATATTTGCTACAGAAACAGAGTCATAATAGGACTGAGAGTGTAGCCTGACATATGACATGATTTTCTCTCATGCATTATCCCTCTCTGAGATCCTACATCTTTTTGGCCACTCTCCTCTGTTTCCTAAACAGCCATCTTCTCCTCTTCCCCACACTGCATCTCCTTTCGTCATTTCCTCTCCAAGGAGAAAAGACCATAAGTCCTGGTTTGTTTTGAGGCCTGTCTTTCTGTGATGTCCCATCCTCAAGACACTCCATCATTGACCAAACAACATAACACCTTGACAAATTTTTATTTTTAGAGCAAAAAAAAAGTTCCATTGAGAAAGATACCAGTATTAATAGAAGACCTGAGGTATTTCTGAAAAAAAGAGTTCTCCAAACACAGTTTTAAGTCTGACCCCAAAATTTGTGAATTTCACTTTAACAGATCTTCATCAAATCATAGACATAGATATGGAAGTCATTATCAAACTTGATGAAATGCACGGAAGGTTTGGTGGGAACTTGGTAAATAATTTTACCTATCTTTTGGGTTCCATCTTTTTCGTTGTGCTGCACGCTTTTGCCTGCCAAGGAATCCCTGCCTAATTCCAAATTCACCCCTATTGGATGACATCCTGGCATAATGTGGAGGTTGCTTTCAATGTAGTCATCTAGATGGTGGTAAAGGTACACAACTGGATCTTTCTTGTAGGTAATGTAGAAACAGGTCTTCAAGGTCTGCACCTCATCTTGGACCACCTCAGTCCACTCCTCCATAGAGCCTGGCATGATGTGGAGGTTGCCTTCAAGGCAGTCAACCAGGAGGTGGTAAATGTACAAGACCGGATCTTTCTTGTAGGTAATATAGAACCAGGTCTTCATGATTGGCACCTCCTCTAGGACCATCCCCTTCCAGTCATCCTTAGAGCCATTTGTGCCCTCAAATGTATGTTTCACTGCTCTGCCAACTATGGTGTTTGAGAGATGAGTGTCTGTCTCCTGAGGAGATGGTACGTTGTTAGGCAGGAACTTAAGGTTTAAAATCCTTTGATCACTGTGAAGCTCCAATCCATAGACACAATCTAACCCATCATACTTCAACAAATAGAGAGAGGGATTTGTTGGCAGTTGATCTAGAATGATGGCTTTCCACTGGGTGACTGGTTCATTGGCTTCCTTCCAGCCGTGAGAAATTCTGCTGCCGACAATATTCTCCAGGGCCTCAAAATGCCACCTCAGTTTTTGCTTCTGTAGAGATGACCCATTACTCTTCTGGAGAGGTGGCATGCATCTCATACTAAGAGGCATCTTCATCATGGCTGTAGACTTACTGAGATAGGCCACTGACCTCCTGGTCCGCTGTTTCTTGGCTATCTTTCTGTGCTTGGGCTTCAAAGCTGCCCACTCTCTAGGTTGAAAGAATTTTCCTTCTGTTTAATTCAGAAACCAAGTCGTGGCCTCAACCATGAGTGCCTACAAGGATAACAAGGGGAGGCTATGAGGTCAAGGCTCTTTTCTGGAAGAAATGTGGTGCAGGAGACAAAGATATTGATCAACAGGTTTGCATACCTAACTGTCATTTTCTCTTAAGAAATAAATAGGACAATTTGCAAATTTTTTTCTACAGCTCAGTATATCAATCTCGGAGACATATTCCGGCTGACCAAAGGCAAATGACCTCTGCTGAGAAACCTACTTTCTGACTGACTAAGTCAATGAGAGGAGAAGGTATGCCTATCCCCGAAATGAGTAAGAAAAATCTGAACAGATAACACAGATAACAAAGAATTCAAATACATCCACACGTCTCTTCGACATCAATCTAATAGGTAGGGGGCTCAATCCAAGACAGCCTGCCCAAGGTCATGGCACTCCAGTCCACTGGCTCTATGTATTGGGTCTCCTGATCCAGACCCAGGTATATTACATAAAGCCATTCTGTGTCTTCATTGTGGAAGTGAGTACTGTGAGACCCACTTCAACCTGAAAGACTCATTATTCTGGGCAACAGCAGCCATTGAGAAATAATTAGTATCTTTTAAAACAACTATGGACAAAGAGGAGTTTTGCCATTTTAGTGGATTGATGAATTTGATATAGTTAGGAAAGATAAAGTGGGAAGAATAGCTGGCATTCACCATCCCCACAGCTATCAAATATAGGAGCTGGTAACAACAGAAATGGTGGACCCGCAGAACAGTTGAAGGAAAACTTTTTTGTACTACAGAGGTCTTAGTTGCTTTGGAAACATATTTACCAAAAGAAAATGTCCTACCTCTCCAGATTCCATCTTCCGGAAATGTTCAGGTGCAAAAAGCCTATTGAACAGTTGTGGAGACCATGAGCTGAACTGTCCTCCTCAGGCACTGTGAGGAGAATAAACCCACCTCCATGGAAGACTAGTGCTTTGAGTGGAACAGAGTTGCTACCACGGACCAAGGCTTTGTGACATCACCAAGGCTCTACTTATGTCAGAAATCCCCTCACAAGCTTGTTACTTCCCTATTTACCCACAGAAACATCCAGCATTCAGCTCCTCAAAAGCTGTATACAGCCACCAGGGGACCCAAAATAAGCCCCCATTCATCTTCCCAATTACTCAAGTCACACTCTTGCCCAAGCAACTCAATCACTTTATCTTATTTTTCTGAAAAAGTCTTTGGTGTCTGAGTCAACAAATCACATGAAAGTTTTTTTTTCTTAGATCCCATCTCTCCATTGGTTATCTTCTATTGATTTTTTCTTCCTTCATAAGTAATAAATTTCAAATTTCCACTTCCTATCCTCCTCCCCCTAACTACTCACGCAACCACCAATCCTCTTCATTCCCAATCCAGTCCTAATAGAGGGCAGGGTACCTTGACCTGTGGGAAGCCCTTGCCCCCCCTCCATCCAGATTGAGGAACGTATGCATCTACATATAATATGATCGATTAAATCCTGTACGTGCAGTACAGACAAATCCCAGTGCCATTATCATTGGGTTCTCCTTCTGCCCCAATTGTCAGCCACATTCAATGCTTCCACTTTGATCCCATGCTCTGTCAGTCCCAGCATAGCTGGTTTTGTTGATCTCCCATTAGCTCAGACACAGTGTCTCAGTGGGTGGACCAAGCCCTTGTATTCCTTAGTTCTGTGCTCTTATTCTCTCCCCTTCAACTCTTCAACTGGAGCTTGGTAGCTCAGTCTAGTTTTCTGATGTGGGTCCCTGTCTTTATCTCCATCCTTTTCCGTACAACAGTTCTATGGTGATATTCAAGATAGTCATCAGTCTGATTATGGGACAAAGCACCCATAGTGCCTAGGGACATGGCACAGTGCAGGCACCCACAGCTCACCTGCCCAAGGTCCTCGTTGGTGTCACCCCATGGCTTTCTAAGAACCCCTCTAGAGAGAAGCCTCTTACTAATCCCAGAACGGCACCCTAAGTTGAGATATCAACAGTGTGTGTGCATTAACTTATGGGGGTGTGTTTGTGTGTTTAAGACACAATAACAGCAGATGGATTATAATATTGAAATTTCTTCTTATCTTGAGAAGAATACTTGCTACAGAAACACTATCACAGTAGTACTGAGAGTGTAGGCTGTCTCAGCATGGAGAAGTAACTGGAGCAAACCCCTAGTACTTCAGCTCAGTGGCCCAAGAAAGATGGTCAAGGAAAGTCAATGAACTCAGGGATGGAAGTTAAAACTCAGGCTAAATAACATTCCAAATCATTTAGGCGGAACATGAGACACTCGTGCAACAGTCACAAGTGTCTAAAATGCCTGGAACTAGAATCTTAGGGCAGGAGAAGTTGTGGAGCTGAGAGTGCATGCCAAAAACTGACAGAATCTGGCAAAAGACATGTAAGCGTAACTAGCAAACATCCATGGAAACCATGAATGGGAGAAAACCCTGAGAAGTCTGCACAAAAACATAACATCTTGACAATTCTGAGATTTAATGACAAAGGAGAGATCTTAAATATGTCACTGTCACATGGTGATGATTAACCCACTCCATTGCAGTGTGACCCCCTGACATGTTTAAGATACCTGTCAATTCTGTCTATATATTTACAGAGAAATTCACATTGCTTGCACAGATTAACTAGCAGCATGATTTACCGCTCAATCAAAGGCAAAGCAAAGAAATCATGGACCTGTTGTTGAATGCTGATGATGTTGTTGGGAGCATTTGTGGGTTTTTTCTTAAAGCGAAATCACTGGTCACACAAATGCATGAAGCAGATCCTGTCTCTGCCATGTACCTGAAAGCATGAAAAAAATAAACTAAAATAGGTTTTTGTCACATACTGGTAAATTTTGCTGCTATATCCAAATATGTGTGTTACAGTAGCTCTTTCTGCTCCTTCAGGCTATAGCAACTGAGATAAAGGCCATTGGGGTGTGGTGTCTCTCTCTTTCAAAATGGAGCAACTGCCTTCAGCTTGGTCTCTTGCATCCATCTCCACATCCAGCTACTAGGCTCCTCTCCTCATCCTGCAGAGGGCTGTTGTCTGGCATGGCAATCTGTACGGTTTGCCCCTTAAAAGAAATAACCATTTTATGAATCATAATTCTAAACTGGTGTGTGCGATTGTTTGTGACTTACAACTTCCTATGTGATGAGAGCAACCAGGGTTTGTAGGGGGTTCTCACTGTTCATGTTGCAGAAGCCATAGCAGCAGGAGTAGGAGGCCTCTCGTTCTCTGTAAGGAAATCAGTAAACATTGGGGACCAGTGAAAGGATGCCCTGAAACATCAAGGCTTGAGCTTTCACACCGCAATTCCTCCAGCTAGGTTCTGGGTCTCCACAACCTACAAAACCTCCTGAGGACCAAGTATTCAGAACCAGAAGCCTGTGTGGGCCTTATCACATAAAATCCTAGTGAGTACACCAATCGTTTTTTTTTTTTTTTTTTTTTTTTTTTTTTTTTTTTTTTATGTACATCCTTTTGTCCCTCCAGAAACATTTGTATTTCCAATAAAGATAACTTGCTGGCTCTTTGGTGTCCTGAACATGCTCTAAGGTGATGGTGGGGCATTCTTACATACCTTGCTGTGTCGTTGTGAGACCTTAACGGGACAGCAATTGTTTCAGAAATCAAAGGCAGTTAGGTTCAAACCTGTGGTTAGCAGTGTGCTGGACACTTGGGTTGCCTATAGCTAATCTATGGAAAGATGGATTTCCTAAGAAGGGTGGCAGCACACATGGAGGCATGTAGTCTTACCTTTGCAAATGACCCATTTTGTGGCCTTACATCAGGCTCCTCTATTCTCCTCATCTTGGTTTCTTTACCAGATTAGGACAAAAATAAAAACTCAATGTCCTGGACGTTATCACTGAATGAGTTATCTATGTGAGATCACAGTGACAGAGCTCATGGGAATCTGACTCATTGTACAGGCTTGCCAGGCATCAATCTGTAATCTGCCTAACTCTACTGCGCAAGTGTTGTCATGATTGCTTCTCTGTTCCTCCTCATATGGTCTCCATCTACAGAGATCTCAGAAAAATCCACCCCTGAGAGGGCAAGTTCTTTACAAATGAAAGTTTCTAGAACAGAAGAGACATAGTAGATTTATCTTGGCAACCCGTAGACACAAAACATGGGGAAATGGAAGAAGGGATTGAAGAAGATAGAGACATGGAGGAATGGATAAATTCAATCATTCATTGGATAAGTGAGTGATCCAATGAAAGAGATGGCTAATAGGATAAAATGTGCTGCATGCCCTCTGAAAGTCAGTCCAAATTGAGGGTAGATAAGGTTATCCACTAAGGAGGAAGCTTAGTCCATTTTGCCTTCTTTGTGTTCTAGACCCACCCAGGAGAGTGATGATGATGTTGAGGAGAAAAAGGGGCGAGGGTACCAGCATGCCCTGGTACAAGTTTTCACCCACATTGTAGCCAAATCACCTGGCCTGGCACAGGTGACCTACATGCTGGGCCCTGAATGGCAGTTTGACACCTACAACCTTACTAACCAAGTTTTTGAAGATGAAGGAACCAAAACTGCCCTGATAATGATGTCAGGATCCTTGCATGATGGGAGTCAGGCATCAATATCATACTGGTATCCTCGGGTCTGATGGGTTTGTGGGGTCTTTGCCACACTTCACCTAACATCACTGATTCCCTTGGTATCTGATTTTATGGAGCTCGGTGCATTCATCATATCTGTGCATGTCACACACCAATGTGATTCAATGTACTACTAGTTTAGCCTGGGTGCGGGTGAGTCTGTTTATGAGTTTTATAGCCCAAATCCCACAGAACATGATCAATGACAAGGGAACAGTGTTTTACAGTTAAGGCAGGCCAATTGTTTAAATGAACTCACAGGGGTTGATGGCATGCATAAGACCTGTGAGAGTGCAAGACAGAAAGAATCCAGGCATGACAAAATAGGTAGTAGATAGAAGCCTGGCAAAAGTAAGTAGGTAGCCTGAGGTCCACCCCATTGCAGAAGAGCCACTGAGAGGAGACACTTTTCTTTAGGCAGGAGGATACGGGTCACTCAACATGCTCCAGTGGAGTTCATATACCCAGTAACTTCCAGATGGTATGAATTAAACCATTATTCAAATGAAACCCAATTTTCTTTGCTTCTGAGTACACATTTGTGACCCTTCATGATCACTCTCTATCCTCTTAAGTCCCAACACCTCGATGTCACATCTTTCCATATGACATGTTTTTCCCTCGTGCATTTTCCCTCTCTGAGATCCTACATCTTTTTGGCCACTCTCCTCTGTTTCCTAAACAGCCATCTTGTCCTCTTCCACACACTGCATCTCCTTTCGTCATTCCCTCTCCAAGGGGAAAAGACCATAAGTCCTGTTTTGTTTTGTGGCCGGTCTTTCTGTGATGTCCCATCCACCAGAAACTCCATCATTGACCAAACAACATAACACCTTCACAAATTTTATTTTTAGAGCAAAAAAAAATTCCATTGGGAAAGATACCAGGATTAATAGAAGACCTGAGGTATTTCTGAAAAAAAGAGTTCCCCAAACACAGTTTTAAGTCTGACCCCCAAAATTTGTGAATTTCACTTTAACAGATCTTCATCAAATCATAGACATAGATATGGAAGTCATTATCAAACTTGTTGAAATGCACGGGAGGATTGGTGGGAACTTGGTAAATAATTTTACCTATCTTTTGGGTTCCATCTTTTTCGTTGTGCTGCACGCTTTTGCCTGCCAAGGAATCCCTGCCTAATTCCAAATTCACCCCTATTGGAGGACATCCTGGCATAATGTGGAGGTTGCTTTCAATGTAGTCATCTAGATGGTGGTAAAGGTACACAACTGGATCTTTCTTGTAGGTAATGTAGAAACAGGTATTCATGGTCTGCACTTCAGCTTGGACCAGCTTGGACCACCCCAGTCCACTCCTCCATAGAGCCTGGCATGATGTGCAGGTTGCCTTCAAGGTAGTCAACCAGGAGGTGGTAAATGTACAAGACCGGATCTTTCTTGTAGGTAATATAGAACCAGGTCTTCATGATTGGCACCTCCTCTAGGACCATCCCCTTCCAGTCATCCTTAGAGCCATTTGTGCCCTCAAATGTATGTTTCACTGCTCTGCCAACTATGGTGTTTGAGAGATGAGTGTCTGTCTCCTGAGGAAATGGTACGTTGTTAGGCAGGAACTTAAGGTTTAAAATCCTTTCATCACTGTGAAGCTCCAATCCATAGACACAATCTATCCCATCATACTTCAACAAATAGAGAGAGGGATTTGTTGGCAGTTGATCTAGAATGATGGCTTTCCACTGGGTGACTGGTTCATTGGCTTCCTTCCAGCCGTGAGAAATTCTGCGGCCGACAATATTCTCCAGGGCCTCAAAAGGCCTACTCAGTGTTTGCTTCTGGAGAGATGACCCATTACTCTTCTGGAGAGGTGGCATGCATCTCATACTAAGAGGCATCTTCATCATGGCTGTAGACTTAGTGAGATAGGCCACTGACCTCCTGGTCCGCTGTTTCTTGGCTATCTTTCTTTGCTTGGGCTTCATAACTGCACACTCTCTAGGTTGAAAGAATCTTCCTTCTGTTTAATTCAGAAACCAAGTCGTGGTCTCAACCATGAGTGCCTGCAAGGATAACAAAGGGAGGCCGTCAGGTCAAGGCTCTTTTCTGGAAGAACTTTGGTGCAGGAGACAAAGATATTGATAAACACGTTTGTATACCTAACTGTAATTTTCTCTTAAGAAATGAATAGGACAATTAGCAAATTTTCCTCTAGAGCTCAGTATATCAATCTCAGAGACACATTCCTGCTGCCCAAAGGCAAATGACCTCTGCTGAGAAACCTACTTTCTGACTGACTAAGTCAATGAGAGGAGAAGGTATGCCTATCCCCGAAATGAGTAAGAAAAATCTGAACAGATAACAAAGAATTCGAAGGATATCCACATGTCTCCTTCGACATCAAGCTAATAGGTAGGTTGCTCAATCCAAGACAGCCTGCCCAAGGTCATGGCACTCCAGTCCACTGGCTCTCTGATTTGTGTCTCCTGATCCAGACCCAGGTATATTACATAAAGCCATTCTGTGTCTTCATTGTGGAAGTGAGTACTGTGAGACCCACTTCAACCTGAAAGAATCATTATTCTGGGCAACAGCAGCCATTGAGAAATAATTAGTATTATTAATACACCTATGGACAAAGGGGAGCTTTGCCATTTTAGTGGATTGATGAATTTGATATTGTTAACAACGATAAAGTGGGAAGAATATCTGGCATTCACCATGCCCACAGCTATCAAATATAGGAGCTGGTAACAACAGAAATGGTGGACCCGCAGGACATTTGAAGGAAAACTTATTTGTACTACAGAGGTCTTAGTTGCTTTGGAAACATATTTACCAAAAGAAAATGTCCTACCTCTCCAGATTCCATCTTCCGGAAATGTTCAGGTGCAAAAAGCCTGTCGAACAGTTGTGGAGACCAGGAGCTGAACTGTCCTCCTCAGGCACTGTGAGGATAATAAACCCACCTTCATGGAAGACTAGTGCTTTGAGTGGAACAGAGTTGCTACCACGGACCAAGGCTTTGTGACATCACCAAGGCTCTACTTATGTCAGAAATCCCCTCACAAGCTTGTTACTTCCCTATTTACCCACAGAAACATCCAGCATTCAGCTCCTCAAAAGCTGTATACAGCCACCAGGGGACCCAAAATAAGCCCCCACTCATCTTCCCAATTACTCAAGTCACACTCTTACCCAAGCAACTCAGTCCCTGTATCTTATTTTTCTGAAAAAGTCTTTGGTGTCTGAGTCAACAACTCACATGAAAGTTTTTATTTCTTAGATCCCATCTCTCCATTGGTTATCTTCTATTGATTTTTTTCTTACTTCATAAATAATAAATTTCAAATTTCCACTTCCTTTCCTCCTCCCCCTAACTACTCATGCAACCACCAATCCTCTCCACTCAAATCCAGTCCTTATACAGGGCAGCGTACCTTGACCTGTGGGAATCCCATGCCCCCCCTCCATCCAGATTGAGGAAGGTATGCATCTATATATAATGCTTCCACTTTGATCCCATGCTCTGTCAGTCCCAGCACAGCTGGTTTTGTTGACCTCCCATTAGCTCAGACACAGTGTCTCAGTGGGTGGACCAAGCCCTTGTATTCCTTAGTTCTGTGCTCTTATTCTCTCCCCTTCAGCTCTTCAACTGGAGCTTGGAAGCTCAGTCTAGTTTTCTGATGTGGGTCCCTGTCTTTATCTCCATCCTTTTCTGTACAACAGTTCTATGGTGATATTCAAGATAGTCATCAGTCTGATTATGGGACAATACACCGGTAGTGCCTAGGGAAATGGCACAGTGCAGGCACCCACAGCTCACCTGCCCAAGGTCCTCGTTGGGGTCACCCCAAGGCTTTCTGGGAACCACTCTAGAGATCAGATCCTGTCTCCGGAAAGATAAACTAAAATAGGTTTTTGTCACATACTGGTAAATTTTGCTGCTATTTCCAAATAGGTGTGTTGCAGGAGCCCCTTAAAAGAAATAACCATTTTATGAATCATAATTCTAAACTGGTGTGTTACATTGCTTCTGACTTACACCTTCTTATGTGATTAAAACAACCCGGGTGTGGAGGAAGTTCTCACTGTTCATGTTGCAGAAGCCATGGCAGCAGGAGTTGGAGGCTTCTAGTTCCCTGTAAGGAAATCAGTAAACATTGGGGACCAATGAAAGATGCCCTGATACATCAAGGCTAATCCTTTCAGACACCAATTCCTCCAGCAAGGTTCTGGTTCTCCACAACCTCAAAAACCTCCTGAGGGCCAAGTATTCAGAACCAATATCCTGTGTGCATCATATCACATACAATCGTAGTGAGTACACCAATCTGTTTTTTAATGTACATAATTTTGTCCCTGAAGAAACATTTGTATTTCCTATAAAGATAACTTGCTGCCTCTTTGGGGTCCTGAAATTCCTGTAAGGGGGTGTGTGGGGCATTCTTACATACCTTGCTGTGTTGTTATGAGACATAGATGGGACAGCAATTGTTCCAGAAATCATAGCAGTTAGGTTTAAACTGTGGTTTGTAGTGTGCTGGACACTTGGGTTGTGTATAGCTAATATTTGGAAGGATGGATTTGCTAATAAAGGTTGGAAGCACACATGGAGGCAGGCAGTGTTACTTTTCAAATGATCCATTTTGAGGACTTACATCAGGCTCCTCTATTCTCCTCATCTTTTTTCTTTATCAGATTAGGACAAAAATTAAAACTCAATGTCCTGGACGTGAACACTGAATAGGTTATCAATATGAGATCACAGTGACAGAGCTCATGGGAACTGACTCATTGCAGGATATGAGATTTAGCCTGTAATGGCTAGAGCTAATGGACCAAGCAGTGTTTAAAAGAATACTGTGTGTGTGTGTCGTTATTTTGGGGCATGAGCTAGCCAGGCAGCCATGAGCCTGGCTGTGGGAAGAGGCCCGCAGCTCACCACTACAATACACAAGTCCTCCCCCTATCACTCTGCATCAATGTGTATTTACAGTTTGGATGAAGAGTTCTCCTGGGCATCCCCCCTCAGCTCCTCTGACTCAGTCTTCAACCACACCAGTTTCACTCAGCCTCAAGAGATCACCCATGAACAAGAAGGAGACAATTACCAAGAGGGAAAAAGTATACCACAAAGTACACTTCCCAGTGGATCAAAGTTGATGTTGTTCAAATACATCTCAGGCTAGAGTATTGCTCAGCACTGGACACTGGTGGCAAATGCTTGTAATCCTAGCACTTGAGAGACTGAGGGGAAAGGATCCTGAGTCCCAGGCCAGCATGGGCTGCATATTAAGTTCAAATATAGACCTCAGAAAAACTTTAAGATAAACAAATAATAAACATATAAAGTACTTCTCCGGAGGGGAAGCCCAAAGAGCATTAAGTACCTGAAGAGACCTCTTATGAAACGGCAATTAGAAACAAAATAGAATTGAAAAGAAACTTCTGCTGGAAAACACCATACTGGATCTCAATGCCTGAGTCCGGTAGGAAACTCAGACAACCCCCTCATTTTCTCTGGCTTATCACTCCCAATACTAAATAGGCAAACTTGGCATACACCTGGTCCCTCAACAAGGGTAGTTTTCTGAAGAGACAGAGACAGAGAAAATGTGTGCAAAACATCCTTCCATACTCCAACTGCAAACATTCTCATGCCCCACTAAGAAAAAGGCCTTTTCTGTGGTTCTTCAGAATAAGGGAGGAAGTCTATTCCCTTATTCCAGTGAAAATATAAGAGGGCTCAAAAGGCAAAGGTTTTTGCCACCAAGGCGTGGCAACCTGAGTTTGATCCCTGTAACTTGCATAAAGTAGAAGAAAACCAACACCATAAAAATGTCTCCTTAGTCCTTCAGGGTTCCTGCTTCATGAAATGTTCCAGACATTCTGCAGGACACAGAAGAAAGTGACTGACAAACTGCCAATAGAGGCAAAACAGCATTTCAAATTCACTGCTTCATGGAAAAGTCTGCCAGATACAATGGGCCTGTAGGCTGAAGAAAAATTTCCCGATGTTACAGAAGAACTTTGGGTTACTGTTCAGGCAGCAAGATATCTCTGTACAGTTTTAGAATTTGCTTATAATGCTTATAATATATATTTCTTTTCTCTAGTAGTCTCTGAATCTGCTTTGCTGTTTCTTAATCATATAATATTGAGCAATTTGGGTAATAAAATAGTATTTTGATTAATGTGTTGGTTTGAAAGAGAATGGTCCCATAAAAGCTCCTATATTTAAATGCTTGATCCCTAGTTAGTGGAACCATTTTGAGAAAGATTAGATGTGATATCGTTGGACAGGTGTTTCACAGGAGGTGGACTTTGAGATTTCAGAAGCCTAAGACAGGTCAGCCCCTCCATCTACCACCTCTGCTACCAACTTGTAAATCAGGTTAAAACTCCCAGCTACTCTCCAGTGTCATGCCTGTGTGCTGCCATGCCTCATGACGTGATGGTCATGGACTCACTCTCTGACCATGAGCAAGTCCCCAATTAAATGTTTTCTTTTATAAGCTGCCTTCATCATGGTGTCTCTTTACAATAGAAAAGTAACTATGGTAAAGTTGTTACATGGTATTGCTGTGACAGGACTGGTCAAGCTGCTTGTTAGAGGAATGTTGACTTGGGAACTTTGCATGAGGGAAGTGGTTGAATGTTTTAAGTGGGGCTTAAAAATGCTACAAGAGCTTTGAAGACAGTAGTACTGAGAGCAATGTGGATTATAGAGGCCCAGTTCAAGAAGTTTCAGGGTGAAACAGTATTAGAAACTGGAATAAAGTGAATCCAAAGAAAAACATATAGATCCTCCTGGAAACTGGAAGCAGACAAGAGCACTGGGCAAAAGTTGGGAACGTGGGGATGGGGTGGGATGAAGGGGAGGTTGGAGAGAAAAGGGAGAAGGGAAGAATTAGGGAGAGCTTGGGAGAGTGGGATGGTTGCGATGGAGGAAGGGTGGATATGGGAGCAGAGAAGATGATATCTTAATTAAGGGAGCCATTTTAGGGTTGGCAAGAAACTTGGCTCTAGATGGATTCTCAGGTGTCCACGGGGATATCTCCAGCTAGGTCCTTGGGCAGTAGATGAGAGGGTGCCTGAACTGGCCTTGTCCCATACTCACACTGATGATTATCGTGAATATCACCATAGAACCTTCCAGAGATACATGGAGATAGAGACAGAGACCCACAGCAGAGCATTAGACTGAGCTCCAAAGATCGAGTTGAAGAGCAGAAGGAGGGAGAAGATGAGTAAGGACATCAGGACCAGGCAGGGTTGGTCCACCCACTGAGACAGTGTGCCTGAACTAAATCCAGCTGGATGCATGGGGGCTGACTGAGAAGAAATGATAATGGCACTGAGATTTGTCTCTACTGCATATACTGGCTTTTGTGGATCCTAGTCTGTTTGAATGCACACCTTCCTAGGCCTGGATGGAGGGGGGAGGGCCTTCCCAAAGGGCAGGGTACCCTGCACTCTTAGGATTGGCAGATAAGGGGAAGAGTGAGTGGGGGAGTAGGAGGGAAATGGGAGGAGGGGAGGAAGTGCAAATTTTGAATGGTATTATTTATAAAAAAATAAAAAAAATTAAAAAGAAACTGGAATAAAGACAATTCTTGTAATGTTTTAGCGAACAATATGGCTGCTTTTGGCCCTTGTTCTAAGAACCTGCTTGAGGCTAAATTGAAGAGTTTTGGAACAATATTATTGGCAGAGATTTCATTCAAGACTGTATTGACTCATGGTTATTAGTAATCATTCTTAATGCAGATCTAAAATGAAAAACTGCTAAGCAAGTGTTCTACCACTGAGCTAAAACCCCAACTACTGGCTCCAAAGCTACAAAGAAACACTGTCCCCCCCCCCAAAAAAAAGGAAGGAAGGAAGGAAGGAAGGAAGGAAGAAAGAAAGAAAGAAAGAAAGAAAGAAAGAAAAGTGCAAACAGAGCAAAGAGAAATACAAATGCACAATCTGAGAAGAAAAAGGAAGAACAGGAAATAAAATGCCTGCACCTAGGTCTGTGCTGAAAGAGGTACAGAGAAATGGAATGAAGGTAAAGATCCCACCTAGATAACCATGAAACATGTAAAAAGAAAATCCCTAGAGAATCTACTCCAAAAACAAAGTAAAGCTTATTCAACAAAGGAAAACACCAAGAGTTCAAAGTTTATACAAATGGAATCCAATGAGAGATCCATATTCCATCCAAAATGTACAACAATACTTGCCTGACTTTAGAATCCAAAATACTGGAGTTAAGAGGTTGTGAAATCTTTCTCATTAGTTGAGAGAAAAATGTTACAGCCCTGATGGCATGTGGCTTGCAGGCTCATAGAGGCCATCATATAAAGCTGAGAAAAAGAAGCTTGGATTTGTACTAAAGATCCAAGATGTTGGAGACTCCAGAGTCACAGTGATGCACTAACCCTCTGAAACTGTAAAATGCTTTCTTTTATAAATTAGCTTGGTATTGTGCTCTCTCTCTCTCTCTCTCTCTCTCTCTCTCTCTCTCTCTCTTTCTCTCTTTCTCTCCCCCCAACCTGTGTGTGGAAATAAATGTAAAAAACTCCTAGTTCTTTAATTTATTACTAACATAGTAAAGATTACAGTTTAACTTTTTGTAAAACAATGTACTCAAGGTGGGGCTGAGAAGATAGCTTTGCACTGAGTACTTGCTGCTCTTCTAGGAGACCTCGGTTTGGATTACAGCAGCCCCATGAGTAAGTTCATGGACATGTAACTCCAGTTCCAGGATATCTGAACTCTTCTCACCATGCCAAAAGACACCAACACACAGCCGGTACATACTCAAGACACACATACAAATAAAATAAATCTTTTTTAAAAATAATATTTTTAAAAAATAATAAAGGCTATCCTCCTGCAACTTGGGATGGACTTTAAAACACAGCTTGCTCCAATACTGAGGGGACTTAAGAGGTGAGTGAATAGTCACATGGCAGGATGCCCTACTCTCTAGGACCTCCCCAGTGGGACAAAACTCCAGGCCCCTCCCCAAATCCCTCGGCTTTTCTAGCCAGCCAGCAGGGAGTTTGCTGTGGCTAGGATCCCCTCAAACCCAATCCCACCCATGGGACACCCCCCAAGGTACTAGCCACACGCTGCCTAAGAGTTGAAAGCTTGCTATAATACTGAGGGGACCAAGATCTTGCTACAACACTGAGGGGATTAAGAGAGCACCAAGAGAGCAAACCAGGAAAGAAGACTGAGAGAGCAGGCATATAGAGACCTCAGAAACTTCTGAGACTGACAGGGACAGTAAAGCATATCAAGAAAAACTCCCAAACACTCAGACAGCCACTTCAAGGACTGGACCAAGACACAAAAACACTGCAGGCCTCATTTGAAGGACTAGATGGGTAGGTGCCAAAGTAAGAATCCCTCCAACAACCTAAAAAGCAACATGGTAACACCAGAACCCAGTGGTCACACAACAGGAAGACTTGATAATCCTAACCCAAAAGAAGTAGAAGAAAACAACTTTAAACTCTTCAACTGGACTTTGGGAGCTCAGTCCAGTGCTCCAATGTGGATCTCTTCCTCTGTTGCCATTAATTGCTGGATGAAGGTTCTATGGTGATATTTATGATAATCATGAGTCTGGTTAGAGGGCAAGTCAAGATCTGGCCGCCTCACCTCTATTGCTTAGGGTCTTAGGCATGCCACCACTCCTTAACTCACTTAACCAACTGATTTCCCTTTCAAGTGATGCTGTGTGGAATAAACTTACAGAAAACAGAAATAACAAGTTGTGGCTATAGCACAGGTATACTGAAGTAGAAACTATTGGGTCAAATCAGAGATGTAGCCCTACAAATGGAAAATAAGTAAAGCTAAAAAACCACTTTTTAAAACAAACACAAAACCTGATGACCTCCCCTTGCAAAGTGATTAGCTGTAAACAAAACACTTATGTCAGCACACAGCCTGGATCTACAATGCATCATGTAGGAAAAAAGGTCTATTAAACACATCTTGGTACTATTAGTAGTACAAAAATGAAAGCCAAGTCATAATTATGTACTGTTTGCTGATAATAGTTAAAAGAGATAAATACTTAAAATATCATAAATAACAGTCCCACCTAGTGTGACTCAAAAAGAACAAATAATATTCCCAATCTAATTATGGAAACATCTCCAAATAGTACAAGTCATGAAAAGTAAGCAGCCCTACCTAGTGTGACTCAAAAGAACAAATAAAATTCTTAACCTAATTATAGAAATATCCCCAAGATGTATAACCCCAGCAGCTCAGACATTGAGGGCTCACTGAATAAATGGGACCTCCTGAAACTGAGAAGCTTCTGTAAAGCAAAGGACACTGTCATTAAGACAAAAAGGCAGCCTACTGACTGGGAGAAGATCTTCACCAACCCCTCAACAGACAAAGGTCTGATCTCCAAAATATATAAAGAACTCAAGAAACTAGAAGTTAAAATGATAATTAACCCAATTAAAAAATGGGGCACTGAACTGAACAGAGAATTCTGAAGAGAAGAATTTCAAATGGCCAAAAGATACTTAAGGTCATGCTCAACCTCCTTAGCTATCAGAGAAATGCAAATCAAAACAACTTTGAGATATCATCTTACACCTGTCAGAATGGCTAAAATCAAAAACACCAAGGATAGCCTTTGCTGGAGAGATTGTGGAGAAAGGGGTACCCTCATCCATTGCTGGTGGGACTGCAAACTTTTGCAACCACTTTGGAAATCAGTGTGGCAGTTTCTCAGAAAAATTAGGATTAACTTACCCCTGGACCCAGCAATACCACTCTTGGCAATATACCCAAAAGGTGCCCTATCATATGACAAAAGCATTTGTTCAAGACAAAAGCATTTGTTCAGCTATGTTCATAGCAGCATTATTTGTAATAGCCAGAACCTTGAAGCATCTTATATGTCCTTCAATGGAAGAATGGATGAAGAAAGTGTGGAATATATATACATTAAAGTATTACTCAGCAGTAAAAAACAATGACTTCTCAAATTTTGCATGCAAATGGATGGAAATAGAAAATACTATCAAGAGTGAGGTAACCCAGACCCAAAAAGAAGATCATGGGATGTACTCACTCATCATTGGTTTCTAGCCATTGATAGGGGCCACTGAGTCTATAATTTGTGATCCTAAAGAAGCTAACAAGTGGGTAAACCCAAGGAAAATCATATAGTATCCTCCTGGCTATGGGAATTAGACAGGATTGCCGGGCAAAAATTTAAAATATTGGGGGTGGGGTGGGATGGGGGTGAGGGGAGATGGGGAGAGAAAAGTGTGAAGGAGAGGATGAGGGGATCTTGAGGAAACGGGATGATTGGGGATATAGGAAGTTTGGACAGGGGAACAGGGAACTCATATCTTAGTTAAGAGAACCACATAAGGGTTGGCAAAAGACTTGAACTTGGAGTGGCAACCAGGTGCCCAGGGCAATGTCCCCAGTTAGTTCCTTGGGCACCTGAGGATAGGGAACCTGAAATGAACCTATCCTATAGCCATAGTGGTGAATCTTGCATATCACCATAGAAGCTTCATCTAGCGATGGATGGAGAGAGAGACAGAGACACACACTGAAACACCAGACTGAGCTCCCAAGGTCCTAATGAAGAGCAGAAGGACTGAGAACATGAACAAGGAAGTCAGGACCACGAGGGGTGCACCCACCCACTGAGACAGTGGGGCCAATCTATTGGGATCTCACCAAGGCCAGCTGGACTGTGACTGAAAAAGCATGGGATAAAACCGGACTTTCTGAACATGGCAGACAATGAGAGTTGATGTTAGTGGCCAAGGACAGTGGCACGAGATTTTGATCCTACTTCAAGTTTGGCTTTGTAGGAGCCTAGTCAGTTTGGATGTTCACCTTCCTAAACCTGGATAGTGTGGGGAGGACCTTGGAATTTCCACAGGGCAGGGAACCCTGACTGCTCTTGGGACTGGAGAGGGAGGAGAAGAGAAGTGGTGGGAGGTGGAGGGGGCAGGCAGAGGCGGAGGGAAATGGGAGGCAGAGGGGAAGCGAAAAAACCTAACCAAGCAGTCCAACAATGACCACAATATCTCTGACAACTAGAGACCCTTCACCAGCGCAACTCGAAGAAGGCAAACACACAAATTTTTTTTTAAAGAAATGGTGCAAATATTTATTTTATATTTCGATTACTGAACATTTCCAGATTGTGTAACTGGGATATTTTGACTTTACATTGTTAATAAATGCCATTCAGCAAATCAACAGTTATGACTTTACTTCCAAGTAAGCAAACATCCACAGTTACAAAAAATATCTGTAACCACCTGTATCTTATCAGATCACCATGCATTAAAGCTAGAATTCAAGAACAATGCTACCCCCATAAAGCCTACAAACTCATGGAAACTGTACAGTCCTCTACTGAAAGCAAGTTTTTCATTTCTAAGACTTTGGAGTTGCTAACCTGTGCATGAAATAAACAGAAAATTCAATTAAAAGAACCTTTCTTCGAAGCCGGAGAGATGGCTCAGAGGTTAAGAGTACATAATGGCATTTCCAGAGGACCCTGGTTTGGCTCTCAGCCCCCAAATGGAGGCTAGCAATCATCACTCCAGTTCCAAAGGCTCCAGTACCCTCTTCTGCACTTTGGGCACTTCACCCAGAATATACATCCAGGTAAAACAGTCACATATAAAATAAAAATAAAATCAATCTATAAAATAAACCAAGTTCTCTGGTCTGAGGATGAAGCTAAGAATTTGTCTAGTATGTATAAGATCGAGGTTCTACCCTAAAAATGAAGAAAAAATGGCCAGTCTGCTTTGTTGGACATGGTGGGTCATATCTATAATCCTAACATTTGAGAGGCTGAGGCAGGGGATGCTTAGTTTGGAGGCAGGGTAGGCACAAAAGGTTCAAGTACAGCATGATATACAACAGCCTTCAAGCTGTTGCCAGGCAGCAGTTCCTCCTGGCTCTGGGCAACAATGGAGGCCTGACGTGAGGCAACATTCATCTTCTGGATTGGACCTCCTCGAAGGACCAGTGTGGTCCACGATAGCACAAGAGGCTGTGTTGGTGTTAGAGGTTCATGCTGCTTTCCCAGACAGAGATGAAGCCTGAGATCCACATGAACCTACACAGTCTGTGCTACTGTCCAATGCCTTGGTGATGTCCTCAGGCTCTGCTGTCTTGGTGCACCAAGCCTGTGTGAGTGGCATGTGTAACCACCTGAGACCATGTTTGAGGGACATGGTCCATGCAGTCCCTAGGGTTCTGATATGGCCAACACCCAGGTTGATGTCTGTGGTCCAAGTTTACCACCAAAGACCATGAGGAAGCCCATGGTCAGAGTTGATGTCTGAAGCCATGTTAATGCCCGTGAGTATGGGAGAGCCTGCTCTGCCCCTCAGTGCAGGCAATACAGGCAGTAGCATGGGTGCAGGACATCTAGTCCCGCCCCATCCCAGCCACTGCAAAGCTTTGCTCAGCTGATGAATGGTTTCAGGCATGGATATAGGCTGAGAAAGACTCATTCCCTTTGGGAACTTGGCCACTAAGAATTTTACCATTTCAGTGAATATACATTCAATACACAATAGATTTGTCTTTTTTGAAGTGGGGAGATCATGGTGGACAGGAAGTAGACATGGGAAGACTGGGAGGTGAGCACCATGGAGGCACATAATGTGAGATTCCCAAATAATCAATAAAAATGTAAACAGAAGAAAAAGAAGGAAATGAGAACCCTCTGAGACTCTGTCTCAAATATCCTGACAATTTCTCCCCTCTTATGAACAAACATTGTAAATTAAAAAATTTGTAAAATAAAAACAATTGAGCAGCAGGAAAACTGAGCTTCCAGGGCCCAGTTTACTGTCGTGTAAAAAAAATAAAATTCCTTAACAAGCCGAGGGTAGGATATTTAATAAAAAATACAAAGATGGCCCAAGAGATTCTTTCCAGAATTCACTTTAATAATAAACCCATACCTTACTTTAATAAGCCTATAACAAGAACAGATTCTAGGCCATGATGACCAAAGCATGACAGCTGACAGCTGATAAAACAGTAAAGGCTTAATTTTCCTACTCTAGCAATCTGCCAGAATTTAACTTATTGAAAGAGGCCAATGTCTTTTTTTGTTCTAATGATGATAGTGCATACTTTCATTTTTTCAATTTTACTCAGCTTTATTAAAGTATAACCACAGATAAATTTACAGGGTAAATGTCTTAATGCAGGTAAACATTACAAAATGTCTAAGTTGAGGTAACCAACTATCATCTCACTTACCTATCACATTTCATTGCTGACATTTTCCTGTAATTCAACTTGTCGCCTCTTCTTCTCCCACAGACCAGCTTCTTCAAAGAAGGATCCTTACATGGGGTTAAAACACTTTAAAGTATTAATATTGATTAGACTTTCAAGGTTGCATTTTTATGAATCTACCTGATGCCTATATGTTGTGCATGTAGTTATGACAGCTTAAAGTTACAGAGGCCATCTTCAAGTTGTGCATGAGTTAATATTTATCTCTCCCTGAGTATGAGAAGCTGCCCATCATGGGTGATAATAGTTTTTACTGGTTATTTCTGGAAGCTACTGTCATAGAACTTATTGTGGTTTGAGTGAGAAATGTCCCCCATAAGCTCCCATATTTGAACATTTTATCGGCAACATGTGCTGCTCTTTAAAGAGGTTGCAAAACCTTTAGGAGGCATAGGATTGTTGGAGGAAGTATGCCACTGAAGATAGGCTCTAAGAATCTATAGAATCACCCAACTTCCTCTTCTCTCTCTGCCTCCTAACTGTTGAGGCAATGTGGCCAGTCAGCCTCACACTCCTGTTGCTATGCCATTCCCAAAGCTATTGAACCAATCCCTCTGAAATGGTGAACCAAATTAAACCTTTTCTCTCCCTTAAGTTGTTTTTCTCATGATGCTTTTGGCTTGCTTGTTTGTCACGATGCTTTGTCACAGCAAACGGAATGAAACCATGACATTTTGCAAGTACACACATGAAATTAACACAAAACCAACCCTCAGAAGGAAAGATGACCAAGGATTAAGGCATATTTAAGATATTGAAATAGCATTTCATTTCCTTTTTCTCAAATGCATTAAAGATACCATTTAACAAAGGAAAACAAATATCACATGGTTACCTAAAATGCAGTGCCTCTTGCTAAGTAACATAGTCTTTGTAATGAGAACATGTGAAAACACTGTAGAGTAGGGAACCAGGACATAAAAGAGATATACCCAAGTCCTAGTACCCACTAAGAGCATCACCTTTCACGTAGCCACAAACAGCATAAAATATCTTGGGGTAACTCTAACAAAAGAAAGTGAAAGGTCTCTTTGACAAGAACTTTAAGGAATTGAAGGAAGAAATTGAAGAGGATACCAAAAATGGAAGGATCTCCCTTGGTCTTTGATTGGGAGCATCAACATAGTAAAAATGGCAATTCCACCAAAGGCAATTCATAGATTCAATGCAATCCCCATCAAAATCCCATCAAAATACTTTTTTTTTTGGGTTTTTTGAGACAGGGTTTCTATGTGGCTTTGGAGCCTGTCCTGGAACTAGCTCTGTAAACCAGGTTGGTCTCGAACTCACAGAGATCCGCCTGCCTCTGCCTCCCAAGTGCTGGGATTAAAGGCGTGCGCCACCATCGCCCGGCCCATCAAAATTCTTGACAGATATTGAGAGGACATTAATCAAATTTATATGGAAAAACAAAAAATCCTGGATAGCCAAAATAATCTTATACAATAAAAAAATGTCTGGAGGCATTACCATTTCTGACTCCAAACTCTATTACAGAGCTACAGTAATAAAAACAACATGGTATTGGCATAAAATCATAGAATTCGACCAATGGAATAATATAGAAGATACTGATTTTAACCCACAAACATCTGAAAACCTCATTTTCTATAAAGTGGCTAAAAGTATACAATGGAAGAAAGAAAGCATCTTCAACAAATGGTGCTGGCAGAACTCGATGTCAACCAGTAGAAGAATGAAAATAAACCCATATCTATCACCATGCACAAAACTCAAGTCCAAATGGATCAAAGACCTCAATATCAATCTGAACACACTGAACCTGAGAAGAGAAAGTGGAAAGTACCCTACAACATATGGGCACAGGAGATTGCTTCCTATGTATAACCCCAGCAACACAGATGATAAAGGCAACATTGAATAATTGGGACCTCCTTAAACTGATAAGCTTCTGTAAACAAAGGACACTGTCACTAAGACAAAATGGCAACCCACTGACAGGGAGAAGATCTTCACCAACCCTGCAACAGACAATGATCTGATCTCCAAAATATATAAAGAAATCAAAAACCTAGACTTTAAAATGCTAATTAACTCAAATAAAACATGGGGCACTGAACTAACAGGGAATTCTCAACAGAAGAAGTTTAATTGGCCAAAAGACACTTAAGGTCCTGCTCAACCTCATTAGCAATCAGGGAAATGCAAATCAAAACAATTTTGAGATATCATCTTACACCTGTCAAAATGGCTAAAATCAAAAACACTAATGATAGCCTTTGCTGGAGAGGTTGTGGAGGAAGGGGTACCCTCATCAAATGCTGGTCAGATAGCAAAGATGTCCAACCACATTGGAAATCAGTGTGGCGGTTTCTCAGGAAATTTGGGATCAACCTAACCAAGGACCAAGCAATACCACACTGGGGAATATACCCAAGAGATTCCCTATCATATTACAAAATCATTTGTTCAACTATGTTCATAGCAGCATTATTTGTAATAGCCAGAATCTGGACATGACCTAGATGCCCTTCCATGTAAGAATGGATAAACAAAGTGTGGAAAATATACACAGTAGTGCACTACTCAGTGGTAAAAAACAATGACTTCTTGAATTTTGCATGCAAATGCATGGAAATAGAAAACACTTTTCTGAGTGAGGTTTCCCAGACCCGAAAAGATGAAAATAGGATGTACTCAGTCATAATTGTTTTCTAGCTATTCCCAAACTCTTCTTTTGAATTGACAGTCACTCTGATTCCAAAACCACACAATGACCAAAACAGGAAAGAGAATTACCGACCAATATCACTCATTAACATTGATGCAAAAATTCTCAATAAAATTTTGCCATACAGAATCCAAGATCACATTTAAAAATTATGCTTTACAATCAAGTAGGCTTGTTTCCTTTTTTTGCCTGCTCATGGGTTACCAGGCATCCCTGTTTAGGTACTGAGGAGTTCCTTCTGGATGGGTTAGGGTGTGCAATTTAGGTGCTGACTCTCCTGGAAGAGAGCACAAATCACCCTCCCCCAGCTCCTGCTGCAGGGCCCCTTTTCTTACACATGACCCAGCCCCCATCTACCCCCTGAAGCCTGCCTTGCTGTCTCTTAAGTTCTCTCTTCAAGAACAGTTTTCCCATTCCTACACTAAGGTTACCCAACCAGAGCAGTGAGTGCCTGCCTACCAGGCAGGCCAGAATGTTCCAAACAAGGGACCACAGGAACATTCAGCTTGGGGCTGCAGGGTCTCCTGTGCTCTATTGAGCACCACCCTCTCTGTCACATTCTCCCTATTGTCCCTGGCTCATTGGGCTACCAGGCATCCCTGTATAGGTGTTGAGGAATTCCATCTGGACGGGTGAGTGTGTGCTATCCAGGGGCTGACTGTCCTGGAATAGAGCACAAACCCCCTCCCCCAGCTCGTGCTGCAGGACTTTCTTTCCTACCCACGATCATCCCCAAGCCTGCCTTGTCTGCAAGGTCCTTTGCTGAGGAAGAGTTTCATGCTCCTACACTAAGTCTACCCACTCAGAGTGGTGAGTGCCTGCCTGCCAGACAGGCCTCAAGGACCCCCGAAGGGAGCAAATGAACCTTCAGCTTTGGCTGCAGGGTCTCCCGTGTTCTACTCGATACCACACTACACCCCACATTCGCCATTTTGTCCTCGGGTCATTGGACTATAAGGTGTCCATGTTTTGGTGCTGAGGAATCCATCTGGAAAGGAACGGCTCCTGCTCCTACACTGAGGTGATACACCCAGGGAGTCAGTCACAGCAAAGACTGGACCAAGACACCACGCCTCTCCAGGCTCCATCTGAAGGAAGAGATGGGCAGGCACCAATGCAAGAATTCCTCAAAACATCCTGAAAGGCAACATGACATTGCCAGAATCCAGGAACCCTAAAATAAGAAGAATTGTATACCCTACTCCAGAAGAATTAGAAGAATTTGACTCAAAATTGAATTATATGAAAATAATAGAGGACCTTAAACAAGAGGTGAAAAACTGCCATAAAAAATTAGAGATTACAAACAAAAATGTAGAGGAAATGAATAAATTTCTCAAAGATACCCAAGAAAACCAAGAGAAACAAGAAAAAGCAATCAAAGAGGTAAGGGAAACGGTTCAAGACTTGAAGAATGAAATGGAAGTATAGAAGAAAAAAACAAGGTAAGTATGGAGATGGAAGTATGGTAAGTATGGAGATGGAAGTATGGTAAGTATGGAGATGGACATTTTCACTAAGGCTACAAACCCAGAGCAGTGAGTCCCTGACCAGAGGGCAGGCCTCAAGGTCCCCGCCAGGGAAAGCGGGCCCCTGCTGCTGGGGCTGCAGTCTCTGCTGTGATCTGCTGGTCCTGCTCTGCCTGCGCCCTACTTCCCTTAGTCCCTGGCTCATTGGGGCATCCAGGAGTTCCTGTGTAGGTGCCGAGAAGTTTCATCGGGACGGGTGAGTGTGTGCTATCCTGGGACGGACTGTCCCGGTAGAGAGCACAAACACCCCTCCCCCAGCTCCTGCTGCAGGGCTTGCTCTCCTACACACACGCCCCCACCCCCACCCCCAAACCTGCCTTGTCTGCAAGGTCCTTAGCTGTGGAACAGTTTCCTGCCATTTCACTAAGGCTACCAACCCAGAGCAGTGAGTCCCTGACCAGAGGGCAGGCCTCAAGGTCCCCGCCAGGGAAAGCGGGCCCTTGCTGCTGGGGCTGCAGTCTCTGCTGTGATCTGCTGGACCTGCTCTGCCTGTGCCCTACTTCCCTTAGTCCCTGGCTCATTGGGGCATCCAGGAGTTCCTGTGTAGGTGCCGAGAAGTTTCATCGGGACGGGTGAGTGTCCAGGTAGAGAGCACAAACACCCCTCCCCCAGCTCCTGCTGCAGGGCTTGCTCTCCTACACACCCGCCCCCACCCCCACCCTCAAACCTGCCTTGTCTGCAAGGTCCTTAGCTGTGGAACAGTTTCCTGCCATTTCACTAAGGCTACCAACCCAGAGCAGTGAGTCCCTGACCAGAGGGCAGGCCTCAAGGTCCCCGCCAGGGAAAGCGGGCCCTTGCTGCTGGGGCTGCAGTCTCTGCTGTGATCTGCTGGACCTGCTCTGCCTGCGCCCTACTTCCCTTAGTCCCTGGCTCATTGGGGCATCCAGGAGTTCCTGTGTAGGTGCCAAGAAGTTTCATCGGGATGGGTGAGTGTGTACTATCCTGGGGCGGACGGTCCCGGTAGAGAGCACAAACGCCCCTACACTAAGTCTACCAAACCAGAGCAGCGGGCAGGCCTCAGCAACCCCCGAAAGGGAGCGCAGGCACCTCCAGCTTGTACTGCAGTGTCGCCTGTGTTCTACTGGACCCCGCCCGACCCCTTGCATTCGGCCTTCTTTACGCGGGTCATTGGAATACTACGCATCCATGTTTTGGTGTTGAGGAGTTCACCTGGAAGGGAATGGTTCCTGCCCCTACACTGAGGAGATACACCTAGAGAGTTAGTCACAGCAAAGACTGGTCCAAGACATCAGGCCTCTCCTGGCTCCATTTGAAGGAAAAGATGGGCAGGCGGCAATGCAAGAATTCCCCCAACAACTTGAAAGGCAACGTGACATCATCAGGATCCAGGAATCCCGAAATGAGAAGTCTAAACCCTAATACAGAAGAATTAGAAGAATTCGACTCAAAAGTGAATTTTATGAAAATAATAGAGGACCTTAAACAGGAGGTGAAAAACTGCCACAACCAATTAGAGATTACAAACAAAAAAATAGAGGAAATGAATAAATATCTCAAAGATACCCAAGAAAACCAAGAGAAACAAGAAAAAGTAATCAAACAGGTAAGGGAAACGGTTCAAGACTTGAAGAACGAAGTGGAAGTAATAAAGAAAACACAAACCGAGGGAAGGATGGAGATGGAAAATTTGAATAAACGAACAGGAACTACAGAGACAAGTACCACCAACAGATTACAAGAGATAGAAGAAAGAATCTCAGACACTGAAGATACCATAGAGAAAATAAACACTCTCATCAAAGAAAACAGCATAACCAACAAATTCTCATCACAAAACATTCAGGAAATCTGGGACACAATAAAAAGACCAAACCTAAGAATAATAGGGATAGAAGAAGGAGAAGAAGTACACCTCAATGGTCCAGAAAATATATTTAATAAAATTATAGAAGAAAACTTTCCCAACCTTAAGAAAGATATTCCTTTGAAGGTCCAAGAAGCATACAGAACACCAAATCGACTGGATCAAAAAAAAAAAACATCTCCTCGTCATATAATAATCAAAACACAAAACATACAGAATAAAGAAAGAATATTAAGAGCTGCAAAGGAAAAAGGTCAAGTTACCTATAAAGGTAAACCTATCAGACTTACACCTGATTTCTCTATGGAAACCATGAAAGCCAGAAGGTCCTGGATAGATATACTGCAGAAACTACGAGACCATGGATGCAAGCCCAGACTACTATACCCAGCCTAGCTTTCGTTCACTATAAATGGAGAAAACAAAGTTTTCCAGGATAAAAACAAATTTAAACAATACGTAGCTACAAATCCAGCCCTTCAGAAAGTAATAGAAGGAAAATCACAAACCAAGGAGTCCAACAATGCCCACAATAACTCAGACAGCTAAAGACCCTTCACCAGCACAACTTGCAGAAGGGAAACACACAAACTCTACTACCAAAGGAAAGAAAGAAAGAAAGGAAAAATGACCGGAGTTAACAACCACTGGTCATTAATATCACTTAATATCAATGGACTCAACTCACCTATAAAGAGGCACAGGCTAAGAGATTGGATACGAAAACAGGATCCAACATTCTGCTGCTTACAAGAAACACACCTCAAACACAAAGACAGACATCTACTCAGAGTAAAGGGCTGGGAAAAGGTTTATCAAGCAAACGGACCTAAGAAACAAGCAGGTGTGGCCATACTAATTTCTAAGAAAGTTGACTTCAAACTAAAATCAATCAAAAGAGATGGAGATGGACATTTTTTACTCATAACAGGAACAATTCACCAGGATGAAATCTCAATCCTGAATATATATGCCCCTAATATAAAAGCACCCACTTATGTAAAAGAAACGTTACTAAAACTCAAGGCAGTCATCAAACCACACACACTAATAGTAGGAGATTTCAACACTCCTCTCTCACCAATGGACAGGTCAATCAGACAGAAACCTAACAGAGAAATAAGAGGATTAAGGGAGGTAATGAATCAAATGGACTTAACAGACATCTATAGAACATTCCACCCAAATAGGAAAGAATATACCTTCTTCTCTGCAGCTCATGGAACCTTCTCGAAAATAGACCACATACTCGGTAACAAAGCAAACTTACACAGTTACAAAAAAATATCGGTAACCACCTGTGTCTTATCAGATCACCATGGATTAAAGTTAGAATTCAACAACAATGCTATCCCCAGAAAGCCTATGAACTCATGGAAACTGGACAGTCAACTACTGAACCACACCTGGATCAAGGAAGAAATAAAGAAAGAAATTAAAGTCTTTCTTGAATTCAATGAAAACGAAGACTCAACATACTCAAACCTATGGGACACTATGAAAGCAGTGCTAAGAGGAAAATTCATAGCATTAAGTGCCCACTTAAAGAAAACGGAGAAAGCACACATTGGAGACTTAATAGCCCACCTGAAAGCTTTAGAAAAAAAAGAAGCAGACTCACCTAGGAGAAGTAGAAGACTGGAAATAATCAAATTGAGGGCTGAAATCAACAAAATAGAAACACAGAAAACAATCCAAAGAATCAATGAAACAAAAAGCTGGTTCATGGAGAAAATCAATAAGATTGATAAACCCCTATCCAAACTAATCAAACGGCGGAGAGAGAATACGCAAATTAACAAAATCAGAAACGAAAAGGGAGACATAACCACAGACTCAGAGGAAATTCAGAGAATCATTAGATCTTACTACAAAAATCTGTATGCCACAAAATTGGAAAATGTTATAGAAATGGACACTTTTTTAGATAAGTACCATATACCAAAGTTAAACCAGGACCAGGTGAACAATCTAAATAGACCTGTTAGTCGCGAAGAATTAGAAGTTGTTATAAAAAACCTCCCCACCAAAAAAAGCCCAGGTCCAGTTGGCTTCAATGCAGAATTCTACCAGAACTTCCAAGAAGACCTAATACCTATACTCCTTAATGTATTTCACAATATTGAAACAGAGAAGTCATTGCCAAATTCCTTTTATGAAGCTGAAGTTACTCTGATACCAAAACCACACAAAGACACAACCAAGAAAGAGAACTACAGGTCAATCTCACTCATGAACATCGACGCAAAAATACTCAATGAAATACTGGCAAACCGAATCCAAGAACACATCAGAAAAATTATCCATTATGATCAAGTAGGCTTCATCCCAGAGATGCAGGGCTGGTTCAACATACGAAAATCTATCAATGTAATCCATCATATAAATAAACTGAAAGAAAAAAACCATATGATCATTTCATTAGATGCTGAAAAAGCATTTGACAAAATTCAACATCCCTTTATGATAAAGGTCTTAGAGAGATTAAGAATACAAGGGTCGTTCCTAAGTATAATAAAAGCTATTTATAGCAAGCCGTCTGCTAACATCAAATTAAATGGAGAGAAACTCAAAGCTATTCCACTAAAATCAGGAACACGACAAGGTTGTCCACTCTCTCCATACCTCTTTAATATAGTGCTTGAAATTCTAGCAATAGCAATAAGACAACATAAGGGGATCAAAGGGATTCAAATCGGAAAGGAAGAAGTTAAACTTTCATTATTTGCAGACGATATGATAGTGTACATAAGCGACCCCAAAAACTCCAGCAAAGAACTCCTTCAGCTGATAAACACCTTTAGTAGTGTTGCAGGATACAAGATCAATTCCAAAAAATCAGTTGCCCTCCTATACACAAAGGATAAGGAAGCAGAGATGGAAATCAGAGAAGCATCACCATTCACGATAGCCACAAATAGCATAAAATATCTTGGGGTAACCCTAACCAAGGAAGTAAAGGATCTATTTGACAAGAACTTTAAGTCAATGAAGAAAGAAATTGAGGAGGATACCAGAAAATGGAAGGATCTCCCTTGCTCTTGGATAGGGAGGATCAACATAGTAAAAATGGCAATTCTACCAAGGGCAATTTATAGATTCAATGCAATCCCCATTAAAATCCCATCAAAATTCTTCACAGATCTTGAGAGGACAATAATCAACTTTATATGGAGAAACAAAAAACCCAGGATAGCGAAAACAATCTTATATAATAAAGGATCGTCTGGAGGCATTACCATCCCTGACCTCAAACTCTATTACAGAGCCTCAGTATTGAAAACAGTTTGGTATTGGCATAAAAACAGAGAAGTCGACCAATGGAACCGAGTAGAAGACCCTGATTTTAACCCACAAACTTATGAACACCTAATTTTTGATAAAGGAGCTAAAAGTATTCAATGGAAAAAAGAGAGCATCTTCAACAAATGGTGCTGGCAGAACTGGTTGTCAACGTGTAGAAGAATGAAAATAGATCCATATCTATCACCATGCACAAAACTCAAGTCCAAATGGATTAAAGACCTCAATATTAGTCGGAACACACTGAACCTGATAGAAGAAAAAGTTGGAAGTACTCTACAACATATGGGTACAGGAGATCACTTCCTACGTTTATCCCCAGCAGCACAGACATTAAGGACAACATTGAATAAATGGGACCTCCTGAAACTGAGTAGCTTCTGTAAAGCAAAGGACACTGTCACTAAGACAAAAGGCAACCCACTGACTGGGAGAAGATCTTCACCAACACTGCAACAGATAAAGGTCTGATCACCAAATATATAAAGAACTCAAGAAACTAAACTTTAAAATGCTAATGAACCCAATAAAAAAATGGGGCACTGATCTGAACAGAGAATTCTCAACAGAAGAAATTCAAATGGCCAAAAGACACCTAAGGTCATGCTCAACCTCCTTAGCGATAAGGGAAATGCAAATTAAAACAACTTCGAGATACCATCTTACACCTGTCAGAATGGCTAAAATCAAGAACACCAATGATAGCCTTTGCTGGAGAGGTTGTGGAGAAAGAGGCACACTCATTCATTGCTGGTGGGAATGCAAACTTGTGCAACCACTTTGGAAATCAGTGTGGCGATTTCTCAGGAAATTTGGGATCAACCTACCCCAAGATCCAGTAATACCACTATTGGGAATATACCCAAGAGATGCCACATCAAATGACAAAAGTATCTGTTCAACTATGTTCATAGCAGCATTGTTTGTAATAGCCAAAACCTGGAAACAACCTAGATGCCCTTCAATGGAGGAATGGATGAAGAAAGTGTGGAATATA
This sequence comes from Chionomys nivalis, assembly GCF_950005125.1. NCBI lineage: Eukaryota > Metazoa > Chordata > Mammalia > Rodentia > Cricetidae > Chionomys > Chionomys nivalis. The sequence goes on along the minus strand of NW_026646888.1, from coordinate 1,145,562 downwards.
TACATATTAGAGTACTACTCAGCAGTAAAAAACAATGACTTCTCGAATTTTGCGTGCAAATGGATGGAAATAGAAAACACTATCCTGAGTGAGATATCCCAGACTCAAAAAGAGGAACATGGGATGTACTCACTCATAATCGGTTTCTAACCATAAAATAAAAGACATTAAGCATATAATGTGTGATCCTATAGAAGCTAAATAAGAAAGTGAACCCAAAGAAAATCATATAGTCATCCGCATGGAGAGGGGGAAGTAGACAAGATTGCAGGGCAAAAACTGGGAACTTGCGGGTGAGGTGGCATGGGGCAAAGGGGAAATGGGAAATGGGATGAGAAATATGAGAAGGGGAGGATGGGAGGAGCTCGGAGGATTGGGATGGTTGGGATATAGGAAGGATGGATACGGGAGCAGCGAAGTATATATCCTATCTAATGGAGCCATCTTAGGGTTGGCAAGAGACTTGACTCTTGAGGGGTTCGCAGGTGTCCAGGAATATGTCCCCAGCTGGTACCTTGGGCAACTAAGGAGAGGGAACCTGAAATGACCCTATCCTATACTGATGAATATCTTGCATATCACCTTAGAACCTTCATTGGCGATGGATCGAGGTAGAGACAGATTCTCAATTTAGAGCAACAGTCTGAGCTCTTAAGGTCCAAATGAGGAGCAGAAGGAGGGAGAACATGAGCAAAAAATCAGGACCACGAGGGATGCACCCACCCACTGTGACAGTGGAACTGATTTATGGGGAGCCCACCAAGGCCAGCTGGTCTGGGACTGAATAAGCATGGGTTGATTCCGGACTCTCTGAGCATGGCGGTCAATGAAGACTGATGAGAAGCCAAGGACAATGGCACAAGGTTTCGATCCTAATACATGAACTGGCTTTGTGGGAGCTTAGCCTGTTTGGACGCTCACCTTTCTGAATGTAGATAGAAAGACCTTGGTCTTCCCGCAGGGCAGGAAATTTGGACTGCTCTTCAGTAACGAGAGGGAGGGGGAATGGAGTTGGGGGAGGAGAAGAGGAGTGGGGATAGGGGGAGGGAAGTGGGGGGAGGGCAATATTTGGGAGGAGGGGAGGGAAATGGGAAATGGGGAGCAGGTGGAAATTTTAATTAAAAAAGAATAAAAATAAATAGATAAATAAAAAAAAAAGTATGGAGATGGAAAGTCTGGGTAAACAAACAGGAACTACAGAGACAAGTACTACGAACAGATTACAAGAGATTGAAGAAAGAATCTCAGACACTAAAGACACCATAGAGGAAATAAACACACTGATCAAGCAAAACCAACAAATTCTCATCACAAAACATTCAGGAAATATGGGACATAATAAAAAGACCAAACCTAAGAGTAATAAGGATAGAAGAAGGAGAAGAGTACAGCTCAATGGTCGACAAAATATATTTAATAAAATTAAAAAGAAAACTTTCCCTTCCTTAAGAAAGATATTCTTTGAAAGTCCAAGAAGCATACAGAACACCAAATAGACTGGATAAAAAAAAAAGTCTCCTCATCATATAACAATCAAAACACAGAACATAGAGAATAAGGAGTGAATATTAAGAGCTGCAAATGAAAAAAGTCAATTTACTTATAAAGTAAACATATCAGAATTACACCTGACTTCTCTATAGAAACCATGAAAGCCAGAAGGTCCTGGATAGATGCACTGCAGAAACTAAGAGACCATGGATGCAAGCCCAGACTGCCATACCCATCCAAACTTTCATAGAATATAAAGGGAGAAAACAAAATTTTCCAGGATAAAAACAAATTTAAACAATACATAGCCACAAATCCAGCCTTACAGAAAGTAATTGAAGGAAAATCACAACCCAAGGAGTCCAACAATGCCCACAATAACTCAGATATCTAATGACCCTTCACCAGCACAACTCAAAGACGGGTAAAAAAAAAGAAAGAAAGAAAGAAAAAATGGCCAGAGTTAACAACCACTGGTCATTAATATCACTTAATATTAATGGCCTCAACTCACCTATAAAGAGACACAGGCTAAGACATTGGATATGAAAACAGGGTCCAACACTCCTCTGCTTACAAGAAACACACCCCAACCTCAAAGACAGACATCTACTCAGGGTAAAGGGCTGGGAAAATGTTTATCAAGAAAATGGACCTAGGAAACAAGCAGTTGTGGCTTTACTAATTCCTAACAAAGTTGACTTCAAACTAAAATCAATCAGAAGAGATAGAGACGGTCATTTTTTACTCATAACAGGAACAATTTATCAGGACAAAGTCTCAATCCTGAATATCTATGCCCCTAATATAAAAGGACCCACTCATGTAAAAGAAACATAACTGAATCTCAAGGCAGTCATTAAACCATAGACACTAATGTAGGAGATTTTAATACTCCTCTCTCACCAATGGACAGGTCAATCAGACAGAAACCTAACAGAGAAATAAGAGGATTAAACTAAGTAATTAATCAAATGGACTTAATGGACATCTATAGAACATTGCATCCAAATAGGAAAGAATATACCTACTTCTCTGCAGCTCATGGAACCGAAAATTGACCACATACTCAGTAATAAAGCAAACATCCACAGTTACAAAAAAATATTAGCAACCACCTGTATCTTATAGATCACCTTGGATTAAAGTTAGAATTCAACAACAATGCTACCTCCAGAAAGACTACGAAGTCATGGAAACTGGAAAGTCAACTACTGAACAACTCCTGGATCAAGGAAGAAATAAATAAATTAAAGTCCTTCTTGAGTTCAATGAAAATGAAAACTCAACATACTCAAACCTATGGGACAGTATGAAAGCAGTGCTAAGAGGAAAGTTCATAGCACTAAGTGCCCACTTAAAGAAAATGGAGAAAGCACACATTGGAGACTTAATAGGAGGAGTAGAAGTCTGGAAATAATCAAACTGGGGGCTGAAATTAACAAAATAGAAAAACATAACACAATCAAAAGAATCAATGAAACAAAAGCTTGTTCTTGGAGAAAATCAACAAAATTGACAAACCCCTATGCAAACTAATCAAATGGCAGAGAGAGAATACGAAAATTAACAACATCAGAAATGAAAAGGGAGACATAACCACAGACACAGAGGAAATAAAGAGAATCATTAAATTTACTACAAAAGCCTATTTGCCACAAATTTGGAAAAGGTAAAAGAAATGGACAATTTTTAGATAAGTACCATATACCAGAGTTAAAATATTACCAGGTGAACAATCTAAATAGACCTGTTAGTCGTGAAAAATTAGAAGATGATATAAAAATCCTCCCAACCAAAAAAGCCCAGGTCCAGATGGCTTCATGTCAGAATTCTACCAGAACTTCAAAGAAGACCTATTACCTATACTCCTTAATGTAATGTATTTCACAATATAGAAACAGAGAAATCATTGCCAAACTCCTTTTATGAAGCTGCAGTTACTCTGATACCAAAACCACACAAACACCCAACCAAGAAAGAGAACTACAGGCCAATCTCACTCATGAACATCGATGCAAAAATCCTCAATAAAATACTGGTAAACCAAATCCAAGAACACATTAGAAAAATTATCCATTATGATCAAGTAGGCTTCATGCACGGATGCAGGGCTCATTCCACATATGAAAATCTATCAATGTAATCCATCATGTAAAGAAACTGAAAGAAAAAAACCACATGATCATTTCACTGGATGATGAAAAAGCATTTGACAAAATTCAACATCCCTTTATGATAAAGGTCATAGAGAGATTAGAGATACAAGGGTCGTACCTAACTATAATAAAAGCTATTCATAGCAAGCCGACAGATAACATCTAATTAAATGGAGAGAAACTCAATGTCATCCCAGTAAAATCAGGAACATAACAAGGTTGCCCACTCTCTCCATTCCTCTTACATATAGTGCTTGAAGATCTAGAAATAGCAATAAGAAAACATAAGGGGATCAAAGGGATTCAAATTGGAAAGGAAGAAGTTAAACTTGCATTATTTGCAGATGATATGATAGTGTGCATATGCAACCCCCAAAACACCTCCAAAAAACTCCTACAGCTGATAAACACCTTAAGTAGAGTGGCAGTATACAAGATCAAATACAATAAATCAGTTGCCCTCCTATACACGAAGGATAAGGAAGCAGAGAGGAAAATCAGAGAAGCATCACCTTTGACAATAGCCACAGATAGCATAGAATACCTTGGTGTAAATCTAACCAAGGAAGTGAAGGATCTATTTGACAAGAACTTTAAGTCTTTGAAGAAAGAAATTGGGGAGGATACCAGAAAATGGAAGGATCTCCCTTGCTCTTGGATTGGGAGGATCAACATAGTGAAAATGGCAATTCTACCAAGGGCAATTCCTAGATTTAATGCAATCCCCATCAAAATCCCATCAAAATTCTTCACAAACATTGAGAGAACATTATTCAACTTTGTATGGAAAAACAAAAGACCCAGGTTAGCCAAAACAATTGTATTCAATAAAGGAACTTCTGGAGGCATTACCGTCCCTGACTTCAAACTCTATTACAGAGCTTCAGTATTGAAAACAGCTTGGTATTGGCATCAAAACAGAGAAGTCGACCAATGGAATCAAGTAGAAGACACTGATATTAACCCACAAACCTATGAAAACTGATCTTTGATGAAGTAGCTAAAAGTATTCAATGGAATAAAGAAAGCACCTTCAACAAATGGTGTTGTCAGAACTGGTTGTCAACGTGTAGAAGAATGAAAATAGATCCATATCTATCACCATGCACAAAACTCAAGTCCAAATGGATTAAAGACCTCAATATCAGTCTGAACACACTGAACCTGATAATAGAAAATGTGGGAAGTACTCTACAACACATGGGCACAGGAGAACACTTCTTATGTATAACGGCAGCAGCACAAACACTAAGGACATCATTGAATAAATGGGACCTCCTGACACTGAGAAGCTTCTGTAAAGCAAAGGACACTGTCACTAAGACAGAAAGGCAACCCACTAATTGGGAGAAGATATTCACCAATCCGCAACTGACAAAGGTCTGATCTCCAAAATATATATAGAAATCAAGAAATTAGACCGTAAAAGGTTATTCAATCCAATTATAAAATGGGGCACTGAGCTTAACGAAGAATTTCAATAGAAGAATTTCAAATGGCCAAAACACACTTAAGATCATGCCCAAGTTCCTTAGCAATCAGGGAAATGCAAATCAAGACAACCTTAAAATAGCATCTTACACCTGTCAGAATGGCTAAAATAAAAAACACCAATGATAGCCTCTGCTGGAGAGGTTGTGCAAAAAGGGGCACACTCATCCATTGCTGGTGGGAATGCAAACTTGTGCAACCACTTTGGAAAGCAGTGTGGCGGTTTCTCAGGAAAGTCGGGTTCAACCTACCTCTTGACCCAGCAATACCACTTTTGGGAATATACCTAAGAGATGCCCTAACATACAACAAAAGTATATGCTCAACTATGTTCATAGCAGCATTGTTTGTAATAGCCAGAACCTGGAAACAACCTAGATGCCCTTCAATGGAAGAATGGATTAAGAAGTATGGAATATATACATATTAGAATACTACTCAGCAGTAAAAAACAATGACTTCTTAAATTTTCATACAAATGGACGGAAATTGAAAACACTATCCTGAGTGAGTTAAGCCAGACTCAAAAAGAGGAACATGGGATGTACTCACTCATATTTGGTTTCTTGCCATAAATAAAGGACATTGAGACTATAATTTGTGATTCTAGAGAAGCTAAATAAGAAGGAGAACCCAAAGAAAAATATATAAGCATCCTCCTGAATATTAACCTTCATCAGGCAATGAAAGAAGACAGAGACAGAGACCAACATTGGAGCACTGGACTGAAGTCTCACGATCCAAAGGAGGAGCAGAAGGAGAGAGAGTACAGGCAAGGAACTCAGGACTGTGAGGGCAATGGGAATGTTCTATCGGAAACACACCAAGGCCAGCTGGGCGGGGTCTGAAAAAGCATGGGACAAAACTGGACTCGCTGAACATAGCGGACAATGAGGACTACTGAGAACTGAAGAACAATGGCAATGTGTTTTTAATCCTATTGCACATAATGGCTTTGTGGGAGCCTAGGTACTTTGGATGCTCACCTTAATAGACCTGGATGGAGGTGGGTCGTCCTTGGACCTCCCACAGGGCAGGGAAACCTGATTGCTCTTTGGGCTGAGGAGGGAGGAAGACTTGATTGGAAGAGTGGGGGGAAATGGGAGGTGGTGGCGGGGAATAGGCAGAAATCTTTAATAATTTAATTAATTAATTAATTAAATAATTAAATAAAAGATATATAACTTAAAAAAATGACCAAACCTAAGAATAATAGGGATATAAGGAGAAGAGCCACAGCTCAAAGGCCCAGAACATATTTTAACAAAATTATGGAAGAAAATTTTCCCAACATAAAGAAAGATATTCCTTTGAATATTCAAGAAGCATACAGAACACCAAATAGTCTGGATCAAAAAAAAATCCCCTCACCATATAAAAATCAAAACACAAAACATACAGATTAAAGAAATAATAGTAAGAGCTGCAAATGAAAAAGGGCAAGTTACTTATAAAGGTAAACCAATCAGACTTACACCTGACTTCTCTGTGGAAACCATGAAAGCAAGAAGGTCCTGGATAGAGGTACTACAGAAAGTAAGAGACCGTGAATGCAAGCCCAAGCTACAATACCCAGACAAGCTATTGTTCACTATCAATGGAAAAAACAAACATGTCAGCATAAGAACAAATTCAAACAATACGTAGCCACAAATCCAGCCTTACAGTGTGTAATAGAAGGAAAATCACAACCCAAGGAATCCAACATTGCCAACACTGCCTACAAGGACTCAGGCATCTAGCAAGCCTTCACCAGCCCACTCAAAGAAGGGAGACATACAAACTCTACTAACAAAAGCAATAAGTATAACTGGAGTAAACAGCTACTGGTAATTAATATCACTTACTATTAATGGATTCAATTCACATATAAAAAGGCACAGGCTGCAAATTGAGAATCTGTCTCTACCTCGATCCATCGCCAGATGAAGGATCTAAGGTGATATGCAAGATATTCATCAGTATAGGATAGGGTCATTTCAGGTTCCCTCTCCTTAGTTGCCCAAGGTACCAGCTGGGGACATATTCCTGGACACCTGCGAACCCCTCTAGAGTCAAGTCTCTTGCCAACCCTAAGATGGCTCCCTTAGATAGGATATATACTTCGCTGCTCCCGTATCCATCCTTCCTATATCCCAACCATCCCAATCCCCCGAGCTCCTCCCATCCTCCCCTTCTCATATTTCTCATCCCATTTCCCCTTTGCCCCATGCCACCTCACCCGCAAGTTCCCAGTTTTTGCCCTGCAATCTTGTCTACTTCCCCCTCTCAATGCGGATGACTATATGATTTTCTTTGGGTTCACTTTCTTATTGAAATTCTATAGGATCACACATTATATGCTTAATGTCTTTTATTTATGGCTAGAAACCGATTATGAGTGAGTACATCCCATGTTCCTCTTTTTGGGTCTGAGATACCTCACTCAGGATAGTGTTTTCTATTTCCATCCATTTGCACGCAAAATTCGAGAAGTCATTGTTTTTTACTGCTGAGTAGTACTCTAATATGTATATATTCCACAATTTCTTCATCCATTCCTCCATTGAAGGGCATCTAGGTTGTTTCCAGGTTTTGGCTATTACAAACAATGCTGCTATGAACATAGTTGAACAGATACTTTTGTCATTTGATGTGGCATCTCTTGGGTATATTCCCAATAGTGGTATTACTGGATCTTGGATGGAGGTAGAGACAGATTCTCAATTTGGAGCAACGGTCTGAGATCTTAAGGTCCAAATGAGGAGCAGAAGGAGGGAGAACAAGAGCAAAAAATCAGGACCACGAGGGATGCACCCACCCACTGTGACAGTGGAACTGATTTATTAGGAGCCCACCAAGGCCAGCTGGTCTGGGACTGAATAAGCATGGGTTGATTCCGGACTCTCTGAGCATGGCGGTCAATGAAGACTGATGAGAAGCCAAGGACAATGGCACTTGGTTTCAATCCTAATACATGAACTGGCTTTGTGGGAGCTTAGCCTGTTTAGAAGCTCACCTTCCTGGACGTAGATAGAAGACCTTCGTCTTCCCGCAGGGCAGAGAATTTGGACTGCTCTTCAGTATCGAGAGGGAGGGGGAATGGTGTGGGAGTAGGAGAAGAGGAGTGGGGATAGGGGGAGTGGAGTGGTTGGAGGGGGCAATATTTGGGAGGAAGGGAGGGAAATGGGAAACGGGGAGCAGGTGGAAATTTTAATTAAAAAAGAATAAAAAATAAATAAAAGAAAAAAAAAGGCACAGGCTGAGATATTGGATACAAAAATAGGATCCAACATTCTGCTGTTTTACAAGAAACACATCTCAACCACAAAGACAGGCATCTACTCAGACTAGAGGGTTGGGAAAAAGTTTTTCAAGCAAACGGGCCTAAGAATCAAGCAGGAGTGGCCATACTAATTTCTAACAAAACTGACTTCAAACAAAATCAATCAGAAGAGGTTGAGACTTTTTATACTCATAACAGGAAAATTCATCAGGATGAAGTCTCAATCCTAAATATCTATGCCCATAATATAAAAGCACCCACTTATGTAAAAGAATTATTACTAAAACTCAAGGCAGACATCAAAACACACACACACTAGTTGTAGGAGACATCAACACACCTCTCTCATCAATGGACAGGTCAATCAGACAGAAACCTAATAGAGAATAAGAGAATTATTGGAGGTAATGAAGCAAATGGACTTAACAGACATCTATAGATCACTCCACTCACATAGGAAAGACTACACCTTCTTCTCATGGAACCTTCTTGAAATTAAACAAATACTTGGTAACTAAGAAAACCTCCACAGATACAAAAAAAATCAGTGTCCACCCGTGTCTTATCAGATCAGCATGGATTAAAATTAGAAGGCAACAACAATGTTACCCCCAGAAAGCCGACCAACTCATGGAAACTGAATAGTCAACTACTGAAACACACCTGGGTCAAGAAAGAAATTAAGAAAAACATAAAAATCTTCCGTGAATTTAATAAAATTGAAGAGACAACATACTCAAATCTATGGGAAAGTATGAAAGCAGTGCTAAGAGGAAAGTTCATAGCACTAAGTGCCCACATAAGAAAACAGAAAAACCATACAATGGGGACTTAACAGCACACCTTAAAGCTCTAGAAAAAAAAAAGAAGCAGACGCACCTAGGAGGAGTAGAAGACTGGAAATAATCAAACTCAGGGCTGAAATTACCAAAATAGAAAGACAGAAAACAATCCAAAGAATCAATGAAGCAAAAAGTTAGTTCTTGGAGAAAATTAACAAGATCGACAAACCCTTATCCAAACTAACTAAACGACAGAGAGAGAACACTCAAATAAATAAGATCAAAAATGAAAAAGGGGACATAACCACAGACACACAGGAAATTCAGAGAATCATTAGATCTTACTACAAAAGCCTATATGCCAAAAAATTGGAAATGCAAAAGAAATGGACATTTTTTTAGATAAGTACCATATACCAAAGCTAAACAAAGAACAGGCGAACAATCTCAATAGATCTGTTAGTCGCAAAATATTAGAAGCTGTTATCCAAAACCTCCCTTCCAAAAAAAGCCCAGGACCAGATGGTTTCAATGTGGAATTCTACAAGAACTTCCAAGAAGACCTAATACCTATACTCCTGAAGGTATTTCACAATATAGAAACAGAAGAGTCACTGCCAAATTGCTTTTATGAAGCTACATTCACCCTGATACCAAAACCTCACAAAGACTTAACCAAGAAAGAGAATTACAGGTCAATCTCACTCCTAAACAGTGATGCTAAAATTCTCAATAAAATACTGGCAAACCAAATCCAAGAATACATGAAAAAAAAATTATCCATTATGATCAAGTAGGCTTCATTCCAGAGATACAGGGCTCGTTCAACATAGGGAAATCTATCAATGTAATCCATCATATAATAAACTGAAAGAAAAAAACCATATGATCATTTCATTAGATGCTGAAAAAGCATTCGACAAAATCCAACACCCCTTTATGATAAAGGTCCTGGAGAGATTAGGGATACAAGGGTCATACCTAAATATAATAAAAGCTATTTACAGCAAGCCAACTGCAAGCATTAAATTAAAGTGAGAAAAACTCAAAGCCATCACACTAAAATCAGGAACACGACAAGGCTGTCCTTTCTCTCCATACCTCTTCAATATAGTGCTTGAAGTTCTAGCAATAGCAATAAGACAACATAAGGGGATCAAGAGGATTCATATTCGAAAGGAAGAAGTGAAAATTTGTTATTTGCAGATGATATGATAGTATACATAAGCGACCACAAAAACGCTACCAAAGAACTCCTATAGCAGATAAACACCTTTAGTAATGTGGCAGGACTCAAGATCAACTCCAAGAAAGAGGTGCCTTCCTATACACTAAGGATAAGGAAGAAGAGAGGGAAATCAGAGAAGCATCACCTGTCACGATAGCCACAAATCTGTCACGATAGCCACAAATAGCATAAGATATCTTGGGGTAACTCTGATCAAGAAAGTGAAAGATCTCTTTGACAAGAACTTTAAGTCTTTTAAGAAAGAAATTGAAGAGGACACCAGAAAATGGAAGGATCTCACTTGTTCTTGGATTGGGAGGATCAACCTAGTAAAAATGGCAATTTTACCAAAAGCAATATATAGATTCAATGCAATCCCCATCAAAATCCCATCAAAATTCTTCACAGCCCTTGAGAAGACAATAATGAACTTTATATGGAAAAATAAAAAACTCAGGATAGCCAAAACAATCTTATACAATAAAGGATTGTCTGGAGGCATTACCATCCCTGACTTCAAACTCTATTACAGAGCTACAGTATTGAAAACAGCTTGGTATTGACATAAAAACAGAGAAGTCAACCAACGGAATGTAAAGAAGACCCGGACTTTAACCCACAAACCTATGAACACCTGATTTTCGATAAACGAGCTAAAAGCATACAATGGATAAAAAAGATCATCTTCAACAAATTATGCTGGCAAAACTGGATGTCAATCTTTAGAAGAATGAAAATAGATCCATGTCTATCACCATGCACAAAACTTAAGTCCAAATGGATTAAAGACCTCAATAAGAGTCAGAACACACTGAACCTGATAGAAGAGAAAGTGGGAAGTACTCTACAACAGGTGGGCACAGGAGACCACTTCCTACGTATAACCACAACAGCACAGTTATTAAGGGCCTCTTTGAAATTATGGGACATCCTGAGACTGAGAAGCTTCTGTAAAGCAGAGGACACTGTCACTAAGACAGAAAGGCAACCGACATACTGGGAGAAGTTCTTCACCAACCCCACAATTGACAAAGGTTTGATCTTCAATATATATAAAGAACTCAATAAATTAGACCGTAAAAGGCTAATCAACCCAATTATAAAATGGGGCAATGAACTGAACAGAGAATTCTCAACAGAAGAAGTTCATATGGCCAAAAGACACTTAAGGTCATGCTCAACTTCCTTAGAGATAAGGAGAATCCAAATCAAGACAACTTTATGATGTCATCTAACACCTGTCAGAATGGCTAAAATCAAAAACACCAATGATAGCCTTTGCTGGAAAAGTTGTAGAAAAAGGGGTATACTCATCCATTGCTGTTGGAAATGCAAACTTGTGCAACCACTTTGGAATGCAGTGTGGCACTTTCTCAGGAAATTCGGGATCAACATACTCCTGACCCAGCAATATCACTCTTGGGAATATACCCAAGAGATGCCCTATCATACAACAAAAGTATATGCTCAACTATTTTCATAGCAGCATTGTGTGTAATAGCCAGAACCTGGAAACAATCGAAATGCCTTTCAATGGAAGAATGGATGAAGAAAGTATGGAATATATCCATATTAGAATACTATTCAGCAGTAAAAACAATGACTTCTTGAATTTTGCATTCAAATGGACAGAAATAGAAATACTATCCCGAGTGAGGTTAGCCAGACCCCCCAAAAAAGAGGAACATGGGATGTACTCACTCATATTTGGTTTCTAGCCATAAATAAAGGACATTGACTCTATAATTTATGACCCTAGAAGAGTCCCACATTGGAGCACCAGACTACTACCCCAAACCAGGAGCAGAAGGAGAGAGAGCATGAACAAGGAACTCAGGACTACGAGGGGTGCACCCACATACTGAGACAAAGGGGATGTTCTTTTGGAAACTCACCATGGCCAGGTGGACTGGGTCTCAAAAAACATGGGATAGTACTGGACTCAATAAACATAGCAGACAATGAGGACTGCTGAGAAGTCAAGAACAATGGCACTGGGTGTTGATCCTACTGCACATACTGGCTTTGTGGGAGCCTAGGCTGTTTGGATGTTCACCTTAATAGACCTGGAAGAAGGTGGGATGTCCTTGAACTTCCCACAGGGCAGGAAACCCCGATTGCTCTTAGGACTGATGGGGTAGGGGGAAGGTTATGTGAGGCAGTGCCGGGGAAGAGACAGAAATCTTTAATAAAGAAATAAATTAATAAAAAAAACTGAAAAAAAGTCAACTGTGATATTGATGGTGAGTAATTTTGATAACATCAATGCATTGGAAAAACACCTATAACATAAAAGAAAGCCTATCCGGTATTCATTTAAAGATTTACCTTTCATGGACATCCATTACTGCTCTGAAAAGTTGTTAGGAAACATATGGCAGAATTGGTTACTGCCTTGTCACATATCCTGTCCCTAGATACACCCCTACTTGGGACTGAATCTTACATGTGTGTGACTAAGTTGAACTTGGCAGTTTGTTTCAATTAATTCCAATAAAGCTGATAGTTCCACCCACTAACTAATTACACTTACATTAAATAACAAAATGTATTTGAATCACTTAATTCCCAGGGAGCACATGTACAGCAGACAATAATTGTATCCATGGAAGTCATAGGTACCAGCAACCAGATCTGCCCAGGTCTCTGTCTAGAGAAGGAGAGCAACAGGTATTCAAATCATGTAATGGGTGGGAAGGACGTGAAGTTGCACAACTCCTGAGAGATGCTGGAAGTATGTAGGTTCAAGATGGCTCATTCCAAGATTGCCTAGATAAAGGTAGAAGTAGTGCCAGGATGCTTATTCTTAATTAGACATGCCAAAGGCAAAAATTAAAATATGCTCTAATTGATATTGAAAGTGTAATGTGTTGCGGGAGGTCCTTCTGCTCTTCCAGCCAATAGCCGCCGAGATACCAGCCCATTGGGCCGTGGTCTGTTTCCCTTTAAAAACAAAGTGGCTACTTCCCTCCTCTCTCTCTTTACTTTCTGCTCCAGTTCCGGTGACTAGACTTCTTCCTAATTGCATGCACAGAGGGCTGTTGTCTGGGACAGTGATCTGTAAGTTTATTCCCCTTTAAATAAATACCACCCTAATAATCACAATTCCAAACTGGTGTGGGATTGTTTAAGAATTGCGCCTTCATCTGGCACCCAAAGTTTGGTTTTAGGACCCCTCCTCCCCCCCCCCCCGCTCGGCTGCCGGCCGCCAGTTCGGCCACGGCCTGTTCCTTGCGGCCTGTGCCTTGTGCGTGGAGCCAGCAGTTTAACATAAATCATCATGCAGTGGCTTTTCTTGCTGCAGTTTTTTATATTTTCCCTATAGACACCTCAGATTGACTTCAAGTCCCGACGCAGCCTATCGTTTGCCTCGCTATGTGGATTTAAATTCCACAGGCCCGCATAGTCTTTGCCCACGTGGTATGCTCTTTTCTGAATCATTTTCAAATCTCCCTTGCAAGCGCAGCTCTTAAGCGGAATGAACCAGAGCACGCGGTTACCGGTTGTGGAAAGCTGCAACCCCTTGGGACAACTCTGTCACGTGGAGGCATACACGGCTTCCGGGTTACTCTTCTCTACCCCTGGATTCTGGGTTTATGGTTCCGTGTACGGAATTGATTTAATTACATTTACTTTGTTGAGCAACTTACATTTCCCAGTTTTTAACAAATACTAGGCGGACACTGAAACAGGACCCTGTTTTCGTCGCGACTTGGGAACAGTGCCACCTGCTGGATAATAGGTAATATGAAAGTTTTCATTTCCAACATGAATTTTACTGTTTTGACTACCAAAACAATGGGTTTTTTCATGCAAGGTTTATATCTCTATGGAGATAACTTAATTTACTGGTTACTAGATTTCAGTATTCTTTTGAATATTCTATTATTTAGGAAAAATATGGTCCTAAGAACCATACAATCTTTAACAGAAACTAATACAGGTCAGGAGATTCAGGATTCAAAAGCTTTGAAATCACAGGTGCAGAATGCGGACAAAAAAAATTGATACCTCAGTGAAATCACTAGAAACACATGTAGCTCAGGAGATTCAGGATTTAAGAGAGAAAATGATAAAAAGACTTGAAATGATTGAAGAAATTATTGGAGCTGGTGAACAGAGTGAGAAGGCACAAGGACAGGATACAATGCCACCACCAGCTATTAGATCTGGCTTACCCAGGGTTTTAGCGACATACCCTGTAATTCATTCTGACAAAGCGTCAACTTCTAAAGGCTCAAAGGGAGTCAGAGAAGCTAGATGGATGCCAATAGCAATGAATAATCTAAAAGAAATTAAGCAAGTTATTGTTACCTTTGGCTTGCACTCTGCATATATTAAGGAAATGATAAGGACTTGGGCTTCTAATGCTAGAGCTACCCCCCACGATTTCCATCAGTTAGTGTCTGCAGTTTTAGATAATGGACCTTCCTTGATGTTTGGAATCTTTTTCAGAGAAGAATCTAAACATATGGAACAGCAAGGAAGAGCAAAAGGTGTGGAGGTTTCCCAAGATCAAATTCTTGGTGTAGGACAATATGCTGATCCACAGATCCAAGCTCTTTATGATGATGAAGTACTGTGTTTATGTCACCAAGCAGCTTTAAATGCTTGGAATAGGCTACAAGATCCAGCAAAAAGGTTGAATCATATACCAGAATTAGGCAGGGACAGAGAGAACCCTTTATTGACTTTTTGCAAAGATTAATTAAGGCTCTGGACATAGGGCTAACAGACCCAGAAGCTAGATGACTACTTCTTGAATCTCTAGTTTTTGAGAATGCAAACATAGAATACAAAAAGATAATTGGGACTTTAAATTTAGATCAGCACCTATGGATGAATGGATTCAGAATGTTGAGACGTTTAGCTATAATGATGAATCTTGGGTAGGAGAAGTGATTTCCCAAGCAATGAGGAGACATCAAACTGCCAGGTGTTTTAATTGTGGTAAATTAGGACATCTGAAAAGGGATTGCAGGCAAAGGATTTCTAGGAATAATATCCCTTCTGGGAATGACAAAAATAGGAGACCTCGGCCTTCAGGTATATGTAGGAGATGCGGTAAAGGCCGACATTGGTTCAACGAATGCAGGTCAACAACAGACAGACAAGACAGCCCGATACCATTGGGAAACTCCTTGAGGGGCCTCTCGCAGGCCCCCAAGCCAACAGTGGCCCAGTCATTCCCAGTCACAGTAGAGAACGTGCCTCACCAAGAAAATTAAAAGCTCCAATTTCTGCCCTAAAAAATATTACTGGTCTAAATGATGAATTACGCATGGAGGATGAGTCAAAAAACCCAGTAGGACAGAGTAAACGCATATTTTGGCAGACTTCTATTAATGATCAAAGACCAAAGCTAAGAGTCTGTATAAATGGCACTTTTATTGAAGTCTTATTAGACACAGGTGTGTATGTAAGTATCATTACTCCAGAATCTTGGCATCCGAATTGGCCTCTTCCAGAGGTAGATGTTCAGTTCCTGGGAATTGGAACCCTATCTCGTGTAAAACAAAGCACAAGATGGGTTGAATGCATAGGGCCTGAAGGGCAAATAGGAAGACTAAGGCCATATATTGCCAATATCGCAATAAATTTCTGGGGCCGCGACCTGCTACAGCAATGGAATACCCAGATTAACATTCCTGTAGTTCCAGGAACTCATAATTCTGGGAAGGACATGATGAGATATTATGGGAAAACGTCACCAGCCATTCAGGCTGTACAAGAACATACAGCAAATACCAAACCTTTAGAGGTACCAACAGCCCTACCTTTAAAATGGCTAACTGAGAAGCCAATATGGATCAAACAGTGGCCTCTAGCTGAAGATAAATTACAGGCATTGGAACAGCTGCTGCAAGAGCAACTAGATGCTCACCATATTGAAGAATCAACCAGCCCTTGGAATTCTCCTGTGTTTGTTGTAAAAAAGAAATCCGGTAAATGGAGAATGGTGACAGATTTAAGAGCTGTCAACAAGGTAATTCAACCTATGGGTCCACTACAATCTGGAATTTCTTTGCCTTCTCTATTACCAAAAGGATGGCCTCTTATAGTTATTGATTTGAAAGATTGTTTTTTCACCATACCATTACAAGAAAATGATAGAGAAAAAATTGCCTTCACAGTGCCTACTTATAATAATTCTCAGCCTAATAGGAGATATCAATGGACTGACCTTCCACAGGGTATGCTCAATAGTCCTACATTGTGCCAATATTTTGTAAGTAAGCCATTGGAAATAATTCGTAAACAATTCCCCAAGTCCGTAATTTACCATTACATGGATGACATCTTGTTATCTGATTCAAATAAAGATACTTTAGAAAGGATGTTTGAAGAAGTAAAGAAAGTCTTGCCTAGGTGGGGATTACAAATTGCCCCTGAAAAGATTCAAAGAGGAAATTCTATTAATTACCTAGGTTACAGAATAGGGTTAGAGAAAATTAAAACGCAAAAGGCACAAATTAGGAGAGACCGGTTAAAGACTCTTAATGACTTCCAAAGATTGTTAGGAGACATTTCCAGTCTACGACCAGCTGTTGGCATAACACCTCATCTAATAGTTCATTTAAACAAAACCTTAGATGGTGATAAAGATTTGAATAGTCCAAGAAAACTGACAGCTGAAACAGAAAAGGAACTGACAATGATTGAGGAAAAATTACAGGAGGCACATGTGGATAGGATGAACCCAAATCTTAGCTGCATCCTAGTCATATTACCTTCCAGAATTTCTCCTACAGGGATTCTAATGCAGAGGGAAGATATTATTTTAGAGTGGATATTTATACCTAATAAACCAAGTAAAAAATTAAAAACTTATGTGGAAAAAGTCTCTGAATTAATTATAAAAGGTAAACTGAGACTTCGTCAACTAGCAGGTATAGACCCAGCAGAAATTATAGTGCCTTTTACTACTGAAGAAATAAAAAAGTTATGGGAAGACAATGAACCATGGCAAAGAGCTTGTGCTAATTTTTTGGGAGAAATTAATAGCAACTATCCCAAAAGTGGTTGACTTAACCTCATAAAGAGAACTTCTTGGATTCTTCCTAGAATTGTACGTGATGCTCCAATAACTGGAGCCTGTACGTTCTATACTGATGCAAATAAATCAGGGAAAGCAGGTTATAAGTCAGATGAATTGAGTAAGGTGGAACAAAGCCCTTATAATTCTGTCCAGAAGGCAGAATTATATGCCATTCTTATGGTGCTAAGGGATTTTAAAGAACCTCTTAATATAGTTACAGATTCACAATATGCAGAAAGAATTATCTTGCATATTGAAACCACTGAATTTATACCAGATGACACAGAGTTGACTTCATTGTTTATCCAGGTACAAGACATAATCAGGAACAGGCTTTGTCCAATGTACATAACACACATCCGGTCCCATACAGGTCTGCCTGGTCCTCTAACACAAGGCAACGCTGAGATTGATCAATTATTGATTGGAAGCGTGTTGCAGGGCTCAGAATTTCATAAGAAGCATCATGTCAATAGTAAAGGCCTAAAGAAAGAATTTTCCATTACATGGCAACAAGCTAAGGACATTATAAAGAGATGTCCTACTTGTTCTTTCTATAATCAAACACCGTTGCCTGCAGGAAGTAACCCAAAGGGTACTAAGAGAAATGAAATCTGGCAGATGGATGTGTTCCACTTTATGGAATTTGGTAAATTAAAATATGTACACCACACCATAGACACGTATTCAGGTTTTCAATGGGCTACTGCCCTGAGCTCAGAAAAGGCTGATTCAGTAATCACACATCTATTGGAAGTTATGGCCATCATGGGAATACCTGCACAAATAAAGACAGATAATGGTCCAGCATATGTATCTAAGAAAATGAAATGCTTTTTTGCTTATTATAATATAAAACACATTACAGGTATACCACATAATCCCACAGGTCAGGCAGTTATAGAAAGATCAAATTGTACTATAAAGGATATGCTGAACAAACAGAAAGGGACCAAAAATACTCCCAGAAATAGATTACATAATGCTTTATTGACCTTGAAATTTCTTAACGCTAATGAGAAAGGAACGACAGCAGCAGAAAGACATTGGATAATGGAAAAGTCTGCTGAACTAAATCAACCAATTTACTTCAAAGATGTCCTGACCTCTCAATGAAAGCCAGGAGATGTGCTACGTTGGAGAAGGGGTTTTGCTCTGGTTTCCACAGGAGAAGAAAAATTGTGGGTACCATCAAAATTAATAAAGGTTTGATTTGAAGAGGAGAAACCTCTTGGAAATGAGAAATGACAACTCATCCACAATGATGATATTCCTACAGGTGGTAAGAAAAACATATAGAATGGGGGCAGAGTTCTGTTCTTATCTCCACAGGAAAACACTCATCTTTGAAAAATTCAAGGGATCCTGGATGTTTGGATACTGACAGATGGAAAAATACCTGCCCAATAGGAACTATCAAGAAAACTGAATAAGTTGTGTAAGTAAAATATACTAAACCATATATCTAAATTTATAGAGCTGGTTTTGAAGGTGGACTCTGGCTCAGTCCCTCTCCAATTCCAAGCCTATTGGTAAGAGAAAAACCCAGAGTTTCTGGAGTTTCTGTCTATTGTCAAGAGCCATGATAGGTGATAGAAAGAAATATGAGTTTAGAAAACATCTTTGCTTTTCTTCATATCTATATATATTGAATATATCTATCATTCCTTTCATTGAATATATGTGTGTGTGTGTGTGTATGTCTATATGATTAATGTTCAAGTTTTTCACAATGAACAATGAGTTTTTCCTGAAGTGACATTTAAAGTTTCCAGGAAGAAGATGGGGCCCCATAACAACGACTACACCTGGTTGATATGACGTCATGATACTGATAGAGCTACTACAAGACCTGTTTTGGGTACCAGCTGCACAAGATGATCCCAACTTGGTTAGCTGAAATGGTGCACCTCTTATACAACATTCTGGCCAGACTTGCACAATATGTCAGAGACTACTTGCAATTTTAAAAGACATCGATCTTGAAATTTAACCATCATTTTACGTTCACAGGATCCCCCAGAAAGAACGTCGCCCCCATGACAGCTGGAAGTAACTCTAGAGGACGACGTCCCCTCTCCCAGTAAAGTTTGCCCTTGGGTTTAGGGACATCATTTAGGGGTTGATTATAAATTGGTATATGGTTGAGGGTTGGGGAAAAAATTTTATAAGCTCGGGGATCATTTGGGAAAAAAAAGAGGGATAATAGATTGGTACTTGTTGGTACTTGTGAGTTATTGTTTTGAGACAAATGTATTGGTATCGATTCTTATATATTGATAAAAAGTGAAATTATATTAACTATTGTATGCATGCATGTTTCTACCTCTGTTTAAAAACATTTTTTATGTATTGACATATATTGTATTGATATATATTGTATATATTTACCATATTGCAGTGTACATTTCTACCTCTGATTAAGATACTTACATTTTGCTTGTGTATTGATATATATTTACCATACTGCAATGTATATTTGTACATTGCTTATATTTGGAGGTCATTATCCTCATTTGTTTCACAGTTGTTTATTGTCTTAGTCTTTAAGTTAGATAGGTATTGAGAATTATATAGATCAATAGTATTCTAAGTTTGTCATTTATAATTAGACTAATCAGGTTCTTTAGATACATAGAGATTATACTCAGTATAGATAGATAATCTTCAACCTCTTCAAAGAGCTGTAGAAAATGTCTTTTAATCTAACTCAGAGTTTTGTGGTAGTGAGACACAATTGCTCCTGGCAACACCGCTCTATTCCCGAGAGAATGTTGAGCACCAAAGACACTCCACCTGGAGCCTTTCTTCTTGGCTGAACTGGCCTTTGGGTAAAGAAATGCTCATACCTCAACCACTGACAGAAATACAGAGTATCTGTGAATGGAAAAAACAGGACTGTCATATCCTGCCAAGACAGGGTAAGATAGTTTTGACAAGTTTCTTGACTTTGAAAATGGTGTGTCAGTTATGCTAGGCCTTAGCCAAAGTTGGTTGCTTCAACACTGCAAAAGTGACCTTGGGTGATTGCCCAGGTAGCTAGTTGTCTCTGTGATTTGTTGCATGTTTTGGAAGGTGTTTGATTGCACTTTCTAATTACTCAGGAAACATTATTTCCCTTCACAGATCTTCGATGGGGTTGAAGACTATATAAATGTTGTTCTTTCGACTCATGACTTAGCCCAGCTATTTATTATATAAGACCTAAGCTAGTTAGAATCGGATATTTTTACTTATTGTATATAATTTCATAGTAGGTTTAGAACTCTCTTACTTAAACAAAAGGGGGAGGTGTTGTGGGACGTCCTTCTGCTCCTCCAGCCAATAGCCACCGAGATACCAGCCCATTGGGGCGTGGTCTCTTTCCCGTTAAAATAACAAGTGGCTACTTCCCTCCTCTCTCTCTTTACTTCCTACTCTGGTTCTGGCGACTAGACTTCTTCCTAATTTCGTGCGCAGAGGGCTGTTGTCTGGGATGGTGATCTGTAAGTTTATTCCCCTTTAAATAAATACCACCCTATTAATCACAATTCCAAACTGGTGTGGGATTGTTTATGACTTGCGCCTTCAGTAATGAAGTTTCAGAAAAAAAAGATTGAGAATACACAGTGTATATGCCTGAACAATATATCACACATCCCCAACACGAAATGAAACAAAAAATTTCCAAAGTACAAGCAAAATGACCAAGAGCCAAACTGCCTGACAACTTTTTCTTAGCTGTGTGGCTCCTGGCAATGATGGAAAAGAAGGAAATTTGTGCCCAGAAATAGACAAAGAGTGGGGCTTTATTATATAGTATTTTTTTTTGTGTGAAGCATTGTACATTAAAAGAGGAAAAGAAATGGCTTTGTCTCTTTGATTTTTTAGAATTCTCTCTATGTTCTTTCAAGTCAAATTGAAAGATGCAGGTTTATTTGGGTTTCTATGATGTCAAAATACAATGGAAATAATAGTTGCTCATTCCAGAATTCATCCTTGTCCTATCTAATCCCCCTTTCCCTGTCTGTTACACCTGGCCTGTTCCCACTGCTTGAGGGATGATGTCAACACGTGTGTCTCTCTGAGGAGCCCTCTCAGAACACACTTGACTTCCATTTAATCTACTCTGGAAGCCCAAATTCTTAGGGAGACTTCGATCAAACAGCCTACTGTGCTGGCACACACTGATCCAATAAAGCTGCTACTGTGGGGCTTGTGCTCATTTCCCATGGAGCTTCACTGACCAGCTCCTCAAACAGCTGATCAAGCTAGAGAACATTTTATCCTTTTCCCTGTAATTCAACTTGTCGCCTCTTCTTCTCCCACAGACCAGCTTCTTCAAAGAAGGATCCTTACATGGGGTTAAAAGACTTTAAAGTATTAATATTGATTAGACTTTCAAGGTTGCATTTTTATG
Organism: Chionomys nivalis; assembly: GCF_950005125.1. Taxonomy (NCBI): domain Eukaryota; kingdom Metazoa; phylum Chordata; class Mammalia; order Rodentia; family Cricetidae; genus Chionomys; species Chionomys nivalis. Next base: position 1,123,708 of record NW_026646888.1, on the reverse strand, counting down.
AATCTACCTGATGCCTATATATTGTGCATGTAATTATGACAGCTTAAAGTTACAGGAGCCATCTTTAGGTTGTGCATGAGTTAATATTTATCTCTCCCTGAGTATGAGAAGCTGCCCATCATGGGTGTTAATAGTTTTCACTGGTTATTTCTGGAAGCTACTGTCATAGAACTTATTGTGGTTTGAGTGAGAAATGTCCCCCATAAGCTCCCATATTTGAACATTTTATCGGCAACATGTGCTGCTCTTTAAAGATTTGCAAAACCTTTAGGAGGCATAGAATTGCTGGAGGAAGTATGCCACTGAAGATAGGCTCTAAGAATCTATAGAATCACCCAACTTCCTCTTCTCTCTCTGCCTCCTAACTGTTTAGGCAATGTGGCCAGTCAGCCTCACACTCCTGTTGCTATGCTATTCCCAAAGCTATTGAACCAATCCCTCTGAAATGGTGAACCAAATTAAACCTTTTCTCTCCATTAAGTTGTTTTTCTCATGATGCTTTTTGATTGCTTGTTTGTCACGATGCTTTGTCACAGCAAACGGAATGAAACCATGACATTTTGCAAGTACACACCTGAAATTAACACAAAACCAACCCTCAGAAAGAAAGATGACCAAGGATTAAGGCATATTTAAGATATTGAAATAGCATTTCATTTCCTTTCTCTCAAATACATTAAAGATACTATTTAACAAAGGAAAAACAAATCACACAGGGCTAAGTAAAATGTAGTGCCTCTTGCCAAGTAACATAATCTTTGTAATGAGAACATGTGAATACACAGTAGAGTAGGGAACCAGGACATAAAAGAGATATACCCAAGTCCTAGTTCCCACTAAGAGCATCATCTTTCTCGTAGCCACAAACAGCATAAAATATCTTGGGGTAACTCTAACAAAAGAAAGTGAAAGGTCTCTTTGACAAGAACTTTAAGAAATTGAAGGAAGAAATTGAAGAGGATACCAAAATGGAAGGACCTCCCTTGGTCTTTGATTGGGAGCATCAACATAGTAAAAATGGCAATTCTAGCAAAGGCAATTTCTTTTTTTTTTTTTTTTTTTTTTTGGTTTTTCGAGACAGGGTTTCTCTGTGGCTTTGGAGCCGGTCCTGGAACTAGCTCTGTAGACCAGGTTGGTCTCGAACTCACAGAGATCCACCTGCCTCTGCCTCCCAAGTGCTGGGATTAAAGGCATGCGCCACCATCGCCCGGCCCATCAAAATTCTTGACAGATATTGAGAGGACATTAATCAAATTTATATGGAAAAACAAAAAATCCTGGATAGCCAAAATAATCTTATACAATAAAAAAAAATGTCTGGAGGCATTACCATTCCTGACTTCAAACTCTATTACAGAGCTACAGTAATAAAAACAGCATGGTATTGGCATAAAATCATAGAATTAGACCAATTGAATCATATAGAAGATACCGATTTTAACCCACAAACGTCTGAACACCTCATTTTCTATAAAGTGGCTAAAAGTATACAATGGAAGAAAGAAAGCATGTTCAACAAATGGTACTGGCAGAACTCGATGTCAACCTGTAGAAGAATGAAAATAAATGCATATCTATCACCATGCACAAAACTCAAGTCCAAATGGATCAAAGACCTCAATATCAATCTGAACACACTAAACCTGAGAAGAGAAAGTGGGAAGTACCCTACAACATATGGGCACAGGAGATTGCTTTATATGTATAACCCCAGCAACACAGATGATAAAGGCAACATTGAATAATTGGGAACTACTTAAACTGATAAGCTTCTGTAAACAAAGGACACTGTCACTAAGACAAAATGGCAACCCACTGACTGGGAGAAGATCTTCACCAACCCTGCAACAGACAAAGGTCTGATCTCCAAAATATATAAAGAAATCAAAAAACTAGACTTTAAAATGCTAATTAACTCAATTAAAACTTGGGGCACTGAACTAACAGGGAATTCTCAACAGAAGAAGTTTAATTGGCCAAAAGACACTTAAGGTCATGCTCAAACTCATTAGCAATCAGGGAAATGCAAATCAAAACAACTTTGAGATATCATCTTACACCTGTCAAAATGGCTAAAATCAAAAACACTAATGATAGCCTTTGCTGGAGAGGTTGTGGAGGAAGGGGTACCCTCATCAAATGCTGGTCAGAATGCAAACTTGTCCAACCACATTGGAAATCAGTGTGGCGGTTTCTCAGGAAATTTGGGATCAACCTAACCAAGGACCAAGCAATACCACACTGGGGAATATACCCAAGAGATTCCCTATCATATTACAAAATCATTTGTTCAACTATGTTCATAGCAGCATTATTTGTAATAGCCAGAATCTGGACATGACCTAGATGCCCTTCCATGTAAGAATGGATGAACATAGTGTGGAAAATATACACAGTAGTGCACTACTCGGTGGTAAAAAACAATGACTTCTTGAATTTTGCATGCAAATGCATGGAAATAGAAAACACTTTTCTGAGTGAGGTGTCCCAGACCCGAAAAGATGAAAATGGGATGTACTCAGTCATAATTGGTTTCTAGCTATAAACAAAGAACATTGCATCTATAATTTGTGATCCCAAAGAAGCTATATAAGAAGGTGAACCCAAAGAAAAACATATAGTTATTCTCCTGGATATGAAAGGTAGACCAGATTGTCAAGCAAAAATTTGGGATCTGGGGGGTGGGGTGGGATAGGATAAGAGGGGATGGGAGGAGAAAAGTAAGAAGGAGAGGATGGGGGGAACTTGGGGAATTGGGATGATTGGGAAAAAGTAAGTATGAATATGGGAGCAGGGAAGCATATATCTTAATTAAGGTAGCCATCTGAGGGATTTTATTTAAAAAAAGAAATTGGTAAATAGAAGCTTAAGATTCTCAAAATTGGTCATTTCAGGTTAGGATGGTCTTTAAATTCAATGGCAAACCCTTATATCAAAAGAGTCACACAGGAAAACAGTGGTGTGCTCATAAAATAATGAAGACATTAAGAGAAGTGATACAAAATGACGAATATCAAAAGCCAAATTTCCTAGCCCATCTTGAGGAAGTAGGTTCCCCACCAACACATTAATTCCAGATCGTGAGAATAAACATCAACCTCTTTCAAGTACTTCATTTAATAATAAATTTTTATACCAGTTCTTGGAATTTATACATTGGACAAAGGGTTGGTTTGGGAAGTCCTTCTGTCTATGTTTGTTTTTATTGGTTAATGAATAACATTATTTCAGCCAGTAGCTTAGCAGAATAGACCTAGGTGGTAAAAGTAAACAATGTTGGGAGAAAGGAGGTGGGGTCAGTGAGAAGCCACCTAGACACCACCAGGGAAAAACACCTACTCTGGAGCTACAAAAATTTGTTGGTAAGACATGAAGTAGTGGTGTTACAGATAAATGCAAATGGGTTAGTTTAGAATGAGGGAGGAATCTAGAAATATGGTTAAGCTATTGGCCAAAGACTATTGTGAATAATATAGGTTTTATGTGATTATTTCAAATCAACGTGGTCAGAAAACTAACTAATGAGTGGCCTCCACAAACAAATCAGCTTGTTGAACTGAAGAGTGTTTTTTTTTTTTAAATCTGTTTGCTCACTTGATCTGGGCTTCATCTAAGCATGTCTATTTGTCTGTGATGATTGCTCGGTTATATATTAACTGCCAATATATTGTTTGGAGGAAGGGGTCTATTGAATCTGCTCAGTTTAATGGACTCTCTATAATTAATTTGAGTTGGTTACTTTCTATCTTATGTAGTTTCCCTGCAGGATAGTGTTTATCAACCAAGACTACATGTTGGCATTAAAGATCTATAAATGGGGAGGTTGAGGGTCAGAGTCAGATAAGAAGTTGTAATTGTGGACGCCGACAGGAGAGAGAAAAGAGAAGGAAAGGGAGTATGAGATCACTACCCTATAGTCTTTCAAAATGGAGGAGGGGACCTGAGCTAAGAAGGAAACAGCCACAGCTCTTTCCACAGTCACTATTCCTTTCTAGGCCACAATATCTCCAAGCAGCTAGCACAAGCATTGGAAGTTTCTCTTCTGAGAGGGGCAGCCAGAGTGTGCCACATATGACCATTTTCCCTGGAGTTATCCTCATCATGGACAGAAGGAGGCATGTCTCCCTAGAATCTCAACAACAATCTCACAGATGAAAATAAAAAGGCTTATTAAGGACACTTGGAGAAGCATTATAACTAACAGAGTTGGGAGATAATACATCTTCTAGGATGTGATGATGTCAATCTACACAGGCACATCTGCCAGTCTTCTGATCATATGAACAGAACGCCTGCTGGTTTGGGAAGCATCTCATCTGGGATTGTAATACCAGGGCATTAAAATGTCCTCTTTGCTTGTCTTCTACCTCAGAGTGTTCTCTCTCTCAGGTACATTGGGATGAACCATTTGCAGGAATAACAGAAAAATAGGTAGAGCATCCAGAATGAGGTATAACATACATGGCCACAATTACATATGCAGCAACAAGGAAACAGATGAAGAATTCTGAGCATCAATGGAAGTTGAGGACCTAATACCAAAGCTAAGCCATGTAACACCATGGGTAGTTTCAGAGTTTCAGAGAGTAAATTCAGTTACATTCTGGAAAAAGCTAAGACTGCAAAAAATGGCTTTCATAATCAGAAAGTAGAAAAATTGGGACTGCAAAAAGGAGGCAGTGAGGGAGTCAAGGGTGGTCACGGAGCAATGAAGAACCCCAAGTCCCTATCCCAACATGATACTGATATCATTTTTAAAAGTTATTGAGCCACAAATCTTGGCAGTCAGAGCTCAGAAGCTGAAATTACATCTCAATCCCATGTAATGAATCTCTCCCTTGAGCATCTACAATGATGCATTTCTGTCTTGAGCATCTGGAGCAATATTTCTTTTCCTTAAGCATCTATAGCAATGCACCTCGGCCTTGAGCATCTGCTGTCATACCGCTCTAAAATGATTATCTACAGAAATTAACATCTGCTTGAAAAAGCGATATACTACTGGGATAGACCTACCATTGCATGTTTCCTTTGGATGTACACTTTTATATAACTACACCCTAAATTTGATATCAAGACCTGAGCACAAACAGATTTCACAGTTCACAGTTGCCCCATGCTGTGATAATTCAGTAGGCCTCTGGACACATCCACCAAGAGACTTGAGGGGAGGAAGCAAAGGCATTGACGTTTGAATGTCTGTCATCTCAATCTCCACAGCACTTCTTTTAAAGTTATACGATTCCCTTTTGTGATCCAGAATATTTTCTCACAGCTCAATATTTTTAACCAACTGTCTTGTTCTTCAGCCATGGCACAGTCAGTAAGGTGCATTCCATACAGATGGAGACCATAAATTTGATCCCTTCAAACTTGTGCAAAAATCTCGGCATTAAAGATATCAACTCATCACTCAGTGCTGAGGAGACAGCCACACCTGGGTCTCTAAGACTCGCTGTTTGGTCAAGGGGAATTGGTCAGCTCCAGGTTCAAAGAGATGACGTATCTTAATCATGACAGAGAGTAATTAAGGAAGACACCCAGGGTTAATTCTGGCCTTTGCATGCATGTATACACATCTCCATAAAAAGTTACACTCATATATTAAACAACTGTCTTTTGAATTTCTAAATATACACATTTCTGTGGTGAAGTTTTGAGCTTAATTTTGACAGCTCTTTTGAGTTGTAGGAACAGCTGAATGTTTTCTGCCACCAGGTTCCCACACTGGCTTGCTTTACCCAAAATAATTACATAGAAACTGTATTATTTTAAATAATACTTTGCCCATTAGGACTAGAATGTTAGTTGCTAATTCTCACATCTTGATTAACCCATTTCAAATAATCTGTGAAGCACCATGAGCTTATGAGAATCATAAGCTGCTTCTGTCTCGGGGGGGGGGACGGGGGCATGGCGTCTGTTGACTAGGCTTCTTTCTCCCAGCATTCTGTGTTTTCTCTGCATATCTAACCTGCTGTCCTATCAAAAGGGCCAAGGCAGTTTCTTTATTAACCTATAGACATTTAACCCTCATCCATCACTTTGGCCTTCCTCATACAATGACATTAGAAAAAATCTTTCTGTAAGAACCCTCTCCACTATCTCATTTGGCCTCTTGAATCTTCCCTCCTCTCTTCCAAAGACAAAAGGAAGCTAGTCTCAGACATGTTACACAGTCTAAAAAAGGAAGGATGGAATCAAGATTTGAATTCATTACCAAAGTCTAAAATCTTAACCAAGGAACTCACTGCACGACCATACTTTTTTTTTCAACTGAGAATGAACTCACACTCTGAGGAGCTGAAAGGCAAGTTCATACTGCATTAACTTCACATTGGCCCTAGACAGATATGCACAGCATTATGATGGACACCTCACCACTGATATATTGACATCTTATTCCTTTGTATTTAATGGGCCAGTTGGCCACATACCTTACTCAATCTTTCCTTCAGTGATTTGATTTCCAGAATCCTCCATCCCCTCACTTCAATCCTAATTCACACACTCCCCAAAACCCCTTGATGGGAGTCAGGTATCAATATCGGACTGGTATTTTCGGATCTGATGGGTTTGTGGGATCTTTTCCACACTCCTTTAACATCACAGATTCCCTAGGTAACAGATTCTAGGGAGCTCGGTGCATTCATCATATGTGTGAATGTCACACAACAATGTACATCAATGTGTACATGTTTAGCCTGGGTAAAGGTGAGTCTGTTAATGACTTTTATAGCCAAGTCCCAAAGAACTTGATCCATGAAAAGGGTACAGTGTTTTAGAGTTATTGCAGGCCAATTGTTTAAATGAACTCACAATGGTTGAATGGCATGCATAAGACCTGTGAGAGTGCAAGACAGAAAGAATCCAGGAATGACAAAAGAGGTGGCAGACAGAAGCCTATTGGAGGACATCCTGGCATAATGTGGAGGTTGCTTTCAATGTAGTCATCTAGATGGTGGTAAAGGTACACAACTGGATCTTTCTTGTAGGTAATGTAGAAACAGGTCTTCATGGTCTGCACCTCATCTTGGACCACCCCAGTCCACTCCTCCATAGAGCCTGGCATGATGTGGAGGTTGCCTTCAAGGTAGTCAACCAGGAGGTGGTAAACGTACAAGACAGGACCTTTCTTGTAGGTAATATAGAACCAGGTCTTCATGATTGGCACCTCCTCTAGGACCATCCCCTTCCAGTCATCCTTAGAGCCATTTGTGCCCTCAAATGTATGTTTCACTGCTCTGCCAACTATGGTGTTTGAGAGATGAGTGTCTGTCTCCTGAGGAAATGGTACGTTGTTAGGCAGGAACTTAAGGTTTAAAATCCTTTCATCACTGTGAAGCTCCAATCCATAGACACAATCTATCCCATCATACCTCAACAAATAGAGAGAGGGATTTGTTGGCAGTTGATCTAGAATGATGGCTTTCCACTGGGTGACTGGTTCATTGGCTTCCTTCCAGCCGTGAGAAATTCTGCGGCCGACAATATTCTCCAGGGCCTCAAAAGGCCTCCTCAGTTTTTGCTTCTGGAGAGATGACCCATTCCTCTTCTGGACAGGTGGCATGCATCTCATACTAAGAGGCATCTTCATCATGGCTGTAGACTTACTGAGATAGGCCACTGACCTCCTGGTCCGCTGTTTATTGGATATCTTTCTGTGCTTGGGCTTCATAGCTGCCCACTCTCTAGGTTGAAAGAACTTTCCTTCTGTTTAATTCAGAAACCAAGTCGTGGCCTCAACCATGAGTGCCTGCAAGGACAACAAGGGGAGGCTATGAGGTCAAGGCTCTTTTCTGGAAGAAATGTGGTGCAGGAGACAAAGATATTGATCAACAGGTTTGCATACCTAACTGTCATTTTCTCTTAAGAAATAAATAGGACAATTTGCAAATTTTTCTCTACAGCTCAGTATATCAATCTCAGAGACACATTCCTGCTGCCAAAGGCAAATGACCTAAGCTGAGAAACCTACTTTCTGACTGACTAAGTCTATGAGAGGAGAAGGTATGCCTATCCCCGAAACGAGTAAGAAAAATCTGAACACATAACAAAGAATTCGAAGGACATCCACACGTCTCCTTCGACATCAAGCTAATAGGTAGGGGGCTCAATCCAAGACAGCCTGCCTAAGGTCATGGCACTCCAATCCACTGGCTCTCTGTATTGGGTCTCCTGATCCAGACCCAGGTCTATTACATAAAGCCATTCTGTGTCTTCATTGTGGAAGTGAGTACTGTGAGACCCACTTCAACCTGAAAGACTCATTATTCTGGGCAACAGCAGCCATTGAGAAATAATTAGTATCTTTTAAAACACCTATGGACAAAGAGGAGCTTTGCCATTTTAGTGGATTGATGAATTTGATATTGTTAGCAAAGATGAAGTGGGAAGAATATCTGGCATTCACCATGCCCACAGCTATCAAATATAGGAGCTGGTAACAACAGAAATGGTGGACCCGCAGGACATTTGAAGGAAAACTTTTTTGTATGACAGAGGTCTTAGTTGCTTTGGAAACATATTTACCAAAAGAAAATGTCCTACCTCTCCAGATTCCATCTTCCGGAAATGTTCAGGTGCAAAAAGCCTGTTGAACAGTTGTGGAGACCAGGAGCTGAACTGTCCTCCTCAGGCACTGTGAGGATAATAAACCCACCTTCATGGAAGACTAGTGCTTTGAGTGGAACAGAGTTGCTACCCAACGAACGAAGTCTTTGTGACATCACCAAGGCTCTACTTATGTCAGAAATCCCCTCACAAGCTTGTTACTTCCCTATTTACCCACAGAAACATCCAGCATTCAGCTCCTCAAAAGCTGTATACAGCCACCAGGGGACCCAAAATAAGCCCCCACTCATCTTCCCAATTACTCAAGTCACACTCTTGCCCAAGCAACTCAATCCCTGTATCTTATTTTTCTGAAAAAGTCTTTGGTGTCTGAGTCAACAAATCACATGAATGTTTTTTTTCTTAGATCCCATCTCTCCATTGGTTATCTTCTATAGATTTTTTCTTCCTTCATAAATAATAAATTTCAAATTTCCACTTCCTTTCCTCCTCCCCCTAACTACTCACACAACCACCAATCTTCTCCACACCAATCCAGTCCTAATAGAGGGCAGGGTACCTTGACCTGTGGGAAGCCCTTGCCCCCCCATCCAGATTGTGGAAGGTATGCATCTACATATAATATGATCGATTAAAGCCTGTATATGCAGTACAGACAAATCCCAGTGCCATTATCATTGGGTTCTCCTTCTGCCCCAATTGTCAGCCACATTCAATGCTTCCACTTTGATCCCATGCTCTGTCAGTCCCAGCATAGCTGGTTTTGTTGATCTCCCATTAGCTCAGACACAGTGTCTCAGTGGGTGGACCAAGCCCTTGTATTGCTTAGTTTTTGCTCTTATTCTCTCCCCTTCAGCTCTTCAACTGGAGCTTGGTAGCTCAGTCTAGTTTTCTGATGTGGGTCCCTGTCTTTATCTCCATCCTTTTCCGTACAACAGTTCTATGGTGATATTCAAGATAGTCATCAGTCTGATTATGGGACAAAGCACCCGTAGTGCCTAGGGACATGGCACAGTGCAGGCACCCACAGCTCACCTGCCCAACGTCCTCGTTGGTGTCACCCCATGGCTTTCTGGGAACCCCTCTAGAGAGAAGCCTCTTACTAACCCCAGAACGGCACCCTAAGGTTGAGATACCAACAGTGTGTGTGCATTAACTTATGGGGGTGTGTTTGTGTGTTTAAGACACAATAACAGCAGATGGATTATAATATTGAAATTTCTTCTTATCTTGAGAAGAATACTTGCTACAGAAACACTATCACAGTAGTACTGAGAGTGTAGGCTGTCTCAGCATGGAGAAGTAACTGGAGCAAACCCCTAGTAGTTCAGCTCAGTGGCCCAAGAAAGATGGTCAAGGAAAGTCAATGAACTCAGGGATGGAAGTTAAAACTCAGGCTAAATAACATTCCAAATCATTTAGGCGGAACATGAGACACTCGTGCAACAGTCACAAGTGTCTAAAATGCCTGGAACTAGAATCTTAGGGCAGGAGAAGTTGTGGAGCTGAGAGTGCATGCCAAAAACTGACAGAATATGGCAAAAGACATGTAAGCGTAACTAGCAAACATCCATGGAAACTATTAATGGGAGAAAACCCTGAGAAGTGTGCACAAAAACATAACATCTTGACAATTCTGAGATTTAATGACAAAGGAGAGATCTTAAATATGTCACTGTCACATGGTGATGATTAACCCACTCCATTGCAGTGTGACCCCCTGACATGTTTAAGATACCTGTCAATTCTGTCTATATATTTACAGAGAAATTCACATTGCTTGCACAGATTAATAGCAGCATGATTTACCACTCAATCAAAGGCAAAGCAAAGAAATCATGGACATGTTGTTGAATGCTGATGATGTTGTTGGGAGCGTTTGTGGGTTTTTTCTTAAAGGGAAATCATTGGTCACACAAATGCATGAAGCAGAGCCTGTCTCTCCCATGTACCTGAAAGCATGAAAAAAATAAACTAAAATAGGTTTTTGCACATACTGGTAAATTTTGCTGCTATGTCCAAATATGTGTGTTGCAGGAGCTCTTTCTGCTCCTTCAGGCTATAGCAACTGATATGAAGGCCATTGGGTTGTGGTGTCTCTCTCTTTCAAAATGGAGCAACTGCCTTCAGCTTGGTCTCTTGCATCCATCTCCACATCCAGCTACTAGGCTCCTTTCCTCATCATGCAGAGGGCTGTTGTCTGGCATGGCAATCTGTAAGGTTTGCCCCTTAAAAGAAATAACCATTTTATGAATCATAATTCTAAACTGGTGTGGGAGATTGTTTGTGACTTACACCTTCCTATGTGATGAGAGCAACCAGGGTGTGAAGGGCGTTCTCACTGTTCATGTTGCAGAAGCCATGGCAGCAGGAGTAGGAGGCCTCTCATTCTCTGTAAGGAAATCAGTAAACATTGGGGACCAGTGAAAGGATGCCCTGAAACATCAAGGCTTGAGCTTTCAGACCGCAATTCCTCCAGCTAGGGACTGGGTCACCACAACCTACAAAACCTCCAGAGAGTGAAGTATTCAGAACCAGAAGCCTGTGTGGGCCATATCACATAAATTCGTAGTGAGTACACCAATCATTTTTTTTTAAATGTACATCCTTTTGTCCCTCCAGAAACATTTGTATTTCCAATAAAGATAACTTGCTGCCTCTTTGGTGTCCTGAACATGCTCTAAGGTGATGGTGGGGCATTCTTACATAACTTGCTGTGTTGTTATGAGACCTTAACGAGACAGCAATTGTTTCACAAATCAAAGGCAGTTAGGTTCAAACCTGTTGTTAGCAGTGTGCTGGACACTTGGGTTGCCTATAGCTAATCTATGGAAAGATGGATTTCCTAAGAAGGGTAGCAGCACACATGGAGGCATGTAGTCTTACCTTTTCAAATGACCCATTTTGTGGCCTTACATCAGGCTCCTCTATTCTCCTCATCTTGGTTTCTTTACCAGATTAGGACAAAAATTAAAACTCAATGTCCTGGACGTTATCACTGAATGAGTTATCTATGTGAGATCACAGTGACAGAGCTCATGGGAATCTGACTCATTGTACAGGCTTCCCAGGCATCAATCTGTAATCTACCTAACTCTACTGCACAAGTGTTGTCATGGTTGCTCCTCTGTTCCTCCTCATATGGTCTCCATCTACAGAGAACTCAGAAAAATCCACCCCTGAGAGGGCAAGTTCTTTACAAATGAAAGTTTCTAGAACAGAAGAGACATAGTAGATTTATCTTGGCAACCTGTAGACACAAGACATGGGGAAATGGAAGAAGGGATTGAAGAAGATAGAGACATGGAGGAATGGATAAATTCAATCATTCATTGGATAAGTGAGTGATCCAATGAAAGAGATGGCTAATAGGATAAAATGTGATGCATGCCCTCTGAAAGTCAGTCCAAATTGAGGGTAGATAAGGTTATCCACTAAGGAGGAAGCTTAGTCCATTTTGCCTTCTTTGTGCTCTAGACCCACCCAGGAGAGTGATGATGATGTTGAGGAGAAGAAGGGGCGAGGGTACCAACATGCCCAGGTACAAGTTTTCACCCACATTGTAGCCAAATCACCTGACCTGGCACAGGTGACCTACATGCTGAGCCCTAAATGGCAGTTTGACACCTACAACCTTACTAACCAAGTTTTTGAAGATGAAGGAACCAAAACTGCCCTGTTAAAGATGTCAGGATCCTTGCATGATGGGAGTCAGGCATCAATATCATACTGGTATCCTCGGGTCTGATGGGTTTGTGGGGTCTTTGCCACACTTCACCTAACATCACTGATTCCCTAGGTAACTGATTTTATGGAGCTCGATGCATTCATCATATCTGTGCATGTCACACACCAATGTGATTCAATGTACTACTAGTTTAGCCTGGGTGCGGGTGAGTCTGTTTATGAGTTTTATAGCCCAAATCCCACAGAACATGATCAATGACAAGGGAACAGTGTTTTACAGTTAAGGCAGGCCAATTGTTTAAATGAACTCACAGGGGTTGAATGGCATGCATAAGGCCTGTGAGAGTGCAAGACAGAAAGAATCCAGGCATGACAAAATAGGTAGTAGATAGAAGCCTGGCAAAAGTAAGTAGGTAGCCTGAGGTCCACCCCATTGCAGAAGAGCCACTGAGAGGAGACACTTTTCTTTAGGCAGGAGGATACGGGTCACTCAACAAGCTCCAGTGGAGTTCATATACCCAGTGACTTCCAGATGGTATGAATTAAACCATTAATCAAATGAAACCCAATTTTCTTTGCTTCTGAGTACACATTTGTGACCCTTCATGATCACTCTCTATCCTCTTAAGTCCCAACACCTTGATGTCACATCTTTCCATATGACATGTTTTTCCCTCCCGCATTTTCCCTCTCTGAGATCCTACATCTTTTTGGCCACTCTCCTCTGTTTCCTAAACAGCCATCTTGTCCTCTTCCACACACTGCATCTCCTTTCGTCATTCCCTCTCCAGGGGGAAAAGACCATAAGTCCTGTTTTGTTTTGAGGCCGCTCTTTCTGTGATTTCCCATCCACCAGAAACTCCATCATTGACCAAACAACATAACAACTTCACAAATTTTATTTTTAGAGCAAAAAAAAATTCCATTGGGAAAGATACCAGGATTAATAGAAGACCTGAGGTATTTCTGAGAAAAAGAGTTCCCCAAACACAGTTTTAAGTCTGACCCCCAAAATTTGTGAATTTCACTTTAACAGATCTTTATCAAATCATAGACATAGATATGGAAGTCATTATCAAACTTGATGAAATGCACGGAAGGTTTGGTGGGAACTTGGTAAATAATTTTACCTATCTTTTGGGTTCCATCTTTTTCGTCGTGCTGCATGCTTTTCCCTGCCAAGGAATCCCTGCCTAATTCCAAATTCACCCCTATTGGAGGACATCCTGGCATAATGTGGAGGTTGCTTACAATGTAGTCATCTAGATGGTGTTAAAGGTACACAACTATATCTTTCTTGTAGGTAATGTAGAAACAGGTCTTCATGGTCTGCACCTCATCTTGGACCACCCCAGTCCACTCCTCCATAGAGCCTGGCATGATGTGGAGGTTGCCTTCAAGGTAGTCAACCAGGAGGTGGTAAACGTACAAGACCGGATCTTTCTTGTAGGTAATATAGAACCAGGTCTTCATGATTGGCACCTCCTCTAGGACCATCACCTTCCAGTCATCCTTAGAGCCATTTGTGCCCTCAAATGTATGTTTCACTGCTCTGCCAACTATGGTGTTTGAGAGATGAGTGTCTGTCTCCTGAGGAAATGGTACGTTGTTAGGCAGGAACTTAAGGTTTAAAATCCTTTCATCACTGTGAAGCTCCAATCCATAGACACAATCTATCCCATCATACTTCAACAAATAGAGAGAGGGATTTGTTGGCAGTTGATCTAGAATGATGGCCTTCCACTGGGTGACTGGTTCATTGGCTTCCTTCCAGCCGTGAGAAATTCTGCGGCCGACAATATTCTCCAGGGCATCAAAAGGCCTCCTCAGTGTTTGCTTCTGGAGAGATGACCCATTCCTCTTTTGGACAGGTGGCATACATCTCATACTAAGAGGCATCTTCATCATGGCTGTAGACTTACTGAGATAGGCCACTGACCTCCTGGTCCGCTGTTTTTTGGATACCTTTCTGTGCTTGGGCTTCATAGCTGCCCACTCTCTAGGTTGAAAGAACTTTCCTTCTGTTTAATTCAGAAGCCAAGTCGTGGCCTCAACCATGAGTGCCTGCAAGGACAACAAGGGGAGGCTATGAGGTCAAGGCTCTTTTCTGGAAGAACTGTGGTGCAGGAGACAAAGATATTGATCAACAGGTTTGCATACCTAACTCTCATTTTCTCTTAAGAAATAAATAGGACAATTTGCAAATTTTTCTCTACAGCTCAGTATATCAATCTCAGAGACACATTCCTGCTGCCCAAAGGCAAATGACCTCAGCTGAGAAACCTACTTTCTGACTGACTAAGTCAATGAGATGAGAAGATATGCCTATCCCCGAAACGAGTAAGAAAAATCTGAACAGATAACAAAGAATTCGAAGGACATCCACATGTCTCCTTCGACATCAAGCTAATAGGTAGGGGGCTCAATCCAAGACAGTCTGGCCAAGGTCATGGCACTCCAATCCACTGGCTGTCTGCATTGGTTCTCCTGATCCAGACCCAGGTACATTACATAAAGCCATTCTGTGTCTTCATTGTGGAAGTGAGTACTGTGAGACCCACTTCAACCTGAAAGACTCATTATTCTGGGCAACAGCAGCCATTGAGAAATAATTAGTATCTTTTAAAACACCTATGGACAAAGAGGAGCTTTGCCATTTTAGTGGATTGATGAATTTGATATTGTTAGCAAAGATAAAGTGGGAAGAATAGCTGGTATTCACCATCCCCACAGCTATCAAATATAGGAGCTGGTAACAACAGAAATGGTGGACCCGCAGGACATTTGAAGGAAAACTTTTTTGTACGACAGAGGTCTTAGTTGCTTTGGAAACATATTTACCAAAAGAAAATGTCCTACCTCTCCAGATTCCATCTTCTGGAAATGTTCAGGTGCAAAAAGCCTGTTGAACAGTTGTGGAGACCAGTAGCTGAACTGTCCTCCTCAGGCACTGTGAGGATAATAAACCCACCTTCATGGAAGACTAGTGCTTTGAGTGGAACAGAGTTGTTACCCAACGAACCAAGGCTTTGTGACATCACCAAGGCTCTACTTATGTCAGAAATCCCCTCACAAGCTTGTTACTTCCCTATTTACCCACAGAAACATCCAGCATTCAGCTCCTCAAAAGCTGTATACAGCCACCAGGGGACCCAAAATAAGCCCCCACTCATCTTCCCAATTACTCAAGTCACACTCTTGCCCAAGCAACTCAATCCCTGTATCTTATTTTTCTGAAAAAGTCTTTGGTGTCTGAGTCAACAAATCACATGAAAGTTTTTTTTTCTTAGATCGCATCTCTCAATTGGTTATCTTCTATTGATTTTTTCTTCCTTCATAAATAATAAATTTCAAATTTCCACTTCCTTTCCTCCTCCCCCTAACTACTCACACAACCACCAATCCTCTCCACACCAATCCAGTCCTAATAGAGGGCAGGGTACCTTGACCTGTGGTAAGCCCTTGCCCCCCCTCCATCCAGATTGAGGATGGATGCATCTACATATAATATGATCGATTAAAGCCTGTATGTGCAGTACAGACAAATCCCAGTGCCATTATCATTGGGTTCTCCTTCTGCCCCAATTGTCAGCCACATTCAATGCTTCCACTTTGATCCCATGCTCTGTCAGTCCCAGCATAGCTGGTTTTGTTGATCTCCCATTAGCTCAGACACAGTGTCTCAGTGGGTGGACCAAGCCCTTGTATTGCTTAGTTTTTGCTCTTATTCTCTCCCCTTCAGCTCTTCAACTGGAGCTTGGTAGCTCAGTCTAGTTTTTTGATGTAGGTCCCTGTCTTTATCTCCATCCTTTTCTGTACAACAGTTCTATGGTGATATTCAAGATAGTCATCAGTCTGATTATGGGACAAAGCACCCGTAGTGCCTAGGGACATGGCACAGTGCAGGCACCCACAGCTCACCTGCCCAACGTCCTCGTTGGTGTCACCCCATGGCTTTCTGGGAACCCCTCTAGAGAGAAGCCTCTTACTAACCCCAGAACGGCACCCTAAGGTTGAGATATCAACAGTGTGTGTGCATTAACTTATGGGGGTGTGTTTGTGTGTTTAAGACACAATAACAGCAGATGGATTATAATATTGAAATTTCTTCTTATCTTGAGAAGAATACTTGCTACAGAAACACTATCACAGTAGTACTGAGAGTGTAGGCTGTCTCAGCATGGAGAAGTAACTGGAGCAAACCCCTAGTAGTTCAGCTCAGTGGCCCAAGAAAGATGGTCAAGGAAAGTCAATGAACTCAGGGATGGAAGTTAAAACTCAGGCTAAATAACATTCCAAATCATTTAGGCGGAACATGAGACACTCGTGCAACAGTCACAAGTGTCTAAAATGCCTGGAACTAGAATCTTAGGGCAGGAGAAGTTGTGGAGGTGAGAGTGCATGCCAAAAACTGACAGAATCTGGCAAAAGACATGTAAGCGTAACTAGCAAACATCCATGGAACCATGAATGGGAGAAAACCCTAAGAAGTCTGCACAAAAACATAACATCTTGACAATTCTGAGATTTAATGACAAAGGAGAGATCTTAAATATGTCACTGTCACATGGTGATGATTAACCCACTCCATTGCAGTGTGACCCCCTGACATGTTTAAGATACCTGTCGTTTCTGTCTGTATATTTACAGAGAAATTCACATTGCTTGCACAGATTAACTAGCAGCATGATTTACCACTCAATCAAAGGCAAAGCAAAGAAATCATGGACATGTTGTTGAATGCTGATGATGTTGTTGGGAGTGTTTGTGTGTTTTTTCTTCAAGGGAAATCATTGGTCACACAAATGCATGAAGCAGTGCCTGTCTCTGCCATGTACCTGAAAGCATGAAAAAAATAAACTAAAATAGATTTTTGTCACATACTGGTAAATTTTGCTGCTATGTCCAAATATGTGTGTTGCAGGAGCTCCTTCTGCTCCTTCAGGCTATAGCAACTGAGATAAAGGCCATTGGGGTGTGGTGTCTCTCTCTTTCAAAATGGAGCAACTGCCTTCAGCTTGGTCTCTTGCATCCATCTCCACATCCAGCTACTAGGCTGCTCTCCTCATCCTGCAGAGGGCTGTTGTCTGGCATGGCAATCTGTAAGGTTTGCCCCTTAAAAGAAATAACCATTTTATGAATCATTTTTCTAAACTGGTGTGGGAGATTGTTTGTGACTTACACCTTCCTATGTGATGAGAGCAACCAGGGTGTGAAGGGGGTTCTCACTGTTCATGTTGCAGAAGCCATGGCAGCAGGAGTAGGAGGCCTCTCATTCTCTGTAAGGAAATCAGTAAACATTGGGGACCAGTGAAATGATGCCCTGAAACATCAAGGCTTGAGCTTTCAGACCGCAATTCCTCCAGCTAGGGACTGGGTCTCCACAACCTACAAAACCTCCTGAGGACCAAGTATTCAGAATCAGAAGCCTGTGTGGGCCTTATTTCATAAAATCCTAGTGAGTACACCAATCGTTTTTTTTTTTTTTATGTACATCCTTTTGTCCCTCCAGAAACATTTGTATTTCCAATAAAGATAACTTGCTGGCTCTTTGGTGTCCTGAACATGCTCTAAGCTGATGGTGGGGCATTCTTACAACCTGGCTGTGTTGTTATGAGACCTTAATGGGACAGCAATTGTTTCAGAAATCAAAGGCAGTTAGGTTCAAACATGTGGTTTGCAGTGTGCTGGACACTTGGGTTGCCTATAGCTAATCTATGGAAAGATGGATTTCCTAAGAAGGGTGGCAGCACACATGGAGGCATGTAGTCTTACCTTTTCAAATGACCCATTTTGTGGCCTTACATCAGGCTCCTCTATTCTCCTCATCTTGGTTTCTTTACCAGATTAGGACAAAAATTAAAACTCAATGTCCTGGACATGAACACTGAATGAGTTATCTTGTGAGATCACAGTGACAGAGCTCATGGGAATCTGACTCATTGTACAGGCTTGCCAGGCATCAATCTGTAATCTGCCTAACTTACTGCGCAAGTGTTGCCATGGTTGCTCCTCTGTTCCTCCTCATATGGTCTCCATCTACAGAGAACTCAGAAAAATCCACCCCTGAGAGGGCAAGTTCTTTACAAATGAAAGTTTCTAGAACAGAAGAGACATAGTAGATTTATCTTGGCAACCTGTAGACACAAGACATGGGGAAATGGAAGAAGGGATTGAAGAAGATAGAGTCATGGAGGAATGGATAAATTCAATCATTCATTGGATAAGTGAGTGATCCAATGAAAGAGATGGCTAATAGGTTAAGTCAGACCCACAAAATTTGAGAATTTCACTTTAACACATCTTCATCAAATCATAGACATAGATATGGAAGTCACTATCAAACTTGATGAAATGCATGGAAGGTTTGGTGGGAACTTGGTAAATAATTTTACCTATCTTTTGGGTTCATCTTTTCGTTTTGCTGCACACTTTTGCCTGCTAAGGAATCCCTGCCTAATTCCAAATTCACCCCTATTGGACGACATCCTGGCATAATGTGGAGGTTGCTTTCAATGTAGTCATCTAGATGGTGGTAAAGGTACAGTACTGAGAAAATGCGTGCAAAACATCCTTCGATACTCCAACTGCAAACATTCTCATGCCCCACTAAAAGAAAAAGGCCTTTTCTGTGGTTCTTCAGAATAAGGGAGGAAGTCTATTCTCTTAATCCAGTGAAAATATAAGAGGGCTCAAAAGGCAAAGGTTTTTGCCACCAAGGCGTGGCAACCTGAGTTTGATCCCTGTAACTTGCATAAAGTAGAAGAAAACCAACACCATAAAAATGTCTCCTGAGTCCTTCAGGGTTCCTGCTTCAAGAAATGTTCCAGACATTCTGCAGGACACAGAAGAAAGTGTGACAAACTGCCATTAGAGGCAAAACAGCCTTTCAAATTCACTGCTTCATGGAAAAGTCTGCCAGATACTATGGGCCTGTAGGCTGAAGAAGGATTTCCCGATGTTACAGAAGAACTTTGGTTTACTGTCCAGGCAGCAAGATATCTCTGTCAAGTTTTAGAAGTTGCTTATAATGCTTATAATATATATTTCTTTTCTCTAGTAGTCTCTGAATCTGCTTTGCTGTTTCTTAATCATATAATATTGAGCAATTTGTGTCCTAAAATAGTATTTTGATTAATGTGGTGGTTTGAAAGAAAATGGTCCCATAAAAGCTCCTATATTTAAATGCTTAATCCCTAGTTGGTGGAACCATTTTGAGAAAGATTAGATGTGACCTCATTGGACAGGTGTTTCACAGGAGGGGGACTTTGAGATTTCAGAACCTAAGACAGGTCCAGCCCCTCCCTCCACCACCTCTGCTACCAACTTGTAAATCAGGTTAAAACTCCCAGCTACTCTCCAGTGTCATGCCTGTGTGCTGCCATGCCCCATGACGTGATGGTCATGGACTCACTCTCTGACCATGAGCAAGCCCCCAATTAAATGTTTTCTTTTATGAGCTGCCTTCATTATGGTGTCTCTTTACAATAGATAAGTAACTATGATAAAGTTGTTACATGGTATTGCTGTGACAGGACTGGTCAAGCTGCTTGTTAGAGGAATGTTGACTTGGGAACTCTGCATGAGGAAAGTGGTTGAATGTTTTAAGTGGGGCTTAAAAATGCTACAAGAGCTTTGAAGGCAGTAGTACTAAGAGCAGTGTGGAATATAGAGGCCCAGTTCAAGAGGTTTCAGGGTGAAACAGTATTAGAAACTGGAATAAAGTGAACACAAAGAAAAACATATATATCCTCCTGGAAACTGGAAGCAGACAAGAGCACTGGGCAAAAGTTGGGAAGGTAGGGATGGGATGGGATGAAGGGGAGGGGGGATAGAGAGGGGAGAAGGAAAGAATTAGGGAGAGCTTGGGAAAGTGGGATGGTTGCGATGGAGGAAGTGTGGATATGGGAGCAGAGAAGACGATATCTTAATTAAGGGAGCCATTTTAGGGTTGGCAAGAAACTTGGCTCTAGAAGGATTCACAGGTGTCCACGGGGATATCTCCAGCTAGGTCCTTGGGCGGTAGATGAGAGGGTGCCTGAACTGGCCTTGTCCCATACTCACACTGATGATTATCTTGAATATCACCATAGAACCATCGTCCAGCGATGCATGGAGATAGAGACAGAGACCCACATCAGAGCATTAGACTGAGCTCCTAAGATCCAGTTGAAGAGCAGAAGGAGGGAGAAGATGAGTAAGGACATCAGGACCAGGCGGGGTTGGTCCACCCACTGAGAGAGTGTGCCTGAACTAAATCCAGCTGGAGGCATGGGAGCTGACTGAGAAGCCAATGATAATGGCACTGAGATTTGTCTCTACTGCATATACTGGCTTTTGGGGATCCTAGTCTGTTTGAATGCACACCTTCCTAGGCCTGGTTGGAGGGGGGAGGGCCTTCCCAAATGGCAGGGTACCCTGCCCTCTTAGGATTGGTAGAGAAGGGGAAGAGTGAGTGGGGGAGTAACAGGGAAATGGGAGGAGGGGAAAAAGTGCAAATTTTGAATGGTATTATTTATAAAAAAATAAAAAAAATTAAAAAGAAACTGGAATAAAGACAATTCTTGTAATGTTTTAGCCAACAATGTGGCTGCTTTTGGCCCTTGTCCTAAGAACCTGCTTGAGGCTAAATTGAAGAGTTTTGGAACAATATTATTAGCAGAGATTTCATTCAAGACAGCATTGACTCATGGTTATTAGTAATCATTCTTAATGCAGCTCTAAAATGTAAAAGTGCTAAGCAAGTGTTCTACCACTGAGCTAAAACCCCAACTACTGGCTCAACAGCTACAAAGAAACACTGTACCCCCCAAAAAAGGAAGGAAGGAAGGAAGGTTGGAAGAAAGAAAGAAAGAAAGAAAGAAAGAAAGAAGGAAAGAAAGAAAGAAAGAAAGAAAGAAAGAAAGAAAGAAAAGTGCAAACAGGGAAAAGAGAAATACAAATGCACAATCTGAGGAGAAAAAGGAAGACCAGAATATAAAATACCTACACCTAGGTTTGTGCTGAAAGAGGTACAGATAAATGGAATGAAGGTAAAGATCCCACCTAGCTAACCATGAAACCTGCAAAAAGAAAATCCCTAGAGAATCTACTCCAAAAACAAAGTAAAGCTTATTCAACAAAGGAAAACACCAAGAGTTCAAAGTTTATACAAATGGAATCCAATGAGAGAGCCATATTCCATCCAAAATGTACAACAATACTTGCCTGACTTTAGAATCCAAAATACTGGAGTTAAGAGGTTGTGAAATCTTCCTCATTAGTTCAGAAAAAAATGTTACAGCCCTGATGGCATGTGGCTTGCAGGCCCATAGAGGCCATAATATAAAGCTGAGAACAAGAAGCTTGGATTTGTACTAAAGATCCAAGATGTTGGAGACTCCAGAGTCACAGTGATGCACTAACCCTCTGAAACTGTAAAATGCTTTCTTTTATAAATTAGCTTGGTATGTCTCTCTCTCTCTCTCTCTCTCTCTCTCTCTCTCTCTCTCTCTCTCTCTCTCTTTCTCTTCCTCCACCCCGTGTGTGGAAATAAATGAATAAAACTTCTAGTTCTTTAATTTATAACCAACATAGTAAAGATTACAGTTTAACTTTTTGTAAAACAATGTACTGAAGGTGGGGCTGAGAAGATTGCTTTGCACTGAGTACTTGCTGCTCTTCTAGGAGACCTGGGTTTGGATCACAGCAGCCCCATGAGTAAGTTCATGGACATGTAAGTTTAGTTCCAGGATATCTGAACTCTTCTCACCATGCCAAAAGACACCAGCACACACCTGGTACATACTCAAGACACACATACAAATAAAATAAATCTTTTTAAAAATAATCTTTTTAAAAATAATAAAGGCTACCCTCCTGCAACTTGGGTTGGACTTTAAAACACAGCTTGCTCCAATACTGATGGGACTTAAGAGGTGAGTGAACAGTCACATGGCAGGACGCCCCACTTTCTAGGACCTCCCCAGTGGGACAAAACTCCAGGTCCCTCCCCAACTCCCTCAGCTTTTCTAGCCAGCCAGCAGGAAGTTTCCTGTGGCTAGGATCTCCTCAAACCTAATCCCACCCATGGGACACCCCCCCCCAAGGTACTAGCCACACGCTGCCTAAGAGCTGAAAGCTTGCTATAATACTGAGGGGACCAAGAGCTTGCTACAACACTGAGGGGATTAAGAGAGCACGAAGTGAACACAACAGGAAAGAAGACTGAGAGAGCAGGCATATAGAGACCTCAGAAACTTCTGAGACAGACAGTGACAGTAAAGCATATCAAGAAAAACTCCCAAACACTCAGACAGCCACTTCAAGGACTGGACCAAGACACAAAAACACTGCAGGCCTCATTTGAAGGACTAGATGGGTAGGCTCCAAAGTAAGTATCCCTCCAACAACCTAAAAAGCAACATGGTAACACCAGAACCCAGTGGTCACACTCTATTGCTTAGGGTCTTAGGCATGCCCACCATGCCTTAACTCACTTAACAAACTGACTTCCCTTTCAAGTGATGCTGTGTGATCTTAAGTGACTTTTGGCCATTTGAACTTCTTCTGTTGAAAAGTCTCTGTTCAGCTCAGTGCCCCATTTTATAATTGGATTGATTAACCTTTTACGGTCTAATTTCTTGAGTTCTTTGTATATTTTGGATATCAGACCTTTGTCAGTTGCGGGGTTGGTGAAGATCTTCTCCCAGTCAGTGGGTTGCCTTTGCTCAACTTCCTTAGCAATCAGGGAAATGCAAATCAAGACAACATTAAGATACCATCTTACACCGGTCAGAATGGCTAAAATCAAAAACACCAATGATAGCCTCTGCTGGAGAGGTTGTGGAGAAAGGGGCACTCTCATCCATTGCTGGTGGGAATGCAAACTTGTGCAACCACTTTGGAAAGCAGTGTGGTGGTTTCTCAGGAAAGTCGGGTTCAACCTACCTCTTGACCCAGCAATACCACTATTGGGAATATACCCAAGAGATGCCCTAACATACAACAAAAGTATATGCTCAACTATGCTCATAGCAGCATTGTTTGTAATTGCCTGAACCTGGAAACAACCTAGATGTCCTTCACTGGAAGAATGGATGAAGAAAGTATGGAATATATACATATTAGAGTACTACTCAGCAGTAAAAAACAATGACTTCTTTTATTTTGCATACAAATGGACGGAAATTGAAAACACTATCCTGAGTGAGGTAAGCCAGACCCAAAAAGAGGAACATGGGATGTACTCACTCATATTTGGTTTCTAGCCATAAATAAAGGACATTGAGACTATAATTCGTGACTCTAGAGAAGCTAAATAAGAAGGTGAACCCAAAGAAAAACATATAAGCATCCCCCTGAATATTAACCTTCATCAGGCGATGAAAGAAGACAGAGACAGAGACCAACATTGGAGCACTGGACTGAAGTCTCACGATCCAAAGGAGGAGCAGAAGGAGAGTGAGCACGAGCAAGGAACTCAGGACGGCGAGGGGTGCACCCACACACTGAGGCAATGGGGATGATCTATCGGGAACTCACCAAGGCCAGCTGGCCGGGGACTGAAAAAGCATGGGACAAAACCTGTCTCGCTGAACATAATGGACAATGAGGACTACTGAGAACTGAAGAACAATGGCAATGGGTTCTTGATCCTATTGCATGTAATGGCTTTGTGGGAGCCCAGGTAGTTTGGATGCTCACCTTAATAGACCTGGATGGAGGTGGGTGGTCCTTGGACCTCCCACAGGGCAGAAAAACCTGCTTGCTCTTTGGGCTGAGGAGGAAGGAAGACTTTATTGGGGGAGGGGGAGGGAACGGGAGGTGGTGGCGGGGAAGAGGCAGAAATCTTTAATAATTAAATTAATTAATTAATAAAAAAATCAGCAAGGAAAAAAAAGGGATGCTGTGTGGAATAAACTTACAGAAAACAGAAATAACAAGTTGTGGCTATAGCACAGGTATACTGAAGTAGAAACTATTGGGTCAAATCAGAGATGTAGCCCTACAAATGGAAAATAAGTAAAGCTAAAAAACCACTTTTTAAAACAAACACAAAACCTGATGCCCTCCCCTTGCAAAGTGATTAGCTGTAAACAAAACGCTTATGTCAGCACTCAGCCTGGATCTACACTGCATCATGTAGGAAAAAAAGGTCTATTAAACACCTCTTGGTACTATTAGTAGTACAAAAATGAAAGCCAAGTCCTAATAATGTACTGTTTGCTGATAATAGTTAAAAGAGATAAATACTTAAAATATCATAAATAACAGTCCCACCTAGTGTGACTCAAAAAGAACAAATAATATTCCCAATCTAATTATGGAAACATCTCCAAATAGTACAAGTCATGAAAAGTAAGCAGCCCTACCTAGTGTGACTCAAAAGAACAAATAAAATTCTTAACCTAATTATAGAAATATCCCCAAGATGTATAACCCCAGCAGCAGAGACATTGAGGGCACACTGAATAAATGGGACCTCCTGAAACTGAGAAGCTTCTGTAAAGCAAAGGACACTCTCATTAAGACAAAAAGGCAGCCTACTGACTGGGAGAAGATCTTCACGAACCCCGCAACAGACAAAGGTCTGATCTCCAAAATATATAAAGAACTCAAGAAACTAGACGTTAAAATTATAATTAACCCAATTAAAAAATGGGGCACTGAACTGAACAGAGAATTCTCAACAGAAGAGTTTCAAATGGCCAAAAGATACTTAAGGTCATGCTCAACCTCCTTAGTGATCAGAGAAATGCAAATCAAAACAATTTTGAGATATCATCTTACACCTGTCAGAATGACTAGAATCACAACCACCAAGGATAGCCTTTGCTGGAGAGGTTGTGGAGAAAAGGGTACCCTCATCCATTGCTGGTGGGACTGCAAACTTGTGCAACCACTTTGGAAATCAATGTGGCAGTTTCTCAGAAAAATTGGGATTAACTTACCCCTGGACCCAGCAATACCACTCTTGGCAATATACCCAAGAGATTCCCTATCATATGACAAAAGCATTTGTTCAACTATGTTCATAGCAGCATTATTTGTAATAGCCAGAACCTTGAAGCATCCTAGATGTCCTTCAATGGAAGAATGGATGAAGAAAGTGTGGAATATATATATACATTAAAGTATTACTCAGCGGTAAAAAACAATGACTTCTTGAATTTTGCATGCAAATGGATGGAAATAGAAAATACTATCCAGAGTGAGGTAACCCAGACCCAAAAAGAAGATCATGGGATGTACTCACTCATCATTGGTTTCTATTCATGGATAGGGGCCACTGAGTCTATAATTTGTGATCCTAAAGAAGCTAACAAGTGTGTACACCCAATGAAAAACATAGTTATCTTCCTGGCTATGGGAAATAGAGAGAATTGCCGGACAAAAATTTAAAATCTTGGGAGTGGTGTGGGATAGGGGTGAGGGGAGATGGGGAGAGAAACGTGTGAAGGAGAGGATGAGGGGAACTTGAGGAAACGGTATGATTGGGGTATAGGAAGGTTGGATAGGGGAACAGGGAACTCATATCTTAGTTAATGGAACCACATAAGGGTTGGCAAGAGACTTGAACTTGGAGTGGCAACCAGGTGCCCAGGGCAATGTCCCCAGTTAGTTCCTTGGGCACCTGAGGATAGGGAACCTGAAATGAACCTATCCTATAGCCATAGTGGTGAATATGTTGCATATCACCATAGAAACTTCATCTAGTGATGGATGGAGAGAGAGACAGAGACACACACTGGAGCACCAGACTGAGCTCCCAAGGTCCTAATGAGGAGCAGAAGGACTGAGAACATGAGCAAGGAAGTCAGGACCACGAGGGGTGCACCCACCCACTGAGACAGTGGGGCCGATCTATTGGGAGCTCACCAAGGCCAGCTGGACTGTGACTGAAAAAGCATGGGATAAAACCGGACTATCTGAACATGGCAGACAATGAGAGTTGATGCTAGAGTCCAAGGACAGTGGCACGGGGTTGATCCTACTTCATGTTTTGGCTTTGTAGGAGCCTAGTCAGTTTGGAAGTTCACCTTCCTAGACCTGGATGGAGTGGGGAGGAACTTGGAATTTCCACAGGGCTGGGAAACCTGACTGCTTTTGGGACTCGAGAGGGAGGAGAAGAGAAGTGGTGGGAGCGGGAGGGTGGCAGGCAGAGGCGGAGGGAAATGGTATTCAGGGAGGATGATAGTGCATACTTTCATTTTTTTCAATTTTACTCAGATTTATTAAAGTATAATCAACAGATAAATTTACAGGGTAAATGTCCTAATGCAGATAAACATTACAAAATGTCTAAGTTGAAGTAACCAACTATCTTCTCACTTACCTATCACATTTTATTGCTGACATTTAAGATCCACACTCTTTGCAATTTTCAAGTATGTGTTTCTCTTATTCCTTAAAAAGACAACATTTATTTAGCTTTATAATTCTGGGCTACAATACTTTTACAGCGATTTCTGATCTTCAATAAGGAAAGTATGCTGGATCTTGTCATGAACGTATTTAGCATACATGGATTCAACATAGGCCCCGCTGAACCATTCTGATTCTGATGGTGTCATGAATCTCACCACTAACCCGTTAAAGATGAAATGGGCACACACCGCATGCAGATTTTGGTGTTTTCTCAATCTTCTTTGTATGAAAGTAAACAATTCTATTACAAGGGTTTTCTATTCCAATCTATTACAGCATAGTTTTGTCAGAGGCATTTTCTAGAAACTGTGATGATACATCAATCACTGAGCCTTTCTAAAGAGCTACATTATTGTTTATAGCAATTGTGATGTATAATTGACCTCTAGAACATACTCAGCCTAACTAAAACTTTGTACCCTAGGAAGAATATCTCCCTATCTCCTCTCCCCAGGCAGCCTCTGATAACCACCATTTTAGCCTGTCTCTGAGTTCAACTTTTTATATTGTATTTACAAGTTAAAACAATCAGTATTTCCATGTCTTTCAGTTCTAGGCTTATTTCATTTATTATACTGTCTTCCAGATTAGATCACATAAAATGATGGGATTCCCTTCATTAAGTATGAGTTGTCTTCCACTGTGTGTATACATGCATGCTTGTAAACACCATGCTATCGTTTTCTATTGCTGATCATCTTGTTTCTACTTTTAACTTTCTGAGGGATCTCCATACTATTTTCCATAATGACTGTACCAAGCCATAATTCCACCAACAGCCTATAGAGATTTTTATTATGTCTTTACCAAAATGACTTTGTCTTTTTTTCTTTTTTTTTCTTTTCTATTATTCTTTTTTTTGGGGGGGGTAATACTGCAAGGTGATCTTGAGTTCACTATGCACTATGTAGCCAAGGGTGCCCTTACCTAGGTTGAACTCCTAGTTCTCCCACTTCAGCCTTCCAAGAGCTGGGATTAATGTGTGCACCACAAGCTTTTCTTCTTTTGTCTTTTCCACAATGACCATCTGAACAGAGAAGAGGTAATAATATGATATCTCACTTTGGTTTTGCTTTCATTACTCTAATGATTAGTGATATCAAGTATTTTTTCATAGAACTATTAAAAAGAAGCCACTTTCTGATTCATTACTAGTATCACATATAAGTACTTATAGTTTAAAACTGACTTAAAAACTTCAAGCAAAATAGAGCCCTTACTTAGAAAGACGTTCTTCCTCTAGAATTATGCAAGAAACATTTTGCAATTCCCTGCTCAATAAAAATGGTCTTTTCTAGTTGAAAAGCTAATCTTGATACATGATTGCAAAGAACACTGTCTTGCAGGCAACTCTATCTTGAGAAGTCTATAGCCACCCTTACTACTGTGTGTACAACTGCCACTTTCCTTAACACACACACACACACATGTGTGTGCTTCTGTATATTAAACCATTTCCTCAAAAAATAATAAAAATAAAAAAAACCTCAACCTTTCAGGAAAAAACAATTCTGCTCATCCTTAATTTAAAAAGAATTGAAGAAAAAAAAGTAGTAGGTAGAGGTCAGTGGTGAGTACCTGAGTGCAAGAAGCCCTGAGTGATATATAAAACAAATGAGCACATGAAAAATGTTAAACATCATTAACAACAAGAACTAAAATGAAAACTACAATGAAGCCTGATGCAGTAGCTCAAATAGAGGCAGGAGAACACCAGGAGGTCAAGAGAAGCCTCAGTTACCTAAGAACTAGTTGGAAAAAAACAAAACACAAAACACCTACAGTTAAAACTGTTACATATATAATACAGACTAACCAAATTTCTATAAATGGCAACACCAAATGCTAGTAATGATATGAAGGAATTAGAACATTTTGGCAAGCAAGTTAGTTACAATAACACTAGCAATTCTACTCATGGATAAGCTAAAAGAATCAAAAACAGATGTTCAGGCGAGCAGTGGTGGTACACAGCTTTAGTCCCACCACTCATAAGGCAGAGGCAGGCGGATCTCTGTGAGTTAGAGGCCAGCTTGGTCTACAAGAGGTAGTTCCAGGACAGTTTCCAAAAGCTACAGAGAAACCATGTCTCGAAAAGAACAAAAAAACTAAATTTAAAAAAAAAGAAAAGCATATGTTCAATGACAAGTCTATATGTATATGTTTATATAAGAGCTTTATTCATAATAGCCAAGACCCAGAGACAACCAAGATGTCTTCATGAATAAATGATAAATTGTGGTACAGTTATATTGTGGCAAACTTCTCGGCAATTAAAAAAAAGTACACTGTTGTTACATTATAACAAAAGGATAAACCTCAGCGCTAAGTGGAAAAAGTCAATCCTAGAATGTTAGGTAGGGTATATAAGTTATGGTTCTTTGAAAACCTGATACAAAAACACATGACCTGTTGTCAGGTTGGAAGAGAAAATACAGGCAGAGGGAAATGGGCAAAGATATAAAAAAGGTACCCTGAGCATTCCTTGTGAGGATGAAGTATGTCAATTTGACTCTCAGGGTACAATTTCAATACTGTGGACCTGACATTGTAGTTTTATAAGATGTAATCAATGGGGAAAACTGAGTAAAGAGTACAGAGGAATCCCTATATTATTTTGTTCAACTACATGCAAATTTATAGTCATCTAAAAATGATTCAAAACCTAAAAGATACATTCACTCAGATCCACATCTATTTTAAATGTTTTCTTGCCAGCGGTTCTCATTGTGTACCCCAGACTACCTTAGAACTTGATACACAGACCAGGCTGCATACAAATTTGAGTTTCTCCTGCCTCCACTTCCCAAGTTCTTGGATGACAGGCTTGCACCACCATGACTATCTGAATGCTTTCAATTATATTTCCTTTGGACCTCAAAGCTGTTCTCACCCCACCTTCTTCTTTGTTTCTCCAAGGCTCATGGTCTCCACTGACCGTCCTTCTTTACCAATGTCATAAAGTCCTTCACCTCACACAAACCCAAACATTTGGCCAGCTCTATTATTACCAAATGTGCTCCATAAAAGCCACTCCTTAAATCAAAGTCCATATGAAAACCAATCAGGTCCAGAGTCTGTTATTTTTATACATCCATATTGCTTGACAAGATCACATTCCATACAGAACCTTTCGAAGTTTACTGTTTACTCGCAGCAGAGCTTCCCCAGGAAACACATTGTTTTCACAGCAATGATGCTTGCTCTCTTACTTGACTATTTCACCAAACAATGTGTGTTTCAAAGTTCTAAATTACAGGAAATAGGAGGAAGAATTTTTAAAAATGGCAAGCACAAATGTAAAGAAACAAGTAAAGACACAATTTTCAAAATAGAAAAAAATACAAATTTTAAAAGTACAGATGCTGCCCGGAGTGGTGAGACAAGCCTCTAATCCCAGCACTTGGGAGTCAGAGGCAGGTGGATCTCTGCATTCCAGGAGAGCCTGGTCTACAAAGCAAGTTCCAGGAGAGCCAGGACTACACAGAGAGACCCTGCATCAAAAAACCCAAAAGAATAACAATAATACAGATGCTGCCAATAAAAAGAATGAAACTAGACAGGGAATATGTATGAAGAAACTGGTATTCTACTCTGTAATGCCAGAACAACAAACATGCTTGAGATCATATCAGGCCAATAAAACTTCCTACAAAACCAGGTCTATAAAGTCTATTCTTCTGCAATTTTAACAACAACAACAACAATAAAAAAAAACTATGTAAACTGAGGGCAGCAAAATGACTTATCAAGTAAAAGTACTTGCTGCACATGCCTAATAAATTACATTCAATCACCAGAATCCACTTAAAGGTGGAACAGGAACATATCCGCAAACTTGCACTCTGACTCTACACACACAACAAAGCACACAAACGTATGCACACACATACACACAAAAAGGTAAATTTTTAAAATTTTATATAAAGCAATACTTTAATTAAAGTCATCCTTTTTGACAAACGAACATCATTACTAATCTAACATACAATGTAACAATTACATGGAGTCTTAAACCCCAAAAGAATGGAAATATTCAAATGTCCCAGGTTTGGTGATGTGCACCCATAACCCCAGCATTAAGGTGGAATTGGCAGCAGTAATAAGCATCATCCTAAACTGCATGAGTTCTAGGCCAGCTTAGACTACAGAAGACTACGTAAGACTATCGACAAAAATAAATAAATAAATAATTAATTAATTAAGCTAAATACATAAATACCCAAATACTTAGAACTATTTGTGGCTTTTATTACTGGTTTAGCTTTTGCATAATCACCAATCTATTCTCAAAGCACATAACTAAATGAAGAACCAAATGTAGTACAATGCAAGATGCATGTTAACACTTCAAGACATAACAGTAGGTGGCAATTTACAGAGCCCTAACTCTATGTGCACCATTACAAAAAACACTAAAGCTGGGTGTCTGATCCCATGCCTTCAATAGTCTGGAGGCAGAGACAGGCAGATCCTTTGAGTTCGTAGCCAGAAAGTACTACATAGCAAAACCCTGTCTCAAAACACAAAACAAATAACACTGACGCTAACAACTGTGTTCTAGACTGCTTAGATGTTTCAATATGTAGCTTATATTTTAAAGTCCTAAATTAGTTGTACAAATATCTCTTACATGCTTAAATTTATCACTCACTTATTGAGAATTATCTAAACTCTTAAAAAAAAACTTCATCTGGAGCAGGATAAGTTACAGACATTTCAATTAAATTATTTCCTTGGTCAGAAATAAATGTTCCAGCCAGCATAGTTTCTACATTACTTATCTTTTTTAACTTTATTTAACTTTATTTCATGTGCATTGGTATAACGATGTCAGATTCTCTTGAACTGGAGTTACAGACAGCTGCGAGCTGCCATGTGGGTGCTGGGAGTTAAACCTGGGTGTAGCGTGAGGGGTCCAGTTGGTTGGGGATAATGTCGCGCCCGGTACCCCACAGAAACAGCTGACCTGAGCTAGTGAGAGCTCACTGACTCTGGACTGACAGCAGGGGAACCTGCAGAAGACCAAATTAGGCCCACTGAATATGGGGGACAGTGTAAGGCTTGGGCAGTCTGTGGGGCCACAAGCTATAGGACCAGGATTTATCCCTAGTACTTGAACTGGCATCTAGGAGCACATTCTTTTTGGAGGGATAACGTTGCTCAGGGGAGGGACCTGCCTCAAGGTGAAGTGTCAGACTTTGTTGACTCCCCACAGGAAGCCTTATCCTTTATGAAGAGTGGATGGGGGAGTGGGATGGAGAAGGTGAGGGAAGCAGGAGGAGAAGAAGGGGTGGGAATGGGGATAGTTATGTAAAAGGAGGAGACTGTATGTTTTAAAAAATCTTAATTAAAAAAAGTAAAGATAAAAATTAAACATTCTTCTGATGTCTATTTTTTTATAAGTAAAAATCTTGGAGAATAAAGCAATCTGATTTCCTAATTGGCAGCTGCTATACACTCCCTTGCTCTAAGTGCCTTCAGCAAAGGGGATGTCAGTCAAGCAGACAACCAAATCAGCCTTACACCACTGGAAATTTGGAACATTCTGGGACTGCCTTAGGGAAGCTGCAGAATGATCACAACTGCTTGCTCTAATCTCCAGAAAGGAAAACATGAGTCAACACACACAGACACACAAAAAAACAGGACATAGGACATTGTTCTTAACAATTCCAAAATGGAAATGATCATAATATGCACCACCTTCATGAACAAATAAAATGTGATACAAGTACATTCATATAATGGAGTTTATTCAGCAATAAAAAGAAATAAATTCAGATACATAGCCATATGGATAAACCTTGAAAACATTTCTGTAAGTAGCAAAAAAAATTGTATAAATATATTTACACTAAATGTCCAGATGTCCACAACAGCAAGTGTGAAGCTGAATGTGGTGGTGCACTACTGTAATTACAGCATTTAGGAGGTGGGGCAAAAAGATCTAGAGCTCAAAGTTATTCAAGAAGAGCCTTGAAAAAAATACACAAAACAGGAAAGGAAGAATGGCATGGAAGAGAGACAAATAATGGACAGTGATTCTCAAAGAATATGTGTTTGTTTGGGGAAGGTAAAATAGTCCTAAATTAGACTGTGGTGATTGCTGCACAACTCTACCAATATACTGCAAGCCACTCAGTTACACATTTATTTGTTTGTTTCTTTGTTTATTTATTTATTTCTGGTTTTTCAAGAAACGGTTTGTCTGTGAAACAGCCCTGGCTATAAAAGACTCCACAGGGAACTAACTGCCTGCCTCTGCCTCCTGAGTGCTGGGATTAAAGGTGTGCATCACCACCACCTAGGTAGTTACACATTTTAAACAATATGTAGATCATATGCTATCATATGAATTATATCTCAGTAAAGCTACTCCTTAAAGATAGGGTTTCATATACTCCAGGCTGGTCTGGAACTTGCTATGTAGCCAAAGATGACTCTCTTAACTCCCTGTCTTCCTGCTGTCACCAACCATGTGCTGGGATACATAAAATAACACTTGGGTATGAAGCTATTTTTTAAATGGCAATGTATTTTATTATTCAAGGTAAAAATTTTAAAAACAAAATTTTAAGTACAATTAGAGTGAATGTCAATTGCTCTGACCCACCAAGCAAAATACGGAAATGATTATTAGTTAAATAATGTGGTAAATAAGAAGGTCATTGGTCATAGAAATAGAGACATGGGATTTTAAAAATGAAAAACAGAGCTACTGTTCACAACTTACTTGGAATAAGAATGTTAATACTTGAGATGTGAGGGTAATTCGGCAGAGATATCATAATCCTATTGATCACCAAATTGACAGGCTGATATGGCTAGCTAGGAAGGTTTTCCCTTCCCTCCTCACTGTCCTAAGTGTGACCTTCTCAAGCTGCACTGAAGAGGATGGCCCTCTCTGATAATTGACTTTCTTCAGCCAAGAGTTGAAGTATAGCTGTATTTTTATGCCATAGCCTCAAAAGAAGCTCTCAGCCAGGATAAATTGGTACAGGCCTTAATCCCATCTGGAGAAGAAAAGGCAGGCAGATTTCTGGAAGTTCAAGGACAGCATGATCCATGTGGCCACGCACAGGAGGAGAAATGGCTCAGAAGATAAGAGCACTGACTGCTCTTCTAGATGACCTGGGTTCAATCCCAGCATCTACATGGTGGTTCACAACCATCTCTAGTGAGATCTCATACCACCTTCTAGCATGCAAAAATACATGCAGGCAGAATTCTGTATACATAATTGATGGAGGAAGGTCATTGGTTAAAAAATAAAAAAAATCTGCTGGGCGCTCATAGGTTAGTACATAGGTGGGTGGAGTAAACAGAACAGAATGCTGGGAGGAAGAGGATGTGAGCTCATACACCTTAGCTCTGCTCTCTGGGACAGATGCAATGAAGCGCCGACCCAGGATGGAATTAGGCTAAAATTTTCCCGGTAAGCGCACCTTGGGGTCCTATACACATTATTAGAAATGGTCTAGTCCAGGTGTGAGTTAGCCAAGAAGAGGCTAGATATAATAGGCCAAGCAATGTTTAAAAGAATACAGTTTGTGTGTTGTTATTTCGGGGAATAAGCTAGCCAGGCGACAAGGAACTGGGGCGGCAGGAACACAGCCCACAGCTCCTACTACAGAATGGCGCCCAATGTGGGGCTCAAACCCAGGACCCTGAGATTAAGAGTCTCATACTCTACTAACTGAGCTAGCCGGGATGATGACACACTGCGAATTGCTTATTCGACCCCAACATGGTATGATAGACCACGGCCTCCTGAAGGGTTGCTGTGAATACCCTCAAAAAATTGCTTCGCTCAACTGCCAACTGAGATGAAACTAGCAGACAGGTTATCCCGTAAAAGACCTGAATGACAGCGGCCCCATTCAGCAGGAAGCAGTTTGGAGAGAAATAACTGCGTCCATATTCCCAAATATTGTTTTTAAATGTTCTTTTACATTTAAAGGGGGATACAATATAGGTATAAATCATTTGCATTGATATGGATTTTGCATCAGTGATTTAAATTTAAGGTCAATTTGTTATATGTATTTCTGATATTGATTAAGGTATTGTGATTGTGTAGCTCATGTAAAAATGTTATGTATATAAGCTGTTAATGAATAGTTATCTATAATAGTAAAGTTTGTAGTCATGTTAGATTTTCTAGATTACATAGATATATTTTAGATTGATATTCTTCATATATTTCAAAGACTACAGAATATGCTATTTAATGTTTATATAACTTAGGACTTTTCATGACAATGAGACACTCTACTCCTGGCAGCACCAATCTACTTCAAGAAGAAAATGGGCATCAAAGAGGATCCTTATGGAGTTTGATAGCCATTTGGGCAAGAAACTGCTCTTGCCTGGACTGTTGCATAAACTGGACACAAATAACCCACAGAGAGAGGCCTGCTGAACCTGCCTAAAGGTGAGATGAGCTTTCAGGGTCCCTGATTCATGAAAGAGTCTGACAGACATCCTGTAGGACATAGCAGATAGTGACTGAACTGCCTTTGAAATTTCCTGCTTCATGGAAATGTCTGCTGG
The DNA here is from genome assembly GCF_950005125.1 of Chionomys nivalis. NCBI lineage: Eukaryota > Metazoa > Chordata > Mammalia > Rodentia > Cricetidae > Chionomys > Chionomys nivalis. The sequence goes on along the minus strand of NW_026646888.1, from coordinate 1,088,482 downwards.
AAGCTATGGGCCTGTAGGCCAAAGACGGATGCCCCAATGGTACAGAGAATCTTTGGGTGACTGTCAAGGCAGCGAGATGTCTCTGTCATTTCTAGATTTTGAAAGCTGCTTATTTCTTGTTTGCTTAGGTAATATTGTATCTTTCTGGAGTCTTTGATGGAGTTGAAGAATAGTTAGTTATAGTTATAGTTTTCCTTAGGTATGATAAAGATAAAATAGATGTAAATATTGTAATGCTTACTTGATAACTGTTTTGTTATATGTAATTTACCTATGTTAAAGTTAAAGCCTTCCTTTTTTTTTGTTTAATCAGAAAAAGGGGAAATGATGGAGTAAGGTCATTGGTTAAAAACAAAGAAACTGCTTGGCCCTCATAGGTTGGAACATAGGTCGGTGGAGTAAACAGAACAGAATGCTGGGAGGAAGAGGAAGTGAGCTCATACACCTTAGCTCTGCTCTCTGGGGCAGATGCGATGAAGCTCCACCCCAGGATGGACGTAGGCTAGAATCTTGCCGGTAAGCGCACCTTGGGGTGCTACACAGATTATGAAAAATGGGCTAGTCCAGGTGCGAGAGTTAGCCGACAAGAGGCTAGATATAATGGGCCAAGCAGTGTTTAAAAGAATACAGTTTGTGTGTTGTTATTTCGGGGCATAAGCTAGCCAGGCGACCAGGAGCTGGGGCGGCAGCAACACAGCCCACAGCTCCTACTACACATAATAAATAAATAAATATTTAAAAGAGTACTGGCTGCTCTTTAAGAGAACCCAGGTTCAAATCCCAGCACCCAAGCCTGTCTGTAACTCCAGTTCCAGGGCTTATGACACTCTCACACAAACATACATGCAGACAAAACACCAATGAAAATGAAATAAATTGTAAAAAAATTTAATCCAAATCCGCTAACAATTTAGTCAGGAAAAACAACTAAAACATAGAGGGTCATGTGATAGTTCCTGAACTTTCTTTTATGTTGCTACTTAACAATGTTCCCATAAAGTAAAAGGCTTCGTAATTCATGCACAAGCACAGAACCAGAAGAAAAAGTGTTCAGTAATAATAATGAGATAATCTGGGGAGGATGCATAACATGTTTAAATTATAACATATACATTACTAAAGCCAAGAGGCCAGAAAATTAAACACCAAAATCCAGTTGCTACAAATACATTACTAGTGCTAGACACGTGGCTCAATTAATGGGATGTTCACCTAATAGGTAGCAAGCCGTAGGTACACTCCCGAGCATGGCATAAGACTAAGCACAGTGTATCCTAGATGGTAATCCCGGCACTTAGGAAGTGTGGGTTTGATGAGGATGAGAAGTTCAAGGGTTTTCTCAACTATCCGGCAAGTATGATCACAGCCTGGGATAGAGGAAACTACATCTCCCATGTAAAAAATTAAAATGTTTTACACTGAGGATTAACATATTAATTACAGTAAACTAAATTTATGGTACTACCTAAGTTATTTATTGTATAAAACAACAGCAACTGAAAACCACAAGCAACTCAAGACAACACGGATGCTGCTCTGATAAGGAATCCTGCCTAAATTTGGTCCTAAATAGTCAATTCAGCAGCCAGATTTCCTAACAGACGAGAACAGAACATTTCTAGTCACTGAAAGCCAAACAGTAATAGCCACACATTTAGGAGAGGATTAGTGAGGGGACCTGGGCTTTTATAAAGGACTATGAAATGAAAATCACTGGCCTTCAACAACACAAGAAAACAGGGAATGAGAGGAGCGTGATTATGATACAAAGAGGACAGGGGAGCAATTGTGTGAAAGAACTGGCAGAAAAAAGGGCGGGGCGGAGAGCTAAAAGGCCACTGGTGATTCAACTAAATGGTAAAGCATTGTTGCTTTATCTAGTTCAAACTTTAGCACCGGAAAAGGAAAAAAAAAGGAAAAGGAGAGCGAGGTACAGATGACTAAGGACAGTTATTTCCAGGAGATAGGACACTGAGAAAACTTGCTTGAAACTAACAATGGAGCCTGGAGAAGAAAGCTGTGCAAGTAAAGCTAAAAGCAAAGGTCCCGGGCCTTCGGTCACTCTTTCCCTGGGACAAATTTCCCCATGAAATGATTAGTGACGCCTTCTGGAGGGAGGAACGCGGACCCAATGCTGTGCAAGGACTGGTAAAGCGATTTTCCATTCAGATTGAAGGGAGACCCAAAAGCACCACAGGAAAGGACCAGATGGAACTGGTTCTAGGACACAAGGAAACTGCGGGGATTCAAAATTGGTCTTGGTGGACAATTTTCAACAGGAAGTATAGCATATGGTAATCCCCAACTAAGGCAGAACCAAAGTAGTGAAGAATCTGTGGGCTGGGCACAGTTCAGTGGAAAAGAGCTTGCCTGGCACACTGGGTTCTATTCCCAGTGCCACAAAAAAAGGAAGAGGAGGAGGAGGAGAAGGAGGAGGAGGAGGAGGACAAGGACAAGGAGGACTAGGAAGACTAGGAGGAGGACAAAGACTAGGACCAGGGAGGCAGAGTCTGGGATGGGAACTAGAAACCCAGTTTCCCTCCCCCGTGACCTTGGACAAGTCACTTCACTTCCCCATGCCCTCTGCTACTGGACAACAGTAACTGTGTCCCTGCGGTAGGACTGCTCAATGGCTTCCATAGTGGTATTAGCACAGCAATTCGCACAATGCCTTCTGCTCTGTGTAACAAGTGCAAGGTAATTAACCAGGTCCATTTGATGGGTCCACAGGCAATGCTGGTGGAAGCTCTCAGAGAAGGAGGCAGGGCAGGGAGAAGGAGCAGGTCCAGGAGCTGGCAAGGTCCCAGGGCTGCAGTTGGGTGAGGTCGTCCTCACGAACAGAGCTCTCAGGTGAAAGAAGGTGGGAGAACTCTCCCCCAGGAATGACATCACCAGGATGCTCTCATCCCTTCATGCAGAGATGGTGCCCTCTCCTGACTGAGGAGCTACTGCCTGAAAGGAGCTGCGGCCCAACAGAGGCAAGCCTCACCCTCTCTCCAGACAGGCTCCCAGCACAGCATCGCCCAGGATGCGGGAAAACTGGGGCTCTCCCCTCTGCCAGCGGCTGCACTCCGCCCGCTCACACTGGCCCTGACCCCGCCCTGGTACCTGAGCATGGGCCAGATACAGGCCATGTCTGTGCTCTCGAACTCCCTCAGGATCTGCTCGTGCTCCGTGGTGGTCTCCAGGCTCTCCTCCGCCATCTTTGCCTGTTCCATCGCATGGCAAGGCCTCATGGCCCTCACTCACCAGGGACCCCCAGCTCCCTGAGCCTAGGTTCTGTGGCTGCTGGCTCAGCACCCTGCAGAGCGACCCCGCCCTCGGAGGAGACGCCCCCAGTCGTCACTCTGAGTGCCAGAATCCTGCACTGCCGCATGGGATTGGTAGTTCGCTCAGTGATGCCAAGCTGGGTTCTATCCTTTCAATCGTTGGATCTGTGCCAATTGCTGCGACTTTGATATAGACAGAGCACTTTACGACACATGTATACAGTGACATTAAATCAGACAGTGATATTAACTCTTCACAGTTTTTTTAATGTGTATGGGTATTTTGCCCTACAAGTTTGCTTGGTACCAAAGGAAGCTAGAAAAGGGTGTCAGATCACCTGGAATTGGAGCTACAAATGATTGTGAGGTGCCCTGTGGTGCAGGGAATGAAACTCCAATCGTCTGGAAGGGTTATAAATGCTCTTATCAATTGATGCTTCTCCACAGACCCTAAATATGAGGCCGAAGTCGCCCTGGAACTCAAGATCCTCCTGCCTCCACCTCTTTTTATTCCTTTGAAATTATAATATAATTACAAGTTTTCTCCCTTCCCTTCCCTCCCTTCAAAGCCTCCCATATACCCCTCCCCAGTCTCCTTCAAAATATGATCTCTCTTTTCACTGCTATCACATGCATATATATATATATATATATATATATATATATATATATATATGTCAGTTTGCAAAATGTAACATGTATTATGTTTGAGGGGATGACAGTTTCTGCCTCGACCTCTTTTCTTATCTGATTATTTTACATCCTGACCTTCTCCCCATAGTCCTCTCTCTCATTCCACCCCTCATTCCACCCCTGAATCCCCTCCTCTTCAGTCTCCATCCAGGAAAGAGCAGGTCTCCTAGCATTATCAATAAATCATGACATATCAAGTTACAGTATGACTGAGCACCTCCCCTGTATTAAGGGTGGGCAGGGCGACCCAGTATGAGAAGTAGGATCGCAGAAGCCAGTATAAGAGTCGGAGACAGACCCTGTTCCCGCTATTAGGAGTCCCACAACTGTAGAATATGCAGAGTGCCAATGTAGGTCCCATGCAGGCTCCCTGGTTGTCGGTCCAGTCTCTGCGAACCCTTATGAACCCAAATTAGTTGACTGGGTGAGCATTCCCATGGTGTCCTTGATCACGCTGGCTCCTATACATCTTTTTCCTCCTCCTCCTCCTCTGCAGGATTCCCAGACTCCATCTAATGTTTGGCTATGGGTCTCTGCATCTGCCTCCATAAGTTGTTGATAACACCTCTCTGATGACAATTGGGCCAAGCACTAATCTGGTTACTGGAGACAGCCAGTTCAGGCTACTTATCCACTGTTGCTAGGAGTCTATGATGGGATCCTCCACATAGACTCCTGGAAGAGTCATCAGCGCCAACCCCAAAATGCCACCCCTACCCAACCCCCTCAACACTCTCCCTCCTCATACCTCCCCCAACCTGATTGCTCAAGTTCCCATCTTCACCTGCTCTCAGTGCACTCAAGAAATCTCTTCTGTTTCCCCTTCCCAGGGAGATTCATGTGCCCCCGTAGCCCCTCCACCCGCCATGAGCTCTCTTGTTAACTAGTATCTATGGGTCTGTGGGTTCTAGTATAGTTAGCCTTTATTTTACAGCTAATATTCACTATGTGTGAGTTCATGCCATGTGTGTCTTTATCAGCCTGGGGTACCACACTCCCGATGATTTTTTTTTTCTAGTTCCATCTACTTGCTTTCAAATTTCCTTGTATCCTTGTTTTTAACAGCTGACTAATAATCCCAGTGTCTAAATGAACCACTTTTTCTTCATTCATTCCTCAGTAGAGGGACATGAAGATTGTTTCCAGGGTTTCAATATTACAGATAAAACTGCATGAACATAATTAAACAAGTGTCCTTGTGGTATGATTGTGCATCCTCTGGGTATATGCCCGAGAGCAGTACAGCTGAGGCTTGTGGTAGGTTGATCCCCAGTTTTCTGAGGAATCACCACACTGACTTCCAAAGTGGCTGGAAAAGTTTTCACTCCCACCAGCAATGGAGGAGTGTTCCCCTTTTTCCACATCCTCTTCAGCTTGCCCCTTGTGTTTTTATTCTCAGCCATTCAGACAGGTATAAGATTGAATCTCAGAGTCAGTTTGATTTGTATTTCTCTGATGACTAAGAATGTTAAACATCTCAAGTGTTTTTCAGTCATTTGAGATTCTTCTGTTGAGAATTTTCTGCTTATATCTGCACCCCATTTTTTTACTTGGACTATTTGGTTGGTTGATACCTAGTTTCTTGAGTTCTCTATATATTTTGGACATCAGGCCTCTGTCAGATGTTGGTTTGGTGAAGATCTCGTCCCATTCTATACACTGCCTTTTTGACCTATTGATGGTGTCCTTTGCCTTACAGAAACTTCAGTTTCATGCAGACCCATTTATTAATTGTGTGTTGTACATTGTGCTGTTGTTATTCTGTTCTGGGAGTTGCTGCATGTACCATCCAATAGAAATTATTTCCCAATTTTCTATCAGGTTCAGTATACTTATTTCATATTGAGGTCTTTGATCACTTGGACTTGAGTTTTGTGCAGAGTGATAAATATGGATCTCTTTGACATCCAGTTCAAGATGCTTTATTTTTCCAAAGTATAATTTTTGCTTCTTTGTTGGAAATCAGATGTCCATAGGAATATGACCTCTTTTTTATTGAAAAAAAAAATTCTGCCTCCTCCCCGCCTCCCATTTCCCTGCTCCTTCAACCCCTCTCCCACTCCCCCAACCCCTCGTCTCCTCCCTCTCCTGTCCCAGGAGCAGTCAGGGTTCGCTGCCCTGTGGAAAGTCCAAGGTCCTCCGCCCTCCATCCAGATCTAGGAAGTTGAACATCCAAACTCTCTAGTCTCCAACAAACCCAGAACATGAAGTTGGATCAAAACCCCATGCCATTGTCGTTGGGCTCTCGTCAGCTCTCATTGTCTGCCATGTTCAGAGAGTCCAGTTTTATCCCATGCTTTTTCAGTCACAGTCCAGCTGGCCTTGGTGAGTTCCCAATAGATCGGCCCAACTGTCTCAGTGGTTGGGTGCACCCCTCGTGGTCCTGACTTCGTTGTACATGTTCTCCCACCTTCTACTCCTCATTAGGACCTTGGGAGCTCAGTCCGATGCTCCAGTGTGGGTCTCTGTCTCTATCTCCATCCAACGCTAGATGAATGTTCTATGGTGATATGCAAGATATTCATCAGTATGGCTATACGATAGGTTTATTTCAGGTTCCCTATCCTCAGGTGCCCAACGAACTAACTGGGGACATTGCCCTGGTCATCTGGTAGCCACCCCAAGTTCAAGTCTCTTGCCAACCCTAAGGTGGTTCCCTTAACTAAGATATGAGTTTCCCTGCTCCCCTATCCAACTTCCGATATCCCAAATCATCCCGTTTCCCCAAGTTACCCTCATCCTCTCCTTCACACTTTTCTCTCCCCATCTTCCCTTAAACCCATACCACACTACCACCAAGATTACAATTTTTTGCCCGGCAATCTTGTCTATTTCCCTTAGCCAGGAGGATAAATATATGTTTTTCCTTGGGTTTGCCCTCTTGTTTAGCTTCTTTAGGACCACAAATTATAGACTCAGTGGCCCCCTATCCATGGTTAGAAACCAATTATGAGTGAGTACATCCCATGATCTTCGTTTTGGGTCTGAGTTACCTCACTCTGGATAGTATTTTCTATTTCCATCCATTTGCATGCCAAAATCGAGAAGTCATTGTTTTTTTACTGCAGAGTAGTACTCTAATGTTTATATATACCACACTTTCTTCATCCATTCTTCCATTGAAGGACATCTAGGATGCTTCCAGGTTCTGGCTATTACAAATAATGCTGCTATGAACATAGTTGAACAAATGCTTTTGTCATATAATAAGGGATTTCTTGGATATATTCCCAAGAGTTGTTTTGCTGGGTCCCGGGGTAGGTTGATCCCAATTTTTCTGAGAAACCGCCACACTGATTTTCAAAGTGGTTGCACAAGTTTGCATTCCCACCAGCAATGGAAGAGGGTACCCCTTTTCCACAACAACTCCAGCAAAGGCTATCCTTGGTGTTTTTGATTTTATTCATTCTGACAGGTGTAAGATGGTATCTAAAAATTGTTTTGATTTGCATTTCTCTGATCGCTAAGGAGGTTGGCATGATCTTAAGTATCTTTTGCCCACTTGAAATTCTTCTGTTGAGAATTCTCTGTTCAGTTCAGTGCCCCAATTTTTAATTGGGTTAATTATCGTTTTAATGTCTAGTTTCTTGAGTTCTTTATATATTTTGGAGATCAGACCTTTGTCTGTTGCGGGGTTTGTGAAGATCTTCTCCCAGTCAGTAGGGTGCCTTTTTGTCTTTGTGACAGTGTCCTTTGTTTACAGAAGCTTCTCAGTTTCAGGAGGTCCCATTTATTCAATGTTGCCCTTAATGTCTGTTCTGCTGGGTTTATACATAGGAAGCGATCTCCTGTGCCCATATGTTGTAGGGTACTTCTCAGTTTCTCTTCTGTAAGGTGAGTGTGTTCAGATTGATATAGATGTCTTTGATCCATTTGGACTTGAGTTTTGTGTATGGTGATAGATATGGGTCTATTTTCATTCTTCTACAGTTTGACATCCAGTTGAGCCAGCACCACTTTTTTAAGATGCTTTCTTTCTTTCATTGTAAAATTTTAGCTCCTTTATCGAAAATGAGGTGTCCATAGGTTTGTGCGTTAAAATCCGGGTCTTCTATATGATTCCATTGGTTGACTTATTTGTTTTTATGACAGTACCATGCTGTTTTCCTTACTGTAGCACTGTAATTGAGTTTGAAATCAGGGATGGTAATGCCTCCAGAAGTTCGTTTATTGTATAAGATTGTTTTGGCTATCCTGGGTTTTTTTTTTTTCTCCATATAAAGTTGATTATTGTCCTCTCAAGGTCTGTGAAGAATTTTGATGGGACCTTGATGGGGATTGCATTGAATCTATAGATTGCCTTTGGTAGAATTGCCATTTTTACGATGTTGATCCTCCCAATCCAAGTGCAAGGGAAATTTTTCCATTTTCTGGTATCGTCTTTAATTTCTTTCTTCAAAAACTTAAAGTTCTTGTCAAATAGATCTTTCACTTCCTTGGTTAGAGTTACCCCAAGATATTTTAATCTGTTTGTGGCTATCGTGAAAGGTGATGATTCTCTGATTTCCCTCTCTGCTTCCATATCCTTTGTGTATAAGAGCGTGACTGATTTTTTGGAGTTGATCTTGTATCCTGCCACATTACTAAAGGTATTTATAAGCTGTATAAGTTCTTTGGTGGAGTTTTTGGGGTCGCTTATCTACACTAGTATATCATCTGCAAATAACGCATGTTTAACTTCTTCCTTTCCAATTCGAAATCCCTTTATCCCCTTATGTTGTCTTATTGCTATTGCTAAGACTTCAAGAACTATATTGAAGAGGTATGGGGAGAGTGGACAGCCTTGGGGTGTTCCTGATTTTAGTGGGATGGCTTTAAGTTGCTCTCTGTTTAATTTAATGTTAGCTGTTGGCTTGCTGTAAATAGCTTTAATTATATTTATGTATGACCCTTGTATCCCTAATCTCTCCAAGACTTTTATCATAAAGGGATGTTGAACTTTCTCAAATGCTTTTTCAGCATCTAATGAAAGTATCATAGGTTTTTTTTTCTTTCAGTTTATTTATATGATGGATTACATTGATAGATTTGCATATGTTGAACCAGCCCTGCAATGGACAATTTTTCTAATGTGTTCTTGGATTCGGTTTGCCAGTATTTTGTTGAGGATTTTTGCGTCGATGTTCATGAGTGAGATTGGCCTGTAATTCTCTTTCTTGGTTGAGTCTTTGTGTGGTTTTGGTATCAGAGTTACTGTAGCTTCATAGAAGGAAATTGGCAATGACTCTTCTGTTACTATATTGTGAAATTCATTTAGGAGTATAGGTATTAGGTCTTCTTGGAAGTTCTGGTAGAATTGTGCATTGAAACCATCTGGTCCTTTACTTTTTTTTAATGTAAAGAAGGGTCCATTTCTTTAACATTTTCCAGTTTTGTGGCATACAGGCTTTTGTAGTAAGATCTAATGATTCTCTCAATTTCCTCTGTGTCTGTGGTTATGTCCCCCTTTTCATTTCTGATTTTATTAATTTCCAAATTCTCTCTCTGCCATTTGATTAGTTTGGATAGGGGTTTATTAATCTTGTTGATTTTCTCCAAGAACCAGCTTTTTGTTTCATTGATTCTCTCAATTGTTCTGTGTCTCTATTTTGTTGATTTCAGCCCTTAGTTTGATTATTTCCAGTCTTCTACTACTTCTAGGTGAGTCTGCTTCTTTTTTTCTAGAACTTTCTGGTGGGCTGGTAAGTCTCCAATATGTGCTTTCTCTGTTTTCTTTATGTGGGCACTTAATGCTATGAACTTTTCTCTCAGGACTGCTTTCATAGTGTCCAATAGGTTTGACTATGTTGTTTTTTTATTTTCATTGAATTCAAGGAAGACTTTAATTTCTTTCTTTATTTCTTCTTTAATCCAGGTATGGTTCAGTAGTTGACTGTTCTGTTTCCATGAGTTTGTAGGCTTTCTGGGGGTAGCATTGCTGTTGAATTCTAGCTTTAATCCATGGTGATCTGATAAGATACAGGTGGTTACAGATTTTTTTGTAACTGTGGATGTTTGCTTTGTTACCGAGTATGTGGTCAATTTTCGAGAAGGTTCCATGAGCTGCAGAGAAGAAGGTATATTGTTTCCTATTTGGGTGGAATATTCTATAGATGTCTGTTACGTCCATTTGATACATTACCTCCATTAATTCTCTTATTTCTCTGTTAGGGTTCTGTCTAATTGACCTGTCCATTGGTGAGAGAGGATTGTTGAAGTCTCCTAATATTAATGTGTGCTTCCTTTTTTCTCTGCAGTTTCTGTAAGAAGAGCAATGAGCAACCAATATGCAAAGAATGGGGGGGGCAACATAAATACTAATCTTAATGATTTTTGACATAAAGTAAGGACAATGAAACTTCCAGAAGTTTCTGGAAGAATTTGGAGTCAAAATATTGATCACAAATGTAGAGAATTGGGTAGAAGTATCCCATGTCCAGATATCTCAACTGCAGTATGGGTGTTCCTTTGCTGGTATTCAAATTATGTACAGCAGAAACTAAGAGACCATGGATGCAAGCCCAGACTACTATACCCAGCCGAGCTTTCGTTCACTATAAATGGAGAAAACAAAATTTTCTAGGAGAAAAACAAATTTAAACAATACCTAGCCACACATCCAGCCTTACAGAAAGTAATAGAAGGAAAATCACAAACCAAGGAGCCCAACAATGCCCACAAAAACTCAGACATCTAAGGACCCTTCAACAGAACAAATTGAAGAAGGGAAACACACAAACTCTACTACAAAAAGAAAGAAAGAAAGAAAGAAAGAAACAAAGAAAGGAAGGAAAAATGAGCGGAGTTAACAACCACTGGTCATTACTGTCACTTAATATCAGTGGACTCAAATCACCTATAAAGAGGCTCAGGCTAAGAGATTGGATACGAAAACAGGATCCAACATTCTGCTGTTTCCAAGAAACACACCTCAAACACAAAGACAGACACCTACTCAGAGTAAAGGGCTGGGAAAAGGTTTATCAAGCAAGCAGACCTAAGAAACAAGCAGGTGTGGCCATACTAATTTCTAAGAAAGTTGACTTCAAACTAAAATCAATCAAAAGAGATGGAGATGGACATTTTTTACTCATAACATGAACAATTCACCAGGATGAAGTCTCAATCCTGAATATCTATGCCCCTAATATAAAAGCACCCACTTGTGTAAAAGAAACGTTACTAAAACTCAAGGCAGTCATCAAACCACCCACTCTAATAGTAGGAGATTTCAACACTCCTCTCTCACCAATGGTCAGGTCAATCAGACAGAAACCTAACAGAGAAATAAGAGGATTAAGGGAGGTAATGCATCAAATGGACTTAACAGACATCTATAGAACATTCCACTCAAATAGGAAAGAATATACCTTTTTCTCTGAAGCTCATGGAACCTCTCAAAAATAGACCACATACTCGGTAACAAAGCAAACTTTCACAGCTACACAAAAATATCTTATCAGAACACCATGGATTAAAGTTAGAATTCAACAACAATGCTATCCCTGAAAGCCTATGAATTCATGGAAACTGGACAGTCAACTACTGAACCACACCTGGACAAGGAAGAAATAAAGAAATTAAAGTCTTTCTTGAATTCACTGAAAACAAAGACTCAACATACTCAAACCTATGGGACACTATGAAAGCAGTGCAAAGAGGAAAGTTAATAACATTAAGTGCCCACTTAAAGAAAACAGAGAAAGCACACATTGGAGACTTAATAGCCCACCTGAAAGCTTTAGAAAAAAAAGAAGCAGACTCACCTAGGAGAAGTAGAAAACTGGAAATAATAAAATTACGGGCTGAAATCAACAAAATAGAAACACAGAAACAATCCAAAGAATCAAGGAAACAAAAAGGTGGTTCTTGGAGAAAATCAATAAGATTGATAAACCCCTATCCAAACTAATCAAACGGCGGAGAGAGAATACGCAAATTAACAAACTCAGAAAAGAAAAGGGAGACATAACAACAGAAACAGAGGAAATTCAGAGAATCATTAGATCTTACTATAAAAACCTTTATGCCACAACATTGGAAAATATAAAAGAAATGGACTCTTTCTTAGATAAGTACCATATACCAAAGTTAAACCACGACCAGGTGAACAATCTAAATAGACCTGTTAGTCATGAAGAATTAGAAGTTGTTATAAAAAGCCTCCCCGCCAAAAAAAGCCCAGGTACAGATGGCTTCAATGCAGAATTCTACCAGAACTTCCAAGAAGACCTAATACCTATACCCCTTAATGTATTTCACAATATAGAAACAGAGAACTCATTGCCAAATTCCTTTTTTGAAGCTGCAGTTACTCTGATACCAAAACCACACAAAGACACAACCAAGAAAGAGAACTACAGGCCAATCTCACTCATGAACATCAACACTAAAATACTCAATAAAACACTGGCAAACCGTATCCAAGAACACATTAGAAAAATTATCCATTATGATCAAGTAGGCTTCATCACAGAGATGCAGGGCTGGTTCAACATACAAAATCTATCATTTTATTCCATCATATAAATAAACTAAAAGAAAAAACCATATGATCATTTCATTAGATGCTGAAAAAGCATTCAAAAAATCCAACATCCCTTTAGGATAAAGGTCTTAGAGAGATTAGGAATACAAGGGTCATACCTAAGTATAATAAAAGCTATTTATAGCAAGCCATCAGCTAACATCAAATTAAATGGAGAGAAACTCAAAGCTATTCCACTAAAATCAGGAACACGACAAGGTTGTCCACTCTCTCCATACCTCTTTAATATAGTGCTTGAAATTCTAGCAATAGCAATAAGACAACATAAGGGGATCAAAGGGATTCAAATTGGAAAGGAAGAAGTTAAACTTTCATTATTTGCAGACGATATGATAGTGTACATAAGCGACCCCAAAAACTCCAGCAAAGAACTCCTTTAGCTGATAAACACCTTTAGTAGCCTTTCAGGATACAAGATTAATTCCAAAAAATCAGTTGCCCTCCTATAAGCAAAGGATAAGGAAGCAGAGAGGAAAATCAGAGAAGCATCACCCTTCACGATAGCCACAAATAGCATAAAATATCTTGGGGTAACTCTAACCAAGGAAATGAAGGATTTATTTGTCAAGAACTTTAAGTCTATTAAGAAAGAAATTGAGGAGGATACCAGAAAATGGAAGGATCTCCCTTGCTCTTGGATTGGGAGGATCAACATAGTAAAAATGGAAATTCTACCCAGGGCAATTTATAGATTCAATGCAATCCCCATTAAAATCCCATTAAAATTCTTCACAGATCTTAAGAGGACAATAATCAACTTTATATGGAGAAACAAAAAACCCAGGATAGCCAAAACATTCTTACATAATACAGGATCATCTGGAGGCATTACCATCCCTGACCTCAAACTCTATTACAGAGCCTCAGTATTGAAAACATCTTGGTATTTTCATAAAAACAGAGAAGTCGATCAATGGAACCGAGTAGAAGACCCTGATTTTAAATCACAAACATAAGAACACCTAATTTTTGATAAAGGAGCTAAAAGTATTAATGGAAAAATGAGAGCATCTTCAACAAATTGTGCTGGCAGAACTGGTTGTCAACCTGTAGAAGAATGAAAATAGACCATGCACAAAACTCAAGTCCAAATGGATTAAAGACCTCAATATTTGTCTGAAGAAACTGAACTTGATAGAAGAAAAAGTGGGAAGTACTCAACAACATATGGGTACAGGAGATCACTTCTTACGTTTATCCCCTGCAGCACAGACATTAAGGACAACATTGAATAAATGGGACCTCCTGAAACTGAGTAGCTTCTGTAAAGCAAGGACACTGTCACTAAGACAAAAAGGCAACCCACTGACTGGAGAAGATCTTCACCAACACTGCAACAGACAAAGGTCTGATCTCCAAAATATATAAAGAACTCAAGAAACTAGACGTTAAAATGATAATTAACCCATTAAAAATGGGGCATTGAACTGAACAGAGAATTCTCAACAGAAGAAATTAGAATGGCCAAAAGACTCTTTTTTTTTTTTTTTTTTTTTGGTTTTTCGAGACAGGGTTTCTCTGTGGTTTTGTAGCCTGTCCTGGAACTAGCTCTTGTAGACCAGGCTGGTCTTGAACTCACAGAGATCCACCTGCCTCTGCCTCCCAAGTGCTGGGATTAAAGGCCTGCGCCACCACCGCCCGGCTACCAAAAGACTCTTAAGGTCATGCTCAACCTCCTTAGCGATAAGGGAAATGCAAATTAAAACAACTTTGAGATACCATCTTACACCTGTCAGAATGGCTAAAATCAAAAACACCAAGGATAGCCTTTGCTGGAGAGGTTGTGGAGAAAGAGGCACACTCATTTGTTGCTGGTGGGAATGCAAACTTGTGCAACCACTTTGGAAATCCGTGTGGCGATTTCTCAGGAAATTTGGGATCAACCTACCCCAAGATCCAGTAATACCACTATTGGGAATATACCCAAGAGATGCACCATCAAATGACAAAAGTATCTGTTCAACTATGTTCATAGCAGCATTGTTTGTAATAGCCAAAACTGGGAAACAACCTAGATGCCCTTTAATGGAGGAATGGATGAAGAAAGTGTGGAATATATACATATTAGAGTACTACTCAGCAGTAAATACAATGACTTCTCGAATTTTGCGTGCAAATGGATGGAAATAGAAAACACTATCCTGAGTGAGTTATCCCAGACCCAAAAAGAGGACCATGGGATGTACTCACTCATAATAGGTTTCTAGCCATAAATAAAGGACATTGAGCATATAATTTGTGATCCTAGAGAAGCTAAATAAGAAAGTGAACCCAAAGAAAATCGTATAATCATCCGCCTGGAGAGGGGAAGTAGACAAGATTGCAGGGCAAAAACTGGGAACTTGAGGGTGAGGTGGCATGGGGCAAAGGGGAAATGGGATGAGAAACATGAGAAGGGGAGGATGGGAGGAGCTTGGGGGATTAGGATGGTTGGGATATAGGAAGGGAGGTTACGGGAGCAGCGAAGTATATATCCTAACTAAGGGAGCCATCTTAGGGTTGGCAGGAGACTTGACTCTAGAGGGGTTCGCAGGTGTCCAGGGAGATGTCCCCAGCTGGTACCTTGGGCAACTGAGGAGAGGGAACCTGAAATGACCCTATCCTATACTGATGAATGTCTTACATATCACCTTAGAACCTTCATCTGGCAATGGATCGAGGTAGAGACAGAGACTCATTTTGGAGCAATGGTCTGAGCTCTTGAGGTCCAAATGAGGATCAGAAGGAAGGAGAACATGAGCAAGGAAATCAGGACCACGAGGGATGCACCCACCCACTGTGACAGTGGATATGATTTATTGGGAGCCTACCAAGCCCAGCTCGTCTGGGACTGAATAATCCTGGGTTGAAACTGGACTCTCTGAGCATGGTGGACAATCAAGGCTGATGAGAAGCCAAGGACAATGGCACTAGGTTTCGATCCTAATACATGAACCTGCTTTGTGGGAGCTTAGCCTTTTTAGATGCTCACCTTCCTGGACGTAGATAGAAGACCTTCGTCTTCCCGCAGGGCAGAGAATTTGGACTGCTCTTCAGTATGAAAGGGAGGGGGAATGGTGGGGGGGCAGAGAAGAGGAGTGGGTATAGAGGGAGGGGGTGGCGGGAGGGAGCAATATTTGGGAGGAGGGGAGTGAAATGGGAAACGGGGAGCAGGTGGAAATATTAATTAAAAAAGAATAAAAACAATGGTGTTTTCTAGTTGAAAAGCTAATCCTGATACATTATTGCAAAGAACAGTGTCTTGCTGGCAACTCTATCTTGAGAAGTCTGTACCCACCCTTACTACTGTGTGTACAACTGCCCCTTTCCTTAACACACACACATACACACATATGTGTGTCTTTATTTATATTAAACCATTTTCTTAAAAAAAATACCTCGAACTTTCAGGAAAAAACAATTCTGCTCATGCCAAAAAAAAAGAAAGAAAAAAAAGCAGTAGGTAGAGGTCAGTGGTGAAGTACCTGAGTGCAAGAAGCCCTGAGTGATATATAAAACAAATGAGCACATGTAAAATGTTAAACATCATTAACAACAAGAATTAAAATGAAAACTACAATGAAGCCTGATGCAGTAGCTCACATAGAGGCAGGAGAACACCAGAATGTCAAGAGCAGCCTGTTACCTAAGAACCAGTTGGAAAAAAACAAAACACAAAACACCTACAGTTAAAACTGTTACATATATAAGAGACTAACCAAACTTGTAAAGATGGCAACACAAAATGCTAGTAATGATATGAAGGAATTAGGACATTTTGGCAAGCAAGTTAGTTACTATAACACTAGCAATTCTACTCATGGATAAGCTAAAAGAATCAAAAGCAGATGTTCAGCTGGGCGGTGGTGGCACACAGCTTTAGTCCTACCACTCATGAGGCAGGGACAGGCGGATCTCTGTGAGTAAGAGGCCAGCTTGGTCTACAAGAGGTAGTTCCAGGACAGTTTCCAAAAGCTACAGAGAAACCATGTCTCGAAAAGAACAAAACAAAACAAAATTTAAAAAAAAGAAAAGAAAAGCATATGTTCAAAGACAAATCTATATGTATATGTTTATATAAGAGCTTTATTTATAATAACCAAGACCAAGAGACAACCAAGATGTCTTCATGAGTAAATGATAAATTGTGGTACAGTTAAACTGCGGCAAACTACTCGGCAATTAAAAAAAAGTACACTGTTGCTACATTATAACAAAAGGATAAACCTCAGCGCTAAGTGGAAAAAGTCAGTCCTAGAATGTTAGGTAGGGTATATAAGATATGGTTCTTTGAAAACCTGATACAAAACACATGACTGGTTGTCAGGTTGGAAGAGAAAATACAGGCAGAGGGAAATGGGCCAAGCTATAAGAAAGGTACCCTGAGCATTCCTTGTGATGATGAAGTATGTCAATTTAATTATCAAGGTACAATATCAATACTGTGGACCTGACATCGTAGTATTTATAAGATGTTATCAATGGGGAAAACTGAGTAAAGAGTACAGAGGAATCCCTGTATTATTTTGTTCAACTACATGCAAATTTATACTCATCTAAAAATGATTCAAAACCTAAAAGATACATTCACTCAGATCCACATCTATTTTAAATGTTTTCATGCCAGCGGTTCTCATTGGGTACCCCAGACTACCTTAGAACTTGATACACAGACCAGGCTGCATACAAATTTGAGTTTCTCCTGCCTCCACTTCCCAAGTTCTGGGATGACAGGCTTGCACCACCATGACTATCTGAATGCTTTCAATTATATTTCCTTTGGACTTCAAGAGCTATTCTCACCCCACCTTCTTCTTTGTTTCTCCAAGGCTCATGGTCTCCACTGACCGCCCTTCTTTACCAATGTCATAAAGTCCTTCACCTCACACAAACCCAAACATTTGGCCAGCTCTATTATTACCAAATGTGCTCCATAAAAGCCACTCCTTAAATCAAAGTCCATATGAAAACCAATCAGGTCCAGAGTCTGTTATTTTTATACATCCATATTGCTTGACAAGATCACATTCCATACAGAACCTTTCGAAGTTTACTGTTTACTCGCAGCAGAGCTTCCTCAGGAAACACATTGTTTTCACAGCAATGATGCTTGCTCACTTACTTGACTATTTCACCAAACAATGTGTGTTTCAAAGTTCTAAATTACAGGAAATAGGAGGAAGAATTTTTAAAAATGGCAAGCACAAATGTAAAGAAACAAGTAAAGACACAACTTTCAAAATAGAAAAAAAATACAAATTTTAAAAGTACAGATGCTGCCCGGAGTGGTGAGACAAGCCTCTAATCCCAGCACTTGGGAGTCAGAGGCAGGTGGATCTCTGCACTCCAGGAGAGCCTGGGCTACAGAGCAAGTTCCAGGAGAGCCAGGACTACACAGAGAAACCCTGCATCAAAAAATCCAAAAGAATAACAATAATACAGATGCTGCCAATAAAAAGAATGAAACTAGACAGGGAATATGTATGAAGAAACTGGTATTCTACTCTGTAATGCCAGAACAACAAACATGCTTGAGATCATATCAGGCCAATAAAACTTCCTACAAAACCAGGTCTATAAAGTCTATTCTTCTGCAATTTTAACAACAACAACAACAATAAAAAAAAAACTATGTAACCTGAGGGCAGCAAAATGACTTAGCAAGTAAAAGTACTTGCTGCACATGCCTAATGAACTACATTCAATCGCCAGAATCCACATGAAGGTGGAACAGGAGAACATATCCGCAAACTTGCACTCTGACTCTACACACACAACAAATCACACAAACGTATGCACACACATACACACAACAAAGTAAATTTTTAAAATTTTATATAAAGCAATACTTTAATTAAAGTCATCCTTTTTGACAAACGAACATCATTACTTATCTAACATACAATGTAACAATTACATGGATTTTTAAACTCCAAAAGAATGGAAATATTCAAATGTCCCAGGTTTGGTGATGTGCACCCATAACCCCAGCATTAAGGTGGAATTGGCAGCTGTAGTAAGCATCATCCTAAACTGCATGAGTTCTAGGCCAGCTTGGACTACTGAAGACAATGTAAGACTTTCGAAAAAAAAAATAAATAAATAAATACATAAATACATAAATACATAAATACCCAAATACTTAGAACTCTTTGTGGCTATTATTACTGGTTTAGCTTTTGCATAATCACCAATCTATTCTCAAATCACATAACTAAATGAAGAACCAAATGTAGTACAATGCAAGATGCATGTTAACTCTTCAAGACATAACGGTAGGTAGCAATTTACAGAGTCCTAACTCTATATGCACCATTACAAAAACCACTAAAGCTGGGTGTCTGATACCATGCCTTCAATAGTCTGGAGGCAGAGACAGGCAAATACTTTGAGATGCTAAGATGTTTCAATATGTAGTTTATATTTTAAAGTCCTAAATTAGTTGTAAAAATATCTCTTACATGCTTAAATTTATCACTCACTTATTGAGAATTATCTAACCTCTTAAAAAAACTTCGTCTGGAGCAGGATAAGTTACAGACATTTCAATTAAATTATTTCCTTAGTCAGAAATAAATGTTCCAGCCAACATAGTTTCTACATTATCTATCTTTTTTTAACTTTATTTAACTTTATTTCATGCGCATTGATATAACGATGTCAGATTCTCTTCAACTGGAGTTACAGACAGCTGCGAGCTGCCATGAAGTTGCTGGGAATTAAACCCGGGTGTAGCGTGAGGGGTCTGGTTGGTTGGGGATAATGTCGTGCCCGGTACCCCACAGAAACAGCTGACCTGAGCTAGTGAGAGCTCACTGACTCTGGACTGACAGCGGGGGAACCAGCAGAAGACCAAATTAGGCCCACTGTATATGGGGGACAGTGTAAGGCTTGGGCAGTCTGTGGGGCCACAGGCTATAGGACCAGGTTTTATCCCTAGTACTTAAACTGGCATCTAGGAGCACATTCTTTTTGGAGGGATAACGTTGCTCAGGGGAGAGCCTTGGTCCTGCCTCAAGGAGAAGTGTCAGACTTTGTTGACTCCCCACAGGAAGCCTTATCATTTATGAAGAGTGGATGGGGGAGTGGGATGGAGAAGGTGAGGGAAGCAGGAGGAGAAGAAGGGGTGGGAATGGGGATAGTTATGTTAAAGGAGGAGACTGTATGTTTTAAAAAATCTTAATTAAAAAAAGTAAAGATAAAAATTAAACATTCTTCTGATGTCTATTTTTTTATAAGTAAAAATCTTGGAGAATGAAGCAATCTGATTTCCTAATTGGCAGCTGCTATACACTCCATTGCTCTAAGTGCCTTCAGCAAAGGGGATGTCAGTCAAGCAGACAACCAAATCACGCTTACACCACTGGAAATTTGGAACATTCTGGGACTGCCTTAGGGAAGCTGCACAATGATCTCAACTGCTTGCTCTAATCTCCAGAAAGGAAAACATGAGTCAACACACACAGACACACAAAAAAACAGGACATAGGACATTGTTCTTAACAATCCCAAAATGGAAATGATCATAATATGCACCACCTTCATGAACAAATAAAATGTGATACAAGTACATTCATACCATGGAATTTTATTCAGCAATAAAAAGAAATAAATTCAGATACATAGCCATATGGATAAACCTTGAAAACATTTCTGTAAGTAGCAAAAAAAAATTCCTGTATAAATCTATTTACACAAATTGTCTAGATGTCCACAGCAGCAAGTGGGAAGATGAATGTGGTGGTGCACAACTGTAATTACAGCATTTAGGAGGTGGGGCAAAGTTATTCAAGAAGAGCCTTGAAAAAAATAAACAAAACAGGAAAGGAAGAATGGCATGGAAGAGAGACAAATAATGGACAGTGATTCTCAAAGAATATGTGTTTGTTTGGGGAAGGTAAAATAGTTCTAAATTAGACTGTGGTGATTGCTGCACAACTCTACCAATATACTGCAAGCCACTCAGTTACACATTTATTTGTTTGTTTCTTTGTTTATTTATTTATTTCTGGTTTTTCAAGACACGGTTTGTCTGTGAAACAGTCCTGGCTATAAAAGAATCCACAGGGAACTAACTGCCTGCCTCTGCCTCCTGAGTGCTGGGATTAAAGGTGTGCATCACCACCACCTAGGTAGTTACACATTTTAAACAATATGTAGATCATATGTTATCATATGAATTATATCTCAGTAAAGCTACTCCTTAAAGATAGTGTTTCATATATTCCAGGCTGGTCTGGAACTTGCTATGTAGCCAAAGATGACTCTCTTAACTCCCTGTCTTCCTGCTGTCACCAACCAAGTGCTGGGATACATGCATGAACACTTGGGTATAAAGCTATTTTTTTAAATGGCAATGTATTTTATTATTCAAGGTAAAAATTTTAAAAACAAAATTTTAAGTACAATTAGACTGAATGCTAATTGCTCTGACCCACCAAGCAAAATACGGAAATGATTATTAGTTAAATAATGTGGTAAATAAGAAGGTCATTGGTCATAGAAATAGAGACATGGGATTTGAAAAAGGAAAAACAGAGCTACTGTTCACAACTTACTTGGAATAAGAATGTTAGTACTTTAGATGTGAGGGTAATTCCGCAGAGACATCATAATCCCATTGATCACCAGATTGACAGGCTGATATGGCTAGCTAGGAAGGTTTTCCCTTCCCTCCTCACTGTCCTAAGTGTGACCTTCTCAAGCTGCACTGAAGAGGATGGCCCTCTCTGATAATTGACTTTCTTCAGCCAAGAGTTGAAGTATAGCTGTATTTTTATGCCACAGCCTCAAAAGAAGCTCTCAGCCGGGAATAATTGGTACAGGCCTTAATCCCATCTGGAGAAGCAAAGGCAGGCAGATTTCTGGAAGTTCAAGGACAGCATGATCCATGTGGCCACGCACAGGAGGAGAAATGCCTCAGAAGATAAGAGCACTGACTGCTCTTCTAGATGACCTGGGTTCAATCCCAGCATCTACATGGTGGTTCACAACCATCTCTAGATAGATCTCATGCCACCTTCTAGCATGCAAAAATACATGCAGGCAGAATTCTGTATACATAATTGATGGAGGAAGGTCATTGGTTAAAAAATAAAAAAAAATCTGCTGGGCGCTCATAGGTTAGTACATAGGTGGGTGGAGTAAACAGAACAGAATGCTGGGAGGAAGAGGATGTGAGCTCATACACCTTAGCTCTGCTCTCTGGGGCAGATACAATGAAGCTCGACCCAGGATGGAAGTAGGCTAAAATCTTCCCGGTAAGCGCACCTTGGGGTCCTATATACATTATTAGAAATGGTCTAGTCCAGGTGTGAGTTAGCCAAGAAGAGGCTAGATATAATAGGCCAAGCAGTGTTTAAAAGAATACAGTTTGTGTGTTGTTATTTCGGGGAATAAGCTAGCCAGGCGACCAGAAACTGGGGCGGCAGAAACACAGCCCACAGCTCCTACTACAGAATGGCGCCCAAAGTGGGGCTCAAACCCAGGACCCTGAGATTAAGAATCTCATGCTCTATTAACTGAGCTAGCCGGGATGATGACACCCTGCGAATTGCTTATTCGACCCCAACATGGTATGATAGACCACACCCTCCTGAATGGTTGCTGTGAATACCCTCAAAAAATTGCTTCGCTCAACTGCCAACTGAGATGAAAGTAGCAGACAGGTTATTCCGTAAAAGACCTGAATGACAGTGGCCCCATTCAGCAGGAAGCAGTTTGGAGAGAAATAACTGCGTCCATATTCCCAAATATTGTTTTTAAATGTTCTTTTACATTTAAAGGGGGATACAATATAGGTATGAATAATTTGCATTGATATGGATTTTGCTTCAGTGATTTAAATTTAAGGTCAATTTGTTATATGTATATTTATTTCTGATATTGATTACGGTGTTGTGATTGTGTAGCTCATGTAAAATTGTTATGTATATAAGCTGTTAATGAATAGTTATCTATAATAGTAAAGTTTGTAGTCATGTTAGATTTTCTAGATGTACATAGATATATTTTAGATTGACATTCTTCGTATATTTCAAAGACTACAGAATATGCTATTTAATGTTTAAATAACTTAGGACTTTTCATGATAATGAGACACTCTGCTACTGGCAGCACCAATCTACTTCAAGAAGAAAATGGGAATCGAAGAGGATCCTTATGGAGTTTGATAGCCATTTGGGCAAGAAACTGCTCTTGCCTGGACTGTTGCATAAACTGGACACAAATAACCCACAGAGAGAGGCCTGCTGAACCTGCCTAAAGGTGAGATGAGCTTTCAGGGTTCCTGATTCATGAAAGAGTCTGCGAGACATCCTGTAGGACATAGCAGATAGTAACTGAACTGCCTTTGAAATTTCCTGCTTCATGGAAATGTCTGCTGGAAGCTATGGGCCTGTAGGCCAAAGACGGATGCCCCAATGATACAGAGAATCTTTGGGTGACTGTCAAGGCAGCGAGATGTCTCTGTCATTTCTAGAGTTTGAAAGCTGTTTATTTCGTGGTTGATTAGGTAATATTGTATCTTTCTGGAGTCTTTGATGGAGTTGAAGAATAGTTAGTTATAGTTATAGTTTTCCTTAGTTATGATAAAGATAAAATAGATGTAAATATTGTAATGCTTACTTGATAACTGTTTTGTTATATGTAATTTAGCTAGTTAAAGTTAAAGCCTTCCTTTGTTTTTGTTTAAACAGAAAAATGGGAAATGATGGAGTAAGGTCATTGGTTAAAAACAAAGAAACTGCTTGGCCCACATAGGTTAGAACATAGGTCGTTGGAGTAAACAGAACAGAATGCTGGGAGGAAGAGGAAGTGAGCTCATACACCTTAGCTCTGCTCTCTGGGGCAGATGCGATGAAGCTCCACCCCAGGATGGACGTAGGCTAGTATCTTCCTGGTAAGCGCACCTTGGGGTGGTACACACATTATTAGAAATGGGCTAGTCCAGGTGCAAGAGTTAGCCGAGAAGAGGCTAGATATAATGGGCCAAGAAGTGTTTAAAAGAATACAGTTTGTGTGTTGTTATTTCGGGGCATAAGCTAGCCAGGTGACCAGGATCTAGGGCGGCAGCAACACAGCCCACAGCTCCTACTACACATAATAAATAAATAAATATTTAAAAGAGTACTGGCTGCTCTTTAAGAGAACCCAGGTTCAATTCCCAGCACCCAAGCCTGTCTGTAACTCCAGTTCCAGGGCTTATGACTCTGTCACACAAACATACATGCAGACAAAACACCAATGAAAATGAAATAAATTGTAATTTTTTTTATTCTTTTTTACTTAAAATTTCCAACTGCTCCCCGTTTCCCATTTCCCTTCCCCTCCTCCCACATATTGCCCCCTCCCCCGCACCCCTCCCCCATCCCTACTCTACTTCTCCTCCCCCTAGTCCACTCCCCCCCCTCTCAATACTAAAGAGCAGTCCAAATTCCCTGCTCTACAGGAAGACCAAGGTCCTCCCACTTCTATCTAGGTCCAGGAAGGTGAGCATCCAAACAGTCTACACTCCCACAAATCAAGTTCATGTATTAGGATCGAAACCTAGTGCCATTGTCCTTGGCTTCTCATCAGCCTTCATTGTCCGCCTTGTTCAGAGAGACCAGTTTCAACCCATGCTTATTCAGTCCCAGTCCAGCTGGCCTTGGAGAGCTCCCAATAGATCAGTTCCACTGTCACAGTGGGTGGGTGCACGCCCCGTGGTCCTGATTTCCTTGCTCATGTTCTCCCTCCTTCTGCTCCTCATTTGGACCTTAAGAGCTCAGATGGTTGATCCAAATTGGGTCTCTGTCTCTCTCTCGATCCATCGCCAGGTGAAAGTTCCTGTGCCATTCTCCTTGGCCTCTCGTCAGCTCTCATTGTCCACCACATTCAGAGAGTCCGGTTTTATCCCATGTTTTTTTTCAGTAGCAGTCCAGCTGGCCTTGGTGAGCTCCCAATAGATCGGCCCCCCTGTCTCAGTGGTTGGGTGCACCCCCCATGGTCCTGACTTCCTTGTTCATGTCTCTCTTCTTCTGCTCCTCATTATAAATTTGGGAGCTCAGTCCGGTGCTCCAGTGTGGGTCTCTGTCTCTATCTCCATCCATCGCTAGATGAAGGTTCTATGGCGATATGCAAGATATTCATCAGTATGATTTTAGGATAGGTTCATTTCAGGTTCCCTATCCTCAGGTGCCCCAATGAACTAACTGGGGACATTGCCCTGGGCTTCTGGTAGCCATTCCAGGTTCAAGTCTCTTGCCAACCCTTAGGTGGCTCCCTTAACTAAGGTATGAGTTTCCCTGCTCCCCCATCCAACCTTTCTTTACCCCCAATCACCCCAATTCCCCCAGTTCCCCTCATCCTCTCCTTCACACTTTACTCTCCCCATCTCCCCTCATCCCCAACCCACCCCAACCCCCACGATTCCCATTTTTTTGCCCATCAATCTTGTCTGTTTCCCATAGCTGGCAGGATAACTATATGTTTTTCCTTGGGTTTACCCTCTTGTTTAGCTTCTTTATGATCACAAATTATAGACTCAGTGGCCCCCTATCCATGGCTAGAAACCAATTATGAGTGAGTACATCCCATGATCTTCTTTTTGGGTCTGGATTACCTCACTCAGGATCGTATTTTCTATTTCCATCCATTTGCATGCAAAATTCGAGAAGTCATTTTTTTTACTGCAGAGTAGTACATTAATGTATATATATTCCACACTTTCTTCATCCATTCTTCTATTGAAGGGCATCTAGGTTGCTTCCAGGTTCTGGCTATTACAAATAATGCTGCTATGAACATAGTTGAACAAATGCTTTTGTCATATGCTAGGGCAACTCTTGGGTATATTCCCAAGAGTGCTATTGCTGGGTCCAGGGGTAGGTTGATCCCAATTTTTCTGAGAAACCGCCACACTGATTTCCAAAGTGGTTGCACAAGTTAGCAGTCCCATCAGCAATGGATGAGGGTACCCCTTTCTCCAGAACCTCTCCAGCAAAGGCTATCCTTGGTGTTTTTGATTTTAGCCATTCTGACAGGTGTAAGATGATATCTCAAAGTTGTTTTGATTTGCATTTCTCTGATAGCTAAGGAGGTTGAGCATGACCTTAGGTATCTTTTGGCCATTTTAACTTCTTCTGATGAGAATTCTCTGTTCAGTTCAGTGCCCCATTTTTTTTATTGGGTTAATTATCCCTTTAAAGTCTAGTTTCTTGAGTTCTTTATATATTTTGGAGATCAGACCTTTGTCTGTAGCGGGGTTGTTGAAGATCTTCTCCCAGTCAGTAGGTTGCCTTTTTGTCTTAATGACAGTGTCCTTTGCTTTACAGAAGCTTCTCAGTTTCAGGAGGTCCCATTTATTCAATGTTGCCCTTAATGTCTGTGCTGCTGGGGTTATACATAGGTAGTGATCTCCTGTGCCTATATGTTGTAGGGTACTTCCCATTTTCTCTTCTATCAGGTTCAGTGTGTTCAGATTGATATTGAGGTCTTTGATCCATTTGGACTTGAGTTTTTTGCATGGTGATAGATATGGGTCTATTTTCATTCTTCTACAGGTTGACATCCAATTGTGCCAGCACCATTTGTTGAAGATGCTTTCTTTCTTCCATTGTATACTTTTAGCTCCTTTATCGAAAATTAGTTGTTCATAGGTTGTGGGTTAAAATCCGGGTCTTCTATACAATTACATTGGTCGACTGCTCTGTTTTTATGCCAGTACCACGCTGTTTTCATTACTGTAGCTCTGTAATAGAGTTTGACGTCAGGGATGGTAATGCCTCCAGAAGTTCCTTTATTATATAAGATTGTTTTGGCTATCCTGGGTTTTTTGTTTCTCCATATAAAGTTGATTATTGTCCTTTCAGGATCTATGAAGAATTTTGATGGGATTTTAATGGGGATTGCATTGAATATATAAATTTCCCTTGGTAGAATTGCCATTTTTACTATGTTGATCCTCCCAATCCAAGAGCAAGGGAGATCCTTCCATTTTCTGGTATCCTCTTCAATTTCTTTCTTCAATGCCTTAAAATTCTTGTCAAATAGATCTTTCACTTCCTTGGTTAGAGTTACTCCAAGATATTTTATGCTTTTTGTGGCTATCGTGAAATGTTATGATTCTTTTATTTCCCTCACTGCTTCCATATCCTTTGTTTATAAAAGGGCGACTGATTTTTTGGAGTTGATCTTGTATCCTGCCACATTACTAAAGGCGTTTATCAGCTGTAGGAGTTCTTTGGTGGAGTTTTTGGGGTCGCTCATGTACACTACACTATCATATCATCTGCAAATAATGCAAGTTTAACTTCTTCCTTTCCAATTTGAATCCTCTTTATCCCCTTATGTTCTCTTATTGCTATTGCTTAAACTCGAGAACTATATTGAAGAGGTGTGGAGAGAGTGGACAGCCTTGGCGTGTTCCTGATTTTAGTGGGATGGCTTTAAGTTTCTCTCCATTTAATTTGATATTAGCAGTCGGCTTGCTGTATATAGCTTTAGTTAAATTTAGGTATGACCCTTGTATCCCTAATCTCTCCAAGACTTTTATCATAAAGGGATGTTGAATTTTGTCAAATGCTTTTTCAGCGTCTATGAAACGATCATATGGTTTTTTTATTTCAGTTTATTTATATGATGGATTACATTGATAGATTTGCGTATGTTAAAATAGCCCTGCATCTCTGGTATGAAGCCTACTTGATCATAATCGATAATTTTTCTAATGTGTTCTTGGATTCGGTTTGCCAGAATTTTGTTGAGGATTTTTGCGTCGATGTTCATGAGTGAGATTGGCCTGTAATTTTCTTTCTTGGTTGGGTCTTTGCGTGGTTTTGGTATCAGAGTTACTGTAGCTTCATAAAAGGAATTTGGCAACGAGTCTTCTGTTTCTATATAGTGAAATACCTTAAGGAGTATAGGTATTAGGTCTTCTTGGAAGTTCTGGTAGAATTCCGCTTTGAAACCATCTGGTCCTGGACTTTTTTTGGAAGCGAGGTTTTTGATAACCGCTTCTAATTCTTCACGACTAACAGGTCTATTTAGGTGGTTCACCTGGTCCTGGTTTAACTTTGGTATATGGTATTTATCTAAAAAAGTGTCCATTTCTTTTACATTTTCCAGTTTTGTGGCATACAGGCTTTTGTAGTAAGATCTAATGATTCTCTGAATTTCCTCTGTGTCTGTGTTCATGTCTCCCTTTTCATTTCTTATCTTATTAATTTGCAAATTCTCTCTCTGCCGTTTGATTAGTTTGGATAGGGGTTTATCAATCTTGTTGATTTTCTCCAGGAACCAGCTTTTTGATTTATTGATTCTTTCAATTGTTTTCTGTGTCTCTATTTTGTTGATTTCAGCCCTCAGTTTGATTATTTCCAGTCTTCTACCCCTTCTAGGTGAGTCTGCTTCTTTTTTTCCTAGAGCTATCAGGTGGGCTGTTAAGTCTCCAGTGTGTGCTTTCTCTGTTTTCTTTAAATGGGCAGTTAGTGCTATGAACTTTCCTCTCAGGACTGCTTTCATAGTGTCCCATAGGTTTGAGTATGTTGTTTCTTTATTTTCATTGTCTTCAAGGAAGACTTTAATTTCTTTCTTTATTTCTTCTTTAATCCAGGTATGGTTGAGTAGTTGACTATTCCTTTTCCATGAGTTTGTAGGCTTCTGGGGGTAGCATTGTTGCTGAATTCTAGATTTAATCCATGGTGATCTGATAAGATACAGGTGGTTACAGATATTTTTTTGTAACTGTGAATGTTTGCTTTGTTACCGAGTATGTGGTCGATTTTTGAGAAGGTTCCATGAGCTGCAGAGAAGAAGGTATATTCTTTCCTATTTGGGTGGAATATTCTATAGATGTCTGTTAAGTCCATTTGATTCATTACCTCCATTATTCTCTTATTTCTCTGTTAGGTTTCTGTCTAACTGACCTGTCCATAGGTGAGAGAGGAGTATTAAAGTCTCCTACTATTAATGTGTGCAGTTTGATGGCTGCCTTGAGTTTTAACAATGTTTCTTTTTCGTATGTGGGTGCTTTTGTATTAGGGGCATAGATATTCAGGATTGAGATTTCATCCTGATGAATTGTTCCTGTTATGAGTAGAAAATGTCCCTCTCCATCTCTTCTGATTGATTTAAGTTTGAAGTCAACTTTGTTAGAAATTAGTATGGCCACACCTGCTTGTTTCCTAGGTCCATTTACTTGATAAGCCTTATCCCAGCCCTTTACTCTGAGTAGGTGTCTGTCTTTGTGGTTGAGGTGTGTTTCTTGTAAACAGCAGAATGTTGGATCCTGTTTTCGTATCCAATCTCTTAGTCTGTGCCTTTTTATAGGTGAGTTGAGTCCATTGACGTTAAGTGATATTAATGACCAGTGGTTGTTAACTCCGGTCATTTTTTTTAGTAGTAGATTTTGTGTGTTTCTCTTCTTTGAGGTGTGCTGGTAAAGGGTCTCTAGATATCTGAGTTGCTGTGGTCATTGTTGGACTCCTTGATTAGTGATTTTCCTTCTATTACTTTCTGTAAGGCTGGATTTGTGGCTACGTATTGTTTAATTTTTTTTTATCCTGGAAAATTTTGTTTTCCCCATTTATAGTGAACGAAAGCTTGGCTGGGTATAGTATTCTGGGCTTGCATCCATGGTCTCTTAATTTCTGCAGTACATCTGTCCATGACATTCTGGCTTTCATGGTTTCCATAGAGAACTCAGGTGTAAGTCTGATAGGTTTACCTTTATAAGTAACTTGGCCTTTTTCCTTTGCTGCTCTTAGTTTTCTTTCTTTATTCTGTATGCTTTGTGTTTTGATTATTATATGGTGAGAGGATGTTTTTTTTTTTTTTTCGATCCAGCCTATTCGGTGTTCTGTATGCTTCTTGAACCTTCATAGGTATATCTTTCTTTAGGTTGGGAAAGTTTTCTTCTATAATTTTCTTAAATATATTTTCTGGACTGTTGAGCTGCACTTCTTCTCCTTCTTCTATTCCTATTATTCTTAGGTTTGGCCTTTTTATTGTGTCCCATATTTCCTGAATGTTTTGTGATGAGAATTTGTTGGCCTTGCTGTTTTCTTTGATCAGCGTGTTTATTTTCTCTATGGTATCTTCAGAATCTGAGATTCTTTCTTCTATCTCTTGTATTCTGTTGGTTATGCTTGCTTCTGTAGTCTCTATTCGTTTACCTATATTTTCCCTGTCCAGCTGGCCTTCTGTTTGTGTTTTCTTCTTTGCCTCCATTTCAGTTTTTAAGTCTTGAACTCTTTCCATTATTTGTTTGATTGTTTTTCCTTGGTTTCCTATGGTATCATTCACTGATTTACTCAATTCTTCAAACTTTCTGTTATACTTCTCATCCATTTCTATAAGGGCATTTTTTACATGCTGTTTAAGGGCGTCAATCACTTTCATAAAGTCGCTGGGTTCTGGTGGTTTCATATAGTTTTTCAGATTGTTGGGTGAATTCTTGCATTGGCGCCTGCCCATCTCTTTCTCCGAATGCTCCCCTATGGATCTTCTTTTACCGGATCAGGTCTTCTTGCCTACTGATGCACTTTCCCAGTGATGGCACCCTGCAGTGATAGCTCTCCTGGTACTCCAGTGATGTCTCTCCTGGTACCAATATCAGATCTCCGTGCCCAAAGACGGCTCTCCTGGTACCCAGATTAGCTCTCCCACTGATGGCTCTCCTGGTGCCAAGATCAGATCTCCATGCAGGTTGGGTAGTTCGTAAACAAAGGCCTTACCTTGCTTGGTGCAGGCAGGCCAGTGAACCAAAGGAAGTCTCGCTTGCCTACTTGCCCTGAGGATTTGCCCCCAGCGCCAGACAGACTGGACTGGGTGGTGTTATGTGCCCAAAGAGGAAAGGGGGCAGAAGGAAGAAGGGTTCTGGATGCAAACTGGGTGGGATAAGAAGATTAAGCAGTATGCAGGGTGTAGAGCCCCTGCAGGGAGCCCAGGGAGTATAGGGTGGGGGATGACGAACTTCAGAGTTCCCTGTCAAGGGCTGCTTCCGCTGCCGCCAGTCAGGTCACAAACTCACCCCGCTGCTGTCTCTCCTGGTGCCTAGATCAGATCTCCGTGCAGGTTGGGTAGTTTGTAAACAAAGGCCTTACCTTGCTTGGTGCAGGCAGGCTCGAGAAACAAAGGAAGTCTCGCCTGCCTACTTGCCCTGAGGATTTGCCACCAGCACCAGACAGACTGAGCTGGATGGTGTTATGTGCCCAAAGAGGAAAGGGGGCAGAAGGAAAAAGGGTTCTGGGTGCAAGCTGGGTGGGACAAGAAGAGAGAGGCAGTATGCAGGGTGTAGAGCCCCTGCAGGGAGCCCAGGGAGTATAGGGTGGGGGATGAGGAACTTCAGAGTTCCCTGTCCAGGGCTGCTTCCCCCGCCGCTGGTCAGGTCACCAATGAAAATGAAATAAATTGTAAAAAATTTAATCCAAATCCTCTAACAATATAGTCAGGAAAAACAACTAAAACATAGAGGGTATGTGATAGTTCCTGAACTTTCTTTTATGTTGCTACTTAACAATGTTCCCATAAAGTAAAAGGCTTCGTAATTCATGCACAAGCACAGAACCAGAAGAAAAAGAGTTCAGTAATAATAATGAGAAAATCTGGGGAGAATGCATAACATGTTTAAATTATAACATATACATTACTAAAGCCAAGAGGCCAGAAAATTAAACACCAAAATCCAGTTGCTACAAATACATTACTAGTGCTAGACACGTGGCTCAATTAATGGGATGTTCACCTTATAGGCAGCAAGCCGTAGGTACAAACCCGAGCATGGCATAAGACTAAGCACAGTGGTCCTAGATGGTAATCCCGGCACTTAGGAAGTGTGCGTTTGATGAAGCTGAGAAGTTCAAGGGTTTTCTCAACTATCCGGCAAGTATGATCACAGCCTGGGATACAGGAAACTACATCTACGATGTAAAAAATTAAAATGTTTTACACCGAGAATTAACATATTAATCACAGTAAACTAAATTTATGGTACTACCTAAGTTATTTATTGTATAAAACAACAGCAACTGAAAACCACAAGCAACTCAAGACAACACGGATGCTGCTCTGATAAGGAATCCTGCCTAAACTTTGGTCCTAAATACTCAATTCAGCAGCCAGATTTCCTAACAGACGAGAACAGAACATTTCCCGTCACTGAAAGCCAAACAGTAATAGCCACAATTTAGGAGAGGATTAGTGAGGGGCCCTGGGCTTTTATAAGGGACTATGAAATGAAAATCACTGGCCTTCCACAACACAAGAAAACAGGGAATGAGAGGAGCATGATTATGATACAAAGAGGACAGGGGAGCAATTGTGTGAAAGAACTGGCAAAAAAAGGGCGGGGGGGAGAGCTAAAAGGCCACTGGGGATTCAACTAAATGGTAAAGCATTGTTGCTTTATCTAGTTCAAACTTTAGCACCGGAAAAGAAAAAAAAAAAAGGAAAAGGAGAGCGAGGTACAGATGACTAAGGACAGTTATTTCCAGGAGATAGGACACTGAGAAAACTTGCTTGAAACTAACAATGGAGCCTGGAGAAGAAAGCTGTGCAAGTAAAGCTAAAAGCAAAGGTCCCAGGCCTTCGGTCACTCTTTCCTGGGACAAGTCTCCCCATGAAATGATTAGTGACGCCTTCTGGAGGGAGGAATGCGGACCCAATGCTGTGCAAGGACTGGTAAAGCAAATTTCCATTCAGACTGAAGGGAGACCCAAAAGCGCCACAGGAAAGGACCAGGAGGAACTGGTTCTAGGACACCAGGAAACTGCGGGGATTCCAAATTGGTCTTGGTGGACAATTTTCAACAGGAAGTATAGCATATGGTAATCCCCAACTAAGGCAGAACCAAAGTAGTGAAGAATCTGTGGGCTGGGCACAGTTCAGTGGAAAAGAGCTTGCCTGGCACACTGGGTTCTATTCCCAGTGCCACAAAAAAAGGAAGAGGAGGAGGAGGAGAAGGAGGAGGAGGAGAAGGAGGAGGAGGAGGAGGAGAAGGAGGAGGAGGAGGAGGAGGAGGTGGACAAAGACAAGGAGGACTAGGAATACTAGGAGGAGGACAAGGACTAGGACCAGGGAGGCAGAGTCTGGGATGGGAACTAGAAACCCGGTTTCCCTCCCCCGTGACCTTGGACAAGTCACTTCACTTCCCCAAGACCTCTGCTACTGGACAACAGTAACTGTGTCCCAGCGGTAGGACTGCTCAATGGCTTCCATAGTGGTATTAGCACAGCAAATCGCACAATGCCTTCTGCTCTGTGTAACAAGTGCAAGGTAATTAAGCAGGTCCATTCTGATGGGTCCACAGGCAATGCTGGTGGAAGCTCTCAGAGAAGGAGGCAGGACAGGGAGAAGGAGCAGGTCCAGGAGCTGGCAAGGTCCCGGGGCTGCAGTTGGGTGAGGTCGTCCTCACGAACAGAGCTCTCAGGTGAAAGAAGGTGGGAGAACTCTCCCCCAGGAATGACATCACCAGGATGCTCTCATCCCTGCATGCAGAGATGGTGCCCTCTCCTGACTGAGGAGCTACTGCCTGAAAGGAGCTGCGGCCCAACAGAGGCAAGCCTCACCCTCTCTCCAGACAGGCTCCCAGCAGAGCCTAGCCCAGGATGCGGGACACCTGGGGCTCTCCCCTCTGCCAGCTGCTGCACTCCGCCTGCTCCCGCTGGCCCTGGCCACGCCCCTGT
The DNA here is from genome assembly GCF_950005125.1 of Chionomys nivalis. Lineage (NCBI taxonomy): Eukaryota > Metazoa > Chordata > Mammalia > Rodentia > Cricetidae > Chionomys > Chionomys nivalis. Next base: position 1,055,351 of record NW_026646888.1, on the reverse strand, counting down.
ACCTGAGCATGGGCCAGATACAGGCCATGTCTGTGCTCTAGATGTCCCTCAGGATCTGCTCTTGCACCGCGGCGGTCTCCAGGCTCTCCTCCGCCATCTTTGCCTGTTCCATCGCATGGCAAGGCCGCATGGCCCTCGCTCACCAGGGACCCCCAGCTCCCTGAGCCTAGGTTCCATGGCTGCAGGCCCACCCTCCTGCAGAGCGACCCCGCCCTCGGAGGACACGCCCCCAGTCATCACTCTGAGTGCGAGAATCCTGCACTGCTGCATGGGATTGGTAGTTCGCTCAGTGACGCCAAGCTGGGTTCTATCCTTTCAATCATTGGATCTGTGCCAATTGCTGCGACTTTGATATAGACATAGCACTTTACGACACCTGTATACAGTGACATTAAATCAGATAGTGATATTAACTCTTCACAGTTTTTTTAATGTGTATGGGTATTTTGCCTTACAAGTTTGCTTGGTACCCAAGGAAGCTAGAAAAGGGTGTCAGATCACCTGGAATTGGAGCTACAAATGATTGTGAGGCGCCCTGTGGTGCAGGGAATGAAACTCCAATCGTCTGGAAGGGTTATAAATGCTCTTATCAACTGATGCTTCTCCACAGCCCCTAAATATGAGGCCCAAGTCGCCCTGGAACTCAAGATCCTCCTGCCTCCACCTCTTTTTATTCCTTTGAAATTATAATATAATTACAAGTTTTCTCCCTTCCCTTCCCTCCCTTCAAAGCCTCCCATATACCCCTCCCCAGTCTCCTTCAAAAAATGATCTCTCTTTTCACTGCTATTATATATATATATTCCTAAATATAACGTGTTCAGTTTGCAAAATGTAACATGAATTATGTTTGAGGGGATGACAGTTTCTGCCTCGACCTCTTTTTTTATCTATTTTTTTTACATCCTGACCTTCTCCCCATAGTCCTCTCTCTCATTCCACCCCTCATTCCACCCCTGAATCCCCTCCTCTTCAGTCTCCATCCAGGAAAGAGCAGGTCTCCTAGCATTATCAATAAAACATGACATATCAAGTTGCAGTTCGACTGAGCAGCTCCCCTGTATTAAGGGTGGGCAGGGCGACCCAGTATGAGAAGTAGGATCCCAGAAGCCAGTATAAGAGTCGGAGACAGACCCTGTTCCCGCTATTAGGAGTCCCACAACTGTAGAATATGCAGAGTGCCAATGTAGGTCCCATGCAGGCTCCCTGGTTGTCGGTCCAGTCTCTGCGAACCCTTATGAACCCAAATTAGTTGACTGGGTGAGCATTCCCATGGTGTCCTTGATCACGCTGTCTCCTACACATCTTTCTCCTCCTCCTCTGCAGGATTCCCAGACTCCATCTAATGTTTGGCTTGGGTCTCTGCATCTGCCTCCATAAGTTGTTGATAACACCTCTCTGATGACAATTGGGCCAAGCACTAATCTGGTCACTGGAGACAGCCAGTTCAGGCTACTTATCCACTGTTGCTAGGAGTCTATGATGGGATCCTCCACATAGACTCCTGGGAGAGTCATCAGCGCCAACCCCAAAATGCCACCCCTAGCCAACCCCCTCAGCACTCTCCCTCCTCATACCTCACCCAACCTGATTGCTCAAGTTCCCATCTTCACCTGCTCTCAGTGCACTCAAGAAATCTCTTCTGTTTCCCCTTCCCAGGGAGATTCATGTGCCCCCGTAGCCCCTCCACCCGCCATGAGCTCTCTTGTTAACTAGTCTCTATGGGTCTGTGGGTTCTAGTATAGTTAGCCTTTATTTTACAGCTAATATTCACTATGTGTGAGTACATGCCATGTGTGTCTTTATCAGACTGGGTTACCTCACTCCCGATGATTTTTTTTCTAGTTTCATCTACTTGCTTTCAAATTTCCTTGTATCCTTGTTTTTAACAGCTGAGTAATAATCCCAGTGTCTAAATGAACCACATTTTCCTCATCCATTCCTCAGTAGATGGACATGAAGATTGTTTCCAGGTTTTCAATATTACAGATAAAACTGCCATGAACATAATTAAACAAGTGTCCTTGTTGTATGATTGAGCATCCTCTGGGTATATGCCCAAGAGCAGTACAGCTGAGGCTTGTGGTAGGTTGATCCCCAGTTTTCTGAGGAATCACCACACTGACTTCCAAAGTGGCTAGAAAAGTTTTCACTCCCACCAGCAATGGAGGAGTGTTCCCTTGTTCCACGTCCTCTTCAGCTTGCCCCTTGTGTTTTTATTCTCAGCCATTCTGACAGGTATAAGATTGAATCTCAGAGTCAGTTTGATTTGTATTTCTCTGATGACTAAGAATGTTAAACATCTCAAGTGTTTTTCAGTCATTTGAGATTCTTCTGTTGAGAATTTTCTGCTTATATCTGCACCCCATTTTTTTACTTGGACTATTTGTTTGGTTGATACCTAGTTTCTTGAGTTCTCTATATATTTTGGACATCAGGCCTCTGTCGGATGTTGGTTTGGTGAAGATCTTGTCCCATTCTATACACTGACATTTTGACCTATTGATGGTGTCCTTTGCCTTAGAGAAACTTCAGTTTCATGAGGACCCATTTATTAATTGTGTGTTGTATATTGTGCTGTTGTTATTCTGTTCTGGGAGTTGCCGCATGTACCATGCAATAGAAATTATTTCCCAATTTTCTATCAGGTTCAGTATACTTATTTCATATTGAGGTCTTAGATCACTTGGTCTTGAGTTTTGTGCAGGGTGATAAATATGGATCTCTTTGCATACTTCTACAAGCTGACATCCAGTTCAAGATGCTTTATTTTTCCAATGTAAAATTTTTGCTTCTTTGTTGGAAATCGATGTCCATAGGTATATGACCTTTTTTTTTATTGAAGAAAAAATATCTGCCTCCTCCCCGCCTCCCATTTCCCTGCTCCTTCCACCCCTCTCCCAATCCCCCCACCACTCGTCTCCTCCCTCTCCTGTCCCAGGAGCAGTAGGGTTCCCTGCCCTGTGGAAAGTCCAAGGTCCTCCCCCCTCCATCCAGATCTAGGAAGTTGAACACCCAAACTCTCTAGGCTCCCACAAACCCAGAACATGAAGTAGGATCAAAACCTCATGCCATTGTCCTTGGGCTCTCATCAGCTCTCATTAACTGCCATGTTCAGAGAGTTCAGTTTTATCCCATGGTTTTTCAGTCACAGTCCAGCTAGCCTTGGTGAGTTCCCAATAGATCGGCCCAACTGTCTCAGTTGGTGGGTGCAACCCTCGTGGTCCTGACTCGTTGTACATGTTCTTCCACCTTCTGCTCCTCATTAGGACCTTGGGAGCACAGTCTGGTGCTCCAGTGTGGGTCTCTGTCTCTATCTCCATCCATCGCTAGATGAATGTTGTATGGTGATATGCAAGATATTCATCAGTATGGCTATAGGATAGGTTTATTTCAAGTTCCCTATCCTCCGGTGCCCAACGAACTAACTGGGGACATTGCCCTGGTCATCTGGTAGCCACCCCAAGTTCAAGTCACTTGCCAACCCTAATGTGGTTCCCTTATCTAAGATATGAGTTTCCCTGCTCCCCTATCCAAACTTCCGATATCCCCAATCATCCCGTTTCCCCAAGTTACCCTCATCCTCTCCTTCACACTTTTCTCTCCCCATCTCCCCTTAAACCCATACGACACTACCCTCAAGATTCCAAATTTTTGCCCGGCAATCTTGTCTATTTCCCATAGCCAGGAGGATAACTATATGTTTTTCCTTGGGTTTGCCCTCTTGTTTAGCTTCTTTAGGACCACAAATTATAGACTCAGTGGACCCTTATCCCTGGTTAGAAAACAATTATGAGTGAGTACATCCCATGATCTTCGTTTTGGATCTGGGTTACCTCACTCACGATAGTATTTTCTATTTCCATCCGTTTGCATGCCAAATTCGAGAAGTCATTGTTTTTTACTGCAGAGTAGTACTCTAATGATTATATATACCACACATTCTTCATCCATTCTTCCATTGAAGGACATCTAGGATGCTTCCAGGTTCTGGCTATTACAAATAATGCTGCTATGAACATAGTTGAACAAATGCTTTTGTCATATGATAAGGGATCTCTTGGGTATATTCCCAAGAGTTGTTTTGCTGTGTCCAGGGGTAGGTTGATCCCAATTTTTCTGAGAAATTGCCACACTGATTTCCAAAGATGTTGCACAAGTTTGCATTCCCACCAGCAATGGAAGAGGGTACCCCTTTCTCCAGAACCTCTCCAGCAAAGGCTATCCTTGGTGTTTTTGATTTTAGCCATTCTGACAGGTGTAAGATGATATCTCAAAGTTGTTTTGATTTGAATTACTCTGATAGCTAAGGAGGTTGAGCATGACCTTAAGTACCTTTTGGCCATTTGAAATTCTTCTCTTGAGAATTGTCTGTTCAGTTCAGTGCCCCATTTTTTAATTGGGTTAATTATCATTTTAACATCTACTTTCTTGAGTTCTTTATATATTTTGGAGATCAGACCTTTGTCTGTTGTGGGGTTGGTGAAGATCTTCTCCCAGTCAGTAGGCTGCCTTTTTGTCATAGTGACAGTGTCCTTTGCTTTACAGAAGCTTCTCAGTTTCAGGAGGTCTCATTTATTCAATGTTGCCCTTAATGTCTGTTCTGCTGGGCTTATACATAGGAAGCGATCTCCTGTGCCCATATGTTGTAGGTTACTTCCCATTTTCTCTTCTATCATGTTGAGTGCGTTTAGAATTATATTGAGGTCTTTGATCCATTTGGACTTGAGTTTTATTTATGGTGATAGATATGGGTCTATTTTCATTCTTCTACAGGTTGACATCCAGTTGAGCCAGCACCATTTGTTTAAGATGCTTTCTTTCTTTCATTGTACAGTTTTAGCTCCTTTATCGAAAATGAGGTGTCCATAGGTTTGTGCGTTAAAATCTGGGTCTTTTATACGATTCCATTGGTCGACTTCTTCGTTTTTTTGCCAGTACCATGCCGTTTTCATTACTGTAGCACTGTAATTGAGTTTGAAATCAGGGATAGTAATGCCTCCAGAATTTCGTTTATTGTATAAGATTGTTTTGGCTATCCTGGGTTTTTTGTTTCTCCATATAAAGTTGATTATTGTCCTCTCAATCTGTGAAGAATTTTGAAGGGACCTTGATGGGGATTGCATTGAATCTATAGATTGCCTTTGGTAGAATTGCCAGTTTTACTATGTTGATCCTCCCAATCCAAGAGCAAGGGAGATCCTTCCATTTTCTGGTATCCTCTTCAATTTCTTTCTTCAATGCCTTAAAGTTCTTGTCAAATAGATCTTTCACTTCCTTGGTTAGAGTTACCCCAAGATATTTTATGCTGTTTGTGGCTATCGTGAAAGGTGATGATTCTCTGATTTCCCTCTCTGCTTCCATATCCTTTGTGTATAAGAGCATGACTGATTTTTTGGAGTTGATCTTGTATCCTGCCACATTACTAAAGGTATTTATCAGCTGTAGAAGTTCTTTGGTGGAGTTTTTGGGGTCGCTTAAGTACACTATTATATCATCTGCAAATAATGCAAGTTTAACTTCTTCCTTTCCAATTTGAATCCCCTTTAACCCCTTATGTTGTCTTATTGCTATGGATAAGACTTCACGAACTATATTGAAGAGGTATGGGGAGAGTGGACAGCCTTGGGGTGTTCCTGATTTTAGTGGGATGGCTATAAGTTGTTCTCCGTTTAATTTGATGTTAGCTGTCGGCTTGCTGTAAATAGCTTTAATTATATTTAGGTATGACCATTGTATCCCTAATCTCTCCAACACTTTTATCATAAAGGGATGTTGAGTTTTGTCAAATGTTTTTTCAGCATCTAATTAAACTATCATGTTTTTTTCTTTCAGTTTATTTATATGATGGATTACATTGATAGATTTGCGTATGTTAAACCAGCCCTGCATCTCTGGTATGAAGCCTACTTGATCATAATGGATCATTTTTCTAATGTGTTCTTGGATTCAATTTGCCAGTACTTTGTTGAAGATTTTTAAGTTGATGTTCATGAGTGAGATTGGCCTGTAATTCTCTTTCTTGGTTGAGTCTTTGTGTGGTTTTGCTATCAGAGTTACTGTAGCTTCATAGAAGGAAATTGGCAATGACTCTTCTGTTACTATATTGTGAAATACATTTAGGAGTATAGGTATTTGGTCTTCTTGGAAGTTCTGGTAGAATTCCGCATTGAAACCATCTGGTCCTGGACTTTTTTTTATCTAAAAAAGTGTCATTTTCTTTAACATTTTCCAGTTTTGTGGCATACAGGCTTTTGTAGTAAGATCTAATGATTCTCTGAATTTCCTCTGTGTCTGTGGTTATGTCCCCCTTTTCATTTCTGATTTTATTAATTTCCAAATTCTGTCTCTGCCATTTAATTAGTTTGGATATCGGTTTATTAATCTTGTTGATTTTCTCCAAGAACCAGCTTTTGGTTTCATTGGTACTCTCAATTGTTTCTGTGTCTTTATTTTGTTCTTTTCAGCCCTTAGTTTGATTATTGCCAGTCTTCTACTACTTCTAGGTTAGTCTGCTTCTTTTTCTTCTAGAACTTTCTTGTGGGCTGTTAAGTCTCCAATGTGTGCTTTCTCTGTTTTCTTTAAGTGGGCACATAATGCAATGAACTTTCCTCTCAGGACTGCTTTCATAGTGTCCAATAGGTTTGAATATGTTGTTTCTTTATTTTCATTGAATTCAAGGAAGACTTTAATTTCTTTCTTTATTTCTTCTTTAATCCAGGTATGGTTCAGTAGTTGACTGTTCTGTTTCCATGAGCTTGTAGGCTTTCTCGGGGTAGCATTGTTGTTGAATTCTAGCTTTAATCCATGGTGATCTGAAAGATACAGGTGGTTACAGATATTTTTTTGTAACTGTGGATGTTTGCTTTGTTACCGAGTATGTGGTCAATTTTCGAGAAGGTCCTTGAGCTGCAGAGAAGAAGGTATATTCTTTCATATTTTGGGTGGAATTTTCTATAGATGTCTGTTAAGTCCATTTGATTCATTACCTCCATTAATTCTCTTATTTCTCTTTTAGGTTTCTGTCTAATTGACCTGTCCATTGGTGAGATAGGAGTGTTAAGGTCTCCTACTATTAATGTGTGTGGTTAGATTGCTGCCTTGAGTTTTAGCAATGTTTCTTTTACGTATGTGGGTGCTTTTATATTAGGGGCATAGTTATTCAGGATTGAGACTTCTTCCTGATGAATTGTTTCTGTTAGGAGTAGAAAATGTCCCTCTAAATCTCTTCTGATTGATTTAAGTTTGAAGTCAACTTTGTTAGAAATTAGTATGGCCACACCTGCTTGTTTCTAAGGTCCATTTACTTCATAAGCCTTATCACAACCCTTTACTCTGAGTAGGTGTCTGTCTTTGTGGTTGAGGTGTGTTTCTTGTAAACAACAGAATTTTGGTTCCTGTTTTCATGTCCAATCTCTTAGTCTGTGCCTTTTTATAGGTGAGTTGAGTCCATTGACATTAAGTGATATTAATGACCAGTGGTTGTTAACTCTGGTCATTTTTTTAGTAGTAAATTTTGTGTGTTTGCCTTCTTTGAGTTGCGCTGGTGAAGGGTCTCTAGTTGTCAGAGATATTGTGGTCATTGTTGGACTCCTTATTAGGTTTTTTCGCTTCCTCCATGCCTCCCATTTCCCTCCCCCTTTGCCCGTCCCCCTCCCTCTCCCACCACTTCTCTTTTCCTCCCTCACCAGTCCCAAAAGCAGTCATGGTTCCCTGCCCTCTGGAAATTCCAAGGTACTCCCCACTCCATCCAGGTCTAGGAAGGTGAACATCAAAACTGTCTAGGCTCCTACAAAGCCAAAGCATGAAGTGGGATCACAACCCTGTGCCACTGTCCTTGGCCTCAGGCATCAACTCTCATTGTCCACCATGTTCAGAGAGTCCGGTTTTATCCCATGCTTTTTCAGTCACAGTCCAGCTGGCCTTGGTGAGCTCCCAATAGATCGGCCCCACTGTCTCAGTGGGTGGGTGCACCCCTCGTGGTCCTGACTTCCTTGCTCATGATCTCAGTCTTTCTGCTCCTCATTAGGACCTTGGGAGCTCAGTCCAGCGCTCCAGTGTGTGTCTCTGTCTCTTTCTCCATCCATTGCTAGATGAAGGTTAGATGGTGATATGGAAGATATTCACCACTATGGCTATAGGATAGGTTCATTTCAGGTTCCCTATCGTCAGGTGCCCAAGGAACTAACTGGGGACATTGCCCTGGGCACCTGGTTGCCACTCCAAGTTCAAGTCTCTTGCCAACCCTTATGTGGTTCCATTAACTAAGATATGAGTTCCCTGTTCCCCTATCCAACCTTCCTATACCCCAATCATACCTGTCTTAGGTTCTGAAATCTCAAAGTCCCCCTACTGTGAAACACCTGTCCAATGAGGTCACATCTAATCTTTCTCAAAATGGTTCCACCAACTAGGGATTAAGCATTTAAATATAGGAGCTTTTATGGGACCATTCTCTTTCAAACCACCACATTAATCAAAATACTATTTTAGGACACAAATTGCTCAATATTATATGATTAAGAAACAGCAAAGCAGATTCAGAGACTACTAGAGAAAAGAAATATATATTATAAGCATTATAAGCAACTTCTAAAACTTGACAGAGATATCTTGCTGCCTGGACAGTAAACCAAAGTTCTTCTGTAACATTGGGAAATCCTTCTTCAGCCTACAGGCCCATAGTATCTGGCAGACTTTTCCATGAAGCAGTGAATTTGAAAGGCTGTTTTGCCTCTATTGGCGGTTTGTCAGTCACGTTCTTCTGTGTCCTGCAGAATGTCTGGAACATTTCTTGAAGCAGGAACCCTGAAGGACTGAGGAGACATTTTTATGGTGTTGGTTTTCTTCTACTTTATGCAAGTTACAGGGATCAAACTCAGGTTGCCACGCCTTGGTGGCAAAAACCTTTGCCTTTTGAGCCCTCTTATATTTTCACTGGATTAAGAGAATAGACTTCCTCCCTTATTCTGAAGAACCACAGAAAAGGCCTTTTTCTTTTAGTGGGGCATGAGAATGTTTGCAGTTGGAGTATCGAAGGATGTTTTGCACGCATTTTCTCAGTACTGTACCTTTACCACCATCTAGATGACTACATTGAAAGCAACCTCCACATTATGCCAGGATGTCCTCCAATAGGGGTGAATTTGGAATTAGGCAGGGATTCCTTAGCAGGCAAAAGTGTGCAGCAAAACGAAAAAGATGAACCCAAAAGATAGGTAAAATTATTTACCAAGTTCCCACCAAACCTTCCATGCATTTCATCAAGTTTGATAGTGACTTCCATATCTATGTCTATGATTTGAAGAAGATGTGTTAAAGTGAAATTCTCAAATTTTGGGGGTCTGACTTATCCTATTAGCCATCTCTTTCATTGGATCACTCACTTATCCAATGAATGATTGAATTTATCCATTCCTCCATGTCTCTATCTTCTTCAATCCCTTCTTCCATTTCCCCATGTCTTGTGTCTACAGGTTGCCAAGATAAATCTACTATGTCTCTTCTGTTCTAGAAACTTTCATTTGTAAAGAACTTGCCCTCTCAGGGGTGGATTTTTCTGAGTTCTCTGTAGATGGAGACCATATGAGGAGGAACAGAGGAGCAACCATGACAACACTTGCGCAGTAGAGTTAGGCAGATTACAGATTGATGCCTGGCAAGCCTGTACAATGAGTCAGACTCCCATGAGCTCTGTCACTGTGATCTCACATAGTTAACTCATTCAGTGTTCACGTCCAGGACATTGAGTTTTAATTTTTGTCCTAATCTGGTAAAGAAACCAAGATGAGGAGAATAGAGGAGCCTGAAGTAAGGCCACAAAATGGGTCATTTGAAAAGGTAAGACTACATGCCTCCATGTGTGCTGCCACCCTTCTTAGGAAATCCATCTTTCCATAGATTAGCTATAGGCAACCCAAGTGTCCAGCACACTGGCTAACCACAGGTTTGAACCTAACTGCCTTTGATTTCTGAAACAATTGCTGTCCCGTTAAGGTCTCACAACAACACAGCAAGGTATGTAAGAATGCCCCACCATCAGCTTAGAGCATGTTCAGGACACCAAAGAGCCAGCAAGTTATCTTTATTGGAAATACAAATGTTTCTGGAGGGACAAAAGGATGTACATAAAAAAAAAAAAAACGATTGGTGTACTCACTATGATTTTACGTGATATGGCCCACACAGGCTTCTGGTTCTGAATACTTGGTCCTCATTAGGTTTTGTAGGTTGTGGTGACCCAGAACTAGCTGGAGGAATTGCGGTCTGAAAGCTCAAGCCTTGATGTTTCAGGGCATCCTTTCACTGGTCCCCAATGTTTACTGATTTCCTTACAGAGAATGAGAGGCCTCCTACTCCTGCTGCCATGGCTTCTGCAACATGAACAGTGAGAACCCCCTTCACACCCTGGTTGCTCTCATCACATAGGAAGGTGTAAGTCACAAACAATCTCCCACACCAGTTTAGAATTATGATTCATAAAATGTTTATTTCTTTTAAGGGGCAAACCTTACAGATTGCCATGCCAGACAACAGCCTTCTGCAGGATGAGGAGAGGAGCCTAGTAGCTGGATGTGGAGATGGATGCAAGAGAGCAAGCTGAAGGCAGTTGCTCCCTTTTGAAAGAGAGAGACACCACACCCCAATGGCCTTTATCTCAGTTGCTATAGCCTGAAGGAGCAGAAAGAGCTCCTGCAACACACATATTTGGACATAGCAGCAAAATTTACCAGTATGTGACAAAAATCTATTTTAGTTTATTTTTTCATGCTTTCAGGTACATGGCAGAGACAGGCACTGCTTCATGCATTTGTGTGACCAATGATTTCCCTTTAAGAAAAAACCCACAAACACTCCCAACAACATCATCAGCATTCAACAACATGTCCATGATTTCTTTGCTTTGCCTTTGATTGAGTGGTAAATCATGCTGCTAGTTAATCTGTGCAAGCAATGTGAATTTCTCTGTAAATATATAGACAGAATTGAGAGGTATCTTAAACATGTCAGGGGGTCACACTGCAATGGAGTGGGTTAATCATCACCATGTGACAGTGACATATTTAAGATCTCTCCTTTGTCATTAAATCTCAGAATTGTCAAGATGTTATGTTTTTGTGCAGACTTCTCAGGGTTTTCTCCCATTCATGGTTTCCATGGATGTTTGCTAGTTACGCTTACATGTCTTTTGCCAGATTCTGTCAGTTTTTGGCATGCACTCTCACCTCCACAACTTCTCCTGCTCTAAGATTCTAGTTCCAGGCATTTTAGACACTTGTGACTGTTGCACGAGTGTCTCATGTTCCGCCTAAATGATTTGGAATGTTATTTAGCCCGAGTTTTAACTTCCATCCCTGAGTTCATTGACTTTCCTTGACCATCTTTCTTGGGCCACTGAGCTGAACTACTAGGGGTTTGCTCCAGTTACTTCTCCATGCTGAGACAGCCTACACTCTCAGTACTACTGTGATAGTGTTTCTGTAGCAAGTATTCTTCTCAAGATAAGAAGAAATTTCAATATTATAATCCATCTGCTGTTATTGTGTCTTAAACACACAAACACACCCCCATAAGTTAATGCACACACACTGTTGATATCTCAACCTTAGGGTGCCGTTCTGGGGTTAGTAAGAGGCTTCTCTCTAGAGGGGTTCCCAGAAAGCCATGGGGTGACACCAACGAGGACCTTGGGCAGGTGAGCTGTGGGTGCCTGCACTGTGCCATGTCCCTAGGCACTACGGGTGCTTTGTCCCATAATCAGACTGATGACTATCTTGAATATCACCATAGAACTGTTGTACGGAAAAGGATGGAGATAAAGACAGGGACCCACATCAGAAAACTAGACTGAGCTACCAAGCTCCAGTTGAAGAGCTGAAGGGGAGAGAATAAGAGCAAAGAACTAAGGAATACAAGGCCTTGGTCCACCCACTGAGACACTGTGTCTGAGCTAATGGGAGATCAACAAAACCAGCTATGCTGGGACTGACAGAGCATGGGATCAAAGTGGAAGCATTGAATGTGGCTGACAATTGGGGCAGAAGGAGAACCCAAAGATAATGGCACTGGGATTTGTCTGTACTGCACATACAGGCTTTAATCGATCATATTATATGTAGATGCATACCTTCCTCAATCTGTATGGAGGGGGGGCAAGGGCTTCCCACAGGTCAAGGTACCCTGTCCTCTATTAGGACTGGATTGGGAGTGGAGAGAATTGGTGGTTGCGTGAGTAGTTAGGGGGAGGAGGAAAGGAAGTGGAAATTTGAAATTTATTATTTATGAAGGAAGAAAAAATCAATAGAAGATAACCAATGGAGAGATGGGATCTAAGAAAAAAAACTTTCATGTGATTTGTTGACTCAGACACCAAAGACTTTTTCAGAAAAATAAGATACAGGGATTGAGTTGCTTGGGCAAGAGTGTGACTTGAGTAATTGGGAAGATGAGTGGGGGCTTATTTTGGGTGCCCGGGTGGCTGTATACAGCTTTTGAGGAGCTGAATGCTGGATGTTTCTGTTGGTAAATACGGAAGTAACAAGCTTGTGAGGGGATTTCTGACATAAGTAGAGCCTTGGTGATGTCACAAAGACTTCGTTCGTTGGGTAGCAACTCTGTTCCACTCAAAGCACTAGTCTTCCATGAAGGTGGGTTTATTATCCTCACAGTGCCTGAGGAGGACAGTTCAGCTCCTGGTCTCCACAACTGTTCAACAGGCTTTTTGCACCTGAACATTTCCGGAAGATGGAATCTGGAGAGGTAGGACATTTTCTTTTGGTAAATATGTTTCCAAAGCAACTAAGACCTCTGTCATACAAAAAAGTTTTCCTTCAAATGTCCTGCGGGTCCACCATTTATGTTGTTACCAGCTCCTATATTTGATAGCTGTGGGCATGGTGAATGCCAGATATTCTTCCCACTTCATCTTTGCTAACAATATCAAATTCATCAATCCACTAAAATGGCAAAGCTCCTCTTTGTCCATAGGTGTTTTAAAAGATACTAATTATTTCTCAATGGCTGCTGTTGCCCAGAATAATGAGTCTTTCAGGTTGAAGTGGGTCTCACAGTACTCACTTCCACAATGAAGACACAGAATGGCTTTATGTAATAGACCTGGGTCTGGATCAGGAGACCCAATACAGAGAGCCAGTGGATTGGAGTGCCATGACCTTGGGAGGCTGTCTTGGATTGAGCCCCCTACCTATTAGCTTGATGTCGAAGGAGACATGTGGATGTCCTTCGAATTCTTTGTTATCTGTTCAGATTTTTCTTACTCGTTTCGGGGATAGGCATACCTTCTCTTCTCATTGATTTAGTCAGTCAGAAAGTAGGTTTCTCAGCTGAGGTCATTTGCCTTTGGGCAGCAGGAATGTGTCTCTGAGATTGATATACTGAGCTGTAGAGAAAAATTTGCAAATTGTCCTATTTATTTCTGAAGAGAAAATGACAGTTAGGTATGCAAACCTGTTGATCAATATCTTTGTCTCCTGCACCACAGTTCTTCCAGAAAAGAGCCTTGACCTCATAGCCTCCCCTTGTTGTCCTTGCAGGCACTCATGGTTGAGGCCACGACTTGGTTTCTGAATTAAACAGAAGGAAAGTTCTTTCAACCTAGAGAGTGGGCAGCTATGAAGCCCAAGCACAGAAAGATATCCAAGAAACAGCGGACCAGGAGGTCAGTGGCCTATCTCAGTAAGTCTACAGCCATGATGAAGATGCCTCTTAGTATGAGATGCATGCCACCTGTCCAGAAGAGGAATGGGTCATCTCTCCAGAAGCAAAAACTGAGGAGGCCTTTTGAGGCCCTGGAGAATATTGTTGGCCGCAGAATTTCTCACGGCTGGAAGGAAGCCAATGAACCAGTCACCCAGTGGAAAGCCATCATTCTAGATCAACTGCCAACAAATCCCTCTCTCTATTTGTTGAAGTATGATGGGATAGATTGTGTCTATGGATTGGAGCTTCACAGTGATGAAAGGATTTTAAACCTTAAGTTCCTGCCTAACAACGTACCATTTCCTCAGGAGACAGACACTCATCTCTCAAACACCATAGTTGGCAGAGCAGTGAAACATACATTTGAGGGCACAAATGGCTCTAAGGATGACTGGAAGGGGATGGTCCTAGAGGAGGTGCCAATCATGAAGACCTGGTTCTATATTACCTACAAGAAAGGTCCTGTCTTGTACGTTTACCACCTCCTGGTTGACTACCTTGAAGGCAACCTCCACATCATGCCAGGCTCTATGGAGGAGTGGACTGGGGTGGTCCAAGATGAGGTGCAGACCATGAAGACCTGTTTCTACATTACCTACAAGAAAGATCCAGTTGTGTACCTTTACCACCATCTAGATGACTACATTGAAAGCAACCTCCACATTATGCCAGGATGTCCTCCAATAGGCTTCTGTCTGCCACCTCTTTTGTCATTCCTGGATTCTTTCTGTCTTGCACTCTCACAGGTCTTATGCATGCCATTCAACCATTGTGAGTTCATTTAAACAATTGGCCTGCAATAACTCTAAAACACTGTACCCTTTTCATGGATCAAGTTCTTTGGGACTTGGCTATAAAAGTCATTAACAGACTCACCTTTACCCAGGCTAAACATGTACACATTGATGTACATTGTTGTGTGACATTCACACATATGATGAATGCACCGAGCTCCCTAGAATCTGTTACCTAGGGAATCTGTGATGTTAAGAGGAGTGTGGAAAAGATCCCACAAACCCATCAGATCCGAAAATACCAGTCCGATATTGATACCTGACTCCCATCAAGGGGTTTTGGGGAGTGTGTGAATTAGGATTGAAGTGAGGGGATGGAGGATTCTGGAAATCAAATCACTGAAGGAAAGATTGAGTAAGGTATGTGGCCAACTGGCCCATTAAATACAAAGGAATAAGATGTCAATATATCAGTGGTGAGGTGTCCATCATAATGCTGTGCATATCTTTCTAGGGCCAATGTGAAGTTAATGCAGTATGAACTTGCCTTTCAGCTCCTCAGAGTGTGAGTTCATTCTCAGTTGAAAAAAAAAGTATGGTCGTGCAGTGAGTTCCTTGGTTAAGATTTTAGACTTTGGTAATGAATTCAAATCTTGATTCCATCCTTCCTTTTTTAGACTGTGTAACATGTCTGAGACTAGCTTCCTTTTGTCTTTGGAAGAGAGGAGGGAGGATTCAAGAGGCCAAATGAGATAGTGGAGAGGGTTCTTACAGAAAGATTTTTTCTAATGTCATTGTATGAGGAAGGCCAAAGTGATGGATGAGGGTTAAATGTCTATAGGTTAATAAAGAAACTGCCTTGGCCCTTTTGATAGGACAGCAGGTTAGATATGCAGAGAAAACACAGAATGCTGGGAGAAAGAAGCCTAGTCAACAGACGCCATGCCCCCGTCCCCCCCCGAGACAGAAGCAGCTTATGATTCTCATAAGCTCATGGTGCTTCACAGATTATTTGAAATGGGTTAATCAAGATGTGAGAATTAGCAACTAACAGGCTAGTCCTAATGGGCAAAGTATTATTTAAAATAATACAGTTTCTATGTAATTATTTTGGGTAAAGCAAGCCAGTGTGGGAACCTGGTGGCAGAAAACATTCAGCTGTTCCTACAACTCAAAAGAGCTGTCAAAATTAAGCTCAAAACTTCACCACAGAAATGTGTATATTTAGAAATTCAAAAGACAGTTGTTTAATATATGAGTGTAACTTTTTATGGAGATGTGTATACATGCATGCAAAGGCCAGAATTAACCCTGGGTGTCTTCCTTAATTACTCTCTGTCATGATTAAGATACATCATCTCTTTGAACCTGGAGCTGACCAATTCCCCTTGACCAAACAGCGAGTCTTAGAGACCCAGGTGTGGCTGTCTCCTCAGCACTGAGTGATGAGTTGATATCTTTAATGCCGAGATTTTTGCACAAGTTTGAAGGGATCAAATTTATGGTCTCCATCTGTATGGAATGCACCTTACTGACTGTGCCATGGCTGAAGAACAAGACAGTTGGTTAAAAATATTGAGCTGTGAGAAAATATTCTGGATCACAAAAGGGAATCGTATAACTTTAAAAGAAGTGCTGTGGAGATTGAGATGACAGACATTCAAACGTCAATGCCTTTGCTTCCTCCCCTCAAGTCTCTTGGTGGATGTGTCCAGAGGCCTACTGAATTATCACAGCATGGGGCAACTGTGAACTGTGAAATCTGTTTGTGCTCAGGTCTTGATATCAAATTTAGGGTGTAGTTATATAAAAGTGTACATCCAAAGGAAACATGCAATGGTAGGTCTATCCCAGTAGTATATCGCTTTTTCAAGCAGATGTTAATTTCTGTAGATAATCATTTTAGAGCGGTATGACAGCAGATGCTCAAGGCCGAGGTGCATTGCTATAGATGCTTAAGGAAAAGAAATATTGCTCCAGATGCTCAAGACAGAAATGCATCATTGTAGATGCTCAAGGGAGAGATTCATTACATGGGATTGAGATGTAATTTCAGCTTCTGAGCTCTGACTGCCAAGATTTGTGGCTCAATAACTTTTAAAAATGATATCAGTATCATGTTGGGATAGGGACTTGGGGTTCTTCATTGCTCCGTGACCACCCTTGACTCCCTCACTGCCTCCTTTTTGCAGTCCCAATTTTTCTACTTTCTGATTATGAAAGCCATCTTTTGCAGTCTTAGCTTTTTCCAGAATGTAACTGAATTTACTCTCTGAAACTCTGAAACTACCCATGGTGTTACATGACTTAGCTTTGGTATTAGGTCCTCAACTTCCATTGATGCTCAGAATTCTTCATCTGTTTCCTTGTTGCTGCATATGTAATTGTGGCCATGTATGTTATACCTCATTCTGGATGCTCTACCTATTTTTCTGTTATTCCTGCAAATGGTTCATCCCAATGTACCTGAGAGAGAGAACACTCTGAGGTAGAAGACAAGCAAAGAGGACATTTTAATGCCCTGGTATTACAATCCCAGATGAGATGCTTCCCAAACCAGCAGGCGTTCTGTTCATATGATCAGAAGACTGGCAGATGTGCCTGTGTAGATTGACATCATCACATCCTAGAAGATGTATTATCTCCCAACTCTGTTAGTTATAATGCTTCTCCAAGTGTCCTTAATAAGCCTTTTTATTTTCATCTGTGAGATTGTTGTTGAGATTCTAGGGAGACATGCCTCCTTCTGTCCATGATGAGGATAACTCCAGGGAAAATGGTCATATGTGGCACACTCTGGCTGCCCCTCTCAGAAGAGAAACTTCCAATGCTTGTGCTAGCTGCTTGGAGATATTGTGGCCTAGAAAGGAATAGTGACTGTGGAAAGAGCTGTGGCTGTTTCCTTCTTAGCTCAGGTCCCCTCCTCCATTTTGAAAGACTATAGGGTAGTGATCTCATACTCCCTTTCCTTCTCTTTTCTCTCTCCTGTCGGCGTCCACAATTGCAACTTCTTATCTGACTCTGACCCTCAACCTCCCCATTTATAGATCTTTAATGCCAACATGTAGTCTTGGTTGATAAACACTATCCTGCAGGGAAACTACATAAGATAGAAAGTAACCAACTCAAATTAATTATAGAGAGTCCATTAAACTGAGCAGATTCAATAGACCCCTTCCTCCAAACAATATATTGGCAGTTAATATATAACCGAGCAATCATCACAGACAAATAGACATGCTTAGATGAAGCCCAGATCAAGTGAGCAAACAGATTTAAAAAAAAAAAACACTCTTCAGTTCAACAAGCTGATTTGTTTGTGGAGGCCACTCATTAGTTAGTTTTCTGACCACGTTGATTTGAAATAATCACATAAAACCTATATTATTCACAATAGTCTTTGGCCAATAGCTTAACCATATTTCTAGATTCCTCCCTCATTCTAAACTAACCCATTTGCATTTATCTGTAACACCACTACTTCATGTCTTACCAACAAATTTTTGTAGCTCCAGAGTAGGTGTTTTTCCCTGGTGGTGTCTAGGTGGCTTCTCACTGACCCCACCTCCTTTCTCCCAACATTGTTTACTTTTACCACCTAGGTCTATTCTGCTAAGCTACTGGCTGAAATAATGTTATTCATTAACCAATAAAAACAAACATAGACAGAAGGACTTCCCAAACCAACCCTTTGTCCAATGTATAAATTCCAAGAACTGGTATAAAAATTTATTATTAAATGAAGTACTTGAAAGAGGTTGATGTTTATTCTCACGATCTGGAATTAATGTGTTGGTGGGGAACCTACTTCCTCAAGATGGGCTAGGAAATTTGGCTTTTGATATTCGTCATTTTGTATCACTTCTCTTAATGTCTTCATTATTTTATGAGCACACCACTGTTTTCCTGTGTGACTCTTTTGATATAAGGGTTTGCCATTGAATTTAAAGACCATCCTAACCTGAAATGACCAATTTTGAGAATCTTAAGCTTCTATTTACCAATTTCTTTTTTTAAATAAAATCCCTCAGATGGCTACCTTAATTAAGATATATGCTTCCCTGCTCCCATATTCATACTTACTTTTTCCCAATCATCCCAATTCCCCAAGTTCCCCCCATCCTCTCCTTCTTACTTTTCTCCTCCCATCCCCTCTTATCCTATCCCACCCCACCCCCCAGATCCCAAATTTTTGCTTGACAATCTGGTCTACCTTTCATATCCAGGAGAATAACTATATGTTTTTCTTTGGGTTCACCTTCTTATATAGCTTCTTTGGGATCACAAATTATAGATGCAATGTTCTTTGTTTATAGCTAGAAACCAATTATGACTGAGTACATCCCATTTTCATCTTTTCGGGTCTGGGACACCTCACTCAGAAAAGTGTTTTCTATTTCCATGCATTTGCATGCAAAATTCAAGAAGTCATTGTTTTTTACCACCGAGTAGTGCACTACTGTGTATATTTTCCACACTATGTTCATCCATTCTTACATGGAAGGGCATCTAGGTCATGTCCAGATTCTGGCTATTACAAATAATGCTGCTATGAACATAGTTGAACAAATGATTTTGTAATATGATAGGGAATCTCTTGGGTATATTCCCCAGTGTGGTATTGCTTGGTCCTTGGTTAGGTTGATCCCAAATTTCCTGAGAAACCGCCACACTGATTTCCAATGTGGTTGGACAAGTTTGCATTCTGACCAGCATTTGATGAGGGTACCCCTTCCTCCACAACCTCTCCAGCAAAGGCTATCATTAGTGTTTTTGATTTTAGCCATTTTGACAGGTGTAAGATGATATCTCAAAATTGTTTTGATTTGCATTTCCCTGATTGCTAATGAGTTTGAGCATGACCTTAAGTGTCTTTTGGCCAATTAAACTTCTTCTGTTGAGAATTCCCTGTTAGTTCAGTGCCCCATGTTTTAATTGAGTTAATTAGCATTTTAAAGTCTAGTTTTTTGATTTCTTTATATATTTTGGAGATCAGACCTTTGTCTGTTGCAGGGTTGGTGAAGATCTTCTCCCAGTCAGTGGGTTGCCATTTTGTCTTAGTGACAGTGTCCTTTGTTTACAGAAGCTTATCAGTTTAAGTAGTTCCCAATTATTCAATGTTGCCTTTATCATCTGTGTTGCTGGGGTTATACATATAAAGCAATCTCCTGTGCCCATATGTTGTAGGGTACTTCCCACTTTCTCTTCTCAGGTTTAGTGTGTTCAGATTGATATTGAGGTCTTTGATCCATTTGGACTTGAGTTTTGTGCATGGTGATAGATATGCATTTATTTTCATTCTTCTACAGGTTGACATCGAGTTCTGCCAGTACCATTTGTTGAACATGCTTTCTTTCTTCCATTGTATACTTTTAGCCACTTTATAGAAAATGAGGTGTTCAGACGTTTGTGGGTTAAAATCGGTATCTTCTATATGATTCAATTGGTCTAATTCTATGATTTTATGCCAATACCATGCTGTTTTTATTACTGTAGCTCTGTAATAGAGTTTGAAGTCAGGAATGGTAATGCCTCCAGACATTTTTTTTATTGTATAAGATTATTTTGGCTATCCAGGATTTTTTGTTTTTCCATATAAATTTGATTAATGTCCTCTCAATATCTGTCAAGAATTTTGATGGGCCGGGCGATGGTGGCGCATGCCTTTAATCCCAGCACTTGGGAGGCAGAGGCAGGTGGATCTCTGTGAGTTCGAGACCAACCTGGTCTACAGAGCTAGTTCCAGGACCGGCTCCAAAGCCACAGAGAAACCCTGTCTCGAAAAACCAAAAAAAAAAAAAAAAAAAAAAGAAATTGCCTTTGCTAGAATTGCCATTTTTACTATGTTGATGCTCCCAATCAAAGACCAAGGGAGGTCCTTCCATTTTGGTATCCTCTTCAATTTCTTCCTTCAATTTCTTAAAGTTCTTGTCAAAGAGACCTTTCACTTTCTTTTGTTAGAGTTACCCCAAGATATTTTATGCTGTTTGTGGCTACGAGAAAGATGATGCTCTTAGTGTGAACTAGGACTTGGGTATATCTCTTTTATGTCCTGGTTCCCTACTCTACTGTGTATTCACATGTTCTCATTACAAAGACTATGTTACTTGGCAAGAGGCACTACATTTTACTTAGCCCTGTGTGATTTGTTTTTCCTTTGTTAAATAGTATCTTTAATGTATTTGAGAGAAAGGAAATGAAATGCTATTTCAATATCTTAAATATGCCTTAATCCTTGGTCATCTTTCTTTCTGAGGGTTGGTTTTGTGTTAATTTCAGGTGTGTACTTGCAAAATGTCATGGTTTCATTCCGTTTGCTGTGACAAAGCACCGTGACAAACAAGCAATCAAAAAGCATCATGAGAAAAAAAACTTAATGGAGAGAAAAGGTTTAATTTGGTTCACCATTGCAGAGGGATTGGTTCAATAGCTTTGGGAATAGCATAGCAACAGGAGTGTGAGGCTGACTGGCCACATTGCCTAAACAGTTAGGAGGCAGAGAGAGAAGAGGAAGTTGGGTGATTCTATAGATTCTTAGAGCCTATCTTCAGTGGCATCCTTCCTCCAGCAATTCTATGCCTCCTAAAGGTTTTGCAACCTCTTTAAAGAGCAGCACATGTTGCCGATAAAATGTTCAAATATGGGAGCTTATGGGGGACATTTCTCACACAAACCACAATAAGTTCTATGACAGTAGCTTCCAGAAATAACCAGTGAAAACTATTATCACCCATGATGGGCAGCTTCTCATACTCAGGGAGAGATAAATATTAACTCATGCACAACCTAAAGATGGCTCCTGTAACTTTAAGCTGTCATAATTACATGCACAATATATAGGCATCAGGTAGATTCATAAAAATGCAACCTTGAAAGTCTAATCAATATTAATACTTTAAAGTCTTTTAACCCCATGTAAGGATCCTTCTTTGAAGAAGCTGGTCTGTGGGAGAAGAAGAGGCGACAAGTTGAATTACAGGGAAAAGGATAAAATGTTCTCTAGCTTGATCAGCTGTTTGAGGAGCTGGTCAGTGAAGCTCCATGGGAAATGAGCACAAGCCCCACAGTAGCAGCTTTATTGGATCAGTGTGTGCCAGCACAGTAGGCTGTTTGATCGAAGTCTCCCTAAGTATTTGGGCTTCCAGAGTAGATTAAATGGAAGTCAAGTGTGTTCTGAGAGGGCTCCTCAGAGAGACACACGAGTTGACATCATCCCTCAAGCAGTGGGAACAGGCCAGGTGTAACAGACAGGGAGAGGGGGATTTGACAGGACAAGGATGAATTCTGGAATGAGCAACTATTATTTCCATTGTATTTTGACATCATAGAAACCCAAATAAACCTGCCTCTTTCAATTTGACTTGAAAGAACATAGAGAGAATTCTAAAAAATCAAAGAGACAAAACCATTTCTTTTCCTCTTTTAATGTACAATGCTTCACACACAAAAAAATACTATATAATAAAGCCCCACTCTTTGTCTATTTCTGGGCACAAATTTCCTTCTTTTCCATCATTGCCAGGAGCCACACAGCTAAGAAAAAGTTGTCAGGCAGTTTGGCTCTTGGTCATTTTGCTGGTACTTTGGAAATTTTTTGTTTCATTTCGTGTTGGAGATGTGTGATATATTGTTCAGGCATATACACTGTGTATTCTCAATCTTTTTTTTCTGAAACTTCATTACTGAAGGCGCAAGTCATAAACAATCCCACACCAGTTTGGAATTGTGATTAATAGGGTGGTATTTATTTAAAGGGGAATAAACTTACAGATCACCATCCCAGACAACAACCCTCTGCGCACGAAATTAGGAAGAAGTCTAGTCGCCAGAACCAGAGTAGGAAGTAAAGAGAGAGAGGAGGGAAGTAGCCACTTGTTATTTTAACGGGAAAGAGACCACGCCCCAATGGGCTGGTATCTCGGTGGCTATTGGCTGGAGGAGCAGAAGGACGTCCCACAACACCTCCCCCTTTTGTTTAAGTAAGAGAGTTCTAAACCTACTATGAAATTATATACAATAAGTACAAATATCCTATTCTAACTAGCTTAGGTCTTATATAATAAATAGCTGGGCTAAGTCATGAGTCGAAAGAACAACATTTATATAGTCTTCAACCCCATCGAAGATCTGTGAAGGGAAATAATGTTTCCTGAGTAATTAGAAAGTGCAATCAAACACCTTCCAAAACATGCAACAAATCACAGAGACAACTAGCTACCTGGGCAATCACCCAAGGTCACTTTTGCAGTGTTGAAGCAACCAACTTTGGCTAAGGCCTAGCATAACTGACACACCATTTTCAAAGTCAAGAAACTTGTCAAAACTATCTTACCCTGTCTTGGCAGGATATGACAGTCCTGTTTTTTCCATTCACAGATACTCTGTATTTCTGTCAGTGGTTGAGGTATGAGCATTTCTTTACCCAAAGGCCAGTTCAGCCAAGAAGAAAGGCTCCAGGTGGAGTGTCTTTGGTGCTCAACATTCTCTCGGGAATAGAGCGGTGTTGCCAGGAGCAATTGTGTCTCACTACCACAAAACTCTGAGTTAGATTAAAAGACATTTTCTACAGCTCTTTGAAGAGGTTGAAGATTATCTATCTATACTGAGTATAATCTCTATGTATCTAAAGAACCTGATTAGTCTAATTATAAATGACAAACTTAGAATACTATTGATCTATATAATTCTCAATACCTATCTAACTTAAAGACTAAGACAATAAACAACTGTGAAACAAATGAGGATAATGACCTCCAAATATAAGCAATGTACAAATATACATTGCAGTATGGTAAATATATATCAATACACAAGCAAAATGTAAGTATCTTAATCAGAGGTAGAAATGTACACTGCAATATGGTAAATATATACAATATATATCAATACAATATATGTCAATACATAAAAAATGTTTTTAAACAGAGGTAGAAACATGCATGCATACAATAGTTAATATAATTTCACTTTTTATCAATATATAAGAATCGATACCAATACATTTGTCTCAAAACAATAACTCACAAGTACCAACAAGTACCAATCTATTATCCCTCTTTTTTTTCCCAAATGATCCCCGAGCTTATAAAATTTTTTCCCCAACCCTCAACCATATACCAATTTATAACCAACCCCTAAATGATGTCCCTAAACCCAAGGGCAAACTTTACTGGGAGAGGGGACGTCGTCCTCTAGAGTTACTTCCAGCTGTCATGGGGGCGACGTTCTTTCTGGGGGATCCTGTGAACGTAAAATGATGGTTAAATTTCAAGATCGATGTCTTTTAAAATTGCAAGTAGTCTCTGACATATTGTGCAAGTCTGGCCAGAATGTTGTATAAGAGGTGCACCATTTCAGCTAACCAAGTTGGGATCATCTTGTGCAGCTGGTACCCAAAACAGGTCTTGTAGTAGCTCTATCAGTATCATGACGTCATATCAACCAGGTGTAGTCGTTGTTATGGGGCCCCATCTTCTTCCTGGAAACTTTAAATGTCACTTCAGGAAAAACTCATTGTTCATTGTGAAAAACTTGAACATTAATCATATAGACATACACACACACACACACATATATTCAATGAAAGGAATGATAGATATATTCAATATATATAGATATGAAGAAAAGCAAAGATGTTTTCTAAACTCATATTTCTTTCTATCACCTATCATGGCTCTTGACAATAGACAGAAACTCCAGAAACTCTGGGTTTTTCTCTTACCAATAGGCTTGGAATTGGAGAGGGACTGAGCCAGAGTCCACCTTCAAAACCAGCTCTATAAATTTAGAAATATGGTTTAGTATATTTTACTTACACAACTTATTCAGTTTTCTTGATAGTTCCTATTGGGCAGGTATTTTTCCATCTGTCAGTATCCAAACATCCAGGATCCCTTGAATTTTTCAAAGATGAGTGTTTTCCTGTGGAGATAAGAACAGAACTCTGCCCCCATTCTATATGTTTTTCTTACCACCTGTAGGAATATCATCATTGTGGATGAGTTGTCATTTCTCATTTCCAAGAGGTTTCTCCTCTTCAAATCAAACCTTTATTAATTTTGATGGTACCCACAATTTTTCTTCTCCTGTGGAAACCAGAGCAAAACCCCTTCTCCAACGTAGCACATCTCCTGGCTTTCATTGAGAGGTCAGGACATCTTTGAAGTAAATTGGTTGATTTAGTTCAGCAGACTTTTCCATTATCCAATGTCTTTCTGCTGCTGTCGTTCCTTTCTCATTAGCGTTAAGAAATTTCAAGGTCAATAAAGCATTATGTAATCTATTTCTGGGAGTATTTTTGGTCCCTTTCTGTTTGTTCAGCATATCCTTTATAGTACAATTTGATCTTTCTATAACTGCCTGACCTGTGGGATTATGTGGTATACCTGTAATGTGTTTTATATTATAATAAGCAAAAAAGCATTTCATTTTCTTAGATACATATGCTGGACCATTATCTGTCTTTATTTGTGCAGGTATTCCCATGATGGCCATAACTTCCAATAGATGTGTGATTACTGAATCAGCCTTTTCTGAGCTCAGGGCAGTAGCCCATTGTAAACCTGAATACGTGTCTATGGTGTGGTGTACATATTTTAATTTACCAAATTCCATAAAGTGGAACACATCCATCTGCCAGATTTCATTTCTCTTAGTACCCTTTGGGTTACTCCCTGCAGGCAACGGTGTTTGATTATAGAAAGAACAAGTAGGACATCTCTTTATAATGTCCTTAGCTTGTTGCCATGTAATGGAAAATTCTTTCTTTAGGCCTTTACTATTGACATGATGCTTCTTATGAAATTCTGAGTCCTGCAACACGCTTCCAATCAATAATTGATCAATCTCAGCGTTGCCTTGTGTTAGAGGACCAGGCAGACCTGTATGGGACCGGATGTGTGTTATGTACATTGGACAAAGCCTGTTCCTGATTATGTCTTGTACCTGGATAAACAATGAAGTCAACTCTGTGTCATCTGGTATAAATTCAGTGGTTTCAATATGCAAGATAACTCTTTCTGCATATTGTGAATCTGTAACTATATTAAGAGGTTCTTTAAAATCCCTTAGCACCATAAGAATGGCATATAATTCTGCCTTCTGGACAGAATTATAAGGGCTTTGTTCCACCTTACTCAATTCATCTGACTTATAACCTGCTTTCCCTGATTTATTTGCATCAGTATAGAACGTACAGGCTCCAGTTATTGGAGCATCACGTACAATTCTAGGAAGAATCCAAGAAGTTCTCTTTATGAGGTTAAGTCAACCACTTTTGGGATAGTTGCTATTAATTTCTCCCAAAAAATTAGCACAAGCTCTTTGCCATGGTTCATTGTCTTCCCATAACTTTTTTATTTCTTCAGTAGTAAAAGGCACTATAATTTCTGCTGGGTCTATACCTGCTAGTTGACGAAGTCTCAGTTTACCTTTTATAATTAATTCAGAGACTTTTTCCACATAAGTTTTTAATTTTTTACTTGGTTTATTAGGTATAAATATCCACTCTAAAATAATATCTTCCCTCTGCATTAGAATCCCTGTAGAAGAAATTCTGGAAGGTAATATGACTAGGATGCAGCTAAGATTTGGGTTCATCCTATCCACATGTGCCTCCTGTAATTTTTCCTCAATCATTGTCAGTTCCTTTTCTGTTTCAGCTGTCAGTTTTCTTGGACTATTCAAATCTTTATCACCATCTAAGGTTTTGTTTAAATGAACTATTAGATGAGGTGTTATGCCAACAGCTGGTCGTAGACTGGAAATGTCTCCTAACAATCTTTGGAAGTCATTAAGAGTCTTTAACCGGTCTCTCCTAATTTGTGCCTTTTGCGTTTTAATTTTCTCTAACCCTATTCTGTAACCTATGTAATTAATAGAATTTCCTCTTTGAATCTTTTCAGGGGCAATTTGTAATCCCCACCTAGGCAAGACTTTCTTTACTTCTTCAAACATCCTTTCTAAAGTATCTTTATTTGAATCAGATAACAAGATGTCATCCATGTAATGGTAAATTACGGACTTGGGGAATTGTTTACGAATTATTTCCAATGGCTTACTTACAAAATATTGGCACAATGTAGGACTATTGAGCATACCCTGTGGAAGGACAGTCCATTGATATCTCCTATTAGGCTGAGAATTATTATAAGTAGGCACTGTGAAGGCAATTTTTTCTCTATCATTTTCTTGTAATGGTATGGTGAAAAAACAATCTTTCAAATCAATAACTATAAGAGGCCATCCTTTTGGTAATAGAGAAGACAAAGAAATTCCAGATTGTAGTGGACCCATAGGTTGAATTACCTTGTTGACAGCTCTTAAATCTGTCACCATTCTCCATTTACCGGATTTCTTTTTTACAACAAACACAGGAGAATTCCAAAGGCTGGTTGATTCTTCAATATGGTGAGCATCTAGTTGCTCTTGCAGCAGCTGTTCCAATGCCTGTAATTTATCTTCAGCTAGAGGCCACTGTTTGATCCATATTGGCTTCTCAGTTAGCCATTTTAAAGGTAGGGCTGTTGGTACCTCTAAAGGTTCGGTATTTGCTGTATGTTCTTGTACAGCCTGAATGGCTGGTGACGTTTTCCCATAATATCTCATCATGTCCTTCCCAGAATTATGAGTTCCTGGAACTACAGGAATGTTAATCTGGGTATTCCATTGCTGTAGCAGGTCGCGGGCCCAGAATTTTATTGCGATATTGGCAATATATGGCCTTAGTCTTCCTATTTGCCCTTCAGGCCCTATGCATTCAACCCATCTTGTGCTTTGTTTTACACGAGATAGGGTTCCAATTCCCAGGAACTGAACATCTACCTCTTGAAGAGGCCAATTCGGATGCCAAGATTCTGGAGTAATGATACTTACATCCACACCTGTGTCTAATAAGCCTTCAATAAAAGTGCCATTTATACAGACTCTTAGCTTTGGTCTTTGATCATTAATAGAAGTCTGCCAAAATATGCGTTTACTCTGTCCTACTGGGTTTTTTTTACTCATCCTCCATGCGTAATTCATCATTTAGACCAGTACTATTTTTTAGGGCAGAAATTGGAGCTTTTAATTTTCTTGGTGAGGCACGTTCTCTACTGTGACTGGGAATGACTGGGCCACTGTTGGCTTGGGGGCCTGCGAGAGGCCCCTCAAGGAGTTTCCCAATGGTATCGGGTTGTCTTGTCTGTCTGTTGTTGACCTGCATTCGTTGAACCAATGTCGGCCTTTACCGCATCTCCTACATATACCTGAAGGCCGAGGTCTCCTATTTTTGTCATTCCCAGAAGGGATATAATTCCTAGAAATCCTTTGCCTGCAATCCCTTTTCAGATGTCCTAATTTACCACAATTAAAACACCTGGCAGTTTGATGTCTCCTCATTGCTTGGGAAATCACTTCTCCTACCCAAGATTCATCATTATAGCTAAACGTCTCAACATTCTGAATCCATTCATCCATAGGTGCTGATCTAAATTTAAAGTCCCAATTATCTTTTTGTATTCTATGTTTGCATTCTCAAAAACTAGAGATTCAAGAAGTAGTCATCTAGCTTCTGGGTCTGTTAGCCCTATGTCCAGAGCCTTAATTAATCTTTGCAAAAAGTCAATAAAGGGTTCTCTCTGTCCCTGCCTAATTCTGGTATATGATTCAACCTTTTTGCTGGATCTTGTAGCCTATTCCAAGCATTTAAAGCTGCTTGGTGACATAAACACAGTACTTCATCATCATAAAGAGCTTGGATCTGTGGATCAGCATATTGTCCTACACCAAGAATTTGATCTTGGGAAACCTCCACACCTTTTGCTCTTCCTTGCTGTTCCATATGTTTAGATTCTTCTCTGAAAAAGATTCCAAACATCAAGGAAGGTCCATTATCTAAAACTGCAGACACTAACTGATGGAAATCGTGGGGGGTAGCTCTAGCATTAGAAGCGCAAGTCCTTATCATTTCCTTAATATATGCAGAGTGCAAGCCAAAGGTAACAATAACTTGCTTAATTTCTTTTAGATTATTCATTGCTATTGGCATCCATCTAGCTTCTCTGACTCCCTTTGAGCCTTTAGAAGTTGACGCTTTGTCAGAATGAATTACAGGGTATGTCGCTAAAACCCTGGGTAAGCCAGATCTAATAGCTGGTGGTGGCATTGTATCCTGTCCTTGTGCCTTCTCACTCTGTTCACCAGCTCCAATAATTTCTTCAATCATTTCAAGTCTTTTTATCATTTTCTCTCTTAAATCCTGAATCTCCTGAGCTACATGTGTTTCTAGTGATTTCACTGAGGTATCAATTTTTTTGTCCGCATTCTGCACCTGTGATTTCAAAGCTTTTGAATCCTGAATCTCCTGACCTGTATTAGTTTCTGTTAAAGATTGTATGGTTCTTAGGACCATATTTTTCCTAAATAATAGAATATTCAAAAGAATACTGAAATCTAGTAACCAGTAAATTAAGTTATCTCCATAGTGATATAAACCTTGCATGAAAAAACCCATTGTTTTGGTAGTCAAAACAGTAAAATTCATGTTGGAAATGAAAACTTTCATATTACCTATTATCCAGCAGGTGGCACTGTTCCCAAGTCGCGACGAAAACAGGGTCCTGTTTCAGTGTCCGCCTAGTATTTGTTAAAAACTGGGAAATGTAAGTTGCTCAACAAAGTAAATGTAATTAAATCAATTCCGTACACGGAACCATAAACCCAGAATCCAGGGGTAGAGAAGAGTAACCCGGAAGCCGTGTATGCCTCCACGTGACAGAGTTGTCCCAAGGGGTTGCAGCTTTCCACAACCGGTAACCGCGTGCTCTGGTTCATTCCGCTTAAGAGCTGCGCTTGCAAGGGAGATTTGAAAATGATTCAGAAAAGAGCATACCACGTGGGCAAAGACTATGCGGGCCTGTGGAATTTAAATCCACATAGCGAGGCAAACGATAGGCTACGTCGGGACTTGAAGTCAATCTGAGGTGTCTATAGGGAAAATATAAAAAACTGCAGCAAGAAAAGCCACTGCATGATGATTTATGTTAAACTGCTGGCTCCACGCACAAGGCACAGGCCGCAAGGAACAGGCCGTGGCCGAACTGGCGGCCGGCAGCCGAGCGGGGGGGGGGGGAGGAGGGGTCCTAAAACCAAACTTTGGGTGCCAGATGAAGGCGCAATTCATAAACAATCCCACACCAGTTTGGAATTGTGATTATTAGGGTGGTATTTATTTAAAGGGGAATAAACTTACAGATCACTGTCCCAGACAACAGCCCTCTGTGCACGCAATTAGGAAGAAGTCTAGTCACCGGAACTGGAGCCGAAAGTAAAGAGAGAGAGGAGGGAAGTAGCCACTTTGTTTTTAAAGGGAAACAGACCACGGCCCAATGGGCTGGTATCTCGGCGGCTATTGGCTGGAAGAGCAGAAGGACCTCCCGCAACACATTACACTTTCAATATCAATTAGAGCATATTTTAATTTTTGCCTTTGGCATGTCTAATTAAGAATAAGCATCCTGGCACTACTTCTACCTTTATCTAGGCAATCTTGGAATGAGCCATCTTGAACCTACATACTTCCAGCATCTCTCAGGAGTTGTGCAACTTCACGTCCTTCCCACCCATTACATGATTTGAATACCTGTTGCTCTCCTTCTCTAGACAGAGACCTGGGCAGATCTGGTTGCTGGTACCTATGACTTCCATGGATACAATTATTGTCTGCTGTACATGTGCTCCCTTGGAATTAAGTGATTCAAATACATTTTGTTATTTAATGTAAGTGTAATTAGTTAGTGGGTGGAACTATCAGCTTTATTGGAATTAATTGAAACAAACTGCCAAGTTCAACTTAGTCACACACATGTAAGATTCAGTCCCAAGTAGGGGTGTATCTAGGGACAGGATATATGTGACAAGGCAGTAACCAATTCTGCCATATGTTTCCTAACAACTTTTCAGAGCAGTAATGGATGTCCATGAAAGGTAAATCTTTAAATGAATACCGGATAGGCTTTCTTTTATGTTATAGGTGTTTTTCCAATGCATTGATGTTATCAAAATTACTCACCATCAATATCACAGTTGACTTTTTTTCAGTTTTTTTTATTAATTTATTTCTTTATTAAAGATTTCTGTCTCTTCCCCGGCACTGCCTCCCATAACCTTCCCCCTCCCCCATCAGTCCTAAGAGCAATCGGGGTTTCCTGCCCTGTGGGAAGTTCAAGGACATCACACCTTCTTCCAGGTCTATTAAGGTGAACATCCAAACAGCCTAGGCTCCCACAAAGCCAGTATGTGCAGTAGGATCAACACCCAGTGCCATTGTTCTTGACTTCTCAGCAGTCCTCATTGTCTGCTATGTTTATTGAGTCCAGTACTATCCCATGTTTTTTGAGACCCAGTCCACCTGGCCATGGTGAGTTTCCAAAAGAACATCCCCTTTGTCGCAGTATGTGGGTGCACCCCTCGTAGTCCTGAGTTCCTTGTTCATGCTCTCTCTCCTTCTGCTCCTGGTTTGGGGTTGTAGTCTGGTGCTCCAATGTGGGACTCTTCTAGGGTCATAAATTATAGAGTCAATGTCCTTTATTTATGGCTAGAAACCAAATATGAGTGAGTACATCCCATGTTCCTCTTTTTTGGGGGGTCTGGCTAACCTCACTCGGGATAGTATTTCTATTTCTGTCCATTCAAAATTCAAGAAGTCATTGTTTTTACTGCTGAATAGTATTCTAATATGGATATATTCCATACTTTCTTCATCCATTCTTCCATTGAAAGGCATTTCGATTGTTTCCAGGTTCTGGCTATTACACACAATGCTGCTATGAAAATAGTTGAGCATATACTTTTGTTGTATGATAGGGCATCTCTTGGGTATATTCCCAAGAGTGATATTGCTGGGTCAGGAGTATGTTGATCCCGAATTTCCTGAGAAAGTGCCACACTGCATTCCAAAGTGGTTGCACAAGTTTGCATTTCCAACAGCAATGGATGAGTATACCCCTTTTTCTACAACTTTTCCAGCAAAGGCTATCATTGGTGTTTTTGATTTTAGCCATTCTGACAGGTGTTAGATGACATCATAAAGTTGTCTTGATTTGAATTCTCCTTATCTCTAAGGAAGTTGAGCATGACCTTAAGTGTCTTTTGGCCATATGAACTTCTTCTGTTGAGAATTCTCTGTTCAGTTCATTGCCCCATTTTATAATTGGGTTGATTAGCCTTTTACGGTCTAATTTATTGAGTTCTTTATATATATTGAAGATCAAACCTTTGTCAATTGTGGGGTTGGTGAAGAACTTCTCCCAGTATGTCGGTTGCCTTTCTGTCTTAGTGACAGTGTCCTCTGCTTTACAGAAGCTTCTCAGTCTCAGGAGGTCCCATATTTTCAAAGAGGCCCTTAATAACTGTGCTGTTGTGGTTATACGTAGGAAGTGGTCTCCTGTGCCCACCTGTTGTAGAGTACTTCCCACTTTCTCTTCTATCAGGTTCAGTGTGTTCTGACTCTTATTGAGGTCTTTAGTCCATTTGGACTTAAGTTTTGTGCATGGTGATAGACATGGATCTATTTTCATTCTTCTAAAGATTGACATCCAGTTTTGCCAGCATAATTTGTTGAAGATGATCTTTTTTATCCATTGTATGCTTTTAGCTCGTTTATCGAAAATCAGGTGTTCATAGGTTTGTGGGTTAAAGTCCGGGTCTTCTTTACATTCCGTTGGTTGACTTCTCTGTTTTTATGTCAATACCAAGCTGTTTTCAATACTGTAGCTCTGTAATAGAGTTTGAAGTCAGGGATGGTAATGCCTCCAGACAATCCTTTATTGTATAAGATTGTTTTGGCTATCCTGAGTTTTTTATTTTTCCACATAAAGTTCATTATTGTCTTCTCAAGGGCTGTGAAGAATTTTGATGGGATTTTGATGGGGATTGCATTGAATCTATATATTGCTTTTGGTAAAATTGCCATTTTTACTATGTTGATCCTCCCAATCCAAGAACAAGTGAGATCCTTCCATTTTCTGGTGTCCTCTTCAATTTCTTTCTTAAAAGACTTAAAGTTCTTGTCAAAGAGATCTTTCACTTTCTTGATCAGAGTTACCCCAAGATATCTTATGCTATTTGTGGCTATCGTGACAGATTTGTGGCTATCGTGACAGGTGATGCTTCTCTGATTTCCCTCTCTTCTTCCTTATCCTTAGTGTATAGGAAGGCACCTCTTTCTTGGAGTTGATCTTGAATCCTGCCACATTACTAAAGGTGTTTATCTGCTATAGGAGTTCTTTGGTAGCGTTTTTGTGGTCGCTTATGTATACTATCATATCATCTGCAAATAACAAATTTTCACTTCTTCCTTTCGAATATGAATCCTCTTGATCCCCTTATGTTGTCTTATTGCTATTGCTAGAACTTCAAGCACTATATTGAAGAGGTATGGAGAGAAAGGACAGCCTTGTCGTGTTCCTGATTTTAGTGTGATGGCTTTGAGTTTTTCTCACTTTAATTTAATGCTTGCTGTTGGCTTGCTGTAAATAGCTTTTATTATATTTAGGTATGACCCTTGTATCCCTAATCTCTCCAGGACCTTTATCATAAAGGGGTGTTGGATTTTGTCGAATGCTTTTTCAGCATCTAATGAAATGATCATATGGTTTTTTTCTTTCAGTTTATTATATGATGGATTACATTGATAGATTTCCCTATGTTGAACGAGCCCTGTATCTCTGGAATGAAGCCTACTTGATCATAATGGATAATTTTTTTTCATGTATTCTTGGATTTGGTTTGCCAGTATTTTATTGAGAATTTTAGCATCACTGTTTAGGAGTGAGATTGACCTGTAATTCTCTTTCTTGGTTAAGTCTTTGTGAGGTTTTGGTATCAGGGTGACTGTAGCTTCATAAAAGCAATTTGGCAGTGACTCTTCTGTTTCTATATTGTGAAATACCTTCAGGAGTATAGGTATTAGGTCTTCTTGGAAGTTCTTGTAGAATTCCACATTGAAACCATCTGGTCCTGGGCTTTTTTTGGAAGGGAGGTTTTGGATAACAGCTTCTAATATTTTGCGACTAACAGATCTATTGAGATTGTTCGCCTGTTCTTTGTTTAGCTTTGGTATATGGTACTTATCTAAAAAAATGTCCATTTCTTTTGCATTTCCAATTTTTTGGCATATAGGCTTTTGTAGTAAGATCTAAAGATTCTCTGAATTTCCTCTGTGTCTGTGGTTATGTCCCCTTTTTCATTTTTGATCTTATTTATTTGAGTGTTCTCTCTCTGTCGTTTAGTTAGTTTGGATAAGGGTTTGTCGATCTTGTTAATTTTCTCCAAGAACCAACTTTTTGCTTCATTGATTCTTTGGATTGTTTTCTGTCTTTCTATTTTGGTAATTTCAGCCCTGAGTTTGATTATTTCCAGTCTTCTACTCCTCCTAGGTGCGTCTGCTTCTTTTTTTTTTCTAGAGCTTTAAGGTGTGCTGTTAAGTCCCCATTGTATGGTTTCTCTGTTTTATTATGTGGGCACTTAGTGCTATGAACTTTCCTCTTAGCACTGCTTTCATACTTTCCCATAGATTTGAGTATGTTGTCTCTTCAATTTTATTAAATTCACGGAAGATTTTTATGTTTTTCTTAATTTCTTTCTTGACCCAGGTGTGTTTCAGTAGTTGACTATTCAGTTTCCATGAGTTGGTCGGCTTTCTGGGGGTAACATTGTTGTTGCCTTCTAATTTTAATCCATGCTGATCTGATAAGACACGGGTGGACACTGATTTTTTTTGTATCTGTGGAGGTTTTCTTAGTTACCAAGTATTTGTTTAATTTCAAGAAGGTTCCATGAGAAGAAGGTGTAGTCTTTCCTATGTGAGTGGAGTGATCTATAGATGTCTGTTAAGTCCATTTGCTTCATTACCTCCAATAATTCTCTTATTCTCTATTAGGTTTCTGTCTGATTGACCTGTCCATTGATGAGAGAGGTGTGTTGATGTCTCCTACAACTAGTGTGTGTGTGTTTTGATGTCTGCCTTGAGTTTTAGTAATAATTCTTTTACATAAGTGGGTGCTTTTATATTATGGGCATAGATATTTAGGATTGAGACTTCATCCTGATGAATTTTCCTGTTATGAGTATAAAAAGTCTCAACCTCTTCTGATTGATTTTGTTTGAAGTCAGTTTTGTTAGAAATTAGTATGGCCACTCCTGCTTGATTCTTAGGCCCGTTTGCTTGAAAAACTTTTTCCCAACCCTCTAGTCTGAGGAGATGCCTGTCTTTGTGGTTGAGATGTGTTTCTTGTAAAACAGCAGAATGTTGGATCCTATTTTTGTATCCAATATCTCAGCCTGTGCCTTTTTTTTTCTTTTATTTATTTTTTATTCTTTTTTAATTAAAATTTCCACCTGCTCCCCGTTTCCCATTTCCCTCCCTTCCTCCCAAATATTGCCCCCTCCAACCACTCCACTCCCCCTATCCCCACTCCTCTTCTCCTACTCCCACACCATTCCCCCTCCCTCTCGATACTGAAGAGCAGTCCAAATTCTCTGCCCTGCGGGAAGACGAAGGTCTTCTATCTACGTCCAGGAAGGTGAGCTTCTAAACAGGCTAAGCTCCCACAAAGCCAGTTCATGTATTAGGATTGAAACCAAGTGCCATTGTCCTTGGCTTCTCATCAGTCTTCATTGACCGCCATGCTCAGAGAGTCCGGAATCAACCCATGCTTATTCAGTCCCAGACCAGCTGGCCTTGGTGGGCTCCTAATAAATCAGTTCCACTGTCACAGTGGGTGGGTGCATCCCTCGTGGTCCTGATTTTTTGCTCTTGTTCTCCCTCCTTCTGCTCCTCATTTGGACCTTAAGAACTCAGACCGTTGCTCCAAATTGAGAATCTGTCTCTACCTCGATCCAAGATCAGTAATACCACTATTGGGAATATACCCAAGAGATGCCACATCAAATGACAAAAGTATCTGTTCAACTATGTTCATAGCAGCATTGTTTGTAATAGCCAAAACCTGGAAACAACCTAGATGCCCTTCAATGGAGGAATGGATGAAGAAATTGTGGAATATATACATATTAGAGTACTACTCAGCAGTCAAAAACAATGACTTCTCGAATTTTGCGTGCAAATGGATGGAAATAGAAAACACTATCCTGAGTGAGGTATCTCAGACCCAAAAAGAGGAACATGGGATGTACTCACTCATAATCGGTTTCTAGCCATAAATAAAAGACATTAAGCATATAATGTGTGATCCTATAGAAGTTCAATAAGAAAGTGAACCCAAAGAAAATCATATAGTCATCCGCATGGAGAGGGGGAAGTAGACAAGATTGCAGGGCAAAAACTGGGAACTTGCGGGTGAGGTGGCATGGGGCAAAGGGGAAATGGGATGAGAAATATGAGAAGGGGAGGATGGGAGGAGCTCGGGGGATTGGGATGGTTGGGATATAGGAAGGATGGATACGGGAGCAGCGAAGTATATATCCTATCTAAGGGAGCCATCTTAGGGTTGGCAAGAGACTTGACTCTAGAGGGGTTCGCAGGTGTCCAGGAATATGTCCCCAGCTGGTACCTTGGGCAACTAAGGAGAGGGAACCTGAAATGACCCTATCCTATACTGATGAATATCTTGCATATCACCTTAGATCCTTCATCTGGCGATGGATCGAGGTAGAGACAGATTCTCAATTTGCAGCCTGTGCCTTTTTATATGTGAATTGAATCCATTAATAGTAAGTGATATTAATTACCAGTAGCTGTTTACTCCAGTTATACTTATTGCTTTTGTTAGTAGAGTTTGTATGTCTCCCTTCTTTGAGTGGGCTGGTGAAGGCTTGCTAGATGCCTGAGTCCTTGTAGGCAGTGTTGGCAATGTTGGATTCCTTGGGTTGTGATTTTCCTTCTATTACACACTGTAAGGCTGGATTTGTGGCTACGTATTGTTTGAATTTGTTCTTATGCTGACATGTTTGTTTTTTCCATTGATAGTGAACAATAGCTTGTCTGGGTATTGTAGCTTGGGCTTGCATTCACGGAATCTTACTTTCTGTAGTACCTCTATCCAGGACCTTCTTGCTTTCATGGTTTCCACAGAGAAGTCAGGTGTAAGTCTGATTGGTTTACCTTTATAAGTAACTTGCCCTTTTTCATTTGCAGCTCTTACTATTATTTCTTTAATCTGTATGTTTTGTGTTTTGATTTTTATATGGTGAGGGGATTTTTTTTTGATCCAGACTATTTGGTGTTCTGTATGCTTCTTGAATATTCAAAGGAATATCTTTCTTTATGTTGGGAAAATTTTCTTCCATAATTTTGTTAAAATATGTTCTGGGCCTTTGAGCTGTGGCTCTTCTCCTTATATCCCTATTATTCTTAGGTTTGGTCTTTTTTTTAAGTTATATATCTTTTATTTAATTATTTAATTAATTAATTAATTAAATTAATTAATTAATTAAATTAATTGGTGTGTTTCCGATAGAACATTCCCATTGCCCTCACAGTCCTGAGTTCCTTGCCTGTACTCTCTCTCCTTCTGCTCCTCCTTTGGATCGTGAGACTTCAGTCCAGTGCTCCAATGTTGGTCTCTGTCTCTGTCTTCTTTCATTGCCTGATGAAGGTTAATATTCAGGAGGATGCTTATATATTTTTCTTTGGGTTCTCCTTCTTATTTAGCTTCTCTAGAATCACAAATTATAGTCTCAATGTCCTTTATTTATGGCAAGAAACCAAATATGAGTGAGTACATCCCATGTTCCTCTTTTTGAGTCTGGCTTAACTCACTCAGGATAGTGTTTTCAATTTCCGTCCATTTGTATGAAAATTTAAGAAGTCATTGTTTTTTACTGCTGAGTAGTATTCTAATATGTATATATTCCATACTTCTTAATCCATTCTTCCATTGAAGGGCATCTAGGTTGTTTCCAGGTTCTGGCTATTACAAACAATGCTGCTATGAACATAGTTGAGCATATACTTTTGTTGTATGTTAGGGCATCTCTTAGGTATATTCCCAAAAGTGGTATTGCTGGGTCAAGAGGTAGGTTGAACCCGACTTTCCTGAGAAACCGCCACACTGCTTTCCAAAGTGGTTGCACAAGTTTGCATTCCCACCAGCAATGGATGAGTGTGCCCCTTTTTGCACAACCTCTCCAGCAGAGGCTATCATTGGTATTTTTTATTTTAGCCATTCTGACAGGTGTAAGATGCTATTTTAAGGTTGTCTTGATTTGCATTTCCCTGATTGCTAAGGAACTTGGGCATGATCTTAAGTGTGTTTTGGCCATTTGAAATTCTTCTATTGAAAAGTCTTCGTTAAGCTCAGTGCCCCATTTTATAATTGGATTGAATAACCTTTTACGGTCTAATTTCTTGATTTCTATATATATTTTGGAGATCAGACCTTTGTCAGTTGCGGATTGGTGAATATCTTCTCCCAATTAGTGGGTTGCCTTTCTGTCTTAGTGACAGTGTCCTTTGCTTTACAGAAGCTTCTCAGTGTCAGGAGGTCCCATTTATTCAATGATGTCCTTAGTGTTTGTGCTGCTGCGGTTATACATAAGAAGTGTTCTCCTGTGCCCATGTGTTGTAGAGTACTTCCCACATTTTCTATTATCAGGTTCAGTGTGTTCAGACTGATATTGAGGTCTTTAATCCATTTGGACTTGAGTTTTGTGCATGGTGATAGATATGGATCTATTTTCATTCTTCTACACGTTGACAACCAGTTCTGACAACACCATTTGTTGAAGGTGCTTTCTTTATTCCATTGAATACTTTTAGCTACTTCATCAAAGATCAGTTTTCATAGGTTTGTGGGTTAATATCAGTGTCTTCTACTTGATTCCATTGGTCGACTTCTCTGTTTTGATGCCAATACCAAGCTGTTTTCAATACTGAAGCTCTGTAATAGAGTTTGAAGTCAGGGACAGTAATGCCTCCAGAAGTTCCTTTATTGAATACAATTGTTTTGGCTAACCTGGGTCTTTTGTTTTTCCATACAAAGTTGAATAATGTTCTCTCAATGTTTGTGAAGAATTTTGATGGGATTTTGATGGGGATTGCATTAAATCTAGGAATTGCCCTTGGTAGAATTGCCATTTTCACTATGTTGATCCTCCCAATCCAAGAGCAAGGGAGATCCTTCCATTTTCTGGTATCCTCCCCAATTTCTTTCTTCAAAGACTTAAAGTTCTTGTCAAATAGATCCTTCACTTCCTTGGTTAGATTTACACCAAGGTATTCTATGCTATCTGTGGCTATTGTCAAAGGTGATGCTTCTCTGATTTTCCTCTCTGCTTCCTTATCCTTCGTGTATAGGAGGGCAACTGATTTATTGTATTTGATCTTGTATACTGCCACTCTACTTAAGGTGTTTATCAGCTGTAGGAGTTTTTTGGAGGTGTTTTGGGGGTTGCATATGCACACTATCATATCATCTGAAAATAATGAAAGTTTAAATTCTTCCTTTCCAATTTGAATCCCTTTGATCCCCTTATGTTTTCTTATTGCTATTTCTAGATCTTCAAGCACTATATGTAAGAGGAATGGAGAGAGTGGGCAACCTTGTTGTGTTCCTGATTTTACTGGGATGACATTGAGTTTCTCTCCATTTAATTAGATGTTATCTGTCGGCTTGCTATGAATAGCTTTTATTATAGTTAGGTACGATCCTTGTATCTCTAATCTCTCTAAGACCTTTATCATAAAGGGATGTTGAATTTTGTCAAATGCTTTTTCATCATCCAGTGAAATGATCATGTGGTTTTTTTCTTTCAGTTTCTTTACATGATGGATTACATTGATAGATTTTCATATGTGGAATGAGCCCTGCATCCGTGCATGAAGCCTACTTGATCATAATGGATAATTTTTCTAATGTGTTCTTGGATTTGGTTTACCAGTATTTTATTGAGGATTTTTGCATCGATGTTCATGAGTGAGATTGGCCTGTAGTTCTCTTTCTTGGTTGGGTGTTTGTGTGGTTTTGGTATCAGAGTAACTGCAGCTTCATAAAAGGAGTTTGGCAATGATTTCTCTGTTTCTATATTGTGAAATACATTACATTAAGGAGTATAGGTATTAGGTCTTCTTTGAAGTTCTGGTAGAATTCTGACATGAAGCCATCTGGACCTGGGCTTTTTTGGTTGGGAGGATTTTTATATCATCTTCTAATTTTTCACGACTAACAGGTCTATTTAGATTGTTCACCTGGTAATATTTTAACTCTGGTATATGGTACTTATCTAAAAATTGTCCATTTCTTTTACCTTTTCCAAATTTGTGGCAAATAGGCTTTTGTAGTAAATTTAATGATTCTCTTTATTTCCTCTGTGTCTGTGGTTATGTCTTCCTTTTCATTTCTGATGTTGTTAATTTTCGTATTCTCTCTCTGCCATTTGATTAGTTTGCATAGGGGTTTGTCAATCTTGTTGATTTTCTCCAAGAACAAGCTTTTGTTTCATTGATTCTTTTGATTGTGTTATGTTTTTCTATTTTGTTAATTTCAGCCCCCAGTTTGATTATTTCCAGACTTCTACTCCTCCTATTAAGTCTCCAATGTGTGCTTTCTCCATTTTCTTTAAGTGGGCACTTAGTGCTATGAACTTTCCTCTTAGCACTGCTTTCATACTGTCCCATATGTTTGAGTATGTTGAGTTTTCATTTTCATTGAACTCAAGATGGACTTTAATTTATTTATTTCTTCCTTGATCCAGGAGTTGTTCAGTAGTTGACTTTCCAGTTTCCATGACTTCGTAGTCTTTCTGGAGGTAGCATTGTTGTTGAATTCTAACTTTAATCCAAGGTGATCTATAAGATACAGGTGGTTGCTAATATTTTTTGTAACTGTGGATGTTTGCTTTATTACTGAGTATGTGGTCAATTTTCGGTTCCATGAGCTGCAGAGAAGTAGGTATATTCTTTCCTATTTGGATGCAATGTTCTATAGATGTCCATTAAGTCCATTTGATTAATTACCTAGTTTAATCCTCTTATTTCTCTGTTAGGTTTCTGTCTGATTGACCTGTCCATTGGTGAGAGAGGAGTGTTAAAATCTCCTACATTAGTGTCTATGGTTTA
This sequence comes from Chionomys nivalis, assembly GCF_950005125.1. Lineage (NCBI taxonomy): Eukaryota > Metazoa > Chordata > Mammalia > Rodentia > Cricetidae > Chionomys > Chionomys nivalis. Next base: position 1,014,839 of record NW_026646888.1, on the reverse strand, counting down.
ATGACTGCCTTGAGATTCAGTTATGTTTCTTTTACATGAGTGGGTCCTTTTATATTAGGGGCATAGATATTCAGGATTGAGACTTTGTCCTGATAAATTGTTCCTGTTATGAGTAAAAATTGACCATCTCTATCTCTTCTGATTGATTTTAGTTTGAAGTCAACTTTGTTAGGAATTAGTAAAGCCACAACTGCTTGTTTCCTAGGTCCATTTTCTTGATAAACATTTTCCCAGCCCTTTACCCTGAGTAGATGTCTGTCTTTGAGGTTGGGGTGTGTTTCTTGTAAGCAGAGAAATGTTGGACCCTGTTTTCATATCCAATGTCTTAGCCTGTGTCTCTTTATAGGTGAGTTGAGGCCATTAATATTAAGTGATATTAATGACCAGTGGTTGTTAACTCTGGCCATTTTTTCTTTCTTTCTTTCTTTTTTTTTACCCGTCTTTGAGTTGTGCTGGTGAAGGGTCATTAGATATCTGAGTTATTGTGGGCATTGTTGGACTCCTTGGGTTGTGATTTTCCTTCAATTACTTTCTGTAAGGCTGGATTTGTGGCTATGTATTGTTTAAATTTGTTTTTATCCTGGAAAATTTTGTTTTCTCCCTTTATATTCTATGAAAGTTTGGATGGGTATGGCAGTCTGGGCTTGCATCCATGGTCTCTTAGTTTCTGCAGTGCATCTATCCAGGACCTTCTGGCTTTCATGGTTTCTATAGAGAAGTCAGGTGTAATTCTGATATGTTTACTTTATAAGTAAATTGACTTTTTTCATTTGCAGCTCTTAATATTCACTCCTTATTCTCTATGTTCTGTGTTTTGATTGTTATATGATGAGGAGACTTTTTTTTTTATCCAGTCTATTTGGTGTTCTGTATGCTTCTTGGACTTTCAAAGAATATCTTTCTTAAGGAAGGGAAAGTTTTCTTTTTAATTTTATTAAATATATTTTGTCGACCATTGAGCTGTACTCTTCTCCTTCTTCTATCCTTATTACTCTTAGGTTTGGTCTTTTTATTGTGTCCCATATTTCCTGAATGTTTTGTGATGAGAATTTGTTGGTTTTGCTTGATCAGTGTGTTTATTTCCTCTATGGTGTCTTTAGTGTCTGAGATTCTTTCTTCAATCTCTTGTAATCTGTTCGTAGTACTTGTCTCTGTAGTTCCTGTTTGTTTACCCAGACTTTCCAAATCCATACTTACCTTGTTTTTTTCTTCTATACTTCCATTTCATTCTTCAAGTCTTGAACCGTTTCCCTTACCTCTTTGATTGCTTTTTCTTGTTTCTCTTGGTTTTCTTGGGTATCTTTGAGAAATTTATTCATTTCCTCTACATTTTTGTTTGTAATCTCTAATTTTTTATGGCAGTTTTTCACCTCTTGTTTAAGGTCCTCTATTATTTTCATATAATTCAATTTTGAGTCAAATTCTTCTAATTCTTCTGGAGTAGGGTATACAATTCTTCTTATTTTAGGGTTCCTGGATTCTGGCAATGTCATGTTGCCTTTCAGGATGTTTTGAGGAATTCTTGCATTGGTGCCTGCCCATCTCTTCCTTCAGATGGAGCCTGGAGAGGCGTGGTGTCTTGGTCCAGTCTTTGCTGTGACTGACTCCCTGGGTGTATCACCTCAGTGTAGGAGCAGGAGCCGTTCCTTTCCAGATGGATTCCTCAGCACCAAAACATGGACACCTTATAGTCCAATGACCCGAGGACAAAATGGCGAATGTGGGGTGTAGTGTGGTATCGAGTAGAACACAGGAGACCCTGCAGCCAAAGCTGAAGGTTCATTTGCTCCCTTCGGGGGTCCTTGAGGCCTGTCTGGCAGGCAGGCACTCACCACTCTGAGTGGGTAGACTTAGTGTAGGAGCATGAAACTCTTCCTCAGCAAAGGACCTTGCAGACAAGGCAGGCTTGGGGATGATCGTGGGTAGGAAAGAAAGTCCTGCAGCACGAGCTGGGGGAGGGGGTTTGTGCTCTATTCCAGGACAGTCAGCCCCTGGATAGCACACACTCACCCGTCCAGATGGAATTCCTCAACACCTATACAGGGATGCCTGGTAGCCCAATGAGCCAGGGACAATAGGGAGAATGTGACAGAGAGGGTGGTGCTCAATAGAGCACAGGAGACCCTGCAGCCCCAAGCTGAATGTTCCTGTGGTCCCTTGTTTGGAACCTTCTGGCCTGCCTGGTATGCAGGCACTCACTGCTCTGGTTGGGTAACCTTAGTGTAGAAATGGGAAAACTGTTCTTGAAGAGAGAACTTAAGAGACAGCAAGGCAGGCTTCAGGGGGTAGATGGGGGCTGGGTCATGTGTAAGGAAAGGGGCCCTGCAGCAGGAGCTGGGGGAGGGTGATTTGTGCTCTCTTCCAGGAGAGTCAGCACCTAAATTGCACACCCTAACCCATCCAGAAGGAACTCCTCAGTACCTAAACAGGGATGCCTGGTAACCCATGAGCAGGCAAAAAAAGGAAACAAGCCTACTTGATTGTAAAGCATAATTTTTTAAATGTGTTCTTGGATTCTGTATGGCAAAATTTTATTGAGAATTTTTGCATCAATGTTAATGAGTGATATTGGTCGGTAATTCTCTTTCCTGTTTTGGTCATTGTGTGGTTTTGGAATCAGAGTGACTGTCAATTCAAAAGAAGAGTTTGGTAATGACTCTCTGATTCTATTATGTGCAACACATTAAGGAGTATAGGTATCAGCTTTTCCCAGAAGTTCTGATAAAATTCAGCATTGAAATCATCTGCTCCTGAGCTTTATTAGCTAGGGAGCTTTTTTATGACTGCTTCTATTTCCTCATGACTTATAGGTCTATTTAATTGTTCACCTGTTCTTGATCTAACTTTGGTAAATGGTACTTATCAAAAAGTATGTCAATTTCTTTTATTTTTCCAACTTTATGGCATACAAGCTTTTGTAAAATGACCTAATGATTCTCTGAATTTCCTCAGTGTCTGTTGTTAAGTCTCCCTTTTCATTCCTGATCTTGTTAATTTGTGTATTATATCTGTACCTTTTGTTTAGTTTGAAAAATTGTTTGTCGATCGTGTTGACTTTCTAAAAGAACCTGCTCAATGTTTCATTGATTCCTTGAATTGTTCACTGTGTTCCTATTTTTTTGATTTTAGCCTTCTGGTTGATTATTTCTGGTCTTCTACTACTCCTGGGTGAGTGTGCTTCTTTTTTTCTAGAGTTTTCAGCTGTGTTGTTAAGGCTCTAATGTGAGCTTTCTCCATTTTTTAATGTGTGCAATAAAAGCTATGAACATTCTTCTTAGCACTGCTTTCATTGCTTCCCATAGGATTGTTTATGGTGTGTCTTAATTTTCATTGAATTTAAGGAAGACTTTATTTCTTTCTTTATTTCTTCCCTGACCCTGTTGTGGTCAATAGTTGACTGTTCAGCTTCAATAAGTTTTAGGCTTTCTTGGGGTAGAACCATGTTTAAATTCTTACTTTACTCCATGGTGATCTGATAAGACACAGGAGGATACTAATTTTTTTATATCTAAGGAAGTTTGCTTTGTTACATAGTATGTGGTCAGTTCTAAAGAAGATAACATGAGATGTTCAGAATTAGGTATATTCTTTCCCCTTTAGGTTGAATGTTCTATAAATGTCTGTTAAGGCCATTTTTTTCATTACCTCCTTTAATTCTATTTTTTCGCGATTTGTTTTCTGTCTGATTGATCTGTCCACTGGTAAGACAGGAGTGTTGAAATCCCTTCTATTAGTTCTGGGTTTTGATGTCTGCCTTTAGATCTAGTAATTTTTTTTCTAAAGATGTGGGTGCTTTTTTATTAGGGACATAGACATTTAGGATTGTGACTTCATCCTGATGAATTGTTCCTGTTATGAGTAAAAAGTCTCCATCACGATCCCATCTGATTGACTTTAGTTTTTTGTCAGTTTTGTTAGATATTAGTATAGCCACACCTGTTTGTTTCTTAGGTTCATTAGAATGAAAAACCTTTCCCAACCCTTTACTCTGAGTAGATGTCTGTCTTTGTGGTTAAGGTGTGCTTCTTGTAAACAGCAGATTGTTGGTTCCTGTCTTTGCATCCAATCACTTTGCCTCTGTCTTTTTTATAGGTGAATTGAATACATTGATATAAGTGATATTAAAGACCAGTGGTTGTTAACTCTGGTTATTTTTTTTTTCATTTTGGTGTTAGAGTATTTTGTTACCCCTTTTTGTGTTGTATTTGTAAAGATTTGCTAGATGTCTGAGTTATTTGGGCGTTGTTGGATTTCTTCGGTTGTGATATTCCCTCCATTTCTTTTAGTTATGCCGTCTTTATGGCTACATATTATTTAAATTTGTTTTTGTCCTGGAATGTTTGGCTTTACATTGATGGTGAACTAAACCTTGGCTGGGTATAGTAGTCTGGCCTTGAATCCATGGTCTCTTACTTTCTGTAGCAATCTATCCAAAAACTCCTGGCTTTCATTTTTTCTATAGACATGTCAGATGAATTCTAAAAGGTTTATATTTATAATTTACTTGAGAGTTACCTTTGTAGCTCTTAATTTTCTTTCTTTATATTCTATGTATTGTGTTTGATTATTATAATGTGAGGGTTTTTTTTGACTCATTCTATTCGGTATTCTCTATGCTTCTTGAACTATTATAAGAATATCCTTTTTTGAAGTTCATTGAATATATTTTTGGGCCTTTGAGCTGCAATTTATCTTCTTCTTCTAACCCTATTATTTTTATGTTGGGTCTCTTTATTGTGTCCCTGATTTCCTGGATGATTTGTGATGAGATATTTTTAGATATGCTGTTTTCGTTGAACAGTGTGTTTATTTTCTCTATAGTGTCTTCAGCATCTGAGATAGTTTCTTCTATCTTTTGTATTCTGTTGGTTATGCTTGCTTTTCTCTGTAATCTCTGTTTGTTTACCTAGATTTTCCATATCCAGATGGCCCTTGTTTCTTGTTTTCTTCATTACCTTCATTTTAGTTTTCAAGTCTTGAACTGTTTCCATTATCTGTTTGATTGTTTTTTCTTGGTTTCCTAGGGTATCTTTTCGGAATCATTTTTTCAAACTTTTTGTTATTCTTCTCATCCATTTCTTTAACGGAGTTTTTCACATCCTGTTTAAGGGACTCTATCATTTTCATAATGTCTATTTTTTCTATTTCTTCTGCATAAGTGTGTTCCAGTCTTCCTGTTGTACGTTTATTGGATTCTGGTGTAATCATGCTTTTCAGGTTGGTGGAGGAAATTGTCTTCTCATTTCTTCCTTCCATTGCCTTCTGATGGATCTTCTGGTACAGAATCAGAGCCATTTGCTGGCCAGGGACATCTCAGAAAAATGGACTAGCTTGCTTTTTCCAAACTGAGTTAAACAAAGAAAATCCTGCCCGGTTGCACTCACCACACCATCCCAGAGCCTCAGCCCTCAAACAGTCTGAGCAGGGGTATTTTATGGCCTCCCAGAAGGGAATGTGTTCCTGGGAGCAAGCTGGAATGGAATCGGATAAGAGAGGCAGTAACTGGGGAGAGAAGCTCCTGCAGAATGACCACAAAGTTTAGGGCGTTTGGGGGTGTCTGTGCTCCATTAATAGCATCGGCCAACCATTCAGGAACACACTCAACTTGCTGATGGATCTACTCTTCAGAATCAGGACCACCTTCTGTTCAGGGAACTCACAGATAAGAGGACTAGCTTGCTGCTTGAAGATCAGTGAAACAAACAAAATTCCTTCCTGGCTGCCCTCACCTCCTGACTTTATTTATTTTCCTATCTAAATAACAAGGCATATGAAAGAATATACAATAATGTGACTTGCTTGATTTGGCAAGGGTCATTCATTACATGAATTCAGACTTGTTCTCTATGGTCATTTGATTGGAACATATCAGTACACTCTAGTGAGCCTTGAATTGACAACTAAAAGGCAGAGAAGCATTTCTATGTTGAAGCATACTCAATACAAAGCATAAAATTATGGATAGGGCAGAACGGGATGCAGAGAAATGTAACCTTAACTCTTGAGCACATAACTGTGAAAGAAGATTATAAGAAAATGCTTTACACTAAGTATCAAGATCACTAAAATTTGTACCCAAATTTTTCATTTGGTGTACATGCACTACACAAAAATAACACTGCATATGCCAGACCGAGATCTCATGTAAGGGAAAAACAAATTTTTAATTTATTTATTACTTTAAAACAATCTATTTTATATACTAGTCCCAGTTCTTACTTCCTCTGTTTCGTACACTCCCCCCAACTTATACCCTCCCAAACTCCCATCCACTGCTCAGAGATGGAAAGTCTTCTCATGGAAAGTCAGCAAAGTCTGATACATCACTTTGATGCAGGATCAAGTCCCTCTCCCCTTATCTAGTGTGAGCATGATAGCCATCCCTCCAAAGTAAATGGGGTTGAAAAAACGAATTCAAGAAATAGGATTACATACCAGTCTTACTGCCAGTGGACCCACAGTCTGCCCAAGCCATATATATGTCAGTCACATTCAGACAACCTAGTTTTGTTCAATGTGGTATTCTCAGATGTCATCCCTGAGTCAGTGAGCTTCCACTAGCTCAGGTAAGCTGTCTCTGTGGGTTACCCCACCAATGTCTTGACTCCATTGCCTGTATACTCTCTTCTGCCTCTCTTCAACTGTACCTCAGTAGCTTCGCTCACTGTTTAGCTATGGATCTTAGCATCTTTTTCCATCAGTGGTTGAATAAAACTTCTATGATGATATTAGAGTGGTCAAGAATGTGATTACAGATGCAGGCCAGTTCAAAACCCTCTCCACTAGTACTAGAATTTTTATCTCTGACTGTTTTTATGGATTACTGAGAATTTTTCTGGCAGCAGTTTTCTCTCTAAGCCTAGTATTGCTTTCTATATCAAGATATTTTCAGGGCAGACGCACGTGCCAGGGGAGACCAGTGGGCAGACGCACGCTGCGGGTGGAGAGCAGCGGGCAGAAGCGGCAGAGACAGGCATGCAGACGCGGCAGGAGACTGGCACACAGACATGGTGGAGACCTGCGGGCAGAAGCGACAGTGACAGTTGCGCAGATGCGGCGGAGACCGGCAGAGGTGCGATAGTCTAAGCATGAAACAGTGAAGCCCACACTGAGAGCAGATCGCCCCACTACTATTAAATCAAGTAGGTTTCTTGGTGCCTAACCTACAGATTGGGAGGCCTTGTATTGGCGAGATCCACTGGCCTGCCCTGAAGACACTCCTGGGTGGGGAGAGTGTTCTTGGCCCACGGCGGGCCACAGGAAATGTAGCAGGGGCATTCCCAGACCCCCTTGACCCCTCAGTTAGTGTGTGAGGGCTGGTACCCTCTGCTGGGGCTGCTCTTCCTCTGCTGTGACCTCTCTCCCCCTGGCCCAGCTTGCGCCCAGGGGACGCCATCACTCTCCCTCCCTTATGCAGGGCCATGGGATCACCCAGTTTAGCCTATTTTGGCTCTTGGTCAGGCACTCAGGACAAAGGGCAGTGGGAGATTCTCTGTTTTGGTGGCTAGCCCACAGAGTGGTAGGCCTTTTTTTGGTGAGATCCCTGGCAAATGGGGAGCCTGGCCCTGTTCCTGAAGACCCTTCTGAGTGGTGAGAAGGATCTTTGCCCGTGGTGGGAGACAGGAAACGAAGCAAGGGCATTTTGTAAGCGAGGCCACTGGCCCAGCAGGGAACCTGATCCTGCCTTAAAAGACCCATTAGATCACATTGATAGGAGGAGATGGACAGGTACAAGGAAAGAATTCACCCAACAATCTGAAAACAACATGAAAACACCAGAACCCAATGATCTTACATCAGAAGGACTTGAACACCCTAAAACAGAAGTAGTGGAAAAATTGACTTTATGAAACAATAGAGTCCCTTAAACTACATGAAAAATGCCCTTATAGAAATGGATGAGAAATATAACAAAAGGTTTGAAGAAATGGGTAAATACGTGAATGATACACTGGGAAACCAAGAAAAAACGATCAAACAAGTAATGGAAACAGTTCAAGAATTGAAAACTGAAATGGAAGCAAGGAAGAAAACACAAACTGAGGACCAGCTCGGTATGGAAAATCTAGGTCAACCAGCAGAGACTAAAATATCAAGCATAATCAATAGAATACAAGAGATGAAGAAAGAATCTCAGATTCTGAGGACATCATAGAGAAAGTAAATGCACTGATCAAAGTAAACAGCAAAGTCAACAAATTCTCATCACAAAACATTCAGGAATTATGGGACACAATAAAAAGACCAAACCTAAGAATAATAGGTATAGAAGAAGGAGAAGAGTCACAACTCAAAGGCACAGAACATATTTTTAAAAAAATTCTGGAAGAAAACTTTCCAGAACCCAATGACTTACATCAGAAAGACTTGAACACCCTAAAACAGAAGTAGTGGAAAAATTGACTTTATGAAAGCAATAGAGTTCCTAAAGAAAGATATTCCTTTGAATATTCAAGAAGCATCCAAAACACCAAACAGACTGGATCAAAGAAAAACATCCCCTCACAATATAATATTCAAAACACAAAATATAGTGATTAAATAAAGAATATTAAGAGCTGCAAAGGAAAAAGGTCAAGTAACTTATAAAGGTAATCCAATCAGACTTACACCTGACTTCTCTATGGAAACCATGAAAGCCAGAAGGTCCTGGATAGAGGAACTGCAGAAACTAAGAGACCACGGATGCCAACCCAAACTACTAGACCCAGCCAAGCTATCATTCACTATCAATGGAGAATACAAGACATTCTAGGTAAGAACAAATTTAAACAATACGTAGCCACAAATCCAGCCCTGCAGAAAGTAATAGAAGGAAAATCACAACCCAAGGAATCCAACATTGCTAACACTGCCTACAATAACTCAGGCATCTAGCAACCCTTCAACAGCACAACTCAAAGAAAGGAGACACACAAACTCTACTACCAAAAACAATAAGAATAACTGGAGCAAACAACCACTGGTCATTAATATCACTTAATATGAATGGTCTCAATTCACCTATAAAAAGGCACAGACTTAGATGTTGGAGACAAAAACAGGATCCAACATTCTGCTGTTTTGCAAGAAACACATCTCAACCACAAAAACAGGCACCTCCTTAGAGTAAAGGGTTGAGAAAATCTTTTTCAAGCAAATGGTTCTAAAAAAAAATCAGGTGTGGCCATACTAATTTCTAACAAAACAGACTTCAAACTAAAATCAATCAGAAGAGATCGAGATGGACATGTTATAATCATAACAGGAACAATTCATCAGGGTGAAGTCTCTATTCTGAATATCTATGCTCCTATTTAAAAGCACCCATGTATCTAAAAGAAATATTACTAAAATTTAAGGCAGACATCAAACCACACACACTAGTAGTAGGAGACTTCAACAAACCTCTCTCACCAAGGGACAGGTCAATCAGACAGAAACCTAATAGAGAATTAAGGGAATTGTTGGAGGTAATGGCTTAACAGACATCTATAGAACACTCCACCCAAATAGGAAAGAATATACCTTCTTCTCTGCAGCTCATGGAACCTTCTCAAAAATTGACCACATACTCGGAAACAAAGGAAACCTCCACAGATACAAAAAAAAATCAGTGTCCACCTGTGTCTTATCAGATCACCATGGATTAAAGTTAGAAGGCAACAAGAATGCTACCCCAAGAAAGACAACAAACTCATGGAAACTGAACAGTCATATACTGAACCACACCTGGGTCAAGGAAGAAATTAAGAAAGAAATTAAAGTCTTCCTTGAATTTAATGAAAATAAAGAGACAACATACTCAAACCTATGGGACACGATGAAAGCAGTGCTAAGAGGAAAGTTCATAGCACTAAGTGCCCACTTAAAGAAAACAGAGAAAGCATACATTGGGGACTTAACAGCACACTGGAAAGCTCTAGAAAGAAAAGAAGCAGACTTGCTCAGGAGGAGTAAAAGACTGGAAATGATCAAACTGAGGGTAGAAATCAACAAAATAGAAACACAAAAAACAGTCCAAAGAATCAATGAAACAAAAAGTTGGTTCTTGGAGAAAATCAACAAGATTGACAAACCCCTATCCAAACTAATTAAACGACAGAGAGAGAACATGGAAATAAAAAGATCAGAAATGAAAAGGGGGACATAACCACAGACACAGAGGAAATTCAGAGAATCATTAGATCTTACTACAAAAGCCTATATGCCACAAAACTGGAAAATGCAAAGAAATGGACATTTTTTTTAGATAAGTACCACATACCAAAGCTAAACCAAGAACAGGTAAAAGATCTAGTAGACCTGTTAGTCGCGAAGAATTAGAAATTGTTATAAAAAATAGTCCTTCCTAAAAAAGTCCAGGAGCAGATGACTTCAATGCTGAATTCTACTTGAACTTCCAAGAAGAGCAAATACCTATACTCCTTAACGTATTTAACAATATAGAAACAAAAGAGTCATTGCCTAATTCTTTTTATGAATCTACAGTTACTCTGATAACAAAACCACAAAAGACATAGCCAAGAAAGGGAATTATAGGCCTATCTCATTCATGAACCTTGACGCAAAAATTCTCAATAAAATACTGGCAAACCAAATCCAAGAACACATTAGAAAAATTATCCATTATTATCAAGTAGGCTTCATCCCAGAGATGCAGGGCTGGTTCAACATATGCAAATCTATCAATGTAATCCACCATATAAATAAACTGAAAGAAAAAAAACATATGATCATTTCATTAGATACTGAAAAAGCATTCGACAAAATTCAACACCCCTTTATGATAAAGGTCTTGGAGAGATTAGGAATACAAGGTTCATACCTAAATATAATAAAAGCTATTTAAATCAAGCCAACAACTAACATTAAATTAAATGGAGAAAAACTCAAAGCCATCCCACTAAGATCAGGAACAGGACAAGGATGTCCACTCTCTCCATATCTCTTCAATATAGTGCTAGAAGTTCTAGCAATAGCAATAAGACAACATAAGGGGATCAAGTTGATTTGTATTGGAAAGGAAGAAGTTAAGCATTCATTATTTGCTGATGATATGATAGTATACATAAGCGACCCCAAAAATTCTACCAAAGAAATCCTACAGCTGATAAATACCTTTAGTAATGTTGCAGGATACAAAATCAACTCAAAAAAATCAGTTGCCTTCCTATACACTAAGGATAAAGAAGCAGAGAAGGAAATCAGTGAAGCATCTCCCTTCACGATAGCCACAAATAGCATAAAATATCTTGGGGTAACTCTGACCAAGGAAGTGAAAGATCTATTTGACAAGAACTTCAAGTCTTTGAAGAAAAAAATTGAAGAGGACACCAGAAAATGGAAGGATCTCCCTTGCTCTTGGATTGGGAGGATCAACATAGTAAAAATGGCAATTTTACCCAAAGCAATCTTTAGATTCAATGCAATCCCCAACAAAATCCCCTCAAAATTCTTCACAGATCTGGAGAAGACAATAATCAACTTTATATGGAAAAGCAAAAAACCCAGGATAGCCAAAACAATCTTATACAATAAAGGACTGTCTGAAGGCATTACCGTCTCTGACTTTAAACTCTATTATAGAGCTACAGTATTGAAAAAAGCTTGGTACTGGCATAAAAACAGAGTTGACCAATGAAATCGAATAGAAGACCCTAACTTTAACCCATAAACCTATGAACACCTGATTTTGACAAAGGAGCTAAAAGTATACAATGGAAAAAGAGAGCATCTTCAACAAATTGTGCTGGCAAAACTGGATGTCAATCTGTAGAAGAATGAAAATAGATCCATGTCTATCAACATGCACCAAACTTAAGTCCAAATGGATTAAAGACCTCACTAACAGTCGGAACACACTGAACCTGATAGAAGATAAAGTGGGAAGTACTCTACAACACATGGGCACAAGAGACCACTTCCTACATACAACGACAACAGCACAGACATTAAGCGCATCATTGATTAAATGGGAACTCCTGAGATTTAGAAGCTTCTGTAAAGCAAAGGACACTGTCACTAGACAAAAAGGGAACCCACTGACTGTGAGAAAATCTTCACCAACCCTGCAACTGACAAAGGTCTGATCTCCAAAATATATAAAAAACTCAACAAACTAAGACTGTAAAAGGCTAATCAACCCAATTACCCAATTATAAAATCTGGCACTGAGCTGAGCAGAGAATTCCCAAAAGAAGAATTTTAAATGGCCAAAAAACACTTAAGGTCATGCTCAACTTCCTTAGCGATCAGGGAAATGCAAATCAAGACAACTTTAAGATACCATCTTACACCTGTCAGATTGGCTAAAATCAAAAGCACCAATTATATCCTTTGCTGGAGAGGTTGTGGAGAAAGGGGTACACTCATCCATTGGTGGTGGGAATGCAAACTTGTGCAACCACTTTGGAAAGCAGTGTGGTGGTTCCACAGGAAATTCGGGATCAACCTACCTCTGGACCCAGCAATACCACTCTTGGTAATATACCCAAGAGATGCCTTATCATACAACAATATATGCTCAACTATGTGCATAGCAGCATTGTTTATAATAACCAGAACCTGGAAACAACCTTGATGCCCTTCAATTGAAGAATGGATGAAGAAATATGGAATATATACATATTAGAGTCCTACCCAGCAGTAAAAAACAATGACTTCTTGAATTTTACATGCAAATGGACAAATATAGAAAACAGTATCCTGAGTGAGGTAAGCCAGCCCCAAAAAGAGGAACATGGGATGTACTCACTCATATTTGGTTTCTAACCATAAATAAAGGACATTGAGCCTAGAATTTGTGATTCTCGAGAAGCTAAATAAGAAGGTGAACACAGTGAAAAACATATAGGCATCCTCCTGAACAGTAACCTTCATCACACGATCAAAGGAGACAGATACAAAGACCCACAGTGGAGCACCAGACTGAAATCTCAAGGTCCAAATCAGGAGCAGAAGGAAAGAGAGCACGAGCAAGGAACTCAGGACCATGAGGGGTGCACTGAGATAATGGGGATGTTCTATTGGGAACTCACCTAGGCCAGCTGGTCTAGGTCAGAAAAAGCATGGGATAAAACCAGACTCACTGAACATAGCGGACAATGAGGACTACTGAGAACTCAAGAACAATGGCAATGGGTTTTTGATCCTACTGCACATACTGGCTTTGTGGGAGCCTAGGCAGTTTGGATACTCCTCCTACTAGATGGGATGGAGGTGGATGGTCTTTGGACTTCCCACAGGGCAGGGAACCCTGATTGCTATTAGGGCTGATAAGGGATGGGGACTTGATTGGGGGAGGGAAATGGTAGGTGGTGGTGGGGTGGAGGCAGAAATCTTTAACAAACATAGAAATAAATAAATAAGAGATATTTTCTTCATTTTTCTCAATCTCTGTCCTTCTTGAATCTCAACCATCCCATTCTTTCATTTCTCCTTGCCTTCCCCTTCTTCCATCTCCATCCTCTTCCTCCCACCATTCCTAATCCACTGTTCCCAATTTTTTCAGGTGCTCTTTTCTGTTTCTACTTCCCAGGGCTATCCATGCATGCATCACTTAAGATCCTCCATATTACCTTCTTGTTGACAGATGAGTTTATCCTGCCTATTCCCAGAGTGACTTACTTCTAACGAGCACACAGAGGCTTATATTAATTATGAACTATTTGGCCGTTTAGCTCACACTTATTATTGGCTAGCTGTTACATTTTATATTAACCCTTAATTCTTATCTATGTTTAGAAACATGGCTTATTACCTTTTCTCAATAAGTCATTCTCATTATTTTTTTTCTGCCTCTAGCTGATAAGTCACTCTGCCATCCCCTTCCCATATTTCACTTAGTGTAGTAGCCTCAACTGTATTACCTGCCTAGTTACAGGAAAGTCTGTACCTTTCCAGTGACTAATCTTTATAGTCTACAAGAATGTTATCCCACAGTAGTTCCCCTTTTTTTTCTTTGAAAGAAAGAGCTCTGTTTTATTCATTTGTTTAGCTTTAGTATATATATTGAAGGTAGAAGTTGCAGTCTATAGGTGTGAATGGCCTTAGCCAATGAGAAGGCATATCATGTTAGTCACAAGGAAGTTGAATATTCATATTTAATGTGTTCCTTTATCTGGAGTTTGGCAGAGATTGGAGAGTTTGAGAGCTTGGCCAAACTTTCTGAAATTAAAAGAAAAGCATCCTTTTTGTCTCGAAGTATAGAAGACCAAATTATGAATAGATGGGTTTTGAAATTTCAGTCCTATATATACACTCTATGCATCAGCCTTGAGCCCTCGTCATGCTAACAGCTGATAGTCCTGCACATATTGGTCATCTAAAAATTTTCTAGCAGAATATTTAGAGTCATTTGCTTAGACCTTGAATGACTCTGTATCAAGTAATTTGTTTCTATGGCTTCTGCTGACTCATGTATATAGTGAGGGAACTCCCAAGTTAGTTTACCTCTGTGCCTCTTATAGTTTGAAGGATTGCCCTGACCTTGTGGAAAAGCGTCGTGATACAGTGTAACTTAGTAGACCAGAATTCCAGGGTAAGGCTCCATATTGTAAAAGTGGCCAGGTTTGAACTCAGTTATCTTGAAGTGTTGGGACATTTTGTTTACTACTGTGGAATAATGCTCTTATATCCTGTATATATTTGTTATTTGTGTTGGTTCAATAAAATGTTCATTGGCCAGAATCCAGGCAGGTAGTATAGGCAGGGTAAACAGACTAGGAGAATCCTGGGAAGGGGAAAATATTCATTCTGCAATCTCCATCCAGATGTATTGGAAACAAGATGTGAATGCTGCACTGAGTAAGCTACCAAACCACAAGGCTAATCTTAGATAAGACCTATGGGTTAATTTAAGTTATAAGAGCTAGCTAGGCATATGTGTGAGCTACTGGACAAACAAGGTTGTAATTAATGTAGTTTCTGTGTGAAAACTTGGGTCTCCGTGACCAAGTAATGAAAGGGCTATCTGTATCTACAATTTGCTCTTCTTTCTGTATGTATTTCACGATTTCTTTCCATATACCTTTCACCATCTCTCTATCATCTCTATACTCCATCATTTCTTTTTCTATACTATCATCTTTTCCTGTATTATCTCTAGTTCATCTCATTGTCTATCATCTCTCTATAATCTCTTTGTCATCTTTTTATCATCTCTATCATCACTCTGTCATCTCATTATCATACCATTTTCTATCATCTCTCTTTTGTCTCTATGTCTATCCTCCAGCATTTATTTTTCTTGTCTCTCTTCCATCCCTTTCTCTATCCCATGTATCATCTCTTCTATTTCTCTATAATGGCTCAATCATCACTTCTTCTATCATCACTTTTTCCTCCATGTCTTTGTCTATCATCACTTCCTCTTTCATCTCTTTCTCATCATCTCTTCCTCTATCATTGCATTTACTATCGTATCTTACTATGATAACATTTTCTTTATCATCTCTTTCTGTATTGTCTATTTTCTATCATCAGTTTCTCTAATACCTCTGTCATCACTTACTCTATCATCTTGTTCTCGATCATCTATTATTCATTTCTCAATTACCTCTATCTGCCATCATTTCATTCTCCAGTCTATCTTCTCCTATTCTACCATCTCTCTATCTTCTCTTACTCTATTATTTCTCTGCCATCTCTTTTCTGTCTTCTATTTCTCTACTATCTTTCTCTATCATTTCTTCCTCTATCATATTTCCTCCATTATGATTTCCTCTAACACTTCTCTATCATCTGATTCTCTCTCATCTTTTCTTCTATCGTCTCTTCCACTATCATCCCGTACTCCACCATCGCATTTTCTAGCATCTCTTCTATAGCATCTCTTTCTCTATCATATCTTCTTTTATCAACCTTTGCTCTATCATCTCTTGCTCTTTAATCTCTATGTCATCTCTTTTTCTATGACCTCTTCATTATCATCTGTCTTTATCACTTATGTATCATCTCATTCTCTAAGATCTCTATCACATATATCTTTAGCATCTTTTCCTATTTCTCTTGATCTCATTAATGGTAGGCAGAAAATTGCATTGATAAAAATGTATCTCTTGGTATGGTATTATTTTATTTAATTTATTTATTGAAAATTTCCACTTCCCTTCTTCAAATTTCACTCACACTCTGCCATCCCCCTCTCTGTCCCTCTGGAGTCCTCAGAGATAACAGAGTGCCCTACCCAGTGGGAAGTCCGAGGCCCTCCCCACTCCATCCATGTCTAGGAAGGTCTGAATCCAAACAGACTAGGCGTGCAAAAATCAGTACACGCAGTAGAATCAAAACCCAGTACCATTATCATTGGCTTCTCAGTCAGTTTTCAGTGTCAGGCACATTCAGAGAATCTTGTTTGATCACATACTCATTCAGTATTAGTCCAGCTGGACTTGCTGAGCATCTATTATATATGTCCCGTAGTCTCTGTTTGTCAAAGCAATTCTTGAGGTCCTAACTCCCCTACTCATGTTCTCTCTCCTCATGATCTTCATCTGAACATTGGGAACTAAGTCCAGTGCTCCAATGTGTGTCAGTGTCTCTATCTCCATACATTGCTAGATGAAGGTTCTAAGGTGATGTGCAAGATATTTATCAGTAGGGCTATGGAATAAGGCCAGTTCAGGGACACCCTCATCTGCTGCAAGATGAAAGAGCTAGGGACATCTTCCAGGGCACCTGGGACCCCCTCTAGAGCCAAGTCTTTCTCCAACCCTAAAATGGTTCCCTTCCTTGTGATATCTTCTTTTCAGCTCCGATATCCATCTTTCCTCAATCTCATTCATCCCTATTCCCAATCCTCCCATTCTCCCTTCTCTCTCCCCACTGCCACCCCCATGATCCCAACTTTCACCTGGCAATCTTGTCTACATCCAGTGTCTAGGAGGATAAATATATGTTTTTCTTTGGGTTCTCCTTCTTGTTTTCTTCTGTAGGATCATGAATTATAGGCCCAATGTCCGTTGCTTATGGCTTGAATCCACTTCTGATTGAGTTCATAACTTATTCATCTTTTTGTATCTAGGTTATCTCAGTAAAATGTTTTCTATTTCCATTCTTTAATGCAAAATTCAAAATGTCATTGTTATATTGCACTGAGTGCATCTCTAAAGTGAATATATGCCACACCTTCTTTATCCATTCTTCTATTGAGGGGCACCTAGGTTGTTTCCAGGTTCTGGCTATAACAAATAGTGCTGGTATGAAAATAGTTGAACAAATGCTTTTGTAGTATGATTGGGTATCTCTGGATATATTCAGCAAAATTGAAATTACTGGATTCCAAGGTTGGTTGACTCCTCTATTATAATGTATCATACATCTCTACTTCTGATCAAGGTATCTATAAGCTGCTTCCATTTTGAGGCTGTTGTCATCATTTGTTGCACATATGTTCAAAGATTGTTTAATATTGTAATATGAAGTAATAGTCTTTACGTTATATATTAAAGCAGTAAGTATTATAGGTTAATATTCACCCATGTCTTCCAAGCATATATTTACACTAATCAGGTTCTTATGATACATAGAGACTGTATTCTGTACAGATAGGTAATCATCAAACACTTAAAGGAACTGCAGAAACTGGTATTTAAATAACTTAGGGTTTTGTTGATGTGAGACACAATGGCTCTTTGCAGCACTGATCTATTCCTGAAAGAATGTTGAGCATCAGAGACACTGTACTTGGAGTTTGTACTATTCTTTGGAAAACTGGGCTTTAGTGAAGGAATTGCACTTGTTTGACTGATAAAATGCATGGTGTCTGGACTGGACAAGCAAGATACAAGAAAAATGACTGTCAAACCTTGCCAAAATAGGGTAAGATTGTTTTCAAAATCTTCCTGCCTCTATAAAAGGTCTGTCAGTTACTCTAGGACTTAGCCAAAGTGGTTTGCTTCAACATGGCAAATGAGACACTGGGTGGTTTCCCAGGTAGACATATGTCTTTGTAATCTACTGTACATTTTGGAAACAGCTTTAATGCATTTATTGGCTACTCAAGTAATATTCTATCTCAATTCTCAGGCCTTGATGGAGGTGGAAGACTTGATAGTTGTAGATAACTTCCTCTTATGGTTTAGCCAACCCATTTCTAATACAAGTCTAAGACTCCTAGGAATAAAATAATCATTGAAACTTTGAGCATATATTTCTTGTTCAATATTGCCTATACTGGATACTCCCTGGGCTCCCTGCAGGGGCTCTACACCCCGCATACTGCCTCTCTCTTCTTGTCCCACCCAGCTTGCATCCAGAACCCTTCTCCCTTCTGCCCCTTTTCTTATTTGGGCACATAACACCATCCAGCTCAGTCTGTCTGGTGCTGGGGGCAAATCCTCAGGGCAAGTAGGCAGGCGAGACTTCCTTTGTTTCACTGGCCTGCCTGCACCAAGCAAGGTAGGTGCTTTGTTTACGAACTACCCAACCTGTACGGAGATCTGATCTCGGCACCAGGAGAGACAGCAGTGGGGTGAGTTTGTGAATGGCGGAGGAAGCAGTCGTGGACAGGGAACTCTGAAGTTCCTCATCCCCCACCCTATACTCCCTGGGGTCCCTGCAGGGGCTCTACACCCCGAATACTGCCTCTCTCTTCTTGTCCCACCCAACTTGCATCCAGAACCCTTCTTCCTTCTGCCCCCTTTCCTGTTTGGGCACATAACACCATCCAGCTCAGTCTGTCTGGCAAAGGGGGCAAATCCTCAGGGCAAGTAGGCAGGCGAGACTTCCTTTGTTTCACTGGCCTGCCTGCACCAAGCAAGGTAGGGGCTTTGTTTATGATCTACCCAACCGGGACGGATATCTGATCTGGGCACCAGGAGAGACAGCAGTGGGGTGAGTTTGTGAACGGGGACGGAAACAGCCCTGGACAGGGAATTCTGAAGTTCCTCACCCCCCACCCTATACTCCCTGGGCTCCCTTCATGGGCTCTACACCCCGCATACTGCCTCTCACTTCTTGTCACACCCAGCTTGGATCCAGAACCCTTCTTCCTTCTGCCCCCTTTCCTCTTTGGGCACATAACACCATCCAGCTCAGTCTGTCTGGCACTGGGGGCAAATCTTCAGGGCAAGTAGGCAGACGAGACTTCCCTTGTTTCACTGGCGTGCCTGCAACTAGCAAGGTAAGGCCTTTGTTTACAAACTACCCAACCTGCATGGATTTGCTCTTGGCACCAGGAGAGCCATCAGTGGGAGAGCTAATCTCGGTACCAGGAAAGCCGTCTTTGGGCACGGAGATATGATATTGGTACCAGGAGAGACATCACTGGAGCACCAGGAGAGCTATCACTGCAGAGTGCCATCAATGGGAAGGTACATAAGTAGGCAAGGAGACCTGATCCGGTAAAAGAAGACCCATACGGTAGCATTCGGAGAAAGAGATGGGCAGGTGCCAATGCAAGAATTCACCCAACAATCTGAAAAACTATATGAAACCACCAGAACCCAGCGACCTCACAACAGGAGGACATGAACACCTTAATCATGATGAAGAGGTAGATAAAATTTACTTTATGAAAGTGATTGACACCCTTAAACAGCATGTAAAAAATGCCCTTATAGAAATGGATGAGAAGTATAACAGAAAGTTTGAAGAATTGAGTAAATCAGTGAATGACACCCTAGGAAACCAAGGAAAAACAATCAAACAAATAATGGAAACAGTTCAAGACATAAAAACTGAAATGGAGGCAAAGAAGAAAACACAAATAGAAGGCCAGCTGGACAGGGAAAATCTAGGTAAACGAATAGAGACTTCAGAAGTAAGCATAACCAATAGAATACAAGAGATAGAAGAAAGAATCTCAGATTCTGAAGATACTATAGAGAAAATGAACATGCTGATCAAACAAAACAGCAAGGCCAACAAATTCTCATCAGAAAACATTCAGGAAATATGGGACACAATAAAAAGACCAAACCTATGAATAATAGGAATAGAAGAAGGAGAAGAAGCGCAGCTCAACGGTCCAGAAAATATATTTAATAAAATTATAGAAGAAAACTTTCCCAACATAAAGAAAGATATACCTATGAAGGTTTAAGAAGCATACAGAACACCGAGTAGGCTGGATCGAAAAAAAAAAAACATCCTCTCGCCATATAATAATCAAATAACAAAACATACAGAATAAAGAAAGAATACTAAGAGCAGCAAAGGAAAAAGGCCAAGTTACTTATAAAGGTAAACCTATCAGACTTACACCTGACTTCTCTATGGAAACCATGAAAGCCAGAAGGTCCTGGATAGATGTACTGCAGAAACTAAGAGACCATGGATGCAAGCTCAGACTACTATACCCAGCCAAGCTTTCATTCACTATAAATGGAGAAAACAAAATTTTCCAGGATAAAAACAAATTTAAACAATAAATAGCCACAAATCCAGCCTTACAGAAAGGAATAGAAGGAAAATCACTAATCAAGGAGTCCAACAATGACCACAATAACTCAGATATCTAGAGACCCTTTACCAGCGCAATTCAAAGAAGGGAAACACACAAAATCTACTACTAAAAAAGTGACCGGAGTTAAAAACCACTGGTCATTAATATCACTTAATGTCAATGGACTCAACTCACCTATAAAAAGGCACAGACTAAGAGATTGGATACGAAAACAGGATCCAACATTCTGCTGTTTACAAGAAACACACCTCAACCACAAAGACAGGCACCTACTCAGATTAAAGAGTTGGGATAAGGCTTATGAAGTAAATGGACCTTAGAAACAAGCAGGTGTGGCCATACTAATTTCTAACAAAGTTGACTTCAAACTTAAATCAATCAGAAGAGATGGAGAGGGACATTTTCTACTCATAACAGGAACAATTCAGCAGGATGAAGTCTCAATCCTGAATATCTCTGCCCCTAATATAAAAGCACCCACATACGAAAAAGAAACATTGTTAAAACTCAAGGCAGCCATCAAACTGCACACATTAATAGTCGGAGACTTTAATACTCCACTCTCACCAATGGAGAGGTCAAATAGATAGAAACCTAACAGAGAAATAAGAGAATTAATGGAGGTAATGAATCAAATGGACTTAACAGACATCTATAGAATATTCCACCCAAATAGGAAAGAATATACCTTCTTCTCTGCAGCTCATGGAACCTTCTCAAAAATCGACCACATACTCAGGAACAAAGCAAACATCCACAGTTACAAAAAAATATAAATAACCACCTGTATCCTATCAGATCACCATGGATTAAAACTATAATTCAGGAACAATACTACCCCCAGAAAGCCTACAAACTCATGGAAACTGAATAGTCAACTACTGAACCATACCTGAATTAAGGAAGAAATAAAGAAAGAAATTAAAATCTTCCTTGAAGACAATGAAAATAAAGAAACAACATACTCTAACCTATGGGACACTATAAAAGCAGTCCTTAGAGGAAAGTTCATAGTACTAACTGCCCACTTAGAGAAAACAGAGAAAGCACACATTGGAGACTTAACAGCCCACCTGAAAGCTCAAGAAAAAAAAGAAGCAGATTCACCTAGAAGGGGTAGAAGACTGGAAATAATCAAACTGAGGGCTGAAATAAACAAAATAGAAACACAGAAAACAATTGAAGGAATCAATGAATCAAAAAGCTGGTGCCTGAAGAAAATCAACAAGATTGATAAACCCCTATCCAAACTAATCAAACGGCAGAGAGAGAATTTGCAAATTAATAAGTTCAGAAATGAAAAGGAGGACATAACCACAGACACAGAGGAAATTCAGAAAATCTTTAGATCTTACTACAAAAGCCTGTATGCCACAAAACTGGAAAATGTAAAAGAAATGGACACTTTTTTAGATAAATACCACATACCAAAGTTAAACCAGGACCAGGTGAACAACCTAAATAGACCTGTTAGTTGTGAAGAATTAGAAGCTGTTATCAAAAACTTACCTTCCAAAACAAGTCCAGGACCAGATGGTTTCAATGCGGAATTCTACAAGAACTTCCAAGCAGAGCTAATACCTATACTCCGTAATGTATTTCACAATATAGAAACAGAAGAGTCATTGCCAAATTCCTTTTATGAAGCTACAGTAACTCTGATACCAAAACCACACAAGGACCCAACAAAGAAAGAGAATTACAGGCCAATCTCACTCATGAACATCGACGCAAAAATCCTCAACAAAATACTGGCAAACCGAATCCAAGAACACATTAGAAAAATTATCCATTATGATCAAGTAGGCTTCACACCAGAGAGGCAGGGCTGGTTTAACATACGCAAATCTATCAATGTAATCCATCATATAAATAAACTGAAAGAAAAAACCATATGATCATTTCATTCGATGCTGAAAAAGCATTTGACAAAATTCAACATCCCTTTATGATAAAAGTCTTGGAGAGATTAGGGATACAAGGGTCATACCTAAATTTAATTAAAGCTATATACAGCAAGCCGACAGCTAATATCAAATTAAATGGAGAGAAACTTAAAGCCATCCCACTAAAATCAGGAACACGCCAAGGCTGTCCACTCTCTCCATACCTCTTCAATATAGTTCTCAAAGTTTTAGCAATAGCAATAAGACAACATAAGGGAATAAAGGGGATTCAAATTGGAAAGGAAGAAGATAAACTTGCATTATTTGCAGATGATATGATAGTGTACATGAGCAACCCCAAAAACTCCACCAAAGAACTCCTACAGCTGATAAACGCCTTTAGTAATGTGGCAGGATACAAGATCAACTCCAAAATTCAGGCACCCTCTTATACACAAAGGATATGGAAGCAGAGAGGGAAATAAGAGAATCATCACCTTTCACGATAGCCACAAAAAGCATAAAATATCTTGGGGTAACTCTAACCAAGGAAGTGTTTGACAAGAAATTTAAGGCATTGAAGAAAGAAATTGAAGAGGATACAAGAAAATGGAAGGATCTCCCTTGCTCTTGGAATGGGAGGATCAACATAGTAAAAATGGCAATTCTACTAAAGGCAATTTATATATTCAATGCAATCCCCATTAAAATCCCATCAAAATTCTTCACAGATCTTGAGAGGACAATAATCAACTTTATATGGAGAAACAAAAAACACAGGATAGCCAAAACAATCTTATACAATAAAGGATCTTCTGGAGGCATTACCATCCATGATTTCTAATCCTATTACAGAGCTACAGTAATGAAAACAGAGTGGTACTGGCATAAAAACAGAGAAGTCGACCAATGGAATCTTATAGAAGACCCGGATTTTAACCCACAAACCTATGAACAACTGATTTTTGATAAAGGAGCTAAAAGTATACAATGGAAGAAAGAAAGCATCTTCAACAAATGGTGCTGTCACAATTGGATGTCAACCTGTAGAAGAATAAAAATAGACCCATATCTATCACCATGCACAAAACTCAAGTCCAAATGGATCAAAGACCTCAATATCAATCTGAACACACTAACCTGATAGAAGAGAATATGGGAAGTACCCTACAACATGTGGGCACAGGAGATCGCTTCCTATGAATAACCCCAGCATCACAGACATTAAGGGCAACATTGAATAAATGGGACCTCCTGAAACTGAGAAGCTTCTGTAAAGCAAAGGACACTGTCATTAAGACAAAAAGGCAGCCTACTGACTGTTAGAAGATCTTCACCAACCCTGCAACAGACAAAGGTCTGATCTCCAAAATATATAAAGAACTCAAGAAACTAGACTTTAAAAGGATAATTAAGCCAATTAAAAAAAGGGGCACCGAACTAAAGAGAAATCTCAACAATTGAAGTTCAAATGGCCAAAAGATACTTAAGGTCATTCTCAAACTCCTTAGCGATCAGAGAAATGCAAATCAAAACAACTTGGAGATATCATCTTATACCTATGAGTATGGCTAAAATCAAAAACACCAAGGATAGCATTTGCTGGAGAGGTTGTGGAGAAAGGGGTGCCCTCATCTATTGCTGGTGGGACTCAAACTTTTGCAACCACTTTGGAAATAAGTGTGGCGGTTTCTCAGAAAAATTGGGATCAACCTACCCCTGGACCCAGCATTACCACTCTTGGGAATATACCCAAGAGATGCCCTAGCATATGACAAAAGCATTTGTTCAACTATGTTCATAGCAGCATTATTTGTAATAGCCAGAACCTGGAAGCAACCTAGATGCCCTTCAATGGAAGAATGGATGAAGAAAATGTGGAATATATACACATTAGTGTACTACTCTGCGGTAAAAAACAATGACTTCTCGAATTTTGCATGCAAATGGATGGAAATGGAAAATAAGATCCTGAGTGAGGTAACCCAGACCCGAAACGAAGATCATGGGATGTACTCACTCATAATTGATTTCTAGCCATGGATAGTGGCCACTGAGTCTATAATTTCTGATCCTAAAGAAGCTAAACAAGAGGGTAAACCCAAGGAAAAACATATAGATATCCTCCCAGCTATGGGAAATAGACAAGTTTGATGGGCAAAAAATTGGAATCTTGGGGGTGGGGTGGGATGGGGATGAGGGGTGATGGGGAGAGGAAAGTGTGAAGGAGAGGATGAGGGGAACTGTGGAAATCGGGGTGATTCGGGATATCGAGTTTGGATAGGGGAGCAGAGAAACTCATACCTTAGTTAAGGGAGCCACCTAAGGGTTGGCAAGAGACTTGAACTTGGAATGGCTACCAGATGCCCAGGGCAATGTCCTCAGGCAGTTCATTGGGGCACCTGAGGATAGGGAACCTGAAATGAACCTATCCTATAATCATACTGATGAATATCTTGCATATCGCCATAGAACCTTCATCTAGCGATGGATGGAGATAGAGACAGAGACCCACACTGCAGCACCGGACGGAGCTCCCAAGGTTATAATGAGGAGCAGAAGGAGAGAGAACATGAACAAGGAAGTCAGGACCATGAGGGGTGCACCCAACCACTAAGACAGTGGGGCCGATCTATTGGGAGCTCACCAAGGTCAGCTGAACTGCTACTGAAAAAACATGGGAAGAAACCGGACTCTTTGAATGTGGCAGACAATGAGAGCTGATGAGAGGCCAAGGAGAATGGCACGGGAACCTTCATCTGGCCATGGATCGAGAGAGAGACAGAGACCCAATTTGGAGCAACGGTCTGAGCTCTTAAGGTCCAAATGAGGAGCAGAAGGAGGGAGAACATGAGCAAGGAAATCAGACCACGAGGCATGCACCCACCCACTGTGACAGTGGAACTGATCTATTGGGAGCTCTCCAAGGCCAGCTGGACTGGGACTGAATAAGCATGGGTTGAAACTGGACTCTCTGAACATGGCGGACAATGAAGGCTGATGAGAAGCCAAGGACAATGGCACTAGGTTTCAATCCTAATACATTAACTGGCTTTGTGGGAGCTTAGCCTGTATGGATGCTCACCTTCCTGGACCTAGATAGAAGTGGGAGGACCTTGGTCTTCCTGTAGGGCAGGGAATTTTGACTGCTCTTCAGTATCGAGAGGGAGGGTGAATTGACTGGGGGGAGGACAAGAGGAGTGGGGATAGGGGGAGGATAGCAGGGGGAGGGGGCAATATATGGGAGGAGAGGGAGGGAAATGGGAAACGGGGGGCAGTTGGGAATTTTAATTAAAAAAGAATAAAAAAAATGAGAAAAAATATTGCCTATACTGGCTATAAATCTAACTTTTATACTTGATATCTGTTCTTATTATATGTAGTCCTGTATTGGTTTTGAACATTCTTATTAGGTAAAAGGGGAGGTGATGTGGAAACTCCTTTGGCCAATGGCCTTTGAGAGGCTGGACCATGTGTGGTGTGACTTTGTGGTACCAGAAACACTTAGGAGAGCCCATTCTGCCTCTTGTGCAAAGCAACAGACTCTCGTCAACCAGGGGAGCTACTGGGAGAAAAAGATTCAAAGAGTGTGGTACACTTCCATGATTTTTTTCTTACTGAAGGGTTGCTGACAGGAGGAGTTATTGTGGGTAACTCTCCAGGTTTTCTCCCTTACTTATGAGCTAATGGTAGTAAGACTGGCAATTCTGTCTTAGGAAAGTATCTTTTAGGTCATATGCTTACTTGGGACAGCTGGCAAATGAAGCTATCATGAGTTTGATGCTCTTCCAGCCCTCCTGTTTCTTTTGAAGTTGTTGGCACCATATGTGGCCTTATGCCCAAGCGAAGAACTTTTTCCCGTTGAAGTGGCCATCGAGCACAGGTGCTCTAGGCCTTAGCACTTATTGGGGAGCTATTAGCAATTGAAACTGCCTTCAGATATGTTTTCCTGGCCTTATCAAACACTGAGTTCTTATTGGAGTAGTGGATGGAGGATGGGGAAGGGAGAAGTTGGCAGGAGTGGAAGGACAGCGGATTGATTTAACTCAGGTATGTAAAATGAGATCGTCCTAAAAAGAAAAAAAAGAAAGAAAAACACCACTGCCAGAAGAGGCCCAGACATTTATTGGGGAGGTACTGACAGCTGAATCTGAAATCAAGGAAGTGCATTATTCTCTATCACTTTACTTATAGACTACTGACAGTTGAAGCTGCCATGGAGGATGTGCTTTCCAGGCAATATCTTATACTGCCTAGGCCAACTTGCTTCTGGATGCACTAAGGTAACACCCACAGTGGTATAACTGTTCTGTATCAATTAGCAGTAATAGCCCCATAGACATTCACTTATTCCATTCAGATAGCCACGGTTCCATCTTTCCATATGACTCAAGGTTAATAGCTAGTTTAAAGGTAAAGCAAACTGTGATGAGCAGCAAGTGACAGAAACCCACTGGAAACACTAGGAGCCAAAAGTGGTGATTCTTTGCTGGGGCATGGTGCATCCTGGCATATGAGGAGGAGGAAGGTGTCATATGCAAGCAAGGACTCAGAAGCCCCCAATTCTCATCTCTGCCCTTCCTTCTTTATTGCCTGCATGATGGCTTACATGCCTCATCACTTCCTCTTAGATCAGATTTCAATAAATGACAGATGTCACTTGTCATATTAACTGCTGCTTATCTAATATTTAAGAAAGCATTATCTGTGTTTACTTATATTCATCAGGCACTTCAACCTCAAGTCCTGATTGATTATTTCTCCTTGCTGTGCTCTATTGGTCTTTTGATTGCTTTCATGATTCTGAAAAAATTCCTGTCTCAAATTTCTCCTCCAGAATTCCCACAATGGTTAGTGTTCTTTCTCAAGACAAACAAATGACATTATTATTATTATTACTATTATTACTATTGTTATTGATGTTACTTTTATTATTGTTGTTGTTTTTCTGTTGTGATTTTATCCTGAAAACTTATCCACAGGGATTCACTGGGGTTCTCAATTGTACAAAGAGACATTTCTACAAATGATTACTTCAACTCCATGCTTTCTAATCATTTTATTATTTGTCTGATTGTGTTCATTGCAGCCAAATTACTGTTTTCCAACTGAGGCCTTAGTCTAAGACACTGTATGTGACCTGTCCCTATTCCATAGCACATTCCCACACTTTTTGTTCAGACTGTGACACGCTTATACAATTCATTTTCTCTTTGTTGAACAACCTCTGGCTGGTATTATTTCATGTCCTTGTTCCAAGTTCTGTTTGTACTTCCAATGGGTCCTTTTAAATATCCAGGCTGTTTCTTCACAAGTGATGGTTTCTTTGATCATCAGGATGAGTTGCAGTTGCTTCATTTCAAAGTTGTTTCTTCTGCATCAAGATGATGACACTTTGCAAATAGCCATTTTCTTAGACTTCCAGTCAGCGGCAGAATCCATTAACGATTCTTACCTGAGCCAATTAAGGCATATATGGTGGCTGCCAGGTGGTGGGGTTCTAATTTCATGATTCCTTTGTGTTTATGAGTTGGAATGCCACCCCAAGGACCCACTGTTTTTTTAATCAAAGCAGTTGGGATTAAGAAACATTTTCTTCCAAAGATTTAAAATGGCAGCTATTATTGTTTTCTGCGATGTTAAATTGTCCCTGGTCAGCAACCAACAAGCCTTCATGCCATCTCATGTTTTCCTTTGACATTTGTGATGTTTGAGAACTTAGTTACTCCCTGGATGCATGAGATATTTTAGGCTTCTGCCTTCTGCTTCCCTCTGCCTATCAATCCACCATTTCTCCATGGAGTGCTGTTATCTTCTTCTTCGGGGAATGATATCAG
Organism: Chionomys nivalis; assembly: GCF_950005125.1. Taxonomy (NCBI): domain Eukaryota; kingdom Metazoa; phylum Chordata; class Mammalia; order Rodentia; family Cricetidae; genus Chionomys; species Chionomys nivalis. The sequence goes on along the minus strand of NW_026646888.1, from coordinate 986,727 downwards.
AAGTTAAACCCCAGCACTTGGAATGATGAATACTGAATGAGTCTGATGTTTGCATCTGTGGCCTTTCAGAGAACTAACATCTGGAAAAGCCTTTTATATAAACGCACGTACACTCACTACTGTATACACGTGAACACCTATAGGTCAGCACATGAGTTTTCTCACTTGTTCTCCCTGATCTACTTCGTGCTTAGAGTTCCCATTGCATCTCCTTTCCATTTTAAGACTCACTTTTCTAGTGGAAAAGCTGTTGCTCTCATTCCTCAGTATCCCGATATGGTTTTATTGCTAAATCACCTACTAGACTGTGAAAGACACAATCTAAACAGGGCTCAGTGTGTGTGTATAGAGTAAGTTTGAATCTTTATTCTGAGAAGTTATAATCAATGTGTCAGGAAGTTACTTACAGCTACTGTTAGTAGTATTGTGCATTGGAGGCACATTACTCATTCTGCATATCAAGAACTAGGCAGCTGGAGGAATCTTCTCTGTCTTTTCCTGGGTCCTAGAAGCCATGAGACTTTCAATAATGTATTAATTATATTTCTTTTAATCTATTAATATCATCTCTCTCATTGTTCATCTATCCATCCATCCTTCCATCTATCCATTTATTCCTCATTTGTTTACCAAATATCTAACACCAGTCTCTCTGTCTATCTATCTTTCTATTTATCTTGTCTTAGTTATGGTTTCTACTGCTGTGAAGAGATAACATGACCACCATCAGTCTTATAAAGGAAAGCATTTAATTGGGTTCTGACCATTAACATCATGGCAGAATTATACCAGACTTCAGGGAGACATGGCGCAGGAGAAGGGAAGAGATCTACATCCAGACCCTTGGGAAGCAGGAAGGAAGAATAAAACACTGGACCTATGTTGAGCTTCAGACATCAAAGAGTATCTCTGGTGACACTCTTTCTCCAACAAGGCCACACCTCCCAATAATGTCACTCCCCATAGGCTGATAGAGTATCATTTTTATTCAAACCACCACATATCTATTAATCATTTATATTTGGATGATCAATTATTATTTACCATCGCGCTATAATTTATCTGTCACATATGTGTATATTTGTTACTCTATCAGTCATATATCTATCCATCTATCTACTTATCTACCTATGTTAACTCCTATTTAATCACACTTTCAATCTATTAGGTGTATCTATGTATCTATTAGTCTTTCTATGTATTTATCTCTGTATCTCTAAGATATGTATAATTATTCCTCTGTACATGTTTCCTCTATGTTTCTATATTATTCTATTGATGTATCAATCTATCTATCTGTATATATCTGTATGTTGATTATTATATTAATCAATGTCCATTTATATAATTCTTTCTGTCCATTAATCTATCTATTCTCTATCTATTTTCCATCTATATAAATTTTTATCTATCTACAATCTCTCTATGTGCTTGTCAATTTTCATATCTGTTATTTCCCAGTATTAAGTCATAACCTTTTAAAGTTCCCACCATCCACTCTCTCCCTGTGATTTGCCCATAAGATTTTGATCAAGATCTTTCTGTTAACCAAAGCCTCTGACAACACTGGTATTAAATTATTGACCTTAATTCTGCTTGACAAACTACACTTAGTAGAAGGATTTAACATTTGCTGAACCTAGACTCAGATCTCACACAGTATGCCAAGCAGATCCAACTGTGATGAGATATTGACAAATCTCCAGCTGCACCCATTGGGTAGTGTCTACACTATAGGCATTCCTGTGAACGTAAGATGACAATGTTTAAGAGCACTCTAGCTCCGGAGACAAGGAGAGATCTTAGGGTAAATGTCACTGAGTTCTCTGTTTCCTTCTGCTTAAAAAGGCCAGATTCTGCATTCTTGAAAAAAGGGTCCCATGTGCATTTGGAATAATTGTGATCCATGGTATTTGTCAGCTTCTTTGTTGCTTTCAAAGGACATACAATCTTCTTTCTACTTATCTTCCCCAGCCATCTATTGTGGTATCATTCAGTTGAACACTCATAGAAATACACTTCTGAAAGACTGTCTGCCCACATTAGTGTGAAGTCTAGCCCTTCCCAGATCAGGAGATGAAGAGTTATTTCCCCCGACAGATGATTTCCGTGCATCTTCGGCAGTGGATGATAGTGCTGTGATGTTGATCATGGCAATTTCTTTTTCAATTTTCTGAGAGAAGGGAGTGATAGATATACATGGATGATGGTAAGGAGCAGAAATCTAAGCAACTGCAGGAAGAGAGGAAACACGGAACAGCGACACTGAGAAACATACAACAGGGTTGTGAGTCAGGGACAGCCTTGATTTGCTATAGGATACTTATCCTTGCACTTGAAACTCAAGCTGGTAGAAATGTCAGTGTCTCTTTAACAGCTCCCCTAGGACATAAAGGGATGCATAAGCTGGCTTCATTCTCCAGAGCCCATCATATCCCCTAGTCTCGCAGGAGACTTTTCAGTTCCAAGTGATAAAACACAATTCAAACTGGCTTTAGGGAAAGCCAAAGTTTAGTTAAAGCAAAAATTCATCTAGGCATCAAAAGACAGTGAGTAACCTCAGATGGAACTGGAATGGTGATTAAAAAGTCTTGACCAGGATGCAGGTCTTGATTTCTAATTTTTTGTACTGACATTATAATGGACACAATGTTAAGATGTTTTCCCTGGCTGTTTTAAGTTTGAGTTTTTACAAAGCCTAAAGTGGTCAGTTGAGGTAACTCTAACAAAAACATTACGCCATAAAATGACTGGTCTAGCTAAATGAGGAAGATAGAACATACAGTGTCCAACAGTTTGCCACGGCAAGGCAGGAAAAGCCTCCCATGCCAGGATTTGGAGGAGTGTTTCAGAGAGAACTAAAGGGAAGGGGCAGCAAGGTCCATGTGGCAGATGGGGTATACAAGTGCTTATTTATAATCAGTACTTTGTTTAACTTTGTGATATTGTTTTCTTAATTTGAACACCATTGGAATTCTGTAGTCACTGTGCTGTGAATTCATAAATGAGCAATCACTTTCTATATGAGTCTAAAGTTAAGACTAACATACTGAAAAGAGATTTTCTTTGTCAGTGATAAAGAAGCTGTGTGTATACAGGCCTGAGTTCAGACTCCAGAGACCTTATTCAAAGCTTTCCAAGGTGGAGTGTGTGCTTGTAATGTCACTGCATGGGAGGCAGACACAGTGGATTCTGGTACTGACTGGCCCAACTGCATCTTCTATTCAGAAAATAGATCTACTTCACTTCCTATGAGACTTTTCTTAAGTTGGGCAGAGATGCCCCTTCATTGGAATGTCAATCCTGTTCACTGCAATCTACACCACCAGTTTAACACCTTGTAGGGGTGCAGGGATGTCACATTTACATGCTGATTTTCTGGTTTAGATTTTGCAGGAATATAGAAAGGTTATTATTCAGGGCCCCTCTTTTATAAAATAATGGGGCACATACTACAGTTCATCCCATCACTCTGGTGGCAAAGTCTGTCGATGTAAAATCTGAAAGCGGCATTGGGAAGTGTGTGACTTAGCAATGATGTGAAGGGATGGAGGATTCTGGAAATCCAATCACAGAAGGAAATATTGAGTAAGGTAGGTGGCCAACTGGCCAGTCAACTCCAGAGGAATAAAATGTCATTGTATCAGGGGCCATCATAATGCTCTTCACATCTGTCAAGGACCAATGTGGGGTAGATGCAGTGTGAATTTGCCTTTCAGCTCCTCAGAGTGTGGGTTCATTCTCAGTGGAAAGAAAAGTATGGTCATGCACTGAGTTCCTTGGTTAAGATTTTAGACTTTGGCAATAAATTCGGATATTGATTCCATCCTTCCTTTCTGTTGGAACTTTGTTAGACTGTGTAACATGATGAGCCTAGCTTCCTTATGTCTTAGGAATAGAGGAGACAGGATTCAAAAGGCCAAATGAGATAGTGGACAGGGTTCTTATAGAAAGATTTCTTCTAATGTCATTGTGTGAGGCAGGCCAAAGTTATGGAGTAGGGCTGTATGTCTATAGGTTTATAAAGAAACTGCCTTGGCCCTTTTGATAGGAAAGCAGGTTAGATAGGCAGAGTAAACAGAACAGAATGCTGGGAGAAAGAAGCTGAGTAAGACAGATGCCATGCCACCCCTCTCTGAGACAGAAGCAGCTTAAGAATATCCCTGGTAAGCCAGCAGATCATGGTGCTACACAGATTATTTGAAAGGGCTCTATCAAGATGTGAGAATTAGCTAATAAGAGGCTAGAAATAATGGGTCAAGCAGTATTTAAAAGAATACAGTTTCTGTAAAATTATTTCTGGAAAAGCTAGCCAGAGCTGGAGACAGGTGGCAGGATGCAGCTGGCCATTCCTATAACACCAAAGAGCAGTCAAAGTTAAGGTCAAAGCTCTGCCACTGAAATGTGTATAATATAAATTGGAAACACTGTTGTTTAAAAAGATGAGTGTAACATTTTATGGAAATGTGTATGCATGCATGCAGAGGCCAGAATTAACCATGGGTGTCTTTCTTAGTTACTCTCTGTCATGTTTAAGATACATCATTTCTTTGAACCTGGAGCTGACCAATTCCCCTTGACCAAAGAGTGAGACTCAGAGACCCAGGTGGGGCTCTCTCCTCAGAACTGAGTGGTGCATTTTTATCTTTAATTCTGAGATTCTTGCACAAGTTGAAGGGATCAAATTTTTTTATGTTTTTATTAATTTATTTATTTAATTATTAAAGATTTCTGCCTCTTCCCCGCCACCATCTCCCATTCCCTCCCCCTCCCCCAATCAAGTCTTCGTTCCTCCTCAGCCCAAAGAGCAAGCAGGTTTCTCTGCCCTGTGGGAGGTGCAAGGGCCACCCACCTCCATCCAGGTCTATTAAGGAGAGCATCCAAACTACCTGGGCTCCCACAAATCCATTACGTGCAATAGGATCAAGAACCCCTTGCCATTGTTCTTCAGTTCTCAGTAGTCCTCATTGTCCATTATGTTCAGCGAGACAGGTTTTGTCCCATGCTTTTTCAGTCCCCGGCCAGCTGGCCTTGGTGAGTTCCCGATAGAACATCCCCATTTCCTCAGTGTGTGGGTGCACCCCTCGCGGTCCTGAGTTCCTTGTTCATGCTCACTCTCCTTCTGCTCCTCCTTTGGATCGTGAGACTTCAGTCCAGTGCTCCAATGTTGGTCTCTGTCTCTGTCTTCTTTCATCGCCTGATGAAGGTTAATATTAAGGGGGATGCTTATATGTTTTTCTTTGGGTTCACCTTCTTAATTAGCTTCTCTAGAATCACAAATTATAGTCTCAATGTCCTTTATTTATGGCTAGAAACCAAATATGAGTGAGTACATCCCATGTTCCTCTTTTTGGGTCTGGCTTACCTCACTCAGGATAGTGTTTTCTATTTCCGTCCATTTGTATGCAAAATTCAAGAAGTCATTGTTTTTTACTGCTGAGTAGTACTCTAATATGTATATATTCCATACTTTCTTCATCCATTCTTCCATTGAAGGACATCTAGGTTGTTTCCATGTTCTGGCTATTACAAACAATGCTGCTATGAACATAGTTGAGCATATACTTTTGTTGTATGTTTGGGCATCTTTTGGGTATATTCCCAATAGTGGTATTGCTGGGTCGAGAGGTAGGTTGAACCCGACTTTCCTGAGAAACCGCCACACTGCTTTCCAAAGTGGTTGCACAAGTTTGCATTCCCACCAGCAATGTATGAGAGTGCCCCTTTCTCCACACCCTCTCCAGCAGAGACTATCAATGGTGTTTTTGATTTTAGCCATTCTGACAGGTGTAAGATGCTATCTTAAGGTTGTCTTGATTTGCATTTCTCTGATTGCTAAGGAAGTTGAGCATGATTTTAAGTGTCTTTTGGCCATTTGAACTTCTTTTGTTGAAAAGTCTCTGTTCAGCTCAGTGCCCCATTTTATAATTGGATTGATTAACCTTTTATGGTCTAATTTCTTGAGTGCTTTGTATATTTTGGATATCAGACCTTTGTCAGTTGCGGGGTTGGTGAAGATCTTCTCCCAGTCAGTGGGTTGCCTTTCTGTCTTAGTCACAGGGTCCTTTGCTTTACAGAAGCTTCTCAGTGTCAGGAGGTCCCATTTATTCAATGATGTCCTTAGTGTTTGTGCTGCTGTGGTTATACATAGGAAGTGTTCTCCTGTGCACATGTGTTGTAGAGTACTTACCATTTTCTCTTCTATCAGGTTCAGTGTGTTTGGACTGATATTGAGGTCTTTAATCCATTTGGACTTGAGTTTTGTGCATGGTGATAGATATGGATCTATTTTCATTCTTCTACAGATTGACTTCCAGTTTTGCCAGCACAATTTGTTGAAGATGCTTATGTTCTTCATTTGTATGGAAAGCACCTTACTGACTGAGCCATGGCTGAAGAACAAGACAGTTGGTTAAAAAGTATTGAGCTCTGAGTTAATATTCTGAATCAGAAAAGGGAATGGTGTGACCTTAAAAAAATGTTGGGGAGATTGAGATGAGAGACATTCAAACATGAATGCCTTTGCTTCCTCCCCTCAAGACTCCTGGTGGATGTGTCCAGAGGGCTACTGAATTATCACAGCATGGGGAAACGCCGAACTGTGAAGTCTGTTTGGGCTCAGGTCTTGATATCAAATTTAGGGTGTAAATATATAAAAGTGTACATCCAGAGTAGCATGCTATGGTTGGTCTATCCCAGTAGTATATTGCATTTCAAAGCAGATGTTAATTTCTGCTCATTAGAGGGGCATGACAGCAGATGCTCAAGGCAGAGATGCATTGTTATAGATGCTTAAGGTAAAGAAATATTGCTCCAGATGCTCAAGGCAGAGATACATCATTTTAGATGCTTAAGGCAGAGATTCATTACATGGGATTGAAATGACATTCCATCTCCTGAGCTTTGACTGCCAGGATTTGTGGCTCATTAACCTTTAAAAATGCTTTCATTATCTTCCTGGAATTGAGAAATGGGGTTCTTCATTTTCAGTTACCACCTTTGTCTCATCACTGCCTATATTTCGCATAGTCTCAGTTTTTCTACTTTCTGATTAGGAAAGCCATCTTTTGCAGTCTTAGATTCTTCCAGAATGTAACTGAATATATTCTCTGGAACTCTGCAACTCCCCATGGTGTTACATATCTTAGCTTTGGTATTACGTCCTCAGCTTCCATTGATGCTCAGAATTCTTCATCTGTTTCTTGTTGCTGCCAATGTAATTGTGGCCATGTATGTCATATCTCAAGCTGGATGCTCTATCTGTTTTTATTATTCCTGCAAGTGGTTCAATGCACTGTACCTGAGATAGAGACTCCTCTGGGGGAGAAGACGAGCAAAGAGGACATTTTGATGCCCTGGTATTACAACGCCAGATGAGATGCTTCCCCAAGCAGCAAGCATCCTGTTCATATGATCAGAAGAAAGGCAGATGTGACAGTGTAGACTGACATCATAACATCCTGGAATATGCATTTTTTCCCAATTATGTTAGTTTTGAATCTTCCCCAAGGGTCCTTCATAAGCCGTTTGTTACATCAGTGAGACTTTTTGTTGAGACTCTAGAGAGATATGCCTCCTTCTGCCAATGGTGAGGATAACTCCAGGGAAAAAGGTCATCTGTGCCACACTCTAGCTGGCCCTCTCAGAGTAGAAACTTCCAATGCTTGGGCGAGCTGCTTGGAGATTTTGTGGCCTAAACAGGAGTAGTGACTATGGAAAACGCTGTGGCTGTTTCCTACTTAGCTCAGGTCTCTTCTTCCATTTTGAAATCCTACAGGGTAGTGCTCTCAAGCTCCCTCTCCTTTTCTTTTATCTCTCCTGTGTGAACCCATAATTTTACTTTCTTATCTGACTCTGACCCATCCATCTCCACATATAAAGTTCTTTAATGCCAATATGTAGTTTTGGTTGATAGATTCTATCCTGCAGGAAAGCTACTTAGATAGGAAGCAAACAACTCAAATTAGCTATAGAGAGTTTGATAACCTGAGCAGATTCACAAGGCAACGTCCTCCAAACAGTATATTGGCAGTAAATATATAACCGAGCAATCATCACAGATAAATAGAGATGCTTAGATGAGGCTCAGATCAACTGAGCCAAAGATTAAAAAAAAACCACTCTTCAGATCACTGATCTGCCTTAAGGCTGCACAGTGAATTTCAGGTTCTCAGCCTTACTGAACTATTAACCATGCTGGGGTGGGCTTTGTTGAACCAACTGCTATTGAGTCATTTCTACTGTAAGTGCTCGCTCACCAATTTTCCTGTTAGTAACCCGAAAATTATTCATTGGTTCACCTAGTTAGAATTTGTCTATTGTTAGTTCCATATCTCTGGTGTGTAGCCAATTTATTCATACAACATAGGTTTTACCCAGACAAGCCATCTCAGGATAGTCAATGAATCTGCAATACCCTTTGTTGGTGGAGGCCACTCATTAGTTAGTTTCCTGACCACCTTGACTTGAAATAATCACATAAAACCTATATTATTCACAACACTGTTTAGCCAATAGCTTAATCGTATTTCTAGATTCCTCCCTTATTCTAAACAAAACTATTTGCATTTATCTGTATCACCAGTAGTTCATGTCTTACCAACAAATTTTTGGCAACTCCAGAGAAGGTGTTCTTCCATGGTGGTGTCTATTTGGCTTCTCACTGACCCTACCCTGTTTCTCCTATCATTGTTTACTTTTACCACCTAGGTCTATTCTGCTAAGCTACTGTCTGAAACAACATTATTCATTAACCAATAAAAGCAAACATAGACAGAAGGACTTCCCAAACCAACCCTTTGTCCAATGTATTAATTCCAAGGACTGGTATAAAATTTTCTAATAAAACAAATACTTGAAAGGGGTTGATGTTTATTCTCAGGATCTGGAATAAATGTGTTGGTGGGGACCCTACTTCCTCAAGATGTGCTAGGAAAGTTGGCTTTTGATATTCCTCAGTATGTATCAGTTCTCTTACTGTTTCCATTGTTTTGTGAGCACACCACTGTTTCCCTGTGTCTCTTTTGATACAGAGGTTTGCCATTGAATTTAAAGATCATCTTATCCTGAGATGACACATTTTTGTGAATCTTAATCTTCTATTTGCAAAGTAATATTTTTAAATTATGATCCCTCTCAGTGGAAGCTAAAACTTGGATATATCACTTTTATGTCCTGATTTCCTGCTGTACTGTGTATTTACAAATTCTAAGGATTAAGACTGTGTTACTTGGCAGGAGTCACTACATGTTAGGTGACCCTGTGTGATTGGTTTATCCTTTCTTAAATAGATCTTTAATGATCTTGAGAGAAAGGAAATGAAATGCTATTTCAATATGTTAAATATTCTTTCTTCCTTGGGCATCTGTCCTTCTGAGGGTTGTTTTTGTTTTAATCTCATGTATGTACTTACAAAATGTAATGGTTTCATTCCATCTGCTATGCAAAACATTGTGGCAAATAAACAAGCCAGCAAAAAACATCAACACAAAAACAACTTAAGGGAGAGAAGGTTTTATTTTGCCCAGAATTTCAGAGGGATTGTTTCAATAGCTATTGAAATGGCAGAGCAACAGGAGTCTGAGGCTCACTGGCCACATTGCATTAACAATTAAGAAGCAGAGAGAGATCAGGAAGTCGGGCGAGTCTATAGATTCTTAGAGCCTATCTTCAGTGTCCACTTCCTCCAGCAATTCTCTGCCTCCTAAAGGTCCGGCAACCACTTCAAAGAGCACCACCTGTTTGGGAAAAAATGTTCAAATATGGGAGCTTATGGGGGACATTTCTCACTCAAACCACAACATGTTCTATGCCAATAGATTCCAGAACTAACCAGTAAAATGTATTATCACCCATGATGGGCAGCTTGTTATACTCAGGAGGAGATAAATATAAACGCATGCACAACTTGAAAATGGCTCCTGTAACTTTAGGCTGTCATAATTACATGCATAACATATAGGTATCACGTCTGTTCATAATAATGCAACCTTGAAAGTCTAATCAATCTTAATATTTTAAAGTCTATTTAATATTTTATTAAAATATAATATTTTAAAGTCTAACCACAATCAAGGATCCTGCTTCGGAAGAAGCTGGTTTGTGGGAGAGAAGAGGCAACGATGTGAATAACACAGAAAAGGATAAATGTTCTCTAGCTTGATGAGCTGTTTGAGGAGATGGTCATTGAAGCTCCATGGGAAATGAGAGCAAGACCCACTGTAACAGCTTTATTGTGTCAGTGTGTGCAACCACAGTAGGCTGTGTGATCAAAGTCACCCTAAGTGTTGGGCTTCCAGAGTAGATTAAATGGAAGGCTAGTGTGTTCTGAGAGGGCTCCTCAGGGAGACACATGAGTTGACATCAGCCCTCAAGCAATGGGAACAGGCCAGGTGTAAGAGACAGGGAGAGGGCTATTTGAAAGAAAAAGGATGAATTCTGGAATGAGCAACTATTATTCTCATTATTGTTTCACAACACAGAAACCCAAATCCACCACCTGCCTCTTTCAATTTGACTTGAAAGAACATAGAGAGAGTGTTAAAAAAAACAGAGATTTAAAGCCATTTTTTTTCATCTTGCAATGTACAATGCTTTACACAAAAAAATATTCTATATAAAAAAGCCCCACTCTTTGTCTATCTTTGGGCACAAATTTCCTTCCTGCCCCATATTGCCAGGAGCCATACAGGTAAGAACAATTTGTCAGGCAGTTTGGCTCTTGCTGTTCCTGAATTCTGTCCTTCTTTTTGCTGGTAATTTGGATGTTTATTGTTTAATTTTGTGTTGGAGATCTGTGATATATTGGTCAGGCATACACACTGCTGTATTCTCAATCTTTTGTTCTGTAAACTTCATTACAATTCCAACATCAATCCGAGCATTTGTTCCTTTTCATCTTTGACATTTCTAATTAAGAAATAAGAATCCTGGCACTACTTCTGCATATATCTGGGCAATCTTGGAGTGAGCCAGCTCAAACCTACATTCCTCTGGATTCTCCCATGAGCTGTGCATCTGCACTATCTTCCAAAACATTTTATGATTTGAACACCTGTTGCTCTCCTTCTTTTTACAAAGACCTGTGCAGATCTGGTTGCTTGTACCCATGACTTCCACAGATACATTATTGTCTCCTAGACATGTGCTCCCTGGGCATTCCGTGATATCAAATGTATTTTTTATTTGACATAAGTGTAATTTGATTGTAGGTGGAGATATCAGCTATATTGGCATGAATTGAAACAAGCTGCCAAGTTCAACTAAGTCACACACATGTAAGATTCAGTCCCAAGTAGGAGTGTATCTAGGGAGAGGTTATATGTGACAAGGATATATATGACACAAGAGGGTCAACCTCTGACAGACGTGTCCTAACAAATTTTCAGAGCAGTAATGGATGTCCATGAAAGGTAAACATTTTAATGAAAATCAGATAGGCTTTTTTATATTATAGGTGTTTTACCAATATATTGATTTATCAAAATTACGCATCATCCCTATCACATTAGGCTTTAACTGCCAACCTGACCCAACTTAGAAGCAGATAAGAGTCTCAGTTGAGGAATTGCCTCATCAGGTGTGTCTGTAAGCATGACTGTTAGTCAAGTGTTAATCAAACCCAGTCCACTGTGGGTAGCATCATTCCCTTGGAAGTGGTCATGTGCTGTGTATGAAACCTAGCTGAGTTTGAGGCTGCAAGCAAGTTAGCAAGTGGCATCCACTACACTTGTGCTGCAGGGACTGCCGAAATTTTAAAGTTATAAATTAAACAACACACACAGCTTGGGTCTATATTGGAGTCAACAGTCGAGGGAGAGTCAAGTGTAAATGTAGGCTCTTTGGTATAGAAGAGAGACAGGTATTTGACTCTTCACTTTAGACCTATCTTGCTGAAACTTTAGAATGTATCAGGGACATTAAAATGGAAATAACTGAAGTGCTTTTCCTTGGTAGTGTCTCTCTGCTGAGGTTAACTGACTATTCTTAAATACAGAGAGTTTTGTCTGGTCTTGGAGTAAGCATATCTCTTCCTTCATCTGTCCTACATAAGAGGGAAGGGTCAGAAGTTTGTGCCAGACCCAAAAAGCACCTAGTTGACAACTGTAATCAGAGGCCCCTGGAAAAGGGTATAATTCACTCAGTGATGAATTTTCTCCCCCTGTGGCTGACTTGGTGGACATTATGTTCTTTATGATTTTGTTGAAGGCAAAAACTTCAATATCATCTAAGAGTAAAACCCAAAGAGATATAGGAATGTTGCTGCTCTCCCTCAATTCACTTGCTTCTCTTGCAGATAAAGAACACTCCAGAATGTAGGTGGTATCTATAATGGTGTGTCTGTGTTAGCTAAGCATACCTCATTGGAGTTTTACAACTCTTGAGGCACAAGCTTACAAAAAATGCCTGCAGGATACTGTGGGGTTAGCACAGGACTCAAGGAAATTCTTAGGGAACTGGGTTTCCGGCCATCTCCAATGTCTACTTTCTTCCAGCACCCTCAATTAGGCAGGGGGTCTCGTATCAGCTACAGCTGAAATTTCTTCTGACTCTAAAAATTTCACAGTATCTAGGACAAACTTTTCCATCTGACATCTCTTTGGAATATAAGATGAGTTCCCTGAGGGCCATAGATATGTCTCAATTTTCACCTCCCAGTCTCAGAAGTTTTAATGGTACCTTACAAATTCAGGGCTCTCAGTAAATGTTAAAGGGATGAATAAGGTTTTGGCATATCCAAAGAGAGCAGAAAGGTCCTGAGGGAATGAAGCATGGCCAGGTGTTTCCTTAGATCTGCTGTTTTTCTCCATGCTTTTCTCCTGAAAGTTCATGGAAGGAAATATGACTGTAAGTCTGTGTTTGATGTCAGGAAGGTGTGAAAGAATGCTGGCTTATTGAGCTGGAGAGCACTTTTCCCTTAGATGAAGGCTGTGTGATGAGGTGGGGATCATGCTAACTATCTTCACCTCAGTTTATCTGGGTAACCTATCAACATGAGTGTCCTGTGCAAGTGTTCTATGGACAGATCCCAGTGTGGTCTGATGAGGAATGCTAAAGGTACTGAAACATAATGTCATGGCCTGGGAAGACAGACATTCTTTGAAGTCCTTTGTAAGAGGTTTATAAAAGACCCCAATTACCATTTCCTGGGGTACTGTGGGATCAAGCAGAGACTTAGGCACTCTTTGACTTTTATTCATTTTGTGTGTGGTTTACTTACAGAGTATATGTGTGTATGCTTGTTTCTTCATGTGTGTGTGTTCACATGCATGTATGTGTGAACATGAATTAAGCAGCACAGTGATCAATGTTGGGAGTAAAGCTCAGTAATTCTCTAACTTCAGTCATTCATGCAGAACTTGTTAAACAAATATATCCATTGACAGTGAGGCAAGACTCTTTAGCCAGAACACCAAGTGGGTTTCTGGGGGATCAGATCTTTGATGCTTACACTATACCAAGCAGCCATCACCACAACATCCTAGGCACCAACTTTACATGAGAAAAAGACTAGCATTTATTGTGCACCCAGATGCTCCATGCATATCAATTCCTGCAGTATTTCAAACCTCTTGGGACTTGCCTCATAAACTCCACATGCTTCTGATGTGAAAACCATGTAGACCAACAAAGAGGTAGGACTCAGGCTGGGACTTGAGCCTTAGAGCTCTGATCACTATATTCAAAAGAGTGCCCTAATTTCTCAGTTAATGCAGCCCCTGCAAAGGCTTTTGACAGTGACTCCACTCTCTCCTTACCTCTTCAATATAGTGCTTGAAGTTCTAGCAATAGCAATAAGACAACATAAGGAGATCAAGTGGATTCAAATTGGAAAGGAAGAAGTTAAACTTTCATTATTTGCTGATGATATGATAGATAAGTGACTCCACTCTCTCCTTACCTCTTCAATAATGTGCTTGAAGTTCTATCAATAGCAATAAGGCAACATAAGGAGATCAAGTGGATTCAAATTGGAAAGGAAGAAGTTAAACTTTCATTATTTGCTGATGATATGATACATAAGTGACACCAAAACTGTTCCAAAGAACTTCAAAAACTGATAAAGACCTTTAGTGATGTGGCAGGATACAAGATTAACTCTAAAAAAATCACTTGCCCTCCTATACACTGAGATAAGTATGCAGAGATGGAATTCACAGAAGCATCACCGTTCATGATAGCCACAAATAGCATAAAATATCTCGGGGTAACTCTGAACAAGGAAGACAAAGATGTATTTGAAAACATCTCTAAGACTTTTAAGAAGGAAATTCAAGAGGATACCAGAAAATGGAAGGATCTCCCTTGCTCTTGCTTTGGGAGGATCAACATAGTGAAAATGGCAATTCTCCCAAAGAAATCTATAGATTCAGTGCAATCCCCATTAAAATCATATCAAAATTCTTCATATAACTTGAGAGGAAAGTAATAAACTTTATATGGAAAAACAAAAAACACAGGATAGATAAAGCAATTTTTAAAATTTATTTATTTATTAAAGATTTCTGCCTCCTCCCCTCACCGCCTCCCATTTCCCTTCCTACCCCCAAAAAAGTCCACATCTCTCCTCAGCACTAAGAACAATCAGGGTTCCCTGCCCTTTGGGAAGTCCAAGGTTCACCAACCTCCATCCAGGGCTAGTAAGGTGAGCATCCAAATGGCCTAGACTCCCACAAAGCCAGTAAGTGAAGTACGATCAAAAACCCATTGCCATTGTTCTTGAGTTCTCAGTAGTCCTCATTGTCCACTATTTTCAGCGAGTCCTGTTTTATCCCATGCTTTTACAGAACCATGCCAGCTGGACTTGCTGAGATTCTGATAGACCATCCCCATTGCATCACTGTGTGGGTACACACCTCGCGGTCCTGAGATCCTTGCTCGTGCTCTTTTCTCTTTTGCTCCTGATTTGGACCTTGAAATTTCAGTTCAGTGCTCCAATGTGGGTTCTGTCTCTGTCTTATTTCATCGCCTAATGAAGGCTAATATTCAGGAGGATGCCTATATGTTTTTCTTTAAGTTCACCTGCTTATTTAGCTTCTCTAGGATCATGAATTATAGGATCAATGTCCTTTAATTATGACTAGAAAACAAATATGAGTGAGTACATCCCATGTTCCTCTTTTTGGGTCTGGCTTAACTCACTCAGGATAGTGTTTTATATTTCCATCCATTTGCATGCAAAATTCAAAAAGTCATTGTTTTATTTTTACTCCTAAGTAGTGCTCTAACATGTATATATTCCATACTTTCTTCATTCATTCTTCCATTTGTAGGCATCTAGGTTGTTTCCAGGTGCTGGCTATAACAAACAATGCTGCGATGAACATATTTGAGCATATACTTTTGTTTTCTGATAGGGCATCTCTTGGGTATATTCTCAAGAGTGGTATTGCTGGTGCAAAGGATATGATGATCCAAAATTTCCTCAGAACCCGAAGCACTACTTTTCAAAATGGTTGCACATATTGAATTCCCAACAGCAATGGATGAGTATACCCCTTTCTCCACAATTTTCCAGCAAAGGCTATCATTGGTGTCTTTTATTTTTGCCATTCTGACAGGTGTAAGATGATATCTCAAAGTTGTCTTGATTTGCATTTCCCTTTATTGTTAAGGAAGTTGAGCCTGACTTTAAGTGTCTTTTGTCCATTGAACTTCTTCTGTTGAAATTCTCTGTTCAGTTCAGTACTCCAATTTTAATTGGGTTAATTAATATTTTAACATTGAGTTTCTTGAGTTCTTTATATATTTTGGAGATCAGACCTTTGTCTGTTGAGGGGTTGGTAAAAATCTTCTTCCAGTCAGTTGTTTGCCTTTTAGTCTTAGTGACAGTGTACTCTGCTTTACAGAAGCTTCTCAGTTCCAGGAGGTCCCATTTATTCAAAGTTGCCATTAATGTCTGTGCTGCTGGGTTTTTATTTAGGAAGTGTTCTCCTGTGCCCATATGTTGTAGAGTACTTCCTTCTATCCCTTCTATCAGGTTCACTAGTGGTCCGCTGTCTTTTGGCTATCTTTCTGTGCTTGAGCTTCTTACCTGCCCACTCTCTAGGTTGAAAAAACTCTTCTGTTTAAGTCAGAAACAAATTCGTTGTCTCCATTATGAGTTCAAGCAAGCATAAGAAGGGAAGGATGTATGTATTTTGTTCTCTGATGAGAAACCTACTTCCTGACTGACTGAGTCAATGAAAAGAGAAGGTATGCCTATCTCCAAAATGAGTAAGAAAAATCTGAACAGATAGAAAAGCATTTGCAGGACAGCTACGCCTGTCCTTCAACATTGAGCTAATAGTTAGGTGGTTGAATCCAAGAAAACCTGCCCAAGGTCATGGCACTCCAGTCCACTGACTGTCAGTATGTTGTCCTCTCATTGAGACTCAGGATATTACATAAAGTCATTCTGTGTGTTTTTTAAAGAAGTGAGTTCTGTGATACCCACTGCAAAATAAAAGATTCGTTAGTCAGGACAACCGTAGTCCCCCTCAATGCAGATTGATGAAGGTAGGCATTCAGACATAATAGGATCACATAAAGCCTGTATGTGAAGTAGAGACAAATCCCAGTGCCATTATCATTGGGTTTTAATCTGCCCCAATTGTTAGCCACATTTAGCACTTCCACTTTGATCCCATGCTCTGTCAGTCGCAGCAGAGCTGGTTCTGTTGAGCTCCAAATAGCTCAGGCAGAGTGTCTCAGTGGAATGACTTAGCCTTATATTCCTGACTTCTTTGCTCATATTCTTCCCCCTTCTTCTCTTCAACAGGAGCTTGAAAGCTCAGTCTAGTTTTCTGATATGGATCACTGTCTTTATATCCATCATTTGCCAAACAAAACTTTTGTGATGATATTGAAGATAGTCATCAGTCGGTTAAACTTCTTCTGTTGAGAATTCCCTGTTAGTTCAGTGCCCCATGTTTTAATTGAGTTAATTAGCATTTTAAAGTCTAGTTTTTTGATTTCTTTATATATTTTGGAGATCAGACCTTTGTCTGTTGCAGGGTTGGTCAAGATCTTCTCCCAGTTAGTGGGTTGCCATTTTGTCTTAGTGACAGTGTCCTTTGTTTACAGAAGCTTATCAGTTTAAGTAGGTCCCAATTATCCAATGTTGCCTTTATCATCTGTGTTGCTGGGGTTATACATAGGAAGCAATCTCCTGTGCCCATATGTTGTAGGGTACTTCCCACTTTCTCTTCTCAGGTTCAGTGTGTTCAGATTGATATTGAGGTCTTTGATCCATTTGGACTTGAGTTTTGTGCATGGTGATAGATATGGGTTTATTTTCATTCTTCTACAGGTTGACATCGAGTTCTGCCAGCACCATTTGTTGAAGATGCTTTCTTTCTTCCATTGTATACTTTTAGCCACTTTATAGAAAATGAGGTGTTCAGATGTTTGTGGGTTAAAATCAGTATCTTTTATATGATTCAATTGGTCGAATTCTATGATTTTATGCAAATACCATGCTGTTTTTATTACTGTAGCTCTGTAATAGTGTTTGAAGTCAGAAATGGTAATGCCTCCAGACATTTTTTTATTGTATAAGATTATTTTGGCTATCCAGGATTTTTTGTTTTTCCATATAAATTTGATTAATGTCCTCTCAATATCTGTCAAGAATTTTGATGGGCCGGGCGATGGTGGCGCATGCCTTTAATCCCAGCACTTGGGAGGCAGAGGCATGCAGATCTCTGTGAGTTCGAGACCAACCTGGTCTACAGAGCTAGTTCCAGGACAGGCTCCAAAGCCACAGAGAAACCCTGTCTCGAAAAACCAAAAAAAAAAAAAAAAAAAAAAAAAAAAAAAAAAGAATTTTGATGGGATTTTGATGGGGATTGCATTGAATCTATAAATTGCCTTTGGTAGAACTGCCATTTTTACTATGTTGATGCTCCCAATCAAAGACCAAGGGAGATCCTTCCATTTTTTTTTTTTACTTATTTATTTATTTTTATTCTTTTTTAATTAAAATTTCCACCTGCTCCCCATTTCCCATTTCCCTCCCCTCCTCCCAAATATTTCCCTCCCCCCACTTCCCTCCCCCTATCCCCACTCCTCTTCTCCTCCCCCCACTCCATTCCCCCTCCCTCTCGATACTGAAGAGCAGTCCAAATTCCCTGCCCTGCGGGAAGACCAAGGTCCTTCTATCTACGTCCAGAAAGGTGAGCGTCCAAACAGGCTAAGCTCCCACAAAGCCAGTTCATGTATTAGGATCGAAACCTAGTGCCATTGTCCTTGGCTTCTCATCAGTCTTCATTGACCGCCATGCTCAGAGAGTCCGGAATCAACCCATGCTTATTCAGTCCCAGACCAGCTGGCCTTGGTGGGCTCCCAATAAATCAGTTCCACTGTCACAGTGGGTGGGTGCATCCCTCGTGGTCCTGATTTTTTGCTCATGTTCTCCCTCCTTCTGCTCCTCATTTGGACCTTAAGAGCTCAGACCGTTGCTCCAAATTGAAACTCTGTCTCTACCTCGATCCATCGCCAGATGAAGGTTCTAAGGTGATAAGCAAGATATTCATCAGTATAGGATAGGGTCATTTCAGGTTCCCTCTCCTTAGTTGCCCAAGGTACCAGCTGGGGACATATTCCTGGACACCTGCGAACCCCTCAAGAGTCAAGTCTCTTGCCAACCCTAAGATGGCTCCCTTAGATAGGATATATACTTCGCTGCTCCCGTATCCATCCTTCCTATATCCCAACCATCCCAATCCTCCGAGCTCCTCCCATCCTCCCCTTCTCATATTTCTCATCCCATTTCCCCTTTGCCCCATGCAACCTCACCCGCAAGTTCCCAGTTTTTGCCCTGGAATCTTGTCTACTTCCCCCTCTCCATGCGGATGACTATATGATTTTCTTTGGGTTCAATTTCTTATTTAGCTTCTATAGGATCACACATTATATGCTTAATGTCTTTTATTTTATGGCTAGAAACCGATTATGAGTGAGTACATCCCATGTTCCTCTTTTTGAGTCTGGGATACCTCACTCAGGATAGTGTTTTCTATTTCCATCCATTTGCATGCAAAATTCGAGAAGTCATTGTTTTTTACTGCTGAGTAGTACTCTAATATGTATATATTCCACACTTTCTTCATCCATTCCTCCATTGAAGGGCATCTAGGTTGTTTCCAGGTTTTGGCTATTACAAACAATGCTGCTATGAACATAGTTGAACAGATACTTTTGTCATTTGATGTGGCATCTCTTGGGTATATTCCCAATAGTGGTATTACTGGATCTTGGGTTAGGTTGATCCCAAATTTCCTGAGAAATCGCCACACTGATTTCCAAAGTGGTTGCACAAGTTTGCATTCCCACCAGCAATGAATGAGTGTGCCTCTTTCTCCACAACCTCTCCAGCAAAGGCTATCATTGGTGATCTTGATTTTAGCCATTCTGACAGGTGTAAGATGGTATCTCAAAGTTGTTTTAATTTGCATTTCCCTTATCGCTAAGGAGGTTGAGCATGACCTTAGGTGTCTTTTGGCCATTTGAATTTCTTCTGTTGAGAATTCTCTGTTCAGATCAGTGCCCCATTTTTTTATTGGGTTCATTAGCATTTTAAAGTTTAGTTTCTTGAGTTCTTTATATATTTTGGTGATCAGACCTTTGTCTGTTGCAGGGTTGGTGAAGATCTTCTCCCAGTCAGTGGGTTGCCTTTTTGTCTTAGTGACAGTGTCCTTTGCTTTACAGAAGCTACTCAGTTTCAGGAGGTCCCATTTATTCAATGTTGTCCTTAATGTCTGTGCTGCTGGGGATAAACGTAGGAAGTGATCTCCTGTACCCATATGTTGTAGAGTACTTCCAACTTTTTCTTCTATCAGGTTCAGTGTGTTCAGACTAATATTGAGGTCTTTAATCCGTTTGGACTTGAGTTTTGTGCATGGTGATAGATATGGATCTATTTTCATTCTTCTACACGTTGACAACCAGTTCTGCCAGCACCATTTGTTGAAGATGCTCTCTTTTTTCCATTGAATACTTTTAGCTCCTTTATCAAAAATTAGGTGTTCATAAGTTTGTGGGTTAAAATCAGGGTCTTCTACTCGGTTCCATTGGTCGACTTCTCTGTTTTTATGCCAATACCAAACTGTTTTCAATACTGAGGCTCTGTAATAGAGTTTGAGGTCAGGGATGGTAATGCCTCCAGACGATCCTTTATTATATAAGATTGTTTGGCTATCCTGGGTTTTTTGTTTCTCCATATAAAGTTGATTATTGTCCTCTCAAGATCTGTGAAGAATTTTGATGGGATTTTGATGGGGATTGCATTGAATCTATAAATTGCCCTTGGTAGAATTGCCATTTTTACTATGTTGATCCTCCCTATCCAAGAGCAAGGGAGATCCTTCCATTTTCTGGTATCCTCCTCAATTTCTTTCTTCATTGACTTAAAGTTCTTGTCAAATAGATCCTTTACTTCCTTGGTTAGGGTTACCCCAAGATATTTTATGCTATTTGTGGCTATCGTGAAGGGTGATGCTTCTCTGATTTCCATCTCTGCTTCCTTATCCTTTGTGTATAGGAGGGCAACTGATTTTTTGGAATTGATCTTGTATCCTGCAACGCTACTAAAGGTGTTTATCAGCTGAAGGAGTTCTTTGCTGGAGTTTTTGGGGTCGCTTATGTACACTATCATATCGTCTGCAAATAATGAAAGTTTAACTTCTTCCTTTCCGATTTGAATCCCTTTGATCCCCTTATGTTGTCTTATTGCTATTGCTAGAATTTCAAGCACTATATTAAAGAGGTATGGAGAGAGTGGACAACCTTGTCGTGTTCCTGATTTTAGTGGAATAGCTTTGAGTTTCTCTCCATTTAATTTGATGTTAGCTGACGGCTTGCTATAAATAGCTTTTATTATAGTTAGGAACGACCCTTGTATTCCTAATCTCTCTAAGACCTTTATCATAAAGGGATGTTGAATTTTGTCAAATGCTTTTTCAGCATCTAATGAAATGATCATATGGTTTTTTTCTTTCAGTTTATTTATATGATGGATTACATTGATAGATTTTCGTATGTTGAACCAGCCCTGCATCTCTGGGATGAAGCCTACTTGATCATAATGGATAATTTTTCTGATGTGTTCTTGGATTCGGTTTGCCAGTATTTTATTGAGTATTTTTGCGTCGATGTTCATGAGTGAGATTGGCCTGTAGTTCTCTTTCTTGGTTGTGTCTTTGTGTGGTTTTGGTATCAGAGTAACTTCAGCTTCATAAAAGGAATTTGGCAATGACTTCTCTGTTTCAATATTGTGAAATACATTAAGGAGTATAGGTATTAGGTCTTCTTGGAAGTTCTGGTAGAATTCTGCATTGAAGCCATCTGGACCTGGGCTTTTTTTGGTGGGGAGGTTTTTTATAACAACTTCTAATTCTTCGCGACTAACAGGTCTATTTAGATTGTTCACCTGGTCCTGGTTTAACTTTGGTATATGGTACTTATCTAAAAAAGTGTCCATTTCTATAACATATTCCAATTTTGTGGCATACAGATTTTTGTAGTAAGATCTAATGATTCTCTGAATTTCCTCTGAGTCTGTGGTTATGTCTCCCTTTTCGTTTCTGATTTTGTTAATTTGCGTATTCTCTCTCCGCCGTTTGATTAGTTTGGATAGGGGTTTATCAATCTTATTGATTTTCTCCATGAACCAGCTTTTTGTTTCATTGATCTTTGGATTGTTTTCTGTGTTTCTATTTTGTTGATTTCAGCCCTCAATTTGATTATTTCCAGTCTTCTACTTCTCCTAGGTGAGTCTGCTTCTTTTTTTTCTAAAGCTTTCAGGTGGGCTATTAAGTCTCCAATGTGTGCTTTCTCCGTTTTCTTTAAGTGGGCACTTAATGCTATGAATTTTCCTCTTAGCACTGCTTTCATAGTGTCCCATAGGTTTGAGTATGTTGAGTCTTCGTTTTCATTGAATTCAAGAAAGACTTTAATTTCTTTCTTTATTTCTTCCTTGATCCAGGTGAGGTTCAGTAGTTGACTGTCCAGTTTCCATGAGTTCATAGGCTTTCTGGGGATAGCATTGTTGTTGAATTCTAACTTTAATCCATGGTGATCTGATAAGACACAGGTGGTTACCGATATTTTTTTGTAACTGTGTAAGTTTGCTTTGTTACCGAGTATGTGGTCTATTTTCGAGAAGGTTCCATGAGCTGCAGAGAAGAAGGTATATTCTTTCCTATTTGGGTGGAATGTTCTATAGATGTCTGTTAAGTCCATTTGATTCATTACCTCCCTTAATCCTCTTATTTCTCTGTTAGGTTTCTGTTTGATTGACCTGTCCATTGGTGAGAGAGGAGTGTTGAAATCTCCTACTATTAGTGTGTGTGGTTTGATGACTGCCTTGAGTTTTAGTAACGTTTCTTTTACATAAGTGGGTGCTTTTATATTAGGGGCATATATATTCAGGATTGAGATTTCATCCTGGTGAATTGTTCCTGTTATGAGTAAAAAATGTCCATCTCCATCTCTTTTGATTGATTTTAGTTTGAAGTCAACTTTCTTAGAAATTAGTATGGCCACACCTGCTTGTTTCTTAGGTCCGTTTGCTTGATAAACCTTTTCCCAGCCCTTTACTCTGAGTAGATGTCTGTCTTTGTGGTTGAGGTGTGTTTCTTGTAAGCAGCAGAATGTTGGATCCTGTTTTCGTATCCAATCTCTTAGCCTGTGCCTCTTTATAGGTGAGTTGAGTCCATTGATATTAAGTGATATTAATGACCAGTGGTTGTTAACTCCGGTCATTTTTCCTTTCTTTCTTTCTTTTCTTTGGTAGTAGAGTTTGTGTGTTTCCCTTCTTCAAGTTGTGCTGGTGAAGGGTCTTTAGATGTCTGAGTTATTGTGGGCATTGTTGGACTCCTTGGTTTGTGATTTTCCTTCAATTACTTTCTGAAGGGCTGGATTTGTGGCTACGTATTGTTTAAATTTGTTTTTATCCTGGAAAACTTTGTTTTCTCCATTTATAGTGAACGAAAGCTTGGCTGGGTATAGTAGTCTGGGCTTGCATCCATGGTCTCGTAGTTTCTGCAGTATATCTATCCAGGACCTTCTGGCTTTCATGGTTTCCATAGAGAAATCAGGTGTAAGTCTGATAGGTTTACCTTTATAGGTAACTTGACCTTTTTCCTTTGCAGCTCTTAATATTCTTTCTTTATTCTGTATGTTTTGTGTTTTGATTATTATATGACGAGGAGATGTTTTTTTTTGATCCAGTCGATTTGGTGTTCTGTATGCTTCTTGGACCTTCAAAGGAATATCTTTCTTAAGGTTGGGAAAGTTTTCTTCTATAATTTTATTAAATATATTTTCTGGACCATTGAGCTGTAGATCTTCTCCTTCTTCTATCCCTATTATTCTTAGGTTTGGTCTTTTTATTGTGTCCCAGATTTCCTGAATGTTTTGTGATGAGAATTTGTTGGTTATGCTGTTTTCTTTGATGAGAGTGTTTATTTTCTCTATGGTATCTTCAGTGTCTGAGATTCTTTCTTCTATCTCTTGTAATCTGTTGGTGGTACTTGTCTCTGTAGTTCCTGTTCGTTTATTCAAATTATCCATCTCCATCCTTCCCTCGGTTTGTGTTTTCTTTATTACTTCCACTTCATTCTTCAAGTCTTGAACCGTTTCCCTTACCTGTTTGATTACTTTTTCTTGTTTCTCTTGGTTTTCTTGGGTATCTTTGAGAGATTTATTCATTTCCTCTACCTTTTTGTTTGTAATCTCTAATTGGTTGTGGCAGTTTTTCACCTCCTGTTTAAGGTCCTCTATTATTTTCATAAAATTCACTTTTGAGTCGAATTCTTCTAATTCTTCTGGATTAGGGTGTACACTTCTCATTTCGGGATTCCTGGATCCTGGTGATGTCACGTTGCCTTTCAAGTTGTTGGGGGAATTCTTGCATTGGCGCCTGCCCATCTTTTCCTTCAAATGGAGCTAGGAGAGGCCTGATGTCTTGGACCAGTCTTTGCTGTGACTAACTCTCTAGGTGTATCTCCCCAGTGTAGGGGCAGGAACCGTTCCCTTCCAGATGAACTCCTCAACACCAAAACATGTATGCGTGGTATTCCAATGACCCGCGTAAAGAAGGCCGAATGCAAGGGGTCGGGCGGGGTCGAGTAGAACACAGGCGACACTGCAGTACAAGCTGGAGGTGCCTGCACTCCCTTTGGGGGTTACTGAGGCCCGCCCGCTAGGCAGGCACTCACTGCTCTGGTTGGGTAGCCTTAGTGTAGGGGCATTTGTGCTCTCTACCGGGACCGTCCGCCCCAGGATAGTACACACTCACCCATCCCGATGAAACTTCTCGGCACCTACACAGGAACTCCTGGATGCCCCAATGAGCCAGGGACTAAGGGAAGTAGGGCGCAGGCAGAGCAGGTCCAGGAGATCACAGCAGAGACTGCAGCCCCAGCAGCGGGGGCCCGCTTTCCCTGGCGGGGACCTTGAGGCCTGCCCTCTAGTCAGGCACTCACTGGTCTGGGCTGGTAGCCTTAGTGAAAGGGCAGGAAACTGTTCCACAGCTAAGGACCTTGCAGACAAGGCAGGCTTGGTGGTGGGGGTGGGGGCGGGTATGTAGGAGAGAAAGCCCTGCAGCAGGAGCTGGGGGAGGGGCATTTGTGCTCTCTACCGGGACCCTCTGCCCCAGGATAGCACACACTCACCCGTCCCGATGAAACTTCTGGGCACCTACACAGGAACTCCTGGATGCCCCAATGAGCCAGGGACAAAGGGAAGTAGGGCGCAGGCAGAGCAGGTCCAGGAGATCATAGCAGAGACTGCAGCCCCAGCAGCGGGGGCCCGCTTTCCCTGGCGGGGACCTTGAGGCCTGCCCTCTAGTCAGGCACTCACTGGTCTGGGCTGGTAGCCTTAGTGAAAGGGCAGGAAACTGTTCCACAGCTAAGGACCTTGCAGAAAAGGCAGGCTTGGGGGTGGGGGTGGGGGCGGGTGTGTAGGAGAGAAAGCCCTGCAGCAGGAGCTGGGGGAGGGGCGTTTGTGCTCTCTACCGGGACCCTCTGCCCCAGGATAGCACACACTCACCCGTCCCGATGAAACTTCTGGGCACCTACACAGGAACTCCTGGATGCCCCAATGAGCCAGGGACAAAGGGAAGTAGGGCGCAGGCAGAGCAGGTCCAGGAGATCACAGCAGAGACTGCAGCCCCAGCAGCGGGGGCCCGCTTTCCCTGGCAGGGACCTTGAGGCCTGCCCTCTAGTCAGGCCGATCCTTCCATTTTTGGTATCCTCTTCAATTTCTTCCTTCAATTCCTTAAAGTTCTTGTCAAAGAGACCTTTCACTTTCTTTTGTTAGAGTTACCCCAAGATATTTTATGCTGTTTGTGGCTACGTGAAAGGTGATGCTCTTAGTGGGTACTAGGACTTCGGTATATCTCTTTTATGTCCTGGTTCCCTACTCTACTGTGTATTCACATGTTCTCATTACAAAGACTATTTTACTTGGCAAGAGGCACTACATTTTACGTAACCCTGTGTGATTTGTTTTTCCTTTGTTAAATAGTATCTTTAATGCATTTGAGAGAAAGGAAATGAAATGCTATTTCAATGTCCTAAATGTGCTTTAATCCTTGGGCATCTTTCCTTCTGAGGGTTTGTTTTGTGTTAATTTCATGTGTGTACTTGCAAAATGTCATGGTTTCATTCCGTTTGCTGTGACAAAGCATCGTGACAAACAAGCAAGCAAAAAGCATCATGAGAAAAACAACTTAAGGGAGAGAAAAGGTTTAATTTGGTTCACCATTTCAGAGGGATTGGTTCAATAGCTTTGGGAATGGCATAGTAACAGGAGTGTGAGGCTGACTGGCCACATAGCCTCAACAGTTAGGAGGCAGAGAGAGAAGAGGAAGTTGGGTGATTGTATAGATTCTTAGAGCCTATCTTCAGTGGCATACTTCTTCCAGCAATTCTATGCCTCCTAAAGGTTTTGCAACCTCTTTAAAGAGCAGCACATGTTGCCGATAAAATGTTCAAATATGGGAGCTTATGGGGACATTTCTCACTCAAACAGCAATAAGTTCTATGACAGTAGCTTCCAGAAATAACCAGTGAAAACTATTATCACCCATGATGAGCAGCTTCTCATACTCAGGGAGAGATAAATATTAACTCATGCACAACTTGAAGATGGCTCCTGTAACTTTAAGCTGTCATAACTACATGCACAACATATAGGCATCAGGTAGATTCATAAAAATGCAACCTTGAAAGTCTAATCAATATTAATACTTTAAAGTCTTTTAACCCCATGTAAGGATCCTTCTTTGAAGAAGCTGGTCTGTGGGAGAAGTAGAGGCGACAAGTTGAATTACAGGGAAAAGGATAAAATGTTCTGTAGCTTGATCAGCTGTTTGAGGAGCTGGTCAGTGAAGCTCCATGGGAAATGAGCACAAGCCCCACAGTAGCAGCTTTATTGGATCAGTGTGTGCCAGCACAGTAGGCTGTTTGATCGAAGTCTCCCTAAGTATTTGGGCTTCCAGAGTAGATTAAATGGAAGTCAAGTGTGTTCTGAGAGGGCTCCTCAGAGAGACACATGAGTTGACATCATCCCTCAAGCAGTGGGAACAGGCCAGGTGTAACAGACAGGGAGAGGGGGATTTGACAGGACAAGGATGAATTCTGGAATTAGCAACTATTATTTTCATTGTATTTTGACATCATAGAAACCCAAACAAACCTGCCTCTTTCAATTTGACTTGAAAGAACATAGAGAGAATTCTAAAAAATCAAAGAGACAAAGCCATTTCTTTTCCTCTTTTAATGTACAATGCTTCACGCAAAAAAATACTATATAATAAAGCCCAACTCTTTGTCTATTTCTGGGCACAAATTTCCTTCTTTTCCATCATTGCCAGGAGCCACACAGCTAAGAAAAAGTTGTCAGGCAGTTTGGCACTTGGTCATTTTGCTGGTACTTTGGAAATTTTTTGTTTCATTTCGTGTTGGAGATGTGTGATATATTGTTCAGGCATATACACTGTGTATTCTCAATCTTTTTTTTCTGAAACTTCATTACTGAAGGCGCAAGTCATAAACAATCCCACACCAGTTTGGAATTGTGATTAATAGGGTGGTATTTATTTAAAGGGGAATAAACTTACAGATCACCATCCCAGACAACAGCCCTCTGCGCACACAATTAGGAAGAAGTCTAGTTGCCAGAACCAGAGCAGGAAGTAAAGAGAGAGAGGAGGGAAGTAGCCACTTGTTTTCTTAAAGGGAAAGAGACCACACCCCAATGGGCTGGTATCTCGGTGGCTATTGGCTGGAGGAGCAGAAGGACGTCCCACAACACCTCCCCCTTTTGTTTAAGTAAGAGAGTTCTAAACCTACTATGAAATTATATATAATAAGTACAAATATCCTATTCTAACTAGCTTAGGTCTTATATAATAAATAGCTGGGTTAAGTCATGAGTCGAAAGTAACAACATTTATATAGTCTTCAACCCCATCGAAGATCTGTGAAGGGAAATAATGTTTCCTGAGTAATTAGAAAGTGCAATCAAACACCTTCCAAAACATGCAACAAATCACAGAGACAACTAGCTACCTGGACAATCACCCAAGGTCACTTTTGCAGTGTTGAAGCAACCAACTTTGGCTAAGGCCTAGCATAACTGACACACCATTTTCAACGTCAAGAAACTTGTCAAAACTATCTTACCCTGTCTTGGCAGGATATGACAGTCCTGTTTTTTCCATTCACAGATACTCTGTATTTCTGTCAGTGGTTGAGGTATGAGCATTTCTTTACCCAAAGGCCAGTTCAGCCAAGAAGAAAGGCTCCAGGTGGAGTGTCTTTGGTGCTCAACATTCTCTCGGGAATAGAGCGGTGTTGCCAGGAGCAATTGTGTCTCACTACAACAAAACTCTGAGTTAGATTAAAAGACATTTTCTACAGCTCTTTGAAGAGGTTGAAGATTATCTATCTATACTGAGTATAATCTCTATGTATCTAAAGAACCTGATTAGTCTAATTATAAATGACAAACTTAGAATACTATTGATCTATATAATTCTCAATACCTATCTAACTTAAAGACTAAGACAAAAAACAACTGTGAAACAAATGAGGATAATGACCTCCAAATATAAGCAATGTACAAATATACATTGCAGTATGGTAAATATATATCAATACACAAGCAAAATGTAAGTATCTTAATCAGAGGTAGAAATGTACACTGCAATATGGTAAATATATACAATATATATCAATACAATATGTGTCAATACATAAAAAATGTTTTTAAACAGAGGTAGAAACATGCATGCATAAAATAGTCAATATAATTTCACTTTGTATCAATATATAAGAATCGATACCAATACATTTGTCTCAAAACAATAACTCACAAGTACCAACAAGTACCAAGCTATTATCCCTCTTTTTTTTTCCCAAATGATACCCGAGCTTATAAAATTTTTTCCCCAACCCTCAACCATATACCAATTTATAACCAACCCCTAAATGATGTCCCTAAACCCAAGGGCAAACTTTACTGGGAGAGGGGACGTCGTCCTCTAGAGTTACTTCCAGCTGTCATGGGGGCGACATCTTTCTGGGGGATCCTTTGAAAGTAAAATGATGGTTAAATTTCAAGATCGATGTCTTTTAAAATTGCAAGTAGTCTCTGACATATTGTGCAAGTCTGGCCAGAATGTTGTATAAGAGGTGCACCATTTCAGCTAACCAAGTTGGGATCATCTTGTGCAGCTGGTACCCAAAACAGGTCTTGTAGTAGCTCTATCAGTATCATGACGTCATATCAACCAGGTGTAGTCGTAGTTATGGGGCCCCATCTTCTTCCTGGAAACTTTAAATGTCACTTCAGGAAAAACTCATTGTTCATTGTGAAAAACTTAAACATTAATCATATAGACATACACACACACACACACACACATATATATTCAATGAAAGGAATGATAGATATATTCAATGAAAAGTATGATAGATATGAAGAAAAGCAAAGATGTTTTCTAAACTCATATTTCTTTCTGTCCCCTATCATGGCTCTTGACAATAGACAGAAACTCCAGAAACTCTGGGTTTTTCTCTTACCAACAGGCTTGGAATTGGAGAGGGACTGAGCCAGAGTCCACCTTCAAAACCAGCTCTATAAATTTAGACATATGGTTTTGTATATTTTACTTACACCACTTATTTAGTTTTCTTGATAGTTCCTATTGGGCAGGTATTTTTCCATCTGTCAGTATCCAAACATCCAGGATCCCTTGAATTTTTCAAAGATGAGTGTTTTCCTGTGGAGATAAGAACAGAATCCTGCCCCCATTCTATATGTTTTTCTTACCACCTGTAGGAATATCATCATTGTGGATGAGTTCTCATTTCTTCTTTCCAAGAGGTTTCTCCTCTTCAAATCAAACCTTTATTAATTTTGATGGTACCCACAATTTTTCTTCTCCTGTGGAAACCAGAGCAAAACCCCTTCTCCAACGTAGCACATCTCCTGGCTTTCATTGAGAGGTCAGGACATCTTTGAAGTAAATTGGTTGATTTAGTTCAGCAGACTTTTCCATTATCCAATGTCTTTCTGCTGCTGTCATTCCTTTCTCATTAGCGTTAAGAAATTTCAAGGTCAATAAAGCATTATGTAATCTATTTCTGGGAGTATTTTTGGTCCCTTTCTGTTTGTTCAGCATATCCTTTATAGTACAATTTGATCTTTCTATAACTGCCTGACCTGTGGGATTATGTGGTATACCTGTAATGTGTTTTATATTATAATAAGCAAAAAAGCATTTCATTTTCTTAGATACATATGCTGGACCATTATCTGTCTTTATTTGTGCAGGTATTCCCATGATGGCCATAACTTCCAATAGATGTGTGAATACTGAATCAGCCTTTTCTGAGCTCAGGGCAGTAGCCCATTGAAAACCTGAATACGTGTCTATGGTGTGGTGTACATATTTTAATTTACCAAATTCCATAAAGTGGAACACATCCATCTGCCAGATTTCATTTCTCTTAGTACCCTTTGGGTTACTCCCTGCAGGCAACGGTGTTTGATTATAGAAAGAACAAGTAGGACATCTCTTTATAATGTCCTTAGCTTGTTGCCATGTAATGGAAAATTCTTTCTTTAGGCCTTTACTATTGACATGATGCTTCTTATGAAATTCTGAGTCCTGCAACACGCTTCCAATCAATAATTGATCAATCTCAGCGTTGCCTTGTGTTAGAGGACCAGGCAGACCTGTATGGGACTGGATGTGTGTTATGTACATTGGACAAAGCCTGTTCCTGATTATGTCTTGTACCTGGATAAACAATGAAGTCAACTCTGTGTCATCTGGTATAAATTCAGTGGTTTCAATATGCAAGATAACTCTTTCTGCATATTGTGAATCTGTAACTATATTAAGAGGTTCTTTAAAATCCCTTAGCACCATAAGAATGGCATATAATTCTGCCTTCTGGACAGAATTATAAGGGCTTTGTTCCACCTTACTCAATTCATCTGACTTATAACCTGCTTTCCCTGATTTATTTGCATCAGTATAGAACGTACAGGCTCCAGTTATTGGAGCATCACGTACAATTCTAGGAAGAATCCAAGAAGTTCTCTTTATGAGGTTAAGTCTACCACTTTTGGGATAGTTGCTATTAATTTCTCCCAAAAAATTAGCACAAGCTCTTTGCCATGGTTCATTGTCTTCCCATAACTTTTTTATTTCTTCAGTAGTAAAAGGCACTATAATTTCTGCTGGATCTATACCTGCTAGTTGACGAAGTCTCAGTTTACCTTTTATAATTAATTCAGAGACTTTTTCCACATAAGGTTTTAATTTTTTACTTGGTTTATTAGGTATAAATATCCACTCTAAAATAATATCTTCCCTCTGCATTAGAATCCCTGTAGAAGAAATTCTGGAAGGTAATATGACTAGGATGCAGCTAAGATTTGGGTTCATCCTATCCACATGTGCCTCCTGTAATTTTTCCTCAATCATTGTCAGTTCCTTTTCTGTTTCAGCTGTCAGTTTTCTTGGACTATTCAAATCTTTATCACCATCTAAGGTTTTCTTTAAATGAACTATTAGATCAGGTGTTATGCCAACAGCTGGTCGTAGACTTGAAATGTCTCCTAACAATCTTTGGAAGTCATTAAGAGTCTTTAACCGGTCTCGCCTAATTTGTGCCTTTTGCGTTTTAATTTTCTCTAACCCTATTCTGTAACCTAGGTAATTAATATAATTTCCTCTTTGAATCTTTTCAGGGGCAATTTGTAATCCCCACCTAGGCAAGACTTTCTTTACTTCTTCAAACATCCTTTCTAAAGTATCCTTATTTGAATCAGATAACAAGATGTCATCCATGTAATGGTAAATTACGGACTTGGGGAATTGTTTACGAATTATTTCCAATGGCTTACTTACAAAATATTGGCACAATGTAGGACTATTGAGCATACCCTGTAGGAGGACAGTCCATTGATATCTCCTATTAGGCTGAGAATTATTATAAGTAGGCACTGTGAAGGCAAATTTTTCTCTATCATTTTCTTGTAATGGTATGGTGAAAAAACAATCTTTCAAATCAATAACTATAAGAGGCCATCCTTTTGGTAATAGAGAAGGCAAAGAAATTCCAGATTGTAGTGGGCCCATAGGTTGAATTACCTTGTTGACAGCTCTTAAATCTGTCACCATTCTCCATTTACCGGATTTCTTTTTTATAACAAACACAGGAGAATTCCAAGGGCTGGTTGATTCTTCAATATGGTGAGCATCTAGTTGCTCTTGCACCAGCTGTTCCAATGCCTGTAATTTATCTTCAGCTAGAGGCCACTGTTTGATCCATATTGGCTTCTCAGTTAGCCATTTTAAAGTTAGGGCTGTTGGTACCTCTAAAGGTTCGGTATTTGCTGTATGTTCTTGTACAGCCTGAATGGCTGGTGACGTTTTCCCATAATATCTCATCATGTCCTTCCCAGAATTATGAGTTCCTGGAACTACAGGAATGTTAATCTGGGTATTCCATTGCTGTAGCAGGTCGCGGCCCCAGAAATTTATTGCGATATTGGCAATATATGGCCTTAGTCTTCCTATTTGCCCTTCAGGCCCTATGCATTCAACCCATCTTGTGCTTTGTTTTACACGAGATAGGGTTCCAATTCCCAGGAACTGAACATCTACCTCTTGAAGAGGCCAATTCGGATGCCAAGATTCTGGAGTAATGATACTTACATACACACCTGTGTCTAATAAGACTTCAATAAAAGTGCCATTTATACAGACTCTTAGCTTTGGTCTTTGATCATTAATAGAAGTCTGCCAAAATATGCGTTTACTCTGTCCTACTGGGTTTTTTTTACTCATCCTCCATGCGTAATTCATCATTTAGACCAGTACTATTTTTTAGGGCAGAAATTGGAGCTTTTAATTTTCTTGGTGAGGCACGTTCTCTCCTGTGACTGGGAATGACTGGGCCACTGTTGGCTTGGGAGCCTGTGAGAGGCCCCTCAAGGAGTTTCCCGGCGGTATCGGGTTGCCTTGTCTGTCTGTTGTTGTCCTGCATTCGCTGGACCAATGTCGGCCTTTACCGCATCTCCTACATATACCTGAAGGCCGAGGTCTCCTATTTTTGTCATTCCCAGAAGGGATATTATTCCTAGAAATCCTTTGCCTGCAATTCCTTTTCAGATGTCCTAATTTACCACAATTAAAACACCTGGCAGTTTGATGTCTCGTCATTGCTTGGGAATTCGCTTCTCCTACCCAAGTTTCATCATTATAGCTAAACGTCTCAACATTCATTGTATGCTGAATCCATTTATCCATAGGTGCTGATCTAAACTTTAAAGGCCCAATTATCTTTTTGCATTCTATGTTTGCATTCTCAAAAACTAGAGATTCAAGAAGTAGTAGTCTAGCTTCTGGGTCTGTTAGCCCTATGTCCAGAGCCTTAATTAATCTTTGCAAAAAGTCAATAAAGGGTTCTCTCTGTCCCTGCCTAATTCTGGTATATGATTCAACCCTTTTTGCTGGATCTTGTAGCCTATTCCAAGCATTTAAAGCTGCTTGGTGACATAAACACAGTACTTCATCATCATAAAGAGCTTGTACCTGTGGATCAGCATATTGTCCTACACCAAGAATTTGATCCTGGGAAACCTCCACACCTTTTGCTCTTCCTTGCTGTTCCATATGTTTGTATTCTTCTCTGAAATAGATTCCAAACATCAAGGAAGGTCCATTATCTAAAACTGCAGACACTAACTGATGGAAATCGTGGGGAGTAGCTCTAGCATTAGAAGCCCAAGTCCTTATCATTTCCTTAACATATGCATAGTGCAAGCCAAAGGTAACAATAACTTGCTTAATTTCTTTTAGATCATTCATTGCTATTGGCATCCATCTAGCTTCTCTGACTCCTTTTGAGCCTTTAGAAGTTGACGCTTTATTAGAATGAATTACAGGGTATGTCACTAATACCCTGGGTAAGCCAGATCTAATAGCTGGTGGTGGCATTGTATCCTGTCTTTGTGCCTTCTCACTCTGTTCACCAACTCCAATAATTTCTTCAATCATTTCAAGTCTTCTTATCATTTTCTCTCTTAAATCCTGAATCTCCTGAGCTACATGTGTTTCTAGTGATTTCACTGAGGTATCAATTTTTTTGTCCGCATTCTGCACCTGTGATTTCAAAGCTTTTGAATCCTGAATCTCCTGACCTGTATTAGTTTCTGTTAATGATTGTATGGTTCTTAGGACTATATTTTTCTTAAGTAATAGAATATTCAAAAGAATACTGAAATCTAGTAACCAGTAAATTAAGTTATCTCCATAGTGATATAAACCTTGCATGAAAAAACCCTTTATTTTGGTAGTCAAAACAGTAAAATTCATGTTGGAAACGAGAACTTTCATATTACCTATTATCCAGCAGGTGGCGCTGTTCCCAAGTCGCGACGAAAACAGGGTCCTGTTTCAGTGTCCACCTAGTATTTGTTAAAAACTGGGGTATGCCAGTTGCTCAACAAAGTAAATGTAATTAAATCAATTCCGTACATGGAACCATAAACCCAGAATCCAGGGGTAGAGAAGAGTAACCCAGAAGCCGTGTATGCCTCCAGGTGACAGAGTTATCCCAAGGGGTTGCAGCTTTCCGCAACCGGTAACCGCGTGCTCTGGTTCGTTCCGCTTAAGAGCTGCGCTTGCAAGGGAGATTTGAAAGTGATTCAGAAAAGAGAAAACCACATGGGCAGAGACTATGCAGGCCTGTGAAATTTAAATCCACATAGCGAGGCAAACGATAAGCTGCGTCGAGACTTGAAGTCAATCTGAGGTGTCTAAAGGGAAAATATAAAAAACTGCAGCAAGAAAAGCAACTGCATGATGATTTATGTTAAACTGCTGGCTCCACGCACAAGGCACAGGCCGCAAGGAACAGGCCATGGCCGAACTGGCGGCCGGCAGCCAAGCGGGGGGGAAGGAGGGGTCCTAAAACCAAACTTTGGGTGCCAGATGAAGGCGCAAGTCATAAACAATCCCACACCAGTTTGGAATTGTGATTATTAGGGTGGTATTTATTTAAAGGGGAATAAACTTACAGATCACCGTCCCAGACAACAGCCCTCTGTGCACACAATTAGGAAGAAGTCTAGTCGCCGGAACCGGAGCAGAAAGTAAAGAGAGAGAGGAGGGAAGTAGCCACTTTGTTTTTAAAGGGAAACAGACCACGCCCCAATGGGCTGGTATCTCGGCGGCTATTGGCTGGAGGAGCAGAAGGACCTCCTGCAACACATTACACTTTCAATATCAATTAGAGCATATTTTAATTTTGTCTAATTAAGAATAAGCATCCTGGCACTACTTCTACCTTTATCTAGGCAATCTTGGAATGAGCCATCTTGAACCTACATACTTCCAGCATCTCTCAGGAGTTGTGCAACTTCACTTCCTTCCCACCCATTACATGATTTGAATACCTGTTGCTCTCCTTCTCTAGACAGAGACCTGGGCAGATCTGGTTGCTGGTACCTATGACTTCCATGGATACAATTATTGTCTGTTGTACATGTGCTCCCTGGGAATTAAGTGATTCAAATACATTTTGTTATTTGATGTAAGTGTAATTAGATAGTGGGTGGAACTATCAGCTTTATTGGAATTAATTGAAACAAACTGCCAAGTTCAACTTAGTCACACACATGTAAGATTCAGTCTCAAGTAGGGGTGTATCTAGGGACAGGATATATGTGACAAGGCTAGTGACCACTTCTGCCATATGTTTCCTAACAACTTTTCAGAGCAGTAATGGATGTCCATGAAAGGTAAATCTTTAAATGAATGCCGGATAGGCTTTCTTTTATGTTATAGGTGTTTTTCCAATGCATTGATGTTATCAAAATTACTCACGATCAATATCACAGTTGACTTTTTTTCAGTTTTTTTATTAATTTATTTCTTTATTAAATATTTCTGTCTCTTCCCCGGCACTGCCTCCCATAACCTTCACCCTCCCCCATCAGTCCTAAGAGCAATCGGGGTTTCCTGCCCTGTGGGAAGTCCAAGGACATCCCACCTTCTTCCAGGTCTATTAAGGTGAACATCCAAACAGCCTAGGCTCCCACAAAGCCAGTATGTGCAGTAGGATCAACACCCAGTGCCATTGTTCTTGACTTCTCAGCAGTCCTCATTGTCCGCTATGTTTATTGAGTCCAGTACTATCCCATGTTTTTTGAGACCCAGTCCACCTGGCAATGGTGAGTTTCCAAAAGAACATCCCCTTTGTCTCAGTATGTAGGTGCACCCCTCGTAGTCCTGAGTTTCTTGTTCATGCTCTCTCTCCTTCTGCTCCTGGTTTGGGGTTGTAGTCTGGTGCTCCAATGTGGGACTCTGTCTCTGTCACCTTTCATCGCCTGATGACGGTTAAAATCCAGGAGGATGTCTATATGTTTTCCTTTGTGTTCACCATCTTATTTAGCTTTCCTAGGGTCATGAATTATAGAGTCAATGTCCTTTATTTATGGCTAGAAACCAAATATGAGTGAGTACATCCCATGTTCCTCTTTTTTTTTGGGCTCTGGCTAACCTCACTCAGGATAGTATTTCTATTTCTGTCCATTTGCATGCAAAATTCAAGAAGTCATTGTTTTTACTGCTGAATAGTATTCTAATATGGATATATTCCATACTTTCTTCATCCAT
The DNA here is from genome assembly GCF_950005125.1 of Chionomys nivalis. Taxonomy (NCBI): domain Eukaryota; kingdom Metazoa; phylum Chordata; class Mammalia; order Rodentia; family Cricetidae; genus Chionomys; species Chionomys nivalis. The sequence goes on along the minus strand of NW_026646888.1, from coordinate 950,537 downwards.
TCTTCCATTGAAAGGCATTTCGATTGTTTCCAGGTTCTGGCTATTACACACAATGCTGCTATGAAAATAGTTGAGCATATACTTTTGTTGTATGATAGGGCATCTCTTGGGTATATTCCCAAGAGTGTTATTGCTGGGTCAGGAGTATGTTGATCCCGAATTTCCTGAGAAAGTGCCACACTGCATTCCAAAGTGGTTGCACAAGTTTGCATTCCAAACAGCAATGGATGAGTATACCCCTTTTTCTACAACTTTTCCAGCAAAGGCTATCATTGGTGTTTTTGATTTTAGCCATTCTGACAGGTGTTAGATGACATCATAAAGTTGTCTTGATTTGGATTCTCCTTATCTCTAAGGAAGTTGAGCATGACCTTAAGTGTCTTTTGGCCATATGAACTTCTTCTGTTGAGAATTCTCTGTTCAGTTCATTGCCCCATTTTATAATTGGGTTGATTAGCCTTTTACGGTCTAATTTATTGAGTTCTTTATATATATTGAAGATCAAACCTTTGTCAATTGTGGGGTTGGTGAAGATCTTCTCCCAGTATGTGGGTTGCCTTTCTGTCTTATTGACAGTGTCCTCTGCTTTACAGAAGCTTCTCAGTCTCAGGAGGTCCCATATTTTCAAAGAGGCCCTTAATAACTGTGCTGTTGTGGTTATACGTAGGAAGTGGTCTCCTGTGCCCATCTGTTGTAGAGTACTTCCCATTTTCTCTTCTATCAGGTTCAGTGTGTTCTGACTCTTATTGAGGTCTTTAATCCATTTCGACTTAAGTTTTGTGCATGGTGATAGACATGGATCTATTTTCATTCTTCTACAAATTGACATCCAGTTTTGCCAGCATAATTTGTTGAAGATGATCTTTTTTATCCATTGTATGCTTTTAGCTCGTTTATCGAAAATCAGGTGTTCATAGGTTTGTGGGTTAAAGTCCGGTTCTTCTTTACATTCCGTTGGTTGACTTCTCTGTTTTTATGTCAATACCAAGCTGTTTTCAATACTGTAGCTCTGTAATAGAGTTTGAAGTCAGGGATGGTAATGCCTCCAGACAATCCTTTATTGTATAAGATTGTTTGGGCTATCCTGAGTTTTTTATTTTTCCATATAAAGTTGATTATTTTCTTCTCAAGGGCTGTGAAGAATTTTGATGGGATTTTGATGGGGATTGCATTGAATCTATATATTGCTTTTGGTAAAATTGCCATTTTTACTATGTTGATCCTCCCAATCCAAGAGCAAGTGAGATCCTTCCATTTTCTGGTGTCCTCTTCAATTTCTTTCTTAAAAGACTTAAAGTTCTTGTCAAAGAGATCTTTCACTTTCTTGATCAGAGTTACCCCAAGATATCTTATGCTATTTGTGGCTATCGTGACAGATTTGTGGCTATCGTGACAGGTGATGCTTCTCTGATTTCCCTCTCTTCTTCCTTATCCTTAGTGTATAGGAAGGAACCTCTTTCTTGGAGTTGATCTTGAATCCTGCCACATTACTAAAGGTGTTTATCTGCTATAGGAGTTCTTTGGTAGTGTTTTTGTGGTCGCTTATGTATACTATCATATCATCTGCAAATAACAAATTTTCACTTCTTCCTTTCAAATATGTATCCTCTTGATCCCCTTATGTTGTTTATTGATATTGCTAGAACTTCAAGCACTATATTGAAGAGGTATGGAGAGAAAGGACAGCCTTTTCGTGTTCCTGATTTTAGTGTGATGGCTTTGAGTTTTTCTCACTTTAATTTAATGTTTGCTGTTGGCTTGCTGTAAATAGCTTTTGTTATATTTAGGTATGACCCTTGTATCCCTAATCTCTCCAGGACCTTTATCATAAAGGGGTGTTGGATTTTGTCGAATGCTTTTTCAGCATCTAATGAAATGATCATATGTTTTTTTTCTTTCAGTTTATTTATATGATGGATTACATTGATAGATTTCCCTATGTTGAACGAGCCCTGTATCTCTGGAATGAAGCCTACTTGATCATAATGGATAATTTTTTTCATGTATTCTTGGATTTGGTTTGCCAGTCTTTTATTGAGAATTTTAGCATCACTGTTTAGGAATGAGATTGACCTGTAATTCTCTTTCTTGGTTAAGTCTTTGTGAGGTTTTGGTATCAGGGTGACTGTAGCTTCATAAAAGCAATTTGGCAGTGACTCTTCTGTTTCTATATTGTGAAATACCTTCAGGAGTATAGGTATTAGGTCTTCTTGGAAGTTCTTGTAGAATTCCACATTGAAACCATCTGGTCCTGGGCTTTTTTTGGAAGGGAGGTTTTGGATAACAGCTTCTAATTTTTTGCAACTAACAGATCTATTGAGATTGTTTGCCTGGTCTTGGTTTAGCTTTGGTATATGGTACTCATCTAAAAAAATATCCATTTCTTTTGCATTTCCAGTTTTTTGGCATATAGGCTTTTGTAGTAAGATCTAATGATTCTCTGAATTTCCTCTGTGGTTATGTCCCCTTTTTCATTTTTGATCTTATTTATTTGAGTGTTCTCTCTCTGTCATTTAGTTAGTTTGGATAAGGGTTTGTCGATCTTGTTAATTTTCTCCAAGAACCAACTTTTTGCTTCATTGATTCTTTGGATTGTTTTCTGTCTTTCTATTTTGGTGATTTCAGCCCTGAGTTTGATTATTTCCAGTCTTTTACTCCTCCTGGGTGCGTCTGCCTCTTTTTTTTTTCTAGAGCTTTAAGGTGTGCTGTTAAGTCCCCATTGTATGGTTTCTCTGTTTTCTTATGTGGGCACTTAGTGCTATGAACTTTCCTCTTAGCACTGCTTTCATACTTTCCCATAGATTTGAGTATGTTGTCTCTTCATTTTTTATTAAATTCACGGAAGATTTTTATGTTTTTCTTAATTTCTTTCTTGACCCCGGTGTGGTTCAGTAGTTGACTATTCAGTTTCCATGAGTTGGTCAGCTTTCTGGGGGTAACATTGTTGTTGCCTTCTAATTTTAATCCATGCTGATCTGATAAGACACGGGTGGACACTGACTTTTTTTGTATCTGTGGAGGTTTTCTTAGTTACCAAGTATTTGTTTAATTTCAAGAAGGTTCCATGAGAAGAAGGTGTAGTCTTTCCTATGTGAGTGGAGTGATCTAGAGATGTCTGTTAAGTCCATTTGCTTCATTACCTCCAATAATTCTCTTATTCTCTATTAGGTTTCTGTCTGATTGACCTGTCCATTGATGAGAGAGGTGTGTTGATGTCTCCTACAACTAGTGTGTTTGTGGTTTGATGTCTGCCTTGAGTTTTAGTAATAATTCTTTTACATAAGTGGGTGCTTTTATATTATGGGCATAGATATTTAGGATTGAGACTTCATCCTGATGAATTTTCCTGTTATGAGTATAAAATGTCTCAACCTCTTCTGATTGATTTTAGTTTGAAGTCAGTTTTGTTAGAAATTAGTATGGCCACTCCTGCTTTATTCTTAGGCCCGTTTGCTTGAAAAACTTTTTCCCAACCCTCTAGTCTGAGTAGATGCCTGTCTTTGTGGTTGAGATGTGTTTCTTGTAAAACAGCAGAATGTTGGATCCTATTTTCGTATCCAATATCTCAGCCTGTGCCTTTTTATATGTGAATTGAGTCCATTAATAGTAAGTGATATTAATTACCAGTAGCTGTTTACTCCAGTTATACTTATTGTTTTTGTTAGTAGAGTTTCTATGTCTCCCTTCTTTGAGTGGGCTGGTGAAGGCTTGCTAGATGCCTGAGTCATTGTAGGCAGTGTTGGCAATGTTGGATTCCTTGGGTTGTGATTTTCCTTCTTGTTTGAATTTGTTCTTATGCTGACATGTTTGTTTTTTCCATTGATAGTGAACGATAGCTTGTCTGGGTATTGTAGCTTGGGCTTATGATGGAGGAATTACTTTCATTTAATAAAGAAACTGCCTTGGCCCATTTATAGGCCAGCCCTTAGGTGGGTGGAGTAAACAGACAGAATGCTGGGGGAAAGAAGCCGAGTAAAGGAGTCGCCATGATTCTCCCACTCCAGACAGACGCAGGTTAAGATCTTCCCTGGTAAGCCAGCTCGTGGTACTACACAGAATATTAGAAATGGGTTAGATCAATATGTAAGAGCTAGCCAATAAGAGGCTGGAATAATGGGCCAGGCAGTGTTTAAAAGAATACAGTTTCCGTGTAATTATTTCGGGGCATAAGCTAGCCATGCGGGCGGCTGGGTGCCGGGGACGCAGCCCTGCTGCTCATATTACAACAGAGTGGCGCCCAGCGTGATAATGAACTCCACGTAAAACCTGAGATGGCTTAAAAAGGAGAGAGAATTTAAGACAGCTTTTTGCTGTTTCTGGGTTGCGTGCCGCAAAGAAATTGTCCTGACTCAACAGCAGGAAAAAGCTGGCTGTTTTAAAATGCCGGCTTTCTGGGCTGTGCCGCCATTGCGATCTCTGTTTGGTTCCTGCTGGAGACAGAACTTTTGAATGGAGCATTTGGAGTAAATTGCTATGATTTGTTTGATGGCAACTAGACTCACTGTGTGCCTAAAAGGAAGTCATTTTGTGCTGCGGCTCAGAGGCACAAACAGCTCCACCATGCTACTGGTGCAAAGTGCAATGATCAGAGGCAAGAGCGGCTCCGCCATGTTGGACTGGGCCGGGCAAGCAGGCAGTACCTGTTTTTGACTTAGGAATGTCACAGCTTAGATTCTTAAGTGCTTAGCGATTTAAAAGCACAAAACAAAGTGCTCCTGGATATTAAAAAAAAATTACAGATTCACAATAGAACTGATTCAGACACTGTTGGATGAATGTACGTAGGCTTCAGAGAGAGAAAAAAATATATATAAAGAATAAAGTTAATGTCTTAAAAAAAGGGTAAAGTCTTTAAAGAGACAGAGTACAGATAATTATAGATTAAAAGAAATAAAGAAAAATAAGCCACGTAAAAATGGAAAATTCACAGAGAGTCTGGATTCTTTGTATTATTGTGTTTTCTTTAAAATTTTTGACTATGAAGGAGCTAAGTACAGAGAGACATTTCATTATATGGGCTGCCAAGCTAAACCAGAATGGATATAAGGGTATTATGATTTCACAATATGGGTCTAAGGATATGATGCTTTTGAGAGGGTCTTCTTTTGTTTTCACAGAGGATGAGACTCTGTGGATTGCGTCTATCCCAATATGGTATGATAGACCACGCCCTCCTGAAAGGTTGCTGTGAACACCTTCAGAAAATTACTTCACTCAACTGCCGACTGAGATGACCCTGACACACAGGTTACACCATGAAAGATCTGAATACAGCGCCCCCATTCAGCAGGAAGCAGTTTGGAGAGAAAAAACTGCGTCCATGTTCCCAAATATGGTTTATAAATGTCCTTTTACATTTAAAGGGGGATATGATATAGATATGAATAATTTGCATTGGTGTGGATTTGAAGGTCAATTTTGTTATATGTATATGCATATTTATAATCTTGATTAAGGTATTGTGATTGTATAGTTCATTAAAAAATGTAATGTATATAGGTTGTTAATGGATAATCATCGATAATTGTCAAGCTTTTAGTCATGTTAGTTAGATTTTCTAGATGTGCATAGATATATTTCAGCTAGATAGGCATTCTTCATATCTTTCAAAGACTGCAGAATATGGCATTTAAATGTTTTAATAACTTATGGCTTTTCATGACAATGAGACATGTCTGCTCCTGGCAGCACCAATCTACTTCAAGAGGAAGATGGGCATTGAAGAGGCTCCTTATGGAGTTTGATAGCCATTTGGGCAAGAAACTGCTCTTGCCTGGACTGTTGCATAAACTGTTACACAAAGAACCCGCAGAAAGGACTGCTGAACTTGCCTAAAGGTGAGATGGTCTTTCGGGGTTCCTGATTCATGAAAGAGTCTGCAAGACATTCTGCAGGACACAGCAAAAAGTGACTGAACTGTCTTTGGAATTTCCTGCTTGATGAAAATGTCTGCTGGATACTAAGGGCCTGTAGGCTGAAGACAGATGCCCCAACGGTACAGAGAAACTTTGGATGACTGTCCAGGCAGTGAGATGTCTCTGTCATTTCTAGAATTTTCTTATTTCTTGTTTACTTAGGTAATATTATATCCTTCTGGAGTCTTTGATGGAGTTGAAGAATGGATAGATAGTTATAGTTTTCCTTAGTTATGATAAAATAGATATAAATATTATAACTGTAATTCTTGCTTGATAACTGTTTTGCTATATGTAATCTTACTATGTTAAAGTGAAAGCCTTTTTTTGTTTAAACAGAAAAAGGGGAAATGATGGAGGAATTACTTTCATTTAATAAAGAAACTGCCTTGGCCCATTTATAGGCCAGCCCTTAGGTGGGTGGAGTAAACAGACAGAATGCTGGGGGAAAGAAGCCGAGTAAAGGAGTCGCCATGATTCTCCCACTCCAGACAGACGCAGGTTAAGATCTTCCCTGGTAAGCCAGCTCGTGGTACTACACAGAATATTAGAAATGGGTTAGATCAATATGTAAGAGCTAGCCAATAAGAGGCTGGAATAATGGGCCAGGCAGTGTTTAAAAGAATACAGTTTCCGTGTAATTATTTCGGGGCATAAGCTAGCCATGCGGGCGGCTGGGTGCCGGGGACGCAGCCCTGCCGCTCCTATTACAACAGGCTTGCATTCACGGTCTCTTAGTTTCTGTAGTACCTCTATCCAGGACCTTCTTGCTTTCATGGTTTCCATAGAGAAGTCAGGTGTAAGTCTGATTGGTTTACCTTTATAAGTTACTTGCCCTTTTTCCTTTGCAGCTCTTACTATTATTTCTTTAATCAGTATGTTTTGTGTTTTGATTTTTATATGGTGAGGGGATTTTTTTGATCCAGACTGTTTGGTGTTCAGTATGCTTCTTGAATATTCAAAAAAATATCTTTATGTTGTGAAAATTTTCTTCCATAATTTTGTTAAAAAATATGTTCTGGGCCTTTGAGCTGTGACTCTTCTCCTTATATCCCTATTAATCTTAGGTTTGGTGTTTTTTTTTTTAAGTTAAAGATCTTTTAATTAATTAATTAATTAATTAATTTAATTATTAAAGATTTCTGCCTCTTCCCCGCCACCACCTCCCATTTCCCCCCACTCTTCCAATCAAGTCTTCCTCCCTCCTCAGCCCAAAGAGCAATCAGGTTTCCCTGCCCTGTGGGAGGTCCAAGGACCACCCACCTCCATCCAGGTCTATTAAGGTGAGCATCCAAACTACCTAGGCTCCCAGAAGGCCATTATGTGCAATAGGATTAAAAACCCATTGCCATTGTTCTTCAGTTCTCAGTAGTCCTCATTGTCTGCTATGTTCAGCGAGTCCAGTTTTGTCCCATACTTTTTCAGACCCCGCCCAGCTGGCCTTGGTGTGTTTCCGATAGAACATTCCCATTGCCCTCGCAGTCCTGAGTTGCTTGCCCGTGCTCTCTCTCCTTCTACTCCTCCTTTGGATCGTGAGACTTCAGTCCAGTGCTCCAATGTTGGTCTCTGTCTCTGTCTTCTTTCATTGCCTGATGAAGGTTAATATTCAGGAGGATGCTTATATGTTTTTCTTTGGGTTCACCTTCTTATTTAGCTTCTCTAGAATCACAAATTATAGTCTCAATGTCCTTTATTTATGGCTAGAAACCAAATATGAGTGAGTACATCCCATGTTCCTCTTTTTGAGTCTGGCTTAACTCACTCAGGATAGTGTTTTCAATTTCCGTCCATTTGTATGCAAATTGAAGAAGTCATTGTTTTTTACTGCTGAGTAGTACTCTAATATGTATATATTCCATACTTCTTAATCCATTCTTCCATTGAAGGGCATCTAGGTTGTTTCCAGGTTCTGGCTATTACAAACAATGCTGCTATGAACATAGTTGAGCATATACTTTTGTTGTATGTTAGGGCATCTCTTGGGTATATTCCCAAAAGTGATATTGCTGGGTCGAGAGGTAGGTTGAACCCGACTTTCCTGAGAAACCGCCACACTGCTTTCCAAAGTGGTTGCACAAGTTTGCATTCCCACCAGCTATGGATGAGTGTGCCCCTTTTTGCACAACCTCTCCAGCAGAGGCTATCATTGGTGTTTTTGATTTTAGCCATTCTGACAGGTGTAAGATACTATCTTAAGGTTGTCTTGATTTGCATTTCCCTGATTGCTAAGGAACTTGGGCATGATCTTAAGTGTCTTTTGGCCATTTGAAATTCTTCTGTTGAAAAGTCTTCGTTCAGCTCAGTGCCCCATTTTATAATTGGATTGAATAACCTTTATGGTCTAATTTCTTGAGTTCTATATATATTTTGGAGATCAGACCTTTGTCAGTTGTGGATTGGTGAATATCTTCTCCCAATCAGTGGGTTGCCTTTTTGTCTTAGTGAGAGTGTCCTTTGCTTTACAGAAGCTTCTCAGTGTCAGGAGGTCCCATTTATTCAATGATGTCCTTAGTGTTTGTGCTGCTGGGGTTATACGTAGGAAGTGTTCTCCTGTGCCCATGTGTTTTAGACTACTTCCCACGTTTTCTTCTATCAGGTTCAGTGTGTTCAGACTGATATTGATGTCTTTAATCCATTTGGACTTGAGTTTTGTGCATGGTGATAGATATGGATCTATTTTCATTCTTCTACAGGTTCACAACCAGTTCTGACAACACCATTTGTTGAAGGTGCTTTCTTTATTCCATTGAATACTTTTAGCTACTTCATCAAAGATCATTGTTCATAGGTTTGTGGGTTAATATCAGTGTCTTCTACTTGATTCCATTGGTCGACTTCTCTGTTTTGATGCCAATACCAAGCTGTTTTCAATACTGAAGCTCTGTAATAGAGTTTGAAGTCAGGGACTGTAATGCTCCCTGAAGTTCCTTTATTGAATACAATTGTTTTGGCTATCCTGGGTCTTTTGTTTTTCCATACAAAGTTGAATAATGTCCTCTCAATGTTTGTGCAGAATTTTGATGTGATTTTGATGGGGATTGCATTAAATCTAGGAATTGCCCTTGGTAGAATTGCCATTTTCACTATGTTGATCCTCCCAATCCAAGAGCAAGGGAGATCCTTCCATTTTCTGGTATCCTCCTCAATTTCTTTCTTCAAAGACTTAAAGTTCTTGTCAAATAGATCCTTCACTTCCTTGGTTAGATTTACCCCAAGGTATTTTATGCTACCTGTGGCTATCGTCAAAGGTGATGCTTCTCTGATTTTCCTCTCTGCTTCCTTATCCTTCGTGTATAGGAGGGCAACTGATTTATTGTATTTGATCTTGTATACTGCCACTCTACTTAAGGTGTTTATCAGCTGTAGGAGTTTTTTGGAGGTGTTTTGGGGGTCGCTTATGTACACTATCATATCATCTGCAAATAATGCAAGTTTAACTTCTTCCTTTCCAATTTGAACCCTCTTTATCCCCTTATGTTTTCTTATTGCTATTTCTAGAACTTCAAGCACTATATGAAAGAGGTATGGAGAGAGTGGGCAACCTTGTTGTGTTCCTGATTTTACTGGGATGACATTGAGTTTCTCTCCATTTAATTAGATGTTATCTGTCGGCTTGCTATGAATAGCTTTTATTATAGTTATGTACGACCCTTGTATCTCTATTCTCTCTAAGACCTTTATCATAAAGGGATGTTGAATTTTTTTGAATGCTTTTTCATCATCCAGTGAAATGATCATGTGGTTTTTTTCTTTCAGTTTCTTTACATGATGGATTACATTGATAGATTTTCATATGTGGAATGAGCCCTGCATCCGTGCATGAAGCCTACTTGATCATAATGGATATTTTTTCTAATGTGTTCTTGGATTTGTTTTGCCAGTATTTTATTGAGGATTTTCACATCGATGTTCATGAGTGAGATTGGCCTGTAGTTCTCTTTCTTGTTTGGGTGTTTGTGTGGTTTTGGTATCAGAGTAACTGCAGCTTCATAAAAGGAGTTTGGCAATGATTTCTCTGTTTCTATATTGTGAAATACATTACATTAAGGAGTATAGGTAATAGGTCTTCTTTGAAGTTCTGGTAGAATTCTGACTTGAAGCCATCTGGACCTGGGCTTTTTTGGTTGGGAGGATTTTAATATCATCTTCTAATTTTTCACGACTAACAGGTCTATTTAGATTGTTCACCTGGTAATATTTTAACTCTGGTGTATGGTACTTATCTAAAAATTGTCCATTTCTTTTACCTTTTCCAAATTTGTGGCAAATAGGCTTTTCTAGTAAGATCTAATGATTCTCTTTATTTCCTCTATGTCTGTGGTTATGTCTCCCTTTTCATTTCTGATGTTGTTAATTTTCGTATTCTCTCTCTGCCATTTGATTAGTTTGGATAGGGTTTTTTCAATCTTGTTGATTTTCTCCAAGAACAAGATTTTGTTTCATTGATTCTTTTGATTGTGTTATGTTTTTCTGTTTTGTTAATTTCAGCCCCCAGTTTGATTATTTCCAGACTTCTACTCCTCCTATTAAGTCTCCAATGTGTGCTTTCTCCATGTTCTTTAAGTGGGCACTTAGTGCTATGAACTTTCCTCTTACCACTGCTTTCATACTGTCCCATAGGTTTGAGTATGTAGAGTTTTCATTTTCATTGAATTCAAGAAGGACTTTAATTTCTCTATTTCTTCCTTGATCCAGGAGTTGTTCAGTAGTTGACTGTCCAGTTTCCATGAGTTCGTAGTCTTTCTGGAGGTAGCATTGTTGTTGAAATCTAACTTTAATCCAAGGTTATCTATAAGATACAGGTGGTTGCTAATATTTTTTGTAACTGTGGATGATTGCTTTATTACTGAGTATGTGGTCAATTTTTGGTTCCATGAGCTGCAGAGAAGTAGGTATATTCTTTCCTATTTGGATGCAATGTTCTATAGATGTCATTAAGTCCATTTGATTCATTACCTACTTCAATCCTCTTATTTCTCTGTTAGGTTTCTGTCTGATTGACCTGTCCATTGGTGAGAGAGGAGTGTTAAAATCTCCTACATTAGTATCTATGGTTTAATGACTGCCTTGAGATTCAGTTATGTTTCTTTTACATGAGTGGGTGCTTTTATATTAGGGGCATAGATATTCAGGATTGAGACTTTGTCCTGATAAATTGTTCCTGTTATGAGTAAAAAATGACCCTCTCTATCTCTTCTGATTGATTTTAGTTTGAAGTCAACTTTGTTAGGAATTAGTATAGCCACACCTGCTAGTTTCCTAGGTCCATTTTGTTGATAAACATTTTCCCAGCCCTTTACCCTGAGTAGATGTCTGTCTTTGTGGTTGAGGTGTGTTTCTTGTAAGCAGAGGAATGTTGGACCCTGTTTTCATATCCAATGTCTTAGCCTGTGTCTCTTTATAGGTGAGTTGAGGCCATTAATATTAAGTGATATTAATGACCAGTGGTTGTTAACTCTGGCCATTTTTTCTTTCTTTCTTTCTTTTTTTACCCTTCTTCGAGTTGTGCTGGTGAAGGGTCATTAGATATCTGAGTTATTGTGGGCATTGTTGGACTCCTTGTGTTGTGATTTTCCTTCAATTACTTTCTGTAAGTCTGGATTTGTGGATATGTATTGTTTAAATTTGTTTTTATCCTGGAAAATTTTGTTTTCTCCCTTTATATTCTATGAAAGTTTGGATGGGTATGGCAGTCTGGGCTTGCATCCATGGTCTCTTAGTTTCTGCAGTGCATCTATCCAGGACCTTCTGGCTTTCATGGTTTCTATAGAGAAGTCAGGTGTAATTTTGATATGTTTACCTTTATAAGTAACTTGACCTATTTCATTTGCAGCTCTCAATATTCACTCCTTATTCTGTATGATTTGTGTTTTGATTATTATATGATGAGGAGACTTTTTTTTATCCAGTCTATTTGGTGTTCTGATTGCTTCTTGGACATTCAAAGAATATCTTTCTTAAGGAAGGGAAAGTTTTCTTTTTAATTTTATTAAATATATTTTGTTGACAATTGAGCTGTACTCTTCTCCTTCTTCTATCCTTATTAATCTTTGGTTTGGTCTTTTTATTGTGTCCCATATTTCCTGAATGTTTTGTGATGAGAATTTGTTGGTTTTGCTTGATCAGTGTGTTTATTTCCTCTATGGTGTCTTTAGTGTCTGAGATTCTTTCTTCAATCTCTTGTAATCTGTTGGTAGTACTTGTCTCTGTAGTTCCTGATTGTTTACCCAGATTCCATCTCCATCCTTACCTTGTTTTTTTTCTTCTATACTTCCATTTCATTCTTCAAGTCTTGAACCGTTTCCATTACCTCTTTGATTGCTTTTTCTTGTTTCTCTTGGTTTTCTTGGGTATTTTGAGAAATTTATTCATTTCCTCTACATTTTTGTTTGTAATATCTAATTTTTTATGGCAGTTTTCACCTCTTGTTTAAGGTCCTCTATTATTTTCATATAATTCAATTTTGAGTCGAATTCTTCTAATTCTTCTGGAGTAGGGTATACAATTCTTCTTATTTCAGGATTCCTGGATTCTGGCAATGTCATGTTGCCTTTCAGGATGTTTTGAGGAATTCTTGCATTGGTGCCTGCCCATCTCTTCCTTCAGATGGAGCCTGGAGAGGCCTAGTGTCTTGGTCCAGTCTTTGCTGTGACTGACTCCCTGGGTGTATCATCTGAGTGTAGGAGCAGGAGCCGTTCCTTTCCAGATGTATTCCTCAGCACCAAAACATGGACGCCTGATAGTCCAATGACCTGTGGACAAAATGGCGAATGTGGGGTGTAGTGTGGTATCGAGTAGAACACAGGAGACCCTGCAGGCAAAGCTGAAGGTTCATTTGCTCCCTTCAGGGGTCCTTGAGGCCTGTCTGGCAGGCAGGCACTCACCACTCTGAGTGGGTAGCCTTAGTGTAGGAGCATGAAACTGTTCCTCAGCAAAGGACCTTGCAGACAAGGCAGGCTTGGGGCTGATCGTGGGTAGGAAAGAAAGTCCTGCAGCACGAGCTGGGGGAGGGGGTTTGTCCTCTATTCCAGGACAGTCAGCCCCTGGATAGCACACACTCACCCATCCAGATGGAATTTCTCAGCACCTACACAGGGATGCCTGGTAGCCCAATGAGCCAGGGACTATAGGGAGAATGTTACAGAGAGGGCAGTGCTCAATAAAGCACAGGAGACCCTGCAGCCCCAAGCTGAATGTTCCTGTGGTCCCTTGTTTGGAACCTTCTGGCCTGCCTGGTAGGCAGGCACTCACTGCTCTGGGTGGGTAACCTTAGTGTAGGAACGGGAAAACTGTTCTTGAGGAGAGAACTTAAGAGACAGCAAGGCAGGCTTCTGGGGGGTAGATGGGGGCTGGGACATGTGTAAAAAAGGGGCCCTGCAGCAGGAGCTGGGGGAGGGTGATTTGTGCTCTCTTCCAGGAGAGTCAGCACCTAAATTGCACACCCTAACCCATCCAGAAGGAACTCCTCAGCACCTAAACAGGCACGCCTGGTAGCCCATCAGCAGGCAAAAAAGGAAACAAGCCTACTAATTGTAAAACATAATTTTTTAAATGTGTTCTTGGATTCTGTATGACGAAATTTTATTGAGTATTTTTGCATCAATGTTAATGAGTGGTATTGGTCTGTAACTCTTTCTTGTTTTGGTCATTGTGTGGTTTTGGAATCAGAGTGACTGTCAATTCATAAAAAGAGTTTGGGAATGACTCTCTGATTCTATTATGTGCAACACATTAAGGAGTATAGGTATCAGCTTTTCCCAGAAGTTCTGATAAAATTCAGCATTGAAATCATCTGCTCCTGAGGTTTATTAGCTTGGGAGCTTTTTTATGACCGCTTCTATTTCCTCATGACTTATAGGTCTATTTAAATTGGTCACCTGTTCTTGATTTAACTTTGGTAAATGGTACTTATCGAAAAATATGTCAATTTCTTTTATTTTTCCAACTTTATGGCATACAAGCTTTTGTAAAATGACCTAATGATTCTCTGAATTTCCTCAGTGTCTGTTGTTAAGTCTCCCTTTTCATTCCTGATCTTGTCAATTTGGGTATTATATCTGTACCTTTTGTTTAGTTTGAAAAATTGTTTGTCAATCTTGTTGACTTTCTAAAAGAACCTGCTCAATGTTTCATTGATTCCTTGAATTGTTCACTGTGTTCCTATTTTATTGATTTCAGCCTTCTGTTTGATTATTTCTGGTCTTCTACTACTCCTGGGTGAGTGTGCTTCTTTTTTTCTAGAGTTTTCAGCTGTGTTATTAAGGCTCTAATGTGAGCTTTCTTCCATTTTTTAATGTGTGCAATAAAAGCTATGAACATTCTTCTTAGCACTGCTTTCATTGCTTCCCATAGGATTGTTTATGGTGTGTCTTAATTTTCATTGAATTTAAGGAAGACATTAATTTCTTTCTTTATTTCTTCCCTGACCCTGTTGTGGTGAATAGTTGACTGTTCAGCTTCCATAAGTTTTAGGCTTTCTTGGGGTAGAACTATGTTTAAATTCTTACTTTACTCCATGGTGATCTGATAAGACACAGGAGGATACTAATTTTTTTTATATCTAAGGAAGTTTGCTTTGTTACATAGTATGTGGTCAGTTCTAAAGAAGATAACATGAGATGTTCAGAATTAGGTATATTCTTTCCCCTTTAGGTTGAATGTTCTATAAATGTCTGTTAAGGCCATTTTTTTTCATTACCTCCTTTAATTCTATTTTTTCGCGATTTGTTTTCTGTCTGATTGATCTCTCCACTGGTAAGACAGGAGTGTTGAAATCCCTTCTATTAGTTCTGGGTTTTGATGTCTGCCTTTAGATCTAGTAATTTTTCTTCTAAAGAAGTGGGTGCTTTTTTATTAGGGACATAGACATTCAGGATTGTGACTTCATCCTGATGAATTGTTCCTCTTATGAGTAAAAAGTCTCCATCACCATCTCATCTGATTGACTTTAGTTTTTCGTCAGTTTTGTTAGATATTAGTATAGCCACACCTGTTTGTTTCTTAGGTTCATTAGAATGAAAAACCTTTCCCAACCCTTTACTCTGAGTAGATGTCTGTCTTTGTGGTTAAGGTGTGCTTCTTGTAAACAGCAGATTGTTGGTTCCTGTCTTTGCATCCAATCTCTTTGCCTCTGTCTTTTTTATAGGTGAATTGAATACATTGATATAAGTGATATTAAAGACCAGTGGTTGTTAACTCTGGTTATTTTTTTTTCATTTTGGTGTTAGAGTATTTTGTTACCCCTTTTTGTGTTGTATTTGTAAAGATTTGCTAGATGTCTGAGTTATTTGGGCGTTGTTGGATTTCTTCGGTTGTAATGTTCCCTCCATTTCTTTTAGTTATGCTGTCTTTATGGCTACATATTATTTAAATTTGTTTTTGTCCTGGAATGTTTGACTTTACATTGATGGTGAACTAAACCTTGGCTGGGTATAGTAGTCTGGCCTTGAATCCATGGTCTCTTACTTTCTGTAGCAATCTATCCAAAAACTCCTGGCTTTCATTGTTTCTATAGACATGTCAGATGAATTCTAAAAGGTTTATATTTATAATTTACTTGAGAGTTACCTTTGTAGCTCTTAATATTCTTTCTTTATATTCTATGTATTGTGTTTGATTATTATAATGTGAGGGGTTTTTTGATTCATTCTATTCGGTATTCTGTATGCTTCTTGAACTATTATAAGAATATCCTTTTTTGAAGTTCATTGAATATATTTTTGGGCCTTTGAACTGCAATTTATCTTCTTCTTCTACCCCTATTATTTTTATGTTGGTTCTCTTTATTGTGTCCCTGATTTCCTGGATGATTTGTGATGAGATATTTTTAGTTATGCTGTTTTCGTTGAACAGTGTGTTTATTTTCTCTATAGTGTCTTCAGCATCTGAGATAGTTTCTTCTATATTTTGTATTCTGTTGGTTATGCTTGTTTTCTCTGTAATCTCTGTTTGTTTACCTAGATTTTCCATACCAGGTGGCCCTTGTTTCTTGTTTTCTTCATTACCTTCATTTTAGTTTTCAAGTCTTGACCTGTTTCCATTATCTGTTTGATTGTTTTTTCTTGGTTTCCTAGGGTATCTTTTCGGAATCATTTCTTCAAACTTTTTGTTATTCTTCTCATCCGTTTCTTTAACGAAGTTTTTCACATCCTGTTTAAGGGACTCTATCATTTTCATAATGTCTATTTTTTCTATTTCTTCTGCAAAAGTGTGTTCCTGTCTTCCTGTTGTACGTTTATTGGATTCTGGTGTAATCATGCTTTTCAGGTTGGTGGAGGAAATTATCTTCTCATTTCTTCCTTCCATTGCCTTCTAATGGATCTTCTGGTACAGAATCAAAGCCACTTGCTGTCCAGGGACATCTCAGAAAAATGGACTAGCTTGCTGTTTCCAAACTGAGTGAAACAAAGAAAATCCTGCCCGGTTGCACTCACCACACCATCCCAGAGCCTCAGCCCTCAAACA
This sequence comes from Chionomys nivalis, assembly GCF_950005125.1. NCBI lineage: Eukaryota > Metazoa > Chordata > Mammalia > Rodentia > Cricetidae > Chionomys > Chionomys nivalis. The sequence continues at coordinate 934,158 of NW_026646888.1, read as the reverse complement.
GTCTGAGCAGGGGTATCTTATGGCCTCACAGAAGGGAATGTGTTCCTGGGAGCAAGCTGGGATGGAATCGGATAAGAGAGGAAGTAACTGGGGAGAGAAGCTCCTGCAGAATGACCACAAAATTTAGGGCGTTTGGGGGTGTCTGTGCTCCATTAATAGCATCGGCCAACCATTCAGGAACACACTCAACTTGCTGCTGGATCTACTCTTCACAATCAGGACCACCTTCTGTTCAGGGAACTCACAGATAAGAGGACTAGCTTGCTGCTTGAAGATCAGTGAAACAAACAAAATTCCTTCCTCTCTGCCCTCACCTCCTGACTTTATTTATTTTCCTATCTAAATAACAAGGAATATGAAAGAATATACAATAATGTGACTTGCTTGTTTTGGCAAGGGTCATTCATTACATGAATTCAGACTTGTTCTCTATTGTCATTTGATTGGAACATATCAGTACACTCTAGTGAGCCTTGAATTGACAACTAAAAGGCAGAGAAGCATTTCTATGTTGAAGCATACTCAATACAAAGCATAAAATTATGGATAGGGCAGAACGGGATGCAGAGAAATGTAACCTTAACTCTTGAGCACATAACTGTGATAGAAGATTATTAGAAAATGCTTTACACTAAGTATCAAGATCACTAAAATTTGTACCCAAATTTTTCATTTGGTGTACATGTACTACACAAAAAGAACACTGCATATGCCAGACCGAGATCTCATGTAAGGGAAAAACAAATATTTAATTTATTTATTACTTTAAAACAATCTATTTTATATACTAGTCCCAGTTCTTACTTCCTCTGTTTCGTACACTCCCCCCAACTTATACCCTCCCAAACTCCCATCCACTGCTCAGAGACGGAAAGTCTTCTCATGGAAAGTCAGCAAAGTCTGATACATCACTTTGATGCAGGATCAAGTCCCTCTCCCCTTATCTAGTGTGAGCATGATAGCCATCCCTCCAAAGTAAATGGGGTTGAAAAAACGAATTCAAGAAATAGGATTACATACCAGTCTTACTGCCAGTGGACCCACAGTCTGCCCAAACCATATACATGTCAGTCACATTCAGACAACCTAGTTTTGTTCAATGTGGTATTCTCAGATGTCATCCCCGAGTCTGGAAGCTCCCACTAGCTCAGGTAAGCTGTCTCTGTGGGTTACCCCACCATGGTCTTGACTCCATTGCCTGTATACTCTCTTCTGCCTCTCTTCAACTGGACCTCAGTAGCTTCGCTCACTGTTTAGCTATGGATCTTAGCATCTTTTTTCATCAGTGGTTGAATAAAACTTCTATGATGATATTAGAGTGGTCAAGAATGTGATTACAGATGCAGGCCAGTTCAAAACCCTCTCCACTAGTACTAGAATTTTTATCTGGGACTGTTTTTATGGATTACTGAGAATTTTTCTGGCAGCAGTTTTGTCTCTAAGCCTAGTATTGCTTTCTATATCAATATATTTTCAGGGCAGATGCACGTGCCAGGGGAGACCAGTGGGCAGACGCACGCTGCGGGCGGAGACCAGTGGGCAGATGCAGCAGAGACAGCTATGCAGACGCGGCAGGAGACTGGCACACAGACATGGTGGAGTCCTGCGGGCAGAAGCGGCAGTGACAGGTGCGCAGATGCGGCGGAGACCGGCAGAGGTGGGATAGTCTAAGCATGAAACAGTGAAGCCCACACTGAGAGCAGATTGCCCCACTACTATTAAATCAAGTAGGTTTCTTGGGGCCTAACCTGCAGATTGGGAGGCCTTGTATTGGCGAGATCCACTGGCCTGCCCTGAAGACACTCCTGGGTGGGGAGAGTGTTCTTGGCCCACGGTGGGCCACAGGAAATGTAGCAGGGGCATTCCAGGACCCCCTTGAGCCCTCTGATGGTACCCTCTGCTGGGGCTGCTCTTCCTCTGCTGTGACCTCTCTCCCCCTGGCCCAGCTTGTGCCCAGGGGACGACGTCACTCTCCCTCCCTTACGCAGGGCCATGGGATTACCCAGTTTAGCCTATTTGGGCTCTGGGTCAGGAGCTCAGGACAAAGGGCAGTGGGAGATTCTCTGTTTTGGTGGCTGGCCCACAGAGTGGTAGGCCTTTTGTTGGTGAGATCCCTGGCAAACGGGGAGCCTGGCCCTGTTCCTGAAGACCCTTCTGAGTGGTGTGAAGGATCTTTGCCCGTGGTGGGAGACAGGAAACGGAGCAAGGGCATTTTGTAAGCGAGGCCACTGGCCCAGCAGGGAACCTAATCCTGGTTTAATAGACCCATTAGATAGCATTGATAGGAGGAGATGGGCAGGCACCAAAGCAAGAATTCACCCAACAATCTGAAAACAACATGAAAACACCAGAACCCAATGATCTTATATCAGAAGGACTTGAACACCCTAAAAGAGAAGTAGTGGAAAAATTGACTTTGTGAAAGCAATAGAGTCCCTTAAACTACATGTAAAAAATGCCCTTAGAGAAATGGATGAGAAATATAACAAAAGATTTGAAGAAATGGGAAAATATGTGAATGATACCCTGGGAAACCAAGAAAAAATGATCAAACAAGTAATGGAAACAGTTCAAGAATTGAAAACTGAAATGGAAGTAAGGAAGAAAACACAAACTGAGGACCAGCTCGGTATGGAAAATCTAGGTCAACCAGCAGAGACTGGTGGGAATGCAAACTTGTGCAACCACTTTGGAAAGCAGTGTCGCAGTTTCTCAGGAAAGTCGGGTTCAACCTACCTTTTGACCCAGCAATACCACTATTGGGAATATACCCAAGAGATGCCCAAATATACAACAAAAGTATATGCTCAACTATTTTCATAGCAGCATTGTTTGTAATTGCCAGAACCTGGAAACAACCTAGATGTCCTTCAATGGAAGAATGGATGAAGAAAGTATGGAATATATACATATTAGAGTACTACTCAGCAGTAAAAAACAATGACTTCTTGAATTTTGCATACAAATGGACAGAAATTGAAAACACTATCCTGAGTGAGGTAAGCCAGACCCAAAAAGAGGAACATGGGATGTACTCACTCATATTTGGTTTCTAGCCATAAATAAAGGACATTGAGAATATAATTCGTGACTCTAGAGAAGCTAAATAAGAAGGTGAACCCAAAGAAAAACATATAAGCATCCCCCTGAATATTAACCTTCATCAGGCGATGAAAGAAGACAGAGACAGAGACCAACATTGGAGCACTGGACTGAAGTCTCACGATCCAAAGGAGGAGCAGAAGGAGAGTGAGCACGAGCAAGGAACTCAGGACCACGAGGGGTGCACCCACACACTGAGGCAATGGGGATGATCTATTGGGAACTCACCAAGGCCAGCTGGCCGGGGACTGAAAAAGCATGGGACAAAACCGGTCTCGCTGAACATAATGGACAATGAGGACTAATGAGAACTGAAGAACTATGGCAATGGGGTCTTGATCCTATTGCATGTAATGGCTTTGTGGGAGCCCAGGTAGTTTGGATGCTCACCTTAATAGACCTGGATGGAGGTGGGTGGTCCTTGGACCTCCCACAGGGCAGAGAAACCTGCTTGCTCTTTGGGCTGAGGAGGAAGGAAGAGTTGATTGGGGGAGGGGGAGGGAATGGGAGGTGGTGGCGGGGAAGAGGCAGAAATCTTTAATAATTAAATTAATTAATAATAAAAATCAGCAAAAAAAAAGAAAAAAATATCAAGCATAATCAATAGAATACAAGAGATGAAGAAAGAATCTCAGATTCTGAGGACACCATAGAGAAAGTAAATGCACTGATCAAAGTAAACAGCAAAGTCAACAAATTCTCATCACAAAACATTCAGGAATTATGGGACACAATAAAAAGACCAAACCTAAGAATAATACATATAGAAAAAGGAGAAGAGTCACAACTCAAAGGCACAGAACATATTTTTAACAAAATTCTGGAAGAAAACTTTCCCAACCTAAAGAAAGATATTCCTTTGAATATTCAAGAAGCATCCAAAACACCAAACAGACTGGATCAAAGAAAAACATCCCCTCACCATATAGTATTCAAAACAAAAATATAGTGATTAAATAAAGAATATTAAGAGCTGCAAAGGAAAAAGGGCAAGTAACTTATAAAGTAATCCGATCAGACTTACAACTGACTTCTCTATGGAAACCATGAAAGCCAGAAGGTCCTGGATAGAGGAACTGCAGAAACTAAGAGACCACGGATGCCAACCCAAACTACTAGACCCAGCCAAGCTACCATTCACTATCAATGGAGAAAAAAAGACATTCCAGGTAAGAACAAATTTAAACAATACATAGCCACAAATCCAGCCCTGCAGAAAGTAATAGAAGAAAAATTATAACCCAAGGAATCCAACATTGCTAACACTGCCTCCAATAACTCAGGCGTCTAGCAACCCTTCAACAGCACAACTCAAAGAAAGGAGACACACAAACTCTACTACCACAAACAATAAGAATAACTGGAGCAAACAACCACTGGTCATTAATATCACTTAATATGAATGGTCTCAATTCACCTATAAAAAGGCACAGACTTAGATGTTGGAGACAATAACAGGATCCAACATTCTGCTGTTTGCAAGAAACACATCTCAACCACAAAGACAGGCACCTACTTAGAGTAAAGGGTTGGGAAAATCTTTTTCAAGCAAATGGTTCTAAAAAAAAGCAGGTGTGGCCATACTAATTTCTAACAAAACAGACTTCAAACTAAAATCAATCAGAAGAGTTCGAGATGGACATGTTATAATCATAACAGGAACAATTCATCAGGGTGAAGTCTCAACTCTGAATATCTATGCTCCTAATTTAAAAGCACCCATGTATCTAAAAGAAATATTACTAAAATTTAAGGCAGACATCAAACCACACACACTAGTAGTAGGAGACTTCAACAAACCTCTCTCACCAAGGGACAGGTCAATCAGACAGAAACCTAATAGAGAATTAAGGGAATTGTTGGAGGTAAAGGCTTAACAGACATCTATAGAACACTCCACCCAAATAGGAAAGAATATACCTTCTTCTCTGCAGCTCATGGAACCTTCTCAAAAATTAACCACATACTCGGAAACAATGGAAAACTCCACAGATACAAAAAAAATCAGTGTCCACCTGTGTCTTATCAGATCACCATTGATTAAAGTTAGAAGGCAACAACAATGCTACCCCAAGAAAGACAACAAACTCATGGAAACTGAACAGTAATCTACTGAACCACACATGGTCAAGGAAGAAATTAAGAAAGAAATTAAAGTCTTCCTTGAATTTAATGAAAATAAAGAGACAACATACTCAAACCTATGGGACACGATGAAAGCAGTGCTAAGAGGAAAGTTCATAGCACTAAGTGCCCACTTAAAGAAAACGGAGAAAGCATACATTGGGGACTTAACAGCACACCGGAAAGCTCTAGAAAAAAAAAGAAACAGACTCGCTCAGGAGGAGTAGAAGACTGGAAATGATCAAACTGAGGGTTGAAATCAACAAAATAGAAACACAAAAAACAGTCCAAAGAATCAATGAAACAAAAAGTTGGTTCTTGGAGAAAATCAACAAGAGAGACAAACCCCTATCCAAACTAATTAAACGACAGAGAGAGAACACGCAAATAAATAATATCATAAATGAAAAGGGGGACATAACCACAGACACAGAGGAAATTCAGAGAATCATTAGATCTCACTACAAAAGCCTATATGCCACAAAACTGGAAAATGCAAAGAAATGGACATTTTTTTAGATAAGTACCACATACCAAAGCTAAACCAAGAACAGGTAAAAGATCTAGAAGACCTGTTAGTCGTGAAGAATTAGAAATTGTTATAAAAAGTAGTTTTTCCTAAAAAAGTCCAGGAGCAGATAACTTCAATGCTGAATTCTACTTGACTTCCAAGAAGAGCAAATACCTATACTCCTTAATGTATTTCACAATATAGAAACAGAAGAGTCATTGCCTAATTCCTTTTATGAATCTACAGTTACTCTGATACCAAAACCACAAAAGACCCAACCAAGAAATAGAATTACAGGCCTACCTCATTCATGAACATTGACGCAAAAATTCTCAATAAAATACTGGCAAACCAAATCCAAGAACACATTAGAAAAATTATCCATTATTATCAAGTAGGCTTCATCCCAGAGATGCAGGGCTGGTTCAACATAAGCCAATCTATCAATGTAATCCACCATATAAATAAACTGAAAGAAAAAAACAATATGATCATTTCATTAGATGCTGAAAAAGCATTCGACAAAATTCAACACCCCTTTATGATAAAGGTCTGGGAGAGATTAGGGATACAAGGTTCATACCTAAATATAATAAAAGCTATTTAAATCAAGCCAACAGCTAACATTAAATTAAATGGAGAAAAACTCAAAGCCATCCCACTAAGATCAGGAACAGGACAAGTATGTCCACTCTCTCCATATCTCTTCAATATAGTGCTAGAAGTTCTAGCAATAGCAATAAGACAACATAAGGGGATCAAGGTGATTTGTATTGGAAAGGAAGAAGTTAAGCATTCATTATTTGCTGATGATATGCTAGTATACATAAGCGACCCCAAAAATTCTACCAAAGAACTCCTACAGCTGATAAATACCTTTAGTAATGTTGCAGGATACAATATCAACTCAAAAAAATCAGTTGCCTTCCTATACACTAAGGATAAAGAAACAGAGAAGGAAATTAGTGAAGCATCACGATTCACGATAGCCACAAATAGCATAAAATATCTTGGGGTAACTCTGACCAAGGATGTGAAAGATCTATTTGACAAGAACTTTAAGTCTTTGAAAAAAAAATGAGGAGGACACCAGAAAATGAAAGGATCGCCCTTGCTCTTGGATTGGGAAGATCAACATAGTAAAAATGACAATTTTACCCAAAGCAATCTTTAGATTCAATGCAATCCCCATCAAAATCCCATCAAAATTCTTCACAGATCTCAAGAAGACAATAATCAACTTCATATGGAAAAGCAAAAAACCCAGGATAGCCAAAACAATCTTATACAATAAAGGACTGTCTGAAGGCATTACCCTCTCTGACTTTAAACTCTATTATAGAGCTATAGTATTGAAAAAAGATAGGTACTGGCATAAAAACAGAGAAGTTGACCAACGAAATCGAATAGAAGACCCTGACTTTAACCCATAAACCTATGAACACCTGATTTTGACAAAGGAGCTAAAAGTATACAATGGAAAAAAGAGAGCATCTTCAACAATTGTGCTGGCAAAACTGGATGTCAATCTGTAGAAGAATGAAAATAGATCCATGTCTATCAACATGCACCAAACTTAAGTCCAAATGGATTAAAGACCTCACTAACAGTCGGAACACACTGAACCTGATAGAAGAGAAAGTGGGAAGTACTCTACAACACACAGGCACAAGAGACCACTTCCTACGTACAACGACAGCAGCACAGACATTAAGGGCATCATTGATTAAATGGGACCTCCTGAGATTGAGAAGCTTCTGTAAAGCAAAGGATACTGTCACTAGACAAAAAGGGAACCCACTGACTGTGAGAAAATCTTCACCAACCCTGCAACTGACAAAGGTCTATTCTACAAAATATATAAAGAACTCAAGAAACTAGACCGTAAAAGGCTAATCAACCCAATCATAAAATGGGGCACTGAGCTGAGCAGAGAATTCCCAACAGAAGAATTTCAAATGGCCAAAAAACACTTAAGGTCATGCTCAACTTCCTTAGCGATCAGGGAAATGAAAATCAAGACAACTTTAAGATACAATCTTACACCTGTCAGATGGCTAAAATCAAAAGCACCAATTATATCCTTTGCTGGAAGGTTGTGGAGAAAGGGGTACACTCATCCATTGGTGGTGGGAATGCAAACTTGTGCAACCACTTTGGAAAGCAGTGTGGTGGTTCCACAGGAAATTCGGGATCAACCTACCTCTGGACCCAGCAATACCACTCTTGGGAATATACCCAAGAGATGCCTTATCATACAACAAAATATATGCTCAACTATGTGCATAGCAGCATTGTTTATAACAACCAGAACCTGGAAACAACCTTGATGCCCTTCAATGGAAGAATGGATGAATAAATATGGAATATATACATATTAGAGTCCTACCCAGCAGTAAAAAACAATGACTTCTTGAATTTTGCATGCAAATGGACAGATATAGAAAACAGTATCCTGAGTGAGTTAAGCCAGCCCCAAAAAGAGGAACATGGGATGTACTCACTCATGTTTGCTTTCTAACCATAAATAAAGGACATCGAGCATAGAATTTGTGATCCTCGAGAAGCTAAATAAGAAGATAAACACAATGAAAAACATATAGGCATCCCCCTGAATATTAACCTTCATCACACGATCAAAGGAGACAGATACAAAGACCCACAGTGGAGCATCAGACTGAAATCTTAAGGTCCAAATCAAGAGCAGAAGGAGAGAGAGCATGAGCAAGGAACTCAGGCCGTGAGGGGTGCACTGAGATAATGGGGATGTTCTATTGGGAACTCACCTAGGCCAGCTGGCCTGGGTCAGAAAAAGCATAGGATAAAACCAGACTCAGTGAACATAGCAGACAATGAGGACAACTGAGAACTCAAGAACAATGGCAATGGGTTTTTGATCCTACTGCACATACTGGCTTTGTGGGAGCCTAGGCAGTTTGGATACTCCTCCTACTAGATGGGATGGAGGTGGATGGTTTTTGGACTTCCCACAGGGCAGGGAACCCTGATTGCTATTAGGGCTGACAAGGGATGGGTACTTGATTGGGGGAGGGAAATGGTAGGTGGTGGTGGGGTGGAGGCAGAAATCTTTAACAAACATATAAATAAATAAATAAGAGATATTTTCTTCATTTTTCTCCGTCTCTGTCCTTCTTGAATCTCAACCAGCCCATTCTTTCATTTCTCCTTGCCTTCCCCTTCTTCCATCTCCATCCTCTTCCTCCCACCTTTCTTCCTCCAATGTTCCCAATTTTTTCGGGTGCTCTTTTCTGTTTCTACTTCCCAGGGCTATCCATGCATGCATCACTTAAGATCCTCCATATTACCTTCTTGTAGACAGATGAGTTTATCCTGCTTATTCCCAGAGTGACTTACTTCTAAAGAGCACACAGAGACTTATATTAATTATGAACTATTTGGCCTATTAGCTCACACTTATTATTGGCTAGCTGTTACATTTAATATTAACCCTTAATTCTTATCTATGTTTAGAAACATGGCTTATTACCTTTTCTCAATAAGTCATTCTCATTATTTTTTTTTCTGCCTATAGCTGATAAGTCACTCTGCCATCCCCTTCCCATATTTCACTTAGTGTAGTAGCCTCAACTATATTACCTGCCTAGTTAGAGGAAAGTCTGTACCTTTCCAGTGACTAATCTTTATAGTCTACAAGAATGTTATCCCACAGTAGTTCCCCTTTTTTCTTTGAAAGAAAGAGCTCTTTTTATTTCATTTGTTTAGCTTTAGTATATATATTGAAGGTAGAAGTTGCAGTCTATAGGTGTGAATGGCCTTAGCCAATGAGAAGGCATATCATGTTAGTCACAAGGAAGTTGAATTTTCATATTTAATGTGTTCCTTTATCTGGAGTTTGGCAGTGATTGGAGAGTTTGAGAGCTTGGCCAAATTTCTGAAATTAAAAGAAAAGCATCCTTTTTGTCTCGAAGTATAGAAGACCAAATTATGAATAGATGGGTTTTGAAATTTCAGTCCTATATATACACTCTATGCATCAGCCTTGAGCCCTCGTCATGCTAACAGCTGATAGTCCTGCACATATTGGTCATCTAAAAATTTTCTAGCAGAATATTTAGAATCATTTGCTTAGACCTAGAATGACTCTGTATCAAATAATTTGTTTCTATGGCTTCTGCTGAATCATGTATATAGTGAGGGAACTCCCAAGTTAGTTTACCTCTGTGCCTCTTATAGTTTGAGGGATTGCCCTGACCTTGTGGAAAAGCGTCTTGATACAGTGTAACTTAGTAGACCAGAATTCCAGGGTAAGGCTCCATATTGCAAAAGTGGCCAGGTTTGAACTCAGTTATCTTGAAGTGTTGGGACATTTTGTTTACTACTGTGGAATAATGCTCTTATATCCTGTATATATTTGTTATTTGTGTTGGTTCAATAAAATGTTCATTGGCCAGAATCCAGGCAGGTAGTATAGGCAGGGTAAACAGACTAGGAGAATCCTGGGAAGAGGAAAATATTCATTCTGCAATCGCCTTCCAGATGTACTGGGTACAAGATGTGAATGCTGCACTGAGTAAGCTACCAAACCACAAGGCTAATCTTAGATAAGACCTATGGGTTAATTTAAGTAATAAGAGCTAGCTAGGCATATGTGTGAGCTACTGGACAAACAAGGTTGTAATTAATGTAGTTTCTGTGTGAAAACTTGGGTCTCCGTGACCAAGTAATGAAAGGGCTATCTGTATCTACAATTTGCTCTTCTTTCTGTATGTATTTCACGATTTCTTTCCATATACCTTTCACCATCTCTCTATCATCTCTATACTCCATCATTTATTTTTCTATACTATCATCTTTTCCTTTATTATCTCTAGTTCATCTCATTGTCTATCATCTCTCTATAATCTCTTTGTCATCTCTTTATCATCTCTATCATCACTCTGTCATCTCATTATCATACCATTTTCTATCATCTCTCTATTGTCTCTATGTCTATCCTCCAGCATTTATTTTTCTTGTCTCTCTTCCATCCCTTTCTCTATCCCATGTATCATCTCTTCTAATTCTCTATCATGGCTCAATCATCACTTCTTCTATCATCACTCTTTCCTCCATGTCTTTTTCTATCATCACTTCCTCTTTCATCTCTTTCTCATCATCTCTTCCTCTATCATTGCATTTACTATCGTATCTTACTATGATAACATTTTCTTTATCATCTCTTTCTGTATTGTCTATTTTCTATCATCAGTTTCTCTAATACCTCTGTCATCACTTACTCTATCATCTTGTTCTCGATCATCTATTATTCATTTCTCAATTACCTCTATCTGCCATCATTTCATTCTCCAGTCTATCTTCTCCTATTCTACCATCTCTCTATCTTCTCTTAATCTATTATTTCTCTGCCATCTCTTTTCTGTCTTCTATTTCTCTACTATGTCTTTCTCTATCATTTCTTCCTCTATCATATTTCCTCCATTATGATTTCCTCTAACACTTCTCTATCATCTGATTCTCTCTCATCTTTTCTTCTATCATCTCTTCCACTATCATCCCGTACTCCACCATCGCATTTTCTAGCATCTCTTCTCTAGCATCTCTTTCTCTATCATATCTTCTTTTATCAACCTTTGCTCTATCATCTCTTGCTCTTTAATCTCTATGTCATCTCTTTCTCTATGACCTCTTCATTATCATCTGTCTTTATCACTTATGTATCATCTCATTCTCTAAGATCTCTATCACATATATCTTTAGCATCTTTTCCTATTTCTCTTGATCTCATTAATGGTAGGCAGAAAATTGCATTGATAAAAATGTATCTCTTGGTATGGTATTATTTTATTTAATTTATTTATTGAAAATTTCTACTTCCCTTCTTCAAATTTCACTCACACTCTGCCATCCCCCTCTCTGTCCTTCTCGAGTCCTCAGAGATAACAGAGTGCCCTACCCAGTGGGAAGTCCGAGGCCCTCCCCACTCCATCCATGTCTAGGAAGGTCTGAATCCAAACAGACTAGGCACGCAAAAATCAGTACATGCAGAAGAATCAAAACCCAGTACCATTATCATTGGCTTCTCAGTCAGTTTTCAGTGTCAGGCACATTCAGAGAATCTTGTTTGATCACATACTCATTCAGTATCAGTCCAGCTGGACTTGCTGAGCTTCTATTATATATGTCCCATAGTCTCTGTGTGTGGAAGCAATTCTTGAGGTCCTAACTCACTTACTCATGTTCTCTCTCCTTATGATCTTCATCTGAACATTGGGAACTAAGTCCAGTGTTCCAATGTGTGTCAGTGTCTCTATCTCCATACATTGCTAGATGAAGGTTCTAAGGTGATATGCAAGATATTTATAAGTAGGGCTATGGAATAAGGCCAGTTCAGGGACACCCTCATCTGCTGCAAGATGAAAGAGCTAGGGACATCTTCCAGGGCACCTGGGACCCCCTCTAGAGCCAAGTCTTTTGCCAAACCTAAAATGGTTCCCTTCCTTGTGATATCTTCTTTTCTGCTCCGATATCCATCCTTCCTCAATCTCATTCATCCCTATTCCAATCCTTCCATTCTCCCTTCTCTCTCCCCACTGCCACCCCCATGATCCCAACTTTCACCTGGCAATCTTGTCTACATCCAGTATCTAGGAGGATAAATATATGTTTTTCTTTGGGTTCTCCTTCTTGTTTTCTTCTGTAGGATCATGAATTATAGGCCCAATGTCTGTTGCTTATGGTTTGAATCCACTTCTGATGGAGTTCATAACTTATTCATCTTTTTGTATCTAGGTTATCTCAGTAAAATGTTTTCTATTTCCATTCTTTGAATGCAAAATTCAAGATGTCATTGTTTTATTGCACTGAGTGCATCTCTAAAGTGAGTATATGCCGCACCTTCTTTATCCATTCTTCTATTGAGGGGCACCTAGGTTGTTTCCAGGTTCTGGCTATAACAAATAGTGCTGGTATGAAAATAGTTGAACAAATGCTTTTGTAGTATGATTGGGTATCTCTGGATATATTCAGCAAAATTGAAATTACTGGATTCCAAGTTTGGTTGACTCCTCTATTATAATGTATCATACATCTCTACTTCTGATCAAGGTATCTATAAGCTGCTTCCATTTTGAGGCTGTTGTCATCATTTGTTGCACATATGTTCAAAGATTGTTTAATATTGTAATATGAAGTAATAGTCTGTACGTTATATATTAAAGCTGTAAGTATTATAGGTTAATATTCACCCATGTTTTCCAAACTCATATTTACACTAATCAGGTTCTTATGATACATAGAGACTGTATTCTGTACAGATAGGTAATCATCAAACACTTAAAGGAACTGCAGAAACTGGGATTTAAATAACTTAGGTTTTTTTGATGTGAGACACAATGGCTCTTTGCAGCACTGATCTATTCCTGAAAGAATGTTGAGCATCAAAGATACTGTACTTGGAGTTTGTACTATTCTTTGTAAAACTGGGCTTTGGTGAAGGAATTGCACTTGTTTGACTGATAAAATGCATGGTGTCTTGACTGGACAAGCAAGATACAAGAAAAATGACTGTCAAACCTTGCCAAAATAGGGTAAGATTGTTTTCAAAATCTTCCTGCCTCTATAAAAGAGCTGTCAGTTACTCTAGGCCTTAGCCAAAGTGGTTTGCTTCAACATTGCAAATGAGACACTGGGTGATTTCCCAGGTAGACATATGTCTTTGTAATCTACTGTACATTTTGGAAACATCTTTAATGCATTTATTGGCTACTCAAGTAATATTCTATCTCAATTCTCAGGCCTTGATGGAGGTTGAAGACTTGATAGTTGTAGATAACTTCCTCTTATGGTCTAGCCAACCCATTTCTAATACAAGACTAAGACTCCTAGGAATAAAATAATCATTGAAACTTTGAGCATATATTTCTTGCTCAATATTGCCTATACTGGATAATCCCTGGGCTCCCTACAGGGGCTCTACTCCCCGCAAACTGCCTCTCTCTTCTTCTCCCATCCAGCTTGCATCCAGAACCCTTCTCCCTTCTGCCTCATTGGGCACATAACACCATCCAGCTCAGTCTGTCTGGTGCCTGGGGCAAATCCTCAGGGTAAGTAGGCAGGCAAGACTTCCTTTGTTTCACTGGCCTGCCTGCCCCAAAAAAGTAGGCGCTTTGTTTACGAACTACCCAACCCGCACGGAGATCTGATCTTGGCACCAAAGATACAGCAATGGGGTGAGTTTGTGACCGGCAGCGGAAGCAGCCCTGGACAGGGAACTCTGAAGTTCCTCATCCCCCACCCTATACTCCCTGGGGTCCCTGCAGGGGCTCTACACCCCGAATACTGCCTCTCTCTTCTTGTCCCACCCAACTTGCAACCAGAACCCTTCTTCCTTCTGCCCTCTTTCCTCTTTGGGCACATAACACCATCCAGCTCAGTCTGTCTGGCACAGGGGGCAAATCCTCAGGGCAAGTAGGCAGGCGAGACTCCTTTGTTTCACTGGCCTACCTGCACCAAGCAAGGTAGGGGCTTTGTTTACGAACTACCCAACCTGCACGAATATCTGATCTGGCCACCAGGAGAGACAGCAGTGGGGTGAGTTTGTGACCGGGGGCGGAAGCAGCCCTGGACAGGGAACTCTGAAGTTCCTCACCCCCCACCCTATACTCCCTGGGCTCCCTTCATGGGCTCTAAACCCCGCATACTGCCTCTCTCTTCTTGTCCCACCCAGCTTGCCTCCAGAACCCTTCTTCCTTCTGCCCCCTTTCCTCTTTGGGCACATAACACCATCCAGCTCAGTCTGTCTGGCACTGGGGGCAAATCTTCAGGGCAAGTAGGCAGACGAGACTTCCTTTGTTTCACTGGCCTGCCTACAACTAGCAAGGTAGGGGCTTTGTTTATGAACTACCCAACCTGCACGGAGATTTGATCTTGGCACCAGGAGAGCCATCAGTGGGAGAGCTAATCTCAGTACCAGGAAAGCCATTTTTGAGCACGGAGATCTGATATTGGTACCACGAGAGACATCATTGGAGCACCAGGAAAGCTATCACTGCAGAGTGCCATCAATGGGAAGGTACATAAGTAGGCAAGGAGACCTGATCCGGTAAAAGAAGACCCATAGGGGAGCATTCGGAGAAAGAGGTGGGCAGGCGACAATGCAAGAATTCACCCAACAATCTGAAAAACTATATGAAACCACCAGAACCCAGCGACCTCACAACAGGAGGACATGAACACCTTAATCATGATGAAGAAGTAGATAAAATTTACTTTATGAAAATGATTGACACCCTTAAACAGCATGTAAAAAATGCCCTTATAGAAATGGATGAGAAGTATAACAGAAAGTTTGAAGAATTGAGTAAATCAGTGAATGACACCCTAGGAAACCAAGGAAAAACAATCAAACAAATAATGGAAACAGTTCAAGACTTAAAAACTGATGTGGAGGCAAAGAAGAAAACACAAACAGAAGGCCAGCTGGACAGGGAAAATCTAGGTAAATGAATAGAGACTACAGAAGTAAGCATAACCAATAGAATACAAGAGATAGAAGAAAGAATCTCAGATTATGAAGATACCATAGAGAAAATAAACACGCTGATCAAAGAAAACAGCAAGGCCAACAATTCTCATCACAAAACATTCAGGAAATATGGGACACAATAAAAAGACCAAACCTAAGAATAATAGGAATAGAAGAAGGAGAAGAATCACAGCTCAATGGTCCAGAAAATATATTTAATAAAATTATAGAAGAAAACTTTCCAAACCTAAAGAAAGATATACCTATGAAGGTTCAGGAAGCATACAGAACACCGAATAGGCTGGATCAAAAACAAACATCCTCTCACCATATAATAATCAAAACACAAAGCAAACAGAATAAAGAAAGAATACTAAGAGCAGCAAAGGAAAAAGACCAAGTTACTTATAAAGGTAAACCTATCAGACTTACACCTGACTTCTCTATGGAAACCATGAAAGCCAGAAGGTCCTGGGTAGATGTACTGCAGAAACTAAGAGACCATGGATGCAAGCCCAGACTACTATACTCAGCCAAGCTTTCATTCACTATAAATGGAGAAAACAAAATTTTCCAGGATAAAAACAAATTTAAACAATACGTAGCCACAAATCCAGCCTTACAGAAAGTAATAGAAGGAAAATCACTAATCAAGGAGTCCAACAATGGCCACAATAACTCAGACATCTAGAGACCCTTTACCAGCACAACTCAAAGAAGGGAAACACAAAAAATCTACTACTAAAAAAGTGACCGGAGTTAACAACCACTGGTCATTAATATCACTTAATGTCAATGGACTCAACACACCTATAAAAAGGCACAGACTATGAGATTGGATATGAAAACAGGATCCAACATTCTGCTGTTTACAAGAAACACACCTCAACCACAAAGACAGGCACCTACTCAGAGTAAAGGGTTGGGATAAGGATTATCAAGTAAATGTACCTGAGAAACAAGCAGGTGTGGCCATACTAAATTCTAACAAAGTTGACTTCAAACTTAAATCAATCAGAAGAGATGGAGAGGGACATTTTCTACTCATAACAGGAACAATTCATCAGGATAAATTCTCAATCCTGAATATCTATGCCCCTAATATAAAAGCACCCACGTACATAAAAGAAACATTGTTAAAACTCAAGGCAGCCATCAAACCACACACATTATTAGTAGGAGACTTTAATACTCCGCTCTCACCAATGGACAGGTCAAATAGACAGAAACCTAACAGAGAAATAAGAGAATTAATGGAGGTAATGAATCAAATGGACTTAACAGACATCTATAGAATATTCCACCCAAATAGGAAAGAATATACTTTCTTCTCTGTAGCTCATGGAACCTTCTCAAAAATCGACGACATACTCGGGAACAAAGCAAACATCGACAGTTACAAAAAACATATCTGTAACCACCTGTATCTTATCAGATCACCATGGATTAAAGGTATAATTCAGCAAAAATGCTACCCCCAGAAAGCCTACAAACTCATGGAAACTGAATAGTCAACTACTGAACCATACCTGGATTAAGGAAGAAATAAGAAAGAAATTAAAGTCTTCCTTGAAGACTATAAAAATAAAGAAACAACATACTCAAACCTATGGGACACTATGAAAGCAGTCCTGAGAGGAAAGTTCATAGCATTAACTGCCCACTTAGAGAAAACAGAGAAAGCACACATTGGAGACTTAACAGCCCACCTGAAAGATCTAGAAAAAAAAGAAGCAGATTCACCTAGAAGGGGTAGAAGACTGGAAATAATCAAACTGGGTGCTGAAATGAACAAAATAGAAGCACAGAAAACAATTGAAAGAATCAATGAATCATAAAGCTGGTTCCTGGAGAAAATCAACAAGATTGATAAACCCCTATCCAACCTAATCAAACGGCAGAGAGAGAATTTGCAAAGTAATAAGATCAGAAATGAAAAGGGGGACATAACCACAGACACAGAGGAAATTCAGAGAATCATTAGATCTTACTACAACAGACTGTATGCCACAACCTGGAAAATGTAAAAGAAATGGACACTTTTTAAGATAAATACCATATACCAAAGTTAAACCAGAACAAGGTGAACAACTTAAATAGACCTGTTAGTCGTGAAGAATTAGAAGCTGTTATCAAAAACCTACCTTCCAAAAAAAGTCCAGGACCAGAAGGATTCAATGCAGAATTCTACCAGAACTTCCAAGAAGACCTAATACCTATACTCCTTAATGTATTTCACAATATAGAAACAGAAGAGTCATTGCCTAATTCCTTTTATGAAGCTACGGTAACTCTGATACCAAAACCACACAAATACCCAACCAAGAAAGAGAATAACAGGCCAATCTCACTCATGAACATTGACACAAAAATCCTCAACAAAATTCTGGCAAACCAAATCCAAGAACACATTAGAAAAATTATCCATTATGATCAAGTAGGCTTCATCACACAGATGATGGGCTGGTTTAACATACGCAAATCTATGAATGTAATCCATCATATAAATAAACTGACAGAAAAAACCATATGATCGTTTCATTAGATGCTGAAAATGCATTTGACAAAATTCAACATCATTTATGATAAAAGTCTTGGAGAGATTATGGATACAAGGGTCATACATAAATTTAATTAAAGCTATATACAGCAAGCTGACAGCTATTATCAAATTAAATGGAGAGAAACTTAAAGCCATCCCACTAAAATCAGGAACACGCCAAGGCTGTCCACTCTCTCCATACCTCTTCAATATAGTTCTTGAAGTTTTAGCAATAGCAATAAGACAACATAAGGGGATAAAGGAGATTCAAATTGGAAAGGAAGAAGTTAAACTTGCATTATTTGCAGATGATATGATAGTGTACATGAGCGACCCCAAAAACTCCTCCAAAGAACTCCTACAGCTGATAAACGCCTTTAGTAATGTGGCAGGATACAAGATCAACTCCAAAAAATCAGTCTCCCTCTTATACACAAAGGATATGGAAGCAGAGAGAGAAATAAGAGAATCATCACCTTTCACGATAGCCACAAAAAGCATAAAATATCTTGGGGCACTCTAACCAAGGAAGTGAAAGATCTATTTTGCAAGAACTTTAAGGCATTGAAGAAAGAAATTGAAGAGGATACCAGAAAATGGAAGGATCTTCCTTGCTCTTGGATTGGGAGGATCAACATAGTAAAAATGGCAATTCTACCAAGGGCAATTTATAGATTCAATGCAATCCCCATTAAAATCCCATCAAAATTCTTCACAGATCTTGAAAGGACAATAATCAACTTTATATGGAGAAACAAAAAACCCAGGATAGCCAAAACAATCTTATACAATAAAGGAACTTCTGGAGGCATTACCATCCCTGACTTCAAACTCTATTACAGAGCTACAGTAATGAAAACAGCGTGGTACTTGCATAAAAACAGAGAAGTCAACCAATGGAAATGTATATAAGACCTGGATTTTAACCCACAAACAGAGGAACAACTGATTTTCGATAAAGGAGCTAAAAGTATACAATGGAAGAAAGAAAGCATCTTCAACAAATGGTGCTGGCACAATTGGATGTCAACCTGTAGAAGAATGAAAATAGACCCATATCTATCATCATACACAAAACTCATGTCCAAGTGGACCAAAGAACTCAATATCAATCTGAACACATTGAACCTGATATAAGAGAAAATGGGAAGTACCCTACAACATATGGGCACAGGAGATCGCTTCCTATGTATAACCCCAGCAGCACAGACATTAAGGGCAACATAAAATAAATGGGACCTCCTGAAACTGAGAAGCTTCTGTAAAGCAAAGGACACTGTCATTAAGACAAAAAGGCAGCCTACTGACTGGGAGAAGATCTTCACCAACCCCGCAACAGACAAAGGTCTGATCTCCAAAATATATAAAGAACACAAGAAACTAGACTTTAAAAGGATAATTAACCCAATTAAAAAATGGGGCACTGAACTGAACAGAGAATTCTCAAGAGAAGAAGGTCAAATGGCCAAAAGATACTTAAGGTCATGCTCAACCTCCTTAGTGATCAGAGAAATGCAAATCAAAACAACTTTGAGATATCATCTTACACCTCTCAGAATGACTAAAATCAAAAACACCAAGGATAACCTTTGCTGGAGAGGTTGTGGAGAAAGGGGTAACCTCATCCATTGCTGGTGGGACTGCAAACTTGTGCAACCACTTTGGAAATCAGTGTGGCGGTTTCTCAGAAAAATTGGGATCAACCTACCCCTGGACCCAGCAATAGCACTCTTGGGAATATACCCAAGAGATGCCCTAGCATATGACAAAAGCATTTGTCCAACTATGTTCATAGCAGCATTATTTGTAATAGCCAGAACCTGGAAGCAACCTAGATGCCCTTCAATAGAAGAATGGATGAAGAAAGTGTGGAATATATATACATTAGTGTACTACTCTGCGGTAAAAAACAATGACTTCTCGAATTTTGCATGCAAATGGATGGAAATAGAAAATACGATCCTGAGTGAGGTAACCCAGACCCAAAAAGAAGATCATGGGATGTACTCACTCATAATTGGTTTCTAGCCATGGATAGGGACCACTGAGTCTATAATTTGTGATCCTAAAGAAGCTAAACAAGAGGGTAAACCCAAGGAAAAACATATAGATATCCTCCCAGCTATGGGAGATAGACAAGATTGATCGGCAAAATATTGGAATCTTGGGGGTGGGGTGGGATGGGGATGAGGGGTAATGGGGAGAGAAAAGTGTGAAGGAGAGGATGAGGGGAACTGGGGGAATCGGGGTGACTGGGGATAAAGCAAGCTGAGATAGGGGAGCAGGGAAACTCATACCTTAGTTAAGGAAGCCACCTAAGGGTTGGCAAGAGACTTGAACTTGGAAGGGCTACCAGATGCCCAGGGCAATGACCCCAGTTAGTTTATTGGGGCACCTGAGGATAGGGAACCTGAAATGAACCTATCCTATAATCATACTGATGAATATCTTGCATATCGCCATAGAACCTTCATCTAGTGATGGATGGAGATAGAGACAGAGACCCACACTGCAGCACCGGACTGAGCTCCCAAGGTTATAATGGGGAGCGAAGGAGAGAGAACATGAACAAGGAAGTCAGGACCATGAGGGGTGCACCCAACCACTGAGACAGTGGGGCCGATCTATTGGGAGCTCACCAAGGCCAGCTGGACTGCTACTGAAAAAACATGGGATAAAACCGGACTCTCTGAATGTGGCAAAAATGAGAGCTGACGAGAGGCCAAGGAGAATGGCACGGGAACTTTCATCTGTCGATGGATCGAGAGAGAGACAGATACCCAATTTGGAGCAACGGTCTGAGCTCTTAAGGTCCAAATGAGGAGCAGAAGGAGGGAGAACATGAGCAAGGAAATCAGGACCACGAGGCGTGCACCCACCCACTGTGACAGTGGAACTGATCTATTGGGAGGTCTCCAAGGCCAGCTGGACTGGGACTGAATAAGCATGGGTCAAAACTGAACTCTCTGAACATGGCGGACAATGAAGGGTGATGAGAAGCCAAGGACAATGGCACTAGGTTTTGATCCTAATACATGAACTGGCTTTGTGGGAGCTTAGCCTGTTTGGATGCTCACCTTCCTGGACCTAGATAGAAGTGGGAGGACCTTGGCCTTCCTGTAGCGCAGGGAATTTGGACTGCTCTTCAGTATCAAGAAGGAGGTGGAATGGTTGGGGGGAGGAGAAGAGGAGTGGGTATAGGGGGAGTGGAGCGGGGGGAGGGGGCAATATGTGGGAGGAGGGGGAGGGAAATGGGAAACGGGGAGCAGTTGGAAATTTTAATTAAAAAAGAATAAAAAAAATGAAAAAAAAGGAGACGCGGATTTTAACCCACAAACCTATGGACAACTGATTTTTGAAAAACGAGCTAAAAGTATACAATGGAAGAAAGAAAGCATCTTCAACAAATTGTGCTGGAACAATTGGATGTCAACCTGTAGAAGAATGAAAATAGACCCATATCTATCACCATGCACAAAACTCAAGTCCAAATGGATCAAAGACCTCAATATCAATCTGAACACACCGAACCTGATAGAAGAGAAAATGGGAAGTACCCTACAACATATGGGCACAGGAGATCGCTTCCTATGTATAACCCCAGCAGCACAGACATTAAGGGCAACATTGAATAAATGGGACCTCCTGAAACTGAGAAGCTTCTGTAAAGCAAAGGACACTGTCATTAAGACAAAAAGGCAGCCTACTGACTGGGAGAAGATCTTCACCAACCCCGCTACAGACAAAGGTCTGATCTCCAAAATATATAAATAACTCAAGAAACTAGACTTTAAAAAGATAATTAACTCAATTAAAAAATGGGGCACTGAACTGAACCGAGAATTCTCAACAGAAGAAGGTCAAATGGCCAAAAGATACTTAAGGTCATGCTCAACCTCCTAGCGATCAGAGAAATGCAAATCAAAACAACTTTGAGATATCATCTTACACCTGTCAGAATGGCTAAAATCAAAAACACCAAGGATAACCTTTGCTGGAGAGGTTGTGGAGAAAGGGGTACCCTCATCCATTGCTGGTGGGACCGCAAACTTGTGCAACCACTTTGGAAATCAGTGTGGCGGTTTCTCAGAAAATTGGTATCAACCTACCCCTGGACCCAGCAATAGCACTCTTGGGAATATACCCAAGAGATGCCCCAGCATATGACAAAAGCATTTGTCCAACTATGTTCATAGAAGCATTATTTGTAATAGCCAGAACCTGGAAACAACCTAGATGCCCTTCAATGGAAGAATGGATGAAGAAAGTGTGGAATATATACACATAAGAGTACTACTCTGCGGTAAAAAAAAAAAATGACTTCTGGAATTTTGCATGCAAATGGATGGAAATAGAAAATACGATCCTGAGTGAGGTAACCCAGACCCAAAAAGTAGATCATGGGATGTACTCACTCATAATTGGTTTCTAGCCATGGATAGGGGCCACTGAGTCTATAATTTGTGATCCTAAAGAAGCTAAACAAGAGGGTAAACCCAAGGAAAAACATATAGATATCCTCCCAGCTATGGGAGATAGACAAGATTGATCGGCAAAATATTGGAATCTTGGGGGTGGGGTGGGATGGGGATGAGGGGTGATGGGGAGAGAAAAGTGTGAAGGAGAGGATGAGGGGAACTGCGGAAAACTGGTGACTGGGGATAAAGCAAGCTGGGATAGGGGAGCAGGGAAACTCATACCTTAGTTAAGGGAGCCACCTAAGGGTTGGCAAGAGACTTGAACTTGGAATGGCTACCAGATGCCCAGGGCAATGACCCCAGTTAGTTCATTGGGGCACCTGAGGATAGGGAACCTGAAATGAACCTATCCTATAATCATACTGATGAATATCTTGCATATCGCCATAAAACCTTCATCTAGTGATGGATGGAGATAGAGACAGAGACCCACACTGCAGCACCGGACTGAGCTCCCAAGGTTATAATGGGGAGCGAAGGAGAGAGAACATGAACAAGGAAGTCAGGACCATGAGGGGTGCACCCAACCACTGAGACAATGGGGCCGATCTATTGGGAGCTCACCAAGGCCAGCTGGACTGCTACTGAAAAAACATGGGATAAAACCGGACTCTGTGAAATTGGCAGAAATGAGAGCTGACGAGAGGCTAAGGAGAATGGCACGGGAACTTTCATCTGGCGATGGATCGAGAGAGAGACAGATACCCAATTTGGAGCAACGGTCTGAGCTCTTAAGGTCCAAATGAGGAGCAGAAGGAGGGAGAACATGAGCAAGGAAATCAGGACCACGAGGCGTGCACCCACCCACTGTGACAGTGGAACTGATCTATTGGGAGGTCTCCAAGGCCAGCTGGACTGGGACTGAATAAGCATGGGTTGAAACTGGACTCTCTGAACATGGTGGACAATGAAGGCTGATGAGAAGCCAAGGACAATGGCACTAGGTTTTGATCCTAATACATGAACTGGCTTTGTGGGAGCTTAGCCTGTTTGGATGCTCACCTTCCTGGACCTAGATAGAAGTGGGAGGACCTTGGTCTTCCTGTAGGGCAGGGAATTTGGACTGCTCTTCAGTATCGAGAGGGAGGGGGAATTGACTGGGGTAGGACAAGAGGAGTGGGGATGGGGGAGGATAGCGGGGGGAGGGGGCAATATGTGGGAGGAGGAGGAGGGAAATGGAAACGGGGGGCAGTAGGAAATTTTAATTAAAAAAGAATTAAAAAATGAGAAAAAAATTGCCTATACTGGCTATAAATCTAACTTTTATACTTCATATTTGTTCTTATTATATGTAGTCCTGTATTGTTTTTGAACATTCTTATTAGGTAAAAGGGGAGGTGATGTGGAAACTCCTTTGGCCAATGGCCTTTGAGAGGCTGGACCTTGTGTGGTGTGACTTTGTGGTTCCAGAAACACTTAGGAGAGCCATTCTGCCTCTTGTGCAAAGCAACAGACTCTCGTCAACCTGGGGAGCTACTGGGAGAAAAAGATTCCAAGAGTGTGGTAAACTTCCATGATTTTTTTCTTACTGAAGAGTTGCTGACAGGAGGAGTTACTGTGGGTAACTCTCCAAGTTATCTCCCTTGCTTATGAGCTAATAATGGTAGTAAGACTGGCAATTCTGTCTTAGGAAAGTATCTTTTAGGTCATATTCTTACTTGGGACAGCTGGCAAATGAAGCTATCATGAGTTTGATGCTCTTCCAGCCCTCCTGTTTCTTTTGAAGTTGTTGGCAACATATGTGGCCTTATGCCTAAGCCAAGAACTTTTTCCCGTTGAAGTGGCCATCGAGGACAGGTGCTCTAGGCCTTAGCTCCTATTGGGGAGCTATTAGCAAAACAGCCATCAGATATGTTTTCCTGGCCTCATCAAACACTGAGTTCTTATTGGAGGAGTGGATGGAGGATGGGGAAGGGAGAAGTTGGCAGGAGTGGAAGGACAGCGGATTAACTTGGGTATGTAACATGAGATTGTCCTAAAAAGAAAAAAAAAGAAAGAAAAAAAACCACTGCCAGAAGAGGCCCAGACATTTATTGGGGAGGTACTGGCAGCTGAATCTGAAATCAAGGATGTGCATTATTCCCTATCACTTTACTTATAGGCTACTGACAGTTGAAGCTGCCATGGAGGATGTGCTTTCCAGGCAATATCTTATATTGCCTAGGCCCACTTGCTTCTGGATAGACTAAGGTAACACCCACAGTGGTATAACTGTTCTGTATCAATTAGCAGTAATAGCCCCATAGACATTCACTTATTCCATTCAGATAGCCACGGTTCCATCTTTCCATATGACTCAAGGTTAATAGCTAGTTTAAAGGTAAAGCAAACTGTGATGAGCAGCAAGTGACAGAAACCCACTGGAAACACTAGGAGCCAAAAGTGGTGATTCTTTGCTGGGGCATGGTGCATCCTGGCATATGAGGAGAAGGAAGGTGTCATATGCAAGCAAGGACTCAGAAGCCCCTAATTCTCATCTCTGCCCTTCCTTCTTTATTGCCTGCATGATGGCTTACATGCCTCATCACTTCCTCTTAGATCAGATTTCAATAAATGACAGATATCACTTGTCATATTAACTGCTGCTTATCTAATATTTAAGAAAGCATTATCTGTGTTTACTTATATTCATCAGGCACTTCAACCTCAAGTCCTGATTGATTATTTCTCCTTGCTGTGCTCTGTTGATCTTTTGATTGCTTTCATGATTCTGAAATATTTCCTTTCTCAAATTTCTCCTCCAGAATTCCCACAATGGTTAGTGTTCTTTCTCAAGACAAACAAATGACATTATTATTATTATTACTATTATTACTATTGTTATTGATGTTACTTTTATTATTGTTGTTGTTTTTCTGTTGTGATTTTATCCTGAAAACTTATCCACAGGGATTCACTGGGGTTCTCAATTGTACAAAGAGACATTTCTAAAAATGATTACTTCAACTCCATGCTTCTAATCATTTTATTATTTGTCTGATTTTGTTCATTGCAGCCAAATTACTGTTTTCCAACTGAGGCCTTAGTCTAAGACACTGTATGTGACCTGTCCCTATTCCATAGCATATTCCCACACTTTGTGTTCAGACTGTGACATGCTTATACAATCCATTCTCTCTTTGTTGAACAACCTCTGGCTGGTATTATTTCATGTCCTTGTTCCAAGTTCTGTTTGTACTTCCAATGGGTCCTTTTAAATATCCAGGCTGTTTCTTCACAAGTGATGGTATCTTTGATCATCAGGATGAGCTGCAGTTGCTTCATTTCAAAGTTGTTTCTTCTGCATCAAGATGCTGACACTTTGCAAATAGCCATTTTCTTAGACTTCCAGTCAGCGGCAGAATCCGTTAACGATTCTTACCTGAGCCAATTAAGGCATATATGGTGGCTGCCAGGTGGTGGGGTTCCAATTTCATGATTCCTTTGCGTTGATGAGTTGGAATGCCACCCCAAAGACCCAGTTTTCTCCTCCACTGTTTTTTTTTAATCAAAGCAGTTGGGATTCAGAAACATTTTCTTCCTAAGATTTAAAATGGCAGCTATTATTGTTTTCTGCGATGTTAAATTGCCCCTGTTGGCAACCAACAAGCCTTCATGCCATCTCATGTTTTCCTTTTGACATTTGTGTTGTTTGAGAACTTAGTTACTCCCTGGATGCATGAGATATTTTAGGCTTCTGCCTTCTGCTTCCCTCTGCCTATCAATCCACCATTTCTCCATGGAGTGCTGTTATCTTCTTCTTCGGGGAATGATATCAGAAGTTAAACCCCAGCACTTGGAATGATGAATACTGAATGAGTCTGATGTTTGCATCTGTGGCCTTTCAGAGAACTAACATCAGGAAAATCCTTTTATATAAACACATGTACTCTCACTACTGTATACACGTGAACACCTACAGGTCAGCACATGAGTTTTCTCACTTGTTTTCCCTGATCTACTTCGTGCTTAGAGTTCCTATTGCATCTCCTTTCCATTTTAAGACTCACTTTTCTAGTGGAAAAGCTGTTGCTCTCATTCCTCACTATCCCAATATGGTTTTATTGCTAAATCACCTGCTAGACTGTAAAAGACACAATCTAAACAGGGCTCAGTGTGTGTGTATAGAGTAAGTTTGAATCTTTATTCTGAGAAGTTATAATCAATGTGTCAGGAAGTTACTTACAGCTACTGTTAGTAGTATTGCGCATTGGAGGCACATTACTCATTCTGCATATCAAGAACTAGGCAGCTGGAGGAATCTTCTCTGTCTTTTCCTGGGTCCTAGAAGCCATGAGACTTTCAATAATGTATTAATTATATATCTTTTAATCTATTAATATCATCTATCTCTTATTATTCATCTATCCATCCAACCTTCCATCTATCCATTTATTCCTCATTTGTTTACCAAATATCTAACACCAGTCTCTCTGTCTATCTATCTTTCTATTTATCTTGTCTTAGTTGTGGTTTCTACTGCTGTGAAGAGATAACATGACCACCATCAGTCTTATAAAGGAGAGCATTTAATTGGGTTCTGACCATTAACATCATGGCAGAATTATTCCAGACTTCAGGGAGACATGGCGCAGGAGAAGGGAAGAGATCTACATCCAGACCCTTGGGGAGCAGGAAGGAAGAATAAGACACTGGACCTATGTTGAGCTTCAGACATCAAAGTGTATCTCTGGTGACACTCTTTCTCCAACAAGGCCACACCTCCCAATAATGTCACTCCCCATAGGATGATAGAGTATCATTTTTATTCAAACCACCACATATCTATTAATCGTTTATATTTGGATGATCAATTATTATTTACCATCACTCTATAATTTATCTGTCATATATGTGTATATTTGTTACTCTATCAGTCATAAATCTATCCATCTATCTACTTAACTACCTATGTTAACTCCTATTTATCACACTTTCAATCTATTAGGTGTATCTATGTATCTATTAGTCTTTCTATGTATTTATCTCTGTATCTCTAAGATATGTATAATTATTCCTCTGTACATGTTTCCTCTATGTTTCTATATTATTCTATTGACGTATCAATCTATCTATCTGTGTATATCTGTATGTTGATTATTATATTAATCAATGTCCATTTATATAATTCTTTCTGTCCATTAATCTATCTATTCTCTATCTATTTTCCATCTATATAACTTTTTATCTATCTACAATCTCTCTATGTGCTTGTCAATTTTCATATCTGTTATTTCCCAGTATTAAGTCATAACCTTTTAAGTTCCCACCATCCACACACTCCCTGTGTTTTGCCCATAAGATTTTGATCAAGAGCTGTCTGTTAACCAAAGCCTCTGACAACACTGGTATTAAATTATTGACCTTAATTCTGCTTGACAAACTACTCTTAGTAGAAGGATTTAACATTTGCTGAACCTAGACTCAGATCTCACACAGTATGCCAAGGAGGTCCAACTGTGATGAGATATTGAAAAATCTCCAGCTGCACCCATTGGGTAGTGTCTACACTATAGGCATTCCTGTGAACGTAAGATGACAATGTTTAAGAGCACTCTAGCTCTGGAGACAAGGAGAGATCTTAGGCTAAATGTCACTGGGTTTTCTGTTTCCTTCTGCTTAAAAAGCCCAGATTCTGCATTCTTGAAAAAAGGGTCCCATATGCATTTGGAATAATTGTTACCCATGGTATTTGTCAGCTTCTTTGTTGCTTTCAACGGACATACAATCTTCTTTCTACTTATCTTACCCAGCCATCTTTTGTGGTATCATTCAATTGAACACTCATGGAAATACACTTCTGAAAGACTGTCTGTCCACGTTAGTGTGAAGTCTAACCCTTCCCAGATCAGGAGATGAGGAGTTATTTCCCCCGACCGATGATTTCCGTGCATCTTCGGCAGTGGATGATAGTGCTGTGATGTTGATCATGGCAATTTCTTTTTCAATTTGCTGAGAGAAGGGAGTGATAGATATACATGGATGATGGTAAGGAGCAGAAATCTAAGCAACTGCAGGAAGAGAGGAAACATGGAAACAGCGACACTGAGAAACATACAACTGGGTTGTGAGTCAGGGACAGCCTTGATTTGCTATAGGATACTTATCCTTGCACTTGAAACTCAAGCTGGTAGAAATGTCAGTGTCTCTTTAACAGCTCCCCTAGGACATAAAGGGATGCAGGAGCTGGCTTCATTCTCCAGAACCCATCATATTCCCTAGTCTCGCTGGAGACTTTTCAGTTCCAAGTGATAAAACACAATTCAAACTGGCTTTAGGGAAAGCCAAAGTTTAGTTAAAGCAAAAATTCATCTAGGCATCAAAAGACAGTGAGTAACCTCAGATGGAACTGGAATGGTGATTAAAAAATCTTGACCAGGATGCAGGTCTTGATTTCTAATTTTTTTTACAGACATTACAATGGACACAATGTTAAGATGTTTTCCCTGGCTGTTTTAAGGTAATTTGAGTTTTTCCAAAGCCTAAAGTGGTCAGTTGAGGTAACTCTAACAAAAATATTATGCCATAAAATGACTGGTCTAGCTAAATGGGGAAGATAGAACATACAGTGTCCAACAGTTTGCCACGGCAAGGCAGGGAAAGCCACCCATGCCTGGATTTGGAGGAGAGTTTCAGGGAGAACTAAAGGGAAGGGGCAGGAAGGTTCATGTGGCAGATGGGGTATACAAGTGCTTATTTATTATCAGTACTCTGTTTAACTTTGTGATATTGTTTTCTTAATTTGAACACCATTGGAATTCTGTAGTCATTGTGCTGTGAATTCAAAAATGAGCAATCACTTTCTATATGAGTCTAAAATTAAGACTAACATACTGAAAAGAGATTTTCTTTGTCAGGGATAAATCAGCTGTGTGTATACAGGCCTGAGTTCAGACTCCAGAGACCTTATTCAAAGCTTTCCAACGTGGTAGTGTGTGCTTGTAATGTCACTGCTTGGGAGGCAGACACTGTGGATTCTGGTACTGACTGGCCAAACTGCATCTTCTATTCAGAAAATCCTAGGTCCCTGTAAGTGATACTGTCTAAATAAGCATGGTAGATGATTTTTGAGGAATGACCACTGAAGTTGTCCTTTGGTCAAATCAAACACATACACACACACACACACACACAGAGTAAAAGCCACCAAATAACCTTCCAAACCACAAAACTGCAGATGTACAAATGTTAATTGGTTAATACGATTGGCATTATTTTTTTTTGTCAATGTCAGTCATTTGTGCAAGATTAGATGATTGAACAGTGCCCCTTCCAATGGGAATAATGAGATTTTAGCTATTGGGTGGCTTAATTATCTTCATTGTGAGGCAGCACCCCACCCAATTTTCTGGAATCTTCCAGCTACCAGGGTCCCATCCCATTTTAAGAACTCCATCTATTAACATCTCCATTAGGTCTCAAAGAGTGTCACTGCTACTGGCTGTTTAATATATTGGAGCTGCTTTGGAGTGGTTGGGAAAAGAAGCCAGCTCATCAGGGGTGTGGTACATTAGTTGAAAAATTTACATTATCGTTATCAGACCTGGAAGTAAGAGGGAGAGCAGAATGAACTATATGAGAAATACAGCAGGTGAACATGACAGGAGCTGTAATGGGAAGAATTTGTTTCCTTTAAAGCATGGAGAAAGACTTGTGAAGACAGACAGCATAAATGGGTGTCAACCTGTAGAAGAAGAAAAATAGATCCATATTGTTCAGCATGCACAAAATGCAACTACAAATGGATTAAAGACCTCAATATTAATCTGACCACATTGAACTTGATAGACGAGAAGTTGAAATGAATCTGCAATACATGGACCCAGGAGACCACTTCCAGTGTAGAACCTGAGTAGCATAGACAATGAGACCAAAAAGGAATAAATGTGACACCTCCTGAAAGTGAGAAGCTTCTGTAATGCAAAAGACATTGTCACTAAGACAAAAAGGCATCCTTTTGAATGTGAAAAGTCTTCACCAGTCCGTAATCAAAATTCTGATCTCCAAATATGTAAAGAAATCCAGAAACTAGACATTAACACTTAAATTACTGCAATTAAAAAGGGGTACTTAACTGAACACAGAATTCTCAACAGAAGACTTTCAAATGGGCAAAAGACAATGTCATGCTTAGCCTTTTTAGCAATCAGGGAAATGCAAATCAGAACATCTCTGCTATACCATGTTACAACTGTCAGAATGGCTAAAACCAAAAACACCAATGATAGACTATGCTGAAAAGGATGTAGAGTAGAGGAACACCCATCCCTTGTTGTCGGGAATGCAGACTAGTGCAACTACTTGGGAAATCAATGTGGCAGTTTTTCATGAAACTGGGAGTCATGCTACCTCAGAACTGAATAATTCCATTCTGTAAGTGCATTGTGCTCTTGAATATAGTTCCCTGCTTGTTTGAAGTAAAAGAGTGACTACTATTTTCAATAGAAAAGATTAAATTTCTTTTTATGAGTGTGAGTTTATCTGCACATTAGTGTGTTCACCATGTGCATTCAGTGCTTGTGTTGGCCAGGGTCAGATGTTCTATAACTGGAGTTACAGATGTTTGTATGGGTGGGAGGAATTGAAACCCGGTCCTCTGGAAGACAAGCAAGTGACCTGAAATGCTGAGCCATCTCTCTCATGCAAGAATGATAGTTCCCTTTCAGGGGAAGGCCTAATTACTAACAGGCCTAACCACCAAAACCTGTGGAGGATATTTTGTAGTCCTAACAGGAGTCCAGGTGGTGGGTGACTCACTCAGTCGCCCTCCCTCCCCTTCTCACTCTTGTCACCTGCTTGCTATCTTGTGCCCTTTTCTCTCTTGCTTAGGACACGGAACTCTTGAACAACACCAATCTCCCTGGAAACGTCATAGGGTTCAAGAAGAAAATTCTGTGTTGGATGTCTTGGAGTATCTGGAATGCTGCTGGCCTGATAAGGATTTTGTGAAGGTACCAGAGAAACACTCATGCTCTGGTGTTTCATTCTCTCTGTCTTTAAATCTCCAATAATGTTTTCTTTCTTTTTCTCTCCCTTCACCTTCACCATGTTCACACTTCTCTCTCATGCATGTTCTGTCTGAATGTCTGTCATTTGAAGCAATGGAGATGACCTTACAGAAGAGGAGATTATTGTCAACAAAGAAGCTTTTGTTTCCTTTGCTGGTTTTTGGTCTCAACAAATGATCTCTTCCCTTTTTCCCCTTCTTCCTTCCTCTCTGTCTTTCTCATAAGAGGGCTGCTTCCTTACCTTGGCAATCGATACATCATTGCAGGTTTTACCAACTGGCAATGCCTAGTTGAATTATTTACTGAGTAGTCTTTCTTTATGTACCCTACTTTCCTGCAGCAGTTGTCTGCATTATCAAGATGAAGTCTCATACCATTAAAGCCTCCTTTACCTTGGCTTAAAAACTAATTTGGGGTCAATATAAGGTAATAAAACAAACAAGCTTGATGCGTTAAAATTTTATTAATATACATTAAAGTAAAAGCTATTAAAATAACAATAAAGTGCCTCATCATGCACATCCTGGCTTAATTTGAATACCAGTAAAGGAACACCCAGCTTGTAGTTGAGATATCTTTACATGGGATACTTCTCCCGAATTCTCTTTATTAGTGATCGATGAATATTTTGGCTCCAAATTTTTTCGGAACCTTATGGATGGTTCATTGTCCTTACTTTTTGTCAGAAAGATTTAAGATTAGTATTTATGTTGTCCCCACTGTTTTTTGCATATTGGTTGCTCATTGCTCTTCTAACAGAATCCACAGAGAAAAAGGATTCTAAATTTGAATCAATCAGAGAGCTCCCAGTTCCAATTGGCTCAGATAGTGTAGGAAAATGAAATTCACCCAAATATCCTGCTGTTCACATCTCATCTGCTTCTTTTGAGAGGTGAAAGGAGACCTGGTCTTATGCTTTTCCAACTTACATTATGCATCTGTTTATGTGGAGGTCAGAAGGCAGCTTTTTCTCTCCCTTCACCACCAACATGTTCACACTTTTCTCTCTTGCATGTTCTGTCTGAATGTCTGTCATTTGAAGGAATGGAAATGCCCTTACAGAAGAGGAGATTATTGTCAACAAAGAAGCTTTTGTTTCCTTTGCTGGTTTTTTGTCTCAACGGATGATCTGTTCCCTTTTCCCTCTTCTTCCATCCTCTCTGTCTTTCTCTTAAGTGGGCTGCTTCCTTTATTTTGGCAACCGATACATCATTGCAGGTTTTACCCACTGGCGATGCCTAGTTGAATTATTTACTGAGTCGGCTTTCTTTATGTACCCTACTTTCCTGCAGCAGCTGTCTGCATTATCTGGATGAAGACTCATACCATTAAACCCTCTTTACTTTGGCTTAAAAACTAATTTGGGGTCAATGTAAGATAGTAAAACACATGAGCTTGATGATTTAAAATTTTATTAATATACATTAAAGTAAAAGACTATTAAAATAAAAAGTCTCATCATGCACGTCCTGGCTTAATTTGAATACCCGCAAAGTAACACCCATATTGCATTTGAGATATCTGGACATGGGATACTTCTACCCAATTCTCTTCATTTGTGATCAATATTTTGACTCCAATTTCTTTCAGAAACTTCTGGAAGTTTCATTGTTCTTACTTTCTGTCAAAAATCTTTAAAATTAGTATTTATGTTGCCCCCCTTTTCTTTGCATATTGGTTGCTCATTGCTCTTCTTACAGAAACTGCAGAGAAAACAGGTTCTAAATTTGAATCAATCAGAGAGCTCCCAGTTCCAATTGGCTCAGATAGTGTAGGAAATTTAAATTCACCCACAGATCCTGCTCTTCACATCTCATCTGCTTCAGTTGAGAGGTGAAATGAGACCTGGTCTTAGGCTTTTCCAACTTACATTATTCATCTGTTAATGTGGAGGTTACAAGACAGTGTTCTTCCTTCCACTCTCTGGGTCTTTGTTTCCTGGGTCTGGGCTGGTTTAATACTTATAATATGGCCTTGCCTTAGAACTCCTGGCAATCCTTGTGCTCATTAGGTATAACAAATTAAACAAAGTAAGGGCTTCCATATTAGGAGTCAAGAAAAACCTGAGTTTAGGAGATAGGTACATATGAGACAGACTGACAATGCATATCTTCACACATGAAAACACACATACAAACACACACACTCAGCCTTATATTTGAGACAGGTTATCTCATTGAACCAGATGGTTACTGATTTTTCCAGAACAGGTGGTCTAATTGGTGTATAAGTATGGATATGGTTGACTCTAGATCAAAGAGAGGTATGTGTATGTGTGCCTTCATACATATGGAAGCTGTTTCATTCTTCGTGTGTGTGTATATATGTGTGTGTGTATTCATGAATGTGAGTGCAAGTGGGCATTGCCACAGTAAGCATGTGGGCTTGAGGAGAGAGGAGGACAACCCAGGATATCAGTAGTTGCCTTCCATTTTGTTTGATATGGTGTCTTTATTGTTTTTGTTGCTTATTCAAGGCTAGTTGACTAGCTAGCTTCTGAAGAGTCTCCTGTCTCCACATCCCAATTGGTCTTAAGAGAACTGGACTTGCAGATACTTGTACACATCCTGATTTTAAGTAGATTCTGAGAATTCAGTCACAGTGCCTTTCACTTTCATGGCAAGTATTTTGCCTACTGTGCCAACTTCCTGGCACATGAGTTACTTATTGTTACTATTATTTAATTCAGTAACATTTCTATTAGCCATAGTTTTCTAGAGTAACAGAACTTATAGAAAAA
The DNA here is from genome assembly GCF_950005125.1 of Chionomys nivalis. Taxonomy (NCBI): domain Eukaryota; kingdom Metazoa; phylum Chordata; class Mammalia; order Rodentia; family Cricetidae; genus Chionomys; species Chionomys nivalis. The sequence continues at coordinate 900,169 of NW_026646888.1, read as the reverse complement.
GTTTTAACACAATGGTTTACAGGTTGTGGCCTTGTTAATCCCTCTATGAAAAAAATGTCCAAAAGCAAAGTAGGTATTCAGTCCGAGACTCTGAATGTGTCAGCTAGTCTTTGGTACACACCATAATTATAAAGAATTCTGTGTTAATGCTGGTGAGGGAATAGCCTTGCCTTTGAGAGCAAGCAGGCAGAGAAAGTGGTTCCTCCTACCATCTCCTTTATATAAGCTGCCAGAAGATGGTGTGGCCCAGACAAAAATGCCTCTTCCTACCTCAAAAGAGTCCTATCTCAAAGATCCAGATTAGGAGTGTGTCTTACCACTTCAAAATTGAAATTAAGAAGAAATACTCTTCCATAAATATGCCCAGTCATTAAAATACTTATTAACTCTAGATGTAGTCAAGTTGACAACTAAGAATAGCCATCCCATCATTATGAATATATTGTCTATTCATATAGAAATCTGTATTTCTACCTCATAAAATCCTCCAAGGTTGTATGGCCACAGATCTACTTCACTTCCTATGAGACTTTTCTTAAGTCGGGCAGAGATGCCCCTTCATTGGAATGTCAATCCTGTTCACTGCAATCTACACCACCAGTTTAACTCCTTGTAGGGGTGCAGGGATGTCACATTTACATGCTGATTTTCTGGTTTAGATTTTGCAGGAATATAGAAAGGTTATTATTCAGGGCCCCTCTTTTATAAAATAATGGGACACATACTACAGTTCATCCCATCACTCTGGTGGCAAAGTCTGTCTATGTAAAATCTGAAAGCGGCATTTGGAAGTGTGTGACTTAGCAATGATGTGAAGGGATGGAGGATTCTGGAAATCCAATCACAGAAGGAAATATTGAGTAAGGTAGGTGGCCAACTGGCCAGTCAACTCCAGAGGAATAAAATGTCATTGTATCAGGGGCCATCATAATGCTCTTCACATCTGTCAAGGACCAATGTGGGGTAGATGCAGTGTGAATTTGCCTTTCAGCTCCTCAGAGTGTGGGTTCATTCTCAGTGGAAAGAAAAGTATGGTCATGCACTGAGTTCCTTGGTTAAGATTTTAGACTTTGGCAATGAATTCAGATCTTGATTCCATCCTTCCTTTCTGTTGGAACTTTGTTAGACTGTGTAACATGTCTGAGCCTAACTTTCTTATGTCTTAGGAAGAGAGGAGACAGGATTCAAAAGGCCAAATGAGATAGTGGACAGGGTTCTTATAGAAAGATTTCTTCTAATGTCATTGTGTGAGGCAGGCCAAAGTGATGGAGGAGGGCTGTATGTCTATAGGTTTATAAAGAAACTGCCTTGGCACTTTTGATAGGACAGCAGATTAGATAGGCAGAATAAAGAGAAGAGAATGCTGGGAGAAAGAAGCCGAGTAAGACAGACACCATGCCACTCCTCTCTGAGACAGAAGCAGCTTAAGAATCTCCCTGGTAAGCCAGCAGCTCATGGTGCTATACAGATTATTTGAAATGGCTTAATCAAGATGTGAGAATTAGCTAATAAGAGGCTAGAAATAATGGGTCAAGCAGTATTTAAAAGAATACAGTTTCTGTAAAATTATTTCTGGAAAAGCTAGCCAGAGCTGGAGACAGGTGGCAGGATGCAGCCTGCCATTCCTATAACACCAAAGAGCAGTCAAAGTTAAGCTCAAAGCTCTGCCACTGAAATGTGTATAATATAAATTGGAAACACAGTTGTTTAAAAAGATGAGTGTAACATTTTATGGAAATGTGTATGCATGCATGCAGAGGCCAGAATTAACCGTGGGTGTCTTCCTTAGTTACTCTCTGTCATGTTTAAGATACATCATTTCTTTGAACCTGGAGCTGACCAATTCCCCTTGACCAAAGAGTGAGACTCAGAGACACAGGTGTGGCTGTCTCCTCAGAACTGAGTGATGGGTTTATATCTTTAATTCTGAGATTCTTGCACAAGTTGAAGGGATCAAATTTATGTTCTTCATTTGTATGGAAAGCACCTTACTGACTGAGCCATGGCTGAAGAACAAGACAGTTGGTTAAAAAGTATTGAGCTCTGAGTTAATATTCTGAATCAGAAAAGGGAATGGTATGACTTTAAAAGAAATGTTGGGGAGATTGAGATGAGAGACATTCAAACATGAATGCCTTTGCTTCCTCCCCTCAAGACTCCTGGTGGATGTGTCCAGAGGGCTACTGAATTATCACAGCATGGGGAAACAGCGAACTGTGAAGTCTGTTTGGGCTCAGGTCTTGATATCAAATTTAGGGTGTAAATATATAAAAGTGTACATCCAGAGTAGCATGCTATGGTTGGTCTATCCCAGTAGTATATTGCATTTCAAAGCAGATGTTAATTTCTGCTCATTTTAGAGGGGCATGACAGCAGATGCTCAAGGCAGAGGTGCATTGTTATAGGTGCTTAAGGCAAAGAAATATTGCTCCAGATGCTCAAGGCAGAGATACATCATTTTAGATGCTTAAAGCAGAGATTCATTACATGGGATTGAAATGGCATTCCATCTCCTGAGCTTTGACTGCCAGGATTTGTGGCTCATTAACCTTTAAAAATGCTTTCATTATCGTCCTGGAATTGGGAAATTGGGTTCTTCATTTTCAGTTACCACCTTTGTCTCATCACTGCCTATATTTCGCTTAGTCTCAGTTTTTCTACTTTCTGATTAGGAAAGCCATCTTTTGCAGTCTTAGCTTCTTCCAGAATGTAACTGAATATATTCTCTGGAACTCTGCAACTCCCCATGGTGTTACATGTCTTAGCTTTGGTGTTACGTCCTCAGCCTCCATTGATGCTCAGAATTCTTCATCTGTTTCTTGTTGCTGCCAATGTGATTGTGGCCATGTATGTCATATCTCAAGCTGGATGTTCTATCTGTTTTTATTATTCCTGCAAGTGGTTCAATGCACTGTACCTGAGATAGAGACTCCTCTCGGGGAGAAGACGAGCAAAGAGGATATTTTGATGCCCTGGTATTACAACGCCAGATGAGATGCTTCCCCAAGCAGCAAGCATCCTGTTCATATGATCAGAAGAAAGGCAGATGTGACAGTGTAGACTGACATCATAACATCCTGGAAGATGCATTTTTTTCCCAATTATGTTAGTTTTGAATCTTCCCCAAGGGTCTTTCATAAGCCGTTTGTTACATCAGTGAGACTTTTTGTTGAGACTCTAGGGAGATATGCCTCCTTCTGACAATGGTGAGGATAACTCCCGGGAAAAAGGTCATCTGTGCCACACTCTTGCTGGCCCTCTCAGAGTAGAAACTGCCAATGCTTGGGCTAGCTGCTTGGAGATTTTGTGGCCTAGACAGGAGTAGTGACTATGGAAAACGCTGTGGCTGTTTCATTCTTAGCTCAGGTCTCCTCTTCCATTTTGAAATCCTACAGGGTAGTGCTCTCATACTCCCTCTCCTTTTCTTTTATCTCTCCTGTGTGAACCCATAATTTTACTTTCTTATCTGACTCTGACCCTTCCATCTCCACATATAAAGTTCTTTAATGCCAATATGTAGTTTTGGTTGATAGATTCTATACTGCAGGAAAGCTACTTAGATAGGAAGCAAACAACTCAAATTAGCTATAGAGAGTTTGATAACCTGAGCATATTCACAAGGCAACGTCCTCCAAACAGTATATTGGCAGTAAATATATAACCAAGCAATCATCACAGACAAATAGAGATGCTTAGATGAGGCTCAGATCAACTGAGCCAAAGATTTAAAAAAACACTCTTCAGATCACTGATCTGCCTCAAGGCTGCACAGTGAATTTCAGGTTCTCAGCCTTACTGAACTATTAACCATGCTGGGGTGGGCTTTGTTGAACCAACTGCTATTGAGTCATTTCTACTGTAAGTGCTCGCTCACCAATTTTCCTGTAAGTAACCCGAAAATTATTCTTTGGTTCACCTAGTTAGACTTTGTCTATTGTTAGTTCCATATCTCTTGTGTGTAGCCAATTTATTCATACAACATAGGTTTTACCCAGACAAGCCATCTCAGGATAGTCAATGAATCTGCAATACCCTTTGTTGGTGGAGGCCACTCTTTAGTTAGTTTTCCGACCACCTTGACTTAAAATAATCACATAAAACCTATATTATTCACAACACTGTTTGGCCAATAGCTTAAACATATTTCTAGTTTCCTCCCTTATTCTAAACAAACCCATTTGCATTTAACTGTATCACCAGTAGTTCATGTCTTACCAACAAATTTTTGGCAACTCCAGAGAAGGTGTTCTTCCATGGTGGTGTCTATGTGGCTTCTCACTGACCCTACCCTGTTTCTCCTATCATTGTTTACTTTTACCACCTAGGTCTATTCTGCTAAGCTACTGTCTGAAACAACATTATTCATTAACCAATAAAAGCAAACATAGACAGAAGGACTTCCCAAACCAACTCTTTGTCCAATGTATTAATTCCAAGGACTGGTATAAAATTTTCTAATAAAACAAATACTTGAAAGGGGTTGATGTTTATTCTCAGGATCTGGAATAAATGTGTTGGTGGGGACCTTACTTCATCAAGATGTGCTAGGAAAGTTGGCTTTTGATATTCCTCAGTATGTATCAGTTCTCTTACTGTCTCCACTGTTTTGTGAGCACACCACTGTTTTCCTGTGTCTCTTTTGATACAGAGGTTTGCCATTGAATTTAAAGACCATCTTATCCTAAGATGACACATTTTTGTGAATCTTAAGCTTCTATTTGCAAAGTAATATTTTTAAATTATGATCCCTCTCAGTGGGGCCTAAAATTTGGATATATCACTTTTATGGTGTGGTTTCCTGCTGTACTGTGTATTTACAAATTCTCAGGATTAAGACTGTGTTACTTGGCAGGAGTCACTACATTTTAGGTGACCCTGTGTGATTGGTTTTTCCTTTGTTAAATAGAATCTTTAATGATCTTGAGAGAAAGGAAATGAAATGCTATTTCAATATGTTAAATATTCTTTCATCCTTGGGCATCTGTCCTTCTGAGGGTTGTTTTTGTTTTAATCTCATGTATGTACTTACAAAATGTAATGGTTTCATTCCATCTGCTATGCAAAACATTGTGGCAAATAAACAAGCAAGCAAAAAGCATCAACACAAAAACGACTTAAGGGAGAGAAAGTTTTATTTTGCCCAGCATTTCAGAGGGATTGTTTCAATAGCTATTGAAATGGCAGAGCAACAGGAGTCTGAGGCTTGCTGGCCACATTGCATTAACAATTAAGAAGCAGAGAGAGATCAGGAAGTCGGGTGATTCTATAGATTCTTAGAGCCTATCTTCAGTGTCCACTTCCTCCAGCAATTCTCTGCCTCCTAAAGGTCGGCAACCACTTCAAAGAGCACCACCTGTTTGGGAAAAAATGTTCAAATATGGGAGCTTATGGGGGACATTTCTCACTCAAACCACAACATGTTCTATGCCAATAGATTCCAGAACTAACCAGTAAAAACTATTATCACCCATGATGGGCAGCTTGTTATACTCAGGGGGAGATAAATATAAATGCATGCACAACTTGAAAATGGCTCCTGTAACTTTAGGCTGTCATAATTACATGCATAACCAATAGGTATCAGGTCGGTTCATAATAATGCAACCTTGAAAGTCTAATCAATCTTAATATTTTAAAGTCTATTTAATATTTTATTAAAATATAATATTTTAAAGTCTAACCACAATCAAGGATCCTGCTTTGGAAGAAGCTGGTTTGTGGGAGAGAAGAGGCAACGATGTGAATAACACAGAAAAGGAGAAAGTGTTCTCTTGCTTGATGAGCTGTTTGAGGAGCTGGTCATTGAAACTCCATGGGAAATGAGAGCAAGACCCACAGTAACAGCTTTATTGTGTCAGTGTGTGCAACCACAGTAGGCTGTGTGATCAAAGTCACCCTAAGTGTTGGGCTTCCAGAGTAGATTAAATGGAAGGCTAGTGTGTTCTGAGAGGGCTCCTCAGGGAGACACATGAGTTGACATCAGCCCTCAAGAAATGTTAACAGGCCAGGTGTAAGAGACAGGGAGAGGGCTATTTGAAAGAAAAAGGATGAATTCTGGAATGAGCAACTATTATTCTCATTATTGTTTCACATCACAGAAACCCAAATCCACCACCTGCCTCTTTCAATTTGACTTGAAAGAACATGGAGAGAGTATTTAAAAAATCAGAGATTTAAAGCCATTTCTTTTCCTCTTGCAATGTACAATGCTTCACACAAAAAATATTCTATATAAAAAAGCCCCACTCTTTGTCTATCTTTGGGCACAAATTTCCTTCCTGCCCCACATTGCCAGGAGCCATACAGGTAAGAACAATTTGTCAGGCAGTTTGGCTCTTGCTGTTCCTGAATTCTGTCCTTCTTTTTGCTGGTAATTTGGATGTTTATTGTTTCATTTTGTGTTGGAGATCTGTGATATATTGGTCAGGCATACACACTGCTGTATTCTCAATCTTTTGTTCTGTAAACTTCATTACAATTCCAATATCAATCCGAGCATTTGTTCCTTTTCGTCTTTGACATTTCTAATTAAGAAATAAGAATCCTGGAACTACTTCTGCATATATCTGGGCAATCTTGGAGTGAGCCAGCTCAAACCTACATTCCTCTGGATTCTCCCAGGAGCTGTGCACCTGCACTTCCTTCCCGACCATTTTATGATTTGAACACCTGTTGCTCTCCTTCTCTTTACAGAGACGTGGGCAGATCTGTTTGCTGGTACCCATGACTTCCAGAGATACGTTATTGTCTCCTAGACATGTGCTCCCTGGGCATTCCATGATATCAAATGTTTTTTTTTTTATTTGACCTAAGTGTAATTTGATTGTAGGTGGAGATATCAGCTATATTGGTATGAATTGAAACAAGCTGCCAAGTTGAACTAAGTCACACACATGTAAGATTCAGTCCCAAGTAGGAGTGTATCTAGGGAGAGGTTATATGTGACAAGGATATATATGACACAAGAGGGTCAACCTCTGCCAGACGTGTCCTAAAAATTTTCAGAGCAGTAATGGATGTCCATGAGGGGTAAATATTTTAATGAAAATTGGATAGGATTTTTTTATATTATAGGTGTTTTACCAATATATTGATTTATCAAAATTACGCATCATCCCTATCACATTAGGCTTTAACTGCCAACCTGACCCAACTTAGAAGCAGATAAGAGTCTCAGTTGAGGAATTGCCTCATCAGGTGGGTCTGTAAGCATGACTGTTAGTCAAGTGTTAATGAAGCCCAGTCCACTGTGGGTAGCATCATTCCCTTGGAAGTGGTCATGTGCTGTGTATGAAACCTAGCTGAGTTTGAGGCTGCAAGCAAGTTAGCAAGTGGCATCCACTACAATTGTGCTGCAGGGACTGCCGAAATTTTAAAGTTATAAATTAAACAACACACACAGCTTGGGTCTATATTGGAGTCAACAGTCGAGGGAGAGTCAAGTGTAAATGTAGGCTGTTTGGTATAGAAGAGAGACAGGTATTTGACTCTTCACTTTAGACCTGTCTTGCTGAAACTTTAGAATGTATCAGGGACATTAAAATGGAAATAACTGAAGTGCTTTTCGTTGGTAGTGTCTCTCTGCTGAGCTTAACTGACTATTCTTAAATACAGAGAGTTTTGTCTGGTCTTGGAGTAAGCATATCGCTTCCTTCATCTGTCCTACATAAGAGGGAAGGGTCAGAAGTTTGTGCCAGACCCAAAAAGCGCCTAGTTGACAACTGGTATCAGAGGCCCCTGGAGGAGGGTATAATTCACCCAGTGATGAATTTTCTACCCCTGTGGCTGACTTGGTGGACAGTATGTTCTTTAAGATTTTGTTGAAGGCAAAAACTTCAATATCATCTAAGAGTAAAACCCAAAGAGACATAGGAATGTTGCTGCTCTCCCTTAATTCACTTGCTTCTCTTGCAGATAAAGAACACTCCAGAATGTAGGTGGTATCTATAACGGTGTGTCTGTGTTAGCTAAGCATAACACATTGGAGTTTTACAACTCTTGAGGCACCAGCTTACAAAAAATGCCTGCAGGATACTGTGGGGTTAACACAGGACTCAAGGAAATTCTTAGGGAACTGGGTTTCCGGCCATCTCCAATGTCTACTTTCTTCCAGCACCCTCAATTAGGCAGGGGCTTTCGTATCAGCTACAGCTGAAATTTCTTCTGACTCTAAAAATTTCACAGTATCTAGGACAAACTTTTCCATCTGACATCTCTTTGGAATATAAGATGAGTTCCCTGAGGGCCATAGATATGTCTCAATTTTCACCTCCCAGTCCCAGAAGTTTCAATGGTACCTTACAAATTCAGGGCTCTCAGTAAGTGTTAAAGGGATGAATAAGGTTTTGGCATATCCAAAGACAGCAGAAAGGTCCTGAGGGAATGAAGCATGGCCAGGTGTTTCCTTAGATCTGCTGTTTTTCTCCATGCTTTTCTCCTGAAAGTTCATGGAAGGAAATATGACTGTAAGTCTGTGTTTGATGTCAGGCAGGTGTGAAAGAATGCTGGCTTATTGAGCTTGTGAGCACTTTTCCCTTAGATGAAGGGTGTGTGATGAGGTGGGGATCATGCTAACTATCTTCTCAGTTAATCTGGGTCACCTATCAACATTAGTGTCCTGTGCAAGTGTTCTATGGACAGATCCCAGTGTGGTCTGATGAGGAATGCTAAAGGTACTGAAATAAAATGTCATGGCCTGGGAAGACAGACATTCTTTGAAGTCCTTTGTAAGAGGTTTATAAAAGACCCCAATTACCATTTCCTGGGGTACTGTGGGATCAAGCAGAGACTTAGGCACTCTTTGACTTTTATTCATTTTGTGTGTGGTTTACTTACAGCGTATATGTGTGTATGCATGTTTCCTCATGTGTGTGGGTTCACATGCATGTATGTGTGAACATGAATTAAGCAGCACAGTGATCAATGTTGGGAGTCAAGCTCAGTAATTCTCTAACCGCAGTCATTCAAGCAGAACTTGTTAAACAAATATATCCATTGACAGTGAGGCCAGACTCTTTAGCCAGAACACCAAGTGGGTTTCTGGGGGATCAGACCTTTGATGCTAATACTATACCAAGCAGCCATCACCACAACATCCTAGGCACCAACTTTACATGAGATAAGGAGTAGCATTTATTGTGCACCCAGATGCTTCATGCATATCAATTCCTGCAGTATTTCAAACCTCTTGGGGCTTGCCTCATAAACTCCACATCCTTCGGATGTGAAAACCATGTAGACCAACAAAGAGGTAGGACTCAGGCAGGGACTTGAGCCTTAGAGCTCTGATCACTATATTCAAAAGAGTTCCCTAATTTCTCAGTTAATGTAGCCCCTGCAATGGCTTGTGGCAGTGACTCCACTCTCTCCTTACCTCTTCAATATAGTGCATGAAGTTCTAGCAATAGCAATAAGACAACATAAGGAGATCAAGTGGATTCAAATTGGAAAGGAAGAAGTTAAACTTTCATTATTTGCTGATGATATGATAGTATACATAAGTGACCCCAAAACTGTACCAAAGAACTTCAACAACTGATAAAGACGTTTAGTGATATGGCAGGATTTAAGATTAACTCAAAAAAATCACTTGCCCTCCTATACACTAAGATAAGTATGCAGAGATGGAATTCACAGAAGCATCACCCTTCATGATAGCCACAAATAGCATAAAATATCTTGGGGTAACTCTGACCAAGGAAGTCAAAGTTGTATTTGAAAACATCTCTAAGACTTTTAAGAAGGAAATTCAAGAGGATACCAGAAAATGGAAGGATCTCCCTTGCTCTTGGTTTGGGAGGATCAACATAATAAAAATGGCAATTCTCCCAAAAGAAATCTATAGATTCAGTGCAATCCCCATTAAAATCACATCAAAATTCTTCATATAACTTGAGAGGAAAGTAATCAACTTTATATGTAAAAACGAAAAACCCAGGATAGCCAAAGCAATTTTTAAAATTTATTTATTTATTAAAGATTTCTGCCTCCTCCCATCACCGCCTACCATTTCCCTCACCTACCCCCCAAAAATTCCACATCTCTCCTCAGCACTAAGAACAATCAGGGTTCCCTGCCCTTTGGGAAGTCCAAGGTTCACCAACCTACATCCAGGTCTAGTAAGGTGTGCATCCAAATGGCCTAGACTCCCACAAAGCCAGTACGTGATGTACGATCAAAAACCCTTTGCCATTGTTCTTGCGTTCTCAGTCGTCCTCATTGTCCACTATTTTCAGGGAGTCCTGTTTTATCCCATGCTTTTACAGAACCATGCCATCTGGAGTTGCTGAGATTCTGATAGACCATCCCCATTGCATCAGTGTGTGGGTACACCCCTTGCGGTCCTGAGTTCCTTGCTCGTGCTCTTTTCTCTTTTGCTCCTGATTTGGACCTTGAAATTTCAGTCCAGTGCTCCAATGTGGGTTCTGTCTCTGTCTTATTTCATCGCCTAATGGAGGCTAATATTCAGGATGATGCCTATATGTTTTTCTTTTTTTTTTACTTATTTATTTATTTTTATTCTTTTTTAATTAAAATTTCCACCTGCTCCCCATTTCCCAATTCCCTCCCCTCCTCCCAAATATTGCCCTCCCCCCACTTCCCTCCCCCTATCTCCACTCCTCTTCTCCTCCCCCCACTCCATTCCCCCTCCCTCTCGATACTGAAGAGCAGTCCAAATTCCCTGCCCTGCGGGAAGACCAAGGTCCTTCTATCTATGTCCAGAAAGGTGAGCGTCCAAACAGGCTAAGCTCCCACAAAGCCAGTTCATGTATTAGGATCGAAACCTAGTGCCATTGTCCTTGGATTCTCATCAGTCTTCATTGACCGCCATGCTCAGAGAGTCCGGAATCAACCCATGCTTATTCAGTCCCAGACCAGCTGGCCTTGGTGGGCTCCCAATAAATCAGTTCCACTGTCACAGTGGGTGGGTGCATCCCTCGTGGTCCTGATTTTTTGCTCATGTTCTCCCTCCTTCTGCTCCTCATTTGGACCTTAAGAGCTCAGACCGTTGCTCCAAATTAAGACTCTGTCTCTACCTCGATCCATCGCCAGATGAAGGTTCTAAGGTGATATGCAAGATATTCATCAGTATAGGATAGGGTCATTTCAGGTTCCCTCTCCTTAGTTGCCCAAGGTACCAGCTGGCGACATATTCCTGGACACCTGCGAACCCCTCAAGAGTCAAGTCTCTTGCCAACCCTAAGATGGCTCCCTTAGATAGGATATATACTTCGCTGCTCCCGTATCCATCCTTCCTATAGCCCAACCATCCCAATCCTCCGAGCTCCTCCCATCCTCCCCTTCTCATATTTCTCATCCTATTTCCCCTTTGCCCCATGCCACCTCACCCGCAAGTTCCCAGTATTTGCCCTGGAATCTTGTCTACTTCCCCCTCTCCATGCGGATGACTCTATGATTTTCTTTGGGTTCACTTTCTTATTTAGCTTCTATAGGATCACACATTATATGCTTAATGTCTTTTATTTTATGGCTAGAAACCGATTATGAGTGAGTACATCCCATGTTCCTCTTTTTGAGTCTGGGATACCTCACTCAGGATAGTGTTTTCTATTTCCATCCATTTGCACGCAAAATTCGAGAAGTCATTGTTTTTTACTGCTGAATAGTACTCTAATATGTATATATTCCACACTTTCTTCATCCATTCCTCCATTGAAGGGCATCTAGGTTGTTTCCAGGTTTTGGCTATTACAAACAATGCTGCTATGAACATAGTTGAACAGATACTTTTGTCATTTGATGTGGCATCTCTTGGGTATATTCCCAATAGTGGTATTACTGGATCTTGGGGTAGGTTGATCCCAAATTTCCTGAGAAATCGCCACACTGATTTCCAAAGTGGTTGCACAAGTTTGCATTCCCACCAGCAATGAATGAGTGTGCCTCTTTCTCCACAACCTCTCCAGCAAAGGCTATCATTGGTGTTCTTGATTTTAGCCATTCTGACAGGTGTAAGATGGTATCTCAAAGTTGTTTTAATTTGCATTTCCCTTATCGCTAAGGAGGTTGAGCATGACCTTAGGTGTCTTTTGGCCATTTGAATTTCTTCTGTTGAGAATTCTCTGTTCAGATCAGTGCCCCATTTTTTTATTGGGTTCATTAGCATTTTAAAGTTTAGTTTCTTGAGTTCTTTATATAATTTGGTGATCAGACCTTTGTCTGTTGCAGGGTTGGTGAAGATCTTCTCCCAGTCAGTGGGTTGCCTTTTTGTCTTAGTGACAGTGTCCTTTGCTTTACAGAAGCTACTCAGTTTCAGGAGGTCCCATTTATTCAATGTTGCCCTTAATGTCTGTGCTGCTGGTGATAAACGTAGGATGTGATCTCCTGTACCCATATGTTGTAGAGTACTTCCAACTTTTTCTTCTATCAGGTTCAGTGTGTTCAGACTAATATTGAGGTCTTTAATCCATTTGGACTTGAGTTTTGTGCATGGTGATAGATATGGATCTATTTTCATTCTTCTACACGTTGACAACCAGTTCTGCCAGCACCATTTGTTGAAGATGCTCTCTTTTTTCCATTGAATACTTTTAGCTCCTTTATCAAAAATTAGGTGTTCATAAGTTTGTGGGTTAAAATCAGGGTCTTCTACTCGGTTCCATTGGTCGACTTCTCTGTTTTTATGCCAATACCAAACTGTTTTCAATACTGAGGCTCTGTAATAGAGTTTGAGGTCAGGGATGGTAATGCCTCCAGAAGTTCCTTTATTATATAAGATTGTTTTGGATATCCTGGGTTTTTTGTTTCTCCATATAAAGTTGATTATTGTCCTCTCAAGATCTGTGAAGAATTTTGATGGGATTTTGATGGGGATTGCATTGAATCTATAAATTGCCCTTGGTAGAATTGCCATTTTTACTATGTTGATCCTCCCTATCCAAGAGCAAGGGAGATCCTTCCATTTTCTGGTATCCTCCTCAATTTCTTTCTTCATTGACTTAAAGTTCTTGTCAAATAGATCCTTTACTTCCTTGGTTAGGGTTACCCCAAGATATTTTATGCTATTTGTGGCTATCGTGAAGGGTGATGCTTCTCTGATTTCCATCTCTGCTTCCTTATCCTTTGTGTATAGGAGGGCAACTGATTTTTTCGAATTGATCTTGTATCCTGCAACGCTACTAAAGGTGTTTATCAGCTGAAGGAGTTCTTTGCTGGAGTTTTTGGGGTCGCTTATGTACACTATCATATCGTCTGCAAATAATGAAAGTTTAACTTCTTCCTTTCCGATTTGAATCCCTTTGATCCTCTTTTGTTGTCTTATTGCTATTGCTAGAATTTCAAGCACTATATTAAAGAGGTATGGAGAGAGTGGACAACCTTGTCGTGTGCCTGATTTTAGTGGAATAGCTTTGAGTTTCTCTCCATTTAATTTGATGTTAGCTGACGGCTTGCTATAAATAGCTTTTATTATAGTTAGGAATGACCCTTGTATTCCTAATCTCTCTAAGACCTTAATCATAAAGGGATGTTGAATTTTGTCAAATGCTTTTTCAGCATCTAATAAATGATCATATGGTTTTTTTCTTTCAGTTTATTTATATGATGGATTACATTGATAGATTTTCGTATGTTGAACCAGCCCTGCATCTCTGGGATGAAGCCTACTTGATCATAATGGATAATTTTTCTGATGTGTTCTCGGATTCGGTTTGCCAGTATTTTATTGAGTATTTTTGCGTCGATGTTCATAAGTGAGATTGGCATGTAGTTCTCTTTCTTGGTTGTGTCTTTGTGTGGTTTTGGTATCAGAGTAACTTCAGCTTCATAAAAGGAATTTGGCAATGACTTCTCTGTTTCAATATTGTGAAATACATTAAGGAGTATAGGTATTAGGTCTTCTTGGAAGTTCTGGTAGAATTCTGCATTGAAGCCATCTGGACCTGGGCTTTTTTTGGTGGGGAGGTTTTTTATAACAACTTCTTTTTTTTTTTTTTTATTATATATTTTTTTTTATTCTTTTTTAATTAAAATTTCCAACTGCTCCCCGTTTCCCATTTCCCTCCCCTCCTCCCACACATTGCCCCCTCCCCCCTCTCCCCTCCCCTATCCCCACTCCTCTTCTCCTCCCCCCAGTCCATTCCCCCTCCCTCTCGCTACTGAAGAGCAGTCCAAGTTCCCTGCCCTACAGGAAGACCAAGGTCCTCCCACTTCCATCCAGGCCCAGGAAGGTGAGCATCAAAACAGGCTAAGCTCCCACAAAGCCAGTTCATGTATTAGGATCGAAACCTAGTGCCATTGTCCTTGGCTTCTCATCAGCCTTCATTGTCCGCCATGTTCAGAGAGACCAGTTTCAACCCATGCTTATTCAGTCCCAGTCCAGCTGGCCTTGGAGAGCTCCCAATAGATCAGTTCCACTGTCACTGTGGGTGGGTGCACGCCTCGTGGTCCTGATTTCCTTGGTCATGTTCTCCCTCCTTCTGCTCCCCATTTGGACCTTAAGAGCTCAGACCATTGCTCCAATTTGGGTCTCTGTCTCTCTCTCGATCCATCGCCAGATGAAAGTTCCTGTGCCATTCTCCTTGGCCTCTCGTCAGCTCTCATTGTCCGCCACATTCCGAGAGTCCGGTTTTATCCCATGTTTTTTTCAGTAGCAGTCCAGCTGACCTTGGTGAGCTCCCAATAGATCGGCCCCACTGTCTCAGTGGTTGGGTGCACCCCTCATGGTCCTGACTTCCTTGTTCATGTTCTCTCTCCTTCTGCTCCTCATTATAACCTTGGGAGCTCAGTCCGGTGCTCCAGTGTGGGTCTCTGGCTCTATCTCCATCCATCGCTAGATGAAGGTTCTATGGCGATATGCAAGATATTCATCAGTAAGATTATAGGATAGGTTCATTTCAGGTTCCCTATCCTCAGGTGCCCCAATGAACTAACTGGGGACATTGCCCTGGGCATCTGGTAGCCATTCCAAGTTCAAGTCTCTTGTCACCCCTTAGGTGGCTCCCTTACGTAAGGTATGAGTTTCCCTGCTCCCCTATCCAACCTTTCTTTATCCCCATTCACCCCGATTCCCCCAGTTCCCCTCATCCTCTCCTTCACACTTTTCTCTCCCCATCACCCCTCATCCCCATCCCACCCCACCCCCAAGATTCCAATTTTTTGCCCATCAGTCATGACTATTTCCCATAGCTGGGAGGATATCTATATGTTTTCCCTTGGGTTTACCCTCTTGTTTAGCTTCTTTAGGATCACAAATTATAGACTCAGTGGCCCCTATCCATGGCTAGAAACCAATTATGAGTGAGTACATCCCATGTTCTTCTTTTTGGGTCTGGGTTACCTCACTAAGGATCGTATTTTCTATTTCCATCCATTTGCATGCAAAATTCGAGAAGTCATTGTTTTTTACCGCAGAGTAGTACTCTAATGTGTATATATTCCACACTTTCCTCATCCATTCTTCCATTGAAGGGCATCTAGGTTGCTTCCAGTTTCTGGCTATTACAAATAATGCTGCTATGAACATAGTTGGACAAATGCTTTTGTCATATGATAGGGCATCTCTTGGGTATATTCCCAAGAGTGGTATTGCTGGGTCCAGGGGTAGGTTGATCCCAATTTTTCTGAGAAACCGCCACACTGATTTCCAAAGTGGTTGCACAAGTTTGCAGTCCCACCAGCAATGGATGAGGGTACCCCTTTCTCCACAACCTCTCCAGCAAAGGCTATCCTTGGTGTTTTTGATTTTAGCCATTCTGACAGGTGTAAGATGATATCTCAAAGTTGTTTTGATTTGCATTTCTCTGATCGCTAAGGAGGTTGAGCATGACCTTAAGTATCTTTTGGCCATTTTAACTTCTTCTGTTGAGAATTCTCTGTTCAGTTCAGTGCCCCATTTTTTAATTGGGTTAATTATCCTTTTAAAGTCTAGTTTCTTGAGTTCTTTATATATTTTGGAGATCAGACCTTTGTCTGTTGCGGGGTTGGTGAAGATCTTCTCCCAGTCAGTAGGCTGCCTTTTTGTCTTAATGACAGTGTCCTTTGCTTTACAGAAGCTTCTCAGTTTCAGGAGGTCCCATTTATTCAATGTTGTCCTTAATGTCTGTGCTGCTGGGGTTATACATAGGAAGCGATCTCCAGTGCCCATATGTTGTAGGGTACTTCCCATTTTCTCTTCTATCAGGTTCAGTGTGTTCAGATTGATATTGAGGTCTTTGATCCATTTGGACTTGAGTTTTGTGCATGGTGATAGATATGGGTCTATTTTCATTCTTCTACAGGTTGACATCCAATAGTGCCAGCACCATTTGTTGAAGATGCTTTCTTTCTTCCATTGTATACTTTTAGCTCCTTTATCAAAAATCAGTTGTTCATAGGTTTGTGGGTTAAAATCCGGGTCTTCTATACGATTCCATTGGTCGACTTCTCTGTTTTTATGCCAGTACCACGCTGTTTTCATTACTGTAGCTCTGTAATAGAGTTTGAAGTCAGGGATGGTAATGCCTCCAGAAGTTCCTTTATTGTATAAGATTGTTTTGGCTATCCTGGGTTTTTTGTTTCTCCATATAAAGTTGATTATTGTCCTTTCAAGATCTGTGAAGAATTTTGATGGGATTTTAATGGGGATTGCATTGAATCTATAAATTGCCCTTGGTAGAATTGCCATTTTTACTATGTTGATTCTCCCAATCCAAGAGCAAGGGAGATCCTTCCATTTTCTGGTATCCTCTTCAATTTCTTTCTTCAATGCCTTAAAGTTTTTGTCAAATAGATCTTTCTCTTCCTTGGTTAGAGTTACCCCAAGATATTTTATGCTGTTTGTGGCTATCGTGAAAGGTGATGATTCTCTTATTTCTCTCTCTGCTTCCAGATCCTTTGTGTATAAGAGGGCGACTGATTTTTTGGAGTTGATCTTGTATCCTGCCACATTACTAAAGGCGTTTATCAGCTGTAGGAGTTCTTTGGAGGAGTTTTTGGGGTCGCTCATGTACACTATCATATCATCTGCAAATAATGCAAGTTTAAATTCTTCCTTTCCAATTTGAATCCCCTTTATCCCCTTATGTTGTCTTATTGCTATTGCTAAAACTTCGAGAACTATATTGAAGAGGTGTGGAGAGAGTGGACAGCCTTGGCGTGTTCCTGATTTTAGTGGGATGGCTTTAAGTTTCTCTCCATTTAATTTGATATTAGCTGTCGGCTTGCTGTATATAGCTTTAATTATATTTAGGTATGACCCTTGTATCCCTAATCTCTCCAAGACTTTTATCATAAAGGGATGTTGAATTTTGTCAAATGCTTTTTCAGCATCTAATGAAACGATCATATGGTTTTTTTCTTTCAGTTTATTTATATGATGGATTACATTGATAGATTTTCGTATGTTGAACCAGCCCTGCATCTCTGGGATGAAGCCTACTTGATCATAATGGATAATTTTTCTGATGTGTTCTCGGATTCGGTTTGCCAGTATTTTATTGAGTATTTTTGCGTCGATGTTCATAAGTGAGATTGGCATGTAGTTCTCTTTCTTGGTTGTGTCTTTGTGTGGTTTTGGTATCAGAGTAACTTCAGCTTCATAAAAGGAATTTGGCAATGACTTCTCTGTTTCAATATTGTGAAATACATTAAGGAGTATAGGTATTAGGTCTTCTTGGAAGTTCTGGTAGAATTCTGCATTGAAGCCATCTGGACCTGGGCTTTTTTTGGTGGGGAGGTTTTTTATAACAACTTCTTTTTTTTTTTTTATTATATATTTTTTTTTATTCTTTTTTAATTAAAATTTCCAACTGCTCCCCGTTTCCCATTTCCCTCCCCTCCTCCCACACATTGCCCCCTCCCCCCTCTCCCCTCCCCTATCCCCACTCCTCTTCTCCTCCCCCCAGTCCATTCCCCCTCCCTCTCGCTACTGAAGAGCAGTCCAAGTTCCCTGCCCTACAGGAAGACCAAGGTCCTCCCACTTCCATCCAGGCCCAGGAAGGTGAGCATCAAAACAGGCTAAGCTCCCACAAAGCCAGTTCATGTATTAGGATCGAAACCTAGTGCCAGTGTCCTTGGCTTCTCATCAGCCTTCATTGTCCGCCATGTTCAGAGAGACCAGTTTCAACCCATGCTTATTCAGTCCCAGTCCAGCTGGCCTTGGAGAGCTCCCAATAGATCAGTTCCACTGTCACTGTGGGTGGGTGCACGCCTCGTGGTCCTGATTTCCTTGCTCATGTTCTCCCTCCTTCTGCTCCTCATTTGGACCTTAAGAGCTCAGACGGTTGATCCAAATTGGGTCTCTGTCTCTCTCTCGATCCATCGCCAGATGAAAGTTCCTGTGCCATTCTCCTTGGCCTCTCGTCAGCTCTCATTGTCCGCCACATTCCGAGAGTCCGGTTTTATCCCATGTTTTTTTCAGTAGCAGTCCAGCTGACCTTGGTGAGCTCCCAATAGATCGGCCCCACTGTCTCAGTGGTTGGGTGCACCCCTCATGGTCCTGACTTCCTTGTTCATGTTCTCTCTCCTTCTGCTCCTCATTATAACCTTGGGAGCTCAGTCCGGTGCTCCAGTGTGGGTCTCTGGCTCTATCTCCATCCATCGCTAGATGAAGGTTCTATGGCGATATGCAAGATATTCATCAGTAAGATTATAGGATAGGTTCATTTCAGGTTCCCTATCCTCAGGTGCCCCAATGAACTAACTGGGGACATTGCCCTGGGCATCTGGTAGCCATTCCAAGTTCAAGTCTCTTGTCACCCCTTAGGTGGCTCCCTTACGTAAGGTATGAGTTTCCCTGCTCCCCTATCCAACCTTTCTTTATCCCCATTCACCCCGATTCCCCCAGTTCCCCTCATCCTCTCCTTCACACTTTTCTCTCCCCATCACCCCTCATCCCCATCCCACCCCACCCCCAAGATTCCAATTTTTTGCCCATCAGTCATGACTATTTCCCATAGCTGGGAGGATATCTATATGTTTTCCCTTGGGTTTACCCTCTTGTTTAGCTTCTTTAGGATCACAAATTATAGACTCAGTGGCCCCTATCCATGGCTAGAAACCAATTATGAGTGAGTACATCCCATGTTCTTCTTTTTGGGTCTGGGTTACCTCACTAAGGATCGTATTTTCTATTTCCATCCATTTGCATGCAAAATTCGAGAAGTCATTGTTTTTTACCGCAGAGTAGTACTCTAATGTGTATATATTCCACACTTTCCTCATCCATTCTTCCATTGAAGGGCATCTAGGTTGCTTCCAGTTTCTGGCTATTACAAATAATGCTGCTATGAACATAGTTGGACAAATGCTTTTGTCATATGATAGGGCATCTCTTGGGTATATTCCCAAGAGTGGTATTGCTGGGTCCAGGGGTAGGTTGATCCCAATTTTTCTGAGAAACCGCCACACTGATTTCCAAAGTGGTTGCACAAGTTTGCAGTCCCACCAGCAATGGATGAGGGTACCCGTTTCTCCACAACCTCTCCAGCAAAGGCTATCCTTGGTGTTTTTGATTTTAGCCATTCTGACAGGTGTAAGATGATATCTCAAAGTTGTTTTGATTTGCATTTCTCTGATCGCTAAGGAGGTTGAGCATGACCTTAAGTATCTTTTGGCCATTTTAACTTCTTCTGTTGAGAATTCTCTGTTCAGTTCAGTGCCCCATTTTTTAATTGGGTTAATTATCCTTTTAAAGTCTAGTTTCTTGAGTTCTTTATATATTTTGGAGATCAGACCTTTGTCTGTTGCGGGGTTGGTGAAGATCTTCTCCCAGTCAGTAGGCTGCCTTTTTGTCTTAATGACAGTGTCCTTTGCTTTACAGAAGCTTCTCAGTTTCAGGAGGTCCCATTTATTCAATGTTGTCCTTAATGTCTGTGCTGCTGGGGTTATACATAGGAAGCGATCTCCAGTGCCCATATGTTGTAGGGTACTTCCCATTTTCTCTTCTATCAGGTTCAGTGTGTTCAGATTGATATTGAGGTCTTTGATCCATTTGGACTTGAGTTTTGTGCATGGTGATAGATATGGGTCTATTTTCATTCTTCTACAGGTTGACATCCAATTGTGCCAGCACCATTTGTTGAAGATGCTTTCTTTCTTCCATTGTATACTTTTAGCTCCTTTATCAAAAATCAGTTGTTCATAGGTTTGTGGGTTAAAATCCGGGTCTTCTATACGATTCCATTGGTCGACTTCTCTGTTTTTATGCCAGTACCACGCTGTTTTCATTACTGTAGCTCTGTAATAGAGTTTGAAGTCAGGGATGGTAATGCCTCCAGAAGTTCCTTTATTGTATAAGATTGTTTTGGCTATCCTGGGTTTTTTGTTTCTCCATATAAAGTTGATTATTGTCCTTTCAAGATCTGTGAAGAATTTTGATGGGATTTTAATGGGGATTGCATTGAATCTATAAATTGCCCTTGGTAGAATTGCCATTTTTACTATGTTGATTCTCCCAATCCAAGAGCAAGGGAGATCCTTCCATTTTCTGGTATCCTCTTCAATTTCTTTCTTCAATGCCTTAAAGTTTTTGTCAAATAGATCTTTCACTTCCTTGGTTAGAGTTACCCCAAGATATTTTATGCTGTTTGTGGCTATCGTGAAAGGTGATGATTCTCTTATTTCTCTCTCTGCTTCCAGATCCTTTGTGTATAAGAGGGCGACTGATTTTTTGGAGTTGATCTTGTATCCTGCCACATTACTAAAGGCGTTTATCAGCTGTAGGAGTTCTTTGGAGGAGTTTTTGGGGTCGCTCATGTACACTATCATATCATCTGCAAATAATGCAAGTTTAAATTCTTCCTTTCCAATTTGAATCCCCTTTATCCCCTTATGTTGTCTTATTGCTATTGCTAAAACTTCGAGAACTATATTGAAGAGGTGTGGAGAGAGTGGACAGCCTTGGCGTGTTCCTGATTTTAGTGGGATGGCTTTAAGTTTCTCTCCATTTAATTTGATATTAGCTGTCGGCTTGCTGTATATAGCTTTAATTATATTTAGGTATGACCCTTGTATCCCTAATCTCTCCAAGACTTTTATCATAAAGGAATGTTGAATTTTGTCAAATGCTTTTTCAGCATCTAATGAAACGATCATATGGTTTTTTTCTTTCAGTTTATTTATATGATGGATTACATTGATAGATTTGCGTATGTTAAACCAGCCCTGCATCTCTGATATGAAGCCTACTTGATCATAATGGATAATTTTTCTAATGTGTTCTTGGATTCGGTTTGCCAGAATTTTGTTGAGGATTTTTGCGTCGATGTTCATGAGTGAGATTGGCCTGTAATTCTCTTTCTTGGTTGTGTCTTTGTGTGGTTTTGGTATCAGAGTTACTGTAGCTTCATAAAAGGAATTTGGCAATGACTCTTCTGTTTCTATATTGTGAAATACATTAAGGAGAATAGGTATTAGGTCTTCTTGGAAGTTCTGGTAGAATTCTGCATTGAAACCATCTGGTCCTGGACTTTTTTTGGAAGGGGGGTTTTTGATAAGAGCTTCTAATTCTTCACGACTAACCGGTCTATTTAGGTTGTTCACCTGGTCCTGGTTTAACTTTGGTAAATGGTATTTATCTAAAAAAGCGTCCATTTCTTTTACATTTCCAGTTTTGTGGCATACAGGCCTTTGTAGTAAGATCTAATGATTCTCTGAATTTCCTCTGTGTCTGTGGTTATGTCTCCCTTTTCATTTCTGATCTTATTAATTTGCAAATTCTCTCTCTGCCGTTTGATTAGTTTGGATAGGGGTTTATCAATCTTGTTGATTTTCTCCAGGAACCAGCTTTTTGATTCATTGATTCTTTCAATTGTTTTCTGTGTCTCTATTTTGTTGATTTCAGCCCTCAGTTTGATTATTTCCAGTCTTCTACCCCTTCTAGGTGAGTCTGCTTCTTTTTTTTCTAGAGCTTTCAGGTGGGCTGTTAAGTCTCCAATGTGTGCTTTCTCTGTTTTCTTTAAGTGGGCAGTTAGTGCTATGAACTTTCCTCTCAGAACTGCTTTCATAGTGTCCCATAGGTTTGAGTATGTTGTTTCTTTATTTTCATTGTCTTCAAGGAAGAGTTTAATTTCTTTCTTTATTTCTTCCTTAATCCAGGAATGGTTCAGTAGTTGACTATTCAGTTTCCATGAGTTTGTAGGCTTTCTGGGGGTAGCATTGTTGCAGAATTCTAGCTTTAATCCATGGTGATCTGATAAGATACAGGTGGTTATTAATATTTTTTTGTAACTGTGGATGTTTGCTTTGTTACCGAGTATGTGGTCGATTTTTGAGAAGGTTCCATGAGCTGCAGAGAAGAAGGTATATTCTTTCCTATTTGGGTGGAATATTCTATAGATGTCTGTTAAGTCCATTTGATTCATTACCTCCATTAATTCTCTTATTTCTCTGTTAGGTTTCTGTCTACTTGACCTGTCCATTGGGGAGAGAGGAGTATTAAAGTCTCCTACTATTAATGTGTGCGGTTTGATGGCTGCCTTGAGTTTTAACAATGTTTCTTTTACGTACTTGGGTGCTTTTATATTAGGGGCATTGATATTCAGGATTGAGACTTCATCCTGATGAATTGTTCCTGTTATGAGTAGAAAATGTCCCTCTCCATCTCTCCTGATTGATTTAAGTTTGAAGTCAACTTTGTTAGAAATTAGTATGGCCACCCCTGCTTGTTTCTTAGGTCCATTTACTTGATAAGCCTTATCCCAACCCTTTATTCTGAGTAGGTGCCTGTCTTTGTGGTTGAGGTGTGTTTCTTGTAAACAGCAGAATGTTGGATCCTGTTTTCGTATCCAATCTCTTAGTCTGTGCCTTTTTATAGGAGAGTTGAGTCCATTGACATTAAGTGATATTAATGACCAGTGGTTGTTAACTCCGGTCATTTTTTAAGTTGGAAATTTTGTGTGTTCCCCTTCTTTGTGTTGCGCTGGTGAAGGGTCTCTAGTTGTCTGAGATATTGTGGTCATTGTTGGACTCCTTGGTTAGTGATTTTCCTTCTATTACTTTCTGTAAGGCTGGATTTGTGGCTACGTATTGTTTAAATTTGTTTTTATCCTGGAAAATTTTGTTTTCTCCATTTATAGTGAACGAAAGCTTGGCTGGGTATAGTAGTCTGGGCTTGCATCCATGGTCTCTTAGTTTCTGCAGTACATCTATCCAGGACCTTCTGGCTTTCATGGTTTCCATAGAGAAGTCAGGTGTAAGTCTGATAGGTTTACCTTTATAAGTAACTTGGCCTTTTTCCTTTGCTGCTCTTAGTATTCTTTCTTTATTCTGTATGCTTTGTGTTTTGATTATTATATGGCGAGAGGATGTTTTTTTTTGATCCAGCCTATTCGGTGTTCTGTATGCTTCTTGAATCTTCATAGGTATATCTTTCTTTAGGTTGGGAAAGTTTTCTTCTATAATTTTATTAAATATATTTTCTGGACCGTTGAGCTGCGCTTCTTCTCCTTCTTCTATTCCTATTATTCTTAGGTTTGGTCTTTTTATTGTGTCCCATATTTCCTGAATGTTTTGTGATGAGAATTTGTTGGCCTTGCTGTTTTCTTTGATCAGCGTGTTTATTTTCTCTATGGTATCTTCAGAATCTGAGATTCTTTCTTCTATCTCTTGTATTCTGTTGGTTATGCTTGCTTCTGTAGTCTCTATTCGTTTACCTAGATTTTCCCTGTCCAGCTGACCTTCTGTTTGTGTTTTCTTCTTTGCCTCCATTTCAGTTTTTAAGTCTTGAACTGTTTCCATTATCTGTTTGATTGTTTTTCCTTGGTTTCCTAGGGTATCATTCACTGATTTACTCAATTCTTCAAACTTTCTGTTATACTTCTCATCCATTTCTATAAGGGCATTTTTTACATGTTGTTTAAGGGTGTCAATCACTTTCATAAAGTCAATTTTATCTACTTCTTCATGATTAAGGTGTTCATGTCCACCTGTTGGGAGGTCGCTGGGTTCTGGTGGTTTCATATAGTTTTTCAGATTGTTAGGTGAATTCTTGCATTGGCGCCTGCCCATCTCTTTCTCCGAATGCTCCCCTCTGGATCTTCTTTTACCGGATCAGGTCTCCTTGCCTACTGATGTACCTTCCCAGTGATGGCTCTCTGCAGTGCTAGTCTCCTGGTGTTATAGTGATGTCTCTCCTTGCTTGTTGCAGGCAGGCCAGTGAGACAAAGGAGGTCTCGCCTGCCTACTTGCCCTGAGGATTTGCCCCCAGCGCCAGACAGACTGAGCTGGATGGTGTTATGTGCCCAAAGAGGAAAGGGGACAGAAGAAGAAGGGTTCTGGATGCAAGCTGGGTGGGACAAGAAGAGAGAGGCAGTATGGGGGGGTAGAGCCCCTGCAGGGAGCCCGGGGAATATAGGGAGGGGGATGAGGGACTTCAGAGTTCCCTGTCCAGGGCTGCTTCCGCCGCCACTGGTTACAAACTCACCGCCCTGCTGTCTCTCCTGGTGCCGAGATCAGATCTCCGTGCAGGTTGGGTAGTTCGTAAACAAAGCGCCTACCTTGGTTGGTGCAGGCGGGCCAGTGAGACAAAGGAGGTCTCGCCTGCCTACTTGCCCTGAGGGTTTGCCCCCAGCGCCAGACAGACTGAGCTGGATGGTGTTATGTGCCCAAAGAGGAAAGGGGACAGAAGGAAGAAGGGTTCTGGATGCAAGCTGGGTGGGACAAGAAGAGAGAGGCAGTATGGGGGGGTAGAGCCCCTGCAGGGAGCCCGGGGAGTATAGGGAGGGGATGAGGAACTTCAGAGTTCCCTGTCCAGGGCTGCTTCTGCCGCCACTGGTCACAAACTCACCGCCCTGCTGTCTCTCCTGGTGCCGAGATCAGATCTCCGTGCAGGTTGGGTAGTTGGTAAACAAAGCGCCTACCTTGGTTGGTGCAGGCGGGCCAGTGAGACAAAGGAGGTCTTGCCTGCCTACTTGCCCTGAGGGTTTGCCCCCAGCGCCAGACAGACTGAGCTGGATGGTGTTATGTGCCCAAAGAGGAAAGGGGACAGAAGGAAGAAGGGTTCTGGATGCAAGCTGGGTGGGACAAGAAGAGAGAGGCAGTATGGGGGGGTAGAGCCCCTGCAGGGAGCCCGGGGAGTATAGGGAGGGGATGAGGAACTTCAGAGTTCCCTGTCCAGGGCTGATTCCGCCGCCACTGGTCACAAACTCACCGCCCTGCTGTCTCTCCTGGTGCCGAGATCAGATCTCCGTGCAGGTTGGGTAGTTCGTAAACAAAGCGCCTACCTTGGTTGGTGCAGGCGGGCCAGTGAGACAAAGGAGGTCTCGCCTGCCTACTTGCCCTGAGGGTTTGCCCCCAGCGCCAGACAGACTGAGCTGGATGGTGTTATGTGCCCAAAGAGGAAAGGGGACAGAAGGAAGAAGGGTTCTGGATGCAAGCTGGGTGGGACAAGAAGAGAGAGGCAGTATGGGGGGGTAGAGCCCCTTCAGGGACCCCGGGGAGTATAGGGAGGGGATGAGGAACTTCAGAGTTCCCTGTCCAGGGCTGCTTCTGCCGCCACTGGTCACAAACTCACCGCCCTGCTGTCTCTCCTGGTGCCGAGATCAGATCTCCGTGCAGGTTGGGTAGTTGGTAAACAAAGCGCCTACCTTGGTTGGTGCAGGCGGGCCAGTGAGACAAAGGAGGTCTTGCCTGCCTACTTGCCCTGAGGGTTTGCCCCCAGCGCCAGACAGACTGAGCTGGATGGTGTTATGTCTTTATAACAACTTCTAATTCTTCGCGACTAACAGGTCTATTTAGATTGTTCACCTGGTCCTGGTTTAACTTTGGTATATGGTACTTATCTAAAAAAGTGTCCATTTCTATAACATTTTCCAATTTTGTGGCATACAGATTTTTGTAGTAAGATCTAATGATTCTCTGAATTTCCTCTGAGTCTGTGGTTATGTCTCCCTTTTCGTTTCTGATTTTGTTAATTTGCGTATTCTCTCTCCACCGTTTGATTAGTTTGGATAGGGGTTTATCAATCTTATTGATTTTCTCCATGAACCAGCTTTTTGTTTCATTGATTCTTTGGATTGTTTTCTGTGTTTCTATTTTGTTGATTTCAGCCCTCAATTTGATTATTTCCAGTCTTCTACTTCTCCTAGGTGAGTCTGCTTCTTTTTTTTCTAAAGCTTTCAGGTGGGCTATTAAGTCTCCAATGTGTGCTTTCTCCATTTTCTTTAAGTGGGCACTTAATGCTATGAATTTTCCTCTTAGCACTGCTTTCATAGTGTCCCATAGGTTTGAGTATGTTGAGTCTTCGTTTTCATTGAATTCAAGAAAGACTTTAATTTCTTTCTTTATTTCTTCCTTGATCCAGGTGAGGTTCAGTAGTTGACTGTCCAGTTTCCATGAGTTCATAGGCTTTCCGGGGATAGCATTGTTGTTGATTCTAACTTTAATCCATGGTGATCTGATAAGACACAGGTGGTTACCGATATTTTTTTGTAACTGTGTAAGTTTGCTTTGTTACCGAGTATGTGGTCTATTTTCGAGAAGGTTCCATGAGCTGCAGAGAAGAAGGTATATTCTTTCCTATTTGGGTGGAATGTTCTATAGATGTCTGTTAAGTCCATTTGGTTCATTACCTCCCTTAATCCTCTTATTTCTCTATTAGGTTTCTGTTTGATTGACCTGTCCATTGGTGAGAGAGGAGTGTTGAAATCTCCTACTATTAGTGTGTGTGGTTTGATGACTGCCTTGAGTTTTAGTAACGTTTCTTTTACATAAGTGGGTGCTTTTATATTAGGGGCATATATATTCAGGATTGAGAATAGTTGCACATGTTGAATTCCCAACAGAAATGGATGAGTATACCCCTTTCTCCACAATTTTCCAGCAAAGGCTATCATTGGTGTCTTTTATTTTTGCCATTCTGACAGGTGTAAGATGATATCTCAAAGTTGTCTTGATTTGCATTTCCCTTTATTGTTAAAGAAGTTGAGCCTGACTTTAAGTGTCTTTTGTCCAATTGAACTTCTTCTGTTGAGAATTCTCTGTTCAGTTCAGTACCCCAATTTTTAATTGGGTTAATTAGTATTTTAACATTGAGTTTCTTGAGTTCTTTATATATTTTGGAGATCAGACATTTGTCTGTGAGGGGTTGGTGAAAATCTTCTTCCAGTCAGTTGTTTGCCTTTTAGTCTTAGTGACAGTGTACTCTGCTTTACAGAAGCTTCTCAGTTCCAGGAGGTCTCATTTATTCAAAGTTGCCATTAATGTCTGTGCTGCTGGGTTTTTATTTAGGAAGTGTTCTCCTGTGACCATATGTTGTAGAGTACTTCCTTCTATCCCTTCTATCAGGTTCACTAGTGGTCTGCTGTCTTTTGGCTATCTTTCTGTGCTTGAGCTTCTTACCTGCCCACTCTCTAGGTTGAAAAAACTCTTATGTTTAAGTCAGAAACAAATTCGTTGTCTCCATTATGAGTTCAAGCAAGCATAAGAAGGGAAGGATGTATGTATTTTGCTCTCTGCTGAGAAACCTACTTCCTGACTGACTGAGTCAATGAAAAGAGAAGGTATGCCTATCTCCAAAATGAGTAAGAAAAGTCTGAACAGATAGAAAAGCATTTGCAGGACAGCTACACCTGTCTTTCAACACTGAGTTAATAGTTAGGTGGTTAAATACAAGAAAACCTGCCCAAGGTCATGGCACTCCAGTCCACTGACTGTCTTTATTTTGTCCTCTCATTGAGACTCAGGATATTACATAAAGTCATTCTGTGTGTTTTTTAAAGAAGTGAGTTCTGTGAGACCCACTGCAAAATAAATGATTCATTATCGGGACAACCCTAGTTCCCCTCAATGCAGATTGATGAAGGTAGGCATTCACACATATTAGGATCACATAAAGCCTGTATGAGAAGTAGAGACAAATCCCAGTGCGATTATCATTGGGTTTTCAATCTGCCCCAATTGTTAGCCACATTTAGATCTTCCACTTTGATCCCATGCTCTGTCAGTCCCAGCACAGCTGGTTCTGTTGAGCTCCAAATAGCTCAGGCAGAGTGTCTCAGAAGATGGACTTAGCCTTATATTCCTGACTTCTTTGCTCATATTCTCCCCCCTTCTGCTCTTCAACAGGAGCTTGAAAGCTCAGTCTAGTTTTCTGATATGGATCACTGTTTTTATATCCATCCTTTGCCGAACAAAACTTTTGTGATGATATTGAAGATAGTCATCAGTCGGATTATGGGACAAGGCAGTCTTAGTGCCTAGGGACATGGTACACTGCAGGCACCCTCTCCTCACCAGCCCAAGGTCCTAGTTGGGGTAACACCATGGCCTTATAGGAACACCGCTAAAGATAAGTCTCTTACCAACCCCAGAATGGCCCACTAAGTTGAGCTCTCATCAGTTGGTGAGCATTAACTTGTGTGTGTGTATATGTGTTTAATAACAATAAAAATAGAGGGATTGTAAAATTGAAATTTCTTATGTTGAGAAGAATATTTGCTAAAGAAACAGAGTCATAATAGTACTGAGAGTGTAGCCTGACATATGACATCTTTTCCCTCATGCATTATCCCTCTGAGATCCTACATCTTTTTGGCCACTCTCCTCAGTTTCCTAAACACCCATCTTGTCCTCTTCCACACACTGGATCTCCTTTCATCATTCCCTCTCCAAGGAGAAAAGACCATAAGTCCTGTTTTGTTTTGAGGCCTGTCTTTCTGTGATGTCCCATCCTCCAGACACTCCATCATTGACCAAACAACATAACATCTTCACAAATTTTTATTTTTAGAGAAAAAAAAAATTCCATTGGGAAAGATACCAGGATTAATAGAAGACCTGAGGTATTACTGAAAAAAAGAGTTCCCCAAACACAGTTTAAATCTGACCCCCAAAATTTGTGAATTTCACTTTAACACATCTTCATTAAATCATAAACATAGATATTGAAGTCATTATAAAATTTGATGAAATGCACCGAAGGTTTGGTGGGAACTTGGTAAATAATTTTACCTATCTTTTGGGTTCCATCTTTTGCGTTGTTCTGCATGCTTTTGCCTGCCAAGGAATCCCTGCCTAATTCCAAATTCACCCCTATGGGAGGACATCCTGGCATAATGTGGAGGTTACTTTCAATGTATTCATCTAGATGGTGGTAAAGGTCCAAAACTGGATCTTTCTCGTAGGTAATGTAGAAACAGGTCTTCATGGTCTGCACCTCAGCTTGGACCACCCCAGTCCACTCCTCCATAGAGACTGGAATGATGTGGAGGTTGCCTTCAAGGTAGTCAACCAGGAGGTGTTAAATGTACAAGACCGGATCTTTCTTGTAGGTAATATAGAAACAGGTCTTCATGATTGGCACCTCCTCTACGACCATCCCCTTCCAGTCATCATTAGAGCCATTTGTGCCCTCAAATGTATGTTTCACTGCTCTGCTAACTATGGTGTTTGAGAGATGAGTGTCTGTCTCCTGAGGAAATGGTATGTTGTTAGGCAGGAACTTAAGGTTTAAAATCCTTTCATCACTGTGAAGTTCCAATCCATAGACACAATCTATCCCATCATACTTCAACAAATAGAGAGAGGGATTTGTTGGCAGTTGATCTAGAATGATGGCTTTCCACTGGATGACTGGTTCATTGGCTTCCTTCCAGCCGTGAGAAATTCTGCGGCCGACAATATTCTCCAGGGCCTCAAAAGGCCTACTCAGTGTTTGCTTCTGGAGAGATGACCCATTACTCTTCTGGAGAGGTGGCATGCATCACAAACTAAGAGGCATCTTCATCATGGCTGTAGACTTAGTGAGATAGGCCACTGACTTCCTGGTCCGCTGTTTCTTGGCTATCTTTATTTGCTTGGGCTTCATAACTGCACACTCTCTAGGTTGAAAGAATCTTCCTTCTGTTTAATTCAGAAACAAAGTCGTGGCCTCAACCATGAGTGCCTGCAAGGATAACAAGGGGAGGCCGTCAGGTCATGGCCCTTTTCTGGAAGAACTTTGGTGCAGGAGACAAAGATATTGATCAACACGTTTGTATACTTAACTGTAATTTTTTCTTAAGAAATGAATAGGACAATTAGCAAATTTTCCTCTAGAGCTCAGTATATCAATCTCAGAGACACATTCCTGCTGCCCAAAGGCAAATGACCTCTGCTGAGAAACCTACTTTCTGACTGACTAAGTCAATGAGAGGAGAAGGTATGCCTATCCCCGAAATGAGTAAGAAAAATCTGAACAGATAACAAAGAATTCGAAGGATATCCACATGTCTCCTTCGACATCAAGCTAATAGGTAGGTTGCTCAATCCAAGACAGCCTGCCCAAGGTCATGGCACTCCAGTCCACTGGCTCTCTGATTTGTGTCTCCTGATCCAGACCCAGGTATATTACATAAAGCCATTCTGTGTCTTCATTGTGGAAGTGAGTACTGTGAGACCCACTTCAACCTGAAAGACTCATTATTCTAGGCAACAGCAGACATTGAGAAATAATTAGTATCTTTTAAAACACCTATGGACAAAGAGGAGCTTTGCCATTTTGGTGGATTGATGAATTTGATATTGTTAGCAAAGATAAAGTGGGAAGAATAGCTGGCATTCACCATCCCAACAGCTATCAAATATAGGAGCTGGTAACAACAGAAATGGTGGACCCGCAGGACATTTGAAGGAAAACTTTTTTGTACTACAGAGGTCTTAGTTGCTTTGGAAACATATTTACCAAAAGAAAATGTCCTACCTCTCCAGATTCCATCTTCCGGAAATGTTCAGGTGCAAAACGCCTGTTGAACAGTTGTGGAGACCAGGAGCTGAACTGTCCTTCTCAGGCACTGTGAGGATAATAAACCCACCTTCATGGGAGACTAGTGCTTTGAGTGGAACAGAGTTGCTACCACCGACCAAGGCTTTGTGACATCACCAAGGCTCTACTTATGTCAGAAATCCCCTCACAAGCTTGTTACTTCCTTATTTACCCACAGAAACATCCAGCATTCAGCTCCTCAAAAGCTGTATACAGCCACCAGCGGACCCAAAATAAGCCCCCACTCATCTTCCCAATTACTCAAGTCACACTCTTACCCAAGCAACTCAGTCCCTGTATCTTATTTTTCTGAAAAAGTTTTTGATGTCTGAGTCAACAACTCACATGAAAGTTTTTTTTTCTTAGATCCCATCTCTCCATTGGTTATCTTCTATTGATTTTTTTCTTACTTCATAAATAATAAATTTCAAATTTCCACTTCCTTTCCACCTCCCCATAACTACTCACGCAACCACCAATCCTCTCCACTCAATTCCAGTCCTAATACAGGGCAGGGTACCTTGACCTGTGGGAATCCCATGCCCACCCTCCATCCAGATTGAGGAAGGTATGCATCTATATATAATGCTTCCACTTTGATCCCATGCTCTGTCAGTCCCAGCACAGCTGTTTTTGTTGACCTCCCATTAGCTCAGACACAGTGTCTTAGTGGGTGGACCATCCCTTGTATTCCTATGTTCTTTGCTCTTATTCTCTCCCCTTCAGCTCTTCAACTGGAGCTTGGAAGCTCAGTCTAGTTTTCTGATGTGGGTCCCTGTCTTTATCTCCATCCTTTTCTGTACAACAGTTCTATGGTGATATTAAAGATAGTCATCAGTCTGATTATAGGACAAAACACCAGTAGTGCCTAGGGAAATGGCACAGTGCAGGCACCCACAGCTCACCTGCCCAAGGTCCTCGTTGGGGTCACCCCAAGGCTTTCTGGGAACCACTCTAGAGATCAGATCTTGTCTCCGGAAAGATAAACTAAAATAGGTTTTTGTCACATACTGGTAAATTTTGCTGCTATTTCCAAATAGGTGTGTTGCAGGAGCCCCTTAAAAGAAATAACCATTTTATGACTCATAATTCTAAACTGGTGTGTTACATTGCTTCTGACTTACACCTTTTTATGTGATGAAAACAACCCGGGTGTGGAGGAAGTTCTCACTGTTCATGTTGCAGAAGCCATGCAGCAGGAGTTGGAGGCTTCTAGTTCCCTGTAAGGAAATCAGTAAACATTGGGGACCAATGAAAGATGCCCTGATACATCAAGGCTAATCCTTTCAGACACCAATTCCTCCAGCAGGGTTCTGGTTCTCCACAACCTCAAAAACCTCCTGAGGGCCAAGTATTCAGAACCAATATCCTGTGTGCATCATATCACATACAATCGTAGTGAGTACACCAATCTGTTTTTTAATGTACATCATTTTGTCCCTGAAGAAACATTTGTATTTCCTATAAAGATAACTTTCTGCCTCTTTGGGGTCCTGAAATTCCTGTAAGGGGGTGTGTGGGGCATTCTTACATACCTTGCTGTGTTGTTATGAGACATAGATGGGACAGCAATTGTTCCAGAAATCAAAAGCAGTTAGGTTTAAACTGTGGTTTGTAGTGTGCTGGACACTTGGGTTGTGTATAGCTAATATATGGAAGGATGGATTTGCTAATAAAGGTTGGAAGCACACATGGAGGCAGGCAGTCTTACTTTTCAAATGAACCATTTTGAGGCATTACATCAGGCTCCTCTATTCTCCTCATCTTTTTTCTTTATCAGATTAGGACAAAAATTAAAACTCAATGTCCTGGACGTGAACACTGAATAGGTTATCAATATGAGATCACTGTGACAGAGCTCATGGGAACTGACTCATTGCAGGATATGAGATTTAGCCTGTAACGGCTAGAGCTAATGGACCAAGCAGTGTTTAAAAGAATACTGTGTGTGTGTGTCGTTATTTTGGGGCATGAGCTAGCCAGGCAGCCATGAGCCCGGCTGTGGGAAGAGGCCCGCAGCTCACCACTACAATAAACAAGTCCTCACCCTGTCACTCTGCATCAATGGGTATTTACAGTTTGGATGAAGAGTTCTCCTGGGCATCCCCCCTCAGCTCCTCTGACTCAGTCTTCAACCACACCAGTTTCACTCAGCCTCAAGAGATCACCCATGAACAAGAAGGAGACAATTACCAAGAGGGAAAAAGTATACCACAAAGTACACTTCCCAGTGGATCAAAGTTGATGTTGTTCAAATACATCTCAGGCTAGAGTATTGCTCTGAACTGGACACTGGTGGCAAATGCTTGTAATCCTAGCACTTGAGAGACTGAGGGGAAAGGATCCTGAGTCCCAGGCCAGCATGGGCTGCATATTAAGTTCAAATATAGACCTCAGAAAAACTTTAAGATAAACAAATAATAAACATATAAAGTACTTCTCCGGAGGGGAAGCCCAAAGAGCATTAAGTACCTGAAGAGACCTCTTATGAAACGGCAATTAGAAACAAAATAGAATTGAAAAGAAACTTCTGCTGGAAAACACCATACTGGATCTCAATGCCTGAGTCCGGTAGGAAACTCAGACAACCCCCTCATTTTCTCTGGCTTATCACTCCCAATACTAAATAGGCAAACTTGGCATACACCTGGTCCCTCAACAAGGGTAGTTTTCTGAAGAGACAGAGACAGAGAAAATGTGTGCAAAACATCCTTCCATACTCCAACTGCAAACATTCTCATGCCCCACTAAGAAAAAGGCCTTTTCTGTGGTTCTTCAGAATAAGGGAGGAAGTCTATTCCCTTATTCCAGTGAAAATATAAGAGGGCTCAAAAGGCAAAGGTTTTTGCCACCAAGGCGTGGCAACCTGAGTTTGATCCCTGTAACTTGCATAAAGTAGAAGAAAACCAACACCATAAAAATGTCTCCTGAGTCCTTCAGGGTTCCTGCTTCATGAAATGTTCCAGACATTCTGCAGGACACAGAAGAAAGTGACTGACAAACTGCCAATAGAGGCAAAACAGCATTTCAAATTCACTGCTTCATGGAAAAGTCTGCCAGATACAATGGGCCTGTAGGCTGAAGAAAAATTTCCCGATGTTACAGAAGAACTTTGGGTTACTGTCCAGGCAGCAAGATATCTCTGTAAAGTTTTAGAAGTTGCTTATAATGCTTATAATATATATTTCTTTTCTCTAGTAGTCTCTGAATCTGCTTTGCTGTTTCTTAATCATATAATATTGAGCAATTTGGGTCCTAAAATAGTATTTTGATTAATGTGTTGGTTTGAAAGAGAATGGTCCCATAAAAGCTCCTATATTTAAATGCTTGATCCCTAGTTGGTGGAACCATTTTGAGAAAGATTAGATGTGATATCGTTGGACAGGTGTTTCACAGGAGGTGGACTTTGAGATTTCAGAAGCCTAAGACAGGTCCAGCCCCTCCCTCTACCACCTCTGCTACCAACTTGTAGATCAGGTTAAAACTCCCAGCTACTCTCCAGTGTCATGCCTGTGTGCTGCCATGCCCCATGACGTGATGGTCACGGACTCACTCTCTGACCATGAGCAAGCCCCCAATTAAATGTTTTCTTTTATAAGCTGCCTTCATCATGGTGTCTCTTTACAATACAAAAGTAACTATGATAACGTTGTTACATGGTATTGCTGTGACAGGACTGGTCAAGCTGCTTGTTAGAGGAATGTTGACTTGGGAACTTTGCATGAGGGAAGTGGTTGAATGTTTTAAGTGGGGCTTAAAAATGCTACAAGAGCTTTGAAGACAGTAGTACTGAGAGCAATGTGGATTATAGAGGCCCAGTTCAAGAAGTTTCAGGGTGAAACAGTATTAGAAACTGGAATAAAGTGAATCCAAAGAAAAACATATAGATCCTCCTGGAAACTGGAAGCAGACAAGAGCACTGGGCAAAAGTTGGGAACGTGGGGATGGGGTGGGATGAAGGGGAGGGGGGTGAGAGAAGGGAGAAGGGAAGAATTAGGGAGAGCTTGGGAGAGTGGGCTGGTTGCGATGGAGGAAGGGTGGATATGGGAGCAGAGAAGACGATATCTTAATTAAGGGAGCCATTTTAGGGTTGGCAAGAAACTTGGCTCTAGAAGGATTCTCAGGTGTCCACGGGGATATCTCCAGCTAGGTCCTTGGGCAGTAGATGAGAGGGTGCCTGAACTGGCCTTGTCCCATACTCACACTGATGATTATCTTGAATATCACCATAGAACCTTCCAGAGATGCATGGAGATAGAGACAGAGACCCACAGCAGAGCATTAGACTGAGCTCCAAAGATCCAGTTGAAGAGCAGAAGGAGGTAGAAGATGAGTAAGGACATCAGGACCAGGCAGGGTTGGTCCACCCACTGAGACAGTGTGCCTGAACTAAATCCAGCTGGATGCATGGGGGCTGACTGAGAAGCCAATGATAATGGCACTGAGATTTGTCTCTACTGCATATACTGGCTTTTGTGGATCCTAGTCTGTTTGAATGCACACCTTCCTAGGCCTGGATGGAGGGGGGAGGGCCTTCCCAAAGGGCAGGGTACCCTGCACTCTTTGGATTGGCAGATAAGGGGAAGAGTGAGTGGGGGAGTAGGAGGGAAATGGGAGGAGGGGAGGAAGTGCAAATTTTGAATGGTATTATTTATAAAAAAATAAAAAAAAAATTAAAAAGAAACTGGAATAAAGACAATTCTTGTAATGTTTTAGCCAACAATATGGCTGCTTTTGGCCCTTGTCCTAAGAACCTGCTTGAGGCTAAATTGAAGAGTTTTGGAACAATATTATTGGCAGAGATTTCATTCAAGACTGTATTGACTCATGGTTATTAGTAATCATTCTTAATGCAGCTCTAAAATGAAAAACTGCTAAGCAAGTGTTTTACCACTGAGCTAAAACCCCAACTACTGGCTCCAAAGCTACAAAGAAACACTGTCCCCCCCAAAAAAAAAAGGAAGGAAGGAAGGAAGGAAGAAAGAAAGAAAGAAAGAAAGAAAGAAAGAAAAGTGCAAACAGAGCAAAGAGAAATACAAATGCACAATCTGAGGAGAAAAAGGAAGAACAGGAAATAAAATGCCTACACCTAGGTTTGTGCTGAAAGAGGTACAGAGAAATGCAATGAAGGTAAAGATCCCACCTAGATAACCATGAAACATGTAAAAAGAAAATCCCTAGAGAATCTACTCCAAAAACAAAGTAAAGCTTATTCAACAAAGGAAAACACCAAGAGTTCAAAGTTTATACAAATGGAATCCAATGAGAGAGCCATATTCCATCCAAAATGTACAACAATACTTGCCTGACTTTAGAATCCAAAATACTGGAGTTAAGAGGTTGTGAAATCTTCCTCATTAGTTGAGAGAAAAATGTTACAGCCCTGATGGCATGTGGCTTGCAGGCTCAGAGAGGCCATCATATAAAGCTGAGAACAAGAAGCTTGGATTTGTACTAAAGATCCAAGATGTTGGAGACTCCAGAGTCACAGTGATGCACTAACCCTCTGAAACTGTAAAATGCTTTCTTTTATAAATTAGCTTGGTATCGTGCTCTCTCTCTCTCTCTCTCTCTCTCTCTCTCTCTCTCTCTCTCTCTCTCTGTCTCTCTCTCTCTCTTTCTCTCCCCCCACCCTGTGTGTGGAAATAAATGTAAAAAATTTCTAGTTCTTTAATTTATTACCAACATAGTAAAGATTACAGTTTAACTTTTTGTAAAACAATGTACTCAAGGTGGGGCTGAGAAGATAGCTTTGCACTGAGTACTTGCTGCTCTTCTAGGAGACCTGGGTTTGGATCACAGCAGCCCCATGAGTAAGTTCATGGACATGTAAGTTTAGTTCCAGGATATCTGAACTCTTCTCACCATGCCAAAAGACACCAGCACACACCTGGTACATACTCAAGACACACATACAAATAAAATAAATCTTTTTTAAAATAATCTTTTTAAAAAATAATAAAGGCTATCCTCCTGCAACTTGGGTTGGACTTTAAAACACAGCTTGCTCCAATACTGAGGGGACTTAAGAGGTGAGTGAACAGTCACATGGCAGGATGCCCTACTCTCTAGGACCTCCCCAGTGGGACAAAACTCCAGGCCCCTCCCCAACTCCCTCAGCTTTTCTAGCCAGCCAGCAGGGAGTTTCCTGTGGCTAGGATCCCCTCAAACCCAATCCCACCCATGGGACACCCCCCAAGGTACTAGCCACAACCTGCCTAAGAGCTGAAAGCTTGCTATAATACTGAGGGGACCAAGAGCTTGCTACAACACTGAGGGGATTAAGAGAGCACCAAGAGAACACAACAGGAAAGAAGACTGAGAGAGCAGGCATATAGAGACCTCAGAAACTTCTGAGACAGACAGGGACAGTAAAGCATATCAAGAAAAACTCCCAAACACTCAGACAGCCACTTCAAGGACTGGACCAAGACACAAAAACACTGCAGGCCTCATTTGAAGGACTAGATGTTTAGGTGCCAAAGAAAGAATCCCTCCAACAACCTAAAAAGCAACATGGTAACACCAGAACCCAGTGGTCACACAACAGGAAGACTTGATAATCCTAACCCAAAAGAAGTAGAAGAAAACAACTTTAAACTCTTCAAGTGGACTTTGGGAGCTCAGTCCAGTGCTCCAATGTGGATCTCTGCCTCTGTTGCCATTAATTGCTGGATGAAGGTTCTATGGTGATATTTATGATAATCATGAGTCTGGTTAGAGGGCAAGTCAAGATCTGGCCGCCTCACCTCTATTGCTTAGGGTCTTAGGCATGCCACCACTCCTTAACTCACTTAACCAACTGACTTCCCTTTCAAGTGATGCTGTGTGGAATAAACTTACAGAAAACAGAAATAACAAGTTGTGGCTATAGCACAGGTATACTGAAGTAGAAACTATTGAGTCAAATCAGAGATGTAGCCCTACAAATGGAAAATAAGTAAAGCTAAAAAACCACTTTTTAAAACAAACACAAAACCTGATGACCTCCCCTTGCAAAGTGATTAGCTGTAAACAAAACACTTATGTCAGCACACAGCCTGGATCTACAATGCATCATGTAGGAAAAAAGGTCTATTAAACACATCTTGGTACTATTAGTAGTACAAAAATGAAAGCCAAGTCATAATTATGTACTGTTTGCTGATAATAGTTAAAAGAGATAAATATTTAAAATATCATAAATAACAGTCCCACCTAGTGTGACTCAAAAAGAACAAATAATATTCCCAATCTAATTATGGAAACATCTCCAAATAGTACAAGTCATGAAAAGGAAGCAGCCCTACCTAGTGTGACTCAAAAGAACAAATAAAATTCTTAACCTAATTATAGAAATATCTCCAAGATATATAACCCCAGCAGCACAGACATTGAGGGCACACTGAATAAATGGGACCTCCTGAAACTGAGAAGCTTCTGTAAAGCAAAGGACACTGTCATTAAGACAAAAAGGCAGCCTACTGACTGGGAGAAGATCTTCACCAACCCCGCAACAGACAAAGGTCTGATCTCCAAAATATATAAAGAACTCAAGAAACTAGAAGTTAAAATGATAATTAACCCAATTAAAAAATGGGGCACTGAACTGAACAGAGAATTCTGAAGAGAAGAATTTCAAATGGCCAAAAGATACTTAAGGTCATGCTCAACCTCCTTAGCGATCAGAGAAATGCAAATCAAAACAACTTTGAGATATCATCTTACACCTGTCAGAATGGCTAAAATCAAAAACACCAAGGATAGCTTTGCTGGAGAGATTGTGGAGAAAGGGGTACCCTCATCCATTGCTGGTGGGACTGCAAACTTTTGCAACCACTTTGGAAATCAGTGTGGCGGTTTCTCAGAAAAATTAGGATTAACTTACCCCTGGACCCAGCAATACCACTCTTGGCAATATACCCAAAAGGTGCCCTATCATATGACAAAAGCATTTGTTCAAGACAAAAGCATTTGTTCAACTATGTTCATAGCAGCATTATTTGTAATAGCCAGAACCTTGAAGCATCTTATATGTCCTTCAATGGAAGAATGGATGAAGAAAGTGTGGAATATATATACATTAAAGTATTACTCAGCGGTAAAAAACAATGACTTCTCAAATTTTGCATGCAAATGGATGGAAATAGAAAATACTATCAAGAGTGAGGTAACCCAGACCCAAAAAGAAGATCATGGGATGTACTCACTCATCATTGGTTTCTAGCCATTGATAGGGGCCACTGAGTTTATAATTTGTGATCCTAAAGAAGGTAACAAGTGGGTAAACCCAAGGAAAATCATATAGTAATCCTCCTGGCTATGGGAAATAGACAGGATTGCCGGGCAAAAATTTAAAATATTGGGGGTGGGGTGGGATGGGGGTGAGGGGAGATGGGGAGAGAAAAGTGTGAAGGAGAGGATGAGGGAATCTTGAGGAAACGGGATGATTGGGGATATAGGAAGTTTGGACAGGGGAACAGGGAACTCATATCTTAGTTAAGAGAACCACATAAGGGTTGGCAAAAGACTTGAACTTGGAGTGGCAACCAGGTGCCCAGGGCAATGTCCCCAGTTGTTTCCTTGGGCACCTGAGGATAGGGAACCTGAAATGAACCTATCCTATAGCCATAGTTGTGAATATCTTGCATATCACCATAGAAGCTTCATCTAGCGATGGATGGAGAGAGAGACAGAGACACACACTGCAGCACCAGACTGAGCTCCCAAGGTCCTAATGAGGAGCAGAAGGACTGAGAACATGAACAAGGAAGTCAGGACCACGAGGGGTGCACCCACCCACTGAGACAGTGGGGCCGATCTATTGGGATCTCACCAAGGCCAGCTGGACTGTGACTGAAAAAGCATGGGATAAAACCGGACTTTCTGAACATGGCAGACAATGAGAGTTGATGTTAGTGGCCAAGGACAGTGGCACGAGATTTTGATCCTACTTCAGGTTTGGCTTTGTAGGAGCCTAGTCAGTTTGGATGTTCACCTTCCTAAACCTGGATAGTGTGGGGAGTACCTTGGAATTTCCACAGGGCAGGGAACCCTGACTGCTCTTGGGACTGGAGAGGGAGGAGAAGAGAAGTGGTGGGAGGTGGACGGGGGCAGGCAGAGGCGGAGGGAAATGGGAGGCAGAGGGGAAGCGTAAAAACCTAACCAAGGAGTCCAACAATGACCACAATATCTCTGACAACTAGAGACCCTTCACCAGCGCAACTCGAAGAAGGCAAACACACAAATTATTTTTAAAAAATATGGTGCAAATATTTATTTTATATTTCGATTACTGAACATTTCCAGATTGTGTAATTGGGATATTTTGACTTTACATTGTTAATAAATGCCATTCAGCAAATCAACAGTTATGACTTTACTTCCAACTAAGCAAACATCCACAGTTACAAAAAATATCTGTAACCACCTGTATCTTATCAGATCACCATGGATTAAAGCTAGAATTCAAGAACAATGCTACCCCCATAAAGCCTACAAACTCATGGAAACTGTACAGTCATCTACTGAAAGCAAGTTTTTCATTTCTAAGACTTTGGAGTTGCTAACCTGTGCATGAAATAAACAGAAAATTCAATTAAAAGAACCTTTCTTCGAAGCCGGAGAGATGGCTCAGAGGTTAAGAGTACATAATGGTATTTCCAGAGGATCCTGGTTTGGCTCTCAGCACCCAAATGGAGGCTAGAAATCATCACTCCAGTTCCAAAGGCTCCAGTACCCTCTTCTGCACTTTGGGCACTTCACCCAGAATATACATCCAGGTAAAACAGTCACATATAAAATAAAAATAAAATCAATCTATAAAATAAACCAAGTTCTCTGGTCTGAGGATGAAGCTAAGAATTTGTCTAGTATGTATAAGATCGAGGTTCTACCCTAAAAATGAAGAAAAAATGGCCAGTCTGCTTTGTTGGACATGGTGGGTCATATCTATAATCCTAACATTTGAGAGGCTGAGGCAGGGGATGCTTAGTTTGGAGGCAGGGTAGGCACAAAAGGTTCAAGTACAGCATGATATAAAACAGCCTTCAAGCTGTTGCCAGGCAGCAGTTCCTCCTGGCTCTGGGCAACAATGGAGGCCTGACGTGAGGCAACATTCATCTTCTGGATTGGACCTCCTCGAAGGACCAGTGTGGTCCACGATAGCACAAGAGGCTGTGTTGGTGTTAGAGGTTCATGCTGCTTTCCCAGACAGAGATGAAGCCTGAGATCCACATGAACCTACACAGTCTGTGCTACTGTCCAATGCCTTGGTGATGTCCTCAGGCTCTGCTGTCTTGGTGCACCAAGCCTGTGTGAGTGGCATGTGTAACCACCTGAGACCATGTTTGAGGGACATGGTCCATGCAGTCCCTAGGGTTCTGAGATTGCCAACACCCAGGTTGATGTCTGTGGTCCAAGTTTACCACCAAAGACCATGAGGAAGCCCATGGTCAGAGTTGATGTCTGAAGCCATGTTAATGCCCGTGAGTATGGGAGAGCCTGCTCTGCCCCTCAGTGCAGGCAATACAGGCAGTAGCATGGGTGCAGGACATCTAGTCCTGCCCCATCCCAGCCACTGCAAAGCTTTGCTCAGCTGATGAATGGTTTCAGGCATGGATATAGGCTGAGAAAGACTCATTCCCTTTGGGAACTTGGCCACTAAGAATTTTACCATTTCAGTGAATATACATTCAATACACAATAGACTTGTCTTTTTTGAAGTGGGGAGATCATGGTGGACAGGAAGTAGACATGGGAAGACTGGGAGGTGAGCACCATGGAGGCACATAATGTGAGATTCCCAAATAATCAATAAAAATGTAAACAGAAGAAAAAGAAGGAAATGAGAACCCTCTGAGACTCTGTCTCAAATATCCTGACAATTTCTTCCCTCTTATGAACAAACATTGTAAATTAAAAAATTTGTAAAATAAAAACAATTGAGCAGCAGGAAAACTGAGCTTCCAGGGCCCAGTTTACTGTCGTGTAAAAAAAATAAAATTCCTTAACAAGCCGAGGGTAGGATATTTAATAAAAAATACAAAGATGGCCCAAGAGATTCTTTCCAGAATTCACTTTAATAATCAACCCCTAGCTTACTTTAATAAGCCTATAACAAGAACAGATTCTAGGCCATGATGTCCAAAGCATGACAGCTGACAGCTGATAAAACACTAAAGGCTTAATTTTCCTACCATAGCAATCTGCCAGAATTTAACTTATTGAAAGAGGCCAATGTCTTCTTTTGTTCTAATGATGATAGTGCATAGTTTCATTTTTTCAATTTTACTCAGCTTTATTAAAGTATAACCAACAGATAAATTTACAGGGTAAATGTCTTAATGCAGATAAACATTACAAAATGTCTAAGTTGAGGTAACCAACTATCATCTCACTTACCTATCACATTTCATTGCTGACATTTTCCTGTAATTCAACTTGTCGCCTCTTCTTCTCCCACAGACCAGCTTCTTCAAAGAAGGATCCTTACATGGGGTTAAAAGACTTTAAAGTATTAATATTGACTAGACTTTCAAGGTTGCATTTTTATGAATCTACCTGATGCCTATATGTTGTGCATGTAATTATGACAGCTTAAAGTTACAG
The DNA here is from genome assembly GCF_950005125.1 of Chionomys nivalis. Classification (NCBI taxonomy): domain Eukaryota; kingdom Metazoa; phylum Chordata; class Mammalia; order Rodentia; family Cricetidae; genus Chionomys; species Chionomys nivalis. The sequence goes on along the minus strand of NW_026646888.1, from coordinate 857,901 downwards.
GAGCCACCTTCAAGTTGTGCATGAGTTAATATTTATCTCTCCCTGAGTATGAGAAGCTGCCCATCATGGGTGATAATAGTTTTCACTGGTTATTTCTGGAAGCTACTGTCATAGAACTTATTGTGGTTTGAGTGAGAAATGTCCCCCATAAGCTCCCATATTTGAACATTTTATCGGCAACATGTGCTGCTCTTTAAAGAGGTTGCAAAACCTTTAGGAGGCATAGAATTGTTGGAGGAAGTATGCCACTGAAGATAGGCTCTAAGAATCTATAGAATCACCCAACTTCCTCTTCTCTCTCTGCCTCCTAACTGTTGAGGCAATGTGGCCAGTCAGCCTCACACTCCTGTTGCTATGCTATTCCCAAAGCTATTGAACCAATCCCTCTGAAATGGTGAACCAAATTAAACCTTTTCTCTCCCTTAAGTTGTTTTTCTCATGATGCTTTTGGCTTGCTTGTTTGTCACGATGCTTTGTCACAGCAAACGGAATGAAACCATGATATTTTGCAAGTACACACATGAAATTAACACAAAAACAACCCTCAGAAGGAAAGATGACCAAGGATTAAGGCATATTTAAGATATTGAAATAGCATTTCATTTCCTTTTTCTCAAATGCATTAAAGATACCATTTAACAAAGGAAAACAAATATCACATGGTTACCTAAAATGCAGTGCCTCTTGCTAAGTAACATAGTCTTTGTAATGAGAACATGTGAAAACACTGTAGAGTAGGGAACCAGGACATAAAAGAGATATACCCAAGTCCTAGTACCCACTAAGAGCATCACCTTTCACGTAGCCACAAACAGCATAAAATATCTTGGGGTAACTCTAACAAAAGAAAGTGAAAGGTCTCTTTGAAAAGAACTTTAAGGAATTGAAGGAAGAAATTGAAGAGGATACCAAAAATGGAAGGATCTCCCTTGGTATTTGATTGGGAGCATCAACATAGTAAAAATGGCAATTCCACCAAAGGCAATTCATAGATTCAATGCAATCCCCATCAAAATCCCATCAAAATACTTTTTTTTTTTTTTTTTGGTTTTTCGAGACAGGGTTTCTCTGTGGCTTTGGAGCCTGTCCTGGAACTAGCTCTGTAAACCAGGTTGGTCTCGAACTCACAGAGATCCGCCTGCCTCTGCCTCACAAGTGCTGGAATTAAAGGCATGCGCCACCATCGCCCGGCCCATCAAAATTCTTGACAGATATTGAGAGGACATTAATCAAATTTATATGGAAAAACAAAAAATCCTGGATAGCCAAAATAATCTTATACAATAAAAAAAATGTCTGGAGGCATTACCATTTCTGACTTCAAACTCTATTACAGAGCTACAGTAATAAAAACAGCATGGTATTGGCATAAAATCATAGAATTCGACCAATTGAATCATATAGAAGATACTGATTTTAACCCACCAACATCTGAACACCTCATTTACTATAAAGTGGCTAAAAGTATACAATGGAAGAAAGAAAGCATCTTCAACAAATGGTGCTGGCAGAACTCGATGTCAAACAGTAGAAGAATGAAAATAAACCCATATCTATCACGATGCACAAAACTCAAGTCCGAATGGATCAAAGACCTCATTATCAATCTGAACACACTGAACCTGAGAAGAGAAAGTGGGAAGTACCCTACAACATATGGGCACAGGAGATTGCTTCCTATGTATAACCCCAGCAACACAGATGATAAAGGCAACATTGAATAATTGGGACCTCCTTAAACTGATAAGCTTCGGTAAACAAAGGACACTGTCACTAAGACAAAATGGCAACCCACTACCTGGGAGAAGATCTTCACCAACCCTGCAACAGACAAAGATCTGATCTCCAAAATATATAAAGAAATCAAAAACCTAGACTTTAAAATGCTAATTAACTCAAATAAAACATGGGGCACTGAACTAACAGGGAATTCTCAACAGAAGAAGTTTAATTGGCCAAAAGACACTTAAGGTCCTGCTCAACCTCATTAGCAATCAGGGAAATGCAAATCAAAACAATTTTGAGATATCATCTTACACCTGTCAAAATGGCTAAAATCAAAAACACTAATGATAGCCTTTGCTGGAGAGGTTGTGGAGGAAGGGGTACCCTCATCAAATGCTGGTCAGATAGCAAAGATGTCCAACCACATTGGAAATCAGTGTGGCAGTTTCTCAGGAAATTTGGGATCAACCTAACCAAGGACCAAGCAATACCACACTGGGGAATATACCCAAGAGATTCCCTATCATATTACAAAATCATTTGTTCAGCTATGTTCATAGCAGCATTATTTGTAATAGCCAGAATCTGGACACGACCTAGATGCCCTTCCATGTAAGAATGGATAAACAAAGTGTGGAAAATATACACAGTAGTGCACTACTCAGTGGTAAAAAACAATGACTTCTTGAATTTTGCATGCAAATGCATGGAAATAGAAAACACTTTTCTGAGTGAGGTTTCCCAGACCCGAAAAGATGAAAATAGGATGTACTCAGTCATAATTGGTTTCTAGCTATAAACAAAGAACATTGCATCTATAATTTGAGATCCCAAAGAAGCTATATAAGAAGGTGAACCCAAAGAAAACATATAGTTATTCTCCTGGATATGAAAGGTAGACCAAATTCCCAAGCAAAAATTTGGGTTCTGGGGGGTGGGGTGGGATAGGATAAGAGGGGATTGGAGGAGAAAAGTAAGAAGGAGAGGATGGGGGGAACTTGGGGAATTGGGATGATTGGGATAAAGTAAGGATGGATATGGGAGCAGGGAAGCATATATCTTAATTAAGGTAGCCATCTGAGGGATTTTATTTAAAAAATGAACTTGGTAAATAGAAGCTTATGATTCTCAAAAATTGGTCATTTCAGGTTAGGATGGTCTTTAAATTCAATGGCAAACCCCTATATCAAAAGAGTCACACAGGAAAACAGTGGTGTGCTCATAAAATAATGAAGACATTAAGAGAAGTGATACAAAATGACGAATATCAAAAGCCAAATTTCCTAGCCCATCTTGAGGAAGTAGGTTCCCCACCAACACATTTATTCCAGATCGTGAGAATTAACATCAACCTCTTTCAAGTACTTCGTTTAATAATAAATTTTTATACCAGTTCTTAGAATTTATACATTGGACAAAGGGTTGGTTTGGGAAGTCCTTCTGTCTATGTTTGTTTTTATTGGTTAATGAATAACATTATTTCAGCCAGGAGCTTAGCAGTTAGACCTATGTGGTAAAAGTAAACAATGTTGGGAGAAAGGAGGTGGGGTCAGTTAGAAGCCACCTAGACACCACCAGGGAAAAACACCTACTCTGGAGCTACAAAAATTTGTTGGTAAGACATGAACTAGTGGTGATACAGATAAATGCAAATGTGTTAGTTTAGAATGAGGGAGGAATCTAGAAATATGGTTAAGCTATTGGCCAAAGAGTATTGTGAATAATATAGGTTTTATGTGATTATTTCAAGTCAACGTGGTCAGAAAACTAACTAATGAGTGGCCTCCACAAACAAATCAGCTTGTTGAACTGAAGAGTGTTTTTTTTTTTTTTTTTTAAAAATCTGTTTGCTCACTTGATCTGGGCTTCAACTAAGCATGTCTATTTGTCTGTGATGATTGCTCGGTTATATATTTACTGCCAATATATTGTTTGGAGGAAGGGGTCTATTGAATCTGCTCAGTTTAATGGACTCTCTATAATTAATTTGAGTTGATTACTTTCTATTTTATGTAGTTTCCCTGCAGGATAGTGTTTACAAACCAAGACTACATGTTGGCATTAAAGATCTTTAAATGAGGAGGTTGAAGGGCCAGAGTCAGATAAGAAGTTGCAATTATGGACACAGAGAGGAGAGAGAAAAAAGAAGGAAAGGGAGTATGAGATCACTACCCTATAGTCTTTCAAAATGGAGGAGGGGACCTGAGCTAAGAAGGAAACAGCCACAGCTCTTTCCACAGTCACTATTCCTGTCTAGGCCACAATATCTCCAAGCAGCTAGCACAAGCATTGGAAGTTTCTCTTCTGAGAGGGGCAGCCAGAGTGTGCCACATATGACCATTTTCCCTGGAGTTATCCTCATCATGGACAGAAGGAGGCATGTCTCCCTAGAATCTCAACAACAATCTCACAGATGAAAATAAAAAGGCTTATTAAGGACACTTGGAGAAGCATTATAACTAACAGAGTTGGGAGATAATACATCTTCTAGGATGTGATGATGTCAATCTACACAGGCACATCTGCCTCTCTTCTGATCATATGAACAGAATGCCTGCTGGTTTGGGAAGCATCTCATCTGGGATTGTAATACCAGGGCATTAAAATGTCCTCTTTGCTGGTCTTCTACCCAAGAGTGGTCTCTCTCTCAGGTACATTGGGATGAATCATTTGAAGGAATAACAGAAAAATAGGTAGAGCATCCAGAATGAGGTATAACATACATGGCCACAATTACATATGCAGCAACAAGGAAACAGATGAAGAAGTCTGAGCATCAGTGGAAGTTGAGGACCTAATACCAAAGCTAAGTCATGTAACACCATGGGTAGTTTCAGAGTTTCGGAGAGTAAATTCAGTTACATTCTGGAAAAAGCTAAGACTGCAAAAGATGGCTTTCATAATCAGAAAGTAGAAAAATTGGGACTGCAAAAAGGAGGCAGTGAGGGAGTCAAGGGTGGTCACAGAGCAATGAAGAACCCCAAGTCCCTATCCCAACATGATACTGATATCATTTTTAAAAGTTATTGAGCCACAAATCTTGGCAGTCAGAGCTCAGGAGTTGAAATTACATTTCAATCCCATGTAATAAATCTCTGCCTTGAGCATCTACAATGATGGATTTCTGTCTTGAGCATCTGGAGCAATATTTCTTTTCCTTAAGCATCTATAGCAATGCACCTCGGCCTTGAGCATCTGCTGTCATACCGCTCTAAAATGATTATCTACAGAAATTAACATCTGCTTGAAAAAGCGATATACTACTGGGATAGACCTACCATTGCATGTTTCCTTTGGATGTACACTTTTATATAACTACACCCTAAATTTGATATCAAGACCTGAGCACAAACAGATTTCACAGTTCACAGTTTCCCCGTGCTGTGATAATTCAGTAGGCCTCTGGACACATCCACCAAAGACTTGAGGGGAGGAAGCAAAGGCATTCACGTTTGAATGTCTCTCATCTCAATCTCCACAGCACTTCTTTTAAAGTTATACGATTCCCTTTTGTGATCCAGAATATTTGCTCACAGCTCAATATTTTTTAACCAACTGTCTTGTTCTTCAGCCATGGCACAGTCAGTAAGGTGCATTCCATACAGATGGAGACCATAAATTTGATCCCTTCAAACTTGTGCAAAAATCTCGGCATTAAAGATATCAACTCATTACTCAGTGCTGAGCAGACAGCAAAACGTGGGTCTCTAAGACTTGCTGTTTGGTCAAGGGGAATTGGTCAGCTCCAGGTTCAAAGAGATGACATATCTTAATCATGACAGAGAGTAATTAAGGAGAAACCCACGGTTAATTATGGCCTTTGCATGCATGTATACACATCTCCATAAAAAGTTACACTCATATATTAAACAACTGTCTTTTGAATTTCTAAATATACACATTTCTGTGGTGAAGTTTTGAGCTTAATTTTGACTGCTCTTTTGAGTTTTAGGAACAGCTGAATGTTTTCTGCCACCAGGTTCCCGCACTGGCTAGCTTTACCCAAAATAATTACATAGAAACTGTATTATTTTAAATAATACTTTGCCCATTAGGTCTAGCCTGTTAGTTGCTAATTCGCACATCTTGATTAACCCATTTCAAATAATCTGTGAAGCACCATGAGCTTATGAGAATCATAAGCTGCTTCTGTCTCGGGGGGGGGAGAGGGGCATGGCGTCTGTTGACTAGGCTTCTTTCTCCCAGCATTCTGTGTTTTCTCTGCATATCTAACCTGCTGTCCTATCAAAAGGGCCAAGGGAGTTTCTTTATTAACCTATAGACATTTAACCCTCGTCCATCAATTTGGCCTTCCTCATACAATGACATTAGAAGAAATCTTTCTGTAAGAACCCTCTCCACTATCTCATTTGGCCTCTTGAATCCTCCCTCCTCTCTTCCAAAGACAAAAGGAAGCTAGTCTCAGACATGTTACACAGTCTAAAAAAGGAAGGATGGAATCAAGATTTGAATTCCTCACCAAAGTCTAAAATCTTAAACAAGGAACTCACTGCACCACCATACTTTTTTTTCAACTGAGAATGAACTCACACTCTGAGGAGCTGAAAGGCAAGTTCATACTGCATTAACTTCACATTGGCCCTTGACAGATATGCAGAGCATTATGATGGACCCCTCACCACTGATACATTGACATCTTATTCCTTTGTATTTAACGGGCCAGTTGGCTACATACCTTACTCAATCATTCCTTCAGTGATTTGATTTCCAGAATCCTCCATCCCCTCACTTCAATCCTAATTCACACACTCCCCAAAACCCCTTGATGGGAGTCAGGTATCAATATCGTACTGGTATTTTCGGGTCTGATGGGTTTGTGGGGTCATTTCCACACTCCTCCTAACATCACAGATTCCTTAGGTAACTGATTCTAGAGAGCTCGGTGCATTCATCATATGTGTGCATGTCACACACCAATGTACATCAATGTGTACATGTTTAGCCTGGGTGCAGGTGAGTCTGTTCATGACTTTTATAGCGAAGTCCAACAGAACATTATCCATGAAAAGGGTGCAGTGTTTTACAGTTATTGCAGGCCAATTGATTAAATGAACTCACAAGGGTGGACTGGCATGCATAAGACCTGTGAGAGTGCAAGACAGAAAGAATCAAGGCATGACAAAATAGGTGGCAGACAGAAGCCTGGCAAAAGTAAGTAGGTAGCCTAAGATTCAACCCATTGCAGAAGAGCCAGTGAGAGTGGAAACTTTTCTTTAGGCAGGAGGATCCTGGTCACTCAACATGCTCCAGTGGAGATAATATACCCAGGGACTTCCAGATGGTATGAATTAAACCATTAATCAAATGAAACCTAATTTTCTTTGCTTCTGAGTATACATTTGTGACCCTTCACAATCACCCTGTATCCTCTTAAGTCCCAACACCTCGATGTCACATCTTTCCATATGACACGCTTTTCTCTCATGCATTATCCCTCTCTGAGATCCTACGTCTTTTTGGCCACTCTCCTCTGTTTCCTAATCAGCCATCTTGGCCTCTTCCACACACTGCATCTCCTTTCTTCCTTTCCTCTCCAAGGGGAAAAGACCATAAGTTCTCTTTTGTTTTGAGGCATATCTTTCTGTGATGTCCCATCCACCAGACACTCCATCATTGACCAAAAAACATAAAATCTTCACAAATTTTATTTTTAGAGCAAAAAAAAATTCCATTGGGAAAGATACCAGGATTAATAAAAGAACTGAGGTATTTCTGAAAAAAAGAGTTCCCAAACACAGTTTTAAGTCTCACCCCCAAAATTTGTGAATTTCACTTTAACACAACTTCATCAAATCATAGACATAGATATGGAAGTCATTATCAAACTTGATGAAATGCACAGAAGGTTTGGTGGGAACTTGGTAAATAATTTTACCTATCTTTGGGTTACATCTTTTTCATTGTGCTGCACATTCTTACCTGCCATGGAATCCCTGCCTAATTCCATATTCACCCCTATTTGAGGACATCCTGGCATAATATGAAGGTTGCTTTCAATGTAGTAAACTAGACGGTGGTAAAGATACATAACTGGATCTTTCTCATAGGTAATGTAGAAACAGTTCTTCATGGTCTACACCTCATCTGGGACCACCCCACTCCACTCTTCCTTAGAGACTGGCATGATGTGGAGGTTACCTTCAAGGTAGTCAACAAGGAGGTGGCAAATGTACAAGACCGAACCTTTTTTGTAGGTAATATATAACCAGGTCTTCATGATTGGCACCTCCTCTAGGACCATCCCCTTCCAGTCATCCTTAGAGCCATTTGTGCACTGAAATGTTTGTTTCACTGCTATGCCAACTATAGTGTTTGAGAGATGAGTGTCTGTCTCCTGAGGAAATGGTATGTTGTTAGGCAGGAACAAAGGGTTTAAAATCCTTTCATTACTGTGAGGTTCCAATCCATAGACAAAGCTATCCCATCATACTTCAACACATAGAGAGAGGGATTTGTTGGCATTTGATCTAGAATGATGGCTTTCCACTGCTTGACTGGTTCATTGGTTCCTTCCAGCCGTGAGAAATTCTGCGGCTGACAATATTCTCCAGGGCCTCAAAAGGCCAATGCAGTTTTTGCTTCTGAAAAGATAACCCATTCCTCTTCTGGAGAGGTGGCATGCATCTCATACTAAGAGGCATCTTCATCATGGCTGTAGACTTGCTGAGATAGGCCACTGACCTCCTGGTCCGCTGTTTCTTGGCTATCTTCCTGTGCTTGGGCTTCATAGCTGCCCACTCTCTAGGTTGAAAGACGGTTCCCTCTGTTTAATTCAGAAACAAAGTTGTGGCCTCAACCATGAGTGCCTGCAAGGATAACAAGAGGAGGCTATGAGGTCAAGGCTCTTTTATGGAAGAACTGTGGTGCAGGAGACAAAGATATTGATCAACAGGTTTGCATACCGAACTGTAATTTTCTCTTAAGAAATAAATAGGACAATTTGCAAATTTTTCTCTACAGCTCAGTATATCAATCTCAGAGATACATTCCTGCTGCCCAAAGGCAAATGACCTCTGCTGAGAAACCTACTTTCTGACTGACTAAGTCAATGAGAGGAGAAGGTATGCCTATCCCCGAAACGAGTAAGAAAAATCTGAACAGATAACAAAGAATTCGAAGGACATCCACATGTCTCCTTCGACATCAAGCTAATAGGTAGGGGGCTCAATCCAAGACAGCCTGCCAAAGTTCATGGCACTCCAGTCCACTGGCTCTCTGATTTGTGACTCCTGATCCAGACCCAGGTATATTACATAAAGCCAATCTGTGTCTTCATTGTGGATGTGAGTACTGTGAGACCCCCTTCAACCTGAAAGACTCATTATTCTAGGCAACAGCAGCAATTGAGAAATAATTAGTATCTTTTAAAACACCTATGGACAAAGAGGTGCTTTGCCATTTTAGTGGATTGATGAATATGATATTGTTAGCAAAGATAAAGTGGGAAGAATAGCTGGCATTCACCAACCCACAACTATCAAATATAGGAGCTGGTAACAACGTAAATGGGGGACCCGCAGGACATTTGAAGGAAAACTTTTTTGTATTACAGAGGTCTTAGTTGCTTTGTAAACATATTTACCAAAAGAAAATGTCCTGCCTCTCCAGATTCAATCCTCCGGAAATGTTCAGGTGCAAAAAGCCTGTTGAACGGCTGTGGAGACAAGGAGCCACTGAGCTGAACTACTAGGGGTTTCAGGCACTGTGAGGATAATAAACCCACCTTCATTGAAGACTAGTGCTTTGAGTGGAACAGAGTTGCTACCCAACGAACCAAGGCTTTGTGACATCACCAAGGCTCTACTTATGTCAGAAATCCCCACACAAGCTTGTTACTTCCCTATTTTCCCCACAGAAACATCCAGCATTCAGCTCCTCAAAAGCTGTATACAGCTACCAGGAGACCCAAAATAAGCCCCCACTCATCTTCCCCATCACTCGATTCACACTCTTGCCCAAGCAACTCAATCCCTGTATCTTATTTTTCTGAAAAAGTCTTTGGTGTCTGAGTCAACAACTCACATGAAATTATTTTTTCTTAACTCGCATCTCTCCATTGGTTATCTTTGATTGATTTTTTTCTTCCTTCATAAATAATAAATTTCAAATTTCCACTTCCTTTCCTCCTCCCCCTCACTACTCAGGCAACCACCAATCCTCTCCACTTCAAATCCAGTCCTAATAGAGGGCAGGGTACCTTGACCTGTGGGAAGCCCATGCCCCAATCCATCCAGATTGAGGAGGGTATGCATCTAAATATAATAGGACCACATAAATTTCTTCTTATCTTGAGAAGAATACTTGCTACAGAAACACTATCACAGTAGTAATGAGAGTGTAGGCTGTCTCAGCATGGAGAAGTAACTGGAGCAAACCCCTAGTAGTTCAGCTCAGTGGCCTAAGAAAGATGGTCAAGGAAAGTCAATGAACTCAGGGATGGAAGTTAAAACTCAGGCTAAATAACATTCCAAATCATTTAGGCGGAACATGAGACACTTGTGCAACAGTCACAAGATGTCTAAAATGCCTGGAACTAGAATCTTAGGGCAGGAGAAGTTGTGGAGCTGAGAGTGCATAGCAAAAACTGACAGAATCTGGCAAAAGACATGTAAGCGTAACTAGCAAACATCCATGGAAACCATGAATGGGAGAAAACTCTGAGAAGTCTGCACAAAAACATAACATCTTGACAATTCTGAGATTTAAAGACAGGAGAGATCTTAAATATGTCACTATCACATGGTGATGATTTACCCACTCCATAGCAGTGTGACCTCCTGATATTTTTAAGATAAACTGTCTATTCTCTCTATATATTTACAGGGAAACTCACATTGCTTGCACAGATTAACTAGCAGCATGATTTACCACTCAATCAAAGGCAAAGGAAAGCAATCATGGACATGTTGTTGAATGCTGATGATGTTGTTGGGAGTGTTTGTGGGTTTTTTCTTAAAGGGTAATCATTGGTCACACAAATGCATGAAGCATATCCTGTCTCTGCCATGTATCATGAAAGACTGAAAACAATAAACAAAAATAGGTTTTTGTCGCATACTGGTAAATTATGCTGCTATGTCCAAATAGGTGTGTTGCAGGAGCTCCTTCTGTTCCTTCAGGCTATAGCAACTGAGATAAAGGCCATTGGGGTGTGGTCTCTCTCTCTTTCAATAAGGAGCAACTGCCTTCAGCTTGCTCTCATTCATCCACCTTTTCATCCAGCTATTAGGCTCCCTTCCTGATCCTGCAAAGGGATGTTGTCTGGCATGGCAATCTGTAAGTTTTGCCCCTTAAAAAAATAACCATTTAATGAATCATAATTCTAAACTGGTGTGGGAGATTGCTTGTGACTTACACCTTCTTATGTGATGAAAACAACCAGGGTGTGGAAGGGGTTTTCACAGTTCATGTTGCAGAAGACATGGCAGCAGGATTTGGAGGCTTCTTGTTCTCTGTAAAGAAATCAGTAAACTTTGGGGACCAATGAAAAAATGCCCTGATACATCAAGGCTAATCCTTTCAGACACCAATTCCTCCAGCAAGGTTCTGGTTCTCCACAACCTCAAAAACCTCCTGAGGGCCAGGTATTCAGAACCAATATCCTGTGTGCATCATATCACATACAATCGTAGTGAGTACACCAATCTGTTTTTTAAGGTACATCATTTTGTCCCTGCAGAAACATTTATATTTCCAATAAAGACAACTTGCGGCTTCTTTGGGGTCCTCAAATTCCTCTAAGGTGGTGTTTGGGCATTCTTACATACTTTTCTGTGTTGTTATGAGACCTTGATGGGACAGCAATTGTTTCAGAAATCAAAGGCAGTTAGGTTCATACCTGTGGTTAGCAGTGTGCTGGACACTTGGGTTGCGTATACCTATTCTATGAAAGGATGGATTTGCTAATAATGGTTGGCAGCACACGTGGAGGCAGGCAGTGTTACCTTTTCAAATGACCCATTTTGAAGCCTTAAATCAGGCTCCTCTATTCTCCTCATCTTTTTTTCTTTATCAGATTACGACAAAAATTAAAACTCAATGTCCTGGACGTGAACACTGAATGAGTTATCTATGTGAGATCACAGTGACAGAGCTCATGGGAATCTGACTCATTGCAGGATATAAGATTTAGCCTGTAACGGCTAGAGCTAATGGACCAAGCAGTGTTTAAAAGAATACAGTGTGTGTGTCGTTATTTTGGGGCATGAGCTAGCCAGGCAGCCATGAGCCCGGCTGTGGGAAGAGGCCCGCAGCTCACCACTACAATACACCAGTCTTCCCCCTGTCACTCTGCATCAATGGGTATTTACAGTTTGAATGAAGAGTTCTCCTGGGCATCCCCCCTCAGCTCCTCTGACTCAGTCTTCAACCACACCAGTTTCACTCAGCCTCAAGAGATCACCCATGAACAAGAAGGAGACAATTACCAAGAGGGAAAAAGTATACCACAAAGTACACTTCCCAGTGGATCAAAGTTGATGTTGTTCAAATACATCTCAGGCTAGAGTATTGCTCTGAACTGGACACTGGTGGCAAATGCTTGTAATCCTAGCACTTGAGAGACTGAGGGGAAAGGCTCCTGAGTCCCAGGCCAGCATGGGCTGCATATTAAGTTCAAATATAGACCTCAGAGAAACTTTAAGATAAACAAATAATAAACATATAAAGTACTTCTCCGGAGGGGAAGCCCAAAGAGCATTAAGTACCTGAAGAGACCTCTTATGAAACGGCAATTAGAAACAACATAGAATTGAAAAGAAACTTCTGCTGGAAAACACCATAATGGATCCCAATGCCTGAGTCCCGTAGGAAACTCAGACAACCCCCTCATTTTCTCTGGCTTATCACTCCCAATAATAAATAGGCAAACTTGGCATACACCTGGTCCCTCAACAAGGGTAGTTTTCTGAAGAGACAGAGACAGAGAAAATGTGTGCAAACATCCTTCCATACTCCAACTGCAAACATTCTCATGCCCCACTAAAAGAAAAAGGCCTTTTCCATGGTTCTTCAGAATAAGGGAGGAAGTCTATTCTCTTATTCCAGTGTGAGAAAAAAGATAAATGAAAATATAAGAGGGCTCAAAAGGCAAAGGTTTTTGCCACCAAGGCGTGGCAACCTGAGTTTGATCCCTGTAACTTGCATAAAGTAGAAGAAAACCAGCACCATAAAAATGTCTCCTGAGTCCTTCAGGGTTCCTGCTTCATGAAATGTTCCAGACACTCTGCAGGACACAGAAGAAAGTGACTGACAAACTGCCAATAGAGGTCAAACAGCCTTAAAAATTCACTGCTTCATGGAAAAGTCTGCCAGATACTATGGGCCTGTAGACTGAAGAAGGATTTCCTGATGTTACAGAAGAACTTTGGGTTACTGTCCAGGCAGCAAGATATCTCTGTAAAGTTTTAGAAGTTGCTTATAATGCTTATAATATATATATTTCTTTTCACTAGTAGTCTCCGAATCTGCTTTGCTGTTTCTTAATCATATAATATTGAGCAATTTGGGTCCTAAAATTGTATTTTGATTAATGTGTTGGTTTGAAAGAGAATGGTCCCATAAAAGCTCCTATATTTAATGCTTGATCCCTAGTTGGTGGAACCATTTTGAGAAAGATTAGATGTGACCTCGTTGGACAGGTGTTTCACAGGAGATGGACTTTGAGATTTCAGAAGCCTAAGACAGGTCCAGCCCCTCCCTCCACCACCTCTGCTACCAACTTGTAAATCAGGTTAAAACTCCCAGCTACTCTCCAGTGTCATGCCTGTGTGCTGCCATGGCACATGACGTGATGGTTATGGACTCACTCTCTGACCATGAGCAAGCCCCCAATTAAGTGTTTTCTTTTATAAGCTGCCTTCATCATGGTGTCTCTTTACAATACAAAAGTAACTATGATAACGTTGTTACATGGTATTGCTGTGTCAGACTGGTCAAGCTGCTTGTTAGAGGAATGTTGACTTAGGAATTTGCATGAGGGAAGTGGTTGAATGTTTTAAGTGGGGCTAAATAGTTATAAGAGGTTTGAAGACAATAGTACTGAGAGCAATGTGGACTATAGAGGCCCAGTTCAAGAAGTTTCAGGGTGAAACAGTATTATAAACTGGAATAAAGTGAACCCAAAGAAAAACATATAGATCCTCCTGGAAACTGGAACCAGAAAAGAGCACTGGGTAATAGTTGGGAAGGTGGTGATGGGGTGGGAGGAAGGGGAGGCAGGAGAGAGAAGGGAGAAGGGAAGAATTAGGAAGAGCTTGGGAGAGTGGGATGGTTGCAATGGAGGAAGTGTAGATATGGGAGCAGGTAAGACGATATTTTAATTAAGGAAGCCATTTTAGGGTTGGCAAGAAACTTGGCTCTAGAAGGATTCTCAGGTGTCCACGGGGATATCTCCAGCTAGGTCCTTGGGCAGTAGATGAGAGGGTGCCTGAACTGGCCTTGTCCCATACTCACACTGATGATTATCTTGAATATCACCATAGAACCATCATCCAGCGATGCATGGAGATAGAGACAGAGACCCACATCAGAGCATTAGACTGAGCTCCTAAGATCCAGTTGAAGAGCAGAAGGAGGGAGAAGATGAGTAAGGACATCAGGACCAGGCGGGTTGGTCCACCCACTGAGAGAGTGTGCCTGAGCTAAATCCAGCTGGAGGCATGGGGGCTGACTGAGAAGCCAATGATAATGGCACTGAGATTTGTCTCTACTGCATATACTGGCTATTGGGGATCCTAGTCTGTTTGAATGCACACCTTCCTAGGCCTGGATGGAGGGGAGGAGGGCCTAACCAAAGGACAGGGTACCCTGCCTTCTTAGGATTGGGGGAGAGGGGGCAGAGTGAGTGGGGGAATAGGAGGGAAATTGGAGGAGCAGAGGAAGTGCAAATTTTGAATGGTATTATTTATAAAAAAAATTAAAATGAAACTGGAATAAAGAAAATTCTTGTAATGGTTTAGACAACAATGTGGCTGCTTTTGGCCCTTGTCCTAAGAACTTGCTTGAGGCTAAATTGAAGAGTTTTGAAACAATATTATTGGCAGGTATTTCATTCAAGACAGTATTGACTCATGGTTATTAGTAATCATTCTTAATGCAGCTCTATAATAAAAAACAGTGCTAAGCAAGTGTTCTACGACTGAGCTAAAACCCCAACTACTGGCTCCAAAGCTACAAAGAAACACTGTCCCCCAAAATAAAGAAGGAAGGGAGGAAGAAAGAAAGAAAGAAAGAAAGAAAGAAAGAAAGAAAGAAAGAAAGAAAAGTGCAAACAGGGCAAAGAGAAATACAAATGCACAATCTGAGGAGAAAAAGGAAGACCGGGAAATAAAATGCCTATACCTAGGTTTGTGCTGAAAGAGGTACAGAGAATTGGAATGAAGGTAAAGATCCCACCTAGCTAACCATGAAACCTGTAAAAAGAAAATCCCTAGAGAATCTACTCCAAAAACAAAGTAAAGCTTATTCAACAAAGGAAAACACCAAGAGTTCAAAGTTTATACAAATGGAATCCAATGAGAGAGCCATATTCCATCCAAAATGTACAACAATACTTGCCTGAATTTAGAATCCAAAATACTGGAGTTAAGAGGTTGTGAAATCTTCCTCATTAGTTGAGAGAAAAATGTTACAGCCCTGATGGCATGTGGCATGCAGGCCCATAGAGGCCATCATATAATGATGAGAACATGATGCTTGGAATGTACTAAAGATCCAAGATGTTGGAGACTCCAGAGTCACAGTGATGCACTAACCCTCTGAAACTGTATAATGCTTTCTTTTATAAGTTAGCTTGGTATCGTGCTCTCTCTCTCTCTCTCTGTCTGTCTCTCTCTCTGTCTCTCTGTCTCTCTCTCTTTCTCTCCCCCAACCCATGTGTGGAAATAAATGTAAAAAACTTCTAGTTCTTTAATTTATTACCAACATAGTAAAGATTACAGTTTAACTTTTTGTAAAACAATGTACTCAAGGTGGGGCTGAGAAGATAGCTTTGCACTGAGTACTTGCTGCTCGTCTAGGAGACCTGGGTTTGGATCACAGCAGCCCCATGAGTAAGTTCATGGACATGTAAGTCCAGTTCCAGGATATCTGAACTCTTCTCACCATGCCAAAAGACACCAGCACACACCTGGTACATACTCAAGACACACATACAAATAAAATAAATCTTTTTTTAAAATAATCTTTTTTAAAAATAATAAAGGCTTTCCTCCTGCAACTTGGGTTGGACTTTAAAACACAGCTTGCTCCAATACTGAGGGGACTTAAGAGGTGAGTGAACAATCACATGGCAGAACGCCCCACTCTCTAGGACCTCCCCAGTGGGACAAAACTCCAGGCCCCTCCCCAACTCCCTCAGCTTTTCTAGCCAGCCAGCAGGGAGTTTCCTGTGGCTAGGATCCCCTCAAACCCAATCCCACCCATGGGACACCCCCCAAGGTACTAGCCACAACCTGCCTAAGAGCTGAAAGCTTGCTATAATACTGAGGGGACCAAGAGCTTGCTACAGCACTTAGGGGATTAAGAGAGCACCAAGAGAGCAAACCAGGAAAGAAGACCGAGAGAGCAGGCATATAGAGACCTCAGAAGCTTCTGAGACAAACAGGGACAGTAAAGCATATCAAGAAAAACTCCCAAACACTCAGACAGCCACTTCAAGGACTGGACCAAGACACAAAAACACTGCAGGCCTCATTTGAAGGACTAGATGGGTAGGCGCCAAAGTAGGAATCCCTCCAATAACCTAAAAAGGAACATGGTAACACCAGGACCCAGTGGTCACACAACAGGAAGACTTGATAATCCTAACCCAAAAGAAGTAGAAGAAAACAACTTTAAACTCTTCAACTGGACTTTGGGAGCTCAGTCCAGTGCTCCAATGTGGATCTCTGCCTCTGTTGCCATTAGTTGCTGGATGAAGGTTCTATGGTGATATTTACGATAATCATGAGTCTGGTTAGAGTGCAAATCAAGATCTGGCCGCCTCACCTCTATTTCTTAGGGTCTAAGGCATACCACCACGCCTTAACTCACTTAACCAACTGACATCCCTTTCAAGTGATGCTGTGTGGTATAAACTTACAGAAAACAGAAATAACAAGTTGTGGCTATAGCACTGGTATACTGAAGTAAAAACTATTGGGTCAAATCAGAGAAGTAGCCCTACAAATGGAAAATAAGTAAAGCTAAAAAACCACTTTTTAAAACAAACACAAAACCTGATGACCTCCCCTTGCAAAGTGATCAGCTGTAAACAAAACGCTTATGTCAGCACACAGCTTGGATCTACACTGCATCATGTAGGAAAAAAGGTCTATTAAACACCTCTTGGTACTATTAGTAATACAAAAATGAAAGCCAAGTCCTAATAATGTACTGTTTGCTGATAATAGTAAAAGAGATAAATACTTAAAATATCATAAATAACAGTCCCACCTAGTGTGACTCAAAAAGAACAAATAATATTCCCAATCAAATATGGAAACATCTCCAAATAATACAAGTTATGAAAAGTAAGCAGCCCTACCTAGTGTGACTCAAAAGAACAAATAAAATTCTTAACCTAATTATAGAAATATCCCCAAGATATATAACCCCAGCAGCACAGACATTGAGGGCATACTGAATAAATGGGACCTCCTGAAACTGAGAAGCTTCTGTAAAGCAAAGGACACTGTCATTAAGACAAAAAGGCAGCCTACTGACTGGGAGAAGATCTTCACCATCCCCGCAACAGACAAAGGTCTGATCTCCAAAATATTTAAAGAACTCAAGAAACTAGAAGTTAAAATGATAATTAACCCAATTAAAAAATAGGGCACTGAACTGAACAGAGAATTCTGAAGAGAAGAATTTCAAATGGCCAAAAGATACTTAAGGTCATGCTCAACCTCCTTAGTGATCAGAGAAATGCAAATCAAAACAACTTTGAGATATCATCTTACACCTGTCAGGATGGCTAAAATCAAAAACACCAAGGATATCCTTTGCTGGAGAGGTTGTGGAGAAAGGGGTATCCTCATCCATTTCTGGTGGGACTGCAAACTTGTGCAACCACTTTGGAAATCAGTGTGGCGGTTTCTCAGAAAAATTAGGATTAACTTACCCCAGGACCCAGCAATACCACTCTTGCCAATATACTCAAAAGATGCTCTATCATATGACAAAAGCATTTGTTCAACTATGTTCTTAGCAGCATTATTTGTAATAGCCAGAACCTGGAAGCATCCTATATGTCCTTCAATGGAAAAATGGATGAAGAAAGTGTGGAATATATATACATTAAAGTATTACTCAGAGGTAAAAACAATTACTTCTCGAATTTTGCATGCAAATGGATTGAAATAGAAAATACTATCCAGAGTGAGGTAACCCAGACCCAAAAAGAAGATCATGGGATGTACTCACTCATCATTGGTTTCTAGCCATGGATAGGGGACACTGAGTCTATAATTTGTCATCCTAAAGAAGCTAACAAGAGGGTAAAACCAAGGAAAAACATATAGTTATCCTCCTGGCTATGAGAAATAGACAGGATTGCCGGGAAAAAATGGGAATCTTGGGGATGGAGTGGGATGGTGGTGAGGGCAGATGGGGAGAGAAAAGTGTGAAGGAGAGGATGAGGGGAACTTGAGGAAACGGGATGATTGGGGATATAGGATGTTTGGGTAGGGGAACAGGGAACTCATATCTTAGTTAATGGAACCACATAAGGGTTGGCAAGAGACTTGAGCTTGGAGTGGCAACCAGGTGCCCAGGGCAATGTCCCCAGTTAGTTCCTTGGGCACCTGAGGATAGGGAACCTGAAATGAACCTATCCTATAGCCATAGTTGTGAATATCTTCCATATCACCATCTAACCTTCATCTAGCAATGGATGGAGAGAGAGACAGAGACACACACTGGAGCACCAGACTGAGCTCCCAAGGTCCTAATGAGGAGCAGAAGGACTGAGAACATGAGCAAGGAAGTCAGGACCACGAGGGGTGCACCCACCCACTGAGACAGTGGGGCCGATCTATTGGGAGCTCACCAAGGCCAGCTGGACTGTGACTGAAAAAGCATGGGATAAAACAGGACTCTCTGAACATGGCGGACAATGAGAGTTGATGCCTGAGGCCAAGGACAGTGGCACAGGGTTGTGATCCCACTTCATGCTTTGGCTTTGTAGGAGCCTAGACAGTTTTGATATTCACCTTCCTAGACCTGGATGGAGTGGGGAGGACCTTGGAATTTCCACAGGGCAGGGAACCCTGACTGCTTTTGGGATGGGTGAGGGAGGAAAAGAGAAATGGTGGGAGGGGGAGGGGGACGGGAAAAGGGGGAGGGAAATGGGAGGCATGGAGGAAGCGAAAAAACCTAAACAAGGAGTCCAACAATGACCACAATATCTCTGACAACTAGAGACCCTTCACCAGCGCAACTCAAAGAAGGCAAACACACAAAATTTACTACTAAAAAAATGACCAGAGTTAACAACCACTGGTCATTAATATCACTTAATGTCAATGGACTCAACTCACCTATAAAAAGGCACAGACTAAGAGATTGGACATGAAAACAGGAACCAACATTCTGTTGTTTACAAGAAACACACCTCAACCACAAAGACAGACACCTACTCAGAGTAAAGGGTTGGAATAAGGCTTATGAAGTAAATGGACCTTAGAAACAAGCAGGTGTGGCCATACTAATTTCTAACAAAGTTGACTTCAAACTTAAATCAATCAGAAGAGATTTAGAGGGACATTTTCTACTCCTAACAGAAACAATTCATCAGGAAGAAGTCTCAATCCTGAATAACTATGCCCCTAAAATAAAAGCACCCACGTACGTAAAAGAAACTTTGCTAAAACTCAAGGCAGCAATCTAACCGCACACATTAATAGTAGGAGACCTTAACACTCCTATCTCACCAATGGACAGGTCAATTAGACAGAAACCTAAAAGAGAAATAAGAGAATTAATGCAGGTAATGAATCAAATGGACTTAACAGACATCTATAGAAAATTCCACCCAAAATATGAAAGAATATACCTTCTTCTCTGCAGCTCAAGGAACCTTCTCGAAAATTGACCACATACTCGGTAACAAAGCAAACATCCACAGTTACAAAAAAATATCTGTAACCACCTGTATCTTTCAGATCATCATTTATTAAAGCTAGAATTCAACAACAATGCTACCCCCAGAAAGCCTACAAACTCATGGAAACAGAACAGTCAACTACTGAACCATACCTGGATTAAAGAAGAAATAAAGAAAGAAATTAAAGTCTTCCTTGAATTCAATGAAAATAAAGAAACAACATATTCAAACCTATTGGACACTATGAAAGCAGTCCTGAGAGGAAAGTTCATTGCATTAAGTGCCCACTTAAAGAAAACAGAGAAAGCACACATTGGAGACTTAACAGCCCACAAGAAAGTTCTAGAAGAAAAAGAAGCAGACTAACCTAGAAGTAGTAGAAGACTGGCAATAATCAAACTAAGGGCTGAAAAGAACAAAATAAAGACACAGAAACAATTGAGAGTACCAATGAAACCAAAAGCTGGTTCTTGGAGAAAATCAACAAGATTAATAAACCGATATCCAAACTAATTAAATGGCAGAGACAGAATTTGGAAATTAATAAAATCAGAAATGAAAAGAGGGACATAACCACAGACACAGAGGAAATTCAGAGAATCATTAGATCTTTCTACAAAAGCCTGTATGCCACAAAACTGGAAAATGTTAAAGAAATTGACACTTCTTTACATAAAAAAAAGTCCAGGACCAGATGGTTTCAATGCGGAATTCTACCAGAACTTCCAAGAAGACCAAAGACCTATACTCCTAAATGTATTTCACAATATAGTAACAGAAGAGTCATTGCCAATTTCCTTCTATGAAGCTACAGTAACTCTGATAGCAAAACCACACAAAGACTCAACCAAGAAAGAGAATTACAGGCCAATCTGACTCATGAACATCAACTTAAAAATCTTCAACAAAGTACTGGCAAATTGAATCCAAGAACACATTAGAAAAATTATCCATTATAATCAAGTAGGCTTCATACCAGAGATGCAGGGCTGGTTTAACATACGCAAACCTATCAATGTAATCCATCATATAAATAAACTGAAAGAAAAAAAACATGATAGTTTAATTAGATGCTGAAAAAGCATTTGACAAAATTCAACATCCCTTTATGATAAAAGTGTTGGAGAGATTAGGGATACAATGGTCATACCTAAATATAATTAAAGCTATTTACAGCAAGCCGACAGCTAACATCAAATTAAACGGAGAGCAACTTATAGCCATCCCACTAAAATCAAAAACACCCCAAGGCTGTCCACTCTCCCCATACCTCTTCAATATAGTTCGTGAAGTCTTAGCCATAGCAATAAGACAACATAAGGGGTTAAAGGGGATTCGAATTGGAAAGGAAGAAGTTAAACTTGCATTATTTGCAGATGATATAATAGTGTACTTAAGCGACCCCAAAAACTCCACCAAAGAACTTCTACAGCTGATAAATACCTTTAGTAATGTGGCAGGATACAAGATCAACTCCAAAAAATCAGTCATGCTCTTATACACAAAGGATATGGAAGCAGAGAGGGAAATCACCTTTCACGATAGCCACCAACAGCATAAAATATCTTGGGGTAACTCTAACCAAGGAAGTGAAAGATCTATTTGACAAGAACTTTAAGGCATTGAAGAAAGAAATTGAAGAGGATACCAGAAAATGGAAGGATCTCTCTTGCTCTTGGATTGGGAGGATCAATATAGTAAAACTGGCAATTCTACCAAAGGCAATCTATAGATTCAATGCAATCCCCATCAAGGTCCCTTCAAAATTCTTCACAGATTGAGAGGACAATAATCAACTTTATATGGAGAAACAAAAAACCCAGGATAGCCAAAACAATCTTATACAATAAACGAAATTCTGGAGGCATTACTATCCCTGATTTCAAACTCAATTACAGTGCTACAGTAATGAAAACGGCATGGTACTGGCAAAAAAACGAAGAAGTCGACCAATTGAATCGTATAAAAGACCCAGATTTTAACGCACAAACCTATGGACACCTCATTTTCGATAAAGGAGCTAAAACTGTACAATGAAAGAAAGAAAGCATCTTAAACAAATGGTGCTGGCTCAACTGGATGTCAACCTGTAGAAGAATCAAAATAGACCCATATCTATCACCATAGACAAAACTCAAGTCCAAATGGATCAAAGACCTCAATATAATTCTAAACGCAGTCAACCTGATAGAAGAGAAAATGGGAAGTAACCTACAACATATGGGCACAGGAGATCGCTTCCTATGTATAAGCCCAGCAGAACAGACATTAAGGGTAACATTGAATAAATGAGACCTCCTGAAACTGAGAAGCTTCTGTAAAGCAAAGGACACTGTCACTATGACAAAAGGCAGCCTACTGACTGGGAGAAGATCTTCACCAACCCCACAACAGACAAAGGTCTGATCTCCAAAATATATAAAGAACTCAAGAAACTAGATGTTAAAATGATAATTAACCCAATTAAAAAATGGGGCAGTGAGCTGAACAGAGAATTCTCAAGAGAAGAATTTCAAATGGCCAAAAGGTACTTAAGGTCATGCTCAACCTCCTTAGCTATCAGAGTAATGCAAATCAAAACAACTTTGAGATATCATCTTACACCTGTCAGAATGGCTAAAATCAAAAACACCAAGGATAGCCTTTGCTGGAGAGGTTCTGGAGAAAGGGGTACCCTCTTCCATTGCTGGTGGGAATGCAAACTTGTGCAACATCTTTGGAAATAAGTGTGGCAATTTCTCAGAAAAAATTGGATCAACCTACCCCTGGACACAGCAAAACAACTCTTGGGAATATACCCAAGAGATCCATTATCATATGACAAAAGCATTTGTTCAACTATGTTCATAGCAGC
The DNA here is from genome assembly GCF_950005125.1 of Chionomys nivalis. Lineage (NCBI taxonomy): Eukaryota > Metazoa > Chordata > Mammalia > Rodentia > Cricetidae > Chionomys > Chionomys nivalis. The sequence goes on along the minus strand of NW_026646888.1, from coordinate 835,213 downwards.
ATTATTTGTAATAGCCAGAACCTGGAAGCATCCTAGATGTCCTTCAATGGAAGAATGGATGAAGAATGTGTGGTATATATAATCATTAGAGTACTACTCTGCAGTAAAAAACAATGACTTCTCGAATTTGGCATGCAAACGGATGGAAAGAGAAAATACTATACTGAGTGAGGTAACCCAGATCCAAAACGAAGATCATGGGATGTACTCACTCATAATTGTTTTCTAACCATGGATAAGGGTCCACTGAGTCTATACTTTGTGGTCCTAAAGAAGCTAAACAAGAGGGCAAACCCAAGGAAAAACATATAGTTATCCTCCTGGCTATGGGAAATAGACAAGATGCCGGGCAAAAATTTGGAATCTTGAGGGTAGTGTCGTATGGGTTTAAGGGGAGATGGGGAGAGAAAAGTGTGAAGGAGAGGATGAGGGTAACTTGGGGAAACGGGATGATTGGGGATATCGGAAGTTTGGATAGGGGAGCAGGGAAACTCATATCTTAGATAAGGGAACCACATAAGGGTTGGCAAGTGACTTGAAATTGGGGTGGCTACCAGATGACCAGAGCAATGTCCCCAGTTAGTTCGTTGGGCACCTGAGGATAGGGAACCTGAAATAAACCTATCCTATAGCCATACTGATGAATATCTTGCATATCAACATACAACATTCATCTAGCGATGGAGGGAGATAGAGACAGAGACCCACACTGGAGCACCAGACTGTGCTCCCAAGGTCCTAATGAGGAGCAGAAGGTGGAAGAACATGTACAACGAGTCAGGACCACGAGGGGTGCACCCACCCACTGAGACAGTTGGGCCAATCTATTGGGAACTCACCAAGGCCAGCTGGACTGTGACTGAAAAACCATGGGATAAAACTGAACTCTCTGAACATGTCAGATAATGAGAGCTGACGAGAGCCCAAGGACAATGGCATGAGGTTTTGATCCAATTTCATGTTCTGGGTTTGTGGGAGCCTAGAGAGTTTGGGTGTTCAACTTCCTAGATCTGGATGGAGGGGGGAGGACCTTGGACTTTCCACAGGGCAGGGAACCCTGACTGCTCCTGGGACAGGAGAGGGAGGAGACGAGTGGTGGGGGGATTGGGAGAGGGGTGGAAGGAGCAGGGAAATGGGAGGCGAGGAGGAGGCAGAAATTATTTCTTCAATAAATAAAAGGTCATATACCCATGGACATCTGATTTCCAACAAAGAAGCAAAAATTATACATTGGAAAAATAAAGTATCTTGAACTGGATGTCAGCATGTAGAAGAATGCAAAGAGATCCATATTTATCACCCTGCACAAAACTCAAGTCCAAGTGATCAAAGACCTCAATATGAAATAAGTATACTGAACCTGATAGAAAATTGGGAAATAATTTCTATTGCATGGTACATGCGGCAACTCCCAGAACAGAATAACAACAGCACAATATACAACACACAATTAATAAATGGGTCCTCATGAAACTGAAGTTTCTCTAAGGCAAAGGACACCATCAATAGGTCAAAATGGCAGTGTATAGAATGGGACAAGATCTTCACCAAACCAACATCCGACAGAGGCCTGATGTCCAAAATATATAGAGAACTCAAGAAACTAGGTATCAACCAACCAAATAGTCCAAGTAAAAAAATGGGGTGCAGATATAAGCAGAAAATTCTCAACAGAAGAATCTCAAATGACTGAAAAACACTTGAGATGTTTAACACTCTTAGTAGTCACAGAAATACAAATCAAACTGACTCTGAGATTCAATCTTATACCTGTCAGAATGGCTGAGAATAAAAACACAAGGGGTAAGCTGAAGAGGACTTGGAACAAGGGAACACTCCTCCATTGCTGGTGGGAGTGAAAACTTTTCTAGCCACTTTGGAAGTCAGTGTGGTGATTCCTCAGAAAACTGGGGATCAACCTACCACAAGCCTCAGCTGTACTGCTCTTGGGCATATACCCAGAGGATGCTCAATCATCCACAAGGACACTTGTTTAATTATGTTCCTGGCAGTTTTATCTATAATATTGAAAACCTGGAAACAATCTTCATGTCCATCTACTGAGGAATGGATGAGGAAAATGTGGTTCATTTAGACACTGGGATTATTACTCAGCTGTTAAAAACAAGGATACAAGGAAATTTGAAAGCAAGTAGATGAAACTAGAAAAAAAATCATCGGGAGTGAGGTAACCCAGTCTGATAAAGACACACATGGCATGTACTCACACATAGTGAATATTAGCTGTAAAATAAAGGCTAACTATACTAGAACCCACAGACCCATAGAGACTAGTTAACAAGAGAGCTCATGGCGGTTGGAGGGGCTACGGGGGCACGTGAATCTCCCTGGGAAGGGGAAACAGAAGAGATTTCTTGAGTGCACTGAGAGCAGGTGAAGATGGGAACTTGAGCAATCAGGTTGGGGGAGGTATGAGGAGGGAGAGTGTTGAGGGGGTTGGCTAGGGGTGGCATTTTGGGGTTGGCGCTGATGACTCTCCCAGGAGTCTATGTGGAGGATCCCATCGTAGACTCCTAGCAACAGTGGATAAGTAGCCTGAACTGGCTGTCTCCAGTGACCAGATTAGTGCTTGGCCCAATTGTCATCAGAGAGGTGTTATCAACAACTTATGGAGGCAGATGCAGAGACCCACAGCCAAACATTAGATGGAGTCTGGGAATCCTGCAGAGGAGGAGGAGAAAGATGTGTAGGAGCCAGCGTGATCAAGGACACCATGGGAATGCTCACCCAGTCAACTAATTTGGGTTCATAAGGGTTCGCAGAGACTGAACCGACAACCAGGGAGCCTGCATGGGACCTACATTGGCACTCTGCATATTCTACAGTTGTGGGACTCCTAATAGCGGGAACAGGGTCTGTCTCTGACTCTTATACTGGCTTCTGGGATCCTACTTCTCATACTGGGTCGCCCTGCCCACCCTTAATACAGGGGAGCTGCTCAGTCGAACTGCAACTTGATATGTCATGTTTTATTGATAATGCTAGGAGACCTGCTCTTTCCTGGATGGAGACTGAAGAGGAGGGGATTCAGGGGTGGAATGAGGGGTGGAATGAGAGAGAGGACTATGGGGAGAAGGTCAGGATGTAAAATAAATAGATAAAAAAAGAGGTCGAGGCAGAAACTGTCATCCCCTCAAACATAATACATGTTACATTTTGCAAACTGAACACGTTATATTTAGGAATATATATATATATATATATATATATATATATATATATATATATATATATATATATTAGCAGTGAAAAGAGAGATCATTTTTTGAAGGAGACTGCGGAGGGGTATATGGGAGGCTTTGAAGGGAGGGAAGGGAAGGGAGAAAACTTGTAATTATGTTATAATTTCAAAGGAATAAAAAGAGGTGGAGGCAGGAGGATCTTGAGTTCCAGGGCGACTTGGGCCTCATATTTAGGGTCTGTGGAGAAGCATCAGTTGATAAGAGCATTTATAACCCTTCCAGACGATTGGAGTTTCATTCCCTGCACCACAGGGCGCCTCACAATCATTTGTAGCTCCAATTCCAGGTGATCTGACACCCTTTTCTAGCTTCCTTGGGTACCAAGCAAACTTGTAAGGCAAAATACCCATACACATTAAAAAAACTGTGAAGAGTTAATATCACTGTCTGATTTAATGTCACTGTATACAGGTGTCGTAAAGTGCTATGTCTATATCAAAGTCGCAGCAATTGGCACAGATCCAATGATTGAAAGGATAGAACCCAGCTTGCGTCACTGAGCGAACTACCAATCCCATGCAGCAGTGCAGGATTCTCGCACTCAGAGTGATGACTGGGGGCGTGTCCTCCGAGGGCGGGGTTGCTCTGCAGGAGGGTGAGCCTGCAGCCATGGAACCTAGGCTCAGGGAGCTGGGGGTCCCTGGTGAGCGAGGGCCATGCGGCCTTGCCATGCGATGGAACAGGCAAAGATGGCGGAGGAGAGCCTGGAGACCGCCGCGGTGCATGAGCAGATCCTGAGGGACATCTAGAGCACAGACATGGCCTGTATCTGGCTCATGCTCAGGTACAGGGGCGGGGCCAGGGCCAGCGGGAGCAGGCGGAGTGCAGCAGCTGGCAGAGGGGAGAGCCCCAGGTGTCCCGCATCCTGGGCTAGGCTCTGCTGGGAGCCTGTCTGGAAAGAGGGTGAGGCTTGGCTCTGTTGGGCCACAGCTACTTTCAGGCAGTAGCTCTTCAGTCAGGTGCAGGCGCCATCTCTGCATGCAGGGATGAGAGCATCCTGGTGATGTCATTCCTGGGGGAGAGTTCTCCCACCTTCTTTCACCTGAGAGCTCAGTTCATGAGGACGACCTCACCCAACTGCAGCCCCGGGACCTTGCCAGCTCCTGGACCTGCTCCTTCTCCCTGCCTTGCCTCCTTCTCTGAGAGCTTCCACCAGCATTGCCTGTGGACCCATCAGAATGGACCTGGTTAATTACCTTGCACTTGTTACACAGAGCAGAAGGCATTGTGCGAATTGCTGTGCTAATACCACTATGGAAGCCATTGAGCAGTCCTACCGTTGGGACACAGTTACTGTTATCCAGTAGCAGAGGTCTTCGGGAAGTGAAGTGACTTGTCCAAGGTCACGGGGGAGGGAAACCAGGTTTCTAGTTCCCATCCCAGACTCTGCCTCCCTGGTCCTAGTCCTTGTCCTCCTCCTAGTATTCCTAGTCCTCCTTGCCTTTTCCACCACCTCCTCCTCCTCCTTCTCCTCCTCCTCCTCCTCCTTCTTCTCCTCCTCCTTCTCCTCCTCCTCCTCTTCCTTTTTTTGTGGCACTGGGAATAGAACCCAGTGTGCCAGGCAAGCTCTTTTCCACTGAACTGTGCCCAGCCCACAGATTCTTCACTACTTTGGTTCTGCCTTAGTTGGGGATTACCATATGCTATACTTCCTGTTGAAAATTGTCCACCAATAGATCATCCCCATTGCCTCAGTGTGTGGGTGCACCCCTTGTCGTCCTGAGTTCCTTGCTCGTGCTCACTCTCCTTCTGCTCCTCCTTTGGATCGTGAGACTTCAGTCCAGTGCTCCAATGTTGGTCTCTGTCTCTGTCTTCTTTCATTGCCTGATGAAGGTTAATATTCAGGGGGATGCTTATATGTTTTTCTTTGGGTTCACCTTCTTATTTAGCTTCTCTAGAGTCACGAATTATAGTCTCAATGTCCTTTATTTACTCACCAAGGCCAGCTGGCTGGGGACTGAAAAAGCATGGGACAAAACCGGTGTCGCTGAACATAATGGACAATGAGGACTACTGAGATCTGAAGAACAATGGCAATGGGGTCTTGATCCTATTGCATGTAATGGCTTTGTGGGAGCCCAGGTAGTTTGGATGCTCACCTTAATAGACCTGGATGGAGGTGGGTGGTCCTTGGACCTCCCACAGGGCAGAGAAACCTGCTTGCTCTTTGGGCTGAGGAGGAAGGAAGACTTGATTTGGGGAGGGGGAGGGAATGGGAGGTGGTGGCGGGGAAGAGGCAGAAATCTTTAATAATTAAATTAATTAATTAATAAAAAAAATAAAATATAAAAAAACAAAAAAAAAAAAAAAAGAAAATTGTCCACCAAGACCAATTTTGAATCCCCGCAGTTTCCTGGTGTCCTAGAACAAGTTCCTCCTGGTCCTTTCCTGTGGCGCTTTCGGGTCTCCCTTCAGTCTGAATGGAAAATTGCTTTACCAGTCCTTGCACAGCATTGGGTCCGCATTCCTCCCTCCAGAAGGCATCACTAATCATTTCATGGGGAGACTTGTCCCAGGAAAGAGTGACCGAAGGCCTGGGACCTTTGCTTTTAGCTTTACTTGCACAGCTTTCTTCTCCAGGCTCCATTGTTAGTTTCAAGCAAGTTTTCTCAGTGTCCTATCTCCTGGAAATAACTGTCCTTAGTCATCTGTACCTCGCTCTCCTTTTCCTTTTTTTTTTTCTTTTCCGGTGCTAAAGTTTGAACTAGATAAAGCAACAATGCTTTACCACTGAGTTGAATCCCCAGTGGCCTTTTAGCTCTCCGCCCCGCCCTTTTTTCTGCCAGTTCTTTCACACAATTGCTCCCCTGTCCTCTTTGTATCATAATCATGCTCCTCTCATTCCCTGTTTTCTTGTGTGTGGAAGACCAGTGATTTTCATTTCATAGTCCTTTATAAAAGCCCAGGGCCCCTCACTAATCCTCTCCTAAATGTGTGGCTATTACTGTTTGGCTTTCAGTGACTAGAAATGTTCTGTTCTCGTCTGTTAGGAAATCTGGCTGCTGAATTGAGTATTTAGGACCAAAGTTTAGGCAGAATTCCTTATCATAGCAGCATCCGTGTTGTCTTGAGTTGCTTGTGGTTTTCAGTTGCTGTTGTTTTATACAATAAATAACTTAGGTAGTACCATAAATTTAGTTTACTGTGATTAATATGTTAATTCTCGGTGTAAAACATTTTAATTTTTTACATCGTAGATGTAGTTTCCTGTATTCCAGGCTGTGATCATACTTGCCAGATAGTTGAGAAAACCCTTGAACTTCTCAACTTCATCAAACGCACACTTCCTAAGTGCCGGGATTACCGTCTAGGACCACTGTGCTTAGTCTTATGCCATGCTCAGGTTTGTACCTACGGCTTGCTGCCTATTAGGTGAACATCCCATTAATTGAGCCACGTGTCTAGTACTAGTAATGTATTTGTAGCAACTGGATTTTGGTGTTTAATTTTCTGGCCTCTTGGCTTTAGTAATGTATATGTTATAATTTAAACATGTTATGCATTCTCCCCAGATTTTCTCATTATTATTACTGAACTCTTTTTCTTCTGGTTCTGTGCTTGTGCATGAATTATGAAGCCTTTTACTTTATGGGAACATTGTTAAGTAGCAACATAAAAGAAAGTTCAGGAACTATCACATGACCCTATATGTTTTAGTTGTTTTTCCTGTCTATATTGTTAGAGGATTTGGATTAAATTTTTTACAATTTATTTCAATTTCATTGGTGACCTGACCAGCGGCGGCGGAAGCAGCCCTGGACAGGGAAATCTGAAGTTACTCATCCCCCACCCTATACTCCCTGGGCTCCCTGCAGGGGCTCTACACCCTGCATACTGCCTCTCTCTTCTTGTCCCACCCAGCTTGCACCCAGAACCCTTCTTCCTTCTGCCCCCTTTCCTCTTTGGGCACATAACACCATCCAGCTCAGTCTGTCTGGTGCTGGTGGCAAATCCTCAGGGCAAGTAGGCAGGCGAGACTTCCTTTGTTTCACGAGCCTGCCTGAACCAAGCAAGGTAAGGCCTTTGTTTACAAACTACCCAACCTGCACGGAGATCTGATCTAGGCACCAGGAGAGACAGCAGCGGGGTGAGTTTGTGACCTGACTGGCGGCAGTGGAAGCAGCCCTTGACAGGGAACTCTGAAGTTCCTCATCCCCCACCCTATACTCCCTGGGCTCCCTGCAGGGGCTCTACACCCTGCATACTGCTTAATCTTCTTATCCCACCCAGTTTGCATTCAGAACCCTTCTTCCTTCTGCCCCCTTTCCTCTTTGGGCACATAACACCACCCAGCCCAGTCTGTCTGGCGCTGGGGGCAAATCCTCAGGGCAAGTGGGCAGGCGAGACTTCCTTTGGTTCACTGGCCTGCCTGCACCAAGCAAGGTAAGGCCTTTGTTTATGAACTACCCAACCTGCACAGAGATCTGATCTTGGCAACAGGAGAGCAATCAGTGGGAGAGCTAATCTGGGTACCAGGAGAGCCGTCTTTGGGCACGGAGATCTGATATTGGTACCAGGAGAGACATCACTGGAGTACCAGGAGAGCTATCACTGCAGGGTGCCATCACTGGGAAAGTGCATCAGTAGGCAAGAAGACCTGATCCGGTAAAAGAAGATCCATAGGGGAGAATTCGGAGAAAGAGATGGGCAGGCGCCAATGCAAGAATTCACCCAACAATCTGAAAAACTATATGAAACCACCAGAACCCAGCGACCTCACAACAGGAGGACATGAACACCTTAATCATGAAGAAGTAGATAAAATTGACTTTATGAAAGTGATTGACGCCCTTAAACAGCATGTAAAAAATGCCCTTATAGAAATGGATGAGAAGTATAACAGAAAGTTTGAAGAATTGAGTAAATCAGTGAATGATACCATAGGAAACCAAGGAAAAACAATCAAACAAATAATGGAAACAGTTCAAGACTTAAAAACTGAAATGGAGGCAAAGAAGAAAACACAAACAGAAGGCCAGCTGGACAGGGAAAATCTAGGTAAACGAATAGAGACTACAGAAGCAAGCATAACCAACAGAATACAAGAGATAGAAGAAAGAATCTCAGATTATGAAGATACCATAGAGAAAATAAACACGCTGATCAAAGAAAACAGCAAGGCCAACAAATTCTCATCACAAAACATTCAGGAAATATGGGACACAATAAAAAGGCCAAACCTAAGAATAATAGGAATAGAAGAAGGAGAAGAAGCGCAGCTCAACAGTCCAGAAAATATATTTAAGAAAATTATAGAAGAAAACTTTCCCAACCTAAAGAAAGATATACCTATGAAGGTTCAAGAAGCATACAGAACACCGAATAGGCTGGATCGAAAAAAAAAAAAAAACATCCTCTCACCATATAATAATCAAAACACAAAGCATACAGAATAAAGAAAGAAAACTAAGAGCAGCAAAGGAAAAAGGCCAAGTTACTTATAAAGGTAAACCTCTCAGACTTACACCTGAGTTCTCTATGGAAACCATGAAAGCCAGAATGTCATGGATAGATGACCTGCAGAAATTAAGAGACCATGGATGCAAGCCCAGACTACTATACCCAGCCAAGCTTTCGTTCACTATAAATGGGGAAAACAAAATTTTCCAGGATAAAAAAAAAAATTTAAACAATACGTAGCCACAAATCCAGCCTTACAGAAAGTAATAGAAGGAAAATCACTAATCAAGGAGTCCAACAAGACCACAGCAACTCAGACATCTAGAGACCCTTTACCAGCACACCTCAAAGAAGAGAAACACACAAAATCTACTACTAAAAAAAATGACCGGAGTTAACAACCACTGGTCATTAATATCACTTAACGTCAATGGACTCAACTCACCTATAAAAAGGCACAGACTAAGAGATTAAATACGAAAACAGGATCCAACATTCTGATGTTTACAAGAAACACACCTCAACCACAAAGACAGACACCTCCTCAGAGTAAAGGGCTGGGATAAGGCTTATCAAGTAAATGGACCTAGGAAACAAGCATGTGTGGCCATACTAATTTCTAACAAAGTTGACTTCAAACTTAAATCAATCAGAAGAGATGGAGAGGGACATTTTCTACTCATAACAGGAACAATTCATCAGGATGAAATCTCAATCCTGAATATCTATGCCCCTAATACAAAAGCACCCACATACGAAAAAGAAACATTGTTAAAACTCAAGGCAGCCATCAAACCACACACATTAATAGTAGGAGACTTTAATACTCCTCTCTCACTTATGGACAGGTCAATTAGACAGAAACCTAAGAGAGAAATAAGAGAATAATGGAGGTAATGAATCAAATGGACTTAACAGACATCTATAGAATATTCCACCCAAATAGGAAAGAATATACCTTCTTCTCTGCAGCTCATGGAACCTTCTCAAAAATCGACCACATACTCGGTAACAAAGCACACATTCACAGTTACAAAAAATATTAATAACCACCTGTATCTTATCAGATCACCATGGATTAAATCTAGAATTCAGCAACAATGCTACCCCCAGAAGCCTACAAACTCATGGAAAAGGAACAGTCAACTACTCAACCATACCTGGATTAAAGAAGAAATAAAGAAAGAAATTAAAGGCTTCCTTGAAGACAATGAAAATAAAGAAACAACATACTCAAACCTATGGGACACTATGAAAGCAGTCCTGAGAGGAAAGTTCATAGCACTAACTGCCCACTTAAAGAAAACAGAGAAAGCACACATTGGACTCTTAACAGCCCACCTGAAAGCTCTAGGAAAAAAAGAAGCAGACTCACCTAGAAGGGGTAGAAGACTGGAAATAATCAAACTGAGGGCTGAAATCAACAAAATAGAGAAACAGAAAACAATTGAAAGAATCAATAAATCAAAAAGCTGGTTCCTGGAGAAAATCAACAAGATTGATAAACCCCTATCCAAACTAATCAAACGGCAGAGAGAATTTGCAAATTAATAAGATAAGAAATGAAAGGGAGACATGAACACAGACACAGAGGAAATTCAGAGAATCATTAGATCTTACTACAAAAGCCTGTATGCCACAAAACTGGAAAATGTAAAAGAAATGGACACTTTTTTAGATAAATACCATATACCAAAGTTAAACCAGGACCAGGTGAACAACCTAAATAGACCTGTTAGTCGTGAAGAATTAGAAGCGGTTATCAAAAACCTACCTTCCAAAAAAATTCCAGGACCAGATGGTTTCAAAGCGGAATTCTACCAGAACTTCCAAGAAGACCTAATACCTATACTCCTTAAGGTATTTCACTATATAGAAACAGAAGACTCATTGCCAAATTCCTTTTATGAAGCTACAGTAACTCTGATACCAAAACAACACAAAGACCCAACCAAGAAAGAAAATTACAGCCAATCTCACTCATGAACATCGACGCAAAAATCCTCAACAAAATTCTGGCAAACCGAATCCAAGACCACATTAGAAAAATTATCGATTATGATCAAGTAGGCTTCAAACCAGAGATGCAGGGCTATTTTAACATACGCAAATCTATCAATGTAATCCATCATATAAATATACTGAAATAAAATAACCATATGATCGTTTCATAGACGCTGAAAAAGCATTTGACAAAATTCAACATCCCTTTATGATAAAAGTCTTGGAGAGATTAGGGATACAAGGGTCATACCTAAATTTAATTAAAGCTATATACAGCAAGCCGACAGCTAATATCAAATTAAATGGAGAGAAACTTAAAGCCATCCCACTAAAATCAGGAAGACGCCAAGGCTGTCCACTCTCTCCACACCTCTTCAATATAGTTCTCGAGTTTTAACAATAGCAAGAAGAGAACATAAGGGGATAAAGAGGATTCAAATTGGAAAGGAAGAAGTTAAACTTGCATTATTTGCAGATGATATGATAGTGTAGTGTACATGAGCGACCCCAAAAACTCCACCAAAGAACTCCTACAGCTGATAAACGCCTTTAGTAATGTGGCAGGATACAAGATCAACTCCAAAAAATCAGTCGCCCTTTTATAAACAAAGGATATGGAAGCAGTGGGGGAAATAAGAGAATCATCACCTTTCACGATAGCCACAAAAAGCATAAAATATCTTGGGGTAACTCTAACCAAGGAAGTGAAAGATCTATTTGACAAGAATTTTAAGGCATTGAAGAAAGAAATTGAAGAGGATACCAGAAAATGGAAGGATCTCCCTTGCTCTTGGATTGGGAGGATCAACATAGTAAAAATGGCAATTCTACCAAGGGCAATTTATATATTCAATGCAATCCCCATTAAAATCCCATCAAAATTCTTCACAGATCTTGAAAGGACAATAATCAACTTTATATGGAGAAACAAAAAACCCAGGATAGCCAAAACAATCTTATACAATAAAGGAACTTCTGGAGGCATTACCATCCCTGACTTCAAACTCTATTACAGAGCTACAGTAATGAAAACAGCGTGGTACTGGCATAAAAACAGAGCAGTCGACCAATGTAATTGTATAGAAGACCCGGATTTTAACCCACAAACCTATGAACAACTAATTTTCGATAAAGGAGCTAAAAGTATACAATGGAAGAAAGAAAGCATCTTCAACAAATGGTGCTGACACAATTGGATGTCAACCTGTAGAAGAATGAAAATAGACCCATATCTATCACCATGCACAAAACTCAAGTCCAAATGGATCAAAGACCTCAATATCAATCTGAACACACTGAACCTGATAGAAGAGAAAATGCGAAGTACCCTACAACATATAGGCACAGGAGATCGCTTCCTATGTATAACCCAAGCAGCACAGACATTAAGGGCAACATTGAATAAATGGGACCTCCTGAAACTGAGAAGCTTCTGTAAAGCAAAGGACACTGTCATTAAGACAAAAAGGCAGCCTACTGACTGGGAGAAGATCTTCACCAACCCCGCTACAGACAAAGGTCTGATCTCCAAAATATATAAAGAACTCAAGAAACTAGACTTTAAAAGGATAATTAACCCAATTAAAAAATGGGGCACTGAACTGAACAGAGAATTCTCATCAGAAGAAGTTAAAATGGCCAAAAGATACTTACGGTCATGCTCAACCTCCTTAGCTATCAGAGAAATGCAAATCAAAACAACTTTGAGATATCATCTTACACCTGTCAGAATGGCTAAAATCAAAAACACCAAGGATAGCCTTTGATGGAGAGGTTGTGGAGAAAGGGGTACCCTCATCCATTGCTGGTGGGACTGCAAAATTGTGCAACCACTTTGGAAATCAGTGTGGCAGTTTCACAGAAAAATTGGGATCAACCTACCCTTGGACCCAGCAATAGCACTCTTGGGAATATACCCAAGAGATGCCCTAGCATATGACAAAAGCATTTGTTCAACTATGTTCATAGCAGCATTATTTGTAATAGCCAGAACCTGGAAGCAACCTAGATGCCCCTCAATAGAAGAATGGATGAAGAAAGTGTGGAATATATATACATTAGTGTACTTCTCTGCAGTAAAAAACAATGACTTCTCGAATTTTACATGCAAATGGATGGAAATAGAAAATACGATCCTGAGTGAGGTAACCCAGACCCAAAAAGAAGATCATGGGATGTACTCACTTATAATTGGTTTCTAGCCATGGATAGGTGGCCACTGAGTCTATAATTTGTGATCATAAAGAAGCTAAACAAGAGGGTAAACCCAAGGAAAAACATATAGATATCCTCCCAGCTATGGGAAATAGACAAGATTGATGGGGAAAAAAATGGGAATCTTGGGGTGTGGCGTGGGATGGGGATGAGGGGAGATGGGGAGAGAAAAGTGTGAAGGAGAGGATGAGGGGAACTGGGGGAATTGGGGTGATTGGGCGTAAAGGAAAGTTGGATGGGGGAGCAGGGAAACTCATACCTTAGTTAAGGGAGCCACCTAAGGGTTGGCAAGAGACTTGAACCTGGAATGACTACCAGAAGACCAGGGCAATGTCCCCAGTTAGTTCATTGGGGCACCTGAGGATAGGGAACCTGAAATGAACCTATCCTATAATCATACTGATGAATATCTTGCATATCGCCATAGAACCTTCATCTAGCAATGGATGGAGATAGAGACAGAGACCCACACTGGAGCATCGGACTGAGCTCCCAAGTTTATAATGAGGAGCAGAAGAAGAGAGACATGAACAAGGAAGTCAGGACCATGGGGGGTGCACCCAACCACTGAGACAGGGGGGCCGATCTATTGGGAGCTCACCAAGGCCAGCTGGTCTGCTACTGAAAAAAAACATGGGATAAAACCGGACTCTCTGAATGTGGTGGACAATGAGAGCTGACGAGAGTCAAGGAGAATGGCACAGGAACTTTCACCTGGCGATGGATCGAGAGAGAGACAGAGACCCAATTTGGATAAACCGTCTGAGCTCTTAAGGTCCAAATGAGGAGCAGAAGGAGGGAGAACATGAGCAAAGAAATCAGGACAACGGGGCATGCACCCACCGACTGTGACAGTGGAACTGATCTATTGGGAGCTCTCCAAGGCCAGCTGGACTGGGACTGAATAAGCATGGGTTGAAACTGGACTCTCTGAACAAGGCGGACAATGAAGGCTGATGAGAAGCCAAGGACAATGGCACTAGGTTTCGATCCTAATACATGAACTGGCTTTGTGGGAGTGTAGCCTGTTTGGATGCTCACCTTCCTGGACCTAGATAGAAGTGGGAGGACCTTGGTCTTCATGTAGAGCAGGGAATTTGGACTGCTCTTCAGTATTGAGAGGGAGGGGGAGTGGACTAGGGGGAGGAGAAGTAGAGTAGGGATAGGGGGAGGGGAGCGGGGGAGGGGGCAATATGTGGGAGGAGGGGAAGGGAAATGGGAAACGGGGAGCAGTTGGATATTTTAAGTAAAAAAGAATAAAAAAAAATTACAATTTATTTCATTTTCATTGGTGTTTTGTCTGCATGTATGTTTGTGTGACAGAGTCATAAGCCCTGGAACTCGAGTTACAGACAGGCTTGGGTGCTGGGAATTGAACCTGGGTTCTCTGAAAGAGCAGCCAGTACTCTTTTAAATATTTATTTATTTATTATGTGTAGTAGGAGCTGTGGGCTGTGTTGCTGCCGCCCTAGCTCCTGGTCACCTGGCTAGCTTATGCCCCGAAATAACAACACACAAACTGTATTCTTTTAAACACTTCTTGGCCCATTATATCTAGCCTCTTCTCAGCTAACTCTCGCACCTGGACTAGCCCATTTCTAATAATGTGTGTAGCACCCCAAGGTGCGCTTACCGGGAAGATTCTAGCCTACGTCCATCCTGGGGTGGAGCTTCATCGCATCTGCCCCAGAGCAGAGCTAAGGTGTATGAGCTCACTTCCTCTTCCTCCCAGCATTCTGTTCTGTTTACTCCAACGACCTATGTTCTAACCTATGTGGGCCAAGCAGTTTCTTTGTTTTTAACCAGTGACTTTACTCCATCATTTCCCCTTTTTCTGTTTAAACAAAAACAAAGGAAGGCTTTAACTTTAACTAGCTAAATTACATATAACAAAACAGTTATCAAGTAAGCATTACAATATTTACATCTATTTTATCTTTATCATAACTAAGGAAAACTATAACTATAACTAACTATTCTTTAACTCCATCAAAGACTCCAGAAAGATACAATATTACCTAATCAACCAAGAAATAAACAGCTTTCAAAATCTAGAAATGACAGAGACATCTCGCTGCCTTGAAAGTCACCCAAAGTTTCTCTGTATCATTGGGGCATCCGTCTTTGGCCTACAGGCCCATAGCTTCCAGCAGACATTTCCATGAAGCAGGAAATTTCAAAGGCAGTTCAGTCACTATCTGCTATGTCCTACAGGATGTCTCACAGACTCTTTCATGAATCAGGAACCCTGAAAGCTCATCTCACCTTTAGGCAAGTTCAGCAGGCATCTCTCTGCAGGTTATTTGTGTCCAGTTTATGCAACAGTCCAGGCAAGAGCAGTTTCTTGCCGAAATGGCTATCAAACTCCATAAGGATCCTCTTCGATGCCCATTTTCTTCTTGAAGAAGATTGGTGCTGCCAGTAGCAGAGTGTCTCATTGTCAAGAAAAGTCCTAAGTTATTTAAACATTAAATAGCATATTCTGTTGTCTTTGAAATATATGAAGAATGTCAATCTAAAATATATCTATGTACATCTAGAAAATCTAACATGACTACAAACATTACTATTATAGATAACTATTCATTAACAGCTTATATACATAACATTTTTACATGAGCTACACAATCACAACACCTTAATCTATATCAGAAATAAATATACATATAACAAATTGACCTTAAATTTAAATCACTGAAGCAAAATCCATATCAATGCAAATTATTCATACCTATATTGTATCCCCCTTTAAATGTAAAAGAACATTTAAAAACAATATTTGGGAATATGGATGCAGTTATTTCTCTCCAAACTGCTTCATGCTGAATGGGGCCGCTGTCATTCAGGTCTTTTACGGGATAACCTGTCTGCTAGTTTCATCTCAGTTGGCAGTTGAGCGAAGCAATTTTTTGAGGGTATTCACAGCAACCATTCAGGAGGGCGTGGTCTATCATACCATGTTGGGGTCGAATAAGCAATTTGCAGGGTGTCATCATCCCGGCTAGCTCAGTTAATAGAGCATGAGATTCTTAATCTCAGGGTCCTGGGTTTGAGCCCCACTTTGGGCGCCATTCTGTAGTAGGAGCTGTGGGCTGTGTTCCTGCCGCCCCAGTTTCTGGTCGCCTTGCTAGCTTATTCCCCGAAATAACAACACACAAACTGTATTCTTTTAAACACTGCTTGGCCTATTATATCTAGCCTCTTCTCGGCTCACTCACACCTGGACTAGACCATTTCTAATAATGTGTATAGGACCCCAAGGTGCGCTTACCGGCAAGATTTTAGCCTACTTCCATCCTGGGTCGAGCTTCATTGTATCTGCCCCAGAGAGCAGAGCTAAGGTGTATGAGCTCACATCCTCTTCCTCCCAGCATTCTGTTCTGTTTACTCCACCCACCTGTGTACTAACCTATGAGCTCCCAGCAGTTTTTTTTTTATTTTTTAACCAATGACCTTCCTCCATCAATTATGTATACAGAATTCTGCCTGCATGTATTTTTGCATGCTAGAAGGTGGTATGAGATCTCACTAGAGATGGTTGTGAACCACCATGTAGATGCTGGGATTGAACCCAGGTCATCTAGAAGAGCAGTCAGTGCTCTTATCTTCTGAGGCATTTCTCCTCCTGTGCGTGGCCACATGGATCATGCTGTCCTTGAACTTCCAGAAATCTGCCTGCCTTTGCTTCTCCAGATGGGATTAAGGCCTGTACCAATTATTCCCGGCTGAGAGCTTCTTTTGAGGCTGTGGCATAAAAATACAGCTATACTTCAACTCTTGGCTGAAGAAAGTCAATTATCAGAGAGGGCCATCCTCTTCAGTGCAGCTTGAGAAGGTCACACTTAGGACAGTGAGGAGGGAAGGGAAAACCTTCCTAGCTAGCCATATCAGCCTGTCAATCTGGTGATCAATGGGATTATGATGTCTCTGCGGAATTACCCTCACATCTCAAGTACTAACATTCTTATTCCACTAAGTTGTGAACAGTAGCTCTGTTTTTCATTTTTCAAATCCCATGTCTCTATTTCTATGACCAATGACCTTCTTATTTACCACATTATTTAACTAATAATCATTTCCGTATTTTGCTGGTGGGTCAGAGCAATTAGCATTCAGTCTAATTGTACTTAAAATTTTGTTTTTAAAATTTTTACCTTGAATAATAAAATACATTGCCATTTAAAAAATAGCTTTATACCCAAGTGTTCATGCATATATCCCAGCACTTGGTTGGTGACAGCAGGAAGACAGGGAGTTAAGAGAGTCATCTTTGGCTACATAGCAAGTTCCAGACCAGCCTGGAATATATGAAACCCTATCTTTAAGGAGTAGCTTTACTGAGATATAATTCATATGATAGCATATGATCTACATATTCTTTGAAATGTGTAACTACCTAGGTGGTGGTGATGCACACCTTTAATCCCAGCACTCAGGAGGCAGAGGCAGGCAGTTAGTTCCCTGTGGATTCTTTTGTAGCCAGGACTGTTTCACAGACAAACCGTGTCTTGAAAAACCAGAAATAAATAAATAAACAAATAAATGTGTAACTGAGTGGCTTGCAGTATATTGGTAGAGTTGTGCAGCAATCACCACAGTCTAATTTAGGACTATTTTACCTTCCCCAAACAAACACATATTCTTTGAGAATCACTGTCCATTATTTGTCTCTCTTCCATGCCATTCTTCCTTTCCTGTTTTGTTTATTTTTTTCAAGGCTCTTCTTGAATAACTTTGAGCTCTAGATCTTTTTGCCCCACCTCCTAAATGCTGGAATTACAGTTGTGCACCACCACATTCATCTTCCCACTTGCTGCTGTGGACATCTAGACAATTTGTGTAAATAGATTTATACAGGAATTATTTTTTTGCTACTTACAGAAATGTTTTCAAGGTTTATCCATATGGCTATGTATCTGAATTTATTTCTTTTTATTGCTGAATAAAACTCCATGGTATGAATGTACTTGTATCACATTTTATTTGTTCATGAAGGTGGTGCATATTATGATCATTTCCATTTTGGGATTGTTAAGAACAATGTCCTATGTCCTGTTTTTTTTGTGTGTCTGTCTGTGTTTACTCATGTTTTCCTTTCTGGAGATTAGAGCAAGCAGTTGAGATCATTGTGCAGCTTCCCTAAGGCAGTCCCAGAATGTTCCAAATTTCCAGTGGTGTAAGGGTGATTTGGTTGTCTGCTTGACTGACATCCCCTTTGCTGAAGGCACTTAGAGCAATGGAGTGTATAGCAGCTGCCAATTAGGAAATCAGATTGCTTCATTCTCCAAGATTTTTACTTATAAAAAATAGACATCAGAAGAATGTTTAATATTTATGTTTACTTTTTTTAATTAAGATTTTTTAAAACATACAGTCTCCTCCTTTTACATAACTATCCCCATTCCCACCCCTTCTTCTCCTCCTGCTTCCCTCACCTTCTCCATCCCACTGCCCCATCCACTCTTCATAAAGGATAAGGCTTCCTGTGGGGAGTCAACAAAGTCTGACACTTCTCCTTGAGGCAGGACCAAGGCTCTCCCCTGAGCAACGTTATCCCTCCAAAAAGAATGTGCTCCTAGATGCCAGTTTAAGTACTAGGGATAAAACCTGGTCCTATAGCCTGTGGCCCCACAGACTGCCCAAGCCTTACACTGTCCCCCATATTCAGTGGGCCTAATTTGGTCTTCTGCTGGTTCCCCCGCTGTCAGTCCAGAGTCAGTGAGCTCTCACTAGCTCAGGTCAGCTGTTTCTGTGGGGTACCGGGCGCGACATTATCCCCAACCAACCAGACCCCTCACGCTACACCCGGGTTTAATTCCCAGCACCTTCATGGCAGCTCGCAGCTGTCTGTAACTCCTGTTCAAGAGAATCTGACATCGTTATATCAATGCGCATGAAATAAAGTTAAATAAAGTTAAAAAAAATAAGTAATGTAGAAACTATGTTGGCTGGAACATTTATTTCTGACTAAGGAAATAATTTAATTGAAATGTCTGTAACTTATCCTGTCCAGACGAAGTTTTTTTTTAGAGTTTAGATAATTCTCAATAAGTGAGTGATAAATTTAAGCATGTAAGAGATATTTTTACAACTCATTTAGGACTTTAAAATATAAACTACATATTGAAACATCTAAGCATCTCAAAGTATTTGCCTGTCTCTGCCTCCAGACTATTGAAGCATGGTATCATACACCCAGCTTTAGTGGTTTTTGTAATGGTGCATATAGAGTTAGGACTCTGTAAATTGCTACCTACCATTATGTCTTGAAGAGTTAACATGCATCTTACATTGTACTACATTTGGTTCTTCATTTAGTTATGTGCTTTGAGAATAGATTGGTGATTATGCAAAAGCTAAACCAGTAATAATAGCCACAAATAGTTCTAAGTATTTGGGTATTTATGTATTTAGCTTATTTATTTATTTATTTATTTATTTATTTATTTATTTTTTTTTCGAAATTCTTACATAGTCTTCTGTAGTCCAAGCTGGCCTAGAACTCATGCAGTTTAGGATGATGCTTACTACTGCTGCCAATTCCACCTTAATGCTGGGGTTATGGGTGCACATCACCAAACCTGGGACATTTGAATATTTCCATTCTTTTGGAGTTTAAAAATCCATGTAATTGTTACATTGTATGTTAGATAAGTAATGATGTTCGTTTTTCAAAAAGGATGACTTTAATTAAAGTATTGCTTTATATAAAATTTTAAAAATTTACTTTGTTGTGTGTATGTGTGTGCATACGTTTGTGTGCTTTGTTGTGTGTGTAGAGTCAGAGTGCAAGTTTGCGGATATGTTCTCCCGTTCCACATTCATGTGGATTCTGGTGATTGAATGTAGTTCATTAGGCATGTGCAGCAAGTACTTTTACTTGCTAAGTCATTTTGCTGCCCTCAGTTTACATAGTTTTTTTTATTGTTGTTGTTGTTGTTAAAATTGCAGAAGTATAGACTTTATAGACCTGGTTTTGTAGGAAGTTTTATTGGCCTGATATGATCTCAAGCATGTTTGTTGTTCTGGCATTACAGAGTAGAATACCAGTTTCTTCATACATATTCCCTGTCTAGTTTCATTCTTTTTATTGGCAGCATCTGTATTATTGTTATTCTTTTGGATTTTTTGATGCAGTGTTTCTCTGTGTAGTCCTGGCTCTCCTGGAACTTGCTCTGTAGACCAGGCTCTCCTGGAATGCAGAGATCCACCTGCCTCTGACTCCCAAGTGCTGGGATTAGAGGCTTGTCTCACCACTCCAGGCAGCATCTGTACTTTTAAAATTTGTATTTTTTTTCTATTTTGAAAGTTGTGTCTTTACTTGTTTCTTTACATTTGTGCTTGCCATTTTTAAAAATTCTTCCTCCTAACCTGTAATTTAGAACTTTGAAACACACATTGTTTGGTGAAATAGTCAAGTAAGTGAGCAAGCATCATTGCTGTGAAAACAATGTGTTTCCTGGGGAAGCTCTGCTGCGAGTAAACAGTAAACTTCGAAAGGTTCTGTATGGAATGTGATCTTGTCAAGCAATATGGATATATAAAAATAACAGACTCTGGACCTGATTGGTTTTCATATGGACTTTGATTTAAGGAGTGGCTTTTATGGAGCACATTTGGTAATAATAGAGCCGGCCAAATGTTTGGGTTTGTGTGAGGTGAAGGACTTTATGACATTGGTAAAGAAGGGCGGTCAGTGGAGACCATGAGCCTTGGAGAAACAAAGAAGAAGGTGGGGTGAGAATAGCTCTTGAAGTCCAAAGGAAATATAATTGAAAGCATTCAGATAGTCATGGTGGTGCAAGCCTGTCATCCCAGAACTTGGGAAGTGGAGGCAGGAGAAACTCAAATTTGTATGCAGCCTGGTCTGTGTATCAAGTTCTAAGGTAGTCTGGGGTACACAATGAGAACCGCTGGCAAGAAAACATTTAAAATAGATGTGGATCTGAGTGAATGTATCTTTTAGGTTTTGAATCATTTTTAGATGACTATAAATTTGCATGTAGTTGAACAAAATAATACAGGGATTCCTCTGTACTCTTTACTCAGTTTTCCCCATTGATAACATCTTATAAATACTACGATGTCAGGTCCACAGTATTGATATTGTACCTTGATAATTAAATTGACATACTTCATCATCACAAGGAATGCTCAGGGTACCTTTCTTATAGCTTGGCCCATTTCCCTCTGCCTGTATTTTCTCTTCCAACCTGACAACCAGTCATGTGTTTTGTATCAGGTTTTCAAAGAACCATATCTTATATACCCTACCTAACATTCTAGGACTGACATTTTCCACTTAGCGCTGAGGTTTATCCTTTTGTTATAATGTAGCAACAGTGTACTTTTTTTAATTGCCGAGTAGTTTGCCGCAGTTTAACTGTACCACAATTTATCATTTACTCATGAAGACATCTTGGTTGTCTCTGGGTCTTGGTTATTATAAATAAAGCTCTTATATAAACATATACATATAGATTTGTCTTTGAACATATGCTTTTCTTTTCTTTTTTTTAAATTTTGTTTTGTTTTGTTCTTTTTGAGACATGGTTTCTCTGTAGCTTTTGGAAACTGTCCTGGAACTACCTCTTGTAGACCAAGCTGGCCTCTAACTCACAGAGATCCGCCTGCCCCTGCCTCATGAGTGGTGGGACTAAAGCTGTGTGCCACCACCGCCCAGCTGAACATCTGCTTTTGATTCTTTTAGCTTATCCATGAGTAGAATTGCTAGTGTTATAGTAACTAACTTGCTTGCCAAAATGTTCTAATTCCTTCATATCATTACTAGCATTTTGTGTTGCCATCTTTACAAGTTTGGTTAGTCTCTTATATATGTAACAGTTTTAACTGTAGGTGTTTTGTGTTTTGTTTTTTTCCAACTGGTTCTTAGGTAACTGAGGCTGCTCTTGACATTCTGGTGTTCTCCTGCCTCTATGTGAGCTACTGCATCAGGCTTCATTGTAGTTTTCATTTTAATTCTTGTTGTTAATGATGTTTAACATTTTACATGTGCTCATTTGTTTTATATATCACTCAGGGCTTCTTGCACTCAGGTACTTCACCACTGACATCTACCTACTGCTTTTTTTTCTTTCTTTTTTTTTGGCATGAGCAGAATTGTTTTTTCCTGAAAGTTCGAGGTATTTTTTTTTAAGAAAATGGTTTAATATAAATAAAGACACGCATATGTGTGTATGTGTGTGTGTTGAGGAAAGGGGCAGTTGTACACACAGTAGTAAGGGTGGGTACAGACTTCTCAAGATAGAGTTGCCAGCAAGACACTGTTCTTTGCAATAATGTATCAGGATTAGCTTTTCAACTAGAAAACACCATTGTTTTTATGCTTTTTTAATTAATATTTCCACCTGCTCCCCGTTTCCCATTTCACTCCCCTCCTCCCAAATATTGCTCCCTCCCGCCACCCCCTCCCTCTATCCCCACTCCTCTTCTCTGCCCCCCCCACCATTCCCCCTCCCTTTCGATACTGAAGAGCAGTCCAAATTCTCTGCTCTGCGGGAAGACGAAGGTCTTCTATCTACGTCCAGGAAGGTGAGCATCTAAAAAGGCTAAGCTCCCACAAAGCAGGTTCATGTATTAGGATCGAAACCTAGTGCCATTGTCCTTGGCTTCTCATCAGCCTTGATTGTCCACCATGCTCAGAGAGTCCAGTTTCAACCCAGGATTATTCAGTCCCATACGAGCTGGGCTTGGTAGGCTCCCAATAAATCATATCCACTGTCACAGTGGGTGGGTGCATCCCTCGTGGTCCTGATTTCCTTGCTCATGTTCTCCCTCCTTCTGCTCCTCATTTGGACCTCAAGAGCTCAGACCATTGCTCCAAAATGAGTCTCTGTCTCTACCTCGATCCATTGCCAGATGAAGGTTCTAAGGTGATATGTAAGACATTCATCAGTATAGGATAGGGTCATTTCAGGTTCCCTCTCCTCAGTTGCCCAAGGTACCAGCTGGGGACATCTCCCTGGACACCTGCGAACCCCTCTAGAGTCAAGTCTCCTGCCAACCCTAAGATGGCTCCCTTAGTTAGGATATATACTTCGCTGCTCCCGTAACCTCCCTTCCTATATCCCAACCATCCCAATCCCCCAAGCTCCTCCCATCCTCCCCTTCTCATGTTTCTCATCCCATTTCCCCTTTGCCCCATGCCACCTCACCGGCAAGTTCCCAGTTTTTGCCCTGCAATCTTGTCTAGTTCCCCTCTACATGCGGATGACTATACGATTTTCTTTGGGTTCACTTTCTTATTTAGCTTCTCTAGGATCACAAATTATATGCTCAATGTCCTTTATTTATGGCTAGAAACCTATTATGAGTGAGTACATCCCATGTTCCTCTTTTTGGGTCTGGGATAACTCACTCAGGATAGTGTTTTCTATTTCCATCCATTTGCACGCAAAATTCGAGAAGTCATTGTATTTACTGCTGAGTAGTACTCTAATATGTATATATTCCACACTTTCTTCATCCATTCCTCCATTAAAGGGCATCTAGGTTGTTTCCCAGTTTTGGCTATTACAAACAATGCTGTTATGAACATAGTTGAACAGATACGTTTGTCATTTGATGGTGCATCTCTTGGGTATATTCCCAATAGTGGTATTACTGGATCTTGGGGTAGGTTGATCCCAAATTTCCTGAGAAATCGCCACACGGATTTCCAAAGTGGTTGCACAAGTTTGCATTCCCACCAGCAACAAATGAGTGGGCCTTTTTCTCCACAACCTCTCCAGCAAAGGCTATCCTTGGTGTTTTTGATTTTAGCCATTCTGACAGGTGTAAGATGGTATCTCAAAGTTGTTTTAATTTGCATTTCCCTTATCGCTAAGGAGGTTGAGCATGACCTTAAGAGTCTTTTGGTAGCCGGGCGGTGGTGGCGCAGGCCTTTAATCCCAGCACTTGGGAGGCAGAGGCAGGTGGATCTCTGTGAGTTCAAGACCAGCCTGGTCTACAAGAGCTAGTTCCAGGACAGGCTCCAAAACCACAGAGAAACCCTGTCTCGAAAAACCAAAAAAAAAAAAAAAAAAAAAAAAAAAAAAAAAAAAGAGTCTTTTGGCCATTTGAATTTCTTCTGTTGAGAATTCTCTGTTCAGTTCAATGCCCCATTTTTAATGGGTTAATTATCATTTTAACGTCTAGTTTCTTGAGTTCTTTAAATATTTTGGAGATCAGAACTTGTCTGTTGCAGGGTTGGTGAAGATCTTCTCCAGTCAGTGGGTTGCCTTTTTGTCTTAGTGACAGTGACCTTGCTTTACAGAAGCTACTCAGTTTCAGGAGGTCCCATTTATTCAATGTTGTCCTTAATGTCTGTGCTGCAGGGGATAAACGTAGGAAGTGATCTCCTGTACCCATATGTTGTTGAGTACTTCCCACTTTTTCTTCTATCAAGTTCAGTTTTTTCAGACAAATATTGAGGTCTTTAATCCATTTGGACTTGAGTTTTGTGCATGGTCTATTTTCATTCTTCTACAGGTTGACAACCAGTTCTGCCAGCACAATTTGTTGAAGATGCTCTCATTTTTCCATTAATACTTTTAGCTCCTTTATCAAAAATTAGGTGTTCATATGTTTGTGATTTAAAATCAGGGTCTTCTACTCGGTTCCATTGATCGACTTCTCTGTTTTTATGAAAACACCAAGATGTTTTCAATACTGAGGCTCTGTAATAGAGTTTGAGGTCAGTTATGGTAATGCCTCCAGATGATCCTTTATTATGTAAGAATGTTTTGGCTGTCCTGGGTTTTTTGTTTCTCCATATAAAGTTGATTATTGTCCTCTTAAGATCTGTGCAGAATTTTAATGGGATTTTAATGGGGATTGCATTGAATCTATAAATTGCCCTGGGTAGAATTGCCATTTTTACTATGTTGATCATCCCAATCCAAGAGCAAGGGAGATCCTTCCATTTTCTGGTTTCCTCCTCAATTTCTTTCTTAATAGACTTAAAGTTCTTGACAAATAAATCCTTCATTTCCTTGGTTAGAGTTACCCCAAGATATTTTATGCTATTTGTGGCTATCGTGAAGGGTGATGTTTCTCTGATATTCCTCTCTGCTTCCTTATCCTTTGCTTATAGGAGGGCAACTGATTTTTTGGAATTAATCTTGTATCCTGAAAGGCTACTAAAGGTGTTTATCAGCTAAAGGAGTTCTTTGCTGGAGTTTTTGGGGTCGCTTATGTACACTATCATATCGTCTGCAAATAATGAATGTTTAACTTCTTCCTTTCCAATTTGAATCCCTTTGATCCCCTTATGTTGTCTTATTGCTATTGCTAGAATTTCAAGCACTATATTAAAGAGGTATGGAGAGAGTGGACAACCTTGTCATGTTCCTGATTTTAGTGGAATAGCTTTGAGTTTCTCTCCATTTAATTTGATGTTAGCTGATGGCTTGCTATAAATAGCTTTTATTATACTTAGGTATGACCCTTGTATTCCTAATCTCTCTAAGACCTTTATCCTAAAGGGATGATGGATTTTTTGAATGCTTTTTCAGCATCTAATGAAATGATCATATGTTTTTTTCTTTTAGTTTATTTATATGATGGAATACAATGATAGATTTTGTATGTTGAACCAGCCCTGCATCTCTGTGATGAAGCCTACTTGATCATAATGGATAATTTTTCTATGTGTTCTTGGATACGGTTTGCCAGTGTTTTATTGAGTATTTTAGTGTTGATGTTTATGAGTGAGATTGGCCTGTAGTTCTCTTTCTTGGTTGTGTCTTTGTGTGGTTTTGGTATCAGAGTAACTGCAGCTTCAAAAAAGGAATTTGGCAATGAGTTCTCTTTTTCTATATTGTGAAATACATTAAGGGGTATAGGTATTAGGTCTTCTTGGAAGTTCTGGTAGAATTCTGCTTTGAAGCCGTCTGTACCTGGGCTTTTTTTGGTGGGGAGGCTTTTTATAACAACTTCTAATTCTTCATGACTAACAGGTCTATTTAGATTGTTCACCTGGTCGTGGTTTAACTTTGGTATATGGTACTTATCTAAGAAAGAGTCCATTTCTTTTATATTTTCCAATTTTGTGGCATAAAGGTTTTTATAGTAAGATCTAATGATTCTCTGAATTTCCTCTGTTTCTGTTGTTATGTCTCCCTTTTCTTTTCTGAGTTTGTTAATTTGCGTATTCTCTCTCCGCCGTTTGATTAGTTTGGATAGGGGTTTATCAATCTTATTGATTTTCTCCAAGAACCAACTTTTTGTTTCCGTGATTCTTTGGATTGTTTTCTGTGTTTCTATTTTGTTGATTTCAGCCCGTAATTTGATTATTTCCAGTTTTCTACTTCTCCTAGGTGAGTCTGCTTCTTTTTTTTCTAAAGCTTTCAGGTGGGCTATTAAGTCTCCAATGTGTGCTTTCTCTGTTTTCTTTAAGTGGGCACTTAATGTTATGAACTTTCCTCTTAGCACTGCTTTCATAGTTTCCCATAGGTTTGAGTATGTTGAGTCTTTGTTTTCAGTGAATTCAAGAAAGACTTTAATTTCTTTATTTCTTCCTTGTCCAGGTGTGGTTCAGTAGTTGACTGTCCAGTTTCCATGAATTCATAGGCTTTCAGGGATAGCATTGTTGTTGAATTCTAACTTTAATCCATGGTGTTCTGATAAGATATTTTTGTGTAGCTGTGAAAGTTTGCTTTGCTACCGAGTATGTGGTCTATTTTCGAGAGGTTCCATGAGCTTCAGAGAAAAAGGTATATTCTTTCCTATTTGAGTGGAATGTTCTATAGATGTCTGTTAAGTCCATTTGTTTCATTACCTCCCTTAATCCTCTTATTTCTCTGTTAGGTTTCTGTCTGATTGACCTGACCATTGGTGAGAGAGGAGTGTTGAAATCTCCTACTATTAGAGTGTGTGATTTGATGACTGCCTTGAGTTTTAGTAACGTTTCTTTTACACAAGTGGGTGCTTTTATATTAGGGGCATAGATATTCAGGATTGAGACTTCATCCTGGTGAATTGTTCCTGTTATGAGTAAAAAATGTCCATCTCCATCTCTTTTGATTGATTTTAGTTTGAAGTCAACTTTCTTAGAAATTAGTATGGCCACACCTGCTTGTTTCTTAGGTCTGTTTGCTTGATAAACCTTTTCCCAGCCCTTTACTCTGAGTAGGTGTCTCTCTTTGTGTTTGAGGTGTGTTTCTTGGAAACAGCAGAATGTTGGATCCTGTTTTCGTATCCAATCTCTTAGCCTGAGCCTCTTTATAGGTGATTTGAGTCCATTGATATTAAGTGATAGTAATGACCAGTGGTTGTTAACTCCGCTCATTTTTCCTTTCTTTCTTTCTTTCTTTCTTTCTTTCTTTCTTTCTTTCTTTCTTTTTGTAGTAGAGTTTGTGTGTTTCCCTTCTTCAATTTGTTCTGGTGAAGGGTCCTTAGATGTCTGAGTTTTTGTGGGCATTGTTGGGCTCCTTGGTTTGTGATTTTCCTTCTATTACTTTCTGTAAGGCTGGATGTGTGGCTAGGTATTGTTTAAATTTGTTTTTCTCCTAGAAAATTTTGTTTTCTCCATTTATAGTGAACGAAAGCTCGGCTGGGTATAGTAGTCTGGGCTTGCATCCATGGTCTCTTAGTTTCTGCTGTACATAATTTGAATACCAGCAAGGAACACCGATACTGCAGTTGAGATATCTGGACATGGGATACTTCTACCCAATTCTCTTCATTTGTGATCAATATTTTGACTCCAAATTCTTCCAGAAACTTCTGGAAGTTTCATTGTCCTTACTTTATGTCAAAAATCATTAAGATTAGTATTTATGTTGCCCCCCCCATTCTTTGCATATTGGTTGCTCATTGCTCTTCTTACAGAAACTGCAGAGAAAAAAGGAAGCACACATTAATATTAGGAGACTTCAACACTCCTCTCTACCTATGGACAGGTCAATTAGACAGAACCCTAACAGAGAAATAAGAGAATTAATGGAGGTGTTGTATCAAATGTACATAACAGACATCTATAGAATATTCCACCCAAATAGGAAACAATATACCTTCTTCTCTGCAGCTCATGGAACCTTCTCGAAAATTGACCACATACTCGGTAACAAAGCAAACATCCACAGTTACAAAAAAATCTGTAACCACCTGTATCTTATCAGATCACCATGGATTAAAGCTAGAATTCAACAGCAATGCTACCCCCAGAAAGCCTACAAACTACTGGAATAAAGAAGAAATAAAGAAAGAAATTAGAGTCTTCCTTGAATTCAATGAAAATAAAAAAACAACATACTCAAACCTATTGGACACTATGAAAGCAGTCCTGAGAGGAAAGTTCATAGCATTAAGTGCCCACATAAAGAAAACAGAGAAAGCACATATTGGAGACTTAACAGCCCACCAGAAAGTTCTAGAAAAAAAGAAGCAGACTCACCTAGAAGTAGTAGAAGACTGGAAATAATCAAACTAAGGGCTGAAATCAACAAAATAGAGACACAGAACAATTGAGAGAATCAATGAAACAAAAAGCTGGTTCTTGGAGAAAATCAACAAGATTAATAAACCCCTATCCAAACTAATCAAATGGCAGAGAGAGAATTTGGAAATTAATAAAATCAGAAATGAAAAGGGAGACATAACCACAGACAGAGAGGAAATTCAGAGAATCATTAGATCTTACTACAAAAGCCTGTATTCCACAAAACTGGAAAATGTTAAAGAAATGGACCCTTTTTTAGATTAAAAAAAAGTAAAGGACCAGATGGTTTCAATGCGGAATTCTACCAGAACTTCCAAGAAGACCTAATACCTATACTCCTAAATGAATTTCACAATATAGTAACAGAAGAGTCATTGCCAATTTCCTTCTATGAAGCTACAGTAACTCTGATACCAAAACCACACAAAGACTCAACCAAGAAAGAGAATTACAGGCCAATCTCACTCATGAACATCGACGCAAAAATCCTCAACAAAATACTGGCAAACCGAATCCAAGAACACATTAGAAAAATTGTCCATTGCAGGGCTGTTTCAACATATGCAAATCTATCAATGTAATCCATCATATAAATAAACTGAAAGAAAAGAAACCTATGATACTTTCATTAGATGCTGAAAAAGCATTTGAGAAAGTTCAACATCCCTTTATGATAAAAGTCTTGGAGAGATTAGGGATACAAGGGTCATACATAAATATAATTAAAGCTATTTACAGCAAGCCAACAGCTAACATCAAATTAAACAGAGAGCAACTTAAAGCCATCCCACTAAAATCAGGAACACCCCAAGGCTGTCCACTCTCCCCATACCTCTTCAATATAGTTCTTGATCTTAGCAATAGCAATAAGACAACATAAGGGGATAAAGGGATTTCGAATTGGAAAGGAAGAAGTTAAACATGCGATATTTGAAGATGATATACTAGTGTAGTTAAGCGACCCCAAAAACTCCACCAAAGAACTTATACAGCTTATAAATACCTTTGGTAATGTGGCAGGATACAAGATCAACTCCAAAAAATCAGTCACGCTCTTATACACAAAGGATATGGAAGCAGAGAGGGAAATCAGAGAATCATCACCTTTCACGATAGCCACAAACAGCATAAAATATCTTGGGGTAACTCTAACCAAGGAAGTGAAAGATCTTTTTGACAAGAACTTTAAGTTTTTGAAGAAAGAAATTAAAGACGATACCAGAAAATGGAAAAATTTCCCTTGCACTTGGATTGGGAGGATCAACATCGTAAAAATGGCAATTCTACCAAAGGCAATCTATAGATTCAATGCAATCCCCATCAAGGTCCCATCAAAATTCTTCACAGACCTTGAGAGGACAATAATCAACTTTATATGGAGAAACAAAAAACCCAGGATAGCCAAAACAATCATATACAATAAACGAACTTCTGGAGGCATTACCATTCCTGATTTCAAACTCAATTACAGTGCTACAGTAAGGAAAACAGCATGGTACTGTCATCAAAACAAAGAAGTCAACCAATGGAATCATATAGAAGACCCGGATTTTAACGCACAAACCTATGGACACCTCGTTTTCGATAAAGGAGCTAAAATTTTACAATGAAAGACGGAAAGCATCTTAAACAAGTGGTGCTGGCTCAACTGGATGTCAAACTGTAGAAGAATGAAAATAGACCCATATCTATCACCATACACAAAACTCAAGTCCAAATGGATCAAAGACATCTATATCAATCTGAACACACTCAACCTTACAGAAGAGAAACTGAGAAGTACCCTACAACATATGGGCACAGGAGATCGCTTCCTATGTATAAGCCCAGCAGAACAGACAT
The DNA here is from genome assembly GCF_950005125.1 of Chionomys nivalis. Taxonomy (NCBI): domain Eukaryota; kingdom Metazoa; phylum Chordata; class Mammalia; order Rodentia; family Cricetidae; genus Chionomys; species Chionomys nivalis. The sequence continues at coordinate 805,048 of NW_026646888.1, read as the reverse complement.
TAAGGGCAACATTGAATAAATGGGACCTCCTGAAACTGAGAAGCTTCTGTAAACAAAGGACACTGTCACGAAGACAAAAAGACACCCTACTGACTGGGAGAAGATCTTCACCAACCCCGCAACAGACAAAGGTCTGATCTCCAAAATATATAAAGAACTCAAGAAACTAGACATTAAAACGATAATTAACCCAATTAAAAATTGGGGCACTGAACTGAACAGAGAATTCTCAACAGAAGAATTTCAAATGGGCAAAAGATACTTAAGATCTTGCTCAACCTCCTTAGCGATCAGAGAAATGCAAATTAAAACAATTTTTAGATACCATCTTACACCTGTCAGAATGATTAAATCAAAAACACCAAGGATAGCCTTTGCTGGAGAGGTTGTGGAGAAAGGGGTACCCTCTTCCATTGCTGGTGGGAATGCAAACTTGTGCAACCACTTTGAAAATCAGTGTGGCGGTTTCTCAGAAAAATTGGGATCAACCTACCCCGGGACCCAGCAAAACAACTCTTGGGAATATACCCAAGAAATTTCTTATCATATGACAAAAGCATTTGTTCAACTATGTTCATAGCAGCATTATTTGTAATAGCCAGAACCTGGAAGCATCCTAGATGTCCTTCAATGGAAGAATGGATGAAAAAAGTGTGGTATATATAAACATTAGAGTACTACTCTGCAGTAAAAAACAATGATTTCTCGATTTTGGCATGCAAATGGATGGAAATAGAAAATACTATCCAGAGTGAGGTAACCCAGACCCAAAACGAAGATCATGGGATGTACTCACTCATAATTGGTTTCTAACCATGGATAGGGGGCCACTGAGTCTATAATTTGTGGTCCTAAAGAAGCTAAACAAGAAGGCAAACCCAAGGAAAAACATATAGTTATCCTCCTGGCTATGGGAAATAGACAGGATTGCCGGGCAAAATATTGTAATCTTGGTGGTAGTGTGGTATGGGTTTAAAGGGAGATGGGGAGAGAAAAGTGTGAAGGAGAGGATGAGGGTAACTTGGGGAAACGGGATGATTGGGGATATCGGAAGTTTGGATAGGGGAGCAGGGAAACTCATATCTTAGTTAAGGGAACCACCTCAGGGTTGGCAAGAGACTTGAACTTGGGGTGGCTACCAGATGACCAGGGCAATGTCCCCAGTTAGTTCCATGGGCACCTGAGGATAGGGAACCTGAAATAAACCTATCCTATAGCCATACTGATGAATATCTTGCATATCACAATAGAACATTCATCTAGCGTTGGATGGAGATAGAGACAGAGACCCACACTGGAGCATCGGACTGAGCTCCCAAGGTCCTAATGAGGAGTAGAAGGTGGGAGAACATGTACAACGAAGTCAGGACCACGAGGGGTGCACCCAACCACTGAGACAGTTGGGCCAATCTATTGGGAGCTCACTAAGGCCAGCTGGACTGTGACTGAAAAAGCATGGGATAAAACCGGACTCTCTGAACATGGCAGACAATGAGAGCTGACGAGAGCCCAAGGACAATGGCATGGGGTTTTGATCCTACTTCAAGTTCTGGGTTTGTGGGAGCCTAGAGAGTTTGGATGTTCAACTTCCTAGATCTGAATGGAGGGCGGAAGACCTTGGACTTTCCACAGGGCAGCGAACCCTGACTGCTCCTGGGACAGGAGAGGGAGGAGACGAGGGGTTGGGGGAGTGGGAGAGGGGTGGAAGGAGGAGGGAAATGGGAGGCGGGGAGGAGGCAGAATTTTTTTTTTCAATAAAAAAAAGGTCATATTCCTATGGACATCTGATTTCCAACAAAGAAGCAAAAATTATACTTTGGAAAAATAAAGCATCTTGAACTGGATGTCAGCATGTAGAAGAATGCAAAGAGATCCATATTTATCACTCTGCACAAAACTCAAGTCCAAGTGATCAAAGACCTCAATATGAAATAAGTATACTGAACCTGATAGAAAATTGGGAAATAATTTCTATTGGATGGTACATGCAAGAACTCCCAGAACAGAATAACAACAGCACAATGTACAACACACAATTAATAAATGGGTCTGCATGAAACTGAAGTTTCTGTAAGGCAAAGGACACCATCAATAGGTCAAAATGGCAGTGTATAGAATGGGACAAGATCTTCACCAAACCAACATCCGACAGAGGCCTGATGTCCAAAATATATAGAGAACTCAAGAAACTAGGTATCAACCAACCAAATAGTCCAAGTAAAAAAATGGGGTGCAGATATAAGCAGAAAATTCTCAACAGAAGAATCTCAAATGACTGAAAAACACTTGAGATGTTTAACATTCTTAGTCATCAGAGAAATACAAATCAAACTGACTCTGAGATTCAATCTTATACCTGTCAGAATGGCTGAGAATAAAAACACAAGGGGCAAGCTGAAGAGGACGTGGAAAAAGGGGAACACTCCTCCATTGCTGGTGGGAGTGAAAACTTTTCCAGCCACTTTGGAAGTCAGTGTGGTGATTCCTCAGAAAACTGGGGATCAACCTACCACAAGCTTCAGCTGTACTGCTCTCGGGCATATACCCAGAGGATGCACAATCATACCACAAGGACACTTGTTTAATTATGTTCATGGCAGTTTTATCTGTAATATTGAAAACCTGGAAACAATCTTCATGTCCCTCTACTGAGGAATGAATGAAGAAAATGTGGTTCATTTAGACACTGGGATTATTACTCAGCTGTTAAAAACAAGGATACAAGGAAATTTGAATGCAAGTAGATGGAACTAGAAAAAAAAAATCATCGGGAGTGTGGTAACCCAGTCTGATAAAGACACACATGGCATGTACTCACACATAGTGAATATTAGCTGTAAAATAAAGGCTAACTATACTAGAACCCACAGACCCATAGAGACTAGTTAACAAGAGAGCTCATGGCGGTTGGAGGGGCTACGGGGGCACGTGAATCTCCCTGGGAAGGGGAAACAGAAGAGATTTCTTGAGTGCACTGAGAGCAGGTGAAGATGGGAACTTGAGCAATCAGGTTGGGGGAGGTATGAGGAGGGAGAGTGTTGAGGGGGTTGGCTAGGGGTGGCATTTTGGGGTTGGCGCTGATGACTCTCCCAGGAGTCTATGTGGAGGATCCCATCGTAGACTCCTAGCAACAGTGGATAAGTAGCCTGAACTGGCTGTCTCCAGTGACCAGATTAGTGCTTGGCCCAATTGTCATCAGAGAGGTGTTATCAACAACTTATGGAGGCAGATGCAGAGACCCACAGCCAAACATTAGATGGAGTCTGGGAATCCTGCAGAGGAGGAGGAGAAAGATGTGTAGGAGCCAGCGTGATCAAGGACACCATGGGAATGCTCACCCAGTCAACTAATTTGGGTTCATAAGGGTTCGCAGAGACTGAACCGACAACCAGGGAGCCTGCATGGGACCTACATTGGCACTCTGCATATTCTACAGTTGTGGGACTCCTAATAGCGGGAACAGGGTCTGTCTCCGACTCTTATACTGGCTTCTGGGATCCTACTTCTCATACTGGGTCGCCCTGCCCATCCTTAATACAGGGGAGGTGCTCAATCATACTGTAACTTGATATGTCATGATTTATTGATAATGCTAAGAGACCTGCTCTTTCCTGGATGGAGACTGAAGAGGAGGGGATTCAGGGGTGGAATGAGGGGTGGAATGAGAGAGAGGACTATGGGGAGAAGGTCAGGATGTAAAATAAACAGATAAAAAAACAGGTCGAGGCAGAAACTCTCATCCCCTCAAACATAATACATGTTACATTTTGCAAACTGTCATATATATATATATATATATATATATATATATATATATATATATGCATGTGATAGCAGTGAAAAGAGAGATCATTTTTTGAAGGAGACTGCGGAGGGGTATATGGGAGGCTTTGAAGGGAGGGAAGGGAAGGGAGAAAACTTGTAATTATATTATAATTTCAAAGGAATAAAAAGAGGTGGAGGCAGGAGGATCTTGAGTTCCAGGGCGACTTTGGCCTCATATTTAGGGTCTGTGGAGAAGCATCAGTTGATAAGAGCATTTATAACCCTTCCAGACGATTGGAGTTTCATTCCCTGCACCACAGGGCACCTCACAATCATTTGTAGCTCCAATTCCAGGTGATCTGACACCCTTTTCTAGCTTCCTTTGGTACCAAGCAAACTTGTAGGGCAAAATACCCATACACATTAAAAAAACTGTGAAGAGTTAATATCACTGTCTGATTTAATGTCACTGTATACATGTTTCGTAAAGTGCTCTGTCTATATCAAAGTCGCAGCAATTGGCACAGATCCAATGATTGAAAGGATAGAACCCAGCTTGGCGTCACTGAGCGAACTACCAATCCCATGCGGCAGTGCAGGATTCTGGCACTCAGAGTGACGACTGGGGGCGTCTCCTCTGAGGGCGGGGTCGCTCTGCAGGGTGCTGAGCCAGCAGCCACAGAACCTAGGCTCAGGGAGCTGGGGGTCCCTGGTGAGTGAGGGCCATGAGGCCTTGCCATGCGATGGAACAGGCAAAGATGGCGGAGGAGAGCCTGGAGACCACCACGGAGCACGACCAGATCCTGAGGGAGTTCGAGAGCACAGACATGGCCTGTATCTGGCCCATGCTCAGGTACCAGGGCGGGGTCAGGACCAGTGTGAGCGGGCGGAGTGCAGCCGCTGGCAGAGGGGAGAGCCCCAGTTTTCCCGCATCCTGGGCGATGCTGTGCTGGGAGCCTGTCTGGAGAGAGGGTGAGGCTTGCCTCTGTTGGGCCGCAGCTCCTTTCGGGTAGTAGCTCCTCAGTCAGGAGAGGGAACCATCTCTGCATGCAGGGATGAGAGCATCCTGGTGATGTCATTCCTGGGGGAGAGTTCTCCCACCTTCTTTCACCTGAGAGCTCTGTTCGTGAGGGCGACCTCACCCAACTGCAGCCCTGGGACCTTGCCAGCTCCTGGACCTGCTCCTTCTCCCTGCCCTGCCTCCTTCTCTGAGAGCTTCCACCAGCATTGCCTGTGGACCCATCAAATGGACCTGGTTAATTACCTTGCACTTGTTACACAGAGCAGAAGGCATTGTGGGAATTTCTGTGCTAATACCACTATGGAAGCCATTGAGCAGTCCTACCGCTGGGACACAGTTACTGTTGTCCAGTAGCAGAGGGCGTGGGGAAGTGAAGTGACTTGTCCAAGGTCACGGGGGAGGGAAACCGGGTTTCTAGTTCCCATCCCAGACTCTGCCTCCCTGGTCCTAGTCTTTGTCCTCCTCCTAGTCTTCCTAGTCCTCCTTGTCCTTGTCCTCCTCCTCCTCCTCCTTCTCCTCCTCCTCCTCTTCCTTTTTTTGTGGCACTGGGAATAGAACCCAGTGTGCCAGGCAAGCTCTTTTCCACTGAACTGTGCCCAGCCCACAGATTCTTCACTACTTTGGTTCTGCCTTAGTTGGGGATTACCATATGCTATACTTCCTGTTGAATATTGTCCACCAAGACCAATTTTGAATCCCCGCAGTTTCCTGGTGTCCTAGAACCAGTTCCTTCTGGTCCTTTCCTGTGGCGCTTTTGGGTCTCCCTTCAATCTGAATGGAAAATCGCTTTACCAGTCCTTGCACAGCATTGGGTCCGCGTTCCTCCCTCCAGAAGGCGTCACTAACATTTCATTGGGAAATTTGTCCCAGGAAAGAGTGACCGAAGGCCCGGGACCTTTGCTTTTAGCTTTACTTGCACAGCTTTCTTCTCCAGGCTCCATTGTTAGTTTCAAGCAAGTTTTCTCAGTGTCCTATCTCCTGGAAATAACTGTCCTTAGTCATCTGTACCTCTCTCTCCTTTTCCTTTTTTTTTTCTTTTCCGGTGCTAAAGTTTGAACTAGATAAAGCAACAATGTTTTACCATTGAGTTGAATCCCCAGTGGCCTTTTAGCTCTCCACCCCGCCCTTTTTTCTGCCAGTTCTTTCACAAAATTGCTCCCCTGTCCTCTTTGTACCATAATCACGCTCCTCTCATTCCCTGTTTTCTTGTGTTGTGGAAGGCCAGTGATTTTCATTTCATAGTCCTTTATAAAAGCCCAGGGCCCCTCACTAATCCTCTCCTAAATGTGTGGCTATTACTGTTTGGCTTTCAGTGACTAGAAATGTTCTGTTCTCGTCTGTTAGGAAATCTGGTTGCTGAATTGACTATTTAGTACCAAAGTTTAGGCAGGATTCCTTATCAGAGCAGCATCCGTGTTGTCTTGAGTTGCTTGTGGTTTTCAGTTGCTGTTGTTTTACACAATAAATAACTTAGGTAGTACCATAAATTTAGTTTACTGTGATTAATATGTTAATCCTCAGTGTAAAACATTTTAATTTTTTACATGGGAGATGTAGTTTCCTGTATCCCAGGCTGTGATCATACTTGCCGGCTAGTTGAGAAAACCCTTGAACTTCTCATCCTCATCAAACCCACACTTCCTAAGTGCCGGGATTACCATCTAGGACACACTGTGCTTAGTCTTATGCCATGCTCGGGATTGTACCTACGGCTTGCTACCTATTAGGTGAACATCCCATTAATTGTGCCACGTGTCTAGCACTAGTAATGTATTTGTAGCAACTGGATTTTGGTGTTTAATTTTCTGGCCTCTTGGCTTTAGTAATGTATATGTTATAATTTAAACATGTTATGCATCCTCCCCAGATTTTCTCATTATTATTACTGAACTCTTTTTCTTCTGGTTCTGTGCTTGTGCATGAATTATGAAGCCTTTTACTTTATGGGAACATTGTTAAGTAGCAACATAAAAGAAAGTTCAGGAACTATCACATGACCCTATATGTTTTAGTTGTTTTTCCTGACTAAATTGTTAGAGGATTTGGATTAATTTTTTTTACAATTTATTTCATTTTCATTGGTGTTTTGTCTGCATGTATGTTTGTGTGAGAGTGTCATAAGCCCTGGAACTGGAGTTACAGACAGGCTTGGGTGCTGGGATTTGAACCTGGGTTCTCTGAAAGAGCAGCCAGTACTCTTTTAAATATTTATTTATTTATTATGTGTAGTAGGAGCTGTGGGCTGTGTTGCTGCCGCCCCAGCTCCTGGTCGCCTGGCTAGCTTATGCCCCGAAATAACAACACACAAACTGTATTCTTTTAAACACTGCTTGGCCCATTATATCTAGCCTCTTCTCGGCTAACTCTTGCACCTGGACTAGCCCATTTCTTATAATGTGTGTAGCACCCCAAGGTACGCTTACCGGCAAGATTCTAGCCTACGTCCATCCTGGAGTGGAGCTTCATCGCATCTGCCCCAGAGAGCAGAGCTAAAGTGTATGAGCTCACTTCCTATTCCTCCCAGCATTCTGTTCTGTTTATTCCAACGACCTATGTTCCAACCTATGAGGGCCAAGCAGTTTCTTTGTTTTTAACCAATGACCTTACTCCATCATTTCCTATTTTTCTGTTTAAACAAAAACAAAGGAAGGCTTTAACTTTAACATAGGTAAATTACATATAACAAAACAGTTATCAAGTAAGCATTACAATATTTACATCTATTTTATCTTTATCATACCTAAGGAAAACTATAACTATAACTAACTATTCTTCAACTCCATCAAAGACTCCAGAAAGATACAATATTACCTAAGCAAACAAGAAATAAGCAGCTTTCAAAATCTAGAAATGACAGAGACATCTCGCTGCCTTGACAGTCACCCAAAGATTCTCTGTACCATTGGGGCATCCGTCTTTGGCCTACAGGCCCATAGCTTCCAGCAGACATTTCCATGAAGCAGGAAATTTCAAAGGCAGTTCAGTCACTATCTGCTATGTCCTACAGGATGTCTCGCAGACTCTTTCATGAATCAGGAACCCTGAAAGCTCATCTCACCTTTACGCAGGTTCAGCAGGCCTCTCTCTGTGGGTTATTTGTGTCCAGTTTATGCAACAGTCCAGGCAAGAGCAGTTTCTTGCCGAACTGGCTATCAAACTCCATAAGGATCCTCTTTGATGCCCATTTTCTTCTTGAAGTAGATTGGTGCTGCCAGGAGTAGAGTGTCTCATTGTCATGAAAAGTCCTAAGTTATATAAACATTAAATAGCATATTCTGTAGTCTTTGAAATATATGAAGAATGTCAATCTAAAATATACATCTAGAAAATGTACATCTAGAAAATCTAACATGACTACAAACTTTACTATTATAGATAACTATTCATTAACAGCTTATATACATAACATTTTTACATGAGCTACACAATCACAATACCTTAATCAATATCAGAAATACATATAACAAATTGACCTTAAATTTAAATCACTGATGCAAAATCCATATCAATGCAAATGATTTATACCTATATTGTATCCCCCTTTAAATGTAAAAGAACATTTAAAAACAATATTTGGGAATATGGACGTAGTTATTTCTCTCCAAACTGCTTCCTGCTGAATGGGGCTGCTGTCATTCAGGTCTTTTACGGGATAACCTGTCTGCTAGTTTCATCTCAGTTGGCAGTTGAGCGAAGCAATTTTTTGAGGGTATTCACAGCAACCCTTCAGGAGGCCGTGGTCTATCATACCATATTGGGGTCGAATAAGCAATTCGCAGGGTGTCATCATCCCAGCTAGCTCAGTTAGTAGAGTATGAGACTCTTAATCTCAGGGTCCTGGGTTCGATCCCCACATTGGGCGCCATTCTGTAGTAGGAGCTGTGGGCTGTGTTCCTGCCGCCCCAGTACCTTGTCGCCTGGCTAGCTTATTCCCCGAAATACACACAAACTGTATTCTTTTAAACACTGCTTGGCCTATTATATCTAGCCTCTTCTCGGCTAACTCACACCTGGACTAGACCATTTCTAATAATGTGTATAGGACCCCAAGGTGCGCTTACCGGGAAGATTTTAGGCTAATTCCATCCTGGGTCGGCGCTTCATCGCATCTGTCCCAGAGAGCAGAGCTAAGGTGTATGAGCTCACATCCTCTTCCTCCCAGCATTCTGTTCTGTTTACTCCACCCACCTGTGTACTAACCTATGAGCGCCCAGCAGTTTTTTTTTTATTTTTTAACCAATGACCTTCCTCCATCAATTATGTATACAGAATTCTGCCTGCATGTATTTTTGCATGCTAGAAGGTGGTATGAGATCTCACTAGAGATGGTTGTGAACCACCATGTAGATGCTGGGATTGAACCCAGGTCATCTAGAAGAGCAGTCAGTGCTCTTATCTTCTGAGCCATTTCTCCTCCTGTGCGTGGCCACATGGATCATGCTGTCCTTGAACTTCCAGAAATCTGCCTGCCTTTGCTTCTCCAGATGGGATTAACGCCTGTACCAATTTATTCTGGCTGAGAGCTTCTTTTGAGGCTATGGCATAAAAATACAGCTATACTTCAACTCTTGGCTGAAGAAAGTCAATTATCAGAGAGGGCCATCCTCTTCAGTGCATCTTGAGAAGGTCACACTTAGGACAGTGAGGAGGGAAGGGAAAACCTTCCTAGCTAGCCATATCAGCCTGTCAATTTGGTGATCAATAGGATTATGATATCTCTGCCGAATTACCCTCACATCTCAAGTATTAACATTCTTATTCCAAGTAAGTTGTGAACAGTAGCTCTGTTTTTCATTTTTAAATTCCCATGTCTCTATTTCTATGACCAATGATCTTCTTATTTACCACATTATTTAACTAATAATCATTTCCGTATTTTGCTTGGTGGGTCAGAGCAATTGGCATTCACTCTAATTGTACTTAAAATTTTGTTTTTAAAATTTTTACCTTGAATAACAAAATACATTGCCATTTAAAAAATAGCTTTATAGCCAAGTGTTCATGCATGTATCCCAGCACTTGGTTGGTGACAGCAGGAAGAGAGGGAGTTAAGAGAGTCATCTTTGGCTACATAGCATGTTCCAGACCAGCCTGGAGTATATGAAACCCTATCTTTAAGGATTAGCTTTACTGAGATATAATTCATATGATAGCATATGATCTACATATTGTTTGAAATGTGTAACTACCTAGGTGGTGGTGATGCACACCTTTAATCCCAGCACTCAGGAGGCAGAGGCAGGCAGTTAGTTCCCTGTGGATTCTTTTGTAGCCAGGACTGTTTCACAGACAAACCGTGTCTTGAAAAACCAGAAATAAATAAATAAACAAATAAATGTGTAACTGAGTGGCTTGCAGTATATTGGTAGAGTTGTGCAGCTATCACCACAGTCTAATTTAGGACTATTTTACCTTCCCCAAACAAACACATATTCTTTGAGAATCACTGTCCATTATTTGTCTCTCTTCCATGCCATTCTTCCTTTCCTGTTTTGTTTATTTTTTTCAAGGCTCTTCTTGAATAACTTTGAGCTCTAGATCTTTTTGCCCCACCTCCTAAATGCTGTAATTACAGTAGTGCACCACCACATTCAGCTTCACACTTGCTGCTGTGGACATCTGGACATTTTGTGTAAATAGATTTATACAATTTTTTTTTTGCTACTTACAGAAATGTTTTCAAGGTTTATCCATATGGATATGTATCTGAATTTATTTCTTTTTATTGCTGAATAAACTCCATTATATGAATGTACTTGTATCACATTTTATTTGTTCATGAAGGTGGTGCATATTTTGATCATTTCCATTTTGGGATTGTTAAGAACAATGTCCTATGTCCTGTTTTTTTGTGTGTCTGTGTGTGTTGACTCATGTTTTCCTTTCTTGAGATTAGAGCAAGCAGTTGAGATCATTGTGCAGCTTCCCTAAGGCAGTCCCAGAATGTTCCAAATTTCCAGTGGTGTAAGGGTGATTTGGTTGTCTGCTTGACTGACATCCCCTTTGCTGAAGGCACTTAGAGCAAGGGAGTGTATAGCAGCTGCCAATTAGGAAATCAGATTGCTTCATTCTCCAAGATTTTTACTTATAAAAAAATAGACATCAGAAGAATGTTTAATTTTTATCTTTACTTTTTTTAATTAAGATTTTTTAAAACATACAGTCTCCTCCTTTTACATAACTATCCCCATTCCCACCTTTTCTTCTCCTCCTGCTTCCCTCACCTTCTCCATCCCACTCCCCCTTCCACTCTTCATAAAGGATAAGGCTTCCTGTGGGGAGTCAACAAAGTCTGATACTTCTCCTTGAGGCAGGTCCCTCCCCTGAGCAACGTTATCCCTCCAAAAAGAATGTGCTCCTAGATGCCAGTTCAAGTACTAGGGATAAAACCTGGTCCTATAGCCTGTGGCCCCACAGACTGCCCAAGCCTTACACTGTCCCCCATATTCAGTGGGCCTAATTTGGTCTTCTGCTGGTTCCCCCGCTGTCAGTCCAGAGTCAGTGAGCTCTCACTAGCTCAGGTCAGCTGTTTCTGTGGGGTACCGGGCGCGACATTATCCCCAACCAACTGGACCCCTCAGGCTACACCCGGGTTTAATTCCCAGCACCCACATGGCAGCTCGCAGCCGTCTGTAACTCCAGTTCAAGAGAATCTGACATCGTTATAAAAATGCACATGAAATAAAGTTAAATAAAGTTAAAAAAGATAAGTAATGTAGAAACTATGCTGGCTGGAACATTTATTTCTGACCAAGGAAATAATTTAATTGAAATGTCTGTAACTTATCCTGCTCCAGATGAAGTTTTTTTTTAAGAGTTTAGATAATTCTCAATAAGTGAGTGATAAATTTAAGCATGTAAGAGATATTTGTACAACTAATTTAGGACATTAAAATATAAACTACATATTGAAACATCTAAGCAGTCTAGAACACAGTTGTTAGCGTCAGTGTTATTTGTTTTGTGTTTTGAGACAGGGTTTTGCTATGTAGTCCTTTCTAGCTATGAACTCAAAGGATCTGCCTGTCTCTGCCTCCACACTATTGAAGGCATGGGATCAGACATCCAGCTTTAGTGTTTTTTGTAATGGTGCACATAGTTAGGGCTCTGTAAATTGCTACCTACTGTTATGTCTTGAAGAGTTAACATGCATCTTGCATTGTACTACATTTGGTTCTTCATTTAGTTATGTGCTTTGAGAATAGATTGGTGATTATGCAAAAGTTAAACCAGTAATAATAGCCACAAATATTTCTAAGTATTTGGGTATTTATGTATTTAGCTTAATTATTTATTAATTTATTTATTTATTTATTTTTGTCGATAGTCTTACGTAGTCTTCTGTAGTCTAAGCTGGCCTAGAACTCATGCAGTTTAGGATGAGGCTTATTACTGCTGCCAATTCCACCTTAATGCTGGGGTTATGGGTGCACATCACCAAACCTGGGACATTTGAATATTTCCATTCTTTTGGAGTTTAAGACTCCATTTAATTGTTACATTTAATTGTTACATTCACAACCTGGTTGCTCTCATCACATATGAAGGTGTAAGTCACAAACAATCTCCCACACCAGTTTAGAATTATGATTCATAAAATGGTTATTACTTTTAAGGGGCAAACCTTACAGATTGCCATGCCAGACAACAGCCCTCTTCAGGATGAGGAGAGGAGCCTAGTAGCTGGATGTGGAGATGGATGCAAGAGACCAAGCTGAAGGCAGTTGCTCCATTTTGAAACAGAGAGACACCACACCCCAATGGCCTTTATCTCAGTTGCTATAGCCTGAAGTAGCAGAAAGAGCTCCCGCAACACATATATTTGGACATAGCAGCAAAATTTACCAGTATGTGACAGAAACCTATTTTAGTTTATTTTTTTCATGCTTTCAGGTACATGGCAGAGACAGGCTCTGCTTCATGCATTTGTGTGACCAATGATTTCCCTTTAAGAAAAAACCCACAAACGCTCCCAAAAACATCATCAGCATTCAACAACATGTCCATGATTTCTTTGCTTTGCCTTTGATTGAGTGGTAAATCATGCTGCTAGTTAATCTGTGCAAGCAATGTGAATTTCTCTGTAAATATATAGACAGAATTGACAGGTATCTTAAACATGTCAGGGGGTCACACTGCAATGGAGTGGGTTAATCATCACCATGTGACAGTGACATATTTAAGATCTCTCCTTTGTCATTAAATCTCAGAATTGTCAAGATGTTATGTTTTTGTGCAGACTTCTCAGGGTTTTCTCCCATTCATGGTTTCCATGGATGTTTGCTAGTTACGCTTACATGTCTTTTGCCAGATTCTGTCAGTTTTTGCCATGCACTCTCAGCTCCACAACTTCTCCTGCCCTAAGATTCTAGTTCCAGGCATTTTAGACACTTGTGACTGTTGCACGAGTGTCTCATTTTCCGCCTAAATGATTTGGAATGTTATTTAGCCTGAGTTTTAACTTCCATCCCTGAGTTCATTGACTTTCCTTGACCATCTTTCTTAGGACACTGAGCTGAACTACTAGGGGTTTGCTCCAGTTACTTCTCCATGCTGAGACAGCCTACACTCTCAGTACTACTGTGATAGTGTTTCTGTAGCAAGTATTCTTCTCAAGATAAGAAGAAATTTCAATATTATAATCCATCTGCTGTTATTGTGTCTTAAACACACAAACACACCCCCATAAGTTAATGCACACACACTGTTGATATCTCAACTAAGGGTGCCGTTCTGGGGTTAGTAAGAGGCTTCTCTCTAGAGGGGTTCCCAGAAAGCCATGGGGTGACACCAACGAGGACCTTGGGCAGGTGAGCTGTGGGTGCCTGCACTGTGCCATGTCCCTAGGCACTACGGGTACTTTGTCCCATAATCAGACTGATGACTATCTTGATTATCACCATAGAACTGTTGTACGGAAAAGGATGGAGATAAAGACAGGGACCCACATCAGAAAACTAGACTGAGCTACCAAGCTCCAGTTGAAGAGCTGAAGGGGAGAGAATAAGAGCAAAGAACTAAGGAATACAAGGGCTTGGTCCACCCACTGAGACACTGTGTCTGAGCTAATGGGAGATCAACAAAACCAGCTATGCTGGGACTGACAGAGCATGGGATCAAAGTGGAAGCATTGAATGTGGCTGACAATTGGGGCAGAAGGAGAACCCAATGATAATGGCACTGGGATTTGTCTGTACTGCACATACAGGCTTTAATCGATCATATTATATGTAGATGCATACCTTTCTCAATCTGGATGGAGGGGGGGCAAGGGCTTCCCACAGGTCAAGGTACCCTGCCCTCTATTAGGACTGGATTGGTGTGGAGAGGATTGGTGGTTGCGTGAGTAGTTAGGGGGAGGAGGAAAGGAAGTGGAAATTTGAAATTTATTATTTATGAAGGAAGAAAAAATCAATAGAAGATAACCAATGAAGAGATGCTATCTAAGAAAAAAAAACGTTCATGTGATTTGTTGACTCAGACACCAAAGACCTTTTCAGAAAAATAAGATACAGGGATTGAGTTGCTTGGGCAAGAGTGTGACTTGAGTAATTGGGAAGATGAGTGGGGGCTTATTTTGGGTCGCCTGGTGGCTGTATACAGCTTTTGTGGAGCTGAATGCTGGATGTATCTGTGGGTTAATAGGGAAGTAACAAGCTTGTGAGGTTATTTCTGACATAAGTAGAGCCTTGGTGATGTCACAAAGCCTTGGTTCGTTGGGTAGCAACTCTGTTCCACTCAAAGCACTAGTCTTCCATGAAGGTGGGTTTATTATCCTCACAGTGCCTGAGGAGGACAGTTCAGCTCCTGGTCTCCACAACTGTTCAACAGGCTTTTTGCACCTGAACATTTCCGGAAGATGGAATCTGGAGAGGTAGGATATTTTCTTTTGGTAAATATGTTTCCGAAGCAAGTAAGACCTCTGTCGTACACAAAAGTTTTCCTTCAAATGTCCTGCGTGTCCACCATTTCTGTTGTTACCAGCTCCTATATTTGATAGCTGTGGGGATGGTGAATGCCAGCTATTCTTCCCACTTTATCTTTGCTAACAATATCAAATTCATCAATCCACTAAAATGGCAAAGCTCCTCTTTGTCCATAGGTGTTTTAAAAGATACTAATTATTTCTCAATGGCTGCTGTTGCCCAGAATAATGAGTCTTTCAAGTTGAAGTGGTCTCACAGTACTCACTTCCACAATGAAGACACAGAATGGCTTTATGTAATAGACCTGGTTCTGGATCAGGAGCCCCAATGCAGAGAGCCAGTGGATTGGAGTGCCATGACCTTGGGCAGGCTGTCTTGGATTGAGCCCCCTACCTATTAGCTTGATGTCGAAGGAGCCGTGTGGATGTCCTTCGAATTCTTTGTTATCTGTTCAGATTTTTCTTATTCGTTTCAGGGATAGGCATACCTTCTCCTCTCATTGACTTAGTCAGTCAGAAAGTAGGTTTCTCAGCAGAGGTCATTTGCCTTTGGGCAGCAGGAATGTGTCTCTGAGATTGATATACTGAGCTGTAGAGAAAAATTTGCAAATTGTCCTATTTATTTCTTAAGAGAACATTACAGTTAGGTATGCAAACCTGTTGATCAATATCTTTGTGTCCTGCACCACAGTTCTTCCAAAAAAGAGCCTTGACCTCATAGCCTCCCATTGTTGTCCTTGCAGGCACTCATGGTTGAGGCCACAACTTGGTTTCTGAATTAAACAGAAGGAAGATTCTTTCAACCTAGAGAGTGGGCAGCTATGAAGCCCAAGCACAGAAAGATATCCAAGAAACAGCGGACCAGGAGGTCAGTGGCCTATCTCAGTAAGTCTACAGCCATGATGAAGATGCCTCTTAGTATGAGATGCATGCCACCTGTCCAGAAGAGGAATGGGTCATCTCTCCAGAAGCAAAAACTGAGGAGGCCTTTTGAGGCCCTGGAGAATATTGTCGGCCGCAGAATTTCTCACGGCTGGAAGGAAGCCAATGAACCAGTCACCCAGTGGAAAGCCATCATTCTAGATCAACTGCCAACAAATCCCTCTCTCTATTTGTTGAGGTATGATGGGATAGATTGAGTCTATGGATTGGAGCTTCACAGTGATGAAAGGATTTTAAACCTTAAGTTCCTGCCTGACAACGTACCATTTCCTCAGGAGACAGACACTCATCTCTCAAACACCATAGTTGGCAGAGTAGAGAAACATACATTTGAGGGCACAAATGGCTCTAAGGATGACTGGAAGGGGATGGTCCTAGAGGAGGTGCCAATCATGAAGACCTGGTTCTATATTACCTACAAGAAAGATCCGGTCTTGTACGTTTACCACCTCCTGGTTGACTACCTTGAAGGCAACCTCCACATCATGCCAGGCTCTATGGAGGAGTGGACTGGGGTGGTCCAAGATGAGGTGCAGACCATGAAGACCTGTTTCTACATTACCTACAAGAAAGATCCAGTTGTGTACCTTTACCACCATCTAGATGACTACATTGAAAGCAACATTATGCCAGGATGACCTCCAATAGGGGTGAATTTGGAATTAGGCAGGGATTCCTTGGCAGGCAAAAGCGTGCAGCCCAACGAAAAAGATGGAAACCAAAAGATAGGTAAAATTATTTACCAATTTCTCACCAAACCTTCCGTGCATTTCATCAAGTTTGATAATTACTTCCATATCTATGTCTATGATTTGATGAAGATGTGTTAAAGTGAAATTCAAAAATTTTGGGGGTCAGACTTAAAACTGTGTTTGGGGAACTCTTTTTTTTAGAAATACCTCAGGTCTTTTATTAATCCTGGTATCTTTCCCAATGGAATTATTTTGCTCTAAAAATAAAATTTGTGAAGGTGTTATGTTGTTTTGTCAATGATGGAGTTTCTGGTGGATGGGACATCACAGAAAGACAGGCCTCAAAACAAAACAGGACTTATGGTCTTTTCCCCTTGGAGGGGAATGACGAAAGGAGATGCAGTGTGTGGAGGAGAGTGGCCAAAAAGATGTAGGATCTCAGAGAGGGAAAATGCGGGAGGGAAAAGCATGTCATATGGAAAGATGTGACATCGAGGTGTTGAGACTTAAGAGGATAGAGAGTGATCATGAAGGGTCACAAATGTGTACTCAGAAGCAAAGAAAATTGGGTTTCATTTGATTAATGGTTTAATTCATACCATCTGGAAGTCACTGGGTATATGAACTCCACTGGAGCATGTTGAGTGACCCAGATCCTCCTGCCTAAAGAAAAGTGTCTCCTCTCAGTGGCTCTTCTGCAATGGGGTGGACCTCAGGCTACCTACTTACTTTTGCCAGGCTTCTATCTACTACCTATTTTGTCATGCCTGGATTCTTTCTGTCTTGCACTCTCACAGGTCTTATGCATGCCATTCAACCCCTGTGAGTTCATTTAAACAATTGGCCTGCCTTAACTGTAAAACACTGTTCCCTTGTCATTGATCAGGTTCTGTGGGATTTGGGCTATAAAACTCATAAACAGACTCACCCGCACCCAGGCTAAACTAGTAGTACATTGAATCACATTGGTGTGTGACATGCACAGATATGATGAATGCACCGAGCTCCATAAAATCAGTTACCGAGGGAATCACTAGTGATGTTAGGTGAAGTGTGGCAAAGACCCCACAAACCCATCAGACCCGAGGATACCAGTATGATATTGATGCCTGACTCCCATCATGCAAGGATCCTGACATCATTAACAGGGCAGTTTTGGTTCCTTCATCTTCAAAAACTTGGTTAGTAAGCTTGTAGGTGTCAAACTGCCATTCAGGGCCCAGCATGTAGGTCACCTGTGCCAGGTCAGGTGATTTGGCTACAATGTGGGTGAAAACTTGTACCAGGGCATGCTGGTACCCTCGCCCCTTCTTCTCCTCAACATCATCATCACTCTCCTGGGTGGGTCTAGAGCACAAAGAAGGCAAAATGGACTAAGCTTCCTCCTTAGTGGATAACCTTATCTACCCTCAATTTGGACTGACTTTCAGAGGGCATGCAGCACATTTTATCCTATTAGCCATCTCTTTCATTGGATCACTCACTTATCCAAGAATGATTGAATTTATCCATTCCTCCATGTCTCTATCTTCTTCAATCCCTTCTTCCATTTCCCCATGTCTTGTGTCTACAGGTGGCCAAGATAAATCTACTATGTCTCTTCTGTTCTAGAAACTTTCATTTGTAAAGAACTTGCACTCTCAGGGGTGGATTTTTCTGAGTTCTCTGTAGATGGAGACCATTTGAGGAGGAACAGAGGAGCAACCATGACAACACTTGCACAGTAGAGTTAGGCAGATTACAGATTGATGCCTGGCAAGCATGTACAATGAGTCAGATTCCCATGAGCTCTGTCACTGTGATCACACATAGATAACTCATTCAGTGTTCACGTCCAGGACATTGAGTTTTAATTTTTGTCCTAATCTGGTAAAGAAACCAAGATGAGGAGAATAGAGGAGCCTGATGTAAGGCCACAATATGGGTCATTTGAAAAGGTAAGACTACATGCCTCCATGTGTGCTGCCACCCTTCTTAGGAAATCCATCTTTCCATAGATTAGCTATAGGCAACCCAAGTGTCCAGCACACTGCTAACCACAGGTTTGAACCTAACTGCCTTTGATTTCTGAAACAATTGCTGTCCCGTTAAGGTCTCACAACAACACAGCAAGGTATGTAAGAATGCCCCACCATCAGCTTAGAGCATGTTCAGGACACCAAAGAGGCAGCAAATTATCTTTATTGGAAATACAAATGTTTCTGGAGGGACAAAAGGATGTACAAAAAAAAAAAAAAAAAAAAAAAAAAAAAAAAAAAAAAAACGATTGGTGTACTCACTACGATTTTATGTGATATACCCACACAGGCTTCTGATTCTGAATACTTGGTCCTCAGGAAGTTTTGTAGGTTGTGGAGACCCAGAACATAGCTGGAGGAATTGTGGTCTGAAAGCTCAAGCCTTGATATTTCAGGGCATACTTTCACTGGTCCCCAATGTTTACTGATTTCTTTACAGAGAATGAGAGGCCTCCTACTCCTGCTGCCATGGATTCTGCAACATGAACAGTGAGAACCCCCTTCACACCATGGTTGCTCTCATCACATAGGAAGGTGTAAGTCACAAACAATCTCCCACACCAGTTTAGAATTATGATTGATAAAATGGTTATTTCTTTTAAGGGGCAAACCTTACAGATTGCCATGCCAGACAACAGCCCTCTGCAGGATGAGGAGAGGAGACTAGTAGCTGGATGTGGAGATGGATGCAAGAGACCAAGCTGAAGGCAGTTGCTCCATTTTGAAAGAGAGAGACACCACACCCCAATGGCCTTTATCTCAGTTGCTATAGCCTGAAGGAGCAGAAAGAGCTCCTGCAACACACATATTTGGACATAGCAGCAAAATTTACCAGTATGTGACAAAAATCTATTTTAGTTTATTTTTTTCGTGCTTTCAGGTACATGGCAGAGACAGGCTCTGCTTCATGCATTTGTGTGACCAATGATTTCCCTTTAAGAAAAAACCCACAAACGCTCCAAACAACATCATCAGCATTCAACAACATGTCCATGATTTCTTTGCTTTGCCTTTGATTTAGTGGTAAATCATGCTGCTAGTTAATCTGTGCAAGCAATGTGAATTTCTCTGTAAATATATAGACAGAATTGACAGGTATCTTAAACATGTCAGGGGGTCACACTGCAATGGAGTGGGTTAATCATCACCATGTGACAGTGACATATTTAAGATCTCTCCTTTGTCATTAAATCTCAGAATTGTCAAGATGTTATGTTTTTGTGCAGACTTCTCAGGGTTTTCTCCCATTCATGGTTTCCATGGATGTTTGCTAGTTACGCTTACATGTCTTTTGCCAGATTCTGTCAGTTTTTGCCATGCACTCTCAGCTCCACAACTTCTCCTGCCCTAAGATTCTAGTTCCAGGCATTTTAGACACTTGTGACTGTTGCACGAGTGTCTCATGTTCCGCCTAAATGATTTGGAATGTTATTTAGCCTGAGTTTTAACTTCCATCCCTGAGTTCATTCCTTTCCTTGACCATCTTTCTTGGGCCACTGAGCTGAACTACTAGGGGTTTGCTCCAGTTACTTCTCCATGCTGAGACAGCCTACACTCTCAGTACTACTGTGATAGTGTTTCTGTAGCAAGTATTCTTCTCAAGATAAGAAGAAATTTCAATATTATAATCCATCTGCTGTTATTGTGTCTTAAACACACAAACACACCCCCATAAGTTAATGCACACACACTGTTGATATCTCAACCTTAGGGTGCCATTCTGGGGTTAGTAAGAGGCTTCTCTCTAGAAGGGTTCCCAGAAAGCCATGGGGTGACACCAACGAGGACCTTGGGTAGGTGAGCTGTGGGTGCCTGCATTGTGCCATGTCCCTAGGCACTACGGGTGCTTTGTCCCATAATCAGACTGATGACTATCTTGAATATCACCATAGAACTGTTGTACGGAAAAGGATGGAGATAAAGACAGGGACCCACATCAGAAAACTAGACTGAGCTACCAAGCTCCAGTTGAAGAGCTGAAGGGGAGAGAATAAGAGCAAAGAACTAAGGAATACAAGGGCTTGGTCCACCCACTGAGACACTGTGTCTGAGCTAATGGGAGATCAACAAAACCAGCTATGCTGGGACTGACAGAGCATGGGATCAAAGTGGAAGCATTGAATGTGGCTGACAATTGGGGCAGAAGGAGAACCCAATGATAATGGCACTGGGATTTGTCTGTACTGCACATACAGGCTTTAATCGATCATATTATATGTAGATGCATACCTTCCTCAATCTGGATGGAGGGGGGGCAAGGGCTTCCCACAGGTCAAGGTACCCTGCCCTCTATTAGGACTGGATTGGTGTGGAGAGTATTGGTGGTTGCGTGAGTAGTTAGGGGGAGGAGGAAAGGAAGTGGAAATTTGAAATTTATTATTTATGAAAGAAGAAAAAATCAATAGAAGATAACCAATGAAGAGATGCGATCTAAGAAAAAAAAACTTTCATGTGATTTGTTGACTCAGACACCAAAGACTTTTTCAGAAAAATAAGATACAGGGATTGAGTTGCTTGGGCAAGAGTGTGACTTGAGTAATTGGGAAGATGAGTGGGGGCTTATTTTGGGTCCCCTGGTGGCTGTATACAGCTTTTGAGGAGCTGAATTCTGGATGTTTCTGTGGGTAAATAGGGAAGTAACAAGCTTGTGAGGTTATTTCTGACATAAGTAGAGCCTTGGTGATGTCACAAAGCCTTGGTTCGTTGGGTAGCAACTCTGTTCCACTCAAAGCACTAGTCTTCCATGAAGGTGGGTTTATTATCCTCACAGTGCCCGAGGAGGACAGTTCAGCTCCTGGTCTCCACAACTGTTCAACATGCTTTTTGCACCTGAACATTTCTGGAAGATGGAATCTGGAGAGGTAGGACATTTTCTTTTGGTAAATATGTTTCCAAAGCAACTAAGACCTCTGTCGTACAAAAAAGTTTTCCTTCAAATGTCCTGCGTGTCCACCATTTCTGTTGTTACCAGCTCCTATATTTGATAGCTGTGGGGATGGTGAATGCCAGCTATTCTTCCCACTTTATCTTTGCTAACAATATCAAATTCATCAATCCACTAAAATGGCAAAGCTCCTCTTTGTCCATAGGTGTTTTAAAAGATACTAATTATTTCTCAATGGCTGCTGTTGCCCAGAATAATGAGTCTTTCATGTTGAAGTGGTCTCACAGTACTCACTTCCACAATGAAGACACAGAATGGCTTTATGTAATAGACCTGGGTCTGGATCAGGAGACCCAATACAGAGAGCCAGTGGATTGGAGTGCCATGACCTTGGGCAGGCTGTCTTGGATTGAGCCCCCTACCTATTAGCTTGATGTCGAAGGAGACGTGTGGATGTCCTTCGAATTCTTTGTTATCTGTTCAGATTTTTCTTACTCGTTTCGGGGATAGGCATACCTTCTCCTCTCATTGACTTAGTCAGTCAGAAAGTAGGTTTCTCAGCAGAGGTCATTTGCCTTTGGGCAGCAGGAATGTGTCTCTGAGATTGATATACTGAGCTGTAGAGAAAAATTTCAAATTGTCCTATTTATTTCTTAAGAGAAAATTACAGTTAGGTATGCAAACCTGTTGATCAATATCTTTGTCTCCTGCACCACAGTTCTTCCAGAAAAGAGCCTTGACCTCATAGCCTCCCCTTGTTGTCCTTGCAGGCACTCATGGTTGAGGCCACGACTTGGTTTCTGAATTAAACAGAAGGAAAGTTCTTTCAACCTAGAGAGTGGGCAGCTATGAAGCCCAAGCACAGAAAGATATCCAAGAAACAGCGGACCAGGAGGTCAGTGGCCTATCTCAGTAAGTCTACAGCCATGATGAAGATGCCTCTTAGTATGAGATGCATGCCACCTGTCCAGAAGAGGAATGGGTCATCTCTCCAGAAGCAAAAACTGAGGAGGCCTTTTGAGGCCCTGGAGAATATTGTCGGCCGCAGAATTTCTCACGGCTGGAAGGAAGCCAATGAACCAGTCACCCAGTGGAAAGCCATCATTCTAGATCAACTGCCAACAAATCCCTCTCTCTATTTGTTGAGGTATGATGGGATAGATTGAGTCTATGGATTGGAGCTTCACAGTGATGAAAGGATTTTAAACCTTAAGTTCCTGCCTAACAACGTACCATTTCCTCAGGAGACAGACACTCATCTCTCAAACACCATAGTTGGCAGAGCAGTGAAACATACATTTGAGGGCACAAATGGCTCTAAGGATGACTGGAAGGGGATGGTCCTAGAGGAGGTGCCAATCATGAAGACCTGGTTCTATATTACCTACAAGAAAGATCCGGTCTTGTACGTTTACCACCTCCTGGTTGACTACCTTGAAGGCAACCTCCACATCATGCCAGGCTCTATGGAGGAGTGGACTGGGGTGGTCCAAGATGAGGTGCAGACCATGAAGACCTGTTTCTACATTACCTACGAAAAAGATCCAGTTGTGTACCTTTACCACCATCTAGATGACTACATTGAAAGCAACCTCCACATTATGCCAGGATGTCTTCCAATAGGGGTGAATTTGGAATTAGGCAGGGATTCCTTGGCAGGCAAAAGCGTGCAGCACAACGAAAAAGATGGAACCCAAAAGATAGGTAAAATTATTTACCAAGTTCCCACCAAACCTTCCGTGCATTTCATCAAGTTTGATAATGACTTCCATATCTATGTCTATGATTTGATGAAGATGTGTTAAAGTGAAATTCACAAATTTTGGGGGTCAGACTTAAAACTTTGTTTGGGGAACTCTTTTTTTCAGAAATACCTCAGGTCTTTTATTAATCCTGGTATCTTTCCCAATGGAATTTTTTTTTTGCTCTAAAAATAAAATTTGTGAAGGTGTTATGTTGTTTTGTCAATGATGGAGTTTCTGGTGGATGGGACATCACAGAAAGACAGGCCTCAAAACAAAACAGGACTTATGGTCTTTTCCCCTTGGAGAGGGAATGACGAAAGGAGATGCAGTGTGTGGAAGAGGACAAGATGGCTGTTTAGGAAACAGAGGAGAGTGGCCAAAAAGATGTAGGATCTCAGAGAGGGAAAATGCGGGAGGGAAAAACATGTCATATGGAAAGATGTGACATCGAGGTGTTGGGACTTAGGAGGATAGAGAGTGATCATGAAGGGTCACAAATGTGTACTCAGAAGCAAAGAAAATTGGGTTTCATTTGATTAATGGTTTAATTCATACCATCTGGAAGTCACTGGGTATATGAACTCCACTGGAGCAGGTTGAGTGACCCAGATCCTCCTGCCTATAGAAAAGTGTCTCCTCTCAGTGGCTCTTCTGCAATGGGGTGGACCTCAGGCTACCTACTTACTTTTGCCAGGCTTCTATCTACTACCTATTTTGTCATGCCTGGATTCTTTCTGTCTTGCACTCTCACAGGTCTTATGCATGCCATTCAACCCCTGTGAGTTCATTTAAACAATTGGCCTGCCTTAACTGTAAAACACTGTTCCCTTGTCATTGATCATTTTCTGTTGGATTTGGGCTATAAAACTCATAAACAGACTCACCCGCACCCAGGCTAAACTAGTAGTACATTGAATCACATTGGTGTGTGACATGCACAGATATGATGAATGCACCGAGCTCCATAAAATCAGTTACCGAGGGAATCAGTGATGTTAGGTGAAGTGTGGCAAAGACCCCACAAACCCATCAGACCGGAGGAGACCAGTATGATATTGATGCCTGACTCCCATCATGCAAGGATCCTGACATCATTAACAGGGCAGTTTTGGTTCCTTCATCTTCAAAAACTTGGTTAGTAAGCTTGTAGGTGTCAAACTGCCATTCAGGGCCCAGCATGTAGGTCACCTGTGCCAGGTCAGGTGATTTGGCTACAATGTGGGTGAAAACTTGTACCAGGGCATGCTGGTACCCTCGCCCCTTCTTCTCCTCAACATCATCATCACTCTCCTGGGTGGGTCTAGAGCACAAAGAAGGCAAAATGGACTAAGCTTCCTCCTTAGTGGATAACCTTATCTACCCTCAATTTGGACTGACTTTCAGAGGGCATGCAGCACATTTTATCCTATTAGCCATCTCTTTCATTGGATCACTCACTTATCCAATGAATGATTGAATTTATCCATTCCTCCATGTCTCTATCTTCTTCAATCCCTTCTTCCATTTCCCCATGTCTTGTGTCTACAGGTTGCCAAGATAAATCTACTATGTCTCTTCTGTTCTAGAAACTTTCATTTGTAAAGAACTTGCCCT
The DNA here is from genome assembly GCF_950005125.1 of Chionomys nivalis. Taxonomy (NCBI): domain Eukaryota; kingdom Metazoa; phylum Chordata; class Mammalia; order Rodentia; family Cricetidae; genus Chionomys; species Chionomys nivalis. The sequence continues at coordinate 780,463 of NW_026646888.1, read as the reverse complement.
CTCAGGGGTGGATTTTTCTGAGTTCTCTGTAGATGGAGACCATATGAGGAGGAAGAGAGGAGCAACCATGACAACACTTGTGCAGTAGAGTTAGGCAGATTACAGATTGATGCCTGGCAAGCCTGTACAATGAGTCAGATTCCCATGAGCTCTGTCACTGTGATCTCACATAGATAACTCATTCAGTGATAACGTTCCAGGACATTGAGTTTTAATTTTTGTCCTAATCTGGTAAAGAAACCAAGATGAGGAGAATAGAGGAGCCTGATGTAAGGCCACAAAATGGGTCATTTGAAAAGGTAAGACTACATGCCTCCATGTGTGCTGCCACCCTTCTTAGGAAATCCATCTTTCCATAGATTAGGTATAGGCAACCCAAGTCTTTAGCACACTGCTAACCACAGGTTTGAACATAACTGCCTTTGATTTCTGAAACAATTGCTGTCTTGTTAAAGTCTCACAACAACACAGCAAGGTATGTAAGAATGCCCCACCATCACCTTAGAGCATGTTCAGGACACCAAAGAGGCAGCAAGTTATCTTTATTGGAAATACAAATGTTTCTGGAGGGACAAAAGGATGTACAGAAAAAAAAAAGGATTGGTGTACTCACTACGATTTTATGTGATATGGCCCACACAGGCTTCTGGTTCTGAATACTTGGTCCTCAGGAGGTTTTGTAGGTTGTGGAGAACCAGAACCTAGCTGGAGGAATTGCGGTCTGAAAGCTCTAGCCTTGATGTTTCAGGGCATTCTTTCACTGGTCCCCAATGTTTACTGATTTCCTTACAGAGAATGAGAGGCCTCCTACTCCTGCTGCCATGGCTTCTGCATCATGAAAAGTGAGAACACCCTTCACACCCTGGTTGCTCTCATCACATGGGAAGGTGTAAGTCACAAACAATCTCCCATACCAGTTTAGAATTATGATTGATAAAATGGTTATTTCTTTTAAGGGGCAAACCTTACAGATTGCCATGCCATACAACAGCCCTCTTCAGGATGAGGAGAGGAGCCTAGTAGCTGGATGTGGAGATGGATGCAAGAGACCAAGCTGAAGGCAGTTGCTCCATTTTGAAAGAGAGAGACACCACACCCCAATGGCCTTTATCTCAGTTGCTATAGCCTGAAGGAGCAGAAAGAGCTCCTGCAACACACATATTTGGACATAGCAGCAAAATTTACCAGTATGTGACAAAAACCTGTTTTAGTTTATTTTTTTTTTTCATGCTTTCAGGTACATGGCAGAGACAGGCTCTGCTTCATGCATTTGTGTGACCAATGATTTCCCTTTAAGAAAAAACCCACAAACGCTCCCAACAACATCATCAGCATTCAACAACATGTCCATGATTTCTTTGCTTTGCCTTAAATCGAGTGGTAAATCATGCTGCTAGTTAATCTGTGCAAGCAATGTGAATTTCTCTGTAAATATATAGACAGAATTGACAGGTATCTTAAACATGTCAGGGGGTCACACTGCAATGGAGTGGGTTAATCATCACCATGTGACAGTGACATATTTAAGATCTCTCCTTTGTCATTAAATCTCAGAATTGTCAAGATGTTATGTTTTTGTGCAGACTTCTCAGGGTTTTCTCCCATTCATGGTTTCCATGGATGTTTGCTAGTTACGCTTACATGTCTTTTGCCAGATTCTGTCAGTTTTTGCCATGCACTCTCAGCTCCACAACTTCTCCTGCCCTAAGATTCTAGTTCCAGGCATTTTAGACACTTGTGACTGTTGCACGAGTGTCTCATGTTCCGCCTAAATGATTTGGAATGTTATTTAGCCTGAGTTTTAACTTCCATCCCTGAGTTCATTCCTTTCCTTGACCATCTTTCTTGGGCCACTGAGCTGAACTACTAGGGGTTTGCTCCAGTTACTTCTCCATGCTGAGACAGCCTACACTCTCAGTACTACTGTGATAGTGTTTCTGTAGCAAGTATTCTTCTCAAGATAAGAAGAAATTTCAATATTATAATCCATCTGCTGTTATTGTGTCTTAAACACACAAACACACCCCCATAAGTTAATGCACACACACTGTTGATATCTCAACCTTAGGGTGCCGTTCTGGGGTTAGTAAGAGGCTTCTCTCTAGAGGGGTTCCCAGAAAGCCATGGGGTGACACCAACGAGGACCTTGGGTAGGTGAGCTGTGGGTGCCTGCACTGTGCCATGTCCCTAGGCACTACGGGTGCTTTGTCCCATAATCAGACTGATGACTATCTTGAATATCACCATAGAACTGTTGTACGGAAAAGGATGGAGATAAAGACAGGGACCCACATCAGAAAACTAGACTGAGCTACCAAGCTCCAGTTGAAGAGCTGAAGGGGAGAGAATAAGAGCAAAGAACTAAGGAATACAAGGGCTTGGTCCACCCACTGAGACACTGTGTCTGAGCTAATGGGAGATCAACAAAACCAGCTATGCTGGGACTGACAGAGCATGGGATAAAAGTGGAAGCATTGAATGTGGCTGACAATTGGGGCAGAAGGAGAACCCAATGATAATGGCACTGGGATTTGTCTGTACTGCACATACAGGCTTTAATCGATCATATTATATGTAGATGCATACCTTCCTCAATCTGGATGGAGGGGGGGCAAGGGCTTCCCACAGGTCAAGGTACCCTGACCTCTATTAGGACTGGATTGGTGTGGAGAGGATTGTTGGTTGTGTGAGTAGTTAGGGGGAGGAGGAAAGGAAGTGGAAATTTGAAATTTATTATTTATGAAGGAAGAAAAAATCAATAGAAGATAACCAATGGAGAGATGGGATCTAAGAAAAAAACTTTCATGTGATTTGTTGACTCAGACACAAAAGACTTTTTCAGAAAAATAAGATATAGGGATTGAGTTCCTTGGGCAAGAGTGTGACTTGAGTAATTGGGAAGATGAGTGGGGGCTTATTTTGGGTCCCCTGGTGGCTGTATACAGCTTTTAAGGAGCTGAATGCTGGATGTTTCTGTGGGTAAATAGGAAAGTAACAAGCTTGTGAGGGGATTTCTGACATAAGTAGAGCCTTGGTGATGTCACAAAGCCTTGGTTCGTTGGGTAGCAACTCTGTTCCACTCAAAGCACTAGTCTTCCATGAAGGTGGGTTTATTATCCTCACAGTGCCTGAGGAGGACAGTTCAGCTCCTGGTCTCCACAACTGTTCAACAGGCTCTTTGCACCTGAACATTTCCGGAAGATGGAATCTGGAGAGGTAGGACATTTTCTTTTGGTAAATATGTTTCCTAAGCAACTAAGACCTCTGTCGTACAAAAAAGTTTTCCTTCAAATGTCCTTCGGGTCCACCATTTCTGTTGTTACCAACTCCTATATTTGATAGCTGTGGGGATGGTGAATGCCAGCTATTCTTCCCACTTTATCTTTGCTAACAATATCAAATTCATCAATCCACTAAAATGGCAAAGCTCCTCTTTGTCCATAGGTGTTTTAAAAGATACTAATTATTTCTCAATGGCTGCTGTTGCCCAGAATAATGAGTCTTTCAGGTTGAAGTGGGTCTCACAGTACTCACTTCCACAATGAAGACACAGAATGGCTTTATGTAATAGACCTGGGTCTGGATCAGGAGACCCAATACAGAGAGCCAGTGGATTGGAGTGCCATGACCTTGGGCAGGCTGTCTTGGATTGAGCCCCCTACCTATTAGCTTGATGTCGAAGGAGACATGTGGATATCCTTCGAATTCTTTGTTATCTGTTCAGATTTTTCTTACTCGTTTCGGGGATAGGCATACCTTCTCCTCTCATTGACTTAGTCAGTCAGAAAGTAGGTTTCTCAGCAGAGGTCATTTGCCTTTGGGCAGCAGGAATGTGTCTCTGAGATTGATATACTGAGCTGTAGAGAAAAATTTCAAATTGTCCTATTTATTTCTTAAGAGAAAATTACAGTTAGGTATGCAAACCTGTTGATCAATATCTTTGTCTCCTGCACCACAGTTCTTCCAGAAAAGAGCCTTGACCTCATAGCCTCCCCTTGTTGTCCTTGCAGGCACTCATGGTTGAGGCCACGACTTGGTTTCTGAATTAAACAGAAGGAAAGTTCTTTCAACCTAGAGAGTGGGCAGCTATGAAGCCCAAGCACAGAAAGATATCCAAGAAACAGCGGACCAGGAGGTCAGTGGCCTATCTCAGTAAGTCTACAGCCATGATGAAGATGCCTCTTAGTATGAGATGCATGCCACCTGTCCAGAAGAGGAATGGGTCATCTCTCCAGAAGCAAAAACTGAGTAGGCCTTTTGAGGCCCTGGAGAATATTGTTGGCTGCAGAATTTCTCACGGCTGGAAGGAACCAATGAACCAGTCACCCAGTGGAAAGCCATCATTCTAGATCAACTGCCAACAAATCCCTCTCTCTATTTGTTGAAGTATGATGGGATAGATTGTGTCAATGGATTGGAGCTTCACAGTGATGAAAGGATTTTAAACCTTAAGTTCCTGCCTAACAACGTACCATTTCCTCAGGAGACAGACACTCATCTCTCAAACACCATAGTTGGCAGAGCAGTGAAACATACATTTGAGGGCACAAATGGCTCTAAGGATGACTGGAAGGGGATGGTCCTAGAGGAGGTGCCAATCATGAAGACCTGGTTCTATATTACCTACAAGAAAGATCCGGTCTTGTACGTTTACCACCTCCTGGTTGACTACCTTGAAGGCAACTTCCACATCATGCCAGGCTCTATGGAGGAGTGGACTGGGGTGGTCCAAGATGAGGTGCAGACCATGAAGACCTGTTTCTACATTACCTACAAGAAAGATCCAGTTGTGTACCTTTACCACCATCTAGATGACTACATTGAAAGCAACCTCCACATTATGCCAGGGTGTCCTCCAATAGACTTCTGTCTGCCACCTATTTTTTCATTCCTGGATTCTTTCTGTCTTGCACTCTCACAGGTCTTATGCATGCCATTCAACCTTTGTGAGTTCATTTAAACAATTGGCCTACAATAAATCTAAAACACTGTACCCTTTCCATGGATCAAGTTCTGTGGGACTTGGCTATAAAAGTCATTAACAGACTCACCTGCACCCAGGCTAAACATGTACACATTGATGTACATTGTTGTGTGACATGCACACATATGATGAATGCACAGAGCTCCCTAGAATCTGTTACCTAGGTAATCTGTGATGTTAATAGGTGTGTGGAAAAGATCCCACAAACCCATCAGACCCGAAAATACCAGTACGATATTGATACCTGACTCCCATCAAGAGGTTTTGGGGAATGTGTGAATTAGGATTGAAGTGAGGGGATGGAGGATTCTGGAAATCAAATCACTGAAGGAAAGATTGAGTAAGGTATGTGGCCAACTGGCCCATTAAATACAAAGGAATAAGATGTCAATATATCAGTGATGAGTTGTCCATCATAATGCTGTGCATATCTGTCTAGGGCCAATGTGAAGTTAATGCAGTATGAACTTGCCTTTCAGCTCCTCAGAGTGTGAGTTCATTCTCAGTTGAAAAAAAAGTATGGTCGTGCAGTGAGTTCCTTGGTTAAGATTTTAGACTTTGGTAATGAATTCAAATCTTGATTCCATCCTTCCTTTTTTAGACTGTGTAACATGTATGAGACTAGCTTTCTTTTGTCTTTGGAAGAGAGGAGGGAGGATTCAAGAGGCCAAATGAGATAGTGGAGAGGATTCTTACAGAAAGATTTTTTCTAATGTCATTGTATGAGGAAGGCCAAAGTGATGGATGAGGGTTAAATGTCTATAGGTTAATAAAGAAACTGCCTTGGCCCTTTTGATAGGACAGCAGGTTAGATATGCAGAGAAAACACAGAATGCTGGGAGAAAGAAGCCTAGTCAACAGACGCCATGCCCCCCTCCCCCCCCAGACAGAAGCAGCTTATGATTCTCATAAGCTCATGGTGCTTCACAGATTATTTGAAATGGGTTAATCAAGATGTGAGAATTAGCAACTAACATGCTAGTCCTAATGGGCAAAGTATTATTTAAAATAATACAGTTTCTATGTAATTATTTTGGGTAAAGCTAGCCAGTGTGGGAACCTGGTGGCAGAAAACATTCAGCTGTTCCTACAACTCAAAAGAGCAGTCAAACTTAAGCTCAAAACTTCACCACAGAAATGTGTATATTTAGAAATTCAAAAGACAGTTGATTATATATGAGTGTAACTTTTTATGGAGATGTGTATACATGCATGCAAAGGCCAGAATTAACCGTGGGTGTCTTCCTTAATTACTCTCTGTCATGATTAAGATACGTCATCTCTTTGAACCTGGAGCTGACCAATTCCCCTTGACCAAATAGCGAGTCTTAGAGACCCAGGTGTTGCTGTCTCCTCAGCACTGAGTGATGAGTTGATATCTTTAATGCTGAGATTTTTGCACAAGTTTGAAGGGATCAAATTTATGGTCTCCATCTGTATGGAATGCACCTTACTGACTGTGCCATGGCTGAAGAACAAGACAGTTGGTTAAAAAATATTGAGCTGTGAGCAAATATTCTGGATCACAAAAGGGAATGGTATAACTTTAAAAGAAGTGCTGTCGAGATTGAGATGAGAGACATTCAAACGTGAATGCCTTTGCTTCCTCCCCTCAAGTCTCCTGGTGAATGTGTCCAGAGGCCTACTGAATTATCACAGCATGGGAAAACTGTGAACTGTGAAATCTGTTTGTGCTCAGGTCTTGATATCAAATTTAGGGTGTAGTTATATAAAAGTGTACATCCAAAGGAAACATGCAATGGTAGGTCTATCCCAGTAGTATATCGCTTTTTAAAGCAGATGTTAATTTCTGTAGATAATCATTTTAGAGGGGTATGACAGCAGATGCTCAAGGCCGAGGTGCATTGCTATAGATGCTTAAGGAAAAGAAATATTGCTCCATATGCTCAAGACAGAAATGCATCATTGTAGATGCTCAAGGCAGAGATTCATTACATAGGATTGAGATGTAATTTCAGCTCCTGAGCTCTGACTGCCAAGATTTGTGGCTCAATAACTTTTAAAAATGATATCAGTATCATGTTGGGATAGGGACTTGGGGTTCTTCATTGCTCAGTGACCACCCTTGACTCCCTCACTGCCTCCTTTTTGCAGTCCCAATTTTTCTACTTTCTGATTATGAAAGCCATCTTTTGCAGTCTTAGCTTTTTCCAGAATGTAACTGAATTTACTCTCTGAAACTCTGAAACTACCCATGGTGTTACATGACTTAGCTTTGGTATTAGGTCCTCAACTTCCATTGATGCTCAGAATTCTTCATCTGTTTCCTTGTTGCTGCATATGTAATTGTGGCCATGTATGTTATACCTCATTCTGGATGCTCTACCTATTTTTCTGTTATTCCTGCAAATGGTTCATCCCAATGTACCTGAGAGAGAGAACACTCTGAGGTAGAAGACAAGCAAAGAGGACATTTTAATGCCCTGGTATTACAATCCCAGATGAGATGCTTCCCAAACCAGCAGGCGTTCTGTTCATATGATCAGAAGACAGGCAGATGTGCCTGTGTAGATTGACATCATCACATCCTAGAAGATGTATTATATCCCAACTCTGTTAGTTATAATGCTTCTCCAAGTGTCCTTAATAAGCCTTTATATTTTCATCTGTGAGATTGTTGTTGAGATTCTAGGGAGACATGCCTCCTTCTGTCCATGATGAGGATAACTCCAGGGAAAATGGTCATATGTGGCACACTCTGGCTGCCCCTCTCAGAAGAGAAACTTCCAATGCTTGTGCTAGCTGCTTGGAGATATTGTGGCCTAGACAGGAATAGTGACTGTGGAAAGAGCTGTGGCTGTTTCCTTCTTAGCTCAGGTCCCCTCCTCCATTTTGAAAGACTATAGGGTAGTGATCTCATACTCCCTTTCCTTCTCTTTTCTCTCTCCTGTCGGCGTCCACAATTGCAACTTCTTATCTGACTCTGACCCTCAACCTCCCCATTTATAGATCTTTAATGCCAACATGTAGTCTTGGTTGGTAAACACTATCCTGCAGGGAAACTACATAAGATAGAAAGTAACCAACTCAAATTAATTATAGAGAGTCCATTAAACTGAGCAGATTCAATAGACCCCTTCCTCCAAACAATATATTGGCAGTAAATATATAACCGAGACATCATCACAGACAAATAGACATGCTTAGATGAAGCCCAGATCAAGTGAGCAAACAGATTTTAAAAAAAAAAAAACTCTTCAGTTCAACAAGCTGATTTGTTTGTGGAGGCCACTCATTAGTTAGTTTTCTGACCACGTTGATTTGAAATAATCACATAAAACCTATATTATTCACAATAGTCTTTGGCCAATAGCTTAACCATATTTCTAGATTCCTCCCTCATTCTAAACTAACCCATTTGCATTTATCTGTATCACCACTAGTTCATGTCTTACCAACAAATTTTTGTAGCTCCAGAGTAGGTGATTTTCCCTGGTGGTGTCTAGGTGGCTTCTCACTGACCCCACCTCCTTTCTCCCAACATTGTTTACTTTTACCACCTAGGTCTATTCTGCTAAGCTACTGGCTGAAATAATGTCATTCATTAACCAATAAAAACAAACATAGACAGAAGGACTTCCCAAACCAACCCTTTGTCCAATGTATAAATTCCAAGAACTGGTATAAAAATTAATTATTAATGAAATACTTGAAAGAGGTTGATGTTTATTCTCACGATCTGGAACTAATGTGTTGGTGGGGAACCTACTTCCTCAAGATGGGCTAGGAAATTTGGCTTTTGATATTCATCATTTTGTATCACTTCTCTTAATGTCTTCATTATTTTATGAGCACACCACTGTTTTCCTGTGTGACTCTTTTGATATAGGGGTTTGCCATTGAATTTAAAGACCATCCTAACCTGAAATGACCAATTTTGAGAATCTTAAGCTTCTATTTACCAAGTTCTTTTTTTAAATAAAATCCCTCAGATGGCTACCTTAATTAAGATATATGCTTCCCTGCTCCCATATTCATACTTACTTTTTCCCAATCATCCCAATTCCCCAAGTTCCCCCCATCCTCTCCTTCTTACTTTTCTCCTCCCATCCCCTCTTATCCTATCCCACCCCACCCCCCAGATCCCAAATTTTTGCTTGAGAATCTGGTCTACCTTTCATATCCAGGAGAATAACTATATGTTTTTCTTTGGGTTCACCTTCTTATATAGCTTCTTTGGGATCACAAATTATAGATGCAATGTTCTTTGTTTATAGCTAGAAACCAATTATGACTGAGTACATCCCATTTTCATCTTTTCGTGTCTGGGACACCTCACTCAGAAAAGTGTTTTCTATTTCCATGCATTTGCATGCAAAATTCAAGAAGTCATTGTTTTTTACCACTGAGTAGTGCACTACTGTGTATATTTTCCACACTTTGTTCATCCATTCTTACATGGAAGGGCATCTAGGTCGTGTCCAGATTCTGGCTATTACAAATAATGCTGCTATGAACATAGTTGAACAAATGATTTTGTAATATGATAGGGAATCTCTTGGGTATATTCTCCAGTGTGATATTGCTTTGTCCTTGGTTAGGTTGATCCCAAATTTCCTGAGAAACCGCCACACTGATTTCCAATGTGGTTGGACAAGTTTGCATTCTGACCAGCATTTGATGAGGGTACCCCTTCCTCCACAACCTCTCCAGCAAAGGCTATCATTAGTGTTTTTGATTTTAGCCATTTTGACAGGTGTAAGATGATATCTCAAAATTGTTTTGATTTGCATTTCCCTGATTGCTAATGAGTTTGAGCATGACCTTAAGTGTCTTTTGGCCAATTAAACTTCTTCTGTTGAGAATTCCCTGTTAGTTCAGTGCCCCATGTTTTAATTGAGTTAATTAGCATTTTAAAGTCTAGTTTTTTGATTTCTTTATATATTTTGGAGATCAGACCTTTGTCTGTTGCAGTGTTGGTGAAGATCTTCTCCCAGTCAGTGGGTTGCCATTTTGTCTTAGTGACAGTGTCCTTTGTTTACAGAAGCTTATCAGTTTAAGTAGGTCCCAATTATTCAATGTTGCCTTTATCATCTGTGTTGCTGGGATTATACATATAAAGCAATCACCTGTGTTCATATGTTGTAGGGTACTTCCCACTTTCTCTTCTCAGGTTTAGTGTGTTCAGATTGATATTGAGGTCTTTGATCCATTTGGACTTGAGTTTTGTGCATGGTGATAGATATGCATTTATTTTCATTCTTCTACAGGTTGACATCGAGTTCTGCCAGTACCATTTGTTGAACATGCTTTCTTTCTTCCATTGTATACTTTTAGCCACTTTATAGAAAATGAGGTGTTCAGATGTTTGTGGGTTAAAATCAGTATCTTCTATATGATTCAATTGGTCGAATTCTATGATTTTATGCCAATACCATGCTGTTTTTATTACTGTAGTTCTGTAATAGAGTTTGAAGTCAGGAATGGTAATGCCTCCAGACATTTTTTTATTGTATAAGATTATTTTGGCTATCCAGGATTTTTTGTTTTTCCATATAAATTTGATTAATGTCCTCTCAATATCTGTCAAGAATTTTGATGGGCCGGGCGATGGTGGCGCACGCCTTTAATCCCAGCACTTGGGAGGCAGAGGCAGGTGGATCTCTGTGAGTTCAAGACCAACCTGGTCTACAGAGCTAGTTCCAGGACCGGCTCCAAAGCCACAGAGAAACCCTGTCTCGAAAAACCAAAAAAAAAAAAAAAAAAAAAGAAATTGCCTTTGCTAGAATTGCCATTTTTACTATGTTGATGCTCCCAATCAAAGACCAAGGGAGGTCCTTCCATTTTGGTATCCTCTTCAATTTCTTCCTTCAATTTCTTAAAGTTCTTGTCAAAGAGACTTTTCACTTTCTTTTGTTAGAGTTACCCCAAGATATTTTATGCTGTTTGTGGCTACGAGAAAGATGATGCTCTTAGTGGGAACTAGGACTTGGGTATATCTCTTTTATGTCCTGGTTCCCTACTCTACTGTGTATTCACATGTTCTCATTACAAAGACTATGTTACTTGGCAAGAGGCACTACATTTTAGGTAACCCTGTGTGATTTGTTTTTCCCTTTTTAAATAGTATCTTTAATGTATTTGAGAGAAAGGAAATGAAATGCTATTTCAATATCTTTTTTTTACTTATTTATTTATTTTTATTCTTTTTTAATTAAAATTTCCACCTGCTCCCCATTTCCCATTTCCCTCCCCTCCTCCCAAATATTGCCCTCCCACCACTTCCCTCCCCCTATCCCCACTCCTCTTCTCCTCCCCCCACTCCATTCCCCCTCCCTCTCGTTACTGAAGAGCAGTCCAAATTCCCTGCCCTGCGGGAAGACCAAGGTCCTTCTATCTACGTCCAGAAAGGTGAGCGTCCAAACAGGCTAAGCTCCCACAAAGCCAGTTCATGTATTAGGATCGAAACCTAGTGCCATTGTACTTGGCTTCTAATCAGTCTTCATTGACCGCCATGCTCAGAGAGTCCGGAATCAACCCATGCTTATTCAGTCCCAGACCAGCTGGCCTTGGTTGGCTCCCAATAAATCAGTTCCACTGTCACAGTGGGTCGGTGCATCCCTCGTGGTCCTGATTTTTTGCTCATGTTCTCCCTCCTTCTGCTCCTCATTTGGACCTTAAGAGCTCAGACCGTTGCTCCAAATTGAGACTCTGTCTCTACCTCGATCCATCGCCAGATGAAGGTTCTAAGGTGATATGCAAGATATTCATCAGTATAGGATAGGGTCATTTCAGGTTCCCTCTCCTTAGTTGCCCAAGGTACCAGCTGGGGACATATTCCTGGACACCTGCGAACCCCTCAAGAGGAAAATTCATAGCATTAAGTGCCCACTTAAAGAAAACGGAGAAAGCACACATTGGAGACTTAATAGCCCACCTGAAAGCTTTAGAAAAAAAAGAAGCAGACTCACCTAGGAGAAGTAGAAGACTGGAAATAATCAAATTGAGGGCTGAAATCAACAAAATAGAAACACAGAAAACAATCCAAAGAATCAATGAAACAAAAAGCTGGTTCATGGAGAAAATCAATAAGATTGATAAACCCCTATCCAAACTAATCAAACGGTGGAGAGAGAATACGCAAATTAACAAAATCAGAAACGAAAAGGGAGACATAACCACAGACTCAGAGGAAATTTGAGAATCATTAGATCTTACTACAAAAATCTGTATGCCACAAAATTGGAAAATGTTATAGAAATGGACACTTTTTTAGATAAGTACCATATACCAAAGTTAAACCAGGACCAGGTGAACAATCTAAATAGACCTGTTAGTCGCGAAGAATTAGAAGTTGTTATAAAAAACCTCCCCACCAAAAAAAGCCCAGGTCCAGATGGCTTCAATGCAGAATTCTACCAGAACTTCCAAGAAGACCTAATACCTATACTCCTTAATGTATTTCACAATATTGAAACAGAGAAGTCATTGCCAAATTCCTTTTATGAAGCTGAAGTTACTCTGATACCAAAACCACACAAAGACACAACCAAGAAAGAGAACTACATGCCAATCTCACTCATGAACATCGACGCAAAAATACTCAATAAAATACTGGCAAACCGAATCCAAGAACACATCAGAAAAATTATCCATTATGATCAAGTAGGCTTCATCCCAGAGATGCAGGGCTGGTTCAACATACGAAAATCTATCAATGTAATACATCATATAAATAAACTGAAAGAAAAAAACCATATGATCATTTCATTAGATGCTGAAAAAGCATTTGACAAAATTCAACATCCCTTTATGATAAAGGTCTTAGAGAGATTAGGAATACAAGGGTCGTTCCTAACTATAATAAAAGCTATTTATAGCAAGCCGTCAGCTAACATCAAATTAAATGGAGAGAAACTCAAAGCTATTCCACTAAAATCAGGAACACGACAAGGTTGTCCACTCTCTCCATACCTCTTTAATATAGTGCTTGAAATTCTAGCAATAGCAATAAGACAACATAAGGGGATCAAAGGGATTCAAATCGGAAAGGAAGAAGTTAAACTTTCATTATTTGCAGACGATATGATAGTGTACATAAGCGACCCCAAAAACTCCAGCAAAGAACTCCTTCAGCTGATAAACACCTTTAGTAGCGTTGCAGGATACAAGATCAATTCCAAAAAATCAGTTGCCCTCCTATACACAAAGGATAAGGAAGCAGAGATGGAAATCAGAGAAGCATCACCCTTCACGATAGCCACAAATAGCATAAAATATCTTGGGGTAACCCTAACCAAGGAAGTAAAGGATCTATTTGACAAGAACTATTTCAATATCTTAAATATGCCTTAATCCTTGGTCATCTTTCTTTCTGAGGGTTGGTTTTGTGTTAATTTCATGTGTGTACTTGCAAAATGTCATGGTTTCATTCCGTTTGCTGTGACAAAGCATCGTGACAAACAAGCAAGCAAAAAGCATCATGAGAAAAACAACTTAATGGAGAGAAAAGGTTTAATTTGGTTCACCATTTCAGAGGGATTGGTTCAATAGCTTTGGGAATAGCATAGCAACAGGACTGTGAGGCTGACTGGCCACATTGCCTAAACAGTAAGGAGGCAGAGAGAGAAGAGGAAATTGGGTGATTCTATAGATTCTTAGAGCCTATCTTCAGTGGCATACTTCCTCCAGCAATTCTATGCCTCCTAAAGGTTTTGCAACCTCTTTAAAGAGCAGCACATGTTGCCGATAAAATGTTCAAATATGGGAGCTTATGGGGGACATTTCTCACTCAAACCACAATAAGTTCTATGACAGTAGCTTCCAGAAATAACCAGTGAAAACTATTATCACCTATGATGGGCAGCTTCTCATACTCAGGGAGAGATAAATATTAACTCATGCACAACCCTAAGATGGCTCCTGTAACTTTAAGCTGTCATAACTACATGCACAATGTATAGGCATCAGGTAGATTCATAAAAATGCAACCTTGAAAGTCTAATCAATATTAATACTTTAAAGTCTTTTAACCCCATGTAAGGATCCTTCTTTGAAGAAGCTGGTCTGTGGGAGAAGAAGAGGCGACAAGTTGAATTACAGGGAAAAGGATAAAATGTTCTCTAGCTTGATCAGCTGTTTGAGGAGCTGGTCAGTGAAGCTCCATGGGAAATGAGCACAAGCCCCACAGTAGCAGCTTTATTGTATCAGTGTGTGCCAGCACAGTAGGCTGTTTGATCGAAGTCTCCCTAAGTATTTGGGCTTCCAGAGTAGATTAAATGGAAGTCAAGTGTGTTCTGAGAGGGCTCTTCAGAGAGACACACGAGTTGACATCATCCCTCAAGCAGTGGGAACAGGCCAGGTGTAACAGACAGGGAGAGGGGGATTTGACAGGACAAGGATGAATTCTGGAATGAGCAACTATTATTTCCATTGTATTTTGACATCATAGAAACCCAAATAAACCTGCCTCTTTCAATTTGACTTGAAAGAACATAGAGAGAATTCTAAAAAATCAAAGAGACAAAGCCATTTCTTTTCCTCTTTTAATGTACAATGCTTCACAGAAAAAAATACTATATAATAAAGCCCCACTCTTTGTATATTTCTGGGCACAAATTACCTTCTTTTCCATCATTGCCAGGAGCCACACAGCTAAGAAAAAGTTGTCAGGCAGTTTGGCTCTTGGTCATTTTGCTGGTACTTTGGAAATTTTTTGTTTCATTTCGTGTTGGAGATGTGTGATATATTGTTCAGGCATATACACTGTGTATTCTCAATCTTTTTTTTCCTGAAACTTCATTACTGAAGGCGCAAGTCATAAACAATCCCACACCAGTTTGGAATTGTGATTAATAGGGTGGTATTTATTTAAAAGGGAATAAACGTACAGATCACCATCCCAGACAACAGCCCTCTGCGCACGCAATTAGGAAGAAGTCTAGTCGCCAGAACCAGAGCAGGAATTAAAGAGAGAGAGGAGGGAAGTAGCCCCTTGTTTTTTTAAAGGGAAAGAGACCACGCACCAATGGGCTGGTATCTCGGTGGCTATTGGCTGGAGGAGCAGAAGGACGTCCCACAACACCTCCCCCTTTTGTTTAAGTAAGAGAGTTCTAAACCTACTATGAAATTATATACAATAAGTAAAAATATCCGATTCTAACTAGCTTAGGTCTTATATAATAAATAGCTGGGCTAAGTCATGAGTCGAAAGTAACAACATTTATATAGTCTTCAACCCCATCGAAGATCTGTGAAGGGAAATAATGTTTCCTGAGTAATTAGAAAGTGCAATCAAACACCTTCCAAAACATGCAACAAATCACAGAGACAACTAGCTACCTGGACAATCACCCAAGGTCACTTTTGCAGTGTTGAAGCAACCAACTTTGGCTAAGGCCTAGCATAACTGACACACCATTTTCAAAGTCAAGAAACTTGTCAAAACTATCTTACCCTGTCTTGGCAGGATATGACAGTCCTGTTTTTTCCATTCACAGATACTCTGTATTTCTGTCAGTGGTTGAGGTATGAGCATTTCTTTACCCAAAGGCCAGTTCAGCCAAGAAGAAAGGCTCCAGGTGGAGTGTCTTTGGTGCTCAACATTCTCTCGGGAATAGAGCGGTGTTGCCAGGAGCAATTGTGTCTCACTACCACAAAACTCTGAGTTAGATTAAAAGACATTTTCTACAGCTCTTTGAAGAGGTTGAAGATTATCTATCTATACTGAGTATAATCTCTATGTATCTAAAAAACCTGATTAGTCTAATTATAAATGACAAACTTAGAATACTATTGATCTATATAATTCTCAATACCTATCTAACTTAAAGACTAAGACAATAAACAACTGTGAAACAAATGAGGATAATGACCTCCAAATATAAGCAATGTACAAATATACATTGCAGTATGGTAAATATATATCAATACACAAGCAAAATGTAAGTATCTTAATCAGAGGTAGAAATGTACACTGCAATATGGTAAATATATACAATATATATCAATACAATATATGTCAATACATAACAAATGTTTTTAAACAGAGGTAGAAACATGCATGCATACAATAGTCAATATAATTTCACTTTGTATCAATATATAAGAATCGATACCAATACATTTGTCTCAAAACAATAACTCACAAGTACCAACAAGTACCAAGCTATTATCCCTCTTTTTTTTTCCCAAATGATCCCCGAGCTTATAAAATTTTTTCCCCAACCCTCAACCATATTCCAATTTATAATCAACCCCTAAATGATGTCCTTAAACCCAAGGACAAACTTTACTGGGAGAGGGGACGTCGTCCTCTAGAGTTACTTCTAGCTGTCATGGGGGCGACGTACTTTCTGGGGGATCCTGTGAAATTAAAATGATGGTTAAATTTCAAGATCGATGTCTTTTAAAATTGCAAGTAGTCTCTGACATATTATGCAAGTCTGGCCAGAATGTTGTATAAGAGGTGCACCATTTCAGCTAACCAAGTTGGGATCATCTTGTGCAGCTGGTACCCAAAACAGGTCTTGTAGTAGCTCTATCAGTATCATGACGTCATATCAACCAGGTGTAGTCGTTGTTATGGGGCCCCATCTTCTTCCTGGAAACTTTAAATGTCACTTCAGGAAAAACTCATTGTTCATTGTGAAAAACTTAAACATTAATCATATAGACACACACACACACACACACACATATTCAATGAAAGGAATGATAGATATATTCAATGAAAAGTATGATAGATATGAAGAAAGGCCAAGATGTTTTCTAAACTCATATTTCTTTCTATCACCTATCATGGCTCTTGACAATAGACAGAAACTCCAGAAACTCTGGGTTTTTCTCTTACCAACAGGCTTGGAATTGGAGAGGGACTGAGCCAGAGTCCACCTTCAAAACCAGCTCTATAAATTTAGAAATATGGTTTAGTATATTTTACTTACACAACTTATTCAGTTTTCTTGATAGTTCCTATTGGGCAGGTATTTTTCCCTCTGTCAGTATCCAAACATCCAGGATCCCTTGAATTTTTCAAAGATGAGTGTTTTCCTGTGGAGATAAGAACAGAACCCTGCCCCCATTCTATATGTTTTTCTTACCACCTGTAGGAATATCATCATTGTGGATGAGTTGTTATTTCTCCTTTCCAAGAGGTTTCTCCTCTTCAAATCAAACCTTTATTAATTTTGATGGTACCCACAATTTTTCTTCTCCTGTGGAAACAAGAGCAAAACCCCTTCTTCAACGTAGCACATCTCCTGGCTTTCATTGAGAGGTCAGGACATCTTTGAAGTAAATTGGTTGATTTAGTTCAGCAGACTTTTCCATTATCCAATGTCTTTCTGCTGCTGCCGTTCCTTTCTCATTAGCGTTAAGAAATTTCAAGGTCAATAAAGCATTATGTAATCTATTTCTGGGAGTATTTTTGGTCCCTTTCTGTTTGTTCAGCATATCCTTTATAGTACAATTTGATCTTTCTATAACTGCCTGACCTTAGGGATTATGTGGTATACCTGTAATGTGTTTTATATTATAATAAGCAAAAAAGCATTTCATTTTCTTAGATACATATGCTGGACCATTATCTGTCTTTATTTGTGCAGGTATTCCCATGATGGCCATAACTTCCAATAGATGTGTGATTACTGAATCAGCCTTTTCTGAGCTCAGGGCAGTAGCCCATTGAAAACCTGAATACGTGTCTATGGTGTGGTGTACATATTTTAATTTACCAAATTCCATAAAGTGGAACACATCCATCTGCCAGATTTCATTTCTCTTAGTACCCTTTGGGTTACTCCCTGCAGGCAACGGTGTTTGATTATAGAAAGAACAAGTAGGACATCTCTTTATAATGTCCTTAGCTTGTTGCCATGTAATGGAAAATTCTTTCTTTAGGCCTTTACTATTGACATGATGCTTCTTATGAAATTCTGAGGCCTGCAACACGCTTCCAATCAATAATTGATCAATCTCAGCGTTGCCTTGTGTTAGAGGACCAGGCAGACCTGTATGGGACCGGATGTGTGTTATGTACATTGGACAATCCTGTTCCTGATTATGTCTTGTACCTGGATAAACAATGACAAGAAGTCAACTCTGTGTCATCTGGTATAAATTCAGTGGTTTCAATATGCAAGATAACTCTTTCTGCATATTGTGAATCTGTAACTATATTAAGAGGTTCTTTAAAATCCCTTAGCACCATAAGAATGGCATATAATTCTGCCTTCTGGACAGAATTATAAGGGCTTTGTTCCACCTTACTCAATTCATCTGACTTATAACCTGCTTTCCCTGATTTATTTGCATCAGTATAGAACGTACAGGCTCCAGTTATTGGAGCATCACGTACAATTCTAGGAAGAATCCAAGAAGTTCTCTTTATGAGGTTAAGTCTACCACTTTTGGGATAGTTGCTATTAATTTCTCCCAAAAAATTAGCACAAGCTCTTTGCCATGGTTCATTGTCTTCCCATAATTTTTTATTTCTTCAGTAGTAAAAGGCACTATAATTTCTGCTGGGTCTATACCTGCTAGTTGACGAAGTCTCAGTTTACCTTTTATAATTAATTCAGAGACTTTTTCCACATAAGTTTTTAATTTTTTACTTGGTTTATTAGGTATAAATATCCACTCTAAAGTAATATCTTCCCTCTGCATTAGAATCCCTGTAGGAGAAATTCTGGAAGGTAATATGACTAGGATGCAGCTAAGATTTGCGTTCATCCTATCCACATGTGCCTCCTGTAATTGTTCCTCAATCATTGTCAGTTCCTTTTCTGTTTCAGCTGTCAGTTTTCTTGGACTATTCAAATCTTTATCACCATCTAAGGTTTTGTTTAAATGCACTATTAGATCAGGTGTTATGCCAACAGCTGGTCGTAGACTGGATATGTCTCCTAACAATCTTTGGTAGTCATTAAGAGTCTTTAACCGGTCTCGCCTAATTTGTGCCTTTTGCGTTTTAATTTTCTCTAACCCTATTCTGTAACTTAGGTAATTAATATAATTTCCTCTTTGAATCTTTTCAGGGGCAATTTGTAATCCCCACCTAGGCAAGACTTTCTTTACTTCTTCAAACATCCTTTCTAAAGTATCTTTATTTGAATCAGATAACAAGATGTCATCCATGTAATGGTAAATTACGGACTTGGGGAATTGTTTACGAATTATTTCCAATGGCTTACTTACAAAATATTGGCACAATGTAGGACTATTGAGCATACCCTGTGGGAGGACAGTCCATTGATATCTCCTATTAGGCTGAGAATTATTATAAGTAGGCACTGTGAAGGCAATTTTTTCTCTATCATTTTCTTGTAATGGTATGGTGAAAAAACAATCTTTCAAATCAATAACTATAAGAGGCCATCCTTTTGGTAATAGAGAAGGCAAAGAAATTCCAGATTGTAGTGGGCCCATAGGTTGAATTACCTTGTTGACAGCTCTTAAATCTGTCACCATTCTCCATTTACCGGATTTCTTTTTTACAACAAACACAGGAGAATTCCAAGGGCTGGTTGATTCTTCAATATGGTGAGCATCTAGTTGCTCTTGCACCAGCTGTTCCAATGCCTGTAATTTATCTTCAGCTAGAGGCCACTGTTTGATCCATATTGGCTTCTCAGTTAGCCATTTTAAAGGTAGGGCTGTTGGTACCTCTAAAGGTTCGGTATTTGCTGTATGTTCTTGTACAGCCTGAATGGCTGGTGACGTTTTCCCATAATATCTCATCATGTCCTTCCCAGAATTATGAGTTCCTGGAACTACAGGAATGTTAATCTGGGTATTCCATTGCTGTAGCAGGTCGCGGCCCCAGAAATTTATTGCGATATTGGCAATATATGGCCTTAGTCTTCCTATTTGCCCTTCAGGCCCTATGCATTCAACCCATCTTGTGCTTTGTTTTACACGAGATAGGGTTCCAATTCCCAGGAACTGAACATCTACCTCTTGAAGAGGCCAATTCGGATGCCAAGATTCTGGAGTAATGATACTTACATACACACCTGTGTCTAATAAGACTTCAATAAAAGTGCCATTTATACAGACTCTTAGCTTTGGTCTTTGATCATTAATAGAAGTCTGCCAAAATATGCGTTTACTCTGTCCTACTGGGTTTTTTGACTCATCCTCCATGCGTAATTCATCATTTAGACCAGTAATATTTTTTAGGGCAGAAATTGGAGCTTTTAATTTTCTTGGTGAGGCACGTTCTCTACTGTGACTGGGAATGACTGGGCCACTGTTGGCTTGGGGGCCTGCGAGAGGCCCCTCAAGGAGTTTCCCAATGGTATCGGGTTGCCTTGTCTGTCTGTTGTTGACCTGCATTCGTTGGACCAATGTCGGCCTTTACCGCATCTCCTACATATACCTGAAGGCCGAGATCTCCTATTTTTGTCATTCCCAGAAGGGATATTATTCCTAGAAATCCTTTGCCTGCAATCCCTTTTCAGATGTCCTAATTTACCACAATTAAAACACCTGGCAGTTTGATGTCTCCTCATTGCTTGGGAAATCACTTCTCCTACCCAAGATTCATCATTATAGCTAAACGTCTCAACATTCATTGTATGCTGAATCCATTCATCCATAGGTGCTGATCTAAACTTTAAAGGCCCAATTATCTTTTTGTATTCTATGTTTGCATTCTCAAAAACTAGAGATTCAAGAAGTAGTCGTCTAGCTTCTGGGTCTGTTAGCCCTATGTCCAGAGCCTTAATTAATCTTTGCAAAAAGTCAATAAAGGGTTCTCTCTGTCCCTGCCTAATTCTGGTATATGTTTCAACCCTTTTTGCTGGATCTTGTAGCCTATTCCAAGCATTTAAAGCTGCTTGGTGACATAAACACAGTACTTCATCATCATAAAGAGCTTGGATCTGTGGATCAGCATATTGTCCTACACCAATAATTTGATCTTGGGAAACCTCCACACCTTTTGCTCTTCCTTGCTGTTCCATATGTTTAGATTCTTCTCTGAAAAAGATTCCAAACATCAAGGAAGGTCCATTATCTAAAACTGCAGACACTAACTGGTGGAAATCGTGGGGCTTAGCTCTAGCATTAGAAGCCCAAGTCCTTATCATTTCCTTAATATATGCAGAGTGCAAGCCAAAGGTAACAATAACTTGCTTAATTTCTTTTAGATTATTCATTGCTATTGGCATCCATCTAGCTTCTCTGACTCCCTTTGAGCCTTTAGAAGTTGACGCTTTGTCAGAATGAATTACAGGGTATGTCGCTAAAACCCTGGGTAAGCCAGATCTAATAGCTGGTGGTGGCATTGTATCCTGTCCTTGTGCCTTCTCACTCTGTTCACCAGCTCCAATAATTTCTTCAATCATTTCAAGTCTTTTTATCATTTTCTCTCTTAAATCCTGAATCTCCTGAGCTACATGTGTTTCTAGTGATTTCACTGAGGTATCAATTTTTTTGTCCGCATTCTGCACCTGTGATTTCAAAGCTTTTGAATCCTGAATCTCCTGACCTGTATTAGTTTCTGTTAAAGATTGTATGGTTCTTAGGACCATATTTTTCCTAAATAATAGAATATTCAAAAGAATACTGAAATCTAGTAACCAGTAAATTAAGTTATCTCCATAGTGATATAAACCTTGCATGAAAAAACCCATTGTTTTGGTAGTCAAAACAGTAAAATTCATGTTGGAAATGAAAACTTTCATATTACCTATTATCCAGCAGGTGGCGCTGTTCCCAAGTCGCGACGAAAACAGGGTCCTGTTTCAGTGTCCGCCTAGTATTGGTTAAAAACTGGGAAATGCCAGTTGCTCAACAAAGTAAATGTAATTAAATCAATTCCGTACACGGAACCATAAACCCAGAATCCAGGGGTAGAGAAGAGTAACCCGGAAGCCGTGTATGCCTCCACGTGACAGAGTTGTCCCAAGGGGTTGCAGCTTTCCACAACCGGTAACCGCGTGCTCTGGTCATTCCGCTTAAGAGCTGCGCTTGCAAGGGAGATTTGAAAATGATTCAGAAAAGAGCATACCACGTGGGCAAAGAATATGCGGGCCTGTGGAATTTAAATCCATATAGCGAGGCAAACGATAGGCTGCGTCGGGACTTGAAGTCAATCTGAGGTGTCTAACGGGAAAATATAAAAAACTGCAGCAAGAAAAGCCACTGCATGATGATTTATGTTAAACTGCTGGCTCCACGCACAAGGCACAGGCCGCAAGTAACAGGCCGTGGCCGAACTGGCGGCCGGCAGCCGAGCGGGGGGGCGGGGAGAAGGAGGGGTGCTAAAACCAAACTTTGGGTGCCAGATGAAGGCGCAATTCATAAACAATCCCACACCAGTTTGGAATTGTGATTATTAGGTTGGTATTTATTTAAAGGGGAATAAACTTACAGATCACCGTCCCAGACAACAGCCCTCTGTGCACAGAATTAGGAAGAAGTCTAGTCGCCCGAACCGGAGCAGAAAGTAAAGAGAGAGAGGAGGGAAGTAGCCACTTTGTTTTTAAAGGGAAACAGACCACGCCCCAATGGGCTGGTATCTCGGCGGCTATTGGCTGGAAGAGCAGAAGGACCTCCCGCAACACATTACACTTTCAATATCAATTAGAGCATATTTTAATTTTTGACTTTGGCATGTCTAATTAAGAATAAGCATCCTGGCACTACTTCTACCTTTATCTAGGCAATCTTGGAATGAGCCATCTTGAACCTACATACTTCCAGCATCTCTCAGGAGTTGTGCAACTTCACTTCCTTCCCACCCATTACATGATTTGAATACCTGTTGCTCTCCTTCTCTAGACAGAGACCTGGGCAGATCTGGTTGCTGGTACCTATGACTTCCATGGATACAATTATTGTCTGCTGTACATGTGCTCCCTGGGAATTAAGTGATTCAAAAACATTTTGTTATTTGATGTAAGTGTAATTAGTTAGTGGGTGGAACTATCAGCTTTATTGGAATTAATTGAAACAAACTGCCAAGTTCAACTTAGTCACACACATGTAAGATTCAGTCCCAAGTAGGGGTGTATCTAGGGACAGGATATATGTGACAAGGCTAGTGACCACTTCTGCCATATGTTTCCTAACAACTTTTCAGAGCAGTAATGGATGTCCATGAAAGGTAAATCTTTAAATGAATACCGGATAGGCTTTCTTTTATGTTATAGGTGTTTTTCCAATGCATTGATGTTATCAAAATTACTCACCATTAATATCACAGTTGACTTTTTTCAGTTTTTTTTTTATTAATTTATTTCTTTATTAAAGATTTCTGTCTCTTCCCTGGCACTGCCTCCCATAACCTTCCCCCTCCCCCATCAGTCCTAAGAGCAATCGGGGTTTCCTGCCCTGTGGGAAGTTCAAGGACATCCCACCTTCTTCCAGGTCTATTAAGGTGAACATCCAAACAGCCTAGGCTCCCACAAAGCCAGTATGTGCAGTAGGATCAACACCCAGTTCCATTGTTCTTGACTTCTCAGCAGTCCTCATTGTCTGCTATGTTTATTGAGTCCAGTACTATCCCATGTTTTTTGAGACCCAGTCCACCTGGCCATGGTGAGTTTCCAAAAGAACATCCCCTTTGTCTCAGTATGTGGGTGCACCCCTCGTAGTCCTGAGTTCCTTGTTCATGCTCTCTCTCCTTCTGCTCCTGGTTTGGGGTTGTAGTCTGGTGCTCCAATGTGGGACTCTGTCTCTGTCACCTTTCATGGCCTGATGAAGGTTAAAATCCAGGAGGATGTCTATATGTTTTCCTTTGTGTTCACCATCTTATTTAGCTTTTCTAGGGTCATAAATTATAGAGTCAATGTCCTTTATTTATGGCTAGAAACCAAATATGAGTGAGTACATCCCATGTTCCTCTTTTTTTGGGGGTCTGGCTAACTTCACTCGGGATGGTATTTCTATCTCTGTCCATTTGAATACAAAATTCAAGAAGTCATTGTTTTTACTGCTGAATAGTATTCTAATATGGATATATTCCATACTTTCTTCATCCATTCTTCCATTGAAAGGCATTTCGATTGTTTCCAGGTTCTGGCTATTACACACAATGCTGCTATGAAAATAGTTGAGCATATACTTTTGTTGTATGATAGGGCATCTCTTGGGTATATTCCCAAGAGTGATATTGCTGGGTCAGGAGTATGTTGATCCCGAATTTCCTGAGAAAGTGCCACACTGCATTCCAAAGTGGTTGCACAAGTTTGCATTTCCAACAGCAATGGATGAGTATACCCCTTTTTCTACAACTTTTCCAGCAAAGGCTATCATTGGTGTTTTTGATTTTAGCCATTCTGATAGGTGTTAGATGACATCATAAAGTTGTCTTGATTTGGATTCTCCTTATCTCTAAGGAAGTTGAGCATGACCTTAAGTGTCTTTTGGCCATATGAACTTCTTCTGTTGAGAATTCTCTGTTCAGTTCATTGCCCCATTTTATAATTGGGTTTATTAGCCTTTTACGGTCTAATTTATTGAGTTCTTTATATATATTGAAGATCAAACCTTTGTCAATTGTGGGGTTGGTGAAGATCTTCTCCCAGTATGTGGGTTGCCTTTCTGTCTTATTGACAGTGTCCTCTGCTTTACAGAAGCTTCTCAGTCTCAGGAGGTCCCATATTTTCAAAGAGGCCCTTAATAACTGTGCTGTTGGGGTTATACGTAGGAAGTGGTCTCCTGTGCCCATCTGTTGTAGAGTACTTCCCACTTTCTCTTCTATCAGGTTCAGTGTGTTCTGACTCTTATTGAGGTCTTTAATCCATTTGGACTTAAGTTTTGTGCATGGTGATAGACATGGATCTATTTTCATTCTTCTACAGATTGACATCCAGTTTTGCCAGCATAATTTGTTGAAGATGATCTTTTTTATCCATTGTATGCTTTTAGCTCCTTTATCGAATATCAGGTGTTCATAGGTTTGTGGGTTAAAGTCCGGGTCTTCTTTACATTCCGTTGGTTGACTTCTCTGTTTTTATGTCAATACCAAGCTGTTTTCAATACTGTAGCTCTGTAATAGAGTTTGAAGTCAGGGATGGTAATGCCTCCAGACAATCCTTTATTGTATAAGATTGTTTTGGCTATCCTGAGTTTTTTATTTTTCCATATAAAGTTGATTATTTTCTTCTCAAGGGCTGTGAAGAATTTTGATGGGATTTTGATGGGGATTGCATTGAATCTATATATTGCTTTTGGTAAAATTGCCATTTTTACTAGGTTGATCCTCCCAATCCAAGAACAAGTGAGATCCTTCCATTTTCTGGTGTCCTCTTCAATTTCTTTCTTAAAAGACTTAAAGTTCTTGTCAAAGAGATCTTTCACTTTCTTGATCAGAGTTACCCCAAGATATCTTATGCTATTTGTGGCTATCGTGACAGATTTGTGGCTATCGTGACAGGTGATGCTTCTCTGATTTCCCTCTCTTCTTCCTTATCCTTAGTGTATAGGAAGGCACCTCTTTCTTGGAGTTGATCTTGAATCCTGCCACATTACTAAAGGTGTTTATCTGCTATAAGAGTTCTTTGGTAGCGTTTTTGTGGTCGCTTATGTATACTATCATATCATCTGCAAATAACAAATTTTCACTTCTTCCTTTCGAATATGAATCCTCTTGATCCCCTTATGTTGTCTTATTGCTATTGCTAGAACTTCAAGCACTATATTGAAGAGGTATGGAGAGAAAGGACAGCCTTGTCGTGTTCCTGATTTTAGTGTGATGGCTTTGAGTTTTTCTCACTTTAATTTAATGTTTGCTGTTGGCTTGCTGTAAATAGCTTTTATTATATTTAGGTATGACCCTTGTATCCCTAATCTCTCCAGGACCTTTATCATAAAGGGGTGTTGGATTTTGTCGAATGCTTTTTCAGCATCTAATGAAATGATCATATGGTTTTTTTCTTTCAGTTTATTATATGATGGATTACATTGATAGATTTCCCTATGTTGAACGAGCCCTGTATCTCTGGAATGAAGCCTACTTGATCATAATGGATAATTTTTTTTCATGTATTCTTGGATTTGGTTTGCCAGTCTTTTATTGAGAATTTTAGCATCACTGTTTAGGAGTGAGATTGACCTGTAATTCTCTTTCTTGGTTAAGTCTTTGTGAGGTTTTGGTATCAGGGTGACTGTAGCTTCATAAAAGCAATTTGGCAGTGACTCTTCTGTTTCTATATTGTGAAATACCTTCAGGAGTATAGGTATTAGGTCTTCTTGGAAGTTCTTGTAGAATTCCACATTGAAACCATCTGGTCCTGGGCTTTTTTTGGAAGGGAGGTTTGGATAACAGCTTCTAATTTTTTGCGACTAACAGATCTATTGAGATTGTTCGCCTGGTCTTGGTTTAGCTTTGGTATATGGTACTTATCTAAAAAAATGTCCATTTCTTTTGCATTTCCAATTTTTTGGCATATAGGCTTTTGTAGTAAGATCTAATGATTCTCTGAATTTCCTGTGTGTCTGTGGTTATGTCCCCTTTTTCATTTTTGATCTTATTTATTTGAGTGTTCTCTCTCTGTCGTTTAGTTAGTTTGGATAAGGGTTTGTCGATCTTGTTAATTTTCTCCAAGAACCAACTTTTTGCTTCATTGATTCTTTGGAATGTTTTCTGTCTTTCTATTTTGGTGATTTCAGCCCTGAGTTTGATTATTTCCAGTCTTCTACTCCTCCTGGGTGCGTCTGCTTCTTTTTTTTTTTCTAGAGCTTTAAGGTGTGCTGTTAAGTCCCCATTGTATGGTTTCTCTGTTTTCTTATGTGGGCACTTAGTGCTATGAACTTTCCTCTTAGCACTGCTTTCATACTTTCCCATAGATTTGAGTATGTTGTCTCTTCAATTTTATTAAATTCACGGAAGATTTTTATGTTTTTCTTAATTTCTTTCTTGACCCAGTTGTGGTTCAGTAGTTGACTATTCAGTTTCCATGAGTTGGTCGGCTTTCTGGGGGTAACATTGTTGTTGCCTTCTA
Organism: Chionomys nivalis; assembly: GCF_950005125.1. Taxonomy (NCBI): domain Eukaryota; kingdom Metazoa; phylum Chordata; class Mammalia; order Rodentia; family Cricetidae; genus Chionomys; species Chionomys nivalis. Next base: position 753,565 of record NW_026646888.1, on the reverse strand, counting down.
ATTTTAATCCATGCTGATCTGATAAGACAAGGGTGGACACTGATTTTTTTTTGTATCTGTGGAGGTTTTCTTAGTTACCAAGTATTTGTTTAATTTCAAGAAGGTTCCATGAGAAGAAGGTGTAGTCTTTCCTATGTGAGTGGAGTGATCTATAGATGTCTGTTAAGTCCATTTGCTTCATTACCTCTAATAATTCTCTTATTCTCTATTAGGTTTCTGTCTGATTGACCTGTCCATTGATGAGAGAGGTGTGTTGATGTCTCCTACAACTAGTGTGTGTGTGGTTTGATGTCTGCCTTGAGTTTTAGTAATAATTCTTTTACATAAGTGGGTGCTTTTATATTATGGGCATAGATATTTAGGATTGAGACTTCATCCTGATGAATTTTCCTGTTATGAGTATAAAAAGTCTCAACCTCTTCTGATTGATTTTGTTTGAAGTCAGTTTTGTTAGAAATTAGTATGGCCACTCCTGCTTGATTCTTAGGCCCGTTTGCTTGAAAAACTTTTTCCCAACCCTCTAGTCTGAGTAGATGCCTGTCTTTGTGTTTGAGATGTGTTTCTTGTAAAACAGCAGAATGTTGGATCCTATTTTCGTATCCAATATCTCAGCCTGTGCCTTTTTTTTCTTTTTTTTTTCCTTTATTTATTTTTTAATTAAAATTTCCACCTGCTCCCCGTTTCCCATTTCCCTCCCCTCCTCCCTAATATTGCCCCCTCCCCCCACTCCCCTTCCCCTATCCCCACTCCTCTTCTCCTACCCCCACACCATTCCCCCTCCCTCTCGATACTGAAGAGCAGTCCAAATTCTCTGCCCTGCGGGAAGACGAAGGTCTTCTATCTACGTCCAGGAAGGTGAGCTTCTAAACAGGCTAAGCTCCCACAAAGCCAGTTCATGTATTAGGATTGAAACCTAGTGCCATTGTCCTTGGCTTCTCATCAGTCTTCATTGACCGCCATGCTCAGAGAGTCCGGAATCAACCCATGCTTATTCAGTCCCAGACCAGCTGGCCTTGGTTGGCTCCCAATAAATCAGTTCCACTGTCACAGTGGGTGGGTGCATCCCTCGTGGTCCTGATTTTTTGCTCTTGTTCTCCCTCCTTCTGCTCCTCATTTGGACCTTAAGAGCTCAGACCGTTGCTCCAAATTGAGAATCTGTCTCTACCTCGATCCAAGATCCAGTATACCACTATTGGGAATATATTATTATTCCCAATGATTATTATAATGTGAGGGTTTTTTTTGACTCATTCTATTCGGTATTCTCTATGCTTCTTGAACTATTATAAGAATATCCTTTTCTGAAGTTCATTGAATATATTTTTGGGCTTTGAGCTGCAATTTATCTTCTTCTTCTACCCCTATTATTTTTATGTTGGGTCTCTTTATTGTGTCCCTGATTTCCTGGATGATTTGTGAGGAGATATTTTTAGATATGCTGTTTTCGTTGAACAGTGTGTTTATTTTCTCTATATTGTCTTCAGCATCTGAGATAGTTTCTTCTATCTTTTGTATTCTGTTGGTTATGCTTGCTTTTCTCTGTAATCTCTGTTTGTTTACCTAGATTTTCCATATCCAGATGGCCCTTGTTTCTTGTTTTCTTCATTACCTTCATTTTAGTTTTCAAGTCTTGAACTGTTTCCATTATCTGTTTGATTGTTTTTTCTTGGTTTCCTAGGGTATCTTTTCGGAATCATTTCTTCAACCTTTTTGTTATTCTTCTCATCCATTTCTTTAACGGAGTTTTTCACATCCTGTTTAAGGGACTCTATCATTTTCATAATGTCTATTTTTTCTATTTCTTCTGCATAAGTGTGTTCCAGTCTTCCTGTTGTACGTTTATTGGATTCTGGTGTAATCATGCTTTTTAGGTTGGTGGAGGAAATTGTCTTCTCATTTCTTCCTTCCATTGCCTTCTGATGGATCTTCTGGTACAGAATCAGAGCCACTTGCTGGCCAGGGACATCTCAGAAAAATGGACTAGCTTGCTGTTTCCAAACTGAGTGAAACAAAGAAAATCCTGCCCGGTTGCACTCACCACACCATCCCAGAGCCTCAGCCCTCAAACAGTCTGAGCAGGGGTATTTTATGGCCTCACAGAAGGGAATGTGTTCCTGGGAGCAAGCTGGAATGGAATCGGATAAGAGAGGCAGTAACTGGGGAGAGAAGCTCCTGCAGAATGACCACAAAGTTTAGGGCGTTTGGGGGTGTCTGTGCTCCATTAATAGCATCGGCCAACCATTCAGGAACACACTTAACTTGCTGATGGATCTACTCTTCAGAATCAGGACCACCTTCTGTTCAGGGAACTCACAGATAAGAGGACTAGCTTGCTGCTTGAAGATCAGTGAAACAAACAAAATTCCTTCCTGGCTGCCCTCACCTCCTGACTTTATTTATTTTCCTATCTAAATAACAAGGCATATGAAAGAATATACAATAATGTGACTTGCTTGATTTGGCAAGGGTCATTCATTACATGAATTCAGACTTGTTCTCTATTGTCATTTGATTGGAACATATCAGTACACTCTAGTGAGCCTTGAATTGACAACTAAAAGGCAGAGAAGCATTTCTATGTTGAAGCATACTCAATACAAAGCATAAAATTATGGATAGGGCAGAACGGGATGCAGAGAAATGTAACCTTAACTCTTGAGCACATAACTGTGAAAGAAGATTATAAGAAAATGCTTTACACTAAGTATCAAGATCACTAAAATTTGTACCCAAATTTTTCATTTGGTGTACATGCACTACACAAAAATAACACTGCATATGCCAGACCGAGATCTCATGTAAGGGAAAAACAAATTTTTAATTTATTTATTACTTTAAAACAATCTATTTTATATACTAGTCCCAGTTCTTACTTCCTCTGTTTCGTACACTCCCCCCAACTTATACCCTCCCAAACTCCCATCCACTGCTCAGAGATGGAAAGTCTTCTCATGGAAAGTCAGCAAAGTCTGATACATCACTTTGATGCAGGATCAAGTCCCTCTCCCCTTATCTAGTGTGAGCATGATAGCCATCCCTCCAAAGTAAATGGGGTTGAAAAAACGAATTCAAGAAATAAGATTACATACCAGTCTTACTGCCAGTGGACCCACAGTCTGCCCAAGCCATATACATGTCAGTCACATTCAGACAACCTAGTTTTGTTCAATGTGGTATTCTCAGATGTCATCCCTGAGTCAGTGAGCTCCCACTAGCTCAGGTAAGCTGTCTCTGTGGGTTACCCCACCATGGTCTTGACTCCATTGCCTGTATACTCTCTTCTGCCTCTCTTCAACTGGACCTCAGTAGCTTCGCTCACTGTTTAGCTATGGATTTTAGCATCTTTTCCATCAGTGGTTGAATAAAACTTCTATGATGATATTAGAGTGGTCAAGAATGTGATTACAGATGCAGGCCAGTTCAAAACCCTCTCCACTAGTACTAGAATTTTTATCTGGGACTGTTTTTATGGATTACTGAGAATTTTTCTGGCAGCAGTTTTCTCTCTAAGCCTAGTATTGCTTTCTATATCAAGATATTTTCAGGGCAGACGCACGTGCCGGGGGAGACCAGTGGGCAGAGGCACGCTGCGGGTGGAGACCAGTGGGCAGAATCGGCAGAGACAGGCATGCAGACGCGGCAGGAGACTGGCACACAGACATGGTGGAGTCCTGCGGGCAGAAGCGGCAGTGACAGGTGCGCAGATGCGGCGGAGACCGGCAGAGGTGGGATAGTCTAAGCATGAAACAGTGAAGCCCACACTGAGAGCAGATCGCCCCACTACTATTAAATCAAGTAGGTTTCTTGGTGCCTAACCTACAGATTGGGAGGCCTTGTATTGGCGAGATCCACTGGCCTGCCCTGAAGACACTCCTGGGTGGGGAGAGTGTTCTTGGCCCACGGCGGGCCACAGGAAATGTAGCAGGGGCATTCCCAGACCCCCTTGACCCCTCAGTTAGTGTGTGAGGGCTGGTACCCTCTGCTGGGGCTGCTCTTCCTCTGCTGTGACCTCTCTCCCCCTGGCCCAGCTTGCGCCCAGGGGACGCCATCACTCTCCCTCCCTTACGCAGGGCCATGGGATCACCCAGTTTAGCCTATTTGGGCTCTGGGTCAGGCGCTCAGGACAAAGGGCAGTGGGAGATTCTCTGTTTTGGTGGCTGGCCCACAGAGTGGTAGGCCTTTTTTTGTGAGATCCCTGGCAAACGGGGAGCCTGGCCCTGTTCCTGAAGACCCTTCTGAGTGGTGAGAAGGATCTTTGCCCGTGGTGGGAGACAGGAAACGAAGCAAGGGCATTTTGTAAGCGAGGCCACTGGCCCAGCAGGGAACCTGATCCTGCCTTAAAAGACCCATTAGATCACATTGATAGGAGGAGATGGACAGGTACCAAGGAAAGAATTCACCCAACAATCTGAAAACAACATGAAAACACCAGAACCCAATGATCTTACATCAGAAGGACTTGAACACCCTAAAACAGAAGTAGTGGAAAAATTGACTTTATGAAACAATAGAGTCCCTTAAACTACATGAAAAATGCCCTTATACAATTGGATGAGAAATATAACAAAAGGTTTGAAGAAATGGGTAAATACGTGAATGATACCCTGGGAAACCAAGAAAAAACGATCAAACAAGTAATGGAAACAGTTCAAGAATTGAAAACTGAAATGGAAGCAAGGAAGAAAACACAAACTGAAGACCAGCTCGGTATGGAAAATCTAGGTCAACCAGCAGAGACTAAAATATCAAGCATAATCAATAGAATACAAGAGATGAAGAAAGAATCTCAGATTCTGAGGACATCATAGAGAAAGTAAATGCACTGATCAAAGTAAACAGCAAAGTCAACAAATTCTCATCACAAAACATTCAGGAATTATGGGACACAATAAAAAGACCAAACCTAAGAATAATAGGTATAGAAGAAGGAGAAGAGTCACAACTCAAAGGCACAGAACATATTTTTAAAAAAATTCTGGAAGAAAACTTTCCAGAACCCAATGACTTACATCAGAAGGACTTGAACGCCCTAAAACAGAAGTAGTGGAAAAATTGACTTTATGAAAGCAATAGAGTCCCTAAAGAAAGATATTCCTTTGAATATTCAAGAAGCATCCAAAACACCAAACAGACTGGATCAAAGATAAACATCCCCTCACAATATAATATTCAAAACACAAAATATAGTGATTAAATAAAGAATATTAAGAGCTGCAAAGGAAAAAGGTCAAGTAACTTATAAAGGTAATCCAATCAGAATTACACCTGACTTCTCTATGGAAACCATGAAAGCCAGAAGGTCCTGGATAGAGGAACTGCAGAAACTAAGAGACCACGGATGCCAACCCAAACTACTAGACCCAGCCAAGCTATCATTCACTATCAATGGAGAATACAAGACATTCCAGGTAAGAACAAATTTAAACAATACGTAGCCACAAATCCAGCCCTGCAGAAAGTAATAGAAGGAAAATCACAACCCAAGGAATCCAACATTGCTAACACTGCCTACAATAACTCAGGCATCTAGCAACCCTTCAACAGCACAACTCAAAGAAAGGAGACACACAAACTCTACTACCAAAAACAATAAGAATAACTGGAGCAAACAACCACTGGTCCTACTACACATAATAAATAAATAAATAAATAAATATTTGTCCTTACTGTAGCACTGCAATTGAGTTTGAAATCAGGGATAGTAATGCCTCCAGAATTTCGTTTATTGTATAAGATTGTTTTGGCTATCCTGGGTTTTTTGTTTCTCCATATAAAGTTGATTATTGTCCTCTCAATCTGTGAAGAATTTTGAAGGGACCTTGATTGGGATTGCATTGAATCTATAGATTGCCTTTGTTAGAATTGCCAGTTTTACTATGTTGATCCTCCCAATCCAAGAGCAAGGGAGATCCTTCCATTTTCTTGTATCCTCTTCAATTTCTTTCTTCAATGCCTTAAAGTTCTTGTCAAATAGATCTTTCACTTCCTTGGTTAGAGTTACCCCAAGATATTTTATGCTGTTTGTGGCTATCGTGAAAGGTGATGATTCTCTGATTTCCCTCTCTGCTTCCAGATCCTTTGTGTATAAGAGGGCGACTGATTTTTTGGAGTTGATCTTGTATCCTGCCACATTACTAAAGGTATTTATCAGCTGTAGAAGTTCTTTGGTGGAGTTTTTGGGGTCACTTAAGTACACTATTATATCATCTGCAAATAATGCAAGTTTAACTTCTTCCTTTCCAATTCGAATCCCCTTTAACCCCTTATGTTGTCTTATTGCTATGGCTAAGACTTCACGAAATATATTGAAGAGGTATGGGGAGAGTGGACAGCCTTGGGGTGTTCCTGATTTTAGTGGGATGGCTATAAGTTGCTCTCCGTTTAATTTGATGTTAGCTGTCGGCTTGCTGTAAATAGCTTTAATTATATTTAGGTATGACCATTGTATCCCTAATCTCTCCAACACTTTTATCATAAAGGGATGTTGAATTTTGTCAAATGCTTTTTCAGCATCTAATTAAACTATCATGTTTTTTTTCTTTCAGTTTATTTATATGATGGATTACATTGATAGATTTGCGTATGTTAAACCAGCCCTGCATCTCTGGTATGAAGCCTACTTGATCATAATGGATAATTTTTCTAATGTGTTCTTGGATTCAATTTGCCAGTACTTTGTTGAAGATTTTTAAGTTGATGTTCATGAGTGAGATTGGCCTGTAATTCTCTTTCTTGGTTGAGTCTTTGTGTGGTTTTGCTATCAGAGTTACTGTAGCTTCATAGTAGGAAATTGGCAATGACTCTTCTGTTACTATATTGTGAAATACATTTAGGAGTATAGGTATTTGGTCTTCTTGGAAGTTCTGGTAGAATTCTGCATTGAAACCATCTGGTCCTGGACTTTTTTTTATCTAAAAAAGTGTCAATTTCTTTAACATTTTCCAGTTTTGTGGCATACAGGCTTTTGTAGAAAGATCTAATGATTCTCTGAATTTCCTCTGTGTCTGTGGTTATGTCCCTCTTTTCATTTCTGATTTTATTAATTTCCAAATTCTGTCTCTGCCATTTAATTAGTTTGAATATCGGTTTATTAATCTTGTTGATTTTCTCCAAGAACCAGCTTTTGGTTTCATTGGTACTCTCAATTGTTTCTGTGTCTTTATTTTGTTCTTTTCAGCCCTTAGTTTGATTATTGCCAGTCTTCTACTACTTCTAGGTTTGTCTGCTTCTTTTTCTTCTAGAACTTTCTTGTGGGCTGTTAAGTCTGCAATGTGTGCTTTCTCTGTTTTCTTTAAGTGGGCACTTAATGCAATGAACTTTCCTCTCAGGACTGCTTTCATAGTGTCCAATAGGTTTGAATATGTTGTTTCTTTATTTTCATTGAATTCAAGGAAGACTTTAATTTCTTTCTCTATTTCTTCTTTAATCCAGGTATGGTTCAGTAGTTGACTGTTCTGTTTCCATGAGTTTGTAGGCTTTCTGGGGGTAGCATTGTTGTTGAATTCTAGCTTTAATCCATGGTGATCTGAAAGATACAGGTGGTTACAGATATTTTTTGTAACTGTGGATGTTTGCTTTGTTACCGAGTATGTGGTCAATTTTCGAGAAGGTTCCTTGAGCTGCAGAGAAGAAGGTATATTCTTTCATATTTTGGGTGGAATTTTCTATAGATGTCTGTTAAGTCCATTTGATTCATTACCTCCATTAATTCTCTTATTTCTCTTTTAGGTTTCTGTCTAATTGACCTGTCCATTGGTGAGATAGGAGTGTTAAGGTCTCCTACTATTAATGTGTGCGGTTAGATTGTTGCCTTGAGTTTTAGCAATGTTTCTTTTACGTACGTGGGTGCTTTTATATTAGGGGCATAGTTATTCAGGATTGAGACTTCTTCCTGATGAATTGTTTCTGTTAGGAGTAGAAAGTGTCCCTCTAAATCTCTTCTGATTGATTTAAGTTTGAAGACAACTTTGTTAGAAATTAGTATGGCCACACCTGCTTGTTTCTAAGGTCCATTTACTTCATAAGCCTTATACCAACCCTTTACTCTGAGTAGGTGTCTGTCTTTGTGGTTGAGGTGTGTTTCTTGTAAACAACAGAATGTTGGTTCCTGTTTTCATGTCCAATCTCTTAGTCTGTGCCTTTTTATAGGTGAGTTGAGTCCATTGACATTAAGTGATATTAATGACCAGTGGTTGTTAACTCTGGTCATTTTTTTAGTAGTAAATTTTGTGTGTTTGCCTTCTTTGAGTTGCACTAGTGAAGGGTCTCTAGTTGTCAGAGATATTGTGGTCATTGTTGGACTCCTTGTTTAGGTTTTTTCGCTTCCTCCAAGCCTCCCATTTCCCTCCCCCTTTTCCCATCCCCGTCCCCCTCCCACCACTTCTCTTTTCCTCCCTCACCAGTCCCCAAAGCAGTCAGGGTTCCCTGCCCTGTGGAAATTCCAAGGTCCTCCCCACTCCATCCAGGTCTAGGAAGGTGAACATCAAAACTGTCTAGGCTCCTACAAAGCCAAAGCATGAAGTGGGATCACAACCCTGTGCCACTGTCCTTGGCCTCAGGCATCAACTCTCATTGTCCGCCATGTTCAGAGAGTCCTGTTTTATCCCATGCTTTTTCAGTCACAGTCCAGCTGGCCTTGGTGAGCTCCCAATAGATCGGCCCCACTGTCTCAGTGGGTGGGTGCACCCCTCGTGGTCCTGACTTCCTTGCTCATGATCTCAGTCTTTCTGCTCCTCATTAGGCCCTTGGGAGCTCAGTCCAGCGCTCCAGTGTGTGTCTCTGTCTCTCTCTCCATCCATTGCTAGATGAAGGTTAGATGGTGATATGGAAGATATTCACCAATATGGCTATAGGATAGGTTCATTTCAGGTTCCCTATCCTCAGGTGCCCAAGGAACTAACTGGGGACATTGCCCTGGACACCTGGTTGCCACTCCAAGCTCAAGTCTCTTGCCAACCCTTATGTGGTTCCATTAACTAAGATATGAGTTCCCTGTTCCCCTATCCAAACTTCCTATATCCCCAATCATCCCGTTTCCTCAAGTTCCCCTCATCCTCTCCTTCACACTTTTCTCTCCCCATCTGCCCTCACCACCATCCCACTCCATCCCCAAGATTCCCATTTTTTCCCGGCAATCCTGTCTATTTCCCATAGCCAGGAGGATAACTATATGTTTTTCCTTGGGTTTACCCACTTGTTAGTTTCTTTAGGATCACAAATTATAGACTCAGTGTCCCCTATCCATGGCTAGAAACCAATGATGAGTGAGTACATCCCATGATCTTCTTTTTGGGTCTGGGTTACCTCACTCTGGATAATATTTTCTATTTCAATCCACTTGCATGCAAAATTCGAGAAGTAATTTTTTTTTACCTCTGAGTAATTTTTTAATGTATATATATTCCACACTTTCTTCATCCATTTTTCCATTGAAGGACATCTAGGATGCTTCCAGGTTCTGGCTATTACAAATAATGCTGCTATGAACATAGTGGAACAAATGCTTTTGTCATATGATAGAGCATCTTTTGGGTATATTGCCAAGAGTGGTATTGCTGGGTCCTGGGGTAAGTTAATCCTAATTTTTCTGAGAAACCGCCACACTGATTTCCAAAGTGGTTGCACAAGTTTGCAGTCCCACCAGAAATGGATGAAGATACCCCTTTCTCCACAACCTCTCCAGCAAAGGCTATCCTTGGTGTTTTTGATTTTAGCCATCCTGACAGGTGTAAGATGATATCTCAAAGTTGTTTTGATTTGCATTTCTCTGATCACTAAGGAGGTTGAGCATGACCTTAAGTATCTTTTGGCCATTTGAAATTCTTCTCTTCAGAATTCTCTGTTCAGTTCAGTGCCCTATTTTTTAATTGGGTTAATTATCATTTTAACTTCTAGTTTCTTGAGTTCTTTAAATATTTTGGAGATCAGACCTTTGTCTGTTGAGGGGTTGGTGAAGATCTTCTCCCAGTCAGTAGGCTGCCTTTTTGTCTAAATGACAGTGTCCTTTGCTTTACAGAAGCTTCTCAGTTTCAGGAGGTCCCATTTATTCAGTATGCCCTCAATGTCTGTGCTGCTGGGGTTATACATCTTGGGGATATTTCTATAATTAGGTTAAGAATTTTATTTGTTCTTTTGAGTCACACTTGGTAGGGCTGCTTACTTTTCATAACTTATATTATTTGGAGATGTTTCCATAATTTGATTGGGAATATTATTTGTTCTTTTTGAGTCACACAAGGTGGGACTGTTATTTATGATATTTTAAGTATTTATCTCTTTTAACTATTATCAGCAAACAGTACATTATTAGGACTTGGCTTTCATTTTTGTATTACTAATAGTACCAAGAGGTTTTTTTTTATTCTATTTTAATTAAAATTTCCAACTGCTCCCCGTTTCCCATTTCCCTCCCCTCCTCCCACACATTGCCCCCTTCCCCCACTCCCCTCCCCCATCCCCACTCCTCTTCTCCTCCCCCCAGTCCATTCCCCCTCCCTCTCGATACTGAAGAGCAGTCCAAATTCCCTGCCCTACAGGAAGACCAGGTCCTCCCACTTCCATCCAGGCCCAGGAAGGTTAGCATCAAAACAGGCTAAGCTCCTACAAAGCCAGTTCATGTATTAGGATCGAAACCTAGTGCCATTGTCCTTGGCTTCTCATCAGCCTTCATTGTCGCCATGTTCAGAGAGTACAGTTTCAACCCATGCTTATTCAGTCCCAGTCCAGCTGGCCTTGAAGAGCTCCCAATAGATCATTTCCACTGTCACAGTGGGTGGGTGCACGCCTCGTGGTCCTGATTTCCTTGGTCATGTTCTCCCTCCTTCTGCTCCTCATTTGGACCTTAAGAGCTCAGACCATTGCTCCAATTTGGGTCTCTGTCTCTCTCTCGATCTATCGCCAGTTGAAAGTTCCTGTGCCATTCTCCTTGGCCTCTCGTCAGCTCTCATTGTCCGCCACATTCCGAGAGTCCGGTTTTATCCCATGTTTTTTCAGTAGCAGTCCAGCTGACCTTGGTGAGCTCCCAATAGATCGGCCCCACAGTCTCAGTGGTTGGGTGCACCCCTCATGGTCCTGACTTCCTTGTTCATGATCTCTCTCCTTCTGCTCCTCATTATAACCTTGGGAGCTCAGTCCGGTGCTCCAGTGTGGGTCTCTGTCTCTATCTCCATCCATTGCTAGATGAAGGTTCTATGGCGATATGCAAGATATTCATCAGTATGATTATAGGATAGGTTCATTTCAGGTTCCCTATCCTCAGGTGCCCCAATGAACTAACTGGGGACATTGCCCTGGGCATCTGGTAGCCATTCCAAGTTCAAGTCTCTTGCCACCCCTTAGGTGGCTCCCTTACCTAAGGTATGAGTTTCCCTGCTCCCCTATCCAACCTTCCTTTATCCCCAATCACCCCGATTCCCCCAGTTCCCCTCATCCTCTCCTTCACACTTTTCTCTCCCCATCACCCCTCATCCCCATCCCACCCCACCCCCAAGATTCCAATTTTTTCCCCATCAGTCATGTCTATTTCCCATAGCTGGGAGGATATCTATATATTTTTCCTTGGGTTTACCCTCTTGTTTAGCTTCTTTAGGATCACAAATTATAGATTCAGTGGCCCCTATCCATGGCTAGAAACCAATTATGAGTGAGTACATCCCATGTTCTTCTTTTTGGGTCTAGGTTACCTCACTAAGGATCGTATTTTCTATTTCCATCCATTTGCATGCAAAATTCGAGAAGTCATTGTTTTTTACCGCAGAGTAGTACTCTAATGTGTATATATTCCACAATTTCTTCATCCATTCTTCCATTGAAGGGCATCTAGGTTGCTTCCAGGTTCTGGCTATTACAAATAATGCTGCTATGAACATAGTTGGACAAATGTTTTGTCATATGATGGGGCATCTCTTGGGTATATTCCCAAGAGTGGTATTGCTGGGTCCAGGGGTAGGTTGATCCCAATTTTTCTGAGAAACCGCCACACTGATTTCCAAAGTGGTTGCACAAGTTTGCAGTCCCACCAGCAATGGATGAGGTTACCCCTTTCTCCACAACCTCTCCAGCAAAGGCTATCCTTGGTGTTTTTGATTTTAGCCATTCTGACAGGTGTAAGATGATATCTCAAAGTTGTTTTGATTTGCATTTCTCTGATCGCTAAGGAGGTTGAGCATGACCTTAAGTATCTTTTGGCCATTTGACCTTCTTCTGTTGAGAATTCTCTGTTCAGTTCAGTGCCCCATTTTTTAATTGGGTTAATTATCCTTTTAATGTCTAGTTTCTTGAGTTCTTTATATATTTTGGAGATCAGACCTTTGTCTGTTGCAGGGTTGGTGAAGATCTTCTCCCAGTCAGTAGGCTGCCTTTTTGTCTTAATGACAGTGTCCTTTGCGTTACAGAAGCTTCTCAGTTTCAGGAGGTCCCATTTATTCAATGTTGCCCTTAATGTCTGTGCTGCTGGGGTTATACATAGGAAGCCATCTCCAGTGCCCATATGTTGTAGGGTACTTTCCATTTTCTCTTCTATCAGGTTCAGTGTGTTCAGATTGATATTGAGGTCTTTGATCCATTTGGACTTGAGTTTTGTGCATGGTGATAGATATGGGTCTATTTTCATTCTTCTACAGGTTGACATCCAATTGTGCCAGCACCATTTGTTGAAGATGCTTTCTTTCTTCCATTGTATACTTTTAGCTCCTTTATCAAAAATCAGTTGTTCATAGGTTTGTGGGTTAAAATCCGGGTCTTCTATACGATTCCATTGGTCGACATCTCTGTTTTTATGCCAGTACCACGCTGTTTTCATTACTGTAGCTCTGTAATAGAGTTTGAAGTCAGGGATGGTAATGCCTCCAGAAGTTCCTTTATTGTATAAGATTGTTTTGGCTATCCTGGGTTTTTTGTTTCTCCATATAAAGTTGATTATTGTCCTTTCAAGATCTGTGAAGAATTTTGATGGGATTTTAATGGGGATTGCATTGAATCTATAAATTTCCCTTGGTAGAATTGCCATTTTTACTATGTTGATTCTCCCAATCCAAGAGCAAGGGAGATCCTTCCATTTTCTGGTATCCTCTTCAATTTCTTTCTTCAATGCCTTAAAGTTTTTGTCAAATAGATCTTTCACTTCCTTGGTTAGAGTTACCACAAGATATTTTATGCTGTTTGTGGCTATCGTGAAAGGTGATGATTCTCTTATTTCTCTCTCTGCTTCCAGATCCTTTGTGTATAAGAGGGCGACTGATTTTTTGGAGTTGATCTTGTATCCTGCCACATTACTAAAGGCGTTTATCAGCTGTAGTAGTTCTTTGGTGGAGTTTTTGGGGTCGCTCATGTACACTATCATATCATCTGCAAATAATGCAAGTTTAACTTCTTCCTTTCCAATTTGAATCTCCTTTATCCCCTTATGTTGTCTTATTGCTATTGCTAAAACTTCGAGAACTATATTGAAGAGGTATGGAGAGAGTGGACAGCCTTGGCGTGTTCCTGATTTTAGTGGAATGGCTTTAAGTTTCTCTCCATTTAATTTGATATTAGCTGTCGGCTTGCTGTATATAGCTTTAATTATATTTAGGTATGACCCTTGTATCCCTAATCTCTCTAAGACTTTTATCATAAAGGGATGTTGAATTTTGTCAAATGCTTTTTCAGCATCTAATGAAACGATCATATGGTTTTTTTCTTTCAGTTTATTTATATGATGGATTACATTGATAGATTTGCGTATGTTAAACCAGCCCTGCATCTCTGGCATGAAGCCTACTTGATCATAATGGATAATTTTTCTAATGTGTTCTTGGATTCGGTTTGCCAGAATTTTGTTGAGGATTTTTGCGTCGATGTTCATGAGTGAGATTGGCCTGTAATTCTCTTTCTTGGTTGGGTCTTCGTGTGGTTTTGGTATCAGAGTTACTGTAGCTTCATAAAAGGAATTTGGCAATGACTCTTCTGTTTCTATATTGTGAAATACATTAAGGAGAATAGGTATTAGGTCTTCTTGGAAGTTCTGGTAGAATTCTGCCTTGAAACCGTCTGGTCCTGGACTTTTTTTGGAAGGTAGGTTTTTGATAACAGCTTCTAATTCTTCACGACTAACAGGTCTATTTAGGTTGTTCACCTGGTCCTGGTTTAACTTTGGTAAATGGTATTTATCTAAAAAAGCGTCCATTTCTTTTACATTTTCCAGTTTTGTGGCATACAGGCTTTTGTAGTAAGATCTAGTGATTCTCTGAATTTCCTCTGTGTCTGTGGTTATGTCTCCCTTTTCATTTCTGATCTTATTAATTTGCAAATTCTCTCTCTGCCGTTTGATTAGTTTGGATAGGGGTTTATCAATCTTGTTGATTTTCTCCAGGAACCAGCTTTTTGATTCATTGATTCTTTCAATTGTTTTCTGTGTTTCTATTTTGTTTATTTCAGCCCTCAGTTTGATTATTTCCAGTTTTCTACCCCTTCTAGGTGAGTCTGCTTCTTTTTTTTCTAGAGCTTTCAGGTGGGCTGTTAAGTCTCCAATGTGTGCTTTCTCTGTTTTCTTTAAGTGGGCAGTTAGTGCTATGAACTTTCCTCTCAGAACTGCTTTCATAGTGTCCCATAGGTTTGAGTATGTTGTTTCTTTATTTTCATTGTCTTCAAGGAAGAGTTTAATTTCTTTCTTTATTTCTTCCTTAATCCAGGTATGGTTCAGTAGTTGACTATTCAGTTTCCATGAGTTTGTAGGCTTTCTGGGGGTAGCATTGTTGCTGAATTCTAGCTTTAATCCATGGTGATCTGATAAGATACAGGTGGTTATTAATATTTTTTTGTAACTGTGGATGTTTGCTTTGTTACCGAGTATGTGGTCGATTTTTGAGAAGGTTCCATGAGCTGCAGAGAAGAAGGTATATTCTTTCCTATTTGGGTGGAATATTCTATAGATGTCTGTTAAGTCCATTTGATTCATTACCTCCATTAATTCTCTTATTTCTCTGTTAGGTTTCTGTCTACTTGACCTGTCCATTGGTGAGAGAGGAGTATTAAAGTCTCCTACTATTAATGTGTGCGGTTTGATGGCTGCCTTGAGTTTTAACAATGTTTCTTTTACGTACGTGGGTGCTTTTATATTAGGGGCATAGATATTCAGGATTGAGACTTCATCCTGATGAATTGTTCCTGTTATGCGTAGAAAATGTCCCTCTCCATCTCTTCTGATTGATTTAAGTTTGAAGTCACCTTTGATAGAAATTAGTATGGCCACCCCTGCTTGTTTCTTAGGTCCATTTACTTGATAAGCCTTATCCCAACCCTTTACTCTGAGTAAGTGCCTGTCTTTGTGGTTGAGGTGTGTTTCTTGTAAACAGCAGAATGTTGGATCCTGTTTTCGTATTTAATCTCTTAGTCTGTGCCTTTTTATAGGAGAGTTGAGTCCATTGACATTAAGTGATATTAATGACCAGTGGTTGTTAACTCCGGTCATTTTTTAAGTTGTAAATTTTGTGTGTTCCCCTTCTTTGTGTTGCGCTGGTGAAGGGTCTCTAGTTGTCTGAGATATTGTGGTCATTGTTGGACTCCTTGGTTAGTGATTTTCCTTCTATTACTTTCTGTAAGGCTGGATTTGTGGCTACGTATTGTTTAAATTTGTTTTTATCCTGGAAAATTTTGTTTTCTCCATTTATAGTGAACGAAAGCTTGGCTGGGTATAGTAGTCTGGGCTTTCATCCATGGTCTCTTAGTTTCTGCAGTACATCTATACAGGACCTTCTGGCTTTCATGGTTTCCATAGAGAAGTCAGGTGTAAGTCTGATAGGTTTACCTTTATAAGTAACTTGGCCTTTTTCCTTTGCTGCTCTTAGTATTCTTTCTTTATTCTGTATGCTTTGTGTTTTGATTATTATATGGCGAGAGGATGTTTTTTTTTGATCCAGCCTAT
The DNA here is from genome assembly GCF_950005125.1 of Chionomys nivalis. NCBI lineage: Eukaryota > Metazoa > Chordata > Mammalia > Rodentia > Cricetidae > Chionomys > Chionomys nivalis. Next base: position 737,664 of record NW_026646888.1, on the reverse strand, counting down.
TTGGTGTTCTGTATGCTTCTTGAACCTTCATAGGTATATCTTTCTTTATGTTGGGAAAGTTTTCTTCTATAATTTTATTAAATATATTTTCTGGACCATTGAGCTGCGCTTCTTCTCCTTCTTCTATTCCTATTATTCTTAGGTTTGTCCTTTTTATTGTGTCCCATATTTCCTGAACGTTTTGTGATGAGAATTTGTTGGCCTTGCTGTTTTCTTTGATCAATTTGTTTATTTTCTCTATGGTATCTTCAGAATCTGAGATTCTTTCTTCTATCTCTTGTATTCTGTTGGTTATGCTTGCTTCTGTAGTCTCTATTCGTTTACCTAGATTTTCCCTGTCCAGCTGGCCTTCTGTTTGTGTTTTCTTCTTTGCCTCCATTTCAGTTTTTAAGTCTTGAACTGTTTCCATTATCTGTTTGATTGTTTTCCCTTGGTTTCCTAGGGTATCATTCACTGATTTACTCAATTCTTCAAACCTTCTGTTATACTTCTCATCCATTTCTATAAGGGCATTTTTTACATGTTGTTTAAGGGCGTCAATCACTTTCATAAAGTCAATTTTATCTACCTCTTCATGATTAAGGTGTTCATGTCCACCTGTTGGGAGGTCGCTGGGTTCTGGTGGTTTCATATAGTTTTTCAGATTGTTAGGTGAATTCTTGCATTGGCGCCTGCCCATCTCTTTCTCCGAATGCTCCCCTCTGGATCTTCTTTTACCGGATCAGGTCTCCTTGCCTACTGATGTACCTTCCCAGTGATGGCTCTCTGCAGTGCTAGCTCTCCTGGTGTTCTAGTGATGTCTCTCCTTGCTTGTTGCAGGCAGGCCAGTGAAACAAAGGAAGTCTCGCCTGCCTACTTGCCCTGAGGATTTGCCCCCAGCGCCAGACAGACTGAGCTGGATGGTGTTATGTGCCCAAAGAGGAAAGGGGGCAGAAGGAAGAAGGGTTATGGATGCAAGCTGGGTGGGACAAGAAGAGAGAGGCAGTATGTGGGGTATAGAGCCCCTGCAGGGAGCCCAGGGAGTATAGGGAGGGGGATGAGGAACTTCAGATTTCCCTTTCCAGGGCTGCTTCCGCTGCTGCTGGTCACAAACTCACCGCACTGCTGTCTCTCCTGGTGCCGAGATCAGATCTCCATGCAGGTTGGGTAGTTCGTAAACAAAGTGCCTACCTTGGTTGGTGTAGGCGGGCCAGTGAGACAAAGGAGGTCTCGCCTGCCTATTTGCCCTGAGGATTTGCCCCCAGTGTCAGACAGACTGAGCTGGATGGTGTTATGTGCCCAAAGAGGAAAGGGGACAAAAGGAAGAAGGGTTCTGGATGCAAGCTGGGTGGGACAAGAAGAGAGAGGCAGTATGGGGGGGTAGTGCCCCTGTAGGGAGCCCGGGGAGTATAGGGAGGGGGATGAGGAACTTCAGAGTTCCCTGTCCAGGGCTGCTTCCGCCTCCGCTGGTCACAAACTCACCGCACTGCTGTCTCTCCTGGTGCCGAGATCAGATCTCCTTGCATGTTGGGTAGTTCGTAAACAAAGCGCCTACATTGGTTGGTGCAGGCGGGCCAGTGAAGCAAAGGAGGTCTCGCCTGCCTGCTTGCCCTGAGGATTTGCCCCCAGCGCCAGACAGACTGAGCTGGATGGTGTTATGTGCCCAAAGAGGAAAGGGGACAGAAGGAAGAAGGGTTCTGGATGCTAGCTGGGTGGGACAAGAAGAGAGAGGCAGTATGGGGGGGGTAGAGCCCCTGCAGGCAGCCCGGGGAGTATAGGGAGGGGGATGAGGAACTTCAGCGTTCCCTGTCCAGTCACAAACTCACCGCACTGCTGTCTCTCCTGGTGCCAAGATCAGATCTCCATGCAGGTTGGGTAGTTCGTAACAAAGCGCCTACCTTGGTTGGTGCAGGCGGGCCAGTGAGACAAAGGAGGTCTCACCTGCCTACTTGCCCTGAGGATTTGCCCCCAGCGCCAGACAGACTGAGCTGGATGGTGTTATGTGCCCAAAGAGGAAAGGGGACAGAAGGAAGAATGGTTCTGGATGCAAGCTGGGTGGGACAAGAAGAGAGAGGCAGTATGGGGGGGTAGAGCCCCTGTAGGGAGCCCGGGGATTATAGGGAGGGGGATGAGGAACTTCAGAGTTCCCTGTCCAGGGCTGCTTCCGCCACCGCTGGTCACAAACTCACCGCACTGCTTTCTCTCCTGGTGCTGAGATCAGATCTCCTTGCAGGTTGGGTAGTTCTTAAACAAAGCGCCTACCTTGGTTGGTGCAGGCGGGCCAGTGAAGCAAAGAGGTCTCCCCTGCCTGCTTGCCCTGAGGATTTGCTCCCAGCTCCAGACAGACTGAGCTGGATGGTGTTATGTGCCCAAAGAGGAAAGGGGACAGAAGGAAGAAGCCAAGAGGTGTTTAATAGACCTTTTTTCCTACATGATGCAGTGTAGATCCAAGCTGTGTGCTGACATAAGCGTTTTGTTTACAGCTAATCAGTTTGCAAGGGGAGGTCATCAGGTTTTGTGTTTGTTTTAAAAAGTGGTTTTTTAGCTTTACTTATTTTCCATTTGTAGGGCTACTTCTCTGATTTGATCCAATAGTTTTTACTTCAGTATACCTGTGCTATAGCCACAACTTGTTATTTCTGTTTTCTGTAAGTTTATACCACACAGCATCACTTGAAAGGGATGTCAGTTGGTTAAGTGAGTTAAGGCGTGGTGGCATGCCTAAGCCTAAGACCCTAAGAAATAGAGGTGAGGCGGCCAGATCTTGATTTGCACTCTAACCAGACTCATGATTATCGTAAATATCACCATAGAATCTTCATCCAACAACTAATGGCAACAGAGGCAGAGATACACATTGGAGCACTGGACTGAGCTCCCAAAGTCCAGTTGAAGAGTTTAAAGTTGTTTTCTTCTACTTCTTTTGGGTTAGGATTATCAAGTCTTCCTGTTGTGTGACCACTGGGATCTGGTGTTACCATGTTCCTTTTTAGGTTGTTGGAGGGATTCCTACTTTGGCGCCTACCCATCTAGTCCTTCAAATGAGGCCTGCAGTGTTTTTGTATCTTGGTCCAGTCCTTGAAGTGGCTGTCTGAGTGTTTGGGAGTTTTTCTTGATATGCTTTACTGTCACTGTCTGTTTCAGAAGCTTCTGAGGTCTCTATACGCCTGCTCTCTCGGTCTTCTTTCCTGGTTTGCTCTCTTCGTGCTCTCTTAATCCCCTCAGTGTTGTAGCAAGCTCTTGGTCCCCTCAGTATTATAGCAAGCTTTCAGCTCTTAGGCAGGTTGTGGCTAGTACCTTGGGGGGTGTCCCAAGGGTGGGATTGGGTTTGAGGGGATCCTAGCCACAGGAAACTCCCTGCTGGCTGGCGAGAAAAGCTGAGGGAGTTGGGGAGGGGCCTGGAGTTTTGTCCCACTGGGGAGGTCCTAGAGAGTGGGGCGTCCTGCCATGTGACTGTTCACTCACCTCTTAAGTCCCCTCAGTATTGGAGCAAGCTGTGTTTTAAAGTCCAACCCAAGTTGCAGGAGGATAGCCTTTCTTATTTTTTAAAAAGATTATTTTAAAAAAAGATTTATTTTATTTGTATGTGTGTCTTGAGTATGTACCAGGTGTGTGCTGGTGTCTTTTGGCATGGTGAGAAGAGTTCAGATATCCTGGAACTGGAGTTACATGTCCATGAACTTACTCATGGGGCTGCTGTGATCCAAACCCAGGTCTCCTAGAAGAGCAGCAAGTACTCAGTGCAATGCTATCTTCTCAGCCCCACCTTGAGTACATTGTTTTACAAAAAGTTAAACTGTAATCTTTACTATGTTGGTAATAAATTAAAGAACTAGAAGTTTTTTACATTTATTTCCACACATGGGGTGGGGGAGAGAAAGAGAGAGAGACAGAGAGAGAGAGACAGAGAGAGAGACAGAGAGAGAGAGAGAGAAAGAGAGAGAGAGAGAGAGAGCACGATACCAAGCTAACTTATAAAAGAAAGCATTTTACAGTTTCAGAGGGTTAGTGCATCACTGTGACTCTGGAGTCTCCAACATTTTGGATCTTTAGTACAAATCATCATGTTCTCAGCTTTATATGATGGCCTCTATGGGCCTGCATGCCACATGCCATCAGGGCTGTAACATTTTTTTCTGAACTAATGAGGAAGATTTCACAACCTCTTAAATCCAGTATTTTGGATTCTAAAGTCAGGCAAGTATTGTTGTACATTTTGGATGGAATATGGCTCTCTCATTGGATTCCATTTGTATAAACTTTGAACTCTTGGTGTTTTCCTTTGTTGAATAAGTTTTACTTTGTTTTTGGAGTAGATTCTCTAGGGATTTTCTTTTTACAGGTTTCATGGTTAGCTAGGTGGGATCTTTTTTTTTTTCACAGATCTTGAGAGGACAATAATCAACTTTATATGGAGAAACAAAAAACCCAGGATAGCCAAAACAATCTTATATAATAAAGGATCGTCTGAAGGCATTACCATCCCTGACTTCAAACTCTATTACAGAGCCTCAGTATTGAAAACAGTTTGGTATTGGCATAAAAACAGAGAAGTCGACCAATGGAACCGAGTAGAAGACCCTGATTTTAACCCACAAACTTATGAACACCTAATTTTTGATAAAGGAGCTAAAAGTATTCAATGAAAAAAAGAGAGCATCTTCAACAAATGGTGCTGGCAGAACTGGTTGTCAATGTGTAGAAGAATGAAAATAGATCCATATCTATCACCATGCACAAAACTCAAGTCCAAATGGATTAAAGACCTCATTATTAGTCTGAACACACTGAACCTGATAGAAGAAAAAGTTGGAAGTACTCTACAACATATGGGTACAGGAGATCACTTCCTACGTTTATCCCCAGCAGCACAGACATTAAGGGCAACATTGAATAAATGGGACCTCCTGAAACTGAGTAGCTTCTGTAAAGCAAAGGACACTGTCACTAAGACAAAAAGGCAACCCACTGACTGGGAGAAGATCTTCACCAACCCTGCAACAGACAAAGGTCTGATCACCAAAATATATAAAGAACTCAAGAAACTAAACTTTAAAATGCTAATGAACCCAATAAAAAAATGGGGCACTGATCTGAACAGAGAATTCTCAACAGAAGAAATTCAAATGGCCAAAAGACACCTAAGGTAATGCTCAACCTCCTTAGCGATAAGGGAAATGCAAATTAAAACAACTTTGAGATACCATCTTACACCTGTCAGAATGGCTAAAATCAAGAACACCAATGATAGCCTTTGCTGGAGAGGTTGTGGAGAAAGAGGCACACTCATTCATTGCTGGTGGGAATGCAAACTTGTGCAACCACTTTGGAAATCAGTGTGGCGATTTCTCAGGAAATTTGGGATCAACCTAACCCAAGATCCAGTAATACCACTATTGGGAATATACCCAAGAGATGCCACATCAAATGACAAAAGTATCTGTTCAACTATGTTCATAGCAGCATTGTTTGTAATAGCCAAAACCTGGAAACAACCTAGATGCCCTTCAATGGAGGAATGGATGAAGAAAGTGTGGAATATATACATATTAGAGTACTACTCAGCAGTAAAAAACAATGACTTCTCGAATTTTGCATGCTAGGTGGGATCTTTACCTTCATTCCAATTCTCTGTACCTCTTTCAGCACAAACCTAGGTATAGGCATTTTATTTCCCGGTCTTCCTTTTTCTCCTCAGAATTGTGCATTTGTATTTCTCTTTGCCCTGTTTGCACTTTTCTTTCTTTCTTTCTTTCTTTCTTTCTTTCTTTCTTTCTTTCTTCCTCCCTTCCTTCTTTATTTTGGGGGACAGTGTTTCTTTGTAGCTTTGGAGCCAGTAGTTGGGGTTTTAGCTCAGTCGTAGAACACTTGCTTAGCACTTTTTTTTATAGAGCTGCATTAAGAATGATTACTAAGAACCATGAGTCAATACTGTCTTGAATGAAATACCTGCCAATAATATTGTTTAAAAACTCTTCAATTTAGCCTCAAGCAAGTTATTAGGACAAGGGCCAAAAGCAGCCACATTGTTGTCTAAAACATTACAAGAATTGTCTTTATTCCAGTTTCTTTTTAATTTTTTTTTATAAATAATACCATTCAAAATTTGCACTTCCTCTGCTCCTCCCATTTCCCTCCTATTCCCCCACTCACTCTGCCCCCTCTCCCCCAATCCTAAGAGGGCAGGGTACCCTGTCCTTTGGTTAGGCCCTCCTCCCCTCCATCCAGGCCTAGGAAGGTGTGCATTCAAAGAGACTAGGATCCCCAAAAGCCAGTATATGCAGTAGAGACAAATCTCAGTGCCATTATCATTGGCTTCTCAGTCAGCCCCCATGCCTCCAGCTGGATTTAGCTCAGACACTCTCTCTCAGGGGGTGGACCAACCCGCCTGGTCCTGATGTCCTTACTCATCTTCTCCCTCCTTCTGCACTTCAACTGAATCTTAGGAGCTCAGTCTAATGCTCTGATGTGGGTCTCTGTCTCTATCTCCATGCATCGCTGGACGATGGTTCTATGGTGATATTCAAGATAATCATCAGTGTGAGTATGGGACAAGGCCAGTTCAGGCACCCTCTCATCTACTGCCCAAGGACCTAGCTGGAGATATCCCCGTGGACACCTGAGAATCCTTCTAGAGCCAAGTTTCTTGCCAACCCTAAAATGGCTCACTTAATTAAGATATCGTCTTACCTGCACCCATATCTACACTTCCTCCATTGCAACCATCCCACTCTCCCAAGCTCTTCCTAATTCTTCCCTTCTCCCTTCTCTCTCCTGCCTCCCCTTCCTCCCACCCCATCACCACCTTCCCAACTTTTACCCAGTGCTCTTTTCTGGTTCCAGTTTCCAGGAGGATCTATATGTTTTTCTTTGGGTTCACTTTATTCCAGTTTATAATACTGTTTCACCCTGAAACTTCTTGAACTGTGCCTCTATAGTCCACATTGCTCTCAGTACTATTGTCTTCAAAGCTCTTATAACTATTTAGCCCCACTTAAAACATTCAACCACTTCCCTCATGCAAAGTTCCTAAGTCAACATTCCTCTAACAAGCAGCTTGACCAGTCTGACACAGCAATACCATGTAACAACGTTATCATAGTTACTTTTGTATTGTAAAGAGACACCATGATGAAGGCAGCTTATAAAAGAAAACATTTAATTGGGGGCTTGCTCATGGTCAGAGAGTGAGTCCATAACCATCACGTAATGGGCCATGGCAGCACACAGGCATGACACTGGAGAGTAGCTGGGAGTTTTAACCTGATTTACAAGTTGGTAGCAGAGGTGGTGGAGGGAGGGGCTGGACCTGTCTTAGGCTTCTGAAATCTCAAAGTCCATCTCCTGTGAAACACCTGTCCAACGAGGTCACATCTAATCTTTCTCAAAATGGTTCCACCAACTAGGGATCAAGCATTAAATATAGGAGCTTTTATGGGACCATTCTCTTTCAAACCAACACATTAATCAAAATACAATTTTAGGACCCAAATTGCTCAATATTATATGATTAAGAAACAGCAGAGCAGATTCAGAGACTACTAGAGAAAAGAAATATATATTATAAGCATTATAAGCAACTTCTAAAACTTTACAGAGATATCTTGCTGCCTGGAGTAACCCAAAGTTCTTCTGTAACATCGGGAAATCCTTCTTCAGCCTATAGGCCCATAGTATCTGGCAGACTTTTCCATGAAGCAGTGAATTTTTAAGGCTGTTTGACCTCTATTGGCAGTTTGTCAGTCACTCTCTTTTGTGTCCTGCAGAATGTCTGGAACATTTCATGAAGCAGGAACCCTGAAGGACTCAGGAGACATTTTTATGGTGTTGGTTTTCTTCTACTTTATGCAAGTTACAGGGATCAAACTCAGGTTGTCACGCCTTGGTGGCAAAAACCTTTGCCTTTTGAGCCCTCTTATATTTTCATTTATCTTATTTCTCACACTGGAATAAGAGAATAGACTTCCTCCCTTATTCTGAAGAACCATAGAAAAGGCCTTTTTCTTTTAGTGGGGCATGAGAATGTTTGCAGTTGGAGTATGGAACGATGTTTTGCACACATTTTCTCTGTCTCTGTCTCTTCAGAAAACTGCCCTTGTTGAGGGACCAGGTATATGCCAAGTTTGCCTATTTATTATTGGGAGTGATAAGCCAGAGGAAATGAGGGGGTTGTCTGAGTTTCCTACGGGACTCAGGCATTGGGATCCAGTATGGTGTTTTCCAGCAGAAGTTTCTTTTCAATTCTATTTTGTTTCTAATTGCCGTTTCATAAGAGGTCTCTTCAGGTACTTAATGCTCTTTGGGCTTCCCCTCCGGAGAATTAATTTATATGTTTATTATTTGTTTATCTTAAAGTTTTTCTGAGGTCTATATTTGAACTTAATATGCAGCCCAGGCTGGCATGGGACTCAGGAGCCTTTCCCCTCAGTCTCTCAAGTGCTAGGATTGCAAGCATGTGCCACCAGTGTCCAGTGCTGAGCAATACTCTAGCCTGAGATGTATTTGAACAACATCAACTTTGATCCACTGGGAAGTGTACTTTGTGGTATACTTTTTCCCTCTTGGTAATTGTCTCCTTCTTGTTCATGGGTGATCTCTTGAGGCTGAGTGAAACTGGTGTGGTTGAAGACTGAGTCAGAGGAGCTGAGGGGGGATGCCCAGGAGAACTCTTCATTCAAACTGTAAATACCCATTGATGCAGAGTGACAGGGGGAAGACTGGTGTATTGTAGTGGTGAGCTGCGGGCCTCTTCCCACAGCCGGGCTCATGGCTGCCTGGCTAGCCCATGCCCCAAAATAACGACACACACACGGTATTCTTTTAAACACTGCTTGGTCCATTAGCTCTAGCCGTTACAGGCTAAATCTTATATCCTGCAATGAGTCAGATTCCCATGAGCTCTGTCACTGTGATCTCACATAGATAACTCATTCAGTGTTCACGTCCAGGACATTGAGTTTTAATTTTTGTCCTAATCTGGTAAAGAAACCAAGATGAGGAGAATAGAGGAGCCTGATGTAAGGCTTCAAAATGGGTCATTTGAAAAGGTAACACTGCCTGCCTCCACGTGTGCTGCCAACCATTATTAGCAAATCCATCCTTTCATAGAATAGGTATACGCAACCCAACTGTGCAGCACACTGCTAACCACAGGTATGAACCTAACTGTCTTTGATTTCTGAAACAATCGCTGTCCCATCAAGGTCTCATAACAATACAGAAAAGTATGTAAGAATGCCCAGTCACCACCTTAGAGGAATTTGAGGACCCCAAAGAAGCCGCAAGTTATCTTTATTGGAAATATAAATGTTTCTGCAGGGACAAAATGATGTACATTAAAAAACAGATTGGTGTACTCACTACGATTGTATGTGATATGATGCACACAGGATATTGGTTCTGAATACTTGGCCCTCAGGAGGTTTTTGAGGTTGTGGAGAACCAGAACCTTGCTGGAGGAATTGGTGTCTGAAAGGATTAGCCTTGATGTATCAGGGCATTTTTCATTGGTCCCCAATGTTTACTGATTTCCTTACAGAGAACGAGAAGCCTCCAAATCCTGCTGCCATGTCTTCTGCAACATGAACTGTGAAAACCCCCTCCATACCCTGGTTGTTTTCATCACATAAGAAGGTGTAAGTCACAAGCAATCTCCCACACCAGTTTAGAATTATGATTCATTAAATGGTTATTTTTTTAAGGGGCAAAACTTACAGATTGCCATGCCAGACAACATCCCTTTGCAGGATCAGGAAGGGAGCCTAGTAGCTGGATGAAAAGGTGGATGAATGAGAGCAAGCTGAAGGCAGTTGCTCCTTATTGAAAGAGAGAGAGACCACACCCCAATGGCCTTTATCTCAGTTGCTATAGTCTGAAGGAGCAGAAGGAGCTCTTGCAACACACCTATTTGGACATAGCAGCATAATTTACCAGTATGTGACAAAAACCTATTTTTGTTTATTATTTTCAGTCTTTCATGATACATGGCAGAGACAGGATATGCTTCATGCATTTGTGTGACCAATGATTACCCTTTAAGAAAAAACCCACAAACACTCCCAACAACATCATCAGCATTCAACAACATGTCCATGATTGCTTTCCTTTGTCTTTGATGAGTGGTAACTCATGCTGCTAGTTAATCTGTGCAAGCAATGTGAATTTCCCTGTAAATATATAGAGAGAATAGACAGTTTATCTTAAAAATATCAGGAGGTCACACTGCTATGGAGTGGGTAAATCATCACCATGTGATAGTGACATATTTAAGATCTCTCCTGTCTTTAAATCTCAGAATTGTCAAGATGTTATGTTTTTGTGCAGACTTCTCAGAGTTTTCTCCCATTCATGGTTTCCATGGATGTTTGCTAGTTACGCTTACATGTCTTTTGCCAGATTCTGTCAGTTTTTGCCATGCACTCTCAGCTCCACAACTTCTCCTGCCCTAAGATTCTAGTTCCAGGCATTTTAGGCATGTTGTGACTGTTGGACAAGTGTCTCATGTTCCGCCTAAATGATTTGGAATGTTATTTAGCCTGAGTTTTAACTTCCATCCCTGAGTTCATTGACTTTCCTTGACCATCTTTCTTGGGCCACTGAGCTGAACTACTAGGGGTTTGCTCCAGTTACTTCTCCATGCTGAGACAGCCTACACTCTCATTACTACTGTGATAGTGTTTCTGTAGCAAGTATTCTTCTCAAGATAAGAAGAAATTTATGTGGTCCTATTATATTTAGATGCATACCCTCCTCAATCTGGATGTATTGGGGCATGGGCTTCCCACAGGTCAAGGTACCCTGCCCTCTATTAGGACTGGATTTGAAGTGGAGAGGATTGGTGGTTGCCTGAGTAGTGAGGGGGAGGAGGAAAGGAAGTGGAAATTTTAAATTTATTATTTATGAAGGAAGAAAAAAATCGATCAAAGATAACCAATGGAGAGATGCGAGTTAAGAAAAAAATAATTTCATGTGAGTTGTTGACTCAGACACCAAAGACTTTTTCAGAAAAATAAGATACAGGGATTGAGTTGCTTGGGCAAGAGTGTGAATCGAGTGATGGGGAAGATGAGTGGGGGCTTATTTTGGGTCTCCTGGTAGCTGTATACAGCTTTTGAGGAGCTGAATGCTGGATGTTTCTGTGGGTAAATAGGGAAGTAACAGGCTTGTGTGGGGATTTCTGACATAAGTAGAGCCTTGGTGATGTCACAAAGCCTTGGTTCGTTGGGTAGCAACTCTGTTCCACTCAAAGCACTAGTCTTCAATGAAGGTGTGTTTATTATCCTCACAGTGCCTGAGGAGGACAGTTCAGCTCCTTGTCTCCACAGCCGTTCAACAGGCTTTTTGCACCTGAACATTTCCGGAAGATTGTATCTGGAGAGGCAGGACATTTTCTTTTGGTAAATAAGTTTCCAAAGCAACTAAGACCTCTGTAATACAAAAAAGTTTTTCTTCAAATGTCCTTCGGGTCCACCATTTACGTTGTTACCAGCTCCTATATTTGATAGTTGTGGGTTGGTGAATGCCAGCTATTCTTCCCACTTTATCTTTGCTAACAATATCATATTCATCAATCCACTAAAATGGCAAAGCTCCTCTTTGTCCATAGGTGTTTTAAAAGATACTAATTATTTCTCAATTGCTGCTGTTGCCTAGAATAATAGTCTTTCAGGTTGAAATGGGTCTCACAGTACTCACTTCCACAATGAAGACACAGATTGTCTTTATGTAATATACCTGGGTCTGGATCAGGAGTCACAAATCAGAGAGCCAGTGGACTGGAGTGCCATGAACTTTGGCTGGCTGTCTTGGATTGAGCCCCCTACCTATTAGCTTGATGTCGAAGGAGACGTGTGGATGTCCTTCGAATTCTTTGTTATCTGTTCGGATGTTTCTTACTCGTTTCGGGGATAGGCATACCTTCTCCTCTCATTGACTTAGTCAGTCAGAAAGTAGGTTTCTCAGCAGAGGTCATTTGCCTTTGGGCAGCAGGAATGTGTCTCTGAGATTGATATACTGAGCTGTAGAGAAAAATTTGCAAATAGTCCTATTTATTTCTTAAGAGAAAATTACAGTTAGGTATGCAAACCTGTTGATCAATATCTTTGTCTCCTGCACCACAGTTCTTCCAGAAAAGAGCCTTGACCTCATAGCCTCCCCTTGTTATCCTTGCAGGCACTCATGGTTGAGGCCACAACTTTGTTTCTGAATTAAACAGAGGGAACGGTCTTTCAACCTAGAGAGTGGGCAGCTATGAAGCCCAAGCACAGGAAGATAGCCAAGAAACAGCGGACCAGGAGGTCAGTGGCCTATCCAGCAAGCCTACAGCCATGATGAAGACGCCTCTTAGTATGAGGTGCATACCACCTCTCCAGAAGAGGAATGGGTCATATTTTCAGAAGCAAAAACTGCATTGGCCGAGGCAGAGGCAGGCGGATCTCTGTGAGTTCGAGACCAGCCTGGTCTACAAGAGCTAGTTCCAGGACAGTCTCCAAAACCACAGAGAAACCCTGTCTCGAAAAACCAAAAAAAAAAAAAAAAAAAAACTGCATTGGCCTTTTGAGGCCCTGGAGAATATTGTTGGCCGCAGAATTTCTCACGGCTGGAAGGAACCAATGAACCAGTCACCCAGTGGAAAGCCATCATTCTAGATCAAATGCCAACAAATCCCTCTCTCTATGTGTTGAAGTATGATGGGATAGCTTTGTCTATGGATTGGAACCTCACAGTAATGAAAGGATTTTAAACCCTTTGTTCCTGCCTAACAATGTACCATTTCCTCAGGAGACAGACACTCATCTCTCAAACACCATAGTTGGCAGAGCAGTGAAACAAATATTTCAGTGAACAAATGGCTCTAAGGATGACTGGAAGGGGATGGTCCTAGAGGAGGTGCCAATCATGAAGACCTGGTTATATATTACCTACAAAAAAGGTTCGGTCTTGTACATTTGCCACCTCCTTGTTGACTACCTTGAAGATAACCTCCACATCATGCCAGGCTCTAAGGAAGAGTGGAGTGGGGTGGTCCCAGATGAGGTGTAGACCATGAAGTACTGTTTCTACATTACCTATGAGAAAGATCCAGTTATGTATCTTTACCACCTTCTAGTTTACTACATTGAAAGCAACCTTCATATTATGCCAGGATGTCCTCAAATAGGGGTGAATATTGAATTAGGCAGGGATTCCTTGGCAGGTAAGAATGTGCAGCACAATAAAAAAGATGGAACCCAAAAGATAGGTAAAATTATTTACCAAGTTCCCACCAAACTTTCCGTGTATTTCATCAAGTTTGATAATGACTTCCATATCTATGTCTATGATTTGATGAAGATGTGTTAAAGTGAAATTCACAAATTTGGGGGGTCAGACTTAAAACTGTGTTTGGGGAACTCTTTTTTTCAGAAATACCTCAGTTCTTCTATTAATCCTGGTATCTTTCCCAATGGAATTTTTTTTGCTCTAAAAATAAAATTTGTGAAGATGTTATGTTTTTTGGTCAATGATGGAGTGTCTGGTGGATGGGACATCACAGAAAGATATGCCTCAAAACAAAACAGAACTTATGGTCTTTTCCCCTTGGAGAGGAAAGGAAGAAAGGAGATGCAGTGTGTGGAAGAGGACAAGCTGGCTGATTAGGAAACAGAGGAGAGTGGCCAAAAAGACGTAGGATCTCAGAGAGGGATAATGCATGAGAGAAAAGCGTGTCATATGGAAAGATGTGACATCGAGGTGTTGGGACTTAAGAGGATACAGAGTGTTCGTGAAGCATCACAAAGGTATACTCAGAAGCAAAGAAAGTTAGGTTTCATTTGATTAATGGTTTAATTCATACCATCTGGAAGTCCCTGGGTATATTATCTCCACTGGAGCATGTTGAGTGACCAGGATCCTCCTGCCTAAAGAAAAGTTTCCACTCTCAGTGGCTCTTCTGCAATGGGTTGAATCTTAGGCTACCTACTTACTTTTGCCAGGCTTCTGTCTGCCACCTATTTTGTCATGCCTTGATTCTTTCTGTCTTGCACTCTCACAGGTCTTATGCATGCCATTCCACCCTTGTGAGTTCATTTAATCAATGGGCCTGCAATAACTGTAAAACACTGTAATCTTTTCATGGATAATGTTCTGTTGGACTGATGGGTTTGTGGAAATGACCCCACAAACCCATCAGACCCGAAAATACCAGTACGATATTGATACCTGACTCCCATCAAGGGGTTTTGGGGAGTGTGTGAATTAGGATTGAAGTGAGGGGATGAAGGATTCTGGAAATCAAATCACTGAAGGAAAGATTGAGTAAGGTATGTGGCCAAATGGCCCGTTAAATACAAAGGAATAAGATGTCAATATATCAGTGGTGAGGTGTCCATCATAATGCTGTGCATATCTGTCAAGGGCCCATGTGAAGTTAATGCAGTATGAACTTGCCTTACAGCTCCTCGGAGTGTGAGTTCATTCTCAGTTGAAAAAAAAGTATGGTGGTGCAGTGAGTTCCTTGTTTAAGATTTTAGACTTTGGTGAGGAATTCAAATCTTGATTCCATCCTTCCTTTTTTAGACTGTGTAACATGTCTGAGACTAGCTTCCTTCTGTCTTTGGTAGAGAGGAGGGAGGATTCAAGAGGCCAAATGAGATAGTGGAGAGGGTTCTTACAGAAAGATTTCTTCTAATATCATTGTATGAGGAAGGCCAAAGTGATGGACGAGGGTTAAATGTCTATTAGTTAATAAAGAAACTGCCTTGGCCCTTTTGATAGGACAGCAGGTTAGATATGCAGAGTAAACAACAGAATGCTGGGAGAAAGAAGCCTAGTCAACAGACGCCATGCCCCCTCCCCCCCGAGACAGAAGCAGCTTATGATTCTCATAAGCTCATGGTGCTTCACAGATTATTTGAAATGGGTTAATCAAGATGTGTGAATTAGCAACTAACAGGCTAGACCTAATGGGCAAAGTATTATTTAAAATAATACAGTTTCTATGTAATTATTTTGGGTAAAGCTAGCCAGTGCGGGAACCTGGTGGCAGAAAACATTCAGCTGTTCCTACAACTCAAAAGAGCAGTCAAAATTAAGCTCAAAACTTCACCACAGAAATGTGTATATTTAGAAATTCAAAAGACAGTTGTTTAATATATGAGTGTAACTTTTTATGGAGATGTGTATACATGCATGCAAAGGCCATAATTAACCGTGGGTTTCTCCTTAATTACTCTCTGTCATGATTAAGATATGTCATCTCTTTGAACCTGGAGCTGACCAATTCCCCTTGACCAAACAGCGAGTCTTAGAGTCCCAGGTGTTGCTGTCTCCTCAGCACTGAGTGATGAGTTGATATCTTTAATGCCGAGATTTTTGCACAAGTTTGAAGGGATCAAATTTATGGTCTCCATCTGTATGGAATGCACCTTGCTGACTGTGCCATGGCTGAAGAACAAGACAGTTGGTTAAAAAATATTGAGCTGTGAGCAAATATTCTGGATCACAAAAGGGAATCGTATAACTTTAAAAGAAGTGCTGTGGAGATTGAGATGAGTGACATTCAAACGTGAATGCCTTTGCTTCCTCCCCTCAAGTCTTTGGTGGATGTGTACAGAGGCCTACTGAATTATCACAGCATGGGGAAACTGCGAACTGTGAAATCTGTTTGTGCTCAGGTCTTGATATCAAATTTAGGGTGTAGTTATATAAAAGTGTACATCCAAAGGAAACATGCAATGGTAGGTCTATCCCAGTAGTATATCGCTTTTTAAAGCAGATGTTAATTTCTGTAGATAATCATTTTAGAGGGGTATGACAGCAGATGCTCAAGGCCGAGGTGCATTGCTATAGATGCTTAAGGAAAAGAAATATTGCTCCAGATGCTCAAGACAGAAATGCATCATTGTAGATGCTCAAGGCAGAGATTTATTACATGGAATTGAAATGTAATTTCAACTCCTGAGCTCTGACTGCCAAGATTTGTGGCTCAATAACTTTTAAAAATGATATCAGTATCATGTTGGGATAGGGACTTGGGGTTCTTCATTGCTCTGTGACCACCCTTGACTCCCTCACTGCCTCCTTTTTGCAGTCCCAATTTTTCTACTTTCTGATTATGAAAGCCATCTTTTGCAGTCTTAGCTTTTTCCAGAATGTAACTGAATTTACTCTCTAAAACTCTGAAACTACCCATGGTGTTACATGACTTAGCTTTGGTATTAGGTCCTCAACTTCCACTGATGCTCAGACTTTTTCATCTGTTTCCTTGTTGCTGCATATGTAATTGTGGCCATGTATGTTATACCTCATTCTGGATGCTCTACCTATTTTTCTGTTATTCCTTCAAATGATTCATCCCAATGTACCTGAGAGAGAGACCACTCTCGGGTAGAAGACCAGCAAAGAGGACATTTTAATGCCCTGGTATTACAATCCCAGATGAGATGTTTCCCAAACCAGCAGGCATTCTGTTCATATGATCAGAAGAGAGGCAGATGTGCCTGTGTAGATTGACATCATCACATCCTAGAAGATGTATTATCTCCCAACTCTGTTAGTTATAATGCTTCTCCAAGTGTCCTTAATAAGCCTTTATATTTTCATCTGTGAGATTGTTGTTGAGATTCTAGGGAGACATGCCTCCTTCTGTCCATGATGAGGATAACTCCAGGGAAAATGGTCATATGTGGCACACTCTGGCTGCCCCTCTCAGAAGAGAAACTTCCAATGCGTGTGCTAGCTGCTTGGAGATATTGTGGCCTAGACAGGAATAGTGACTGTGGAAAGAGCTGTGGCTGTTTCCTTCTTAGCTCAGGTCCCCTCCTCCATTTTGAAAGACTATAGGGTAGTGATCTCATACTCCCTTTCCTTCTCTTTTCTCTCTCCTGTCTGCGTCCACAATTGCAACTTCTTATCTGACTCTGACCCTTCAACCTCCCCATTTATAGATCTTTAATACCAACATGTAGTCTTGGTTGGTAAACACTATCCTGCAGGGAAACTACATAAGATAGAAAGTAACCAACTCAAATTAATTATAGAGAGTCCATTAAACTGAGCAGATTCAATAGACCCCTTCCTCCAAACAATATATTGGCAGTAAATATATAACCGAGCAATCATCACAGACAAATAGACATGCTTAGATGAAGCCCAGATCAAGTGAGCAAACAGATTTAGAAAAAAAAAAAACACTCTTCAGTTCAACAAGCTGATTTGTTTGTGGAGGCCACTCATTAGTTAGTTTTCTGACCACGTTGATTTGAAATAATCACATAAAACCTATATTATTCACAATAGTCTATGGCCAATAGCTTAACCATATTTCTAGATTCCTCCCTCATTCTAAACTAACCCATTTGCATTTATCTGTATCACCACTAGTTCATGTCTTACCAACAAATTTTTGTAGCTCCAGAGTAGGTGTTTTTCCCTGGTGGTGTCTAGGTGGCTTCTCACTGACCCCACCTCCTTTCTCCCAACAATGTTTACTTTTACCACCTTGGTCTATTCTGCTAAGCTACTGGCTGAAATAATGTTATTCATTAACCAATAAAAACAAACATAGACAGAAGGACTTCCCAAACCAACCCTTTGTCCAATGTATAAATTCTAAGGACTGGTATAAAAATTTATTATTAAACGAAGTACTTGAAAGAGGTTGATGTTAATTCTCACGATCTGGAATAAATGTGTTGGTGGGGAACCTACTTCCTCAAGATGGGCTAGGAAATTTGGCTTTTGATATTCGTCATTTTGTATCACTTCTCTTAATGTCTTCATTATTTTATGAGCACACCACTGTTTTCCTGTGTGACTTTTTGATATAGGGGTTTGCCATTGAATTTAAAGACCATCCTAACCTGAAATGACCAATTTTTGAGAATCATAAGCTTCTATTTACCAAGTTCATTTTTTAAATAAAATCTCTCAGATGGCTACCTTAATTAAGATATATGCTTCCCTGCTCCCACATCCATCCTTACTTTATCCCAAACATCCCAATTCCCCTAGTTCCCCCCATCCTCTCCTTCTTACTTTTCTCCTCCAATCCCCTCTTATCCTATCCCACCCCACCCCCCATATCCCAAATTTTTGCTTGACAATCTGGTCTACCTTTCATATCCAGGAGAATAACTATATGTTTTTCTTTGGGTTCACCTTCTTATATAGCTTCTTTGGGATCTCAAATTATAGATGCAATGTTCTTTGTTTATAGCTAGAAACCAATTATGACTGAGTACATCCTATTTTCATCTTTTCGGGTCTGGGAAACCTCACTCAGAAAAGTGTTTTCTATTTACATGCATTTGCATGCAAAATTCAAGAAGTCATTGTTTTTTACCACTGAGTAGTGCACTACTGTGTATATTTTCCACACTTTGTTCATCCATTCTTACATGGAAGGGCATCTAGGTCGTGTCCAGATTCTGGCTATTACAAATAATGCTGCTATGAACATAGTTGAACAAATGATTTTGTAATATGATAGGGAATCTCTTGGGTATATTCGCCAGTGTGGTATTGCTTGGTCCTTGGTTAGGTTGATCCCAAATTTCCTGAGAAACCGCCACACTGATTTCCAATGTGGTTGGACAAGTTTGCATTCTGACCAGCATTTGATGACGGTACCCCTTCCTCCACAACCTCTCCAGCAAAGGCTATCATTAGTGTTTTTGATTTTAGCCATTTTGAGAGGTGTAAGATGATATCTCAAAATTGTTTTGATTTGCATGTCCCTGATTGCTAATGAGGTTGAGCAGGACCTTAAGTGTCTTTTGGCCAATTAAACTTCTTCTGTTGAGAATTCCCTGTTAGTTCAGTGCCCCATGTTTTAATTGAGTTAATTAGCATCTTAAAGTCTAGTTTTTTGATTTCTTTATATATATTGGAGATCAGACCTTTGTCTGTTGCAGGGTTGGTGAAGATCTTCTCCCAGTCAGTGGGTTGCCATTTTGTCTTAGTGACAGTGTCCTTTGTTTACAAAAGCTTATCAGTTTAAGGAGGTCCCAATTATTCAATGTTGCCTTTATCATCTGTGTTGCTGGGGTTATACATAGGAAGCAATCTCCTGTGCCCATATGTTGTAGGGTACTTCCCACTTTCTTTTCTCAGGTTCAGTGTGTTCAGATTGATATTGAGGTCTTTGATCCATTTGGACTTGAGTTTTGTGCATCGTGATAGATATGGGTTTATTTTCATTCTTCTACTGTTTGACATCGTGTTCTGCCAGCACCATTTGTTGAAGATGCTTTCTTTCTTCCATTGTATACTTTTAGCCACTTTATAGAAAATGAGGTGTTCAGATGTTTGTGGGTTAAAATCAGTATCTTCTATATGATTCAATTGGTCGAATTCTATGATTTTATGCCAATACCATGCTGTTTTTATTACTGTAGCTCTGTAATAGAGTTTGAAGTCAGGAATGGTAATGCCTCCAGACATTTTTTTATTGTATAAGATTATTTTGGCTATCCAGGATTTTTTGTTTTTCCATATAAATTTGATTAATGTCCTCTCAATATCTGTCAAGAATTTTGATGGGCCGGGCGATGGTGGCGCACACCTTTAATCCCAGCACTTGGGAGGCAGAGGCAGGCGGATCTTTGTGAGTTCGAGACCAACCTGGTTTACAGAGCTAGTTCCAGGACAGGCTCCAAAGCCACAGAGAAACCCTATCTCGAAAAACCAAAAAAAAAAAAAAAAAAGTATTTTGATGGGATTTTGATGGGGATTGCATTGAATCAAGAATTGCCTTTGGTGAAATTGCCATTTTTACTATGTTGATGCTCCCAATCAAAGACCAAGGGAGATCCTTCCATTTTTGGTATCCTCTTCAATTTCTTCCTTCAATTCCTTAAAGTTCTTGTCAAAGAGACCTTTCACTTTCTTTTGTTAGAGTTACCCCAAGATATTTTATGCTGTTTGTGGCTACGTGAAAGGTGATGCTCTTAGTGGGTACTAGGACTTGGGTATATCTCTTTTATGTCCTGGTTCCCTACTCTACAGTGTTTTCACATGTTCTCATTACAAAGACTATGTTACTTAGCAAGAGGCACTGCATTTTAGGTAACCATGTGATATTTGTTTTCCTTTGTTAAATGGTATCTTTAATGCATTTGAGAAAAAGGAAATGAAATGCTATTTCAATATCTTAAATATGCCTTAATCCTTGGTCATCTTTCCTTCTGAGGGTTGGTTTTGTGTTAATTTCATGTGTGTACTTGCAAAATGTCATGGTTTCATTCCGTTTGCTGTGACAAAGCATCGTGACAAACAAGCAAGCCAAAAGCATCATGAGAAAAACAACTTAAGGGAGAGAAAAGGTTTAATTTGGTTCACCATTTCAGAGGGATTGGTTCAATAGCTTTGGGAATGGCATAGCAACAGGAGTGTGAGGCTGACTGGCCACATTGCCTCAACAGTTAGGAGGCAGAGAGAGAAGAGGAAGTTGGGTGATTCTATAGATTCTTAGAGCCTATCTTCAGTGGCATACTTCCTCCAACAATTCTATGCCTCCTAAAGGTTTTGCAACCTCTTTAAAGAGCAGCACATGTTGCCGATAAAATGTTCAAATATGGGAGCTTATGGGGGACATTTCTCACTCAAACCACAATAAGTTCTATGACAGTAGCTTCCAGAAATAACAGGTGAAAACTATTATCACCCATGATGGGCAGCTTCTCATACTCAGGGAGAGATAAATATTAACTCATGCACAACTTGAAGATGGCTCCTGTAACTTTAAGCTGTCATAATTACATGCACAACATATAGGCATCAGGTAGATTCATAAAAATGCAACCTTGAAAGTCTAGTCAATATTAATACTTTAAAGTCTTTTAACCCCATGTAAGGATCCTTCTTTGAAGAAGCTGGTCTGTGGGAGAAGAAGAGGCGACAAGTTGAATTACAGGAAAATGTCAGCAATGAAATGTGATAGGTAAGTAGGATGATAGTTGGTTACCTAAACTTAGACATTTTGTAATGTTTATCTGCATTAAGACATTTACCCTGTAAATTTATCTGTTGGTTATACTTTAATAAAGCTGAGTAAAATTGAAAAAATGAAAGTATGCACTATCATCATTAGAACAAAAGAAGACATTGGCCTCTTTCAATAAGTTAAATTCTGGCAGATTGCTATGGTAGGAAAATAAAGCCTTTAGTGTTTTATCAGCTGTCAGCTGTCATGCTTTGGACATCATGGCCTAGAATCTGTTCTTGTTATAGGCTTATTAAAGTAATCTAGGGGTTTATTATTAAAGTGAATTCTGGAAAGAATCTCTTGGGCCATCTTTGTATTTTTTATTAAATATCCTACCCTCGGCTGGTTAAGGAATTTTATTTTTTTTACACGACAGTAAACTGGGCCCTGGAAGCTCAGTTTTCCTGCTGCTCAATTGTTTTTATTTTACAAATTTTTTAATTTACAATGTTTGTTCATAAGAGGGGAGAAATTGTCAGGATATTTGAGACAGAGTCTCAGAGGGTTCTCATTTCCTTCTTTTTCTTCTGTTTACATTTTTATTGATTATTTGGGAATCTCACATTATGTGCCTCCATGGTGCTCACCTCCCAGTCTTCCCATGTCTACTTCCTGTCCACCATGATCTCCCCACTTCAAAAAAGACAAGTCATTGTGTATTGAATGTATATTCACTGAAATGGTAAAATTCTTAGTGGCCAAGTTCCCAAAGGGAATGAGTCTTTCTCAGCCTATATCCATGCCTGAAACCATTCATCAGTTGAGCAAAGCTTTGCAGTGGCTGGGATGGGGCTGGACTAGATGTCCTGCACCCATGCTACTGCCTGTATTGCCTGCACTGAGGGGCAGAGCAGGCTCTCCCATACTCACGGGCATTAACATGGCTTCAGACATCAACTCTGACCATGGGCTTCCTCATGGTCTTTGGTGGTAAACTTGGACCACAGACATCAACCTGGGTGTTGGCCATATCAGAACCCTAGGGACTGCATGGACCATGTCCCTCAAACATGGTCTCAGGTGGTTACACATGTCACTCACACAGGCTTGGTGCACCAAGACAGCAGAGCCTGAGGACATCACCAAGGCATTGGACAGTAGCACAGACTGTGTAGGTTCATGTGGATCTCAGGCTTCATCTCTGTCTGGGAAAGCAGCATGAACCTCTAACACCAACACAGCCTCTTGTGCTATCATGGACCACACTGGTCCTTCGAGGAGGTCCAATCCAGAAGATGAATGTTGCCTCACGTCAGGCCTCCATTGTTGCCCAGAGCCAGGAGGAACTGCTGCCTGGCAACAGCTTCAAGGCTGTTGTATATCATGCTGTACTTGAACCTTTTGTGCCTACCCTGCCTCCAAACTAAGCATCCCCTGCCTCAGCCTCTCAAATGTTAGGATTATAGATATGACCCACCATGTCCAACAAAGAAGACTGGCCATTTTTTCTTCATTTTTAGGGTAGAACCTCGATCTTATACATACTAGACAAATTCTTAGCTTCATCCTCAGACCAGAGAACTTGGTTTATTTTATAGATTGATTTTATTTTTATTTTATATGTGACTGTTTTACCTGGATGTATATTCTGGGTGAAGTGCCCAAAGTGCAGAAGAGGGTACTGGAGCTTTTGGAACTGGAGTGATGATTGCTAGCCTCCATTTGGGTGCTGAGAGCCAAACCAGGTTCCTCTGGAAATGCCATTATGTACTCTTAACCTCTGAGCCATCTCTCCGGCTTCGAAGAAAGGTTCTTTTAATTGAATTTTCTGTTTATTTCATGCACAGGTTAGCAACTCCAAAGTCTTAGAAATGAAAAACTTGCTTTCAGTAGATGACTGTACAGTTTCCATGAGTTTGTAGGCTTTCTGGGGGTAGCATTGTTCTTGAATTCTAGCTTTAATTCATGGTGATCTGATAAGATACAGGTGGTTACAGATATTTTTTGTAACTGTGCTTGTTTGCTTAGTTGGAAGTAAAGTCATAACTGTTGATTTGCTGAATGGCATTTATTAACAATGTAAAGTCAAAATATCCCAATTACACAATCTTGAAATGTTCAGTAATCGAAATATAAAATAAATATTTGCACCATTTCTTTAAAAAAAAATTGTGTGTTTGCCTTCTTCGAGTTGCGTTGGTGAAGGGTCTCTAGTTGTCAGAGATATTGTGGTCATTGTTGGACTCCTTGGTTAGGTTTTTTTGCTTCCCCTCTGCCTCCCATTTCCCTCCGCCTCTGCCCGCCCCCCTCCACCTCCCACCACTTCTCTTCTCCTCCCTCTCCAGTCCCAAGAGCAGTCAGGGTTCCCTGCCCTGTGGAAATTCCAAGGTCCTCCCCACACTATCCAGGTTTAGGAAGGTGAACATCCAAACTGACTAGGCTCCTACAAAGCCAAACCTTAAGTAGGATCAAAATCTCGTGCCACTGTCCTTGGCCACTAACATCAACTCTCATTGTCTGCCATGTTCAGAAAGTCCGGTTTTATCCCATGCTTTTTCAGTCACAGTCCAGCTGGCCTTGGTGAGATCCCAAAAGATCGGCCCCACTGTCTCAGTGGGTGGGTGCACCCCTCGTGGTCCTGACTTCCTTGCTCATGATCTCAGTCTTTCTGCTCCTCATTAGGACCTTGGGAGCTCAGTCCATCGCTCCAGTGTGTCTCTCTCTCTCTCTCTCTCCATCCATTGCTAGATGAAGGTTAGATGGTGATATGGAAGATATTCACCACTATGGCTATATGCTCCCATATCTATACTTCCTCCATTGCAACCATCCCACTCTCCCAAGCTCTTCCTAATTCTTCCCTACTCCCTTCTCTCTCCCCCCTCCCCTTCATCCCACCCCATCCCCACGTTCCCAACATTTGCCCAGTGCTCTTGTCTGCTTCCAGTTTCCAGGAGGATCTATATGTTTTTCTTTGGATTCACTTTATTCCAGTTTCTAATACTGTTTCACCCTGAAACTTCTTGAACTGGGCCTCTATAATCCACATTGCTCTCAGTACTACTGTCTTCAAAGCTCTTGTAGCATTTTTAAGCCCCACTTAAAACATTCAACCACTTCCCTCATGCAAAGTTCCCAAGTCAACATTCCTCTAACAAGCAGCTTGACCAGTCCTGTCACAGCAATACCATGTAACAACGTTATCATAGTTACTTTTGTATTGTAAAGAGACACCATGATGAAGGCAGCTTATAAAAGAAAACATTTAATTGGGGGCTTGCTCATGGTCAGAGAGTGAGTCCATGACCATCACGTCATGGGGCATGGCAGCACACAGGCATGACACTGGAGAGTAGCTGGGAGTTTTAACCTGATTTACAAGATGGTAGCAGAGGTGGTAGAGGGAGGGGCTGGACCTGTCTTAGGCTTCTGAAATCTCAAAGTCCACCTCCTGTGAAACACCTGTCCAACGATATCACATCTAATCTTCCTCAAAATGGTTCCACCAACTAGGGATCAAGCATTTAAATATAGGAGCTTTTATGGGACCATTCTCTTTCAAACCAACACATTAATCAAAATACTATTTTAGGACCCAAATTGCTCAATATTATATGATTAAGAAACAGCAAAGCAGATTCAGAGACTACTAGAGAAAAGAAATATATATTATAAGCATTATAAGCAACTTCTAAAACTTTACAGAGATATCTTGCTGCCTGGACAGTAACCCAAAGTTCTTCTGTAACATTGGGAAATTTTTCTTCAGCCGACAGGCCCATTGTATCTGGCAGACTTTTCCATGAAGCAGTGAATTTGAAATGCTGTTTTGCCTCTATTGGCAGTTTGTCAGTCACTTTCTTCTGTGTCCTGCAGAATGTCTGGAACATTTCATGAAGCAGGAACCCTGAAGGACTCAGGAGACATTTTTATGGTGTTGGTTTTCTTCTACTTTATGCAAGTTACAGGGATCAAACTCAGGTTGCCACGCCTTGGTGGCAAAAACCTTTGCCTTTTGAGCCCTCTTATATTTTCACTGGAATAAGGGAATAGACTTCCTCCCTTATTCTGAAGAACCACAGAAAAGGCCTTTTTCTTAGTGGGGCATGAGAATGTTTGCAGTTGGAGTATGGAAGGATGTTTTGCACACATTTTCTCTGTCTCTGTCTCTTCAGAAAACTACCCTTGTTGAGGGACCAGGTGTATGCCAAGTTTGCCTCTTTAGTATTGGGAGTGATAAGCCAGAGAAAATGAGGGGGTTGTCTGAGTTTCCTACCGGACTCAGGCATTGAGATCCAGTATGGTGTTTTCCAGCAGAAGTTTCTTTTCAATTCTATTTTGTTTCTAATTGCCGTTTCATAAGAGGTCTCTTCAGGTACTTAATGCACTTTGGGCTTCCCCTCTGGAGAAGTACTTTATATGTTTATTATTTGTTTATCTTAAAGTTTTTCTGAGGTCTATATTTGAACTTAATATGCAGCCCATGCTGGCCTGGGACTCAGGATCCTTTCCCCTCAGTCTCTCAAGTGCTAGGATTACAAGCATTTGCCACCAGTGTCCAGTGCTGAGCAATACTCTAGCCTGAGATGTATTTGAACAACATCAACTTTGATCCACTGGGAAGTGTACTTTGTGGTATACTTTTTCCCTCTTGGTAATTGTCTCCTTCTTGTTCATGGGTGATCTCTTGAGGCTGAGTGAAACTGGTGTGGTTGAAGACTGAGTCAGAGGAGCTGAGGGGGGATGCCCAGGAGAACTCTTCAACCAAACTGTAAATACCCATTGATACAGAGTGACAGGGGGAGGACTTGTGTATTGTAGTGGTGAGCTGCGGGCCTCTTCCCACAGCCGGCCTCATGGCTGCCTGGGTAGCTCATGCCCCAAAATAACGACACACACACGGTATTCTTTTAAACACTGCTTGGTCCATTAGTTCTAGCCGTTACTGGCTAAATCTCATATCCTGCAATGAGTCAGTTCCCATGAGCTCTGTCACTGTGATCTCATATTGATAACCTATTCAGTGTTCACGTCCAGGACATTGAGTTTTAATTTTTGTCCTAATCTGATAAAGAAATAAAGATGAGGAGAATAGAGGAGCTTGATGTAAGGCCTCAAAATGGATCATTTGAAAAGTAAGACTGCCTGCCTCCATGTGTGCTTCCAACCTTTATTAGCAAATCCATCCTTCCATATATTAGCTATACACAACCCAAGTGTCCAGCACACTACAAACCACAGTTTAAACCTAACTGCTTTTGATTTCTGGAACAATTGCTGTCCCATCTGTGTCTCATAACAACACAGCAAGGTATGTAAGAATGCCCCACACACCCCCTTAGAGGAATTTCAGGACCCCAAAGAGGCAGCAAGTTATCTTTATAGGAAATACAAATGTTTCTGCAGGGAAAAAATGATGTACATTAAAAAACAGATTGGTGTACTCACTACGATTGTATGTGATATGACGCACACAGGATTTTGGTTCTGAATACTTGCTCCTCAGGAGGTTTTTGAGGTTGTGGAGAACCAGAACCTTGCTGGAGGAATTGGTGTCTGAAAGGATTAGCCTTGATGTATCAGGGCATCTTTCATTGGTCCCCAATGTTTACTGATTTCCTTACAGGGAACTAGAAGCCTCCAACTCCTGCTGCCATGGCTTCTGCAACATGAACAGTGAGAACTTCCTCCACACCCGGGTTGTTTTCATCACATAAGAAGGTGTAAGTCAGAAGCAATGTAACACACCAGTTTAGAATTATGATTCATAAAATGGTTATTTCTTTAAGGGGCTCCTGCAACACACCTACTTGGAAATAGCAGCAAAATTTACCAGTATGTGACAAAAACCTATTTTAGTTTATCTTTCCGGAGACAGGATCTGATCTCTAGAGTGGTTCCCAGAAAGCCTTGGGGTGACCCCAACGAGGACCTTGGGCAGGTGAGCTGTGGGTGCCTGCACTGTGCCATTTCCCTAGGCACTACGGGTGTATTGTCCCATAATCAGACTGATGACTATCTTGAATATCACCATAGAAATGTTGTACAGAAAAGGATGGAGATAAAGACAGGGACCCACATCAGAAAACTAGACTGAGCTTCCAAGCTCCAGTTGAAGAGCTGAAGGGGAGAGAATAAGAGCAAAGAACTAAGGAATACAAGGGCTTGGTCCACCCACTGAGACACTGTGTCTGAGCTAATGGGAGGTCAACAAACCCAGCTGTGCTGGGACTGACAGAGCATGGGATCAAAGTGGAAGCATTATATATAGATGCATACCTTCCTCAATCTGGATGGAGGGGGGGCATGGGATTTCCACAGGTCAAGGTACCCTGCCCTGTATTAGGACTGGATTTGAGTGGAGAGGATTGGTGGTTGCGTGAGTAGTTAGGGGGAGGAGGAAAGGAAGTGGAAATTTGAAATTTATTATTTATGAAGTAAGAAAAAATCAATAGAAGATAACCAATGGAGAGATGGGATCTAAGAAAAAAAAACTTTCATGTGAGTTGTTGACTCAGACACCAAAAACTTTTTCAGAAAAATAAATTACAGGGACTGAGTTGCTTGGGTAAGAGTGTGACTTGAGTAATTGGGAAGATGAGTGGGGGCTTATTTTGGGTCCCCTGGTGGCTGTATACAGCTTTTGAGGAGCTGAATGCTGGATGTTTCTGTGGGTAAATAGGGAAGTAACAAGCTTGTGAGGGGATTTCTGACATAAGTAGAGCCTTGGTGATGTCACAAAGCCTTGGTCGGTGGTAGCAACTCTGTTCCACTCAAAGCACTAGTCTTCCATGAAGGTGGGTTTATTATCCTCACAGTGCCTGAGGAGGACAGTCCTGGTCTCCACAACTGTTCAACAGGCTTTTGCACCTGAACATTTCCGGAAGATGGAATCTGGAGAGGTAGGACATTTTCTTTTGGTAAATATGTTTCCAAAGCAACTAAGACCTCTGTAGTACAAATAAGTTTTCCTTCAAATGTCCTGCGGTTCCACCATTTCTGTTGTTACCAGCTCCTATATTTGATAGCTGTGGGGATGGTGAATGCCAGCTATTCTTCCCACTTTATCCTTGCTAACAATATCAAATTCATCAATCCACTAAAATGGCAAAGCTCCTCTTTGTCCATAGGTGTATTAATAATACTAATAATTTCTCAATGGCTGCTGTTGCCCCGAATAATGATTCTTTCAGGTTGAAGTGGGTCTCACAGTACTCACTTCCACAATGAAGACACAGAATGGCTTTATGTAATATACCTGGGTCTGGATCAGGAGACACAAATCAGAGAGCCAGTGGACTGGAGTGCCATGACCTTGGGCAGGCTGTCTTGGATTGAGCAACCTACCTATTAGCTTGATGTCGAAGGAGACGTGTGAATATCCTTCGAATTCTTTGTTATCTGTTCAGATTTTTCTTACTCATTTCGGGGATAGGCATACCTTCTCCTCTCATTGACTTAGTCAGTCAGAAAGTAGGTTTCTCAGCAGAGGTCATTTGCCTTTGGGCAGCAGGAATGTGTCTCTGAGATTGATATACTGAGCTCTAGAGGAAAATTTGCTAATTGTCCTATTCAATTCTTAAGAGAAAATAACAGTTAGGTATACAAACGTGTTGATCAATATCTTTGTCTCCTGCACCAAAGTTCTTCCAGAAAAGAGCCTTGACCTGACAGCCTCCCCTTGTTATCCTTGCAGGCACTCATAGTTCAGGCCACGACTTTGTTTCTGAATTAAACAGAAGGAAGATTCTTTCAACCTAGAGAGTGTGCAGTTATGAAGCCCAAGCACAGAAAGATAGCCAAGAAACAGCGGACCAGGAGGTCAGTGGCCTATCTCACTAAGTCTACAGCCATGATGAAGATGCCTCTTAGTATGAGATGCATGCCACCTCTCCAGAAGAGTAATGGGTCATCTCTCCAGAAGCAAACACTGAGTAGGCCTTTTGAGGCCCTGGAGAATATTGTCGGCCGCAGAATTTCTCACGGCTGGAAGGAAGCCAATGAACCAGTCACCCAGTGGAAAGCCATCATTCTAGATCAACTGCCAACAAATCCCTCTCTCTATTTGTTGAATTATGATGGGATAGATTGTGTCTATGGATTGGAGCTTCACAGTGATGAAAGGATTTTAAACCTTAAGTTCCTGCCTAACAACGTACCATTTCCTCAGGAGACAGACACTCATCTCTCAAACACCATAGTTGGCAGAGCAGTGAAACATACATTTGAGGGCACAAATGGCTCTAAGGATGACTGGAAGGGGATGGTCCTAGAGGAGGTGCCAATCATGAAGACCTGTTTCTATATTACCTACAAGAAAGATCCGGTCTTGTACATTTAACACCTCCTGGTTGACTACCTTGAAGGCAACCTCCACATCATGCCAGGCTCTATGGTGGAGTGGACTGGGGTGGTCCAAGCTGAGGTGCAGACCATGAAGTCCTGTTTCTACATTACCTACGAGAAAGATCCAGTTGTGGACCTTTACCACCATCTAGATGACTACATTGAAATCAACCTCCACATTATGCCAGGATGTCCTCCAATAGGGGTGAATTTGGAATTAGGCAGGGATTCCTTGGCAGGCAAAAGCATGCAGCACAACGAAAAAGATGGAACCCAAAAGATAGGTAAAATTATTTACCAAGTTCCCACCAAACCTTCCGTGCATTTCATCAAGTTTTATAATGACTTCCATATCTATGTTTATGATTTAATGAAGATGTGTTAAAGTGAAATTCACAAATTTTGGGGGTCAGATTTAAACTGTGTTTGGGGAACTCTTTTTTTCAGAAATACCTCAGGTCTTCTATTAATCCTGGTATCTTTCCCAATGGAATTTTTTTTTTCTCTAAAAATAAAAATTTGTGAAGATGTTATGTTGTTTGGTCAATGATGGAGTGTCTGGTAGATGGGACATTACAGAAAGACAGGCCTCAAAACAAAACAGGACTTATGGTCTTTTCTCTTTGGAGAGGGAATGATGAAAGGACATCCAGTGTGTGGAAGAGGACAAGATGGCTGTTTAGGAAACTGAGGAGAGTGGCCAAAAAGATGTAGGATCTCAGAGGGATAATGCATGAGGGAAAAGATGTCATATGTCAGGCTACACTCTCAGTACTATTATGACTCTGTTTCTTTAGCAAATATTCTTCTCAACATAAGAAATTTCAATTTTACAATCCCTCTATTTTTATTGTTATTAAACGCATATACACACACACAAGTTAATGCTCACCAACTGATGAGAGCTCAACTTAGTGGGCCATTCTGGGGTTGGTAAGAGACTTATCTTTAGCGGTGCTCCTATAAGGCCATGGTGTTACTCCAACTAGGACCTTGGGCTGGTGAGGAGAGGGTTCCTGCAGTGTACCATGTCCCTAGGCACTAAGACTGCCTTGTCCCATAATCCGACTGATGACTATCTTCAATATCATCACAAAAGTTTTGTTTGTCAAAGGATGGATATAAAGACAGTGATCCATATCAGAAAACTAGACTGAGCTTTCAAGCTCCTGTTGAAGAGCAGAAGGGGGGAGAATAGGAGCAAAGAAGTCAGGAATATAAGGCTAAGTCCATCTTCTGAGACACTCTGCCTGAGCTATTTGGAGCTCAACAGAACCAGCTGTGCTGGGACTGACAGAGCATGGGATCAAAGTGGAAGATCTAAATGTGGCTAACAATTGGGGCAGATTGAAAACCCAATGATAATCGCACTGGGATTTGTCTCTACTTCTCATACAGGCTTTATGTGATCCTAATATGTGTGAATGCCTACCTTCATCAATCTGCATTGAGGGGGACTAGGGTTGTCCCGATAATGAATCTTTTATTTTGCAGTGGGTCTCACAGAACTCACTTCTTTAAAAAACACACAGAATGACTTTATGTAATATCCTGAGTCTCAATGAGAGGACAAAATACAGACAGTCAGTGGACTGGAGTGCCATGACCTTGGGCAGGTTTTCTTGTATTTAACCACCTAACTATTAACTCAGTGTTGAAGGACAGGTGTAGCTGTCCTGCCAATGCTTTTCTATCTGTTCAGATTTTTCTTACTCATTTTGGAGATAGGCATACCTTCTCTTTTCATTGACTCAGTCAGTCAGGAAGTAGGTTTCTCAGCAGAGAGCAAAATACATACATCCTTCCCTTCTTATGCTTGCTTGAACTCATAATGGAGACAACGAATTTGTTTCTGACTTAAACATAAGAGTTTTTTCAACCTTGAGAGTGGGCAGGTAAGAAGCTCAAGCACAGAAAGATAGCCAAAAGACAGCAGACCACTAGTGAACCTGATAGAAGGGATAGAAGGAAGTACTCTTCAACATATGGTCACAGGAGAACACTTCCTAAATAAAAACCCAGCAGCACAGACATTAATGGCAACTTTGAATAAATGGGACCTCCTGGAACTGATAAGCTTCTGTAAAGCAGAGTACACTGTCACGAAGACTAAAAGGCAAACAACTGACTGGAAGAAGATTTTCACCAACCCCTCACAGACAAATGTCTGATCTCCAAAATATATAAAGAACTCAAGAAACTCAATGTTAAAATACTAATTAACCCAATTAAAAATTGGGGTACTGAACTGAACAGAGAATTCTCAACAGAAGAAGTTCAATTGGACAAAAGACACTTAAAGTCAGGCTCAACTTCTTTAACAATAAAGGGAAATGCAAATCAAGACAACTTTGAGATATCATCTTACACCTGTCAGAATGGCAAAAATAAAAAACACCAATGATAGCCTTTGCTGGAAAATTGTGGAGAAAGGGGTATACTCATCCATTGCTGTTGGGAATTCAACATGTGCAACCATTTTGAAAAGTAGTGCTTCGGTTTCTGAGGAAATTTTGGATCATCATATCCTTTGCTCCAGCAATAACACTCTTGAGAATATACCCAAGAGATGCCCTATCATAAAACAAAAGTATATGCTCAACTATGTTCATGGCAGCATTGTTTGTTATGGCCAGAACCTGGAAACAACCTAGATGCCTACCAATGGAAGAATGAATGAAGAAAGTATGGAATATATACATTTTAGAGCACTACTTAGGAGTAAAAATAAAACAATGACTTTTTGAATTTTGCATGCAAATGGATGGAAA
The DNA here is from genome assembly GCF_950005125.1 of Chionomys nivalis. Lineage (NCBI taxonomy): Eukaryota > Metazoa > Chordata > Mammalia > Rodentia > Cricetidae > Chionomys > Chionomys nivalis. Next base: position 705,663 of record NW_026646888.1, on the reverse strand, counting down.
TATAAAACAATATCCTGAGTGAGTTAAGCCAGACCAAAAAAAAGAGGAACATGGGATGTACTCACTCATATTTGGTTTCTAGTCATAATTAAAGGACATTGATCCTATAATTCATGATCCTGGAGAAGCTAAATAAGCAGGTGAACCTAAAGAAAAACATATAGGCATCATCCTGAATATTAGCCTCCATTAGGCGATGAAATAAGACAGAGACAGAACCCACATTGGAGCACTGAACTGAAATTTCAAGGTCCAAATCAGGAGCAAAAGAGAAAAGAGCACGAGCAAGGAACTCAGGACCGCGAGGGGTGTACCCACACACTGATGCAATGGGGATGGTCTATCAGAATCTCAGCAACTCCAGATGGCATGGTTTTGTAAAAGCATGGGATAAAACAGGACTCCCTGAAAATAGTGGACAATGAGGATGACTGAGAACGCAAGAACAATGGCAAAGGGTTTTTGATCGTACTTCACGTACTGGCTTTGTGGGAGTCTAGGCCATTTGGATGCTCACCTTACTAGACCTGGATGGAGGTTGGTGAACCTTGGACTTCCCAAAGGGCAGGGAACCCTGATTGTTCTTAGTGCTGAGGAGAGATGTGGAATTTTTGGGGGGTAGGTGAGGGAAATGGGAGGCGGTGAGGGGAGGAGGCAGAAATCTTTAATAAATAAATAAATTTTAAAAATTGCTTTGGCTATCCTGGGTTTTTCGTTTTTCCATATAAAGTTGATTACTTTCCTCTCATGTTATATGAAGAATTTTGATGTGATTTTAATGGGGATTGCACTGAATCTATAGATTTCTTTTGGGAGAATTGCCATTTTACTATGTTGATCCTCCCAAACCAAGAGCAAGGGAGATCCTTCCATTTTCTGGTATCCTCTTGAATTTCCTTCTTAAATGTCTTAGAGATGTTTTCAAATACAACTTTGACTTCCTTGGTCAGAGTTACCCCAAGATATTTTATGCTATTTGTGGCTATCATGAAGGGTGATGCTTCTGTGAATTCCATCTCTGCATACTTATCTTAGTGTATAGGAGCGCAAGTGATTTTTTTTTGAGTTAATCTTGTATCCTGCCACATCACTAAAGGTCTTTATCAGTTGTTGAAGTTCTTTGGTACAGTTTTGGGGTCACTTATGTATACTATCATATCATCAGCAAATAATGAAAGTTTAACTTCTTCCTTTCCAATTTGAATCCACTTGATCTCCTTATGTTGTCTTATTGCTATTGCTAGAACTTCATGCACTATATTGAAGAGGTAAGGAGAGAGTGGAGTCACTGTCACAAGCCTTTGCAGGGGCTACATTAACTGAGAAATTAGGGCACTCTTTTGAATATAGTGATCAGAGCTCTAAGGCTCAAGTCCCAGCCTGAGTCCTACCTCTTTGTTGGTCTACATGGTTTTCACATCCGAAGGATGTGGAGTTTATGAGGCAAGCCCCAAGAGGTTTGAAATACTGCAGGAATTGATATGCATGAAGCATCTGGGTGCACAATAAAGGCTACTCCTTATCTCATGTAAAGTTGGTGCCTAGGATGTTGTGGTGATGGCTGCTTGGTATAGTGTTAGCATCAAAGGTCTGATCCCCCAGAAACCCACTTGGTGTTCTGGCTAAAGAGTCTGGCCTCACTGTCAATGGATATATTTGTTTAACAAGTTCTGCTTGAATGACTGCGGTTAGAGAATTACTGAGCTTGACTCCCAACATTGATCACTGTGCTGCTTAATTCATGTTCACACATACATGCATGTGAACCCACACACATGAGGAAACATGCATACACACATATACGCTGTAAATAAACCACACACAAAATGAATAAAAGGCAAAGAGTGCCTAATTCTCTGTTTGATCCCACAGTACCCCAGGATTTGGTAATTGGGGTCTTTTATAAACCTCTTACAAAGGACTTCAAAGAATGTCTGTCTTCCCAGGCCATGACATTATGTTTCAGTACCTTTAGCATTCCTCATCAGACCACACTGGGATCTGTCCATAGAACACTTGCACAGGACACTCATGTTGATAGGTTACCCAGATAAACTGAGAAGATAGTTAGCATGATCCCCACCTCATCACACAGCCTTCATCTAAGGGAAAAGTGCTCTCCAGCTCAATAAGCCAGCATTCTTTCACACCTTCCTGACATCAAACACAGACTTACAGTCATATTTCCTTCCATGAACTTTCAGGAGAAAAGCATGGAGAAAAACAGCAGATCTAATGAAACCCCTGGCCATGTTTCATTCCCTCAGGACCTTTCTGCTCTCTTTGGATATGCCAAAACCTTATTCATCCCTTTAACACTTACTGAGAGCCCTGAATTTGTAAGGTACCCTTGAAACTTCTGGGACTGGGAGGTGAAAATTGAGACATATCTATGGCCCTCAGGGAACTCATCTTATATTCCAAAGAAATGTCAGATGGAAAAGTTTGTCCTAGATACTGTGAAATTTTTAGAGTCAGAAGAAATTTCAGCTGTAGCTGATACGAAAGCCCCTGCCTAATTGAGGGTGCTGGAAGAAAGTAGACATTGGAGATGGCCGGAAACCCAGTTCCCTAAGAATTTCCTTGAGTCCTGTGTTAACCCCACAGTATCCTGCAGGCATTTTTTGTAAGCTGGTGCCTCAAGAGTTGTAAAACTCCAATGAGTTATGCTTAGCTAACACAGACACACCGTTATAGATACCACCTACATTCTGGAGTGTTCTTTATCTGCAAGAGAAGCAAGTGAATTAAGGGAGAGCAGCAACATTCCTATGTCTCTTTGGGTTTTACTCTTAGATGATATTGAAGTTTTTGCCTTCAACAAAATCTTAAAGAACATTCTGTCCACCAAGTCAGCCACAGGGGTAGAAAATTCATCACTGAGTGAATTATACCCTCCTCCAGGGGCCTCTGATACCAGTTGTCAACTAGGTGCTCTTTGGGTCTGGCACAAACTTCTGACCCTTCCCTCTTATGTAGGACAGATGAAGGAAGAGATATGCTTACTCCAAGACCAGACAAAACTCTCTGTATTTAAGAATAGTCAGTTAAGCTCAGCAGAGAGACACTACCAAGGAAAAGCACTTCAGTTATTTCCATTTTAATGTCCCTGATACATTCTAAAGTTTCAGCAAGACAGGTCTAAAGTGAAGAGTCAAATACCTGTCTCTCTTCTATACCAAAGAGCCTACATTTACACTTGACTCTCCCTCGACTGTTGACTCCAATATAGACCCAAGCTGTGTGTGTTGTTTAATTTATAACTTTAAAATTTCGGCAGTCCCTGCAGCACAAGTGTAGTGGATGCCACTTGCTAACTTGCTTGCAGCCTCAAACTCAGCTAGGTTTCATACACAGCACATGACCACTTCCAAGGGAATGATGCTACCCACAGTGGACTGGGTTTGATTAACACTTGACTAACAGTCATGCTTACAGACACACCTGATGAGGCAATTCCTCAACTGAGACTCTTATCTGCTTCTAAGTTGGGTCAGGTTGGCAGTTAAAGCCTAATGTGATAGGGATGATGCGTAATTTTGATAAATCAATATATTGGTAAAACACCTATAATATAAAAAAATCCTATCCGATTTTCATTAAAATATTTACCTTTCATGGACATTCATTACTGCTCTGAAAATTTGTTAGGACACGTCTGGCAGAGGTTGACCCTCTTGTGTCATATATATCCTTGTCACATATAACCTCTCCCTAGATACACTCCTACTTGGGACTGAATCTTACATGTGTGTGACTTAGTTGAACTTGGCAGCTTGTTTCAATTCATACCAATATAGCTGATATCTCCACCTACAATCAAATTACACTTAGGTCAAATAAAAAATACATTTGATATCACGGAATGCCCAGGGAGCACATGTCTAGGAGACAATAACGTATCTCTGGAAGTCATGGGTACCAGCAAACAGATCTGCCCACGTCTCTGTAAAGAGAAGGAGAGCAACAGATGTTCAAATCATAAAATGGTTGGGAAGGAAGTGCAGGTGCACAGCTCCTGGGAGAATCCAGAGGAATGTAGGTTTGAGCTGGCTCACTCCAAGATTGCCCAGATATATGCAGAAGTAGTTCCAGGATTCTTATTTCTTAATTAGAAATGTCAAAGACGAAAAGGAACAAATGCTCGGATTGATATTGGAATTGTAATGAAGTTTACAGAACAAAGGATTGAGAATACAGCAGTGTGTATGCCTGACCAATATATCACAGATCTCCAACACAAAATGAAACAATAAACATCCAAATTACCAGCAAAAAGAAGGACAGAATTCAGGAACAGCAAGAGCCAAACTGCCTGACAAATTGTTCTTACCTGTATGGCTCCTGGCAATGTGGGGCAGGAAGGAAATTTGTGCCCAAAGATAGACAAAGAGTGGGGTTTTTTATATAGAATATTTTTTGTGTGAAGCATTGTACATTGCAAGAGGAAAAGAAATGGCTTTAAATCTCTGATTTTTAAAATACTCTCTCCATGTTCTTTCAAGTCAAATTGAAAGAGGCAGGTGGTGGATTTGGGTTTCTGTGATGTGAAACAATAATGAGAATAATAGTTGCTCATTCCAGAATTCATCCTTTTTCTTTCAAATAGCCCTCTCCCTGTCTCTTACACCTGGCCTGTTAACATTTCTTGAGGGCTGATGTCAACTCATGTGTCTCCCTGAGGAGCCCTCTCAGAACACATTAGCCTTCCATTTAATCTACTCTGGAAGCCCAACACTTAGGGTGACTTTGATCACACAGCCTACTGTGGTTGCACACACTGACACAATAAAGCTGTTACTGTGGGTCTTGCTCTCATTTCCCATGGAGTTTCAATGACCAGCTCCTCAAACAGCTCATCAAGCAAGTGAACACTTTCTCCTTTTCTGTGTTATTCACATCGTTGCCTCTTCTCTCCCACAAACCAGCTTCTTCCAAAGCAGGATCCTTGATTGTGGTTAGACTTTAAAATATTATATTTTAATAAAATATTAAATAGACTTTAAAATATTAAGATTGATTAGACTTTCAAGGTTGCATTATTATGAACCGACCTGATACCTATTGGTTATGCATGTAATTATGACAGCCTAAAGTTACAGGAGCCATTTTCAAGTTGTGCATGCATTTATATTTATCTCCCCCTGAGTATAACAAGCTGCCCATCATGGGTGATAATAGTTTTTACTGGTTAGTTCTGGAATCTATTGGCATAGAACATGTTGTGGTTTGAGTGAGAAATGTCCCCCATAAGCTCCCATATTTGAACATTTTTTCCCAAACAGGTGGTGCTCTTTGAAGTGGTTGCTGACCTTTAGGAGGCAGAGAATTGCTGGAGGAAGGGGACACTGAAGATAGGCTCTAAGAATCTATAGACTCACCCGACTTCCTGATCTCTCTCTGCTTTTTAATTGTTAATGCAATGTGGCCAGCAAGCCTCAGACTCCTGTTGCTCTGCCATTTCAATAGCTATTGAAACAATCCCTCTGAAATGCTGGGCAAAATAAAACTTTCTCTCCCTTGAGTCGTTTTTGTGTTGATGCTTTTTGCTTGCTTGTTTATTTGCCACAATGTTTTGCATAGCAGATGGAATGAAACCATTACATTTTGTAAGTACATACATGAGATTAAAACAAAAACAACCCTCAGAAGGACAGATGCCCAAGGATGAAAGAATATTTAACATATTGAAATAGCATTTCATTTCCTTTCTCTCAAGATCATTAAAGATTCTATTTAACAAAGGAAAAACCAATCACACAGGGTCACCTAAAATGTAGTGACTCCTGCCAAGTAACACAGTCTTAATCCTGAGAATTTGTAAATACACAGTACAGCAGGAAACCACACCATAAAAGTGATATATCCAAGTTTTAGGCCCCACTGAGAGGGATCATAATTTAAAAATATTACTTTGCAAATAGAAGCTTAAGATTCACACAAATGTGTCATCTTAGGATAAGATGGTCTTTAAATTCAATGGCAAAGCTCTGTATCAAAAGAGACACAGGAAAACAGTGGTGTGCTCACAAAACAGTGGAGACAGTAAGAGAACTGATACATACTGAGGAATATCAAAAGCCAACTTTCCTAGCACATCTTGACGAAGTAGGGTCCCCACCAACACATTTATTCCAGATCCTGAGAATAAACATCAACCCCTTTCAAGTATTTGTTTTATTAGAAAATTTTATACCAGTCCTTGGAATTAATACATTGGACAAAGGGTTGGTTTGGGAAGTCCTTCTGTCTATGTTTGCTTTTATTGGTTAATGAATAATGTTGTTTCAGACAGTAGCTTAGCAGAATAGACCTAGGTGGTAAAAGTAAACAATGATAGGAGAAACAGGGTAGGGTCAGTGAGAAGCCACATAGACACCACCATGGAAGAACACCTTCTCTGGAGTTGCCAAAAATTTGTTGGTAAGACATGAACTACAGGTGATACAGTTAAATGCAAATGGGTTTGTTTAGAATAAGGGAGGATACTAGAAATATGTTTAAGCTATTGGTCAAATAGTGTTGTGAATAATATAGGTTTTATGTGATTATTTTAAGTCAAGGTGGTCGGAAAACTAACTAAAGAGTGGCCTCCACCAACAAAGGGTATTGCAGATTCATTGACTCTCCTGAGATGGCTTGTCTGGGTAAAACCTATGTTGTATGAATAAATTGGCTACACACAAGAGATATGGAACTAACAATAGACAAAGTCTAACTAGGCGAACCAAAGAATGATTTTCGGGTTACTTACAGGAAAATTGGTGAGCGAGCACTTACAGTAGAAATGACTCAATAGCAGTTGGTTCAACAAAGCCCACCCCAGCATGGTTAATAGTTCAGTAAGGCTGAGAACCTGAAATTCACTGTGCAGCCTTGAGGCAGATCAGTGATCTGAAGAGTGTTTTTTTAAATCTTTGGCACAATTCATCTGAGCCTCATCTAAGCATCTCTATTTGTCTGTAATGATTGCTTGGTTATATATTTACTGCCAATATACTGTTTGGAGGACGTTGCCTTGTGAATATGCTCAGGTTATCAAACTCTCTATAGCTAATTTGAGTTGTTTGCTTCCTATCTAAGTAGCTTTCCTGCAGTATAGAATCTATCAACCAAAACTACATATTGGCATTAAAGAACTTTATATGTGGAGATGGAAGGGTCAGAGTCAGATAAGAAAGTAAAATTATGGGTTCACACAGGAGAGATAAAAGAAAAGGAGAGGGAGATGAGAGCACTACCCTGTAGGATTTCAAAATGGAAGAGGAGACCTGAGCTAAGAAGGAAACAGCCACAGCATTTTCCATAGTCACTACTCCTGTCTAGGCCACAAAATCTCCAAGCAGCTAGCCCAAGCATTGGCAGTTTCTACTCTGAGAGGGCCAGCTAGAGTGTGGCACAGATGACCTTTTTCCCGGTGAGGAGTTATCCTCACTATTGTCAGAATGAGGCATATCTCCCTAGAGTCTCAACAAAAAGTCTCACTGATGTAACAAACGGCTTATGAAAGACCTTTGGGGAAGATTCAAAACTAACATAATTGGGAAAAAATGCATCTTCCAGGAGGTTATGATGTCAGTCTACACTGTCACATCTGCCTTTCTTCTGATCATATGAACAGGATGCTTGCTGCTTGGGGAAGCATCTCATCTGGCGTTGTAATACCAGGGCATCAAAATGTCCTCTTTGCTCGTCTTCTCCCCCAGAGGAGTCTCTATCTCAGGTACAGTGCATTGAACCACTTGCAGGAATAATAAAAACAGATAGAACATCCAGCTTGAGATATGACATACATGGCCACAATCACATTGGCAGCAACAAGAAACAGATGAAGAATTCTGAGCATCAATGGAGGCTGAGGACGTAACACAAAAGCTAAGACATGTAACACCATGGGGAGTTGCAGAGTTCCAGAGAATATATTCAGTTACATTCTGGAAGAAGCTAAGACTGCAAAAGATGGCTTTCCTAATCAGAAAGTAGAAAAACTGAGACTAAGCGAAATATAGGCAGTGATGAGACAAAGGTGGTAACTGAAAATGAAGAACCCCATTTCCCAATTCCAGGAAGATAATGAAAGCATTTTTAAAGGTTAATGAGCCACAAATACTGGCAGTCAAAGCTCAGGAGATGGAATGCCATTTCAATCCCATGTAATGAATCTCTGCCTTAAGCATCTAAAATGATGTATCTCTGCCTTGAGCATCTGGAGCAATATTTCTTTGCCTTAAGCATCTATAACAATGCACCTCTGCCTTGAGCATCTGCTTTCATGCCCCTCTAAAATGAGCAGAAATTAACATCTGCTTTGAAATGCAATATACTACTGGGATAGACCAACCATAGCATGCTACTCTGGATGTACACTTTTATATATTTACACCCTAAATTTGATATCAAGACCTGAGCCCAAACAGACTTCACAGTTCCCCGATTCCCCATGCTGTAATAATTCAGTAGCCCTCTGGACACATCCACCAGGAGTCTTGAGGGGAGGAAGCAAAGGCATTCATGTTTGAATGTCTCTCATCTCAATCTCCCCAACATTTTTTTAGGGTCACAACATTCCCTTTTCTGATTCAGAATATTAACTCAGAGCTCAATACTTTTAAACCAACTGTCTTGTTCTTCAGCCATGGCTCAGTCAGTAAGGTGCTTTCCATACAAATGAAGAACATAAATTTGATCCCTTCAACTTGTGCAAGAATCTCAGAATTAAAGATATAAACCCATCACTCAGTTCTGAGGAGACAGCCACACCTGGGTCTCTGAGTCTCACTCTTTGGTCAAGGGGAATTGGTCAGCTCCAGGTTCAAAGAAATGATGTATCTTAAACATGACAGAGAGTAACTAAGGAAGACACCCACGGTTAATTCTGGCCTCTACATGCATGCATACACATTTCCATAAAATGTTACACTCATCTTTTTAAACAACTGTGTTTCCAATTCATATTATACTCATTTCAGTGGCAGAGCTTTGAGCTTAACTTTGACTGCTCTTTGGTGTTATAGGAATGGCAGGCTGCATCCTGCCACCTGTCTCCAGCTCTGGCTAGCTTTTCCAGAAATAATTTTACAGAAACTGTATTCTTTTAAATACTGCTTGACCCATTATTTCTAGCCTCTTATTAGCTAATTCTCACATCTTGATTAAGCCATTTCAAATAATCTGTATAGCACCATGAGCTGCTGGCTTACCAGGGAGATTCTTAAGCTGCTTCTGTCTCAGAGAGGAGTGGCATGGTGTCTGTCTTACTCGACTTCTTTCTCCCAGCATTCTCTTCTCTTTACTCTGCCTATCTAATCTGCTGTCCTATCAAAAGGGCCAAGGCAGTTTCTTTATAAACCTATAGACATACAGCCCTCCTCCATCACTTTGGCCTGCCTCACACAATGACATTAGAAGAAATCTTTCTATAAGAACCCTGTCCACTATCTCATTTGGCCTTTTGAATCCTGTCTCCTCTCTTTCTAAGACATAAGGAAGCTAGGCTCAGACATGTTACACAGTCTAACAAAGTTCCAACAGAAAGGAAGGATGGAATCAAGATCTGAATTTATTGCCAAAGTCTAAAATCTTAACCAAGGAACTCAGTGCATGACCATACTTTTCTTTCCACTGAGAATGAACCCACACTCTGAGGAGCTGAAAGGCAAATTCATACTGCATCTACCCCACATTGGTCCTTGACAGATGTGAATAGCATTATGATGGCACCTGATACAATGACATTTTATTCCTCTGGAGTTGACTGGCCAGTTGGCCACCTACCTTACTCAATATTTCCTTCTGTGATTGGATTTCCAGAATCCTCCATCCCTTCACATCATTGCTAAGTCACACACTTCCCAATGCCGCTTTCAGATTTTACATAGACAGACTTTGCCACCAGAGTGATGGGATGAACTGTAGTATGTGTCCCATTATTTTATAAAAGAGGGGCCCTGAATAATAACCTTTCTATATTCCTGCAAAATCTAAACCAGAAAATCAGCATGTAAATGTGACATCCCTGCACCCCCACAAGGAGTTAAACTGGTGGTGTAGATTGCAGTGAACAGGATTGACATTCCAATGAAGGGGCATCTCTGCCCGACTTAAGAAAAGTCTCATAGGAAGTGAAGTAGATCTGTGGCCATACAACCTTGGAGGATTTTATGAGGTAGAAATACAGATTTCTATATGAATAGACAATATATTCATAATGATGGGATGGCTATTCTTAGTTGTCAACTTGACTACATCTAGAGTTAATAAGTATTTTAATAACTGGGCATATTTATGGAAGAGTATTTCTTCTTAATTTCAATTTTGAAGTGATAAGACACACTCCTAATCTGGATCTTTGAGATAGGACTCTTTTGAGGTAGGAAGAGGCATTTTTGTCTGGGCCACACCATCTGCTTGCAGCTTTTATAAAAAAAAAAAAGATGAAAGGAGGAATCTCTTTCTCGGCCTGCTTGCTCTCAAAGGCAAGGCTATTCTCTCACCAGCATTAACACAGAATTCTTTATAATTCTGGTGTGTACCAAAGACTAGCTGACACATTCAGAGTCTCGGACTGAATACCTACTTTGCTTTTGGACATTCCTTTCATAGAGGGATTAAAAAGGCCACAACTTGTAAACCATTGTGTTAAAACTTTTTCTATAAGTTCTGTTACTCTAGAAAACTATGGCTAATGAAATGTTACTGAATTAAATAATAGTAACAATAAGTAACTCATGGGCCAGGAAGTTGGCACAGTAGGCAAAACACTTGCCATGAAAGTGAAAGGCACTGTGACTGAATTCTCAGAATCTACTTAAAATCAGGATGTGTACAAGTATCTGCAAGTCCAGTTCTCTTAAGACGAATTGGGGTGTGGAGACAGGAGACTCTTCAGAAGCTAGCTAGTCAACTAGCCTTGAATAAGCAACAAAAACAATAAAGACACCATATCAAACAAAATGGAAGGCAACTACTGATATGCTGGGTTGTCCTCATCTCCTCAAGCCCACATGCTTACTGTGGCAATGCCCACTTGCACTCACATTCATGAATACACACACACATATATACACACACACAAAGAATGAAACAGCTTCCATATGTATGAAGGCACACATACACATACCTCTCTTTGATCTAGAGTCAACCATATCCATACTTATACACCAATTAGATCTCCTGTTCTGGAAAAATCAGTAACCATCTGATTCAATGAGATAACCTGTCTCAAATATAAGGCTGTGTGTGTGTGTGTTTGTATGTGTGTTTTCATGTGTGAAGATATGCATTTTCAGTCTGTCTCATATGTACCTATCTCCTAAACTCAGGTTTTTCTTGACTCCTAATATGGAAGCCCTTACTTTGTTTAATTTGTTATACCTAATGAGCACAAGGATTGCCAGGAGTTCTAAGGCAAGGCCATATTATAAGTATTAAACCAGCCCAGACCCAGGAAACAAAGACCCAGAGAGTGGAAGGAAGAACATGAGTCTAGACAGCTGTCTTGTAACCTCCACATTAACAGATGAATAATGTAAGTTGGAAAAGCCTAAGACCAGGTCTCATTTCACCTCTCAACTGAAGCAGATGAGATGTGAAGAGCAGGATCTGTGGGTGAATTTAATTTTCCTACACTATCTGAGCCAATTGGAACTGGGAGCTCTCTGATTGATTCAAATTTAGAACCTGTTTTCTCTGCAGTTTCTGTAAGAAGAGCAATGAGCAACCAATATGCAAAGAAAAGGGGGGCAACATAAATACTAATTTTAAAGACAGAAAGTAAGAACAATGAAACTTCCAGAAGTTTCTGAAAGAAATTGGAGTCAAAATATTGATCACAAATGAAGAGAATTGGGTAGAAGTATCCATGTCCAGATATCTCAAATGCAATATGGGTGTTACTTTGCTGGTATTCAAATTAAGCCAGGATGTGCATGATGAGACTTTTTATTTTAATAGTCTTTTACTTTAATGTATATTAATAAAATTTTAACTCATCAACCTCGTGTGTTTTACTATCTTACATTGACCCCAAATTAGTTTTTAAGCCAAAGTAAAGAGGGTTTAATGGTATGAGTCTTCATCCAGATAATGCAGACAGCTGCTGCAGGAAAGTAGGGTACATAAAGAAAGCCGACTCAGTAAATAATTCAACTAGGCATCGCCAGTGGGTAAAACCTGCAATGATGTATCGGTTGCCAAAATAAAGGAAGCAGCCCACTTAAGAGAAAGACAGAGAGGATGGAAGAAGAGGGAAAAGGGAACAGATCATCCGTTGAGACAAAAAACCAGCAAAGGAAACAAAAGCTTCTTTGTTGACAATAATCTCCTCTTCTGTAAGGGCATTTCCATTCCTTCAAATGACAGACATTCAGACAGAACATGCAAGAGAGAAAAGTGTGAACATGTTGGTGGTGAAAGGAGAGAAAAAGCTGCCTTCTGACCTCCACATAAACAGATGCATAATGTAAGTTGGAAAAGCCTAAGACCAGGTCTCCTTTCACCTCTCAAAAGAAGCAGATGAGATGTGAACAGCAGGATATTTGGGTGAATTTCATTTTTCTACACTATCTGAGCCAATTGGAACTGGGAGCTCTCTGATTGATTCAAATTTAGAATCCTTTTTCTCTGTGGATTCTGTTAGAAGAGCAATGAGCAACCAATATGCAAAAAATAGTGGGGACAACATAAATACTAATCTTAAATCTTTCTGACAAAAAGTAAGGACAATGAAACATCCATAAGGTTCCGAAAAAATTTGGAGCCAAAATATTCATCGATCACTAATAAATAGAATTCGGGAGAAGTATCCCATGTAAAGATATCTCAACTACAAGCTGGGTGTTCCTTTACTGGTATTCAAATTAAGCCAGGATGTGCATGATGAGGCTCTTTATTGTTATTTTAATAGCTTTTACTTTAATGTATATTAATAAAATTTTAACGCATCAAGCTTGTTTGTTTTATTACCTTATATTGACCCCAAATTAGTTTTTAAGCCAAAGTAAAGGAGGCTTTAATGGTATGAGACTTCATCTTGATAATGCAGACAACTGCTGCAGGAAAGTAGGGTACATAAAGAAAGACTACTCAGTAAATAATTCAACTAGGCATTGCCAGTTGGTAAACCTGCAATGATGTATCGATTGCCAAAGTAAAGGAAGCAGCCCTCTTATGAGAAAGACAGAGAGGAAGGAAGAAGAGGAAAAAGGGAAGAGATCATTTGTTGAGACCAAAAACCAGCAAAGGAAACAAAAGCTTCTTTGTTGACAATAATCTCCTCTTCTGTAAGGTCATCTCCATTGCTTCAAATGACAGATTTTCAGACAGAACATGCATGAGAGAGAAGTGTGAACATGGTGAAGGTGAAGGGAGAGAAAAAGAAAGAAAACATTATTGGAGATTTAAAGACAGAGAGAATGAAACACCAGAGCATGAGTGTTTCTCTGGTACCTTCACAAAATCCTTATCAGGCCAGCAGCATTTCAGATACTCCAAGACATCCAACACAGAATTTTCTTCTTGAACCCTATGACGTTTCCAGGGAGATTGGTGTTGTTCAAGAGTTCTGTGTCCTAAGCAAGAGAGAAAAGGGCACAAGATAGCAAGCAGGTGACAAGAGTGAGAAGGGGAGGGAGGGCGACTGAGTGAGTCACCCACCACCTGGACTCCTGTTAGGACTACAAAATATCCTCCACAGGTTTTGGTGGTTAGGCCTGTTAGTAATTAGGCCTTCCCCTGAAAGGGAACTATCATTCTTGCATGAGAGAGATGGCTCAGCATTTAAGGTCATTTGCTTGTCTTCCAGAGGACCGGGTTTCAATTCCTCCCACCCATACAAACATCTGTAACACCAGTTATAGAACATCTGACCCTGGCCAACACAAGCACTGAATGCACATGGTGAACACACTAATGTGCAGATAAACTCACACTCATAAAAAGAAATTTAATCATTTCTATTGAAAATAGTAGTCACTCTTTTACTTCAAACAAGCAGGAAACTATATTCAAGAACACAATGCACTTACAGAATGCAATTATTCAGTTCTGAGGTAGCATGACTCCCAGTTTCATGAAAAACTGTCACATTGATTTCCCAAGTAGTTGCACTAGTCTGCATTCAGACAACAAAGGATGGGTGTTCCTCTACTCTACATTCTTTTCAGCATAGTCTATCATTGGTGTTTTTGGTTTTAGCCATTCTGACAGTTGTAACATGGTATAGCAGAGATGTTCTGATTTGCATTTCCCTGATTGCTAAAAAGGCTAAGCATGACATTGTCTTTTGCCCATTTGAAAGTCTTCTGTTGAGAATTCTGTGTTCAGTTAAGTACCCCTTTTTAATTGTAGTAATTTAAGTGTTAATGTCTAGTTTCTGGATTTCTTTACATATTTGGAGATCAGAATTTTGATTACGGACTGGTGAAGATTTTTCACATTCAAAGGGATGCCTTTTTGTCTTAGTGACAATGTCTTTTGCATTACAGAAGCTTCTCACTTTCAGGAATTGTCACATTTATTCCTTTTTGGTCTCATTGTCTATGCTACTCAGGTTCAACACTGGAAGTAGTCTCCTGGGTCCATGTATTGTAGATTCATTTCAACTTCTCGTCTATCAAGTTCAATGTGGTCAGATTAATATTGAGGTCTTTAATCCATTTGTAGTTGCATTTTGTGCATGCTGAACAATATGGATCTATTTTTCTTCTTCTACAAGTTGACACCCATTTATGCTGTCTGTCTTCACAAGTCTTTCTCCATGCTTTAAAGGAAACAAATTCTTCCCATTACAGCTCCTGTCATGTTCACCTGCTGTATTTCTCATATAGTTCATTCTGCTCTCCCTCTTACTTCCAGGTCTGATAACGATAATGTGAATTTTTCAACTAATGTACCACACCCCTGATGAGCTGGCTTCTTTTCCCAACCACTCCAAAGCAGCTCCAATATATTTAACAGCCAGTAGCAGTGACACTCTTTGAGACCTTATGGAGATGTTAATAGATGGAGTTCTTAAAATGGGATGGGACCCTGGTAGCTGGAAGATTCCAGAAAATTGAGTGGGGTGCTGCCTCACAATGAAGATAATTAAGCCACCCAATAGCTAAAATCTCATTGTTCCAATTGGAAGGGGCACTGTTCAATCATCTAATCTTGCACAAATGACTGACATTGACAAAAAAAAATAATGCCAATCGTATTAACCAATTAACATTTGTACATCTGCAGTTTTGTGGTTTGGAAGGTTATTTGGTGGCTTTTACTCTGTGTGTGTGTGTGTGTGTGTGTGTGTGTGTGTTTGATTTGACCAAAGGACAACTTCAGTGGTCATTCCTCAAAAATCATCTACCATGCTTATTTAGACAGTATCACTTACAGGGACCTAGGATTTTCTGAATAGAAGATGCAGTTTGGCCAGTCAGTACCAGAATCCACAGTGTCTGCCTCCCAAGCAGTGACATTACAAGCACACACTACCACATTGGAAAGCTTTGAATAAGGTCTCTGGAGTCTGAACTCAGGCCTGTATACACACAGCTGATTTATCACTGACAAAGAAAATCTCTTTTCAGTATGTTAGTCTTAATTTTAGACTCATATAGAAAATGATTGCTCATTTTTGAATTCACAGCACAATGACTACAGAATTACAATGGTGTTCAAATTATGCAAACAATATCACAAAGTTAAACAGAGTACTGATAATAAATAAGCACTTGTATACCCCATCTGCCACATGGACCTTCCTGCCACTTCCCTTTAGTTCTCCCTGAAACTCTCCTCCAAATCCAGGAATGGGTGGCTTTCCCTGCCTTGCCGTGGCAAACTGTTGGACACTGTATGTTCTATCTTCCCCATTTAGCTAGACCAGTCATTTTATGGCATAATGTTTTTGTTAGAGATACCTCAACTGACCACTTTAGGCTTTGGAAAAACTCAAATGACCTTAAAACAGCCAGGGAAATCATCTTAACATTGTGTCCATTGTAATGTCAGTAAAAAAAATTAGAAATCAAGACCTGCATCCTGGTCAAGATTTTTTAATCACCATTCCAGTTCCATCTGAGGTTACTCACTGTCTTTTGATGCCTAGATGAATTTTTGCTTTAACTAAACTTTGGCTTTCCCTAAAGCCAGTTTGAATTGTGTTTTATCACTTGGAACTGAAAAGTCTCCAGCGAGACTAGGGGATATGATGGGTTCTGGAGAATGAAGCCAGCTCCTGCATCCCTTTATGTCCTAGGGGAGCTGTTAAAGAGACACTGACATTTCTACCAGCTTGAGTTTCAAGTGCAAGGATAAGTATCCTATAGCAAATCAAGGCTGTCCCTGACTCACAACCCAGTTGTATGTTTCTCAGTGTCGCTGTTTCCATGTTTCCTCTCTTCCTGCAGTTGCTTAGATTTCTGCTCCTTACCATCATCCATGTATATCTATCACTCCCTTCTCTCAGCAAATTGAAAAAGAAATTGCCATGATCAACATCACAGCACTATCATCCACTGCCGAAGATGCACGGAAATCATCGGTCGGGGGAAATAACTCCTCATCTCCTGATCTGGGAAGGGTTAGACTTCACACTAACGTG
Organism: Chionomys nivalis; assembly: GCF_950005125.1. Taxonomy (NCBI): domain Eukaryota; kingdom Metazoa; phylum Chordata; class Mammalia; order Rodentia; family Cricetidae; genus Chionomys; species Chionomys nivalis. The sequence goes on along the minus strand of NW_026646888.1, from coordinate 689,078 downwards.
GGCAGACAGTCTTTCAGAAGTGTATTTCCATGAGTGTTCAACTGAATGATACCACAATAGATGGCTGGGTAAGATAAGTAGAAAGAAGATTGTATGTCCTTTGAAAGCAACAAAGAAGCTGACAAATACCATGGGTAACAATTATTCCAAATGCATATGGGACCCTTTTTTCAAGAATGCAGAATCTGGGCTTTTTAAGCAGAAGGAAACAGAAAACCCAGTGACATTTACCCTAAGATCTCTCCTTGTCTCCAGAGCTACAGTGCTCTTAAACATTGTCATCTTACCTTCTCAGGAATGCCTATAGTGTAGACACTACCCAATGGGTGCAGCTGGAGATTTTTCAATATCTCATCACAGTTGGACCTCCTTGGCATAATGTGTGAGATCTGAGTCTAGGTTCAGCAAATGTTAAATCCTTCTACTAAGAGTAGTTTGTCAAGCAGAATTAAGGTCAATAATTTAATACCAGTGTTGTCAGAGGCTTTGGTTAACAGACAGCTCTTGATCAAAATCTTATGGGCAAAACACAGGGAGTGAGTGGATGGTGGGAACTTAAAAGGTTATGACTTAATACTGGGAAATAACAAATATGAAAATTGACAAGCACATAGAGAGATTGTAGATAGATAAAAAGTTATATAGATGGAAAATAGATAGAGAATAGATAGATTAATGGACAGAAAGAATTATATAAATGGACATTGATTAATATAATAATCAACATACAGATATACACAGATAGATAGATTGATACGTCAATAGAATAATATAGAAACATAGAGGAAACTTGTACAGAGGAATAATTATACATATCTTAGAGATACAGAGATAAATACATAGAAAGACTAATAGATACATAGATACACCTAATAGATTGAAAGTGTGATAAATAGGAGTTAACATAGGTAGTTAAGTGATAGATGGATAGATTTATGACTGATAGAGTAACAAATATACACATATATGACAGATAAATTATAGAGGGTTGGTAAATAATAATTGATCATCCAAATATAAATGATTAATAGATATGTGCTGGTTTGAATAAAAATGATACTCTATCATCCTATGGGGAGTGACATTATTGGGAGGTGTGGCCTTGTTGGAGAAAGAGTGTCACCAGAGATACTCTTTGATGTCTGAAGCTCAACATAGGTCCAGTGACTTATTCTTCCTTCCTGCTCCCCAAGGGTCTGGATGTAGAACTCTTCCCTTCTCCTGCGCCATGTCTCCCTGACGTCTGGAATAATTCTGCCATGATGTTAATGGTCAGAACCCAATTAAATGCTCTCCTTTATAAGACTGATGGTGGTCATGTTATCTCTTCACAGCAGTAGAAACCACAACTAAGACAAGATAAATAGAAAGATAGATAGACAGAGAGACTGGTGTTAGATATTTGGTAAACAAATGAGGAATAAATGGATAGATAGAAGGATGGATGGATAGATGAATAATAAGAGAGAGATGATATTAATAGATTAAAAGATATATAATTAATACATTATTGAAAGTCTCATGGCTTCTAGGACCCAGGAAAAGACAGAGAAGATTCCTCCAGCTGCCTAATTCTTGATATGCAGAATGAGTAATGTGCCTCCAATGCACAATACTACTAACAGTAGCTGTAAGTAACTTCCTGACACATTGATTATAACTTCTCAGAATAAAGATTCAAACTTACTCTATACACACACACTGAGCCCTGTTTAGATTGTGTCTTTCACAGTCTAGCAGGTGATTTAGCAATAAAACCATATCGGGATAGTGAGGAATGAGAGCAACAGCTTTTCCACTAGAAAAGTGAGTCTTAAAATGGAAAGGAGATGCAATAGGAACTCTAAGCATGAAGTAGATCAGGGAAAACAAATGAGAAAACTCATGTGCTGACCTATAGGTGTTCACGTGTATACAGTAGTGAGTGTACGTGTGTTTATATAAAAGGCTTTTCCTGATGTTAGTTCTCTGAAAGGCCACAGATGCAAACATCAGACTCATTCAGTATTCATCATTCCAAGTTCTGGGGTTTAACTTCTGATATCATTCCCCGAAGAAGAAGATAACAGCACTCCATGGGGAAATGGTGGATTGATAGGCAGAGGGAAGCAGAAGGCAGAAGCCTAAATATCTCATGCATCCAGGGAGTAACTAAGTTCTCAAACAACACAAATGTCAAAAGGAAAACATGAGATGGCATGAAGGCTTGTTGGTTGCCAACCAGGGACAATTTAACATCGCAGAAAACAATAATAGCTGCCATTTTAAATCTTTGGAAGAAAATGTTTCTGAATCCCAACTGCTTTGATTAAAAAAAAACAGTGGAGGGGAAAACTGGGTCTTTGGGGTGGCATTCCAACTCATCAACGCAAAGGAATCATGAAATTGGAACCCCACCACCTGGCAGCCACCATATATGCCTTAATTGGCTCAGGTAAGAATCGTTAATGGATTCTGCCGCTGACTGGAAGTCTAAGAAAATGGCTATTTGCAAAGTGTCAGCATCTTGATGCAGAAGAAACAACTTTGAAATGAAGCAACTGCAGCTCATCCTGATGATCAAAGATACCATCACTTGTGAAGAAACAGCCTGGATATTTAAAAGGACCCATTGGAAGTACAAACAGAACTTGGAACAAGGACATGAAATAATACCAGCCAGAGGTTGTTCAACAAAGAGAGAATGGATTGTATAAGCATGTCACAGTCTGAACACAAAGTGTGGGAATGTGCTATGGAATAGGGACAGGTCACATACAGTGTCTTAGACTAAGGCCTCAGTTGGAAAACAGTAATTTGGCTGCAATGAACACAATCAGACAAATAATAAAATGATTAGAAGCATGGAGTTGAAGTAATCATTTGAAGAAATCTCTCTTTGTACAATTGAGAACCCCAGTGGATCCCTGTGGATAAGTTTTCAGGATAAAATCACAACAGAAAAACAACAACAATAATAAAAGTAACATCAATAACAATAGTAATAATAGTAATAATAATAATAATGTCATTTGTTTGTCTTGAGAAAGAACACTAACCATTGTGGGAATTCTGGAGGAGAAATTTGAGAAAGGAAATATTTCAGAATCATGAAAGCAATCAAAAGATCAACAGAGCACAGCAAGGAGAAATAATCAATCAGGACTTGAGGTTGAAGTGCCTGATGAATATAAGTAAACACAGATAATGCTTTCTTAAATATTAGATAAGCAGCAGTTAATATGACAAGTGATATCTGTCATTTATTGAAATCTGATCTAAGAGGAAGTGATGAGGCATGTAAGCCATCATGCAGGCAATAAAGAAGGAAGGGCAGAGATGAGAATTAGGGGCTTCTGAGTCCTTGCTTGCATATGACACCTTCCTTCTCCTCATATGCCAGGATGCACCATGCCCCAGCAAAGAATCACCACTTTTGGCTCCTAGTGTTTCCAGTGGGTTTCTGTCACTTGCTGCTCATCACAGTTTGCTTTACCTTTAAACTAGCTATTAACCTTGAGTCATATGGAAAGATGGAACCGTGGCTATCTGAATGGAATAAGTGAATGTCTTGGGGCTATTACTGCTAATTGATACAGAACAGTTATACCACTGTGGGTGTTACCTTAGTCTATCCAGAAGCAAGTGGGCCTAGGCAATATAAGATATTGCCTGGAAAGCACATCCTCCATGGCAGCTTCAACTGTCAGTAGCCTATAAGTAAAGTGATAGGGAATAATGCACATCCTTGATTTCAGATTCAGCTGCCAGTACCTCCCCAATAAATGTCTGGGCCTCTTCTGGCAGTGGTTTTTTTTCTTTCTTTTTTTTTTCTTTTTAGGACAATCTCATGTTACATACCCAAGTTAATCCGCTGTCCTTCCACTCCTGCCAACTTCTCCCTTCCCCATCCTCCATCCACTCCTCCAATAAGAACTCAGTGTTTGATGAGGCCAGGAAAACATATCTGATGGCTGTTTTGCTAATAGCTCCCCAATAGGAGCTAAGGCCTAGAGCACCTGTCCTCAATGGCCACTTCAACGGGAAAAAGTTCTTGGCTTAGGCATAAGGCCACATATGTTGCCAACAACTTCAAAAGAAACAGGAGGGCTGGAAGAGCATCAAACTCATGATAGCTTCATTTGCCAGCTGTCCCAAGTAAGAATATGACCTAAAAGATACTTTCCTAAGACAGAATTGCCAGTCTTACTACCATTATTAGCTCATAAGTAAGGGAGATAACTTGGAGAGTTACCCACAGTAACTCCTCCTGTCAGCAACTCTTCAGTAAGAAAAAAATCATGGAAGTTTACCACACTCTTGGAATCTTTTTCTCCCAGTAGCTCCCCAGGTTGACGAGAGTCTGTTGCTTTGCACAAGAGGCAGAATGGCTCTCCTAAGTGTTTCTGGACCCACAAAGTCACACCACACAAGGTCCAGCCTCTCAAAGGCCATTGGCCAAAGGAGTTTCCACATCACCTCCCCTTTTACCTAACAAGAATGTTCAAAACTAATACAGGACTACATATAATAAGAACAAATATGAAGTATAAAAGTTAGATTTATAGCCAGTAAAGGCAATTTTTTTCTCATTTTTTAATTCTTTTTTAATTAAAATTTCCTACTGCCCCCCGTTTCCCATTTCCCTCCCCCTCCTCCCACATATTGCCCCCTCCCCCCACTATCCTCCCCCATTCCCACTCCTCTTGTCCTACCCCAGTCAATTCCCCTTCCCTCTCGATACTGAAGAGCAGTCCAAATTCCCTGCCCTACAGGAAGACCAAGGTCCTCCCACTTCTATCTAGGTCCAGGAAGGTGAGCATCCAAACAGGCTAAGCTCCCACAAAGCCAGTTCATGTATTAGGATCAAAACATAGTGCCATTGTCCTTGGCTTCTCATCAGCCTTCATTGTCCACCATGTTCAGAGAGTCCAGTTTCAACCCATGCTTATTCAGTCCCAGTCCAGCTGGCCTTGGAGACCTCCCAATAGAACAGTTCCACTGCAACAGTGGGTGGGTGCATGCCTCGTGGTCCTGATTTCCTTGCTCATGTTCTCCCTCCTTCTGCTCCTCATTTGGACCTTAAGAGCTCAGACCGTTGCTCCAAATTGGGTATCTGTCTCTCTCTCGATCCATCGCCAGATGAAAGTTCTCGTGCCATTCTCCTTAGCCTCTCGTCAGCTCTCATTTCTGCCACATTCAGAGAGTCCGGTTTTATCCCATGTTTTTTCAGTAGCAGTCCAGCTGGCCTTGGTGAGCTCCCAATAGATCGGCCCCACTGTCTCAGTGGTTGGGTGCACCCCTCATGGTCCTGACTTCCTTGTTCATGTTCTCTCTCCTTCGCTCCCCATTATAACCTTGGGAGCTCAGTCCGGTGCTGCAGTGTGGGTCTCTGTCTCTATCTCCATCCATCACTAGATGAAGGTTCTATGGCGATATGCAAGATATTCATCAGTATGATTATAGGATAGGTTCATTTCAGGTTCCCTATCCTCAGGTGCCCCAATGAACTAACTGGGGTCATTGCCCTGGGCATCTGGTAGCCCTTCCAAGTTCAAGTCTCTTGCCAACCCTTAGGTGGCTCCCTTAACTAAGGTATGAGTTTCCCTGCTCCCCTATCCTAGCTTGCTTTATCCCCAGTCACCAGTGTCCCGCAGTTCCCCTCATCCTCTCCTTCACACTTTTCTCTCCCCATAACCCCTCATCCCCATCCCACCCCACCCCCAAGATTCCAATATTTTGCCCTTCAATCTTGTCTATCTCCCATAGCTGGGAGGATATCTATATATTTTTCCTTGGGTTTACCCTCTTGTTTAGCTTCTTTAGGATCACAAATTATAGACTCAGTGGCCCCTATCCATGGCTAGAAACCAATTATGAGTGAGTACATCCCATGATCTACTTTTTGGGTCTGGGTTACCTCACTCAGGATCGTATTTTCTATTTCCATCCATTTGCACACAAAATTCGAGAAGTCATTGTTTTTTACCGCAGAGTAGTATTCTAATGTGTATATATTCCACACTTTCTTCATCCATTCTTCCATTGAAGGGCATCTAGGTTGTTTCCAGGTTCTGGCTATTACAAATAATGCTTCTATGAACATAGTTGGACAAATGCTTTTGTCATATGCTAGGGCATCTCTTGGGTATATTCCCAAGAGTGCTATTGCTGGGTCCAGGGGTAGGTTGATCCCAATTTTTCTGAGAAACTGCCACACTGATTTCCAAAGTGGTTGCACAAGTTTGCAGTCCCACCAGCAATGGATGAGGGTACCCCTTTCTCCACAACCTCTCCAGCAAAGGCTATCCTTGGTGTTTTTGATTTTAGCCATTCTGACAGGTGTAAGATGATATCTCAAAGTTGTTTTGATTTGCATTTCTCTGATCGCTAGGAGGTTGAGCATGACCTTAAGTATCTTTTGGCCATTTGAAATTCTTCTGTTGAGAATTCTCTGTTCAGTTCAGTGCCCCATTTTTTAATTGAGTTAATTATCCTTTTAAAGTCTAGTTTCTTGAGTTCTTTATATATTTTGGAGATCAGACCTTTGTCTGTAGCGGGGTTGGTGAAGATCTTCTCCCAGTCAGTAGGCTGTCTTTTTGTCTTAATGACAGTGTCCTTTGCTTTACAGAAGCTTCTCAGTTTCAGGAGGTCCCATTTATTCAATGTTGCCCTTAATGTCTGTGCTGCTGGGGTTATACATAGGAAGCGATCTCCTGTGCCCATATGTTGTAGGGTACTTCCCATTTTCTCTTATATCAGGTTCAGTGTGTTCAGATTGATATTGAGTTCTTTGGTCCACTTGGACTTGAGTTTTGTGTATGATGATAGATATGGGTCTATTTTCATTCTTCTACAGGTTGACATCCACATGTGCCAGCACCATTTGTTGAAGATGCTTTCTTTCTTCCATTGTATACTTTTAGCTCCTTTATCGAAAATCAGTTGTTCCTCTGTTTGTGGGTTAAAATCCAGGTCTTATATACATTTCCATTGGTTGACTTCTCTGTTTTTATGCAAGTACCACGCTGTTTTCATTAGTGTAGCTCTGTAATAGAGTTTGAAGTCAGGGATGGTAATGCCTCCAGAAGTTCCTTTATTGTATAAGATTGTTTTGGCTATCCTGGGTTTTTTGTTTCTCCATATAAAGTTGATTATTGTCCTCTCAAGATCTGTGAAGAATTTTGATGGGATTTTAATGGGGATTGCATTGAATCTATAAATTGCCCTTGGTAGAATTGCCATTTTTACTATGTTGATCCTCCCAATCCAAGAGCAAGGAAGATCCTTCCATTTTCTGGTATCCTCTTCAATTTCTTTCTTCAATGCCTTAAAGTTCTTGCAAAATAGATCTTTCACTTCCTTGGTTAGAGTGCCCCAAGATATTTTATGCTTTTTGTGGCTATCGTGAAAGGTGATGATTCTCTTATTTCCCTCTCCGCTTCCATATCCTTTGTGTATAAGAGGGCGACTGATTTTTTGGAGTTGTTCTTGTATCCTGCCACATTTCTAAAGGCGTTTATCAGCTGTAGGAGTTCTTTGGTGGAGTTTTTGGGGTCGCTCATGTACACTATCATATCATCTGCAAATAATGCAAGTTTAACTTCTTCCTTTCCAATTTGAATCTCCTTTATCCCCTTATGTTGTCTTATTGCTATTGCTAAAACTTCGAGAACTATATTGAAGAGGTATGGAGAGAGTGGACAGCCTTGGCGTGTTCCTGATTTTAGTGGGATGGCTTTAAGTTTCTCTCCATTTAATTTGATAATAGCTGTCAGCTTGCTGTATATAGCTTTAATTAAATTTATGTATGACCCTTGTATCCATAATCTCTCCAAGACTTTTATCATAAATGATGTTGAATTTTGTCAAATGCATTTTCAGCATCTAATGAAATGATCATATGGTTTTTTTCTGTCAGTTTATTTATATGATGGATTACATTGAAAGATTTGCGTATGTTAAACCAGCCCTTCATCTGTGTGATGAAGCATACTTGATCATAATGGATAATTTTTCTAATGTGTTCTTGGATTCGGTTTGCCAGAATTTTGTTGAGGATTTTTGTGTCAATGTTCATGAGTGAGATTGGCCTGTAATTCTCTTTCTTGGTTGGGTCTTTGTGTGGTTTTGGTATCAGAGTTACCGTAGCTTCATAAAAGGAATTAGGCAATGACTCTTCTGTTTCTATATTGTGAAATACATTAAGGAGTATAGGTATTAGGTCTTCTTGGAAGTTCTGGTAGAATTCTGCATTGAATCCATCTAGACCTGGACTTTTTTTGGAAGGTAGGTTTTTGATAACAGCTTCTAATTCTTCACGACTAACAGGTCTATTTAAGTTGTTCACCTTGTTCTGGTTTAACTTTGGTATATGGTATTTATCTTAAAAAGTGTCCATTTCTTTTACATTTTCCAGTTTTGTGGCATACAGTCTGTTGTAGTAAGATCTAATGATTCTCTGAATTTCCTCTGTGTCTGTGGTTATGTCCCCCTTTTCATTTCTGATCTTATTACTTTGCAAATTCTTTCTCTGCCGTTTGATTAGTTTGGATAGGGGTTTATCAATCTTGTTGATTTTCTCCAGGAACCAGCTTTATGATTCATTGATTCTTTTAATTGTTTTCTGTGCTTCTATTTTGTTCATTTCAGCCCCCAGTTTGATTATTTCCAGTCGTCTACCCCTTCTAGGTGAATCTGCTTCTTTTTTTTCTAGATCTTTCAGGTGGGCTGTTAAGTCTCCAATGTGTGCTTTCTCTGTTTTCTCTGAGTGGGCAGTTAGTGCTATGAACTTTCCTCTCAGGACTGCTTTCATAGTGTCCCATAGCTTTGAGTATGTTGTTTCTTTATTTTCATTGTCTTCAAGGAAGACTTTAATTTCTTTCTTATTTCTTCCTTAATCCAGGTATGGTTCAGTAGTTTACTATTCAGTTTCCATGAGTTTGTAGGCTTTCTGGGGGTAGCATTTTTGCTGAATTATACCTTTAATCCATGGTGATCTGATAAGATACAGGTGGTTACAGATATGTTTTTTGTAACTGTCGATGTTTGCTTTCTTCCTGAGTACGTCGTCGATTTTTGAGAAGGTTCCATGAGCTGCAGAGAAGAAAGTATATTTTTTCCTATTTGGGTGGAATATTCTATAGATGTCTGTTAAGTCCATTTGATTCATTACCTCCATTAATTCTCTTATTTCTCTGTTAGGTTTCTGTCTATTTGACCTGTCCATTGGTGAGAGCGGAGTATTAAAGTCTCCTACTATTAATGTGTGCAGTTTGATGGCTGCCTTGAGTTTTAACAATGTTTCTTTTACGTACGTGGGTGCTTTTATATTAGGGGCATAGATATTCAGGATTGAGATTTCATCCTGATGAATTGTTCCTGTTATGAGTAGAAAATGTCCCTCTCCATCTCTTCTAATTGATTTAAGTTTGAAGTCAACTTTGTTAGAAATTAGTATGGCCGCACCTGCTTGTTTCTCAGGTACATTTACTTGATAAGCCTTATCCCATCCCTTTACTCTGAGTAGGTGCCTGTCTTTGTGGTTGAGGTGTGTTTCTTGTAAACAGCAGAATGTTGGATCCTGTTTTCATATCCACTCTTAGTCTGTGCCTTTTTATAGGTGTGTTGAGTCCATTGACATTAAGTGATATTAATGACCAGTGGTTGTTAACTCCGGTCACTTTTTTAGTAGTAGATTTTGTGTGTTTCCCTTCTTTGAGTTGTGCTGGTAAAGGGTCTCTAGATGTCTGAGTTATTGTGGCCATTGTTGGACTCCTTGATTAGTGATTTTCCTTCTATTACTTTCTGTAAGGCTGGATTTGTGGCTACGTATTGTTTAAATTTGTTTTTATCCTGGAAAATTTTGTTTTCTCCATTTATAGTGAATGAAAGCTTGGCTGGGTATAGTAGTCTGGGCTTGCATCCATGGTCTCTTAGTTTCTGCAGTACATCTACCCTGGACCTTCTGGCTTTCATGGTTTCCATAGAGAAGTCAGGTGTAAGTCTGATAGGTTTACCTTTATAAGTAACTTGGTCTTTTTCCTTTGCTGCTCTTAGTATTCTTTCTTTATTCTGTTTGCTTTGTGTTTTGATTATTATATGGTGAGAGGATGTTTGTTTTTGATCCAGCCTATTCGGTGTTCTGTATGCTTCTTGAACCTTCATAGGTATATCTTTCTTTATGTTTGGAAAGTTTTCTTCTATAATTTTATTAAATATATTTTCTGGACCTTTGAGCTGTGCTTCTTCTGCTTCTTCTATTCCTATTATTCTTAGGTTTGGTCTTTTTATTGTGTCCCATATTTCCTGAATGTTTTGTGATGAGAATTTGTTGGCCTTGCTGTTTTCTTTGATCAGCATGTTTATTTTCTCTATGGTATCTTCATAATCTGAGATTCTTTCTTCTATCTCTTGTATTCTATTGGGTATGCTTACTTCTGTAGTCTCTATTCGTTTACCTAGATTTTCCCTGTCCAGCTGGCCTTCTGTTTGTGTTTTCTTCTTTGCCTCCACTTCAGTTTTTAAGTCTTGAACTGTTTCCATTATCTGTTTGATTGTTTTTCCTTGGTTTCCTAGGGTGTCATTCACTGATTTACTCAATTCTTCAAACTTTCTGTTATACTTCTCATCCATTTCTATAAGGGCATTGTTTACATGCTGTTTAAGGGTGTCAATCACTTTCATAAAGTCAATTTTATCTACTTCTTCATCATGATTAAGGTGTTCATGTCCTCCTGTTGTGAGGTCGCTGGGTTCTGGTGGTTTCATATAGTTTTTCAGATTGTTGGGTGAATTCTTGCATTGGCGCCTGCCCATCTCTTTCTCCGAATGCTCCCCTATGGGTCTTCTTTTACCGGATCAGGTCTCTTTGCCTACTTATGTACCTTCCCATTGATGGCACTCTGCAGTGATAGCTCTCCTGGTGCTCCAGTGATGTCTCTCCTGGTACCAATATCAGATCTCCGTGCTCAAAAATGGCTTTCCTGGTACTGAGATTAGCTCTCCCACTGATGGCTCTCCTGGTGCCAAGATCAAATCTCCGTGCAGGTTGGGTAATTCGTAAACAAAGTCCCTACCTTGCTAGTTGTAGGCAGGCCAGTGAAACAAAGGAAGTCTCGTCTCCCTACTTGCCCTGAAGATTTGCCCCCAGTGCCAGACAGACTGAGCTGGATGGTGTTATGTGCCCAAAGAGGAAAGGGGGCAGAAGGAAGAAGGGTTTTGGAGGCAAGCTGGGTGGGACAAGAAGAGAGAGGCAGTATGCGGGGTGTAGAGCACATGAAGGGAGCCCAGGGAGTATAGGGTGGGGGGTGAGGAACTTCAGAGTTCCCTGTCCAGGGCTGCTTCCGCCCCCGGTCACAAACTCACCCCACTGCTGTCTCTCCTGGTGCCCAGATCAGATATTCGTGCAGGTTGGGTAGTTCGTAAACAAAGCCCCTACCTTGCTTGGTGCAGGAAGGCCAGTGAAACAAAGGAAGTCTCGCCTGCCTACTTGCCCTGAGGATTTGCCCCCTGTGCCAGACAGACTGAGCTGGATGGTGTTATGTGCCCAAAGAGGAAAGAGGGCAGAAGGAAGAAGGGTTCTGGTTGAGAATTGGGTGAGACAAGAAGAGAGAGGCAGTATTCGGGGTGTAGAGCCCCTGCAGGGACCCCAGGGAGTATAGGGTGGGGGATGAGGAACTTCAGAGTTCCCTGTCCAGGGCTGCTTCTGCTGCCGGTCACAAACTCACCCCACTGCTGTCTCTTTGGTGCCGAGATCAGATCTCCGTGCAGGTTGGGTAGTTCGTAAACAAGCACCTACTTGTTTGGGGCAGGCAGGCCAGTGAAACAAAGGAAGTCTTGCCTGCCTACTTACCCTGAGGATTTGCCCCCAGCACCAGACAGACTGAGCTGGATGGTGTTATGTGCCCAATGAGGCAGAAGGGAGAAGGGTTCTGGATGCAAGCTGGATGAGATAAGAAGAGAGAGGCAGTTTGCGGGGTGTAGAGCCCCTGTAGGGAGCCCAGGGAGTATCCAGTATAGGCAATATTGAGCAAGAAATATATGCTCAAAATTTCAATGATTATTTTATTCCTAGGAGACTTAGTCTTGTATTAGAAATGGGTTGGCTAGACCATAAGAGGAAGTTATCTACAACTATCAAGTCTTCAACCTCCATCAAGGCCTGAGAATTGAGATAGAATATTACTTGAGTAGCCAATAAATGCATTAAAGATGTTTCCAAAATGTACAGTAGATTACAAAGACATATGTCTACCTGGGAAATCACCCAGTGTCTCATTTGCAATGTTGAAGCAAACCACTTTGGCTAAGGCCTAGAGTAACTGACAGCTCTTTTATAGAGGCAGGAAGATTTTGAAAACAATCTTACCCTATTTTGGCAAGGTTTGACAGTCATTTTTCTTGTATCTTGCTTGTCCAGTCCAGACACCATGCATTTTATCAGTCAAACAAGTGCAATTCATTCACCAAAGCCCAGTTTTACAAAGAATAATACAAACTCCAAGTACAGTATCTTTGATGCTCAACATTCTTTCAGGAATAGATCAGTGCTGCAAAGAGCCATTGTGTCTCACATCAACAAAACCCTAAGTTATTTAAATCCCAGTTTCTGCAGTTCCTTTAAGTGTTTGATGATTACCTATCTGTACAGAATACAGTCTCTATGTATCATAAGAACCTGAGTAGTGTAAATATGAGTTTGGAAAACATGGGTGAATATTAACCTATAATACTTACAGCTTTAATATATAACGTAAAGACTATTACTTCATATTACAATATTAAACAATCTTTGAACATATGTGCAACAAATGATGACAACAGCCTCAAAATGGAAGCAGCTTATAGATACCTTGATCAGAAGTAGAGATGTATGATACATTAAAATAGAGGAGTCAACCAACCTTGGAATCCAGTAATTTCAATTTTGCTGAATATATCCAGAGATACCCAATCATACTACAAAAGCATTTGTTCAACTATTTTCATACCAGCACTATTTGTTATAGCCAGAACCTGGAAACAACCTAGGTGCCCCTCAATAGAAGAATGGATAAAGAAGTTGCGGCATATATTCACTTTAGAGATGCACTCAGTGCAATAAAACAATGACATCTTGAATTTTGCATTCAAAGAATGGAAATAGAAAACATTTTACTGAGATAACCTAGATACAAAAAGATGAATAAGTTATGAACTCCATCAGAAGTGGATTCAAACCATAAGCAACGGACATTGGGCCTATAATTCATGATCCTACAGAAGAAAACAAGAAGGAGAACCCAAAGAAAAACATATATTTATCCTCCTAGATACTGGATGTAGACAAGATTGCCAGGTGAAAGTTGGGATCATGGGGGTGGCAGTGGGGAGAGAGAAGGGAGAATGGAAGGATTGGAATAGGGATGAATGAGATTGAGGAAGGATGGATATCGGAGCAGAAAAGAAGATATCACAAGGAAGGGAACCATTTTAGGTTTGGCAAAAGACTTGGCTCTAGAGGGGGTCCCAGGTGCCCTGGAAGATGTCCCTAGCTCTTTCATCTTGCAGCAGATGAGGGTGTCCCTGAACTGGCCTTATTCCATAGCCCTACTTATAAATATCTTGCATATCACCTTAGAACCTTCATCTAGCAATGTATGGAGATAGAGACACTGACACACATTGGAGCACTGGACTTAGTTCCCAATGTTCAGATGAAGAACATAAGGAGAGAGAACATGAGTAAGTGAGTTAGGACCTCAAGAATTGCTTCCACACACAGAGACTATGGGACATATATAATAGAAGCTCAGCAAGTCCAGCTAGTCCAGCTGGAATGATACTGAATGAGTATGTGATCAAACAAGATTCTCTGAATGTGCCTGACACTGAAAACTGACTGAGAAGCCAATGATAATGGTACTGGGTTTTGATTCTTCTGCATGTACTGATTTTTGCGTGCCTAGTCTGTTTGGATTCAGACCTTCCTAGACATGGATGGAGTGGGGAGGGCCTCGGACTTCCCACTGGGTAGGGCACTCTGTTATCTCTGAGGACTCGAGAAGGACAGAGAGGGGGATGGCAGAGTGTGAGTGAAATTTGAAGAAGGGAAGTAGAAATTTTCAATAAATAAATTAAATAAAATAATACCATACCAAGAGATACATTTTTATCAATGCAATTTTCTGCCTACCATTAATGAGATCAAGATAAATAGGAAAAGATGCTAAAGATATATGTGATAGAGATCTTAGAGAATGAGATGATACATAAGTGATAAAGACAGATGATAATGAAGAGGTCATAGAGAAAGAGATGACAGAGATTAAAGAGCAAGAGATGATAGAGCAAAGGTTGATAAAAGAAGATATGATAGAGAAAGAGATGCTAGAGAAGAGATGCTAGAAAATGCGATGGTGGAGTACGGGATGATAGTGGAAGAGATGATAGAAGAAAAGATGAGAGAGAATCAGATGATAGAGAAGTGTTAGAGGAAATCATAATGGAGGAAATATGATAGAGGAAGAAATGATAGAGAAAGACATAGTAGATAAATAGAAGACAGAGAAAGAGATGGCAGAGAAATAATAGTGTAAGAGAAGATAGAGAGATGGTAGAATAGGAGAAGATAGACTGGAGAATGAAATGATGGCAGATAGAGGTAATTGAGAAATGAATAATAGATGATCGAGAACAAGATGATAGAGTAAGTGATGACAGAGGTATTAGAGAAACTGATGATAGAAAATAGACAATACAGAAAGAGATGATAAAGAAAATGTTATCATAGTAAGATACGATAGTAAATGCAATGATAGAGGAAGAGATGATGAGAAAGAGATGAAAGAGGAAGTGATGATAGACAAAGACATGGAGGAAAAGTGATGATAGAAGAAGTGATGATTGAGCCATGATAGAGAAATAGAAGAGATGATACATGGGATAGAGAAAGGTATGGAAGAGAGACAAAAAAATAAATGCTGGAGGATAGACATAGAGACAATAGAGAGATGATAGAAAATGGTATGATAATGAGATGACAGAGTGATGATAGAGATGATAAAGAGATGACAAAGAGATTATAGAGAGATGATAGACAATGAGATGACCTAGAGATAATACAGGAAAAGATGATAGTATAGAAAAATAAATGATGGAGTATAGAGATGATAGAGAGATGGTGAAACGTATATGGAAAGAAATCGTGAAATACATACAGAAAGAAGAGCAAATTGTAGATACAGATAGCCCTTTCATTACTTGGTCACGGAGACCCAAGTTTTCACACAGAAACTACATTAATTACAACCTTGTTTGTCCAGTAGCTCACACATATGCCTAGCTAGCTCTTATTACTTAAATTAACCCATAGGTCTTATCTAAGATTAGCCTTGTGGTTTGGTAGCTTACTCAGTGCAGCATTCATATCTTGTACCCAATACATCTGGATGGCGATTGCAGAATGAATATTTTCCTCTTCCCAGTATTCTCCTAGTCTGTTTACCCTGCCTATACTACCTGCCTGGATTCTGGCCAATGAACATTTTATTGAACCAACACAAATAACAAATATATACAGGATATAAGAGCATTATTCCACAGTAGTAAACAAAATGTCCCAACACTTCACGATAACTGAGTTCAAACCTGGCCACTTTTGCAATATGGAGCCTTACCCTGGAATTCTGGTCTACTAAGTTACACTGTATCAAGACGCTTTTCCACAAGGTCAGGGCAATCCCTCAAACTATAAGAGGCACACAGGTAAACTAACTTGGGAGTTCCCTCACTATATACATGATTCAGCAGAAGCCATAGAAACAAATTATTTGATACAGAGTCATTCTAGGTCTAAGCAAATGATTCTAAATATTCTGCTAGAAAATTTTTAGATGACCAATATGTGCAGGACTATCAGCTGTTAGCATGACGAGGGCTCAAGGCTGATGCATAGAGTGTATATATAGGACTGAAATTTCATAACCCATCTATTCATAATTTGGTCTTCTATACTTCGAGACAAAAAGGATGCTTTTCTTTTAATTTCAGAAAGTTTGGCCAAGCTCTCAAACTCTCCAATCTCTGCGAAACTCCAGATAAGGGAACACATTAAATATGAAAATTCAACTTCCTTGTGACTAACATGATATGCCTTCTTATTGGCTAAGGCCATTCACACTTATAGACTGCAACTTCTACCTCCAATATATATACTAAAGCTAAACAAATGAAATAAAACAGAGCTCTTTGTTTTAAAGAAAAAAGGGGAACTACTGTGGGATAACATTCTTGTAGACTATAAAGATTAGTCACTGGAAAGGTACAGACTTTCCTGTAACTAGGCAGGTAATACAGTTGAGGCTACTACACTAAGTAAAATATGGGAAGGGGATGGCAGAGTGACTTATCAGCTATAGGCAGAAAAAAAATAATGAGAATGACTTATTGAGAAAAGGTAATAAGCCATGTTTCTAAACATAGATAAGAATTAAGGGTTAATATTAAATGTAACAGCTAGCCAATAATAAGTGTGAGCTAATAGGCCAAATAGTTCATAATTAATATAAGTCCCTGTGTGCTCTTTAGAAGTAAGTCACTCTGGGAATAAGCAGGATAAACTCATCTGTCAACAAGAAGGTAATATGGAGGATCTTAAGTGATGCATGCATGGATAGCCCTGGGAAGTAGAAACAGAAATGAGCACCCGAAAAAATTGGGAACATTGGAGGAAGAAAGGTGGGAGGAAGAGGATGGAGATGGAAGAAGGGGAAGGCAAGGAGAAATGAAAGAATGGGCTGGTTGAGATTCAAGAAGGACAGAGATGGAGAAAAATGAAGAAAATATCTCTTATTTATTTATTTATATGTTTGTTAAAGATTTCTGCCTCCACTCCACCACCACCTACCATTTCCCTCCCCCAATCAAGTACCCATCCCTCGTCAGCCCTAATAGCAATCAGGGTTCCCTGCCCTGTGGGAAGTCCAAAAACCATCCACCTCCATCCCATCTAGTAGGAGGAGTATCCAAACTGCCTAGGCTCCCACAAAGCCAGTATGTGCAGTAGGATCAAAAACCCATTGCCATTGTTCTTGAGTTCTCAGTTGTCCTCATTGTCTGCTATGTTCACTGAGTCTGGTTTTATCCTATGCTTTTTCTGACCCAGGCCAGCTGGCCTAGGTGAGTTCCCAATAGAACATCCCAATTATCTCAGTGCACCCCTCACGGCCTGAGTTCCTTGCTCGTGCTCTCTCTCCTTCTGCTCCTGATTTGGACCTTAAGATTTCAGTCTGATGCTCCACTGTGGGTCTTTGTATCTGTCTCCTTTGATCGTGTGATGAAGGTTACTATTCAGGAGGATGCCTATATGTTTTTCATTGTGTTTACCTTCTTATTTAGCTTCTCGAGGATCACAAATTCTATGCTCAATGTCCTTTATTTATGGTTAGAAACCAACTATGAGTGAGACCATCCCATGTTCCTCTTTTTGGGGCGGGCTTAACTCACTCAGGATACTGTTTTCTATATCTGTCCATTTGCATGCAAAATTCAAGAAGTCATTGTTTTTTACTGCTGGGTAGGACTCTAATATGTATATATTCCATATTTCTTCATCCATTCTTCCATTGAAGGGCATCAAGGTTGTTTCCAGGTTCTGGTTATTATAAACAATGCTGCTATGCACATAGTTGAGCATATATTTTGTTGTATGATAAGACATCTCTTGGGTATATTCCCAAGTGTGGTATTGCTGGGTCCAGAGGTAGGTTGATCCCGAATTTCCTGTGGAACCACCACACTGCTTTCCAAAGTGGTTGCACAAGTTTGCATTCCCACCACCAATGGATGAGTGTACCCCTTTCTCCACTTCCTTCCAGCAAAGGATATAATTGGTGCTTTTGATTTTAGCCAATCTGACAGGTGTAAGATGGTATCTTAAAGTTGTCTTGATTTTCATTTCCCTGATCGCTAAGGAAGTTGAGCATGACCTTAAGTGTTTTTTGGCCATTTGAAATTCTTCTGTTGGGAATTCTCTGCTCAGCTCAGTGCCCCATTTTATGATTGGGTTGATTAGCCTTTTACGGTCTAGTTTCTTGAGTTCTTTATATATTTTGGAGATCAGACCTTTGTCAGTTGCAGGGTTGGTGAAGATTTTCTCACAGTCAGTGGGTTCCCTTTTTGTCTAGTGACAGTATCCTTTGCTTTACAGAAGCTTCTCAATCTCAGGAGGTCCCATTAATCAATGATGCCCTTAATGTCTGTGCTGCTGTCGTTGTACGTAGGAAGTGGTCTCTTGTGCCCGTGTGTTGTAGAGTACTTCCCACTTTCTCTTATATCAGGTTCAGTGTGTTCCGACTGTTAGTGAGGTCTTTAATCCATTTGGACTTAAGTTTGGTGCATGTTGATAGACATGGATCTATTTTCATTCTTCTACAGATTGACATCCAGTTTTGCCAGCACAATTTGTTGAAGATGCTCTCTTTTTTCCATTGTATACATTTAGCTCCTTTTCAAAATCAGGTGTTCATAGGTTTATGGGTTAAAGTCAGGGTCTTCTATTCGATTTCATTGGTCAACTTCTCTGTTTTTATGCCAGTACCTATCTTTTTTCAATACTATAGCTCTATAATAGAGTTTAAAGTCAGAGAGGGTAATGCCTTCAGACAGTCCTTTATTGTATAAGATTGTTTTGGCTATCCTGGGTTTTTTGCTTTTCCATATGAAGTTGATTATTGTCTTCTCGAGATCTGTGAAGAATTTTGATGGGATTTTGATGGTGATTGCATTGAATCTAAAGATTGCTTTGGGTAAAATTGTCATTTTTACTATGTTGATCCTCCCAATCCAAGAGCAAGGGAGATACTTCCATTTTCTGGTGTCCTCTTCATTTTTTTTCAAAGACTTAAAGTTCTTGTCAAATAGATCTTTCACATCCTTGGTCAGAGTTACCCCAAGATATTTTATGCTATTTGTGGCTATCGTGAATGGTGATGCTTCACTGATTTCCTTCTCTGTTTCTTTATCCTTAGTGTATAGGAAGGCAACTGATTTTTTTGAGTTGATATTGTATCCTGCAACATTACTAAAGGTATTTATCAGCTGTAGGAGTTCTTTGGTAGAATTTTTGGGGTCGCTTATGTATACTATCATATCATCAGCAAATAATGAATGCTTAACTTCTTCCTTTCCAATACAAATCACCTTGATCCCCTTATATTGTCTTATTGCTACTGCTAGAACTTCTAGCACTATATTGAAGAGATATGGAGAGAGTGGACATACTTGTCCTGTTCCTGATCTTAGTGGGATGGCTTTGAGTTTTTCTCCATTTAATTTAATGTTAGCTGTTGGCTTGATTTAAATAGCTTTTATTATATTTAGGTATGAACCTTGTATCCCTAATCTCTCCCAGACCTTTATCATAAAGGGGTGTTGAATTTTGTCGAATGCTTTTTCAGCATCTAATGAAATGATCATATTGTTTTTTTCTTTCAGTTTATTTATATGGTGGATTACATTGATAGATTTGCGTATGTTGAACCATCCCTGCATCTCTGGGATGAAGCCTACTTGATAATAATGGATAATTTTTCTAATGTGTTCTTGGATTTGGTTTGCCAGTATTTTATTGAGAATTTTTGCGTCAATGTTCATGAATGAGATAGGCCTGTAATTCTCTTTCTTGGTTGGGTCTTTTGTGGTTTTGGTATCAGAGTAACTGTAGATTCATAAAAGGAATTAGGCAATGACTCTTCTGTTTCTATATTGTGAAATACATTAAGGAGTATAGGTATTTGCTCTTCTTGGAAGTTCAAGTAGTATTCAGCATTGAAGTTATCTGCTCCTGGACTTTTTTAGGAAAGACTACTTTTTATAACAATTTCTAATTCTTCACGACTAACAGGTCTACTAGATCTTTTACCTGTTCTTGGTTTAGCTTTGGTATGTGGTACTTATCTAAAAAAAATGTCCATTTCTTTGCATTTTCCAGTTTTGTGGCATATAGGCTTATGTAGTAAGATCTAATGATTCTCTGAATATCCTCTGTGTCTGTGGTTATGTCCCCCTTTTCATTTCTGATATTATTTATTTGTGTGTTCTCTCTCTGTCGTTTAATTAGTTTGGATAGGGGTTTGTCATTCTTGTTGATTTTCTCCAAGAACAAACTTTTTGTTTCATTGATTCTTTGGACTGTTTTTTGTGTTTCTATTTTGTTGATTTCAACCCTCAGTTTGATCATTTCCAGTCTTCTACTCCTCCTGAGCGAGTCTGTTTCTTTTTTTTTCTAGAGCTTTCCGGTGTGCTGTTAAGTCCCCAATGTATGCTTTCTCCGTTTTCTTTAAGTGGGCACTTAGTGCTATGAACTTTCCTCTTAGCACTGCTTTCATCGTGTCCCATAGGTTTGAGTATGTTGTCTCTTTATTTTCATTAAATTCAAGGAAGACTTTAATTTCTTTCTTAATTTCTTCCTTGACCTTGTGTGGTTCAGTAGATTACTGTTCAGTTTCCATGAGTTTGTTGTCTTTCTTGGGGTAGCATTGTTGTTGCCTTCTAACTTTAATCCATGGTGATCTGATAAGACACAGGTGGACACTGATTTTTTTTTTATCTGTGGAGGTTTCCATTGTTTCCGAGTATGTGGTTAATTTTCGAGAAGGTTCCATGAGCTGGTTTCCCAGGGTATCATTCACGTATTTACCCATTTCTTCAAACCTTTTGTTATATTTCTCAGCCATTTCTCTAAGGCATTTTTTACATGTAGTTTAAGGGACTCTATTGCTTTCACAAAGTCAATTTTTCCACTACTTCTCTTTTAGGGTGTTCAAGTCCTTCTGATATAAGATCATTGGGTTCTGGTGTTTTCATGTTGTTTTCAGATTGTTGGGTGAATTCTTGCTTTGGTGCCTGCCCATCTCCTCCTATCAATGCTATCTAATGGGTCTTTTAAAGCAGAATCAGGTTCCCTGCTGGGCCAGTGGCCTCGCTTACAAAATGCCCTTGCTCCGTTTCCTGTCTCCCACCACGGGCAAAGATCCTTCTCACCACTCAGAAGGGTCTTCAGGAACAGGGCCAGGCTCCCCGTTTGCCAGGGATCTCACCAACAAAAGGCCTATCACTCTGTGGGCCAGCCACCAAAACAGAGAATCTCCCACTGCCCTTTGTCCTGAGCTCCTGACCCAGAGCCCAAATAAGCTAAACTGGGTAATCCCATGGCCCTGCGTAAGGGAGGGAGAGTGACGTCGTCCCCTGGGCACAAGCTGGGCCAGGGGGAGAGAGGTCACAGCAGAGGAAGAGCAGCCCCAGCAGAGGGTACCAGCAGACGGGTCAAGGGGGTCTTGGAATGCCCCTGCTACATTTCCTGTGGCCCACCATGGGCCAAGAACACTCTCATCACCCAGGAGTGTCTTCAGGGCAGGCCAGTGGATCTTGCCAATACAAGGCCTCCCAATCTGCAGGTTAGGCCCCAAGAAACCTACTTGATTTAATAGTAGTGGGGCGATCTGCTCTCAGTGTGGGCTTCACTGTTTCATGTTTAGACTATCCCACCTCTGCCGGTCTCCGCCGCATCTGCGCACCTGTCACTGCCGCTTCTGCCTGCAGGTCTCCACCGTGTCTGCATGCCAGTCTCCTGCCGCGTCTGCATAGCTGTCTCTGCCGCATCTGCCCGCTGGTCTCCGCCCGCAGCGTGCGTCTGCCCACTGGTCTCCCCTGGCACGTGCATCTGCCCTGAAAATATCTTGATATAGAAAGCAATACTAAGCTTAGAGACAAAACTGCTGCCAGAAAAATTCTCAGTAATCCATAAAAACAGTCCCAGATAAAAATTCTAGTACTAGTGGAGAGGGTTTTGAACTGGCCTGCATCAGTAATCACATTCTTGACCACTCTAATATCATCATAGAAGTTTTATTCAACCACTGATGGAAAAAGATGCTAAGATCCATAGCTAAACAGTGAGCGAAGCTACTGAGGTCCAGTTGAAGAGAGGCAGAAGAGAGTATACAGGCAATGGAGTCAAGACCAAGGTGGGGTAACCCACAGAGACAGCTTACCTGAGCTAGTGGGAGCTTCCAGACTCGGGGATGACATCTGAGAATACCACATTGAACAAAACTAGGTTGTCTGAATGTGACTGACATGTATATGGTTTGGGCAGACTGTGGGTCCACTGGCAGTAAGACTGGTATGTAATCCTA
The DNA here is from genome assembly GCF_950005125.1 of Chionomys nivalis. Classification (NCBI taxonomy): domain Eukaryota; kingdom Metazoa; phylum Chordata; class Mammalia; order Rodentia; family Cricetidae; genus Chionomys; species Chionomys nivalis. The sequence goes on along the minus strand of NW_026646888.1, from coordinate 666,921 downwards.
TTTCTTGAATTCGTTTTTTCAACCCCATTTACTTTGGAAGGATGGCTATCATGCTCACACTAGATAAGGGGAGAGGGACTTGATCCTGCATCAAAGTGATGTATCAGACTTTGCTGACTTTCCATGAGAAGACTTTCCATCTCTGAGCAGTGGATGGGAGTTTGGGAGGGTATAAGTTGGGGGGAGTGTACGAAACAGAGGAAGTAAGAACTGGGACTAGTATATAAAATAGATTGTTTTAAAGTAATAAATAAATTAAAAATTTGTTTTTCCCTTACATGAGATCTCGGTCTGGCATATGCAGTGTTCTTTTTGTGTAGTGCATGTACACCAAATGAAAAATTTGGGTACAAATTTTAGTGATCTTGATACTTAGTGTAAAGCATTTTCTTATAATCTTCTTTCACAGTTATGTGCTCAAGAGTTAAGGTTACATTTCTCTGCATCCCGTTCTGCCCTATCCATAATTTTATGCTTTGTATTGAGTATGCTTCAACATAGAAATGCTTCTCTGCCTTTTAGTTGTCAATTCAAGGCTCACTAGAGTGTACTGATATGTTCCAATCAAATGACAATAGAGAACAAGTCTGAATTTATGTAATGAATGACCCTTGCCAAAACAAGCAAGTCACATTATTGTATATTCTTTCATATGCCTTGTTATTTAGATAGGAAAAGAAATAAAGTCAGGAGGTGAGGGCAGCCAGGAAGGAATTTTGTTTGTTTCACTGATCTTCAAGCAGCAAGCTAGTCCTCTTATCTGTGAGTTCCCTGAACAGAAGGTGGTCCTGATTCTGAAGAGTAGATCCATCAGCAAGTTGAGTGTGTTCCTGAATGGTTGACGATGCTATTAATGGAGCACAGACACCCCCTAATGCCCTAAACTTTGTGGTCATTCTGCAGGAACTTCTCTCCCCAGTTACTGCCTCTCTTATCCGATTCCATCCCAGCTTACTCCCAGGAACACATTCCCTTCTGTGAGGCCATAAAATACCCCTGCTCAGACTGTTTGAGGGCTGAGGCTCTGGGATGGTGTGGTGAGTGCAACCGGGCAGGATTTTCTTTGTTTCACTCAGTTTGGAAACAGCAAGCTAGTCCATTTTTCTGAGATGTCCCTGGCCAGCAAGTGGCTCTGATTCTGTACCAGAAGATCCATCAGAAGGCAATGGAAGGAAGAAATGAGAAGACAATTTCCTCTACCAACCTGAAAAGCATGATTACACCAGAATCCAATAAATGTACAACAGGAAGACTTGAACACACTTATGCAGAATAAATAGAAAAAATAGACATTATGAAAATGATAGAGTCCCTTAAACAGGATATGAAAAACTTCATTAAAGAAATGGATGAGAAGAATAACAAAAAGTTTGAAGAAATGATTCCGAAAAGATACCCTAGGAAACCAAGAAAAAACAATCAAACAGATAATGGAAACAGTTCAAGACTTGAAAACTAAAATGAAGGTAATGAAGAAAACAAGAAACAAGGGCCATCTGGATATGGAAAATCTAGGTAAACAAACAGAGATTACAGAGAAAAGCAAGCATAACCAACAGAATACAAAAGATAGAAGAAACTATCTCAGATGCTGAAGACACTATAGAGAAAATAAACACACTGTTCAACGAAAACAGCATATCTAAAAATATCTCATCACAAATCATCCAGGAAATCAGGGACACAATAAAGAGACCCAACATAAAAATAATAGGGTTAGAAGAAGAAGATAAAGTGCAGCTCAAAGGCCCAAAAATATATTCAATGAACTTCAAAAGAGGATATTCTTATAATAGTTCAAGAACCATAGAGAATACTGAATAGAATGAATCAAAAAAAACCCTCACATTATAATAATCAAACACAATACATAGAATATAAAGAAAGAATATTAAGAGCTACAAAGGTAACTCTCAAGTAAATTATAAATATAAACCTTTTAGAATTCATCTGACATGTCTATAGAAACAATGAAAGTTTTTGGATAGATTGCTACAGAAAGTAAGAGACCATGGATTCAAGGCCAGATTACTATACCCAGCCAAGGTTTAGTTCACCATCAATGTAAAGTCAAACATTCCAGGACAAAAACAAATTTAAATAATATGTAGCCATAAAGACGGCATAACTAAAAGAAATGTAGGGAATATCACAACCGAAGAAATCCAACAACGGCCAAATAACTCAGACATCTAGCAAATCTTTACAAATACAACACAAAAAGGGGTAACAAAATACTCTAACACCAAAATGAAAAACAAATAACCAGAGTTAACAACCACTGGTCTTTAATATCACTTATATCAATGTATTCAATTCACCTATAAAAAAGACAGAGTCAAAGAGATTGGATGCAAAGACAGGAACCAACAATCTGCTGTTTACAAGAAGCACACCTTAACCACAAAGACAGACATCTACTCAGAGTAAAGGGTTGGGAAAGGTTTTTCATTCTAATGAACCTAAGAAACAAACAGGTGTGGCTATACTAATATCTAACAAAACTGACGAAAAACTAAAGTCAATCAGATGAGATGGTGATGGAGACTTTTTACTCATTACAGGAACAATTCATCAGGATGAAGTCATAATCCTGAATGTCTATGTCCCTAATAAAAAAGCACCCACTTCTTTAGAAGAAAAATTACTAGATCTAAAGGCAGACATCAAAACCCAGAACTAATAGAAGGGATTTCAACACTCCTGTCTTACCAGTGGACAGATCAATCAGACAGAAAACAAATCGCGAAAAAATAGAATTAAAGGAGGTAATGAAAAAAAAATGGCCTTAACAGACATTTATAGAACATTCAACCTAAAGGGGAAAGAATATACCTAATTCTGAACATCTCATGTTATCTTCTTTAGAACTGACCACATACTATGTAACAAAGCAAACTTCCTTAGATATAAAAAAAATTAGTATCCTCCTGTGTCTTATCAGATCACCATGGAGTAAAGTAAGAATTTAAACATAGTTCTAACCCAAGAAAGCCTAAAACTTATGGAAGCTGAACAGTCAACTATTGACCACAACAAGGTCAGGGAAGAAATAAAGAAAGAAATTAATGTCTTCCTTAAATTCAATGAAAATTAAGACACACCATAAACAATCCTATGGGAAGCAATGAAAGCAGTGCTAAGAAGAATGTTCATAGCTTTTATTGCACACATTAAAAAATGGAGAAAGCTCACATTAGAGCCTTAATAACACAGCTGAAAACTCTAGAAAAAAAGAAGCACACTCACCCAGGAGTAGTAGAAGACCAGAAATAATCAACCAGAAGGCTGAAATCAATAAAATAGGAACACAGTGAACAATTCAAGGAATCAATGAAACAATGAGCAGGTTCTTTTAGAACGTCAACAAGATTGACAAACAATTTTTCAAACTAAACAAAAGGTACAGATATAATACCTAAATTGACAAGATCAGGAATGAAAAAGGAGACTTAACAACAGACACTGAGGAAATTCAGAGAATCATTAGGTCATTTTACAAAAGCTTGTATGCCATAAAGTTGGAAAAATAAAAGAAATTGACATATTTTTCGATAAGTAACATTTACCAAAGTTAAATCAAGAACAGGTGACCAATTTAAATAGACCTATGAGTCATGAGGAAATAGAAGCGGTCATAAAAAAGCTCCCAAGCTAATAAAGCTCAGGAGCAGATGATTTTAATGCTGAATTTTATCAGGACTTCTGGGAAAAGCTGATACCTATACTCCTTAATGTGTTGCACATAATAGAATCAGATGGTCATTCCCAAACTCTTTTTTTGAATTGACAGTCACTCTGATTCCAAAACCACACAATGACCAAAACAGGAAAGAGAATTACAGACCAATACCACTCATTAACATTGATGCAAAAATACTCAATAAAATTTCGTCATACAGAATCCAAGAACACATTTAAAAAATTATGCTTTACAATCAAGTAGGCTTGTTTCCTTTTTTGCCTGCTCATGGGCTACCAGGCGTCCCTGTTTAGGTGCTGAGGAGTTCCTTCTGGATGGGTTAGGGTGTGCAATTTAGGTGCTGACTCTCCTGGAAGAGAGCACAAATCACCCTCCCCCAGCTCCTGCTGCAGGTCCCCTTTTTTACACATGACCCAGCCCCCATCTACCCCCCAGAAGCCTGCCTTGCTGTCTCTTAAGTTCTCTCCTCAAGAATACTTTTCCCGTTCCTACACTAAGGTTACCCACCCAGAGCAGTGAGTGCCTGCCTACCAGGCAGGCCAGAAGGTTCCAAACAAGGGACCACAGGAACATTCAGCTTGGGGCTGCAGGGTCTCCTGTGCTTTATTGAGCACTGCCCTCTCTGTAACATTCTCCCTATAGTCCCTGGCTCATTGGGCTACCAGGCATCCCTGTATAGGTGCTGAGAAATTCCATCTGGATGGGTGAGTGTGTGCTATCCAGGGGCTGACTGTCCTGGAATAGAGGACAAACCCCCTCCCCCAGCTCGTGCTGCAGGACTTTCTTTCCTACCCACGATCATCCCCAAGCCTGCCTTGTCTGCAAGGTCCTTTGCTGAGGAACAGTTTCATGCTCCTACACTAAGGCTACCCACTCAGAGTGGTGAGTGCCTGCCTGCCAGACAGGCCTCAAGGACCCCCGAAGGGAGCAAATGAACCTTCAGCTTTGGCTGCAGGGTCTCCTCTGTTCTACTCGATACCACACTACACCCCACATTCGCCATTTTGTCCACAGTTCATTGGACTATCAGGCGTCCATGTTTTGGTGCTGAGGAATACATCTGGAAAGGAACGGCTCCTGCTCCTACACTCAGATGATACACCCAGGGAGTCAGTCACAGCAAAGACTGGACCAAGACACTAGGCCTCTCCAGGCTCCATCTGAAGGAAGAGATGGGCAGGCACCAATGCAAGAATTCCTCAAAACATCCTGAAAGGCAACATGACATTGCCAGAATCCAGGAATCCTGAAATAAGAAGAATTGTATACCCTACTCCAGAAGAATTAGAAGAATTCGACTCAAAATTGAATTATATGAAAATAATAGAGGATCTTAAACAAGAGGTGAAAACTGCCATAAAAAATTAGATATTACAAACAAAAATGTAGAGGAAACGAATAAATTTCTCAAAATACCCAAGAAAACCAAGAGAAACAAGAAAAAGCAATCAAAGAGGTAAGGGAAACGGTTCAAGACTTGAAGAATGAAATGGAAGTATAGAAGAAAAAAAACAAGGTAAGGATGGAGATGGAAAGTCTGGGTAAACAATCAGGAACTACAGAGACAAGTACTACCAACAGATTACAAGATATTGAAGAGAGAATCTCAGACACTAAAGACACCATAGAGGAAATAAACACACTGATCAAGCAAAACCAACAAATTCTCATCACTAAACATTCAGGAAATCTGGGACACAATAAAAAGACCAAACCTAAGATTAATAAGGATAGAAGAAGGAGAAGAGTACAGCTCAATTGTCAACAAAATATATTTAATAAAATTAAAAAGAAAACTTTCCCTTCCTTAAGAAAGATATTCTTTGAAGGTCCAAGAAGCAATCAGAACACCAAATAGACGGGATAAAAAAAAGTCTCCTCATCATATAATAATCAAAACACAAATCATACAGAATAAGGAGTGAATATTAAGAGCTGCAAATGAAAAAGGTCAAGTTACTTATAAAGGTAAACATATCAAAATTACACCTGACTTCTCTATAGAAACCATGAAAGCCAGAAGGTCCTGGATAGATGCACTGCAGAAACTAAGAGACCATGGATGCAAGCCCAGACTGCCATACCCATCCAAGCTTTCATAGAATATAAAGGGAGAAAACAAAATTTTCCAGGATAAAAACAAATTTAAACAATACATAGCCACAAATCCAGCCTTACAGAAAGTAATTGAAGGAAAATCACAACCCAAGGAGTCCAACAATGCCCACAATAACTCAGATATCTAATGACCCTTCACCAGCACAACTCGAAGAAAGGTAAAAAAAGAAAGAAAGAAAGAAAAAATGGCCAGAGTTAACAATCACTGGTCATTAATATTACTTAATATTAATGGCCTCAACTAACCTATAAAGAGACACAGGCTAAGACATTGGATATGAAAACAGGGTCCAACATTCCTCTGCTTACAAGAAACACACCTCAACCACAAAGACAGACATCTACTCAGGGTAAAGGGCTGGGAAAATGTTTATCAACAAAATGGACCTAGGAAACTAGCAGGTGTGGCTATACTAATTCCTAACAAAGTTGACTTCAAACTAAAATCAATCAGAAGAGATAGAGAGGGTCATTTTTTACTCATAACAGGAACAATTTATCAGGACAAAGTCTCAATCCTGAATATCTATGCCCCTAATATAAAAGCACCCACTCATGTAAAAGAAACATAACTGAATCTCAAGGCAGTCATTAAACCATAGACACTAATGTAGGAGATTTTAACACTCCTCTCTCACCAATGGACAGGTCAATCAGACAGAAACCTAACAGAGAAATAAGAGGATTGAAGTAGGTAATGAATCAAATGGACTTAATGGACATCTATAGAACATTGCATCCAAATAGGAAAGAATATACCTACTTCTCTGCAGCTCATGGAACCGAAAATTGACCACATACTCAGTAATAAAGCAAACATCCACAGTTACAAAAAATATTAGCAACCACCTGTATCTTATAGATTACCTTGGATTAAAGTTAGAATTCAACGACAATGCTACCTCCAGAAAGACTACGAACTCATGGAAACTGGACAGTCAACTACTGAACAACTCCTGGATCAAGGAAGAAATAGAGAAATTAAAGTCCTTCTTGAATTCAATGAAAATGAAAACTCTACATACTCAAACCTATGGGACAGTATGAAAGCAGTGGTAAGAGGAAAGTTCATAGCACTAAGTGCCCACTTAAAGAAAATGGAGAAAGCACACATTGGAGACTTAATAGGAGGAGTAGAAGTCTGGAAATAATCAAACTGGGGGCTGATATTAACAAAACAGAAAAACATAACACAATCAAAAGAATCAATGAAACAAAATCTTGTTCTTGGAGAAAATCAACAAGATTGAAAAAACCCTATCCAAACTAATCAAATGGCAGAGAGAGAATACGAAAATTAACAACATCAGAAGTGAAAAGGGAGACATAACCACAGACACAGAGGAAATAAAGAGAATCATTAGATCTTACTAGAAAAGCCTATTTGCCACAAATTTGGAAAAGGTAAAAGAAATGGACAATTTTTAGATAAGTACCATATACCAGAGTTAAAATATTACCAGGTGAACAATCTAAATAGACCTGTTAGTCGTGAAAAATTAGAAGATGATATAAAAATCCTCCCAACCAAAAAAGCCCAGGTCCAGATGGCTTCAAGTCAGAATTCTACCAGAACTTCAGAGAAGACCTATTACCTATACTCCTTAATGTAGTGTATTTCACAATATAGAAACAGAGAAATCATTGCCAAACTCCTTTTATGAAGCTGCAGTTACTCTGATACCAAAACCACACAAACACCCAACCAAGAAAGAGAACTACAGGCCAATCTCACTCATGTACATCGATGTGAAAATCCTCAATAAAATACTGGCAAAACAAATCCAAGAACACATTAGAAAAAATATCCATTATGATCAAGTAGGCTTCATCCACTGATGCAGTGCTCATTCCACATATGAAAATCTATCAATGTAATCCATCATGTAAAGACTGAAAGAAAAAAAACCACATGATCATTTCACTGGATGATGAAAAAGCATTCAAAATAATTCAACATCCCTTTATGATAAAGGTCTTAGAGAGAATAGAGATACAAGGGTCGTACCTAACTATAATAAAAGCTATTCATAGCAAGCCGACAGATAACATCTAATTAAATGGAGAGAAACTCAATGTCATCCCAGTAAAATCAGGAACACAACAAGGTTGCCCACTCTCTCCATACCTCTTACATATAGTGCTTGAAATTCTAGAAATAGCAATAAGAAAACATAAGGGGATCAAAGGGATTCAAATTGGAAAGGAAGAAGTTAAACTTTCATTATTTTCAGATGATATGATAGTGTACATAAGCGACCCCCAAAACACCTCCAAAAAACTCCTACAGCTGATAAACACCTTAAGTAGAGTGGCAGTATACAAGATCATATACAATAAATCAGTTGCCCTCCTATACACGAAGGATAAGGAAGAAGAGAGGAAAATCAGAGAAGCATCACCTTTGACGATAGCCACAGGTAGCATAAAATACCTTGGGGTAAATCTAACCAAGGAAGTGAGGGATCTATTTGACAAGAACTTTAAGTCTTTGAAGAAAGAAATTGAGGAGGATACCAGAAAATGGAAAGATCTCCCTTGCTCTTGGATTGGGAGGATCAACATAGTGAAAATGGCAATTCTACCAAGGGCAATTCCTAGATTTAATGCAATCGCCATCAAAATCCCATCAAAATTCTTCACAAACATTGAGAGGACATTATTCAACTTTGTATGGAAAAACAAAAGACCCAGGATAGCCAAAACAATTGTATTCAATAAAGGAACTTCTGAGAGCATTACAGTCTCTGACTTCAAACTCTATTACAGAGCTTCAGTATTGAAAACAGCTTGGTATTGGCATCAAAACAGAGAAGTCTACCAATGGAATCAAGTAGAAGACACTGATATTAACCCACAAACCTATGAACACTGATCTTTGATGAAGTAGCTAAAAGTATTCAATGGAATAAAGAAAGCACCTTCAACAAATGGTGTTGTCAGAACTGGTTGTGAACCTGTAGAAGAATGAAAATAGATCCATATCTATCACCATGCACAAAACTCAAGTCCAAATGGATTAAAGACCTCAATATCAGTCTGAACACACTGAACCTGATAGAAGAAAACGTGGGAAGTAGTCTAAAACACATGGGCACAGGAGAACACTTCCTACGTATAACCCCAGCAGCACAAACACCAAGGACATCATTGAATAAATGGGACCTCCTGAAACTGAGAAGCTTCTGTAAAGCAAAGGACACTCTCACTAAGACAAAAAGGCAACCCACTGATTGGGAGAAGATATTCACCAATCCGCAACTGACAAAGGTCTGATCTCCAAAATATATATAGAACTCAAGAAATTAGACCATAAAGGTTATTCAATCCAATTATAAAATGGGGCACTGAGCTGAACGAAGACTTTTCAACAGAAGAATTTCAAATGGCCAAAAGACACTTAAGATCATGCCCAAGTTCCTTAGCAATCAGGGAAATGCAAATCAAGACAACATTAAGATACCATCTTACACCTGTCAGAATGGCTAAAATCAAAAACACCAATGATAGCCTCTGCTGGAGAGGTTGTGCAGAAAGGGGCACACTCAACCATAGCTGGTGGGAATGCAAACTTGTGCAACCACTTTGGAAAGCAGTGTGGCGGTTTCTCAGGAAAGTCAGGTTCAACCTACCTCTCGACCCAGCAATACCACTTTTGGGAATATACCTAAGAGATGCCCTAACATACAACAAAAGTATATGCTCAACTATGTTCATAGCAGCATTGTTTGTAATAGCCAGAACCTGGAAACAACCTAGATGCCCTTCAATGGAAGAATGGATTAAGAAGTATGGAATATATACATATTAGAGTACTACTCAGCAGTAAAAAAACAATGACTTCTTGAATTTGCATACAAATGGACGGAAATTGAAAACACTATCCTGAGTGAGTTAAGCCAGACTCAAAAAGAGGAACATGGGATGTACTCACTCATATTTGGTTTCTAGCCATAAATAAAGGACATTGAGACTATAATTTGTGATTCTAGAGAAGCTAAATAAGAAGGTGAACCCAAAGAAAAACATATAAGCATCCTCCTGAATATTAACCTTCATCAGGCAATGAAAGAAGACAGAGACAGAGACCAACACTGGAGCACTGGACTGAAGTCTCACGATCCAAAGGAGGAGCAGAAGGAGAGAGAGCACGGGCAAGGAACTCAGGACTGCAAGGGCAATGGGAATGTTCTATCGGAAACACACCAAGGCCAGCTGGGCGGGGTCTGTAAAAGTATAGGACAAAACTGGACTCGCTGAACATAGCAGACAATGAGGACTACTGAGAACTGAAGAACAATGGCAATGGGTTTTTAATCCTATTGCACATAATGGCCTTCTGGGAGCCTAGGTAGCTTGGATGCTCACCTTAATAGACCTGGATGGAGGTGGGTGGTCCTTGGACCTCCCACAGGGCAGGGAAACCTGATTGCTCTTTGGGCTGAGGAGGGAGGAAGACTTGATTGGAAGAGTGGGGGGAAATGGGAGTTGGTGGCGGGGAAGAGGCAGAAATCTTTAATAATTAAATTAATTAATTAATTAATTAAATAAAAGATCTTTAACTTAAAAAAAAACACCAAACCTAAGATTAATAGGGATATAAGGAGAAGAGTCACAGCTCAAAGGCCCAGAACATATTTTTTAACAAAATTATGGAAGAAAATTTTCACAACATAAAGATATTTTTTTGAATATTCAAGAAGCATACAGAACACCAAACAGTCTGGATCAAAAAAAATCCCCTCACCATATAAAAATCAAAACACAAAACATACTGATTAAAGAAATAATAGTAAGAGCTGCAAAGGAAAAAGGGCAAGTAACTTATAAAGGTAAATCAATCAGACTTACACCTGACTTCTCAATGGAAACCATGAAAGCAAGAAGGTCCTGGATAGAGGTACTACAGAAACTAAGAGACCGTGAATGCAAGCCCAAGCTACAATACCCAGACAAGCTATCGTTCACTATCAATGGAAAAAACAAACATGTCAGCATAAGAACAAATTCAAACAATACGTATCCACAAATCCAGCCTTACAGTGTGTAATCTAGGAAAATCACAACCCAAGGAATCCACCATTGCCAACACTGCCTACAAGGACTCAGGCATCTAGCAAGCCTTCACCAGCCCACTCAAAGAAGGGAGACATAGAAACTCTACTAACAAAAACAATAAGTGTAACTGGAGTAAACAGCTACTGGTAATTAATATCACTTACTATTAATGGACTCAATTCACATATAAAAAGGCACAGGCTGAGAGATTGGATATGAAAACAGGATCCAACATTCTGCTCTTTTACAAGAAACACATCTCAACCACAAAGACAGGCATCTACTCAGATTAAAGGGTTGGGAAAAAGTTTTTCAAGCAAACGGGCCTAAGAATCAAGCAGTAACTGCCCAGTTAAAGAAAACAGAGAAAGCACACATTGGAGACTTAACAGCCCACCTGAAAGCTCTAGAAAAAAAAGAAGCAGACTCACCTAGAAGGAGTAGAAGACTGGAAATAATCAAACTCAGGGCTGAAATCACCAAAATAGAAAGACAGAAAACAATCCAAAGAATCAATGAAGCAAAAAGTTGGTTCTTGGAGAAAATTAACAAGATCGACAAACCCTTATCCAAACTAACTAAACGACAGAGAGAGAACACTCAAATAAATAAGATCAAAAATGAAAAAGGGGACATAACCACAGACACACAGGAAATTCAGAGAACCATTAGATCTTACTACAAAAGCCTATATGACAAAAAACTGGAAATGCAAAAGAAATGGACATTTTTTTAGATAAGTACCATATACCAAAGCTAAACCAAGACCAGGCGAACAATCTCAATAGATCTGTTAGTCGCAAAAAATTAGAAGCTGTTAGCCAAAACCTCCCTTCCAAAAAAAGCCCAGGACCAGATGGTTTCAATGTGGAATTCTACAAGAACTTCCAAGAAGACCTAATACCTATACTCCTGAAGGTATTTCACAATATAGAAACAGAAGAGTCACTGCCAAATTGCTTTTATGAAGCTACAGTCACCCTGATACCAAAAGCTCACAAAGACTTAACCAAGAAAGAGAATTACAGGTCAATCTCACTCCTAAACAGTGATACTAAAATTCTCAATAAAAGACTGGCAAACCAAATCCAACAATACATGAAAAAAATTATCCATTATGATCAAGTAGGCTTCATTCCAGAGATACAGGGCTCGTTCACCATAGGGAAATCTATCAATGTAATCCATCATATAAATAAACTGAAAGAAAAAAACCATATGATCATTTCATTAGATGCTGAAAAAGCATTCGACAAAATCCAACACCCCTTTATGATAAAGGTCCTGGAGAGATTAGGGATACAAGGATCATACCTAAATATAATAAAAGCTATTTACAGCAAGCCTACAGCAAACATTAAATTAAAGTGAGAAAAACTCAAAGCCATCACACTAAAATCAGGAACACGACAAGGCTGTCCTTTCTCTGCATACCTCTTCAATATAGTGCTTGAAGTTCTAGCAATAGCAATAAGACAACATAAGGGGATCAAGAGGATTCATATTCGAAAGGAAGAAGTGAAAATTTGTTATTTGCAGATGATATGATAGTATACATAAGCGACCACAAAACCACTACCAAAGAACTCCTATAGCCGATAAACACCTTTAGTAATGTGGCAGTATTCAAGATCAACTCCAAGAAATAGGTGCCTTTCTATACACTAAGGATAAGGAAGAAGAGAGGGAAATCAGAGAAGCATCACCTGTCACGATAGCCACAAATCTGTCACGATAGCCACAAATAGCATAAGATATCTTGTGGTAACTCTGATCTAGAAAGTGAAAGATCTCTTTGACAAGAACTTTAAGTCTTTTAAGAAAGAAATTGAAGAGGACAACAGAAAATGGAAGGATCTCCCTTGTTCTTGGATTGGGAGGATCAACATAGTAAAAATGGCAATTTTACCAAAAGCAATATATAGATTCAATGCAATCCCCATCAAAATCCCATCAAAATTCTTCACAGCCCTTGAGAAGACAATAATCAAATTTATATGGAAAAATAAAAAAAACTCAGGATAGCCAAAACAATATTATACAATAAAGGATTGTCTGGAGGCATTACCATCCCTGACTTCAAACTCTATTACAGAGCTACAGTATTGAAAACAGCTTGGTATTAACATAAAAACAGAGAAGTCAACCAATGGAATGTAAAGAAGACCCGGACTTTAACCCACAAACCTATGAACACCTGATTTTCGATAAAGGAGCTAAAAGTATACAATGGATAAAAAAGATCATCTTCAACAAATTATGCTGGCAAAACTGGATGTCAATCTGTAGAAGAATGAAAATAGATCCATGTCTATCACCATGCACTAAACTTAAGTCCAAATGGATTAAAGACCTCAATAAGAGTCAGAACACACTGAACCTGATAGAAGAGAAAGTGGGAAGTACTCTACAACAGATGGGCACAGGAGACCACTTCCTACGTATAACCCCAACAGCACAGTTATTAAGGGCCTCTTTGAAAATATGGGACCTCCTGAGACTGAGAAGCTTCTGTAAAGCAGAGGACACTGTCACTAAGACAGAAAGGCAACCCACATACTGGGAGAAGATCTTCACCAACCCCACAATTGACAAAGGTTTGATCTTCAATATATATAAAGAACTCAATAAATTAGACCCTAAAAGGCTAATAAACCCAATTATAAAATGGGGCAATGAACTGAACAGAGAATTCTCAACAGAAGAAGTTCATATGGCCAAAAGACACTTAAGGTCATGCTCAACTTCCTTAGAGATAAGGAGAATCCAAATCAAGACAACTTTATGATGTCATCTAACACCTGTCAGAATGGCTAAAATCAAAAACACCAATGATAGCCTTTGCTGGAAAAGTCATAGAAAAAGGGGTATACTCATCCATTGCTGTTGGGAATGCAAACTTGTGAAACCACTTTGGAATGCAGTGTGGCACTTTCTCAGGAAATTTGGGATCAACATACTCCTGACCCAGCAATATCACTCTTGGGAATATACCCAAGAGATGCCTTATCATACAACAAAAGTATATGCTCAACTATTTTCATAGCAGCATTGTGTGTAATAGCCAGAAACTTGAAACAATAAAAAGGCATTTCAATGGAAGAATGGATGAAGAAAGTATGGAATATATCCATATTAGAATACTACTCAGCAGTAAATACAATGACTTCTTGAATTTTGCATGCAAATGGACAGAAATAGAAATACAATCCGGAGTGAGTTTAGCCAGACCCAAAAAAAAAGAGGAACATGGGATGTACTCACTCATATTTGGTTTCTAGCCATAAATAAAGGACATTGACTCTATAATTCATGACCCTAGAAAAGCTAAATAAGATGGTGAACACAAAGGAAAACATATAGACATCCTCCTGGATTTTAACCTTCATCAGTCGATGAAAGGTGACAGAGACAGAGTCCCACATTGGAGCACCAGACTAAAACCCCAAACCAGGAGCAGAAGGAGAGAGAGCATGAACAAGGAACTCAGGACTACGAGGGGTGCACCCACATACTGAGACAAAGGGGATGTTCTTTTGGAAACTCACCATGGCAAGGTGGACTGGGTCTCAAAAAACATGGGATAGTACTGGACTCAATAAACATAGCGGACAATGAGGACTGCTGAGAAGTCAAGATCAATGGCACTGGGTGTTGATCCTACTGCACATACTGGCTTTGTGGGAGCCTAGGCTGTTTGGATGTTCACCTTAATAGACCTGGAAGAAGGTGGGATGTCCTTGAACTTCCCACAGGGCAGGAAAACCCGATTGCTCTTAGGACTGATGAGAGAGGGAGAAATGATTGGGGGAGGGGGAGGGTTATGGGAGGCAGTGCCGGGGAAGAGACAGAAATCTTTAATAAAGAAATAAATTAATAAAAAAAATGAAAAAAAGCCAACCGTGATATTGATGGTGAGTAATTTTGATAACATCAATGCATTGGAAAAACACCTATAACATAAAAGAAAGCCTAATCGGTATTCATTTAAAGATTTACCTTTCATGGACATCCATTACTGCTCTGAAAAGTTGTTAGGAAACATATGGCAGAAGTGGTCACTAGCCTTGTCACATATATCCTGTCCCTAGATACACCCCTACTTGGGACTGAATCTTACATGTGTGTGACTAAGTTGAACTTGGCAGTTTGTTTCAATTATTTCCAATAAAGCTGATAGTTCCACCCACTATCTAATTACACTTACATCAAATAACAAAATGTATTTGAATCACTTAATTCCCAGGGAGCACATGTACAGCAGACAATAATTGTATCCATGGAAGTCATAGGTACCAGCAACCAGATCTGCCCAGGTCTCTGTCTAGAGAAGGAGAGCAACAGGTATTCAAATCATGTAATGGGTGGGAAGGAAGTGAAGTTGCACAACTCCTGAGAGATGCTGGAAGTATGTAGGTTCAAGATGGCTCATTCCAAGATTGCCTAGATAAAGGTAGAAGTAGTGCCAGGATGCTTATTCTTAATTAGACAAAAATTAAAATAGGCTCTAATTGATATTGAAAGTGTAATGTGTTGCAGGAGGTCCTTCTGCTCCTCCAGCCAATAGCCGCCGAGATACCAGCCCATTGGGGCGTGGTCTGTTTCCCTTTAAAAACAAAGTGGCTACTTCCCTCCTCTCTCTCTTTACTTTCTGCTCCGGTTCGGGCAACTAGACTTCTTCCTAATTGCGTGCACAGAGGGCTGTTGTCTGGGACGGTGATCTGTAAGTTTATTCCCCTTTAAATAAATACCACCCTAATAATCACAATTCCAAACTGGTGTGGGATTGTTAATGACTTGCGCCTTCATGTGGCACCCAACGTTTGGTTTTAGGACCCCTCCTTCCCCGCCGCTCGTTGCCGGCCGCCAGTTCAGCCACGGCCTGTTCCTTGCGGCCTGTGCCTTGTGCGTGGAGCCAGCAATTTAACATAAATCATCATGCAGTGGCTTTACTTGCTGCAGTTTTTTATATTTTCCCTTTAGACACCTCAGATTGACTTCAAGTCTCGACGCAGCTTATCGTTTGCCTCGCTACGTGGATTTAAATTTCACAGGCCTGCATAGTCTCTGCCCACGTGGTTTTCTCTTTTCTGAATCACTTTCAAATCTCCCTTGCAAGCGCAGCTCTTAAGCGGAACGAACCAGAGCACGCGGTTACTGGTTGCGTTAAGTTGCAACCCCTTGGGACAACTCTGTCACCTGGAGGCATACACGGCTTCTGGGTTACTCTTCTCTACCCCTGGATTCTGGGTTTATGGTTCCATGTACGGAATTGATTTAATTACATTTACTTTGTTGAGCAACTGGCATTTCCCAGTTTTTAACCAATACTAGGCGGACACTGAAACAGGACCCTGTTTTCGTCGCGACTTGGGAACAGCGCCACCTGCTGGATAATAGGTAATATGAAAGTTTTCATTTCCAACATGAATTTTACTGTTTTGACTACCAAAACAATGGGTTTTTTCATGCAAGGTTTATATCACTATGGAGATAACTTAATTTACTGGTTACTAGATTTCAGTATTCTTTTGAATATTCTATTACTTAGGAAAAATATGGTCCTAAGAACCATACAATCTTTAACAGAAACTAATACAGGTCAGGAGATTCAGGATTCAAAAGCTTTGAAATCACAGGTGCAGAATGCGGACAAAAAAATTGATACCTCAGTGAAATCACTAGAAACACATGTAGCTCAGGAGATTCAGGATTTAAGAGAGAAAATGATAAGAAGACTTGAAATGATTGAAGAAATTATTGGAGTTGGTGAACAGAGTGAGAAGGCACAAGGACAGGATACAATGCCACCACCAGCTATTAGATCTGGCTTACCCAGGGTATTAGCGACATACCCTGTAATTCATTCTAATAAAGCGGCAACTTCTAAAGGCTCAAAGGGAGTCAGAGAAGCTAGATGGATGCCAATAGCAATGAATAATCTAAAAGAAATTAAGCAAGTTATTGTTACCTTTGGCTTGCACTCTGCATATGTTAAGGTAATGATAAGGATTTGGGCTTCTAATGCTAGAGCTACCCCCCACGATTTCCATCAGTTAGTGTCTGCAGTTGTAGATAATGGACCTTCCTTGATGTTTGGAATATATTTCAGAGAAGAATACAAACATATGGAACAGCAAGGAAGAGCAAAAGGTGTGGAGGTTTCCCAAGATCAAATTCTTGGTGTAGGACAATATGCTGATCCACAGGTACAAGCTCTTTATGATGATGAAGTACTGTGTTTATGTCACCAAGCAGCTTTAAATGCTTGGAATAGGCTACAAGATCCAGCAAAAAGGGTTGAATCATATACCAGAATTAGGCAGGGACAGCTAGAACCCTTTATTGACTTTTTGCAAAGATTAATTAAGGCTCTGGACATAGGGCTAACAGACCCAGAAGCTAGACGACTACTTCTTGAATCTCTAGTTTTTGAGAATGCAAACATAGAATGCAAAAAGATAATTGGGCCTTTAAAGTTTAGATCAGCACCTATGGATGAATGGATTCAGCATACAATGAATGTTGAGACGTTTAGCTATAATGATGAATCTTGGGTAGGAGAAGTGATTTCCCAAGCAATGAGGAGACATCAAACTGCCAGGTGTTTTAATTGTGGTAAATTAGGACATCTGAAAAGGGATTGCAGGCAAAGGATTTCTAGGAATAATATCCCTTCTGGGAATGACAAAAATAGGAGACCTCGGCCTTCAGGTATATGTAGGAGATGCGGTAAAGGCCGACATTGGTCCAGCGAATGCAGGTCAACAACAGACAGACAAGGCAACCCGATACCGCCGGGAAACTCCTTGAGGGGCCTCTCGTAGGCCCCCAAGCCAACAGTGGCCCAGTCATTCCCAGTCACAGGAGAGAACGTGCCTCACCAAGAAAATTAAAAGCTCCAATTTCTGCCCTAAAAAATATTACTGGTCTAAATGATGAATTACGCATGGAGGATGAGTAAAAATAACCCAGTAGGACAGAGTAAACGCATATTTTGGCAGACTTCTATTAATGATCAAAGACCAAAGCTAAGAGTCTGTATAAATGGCACTTTTATTGAAGTCTTATTAGACACAGGTGTGTATGTAAGTATCATTACTCCAGAATCTTGGCATCCGAATTGGCCTCTTCCAGAGGTAGATGTTCAGTTCCTGGGAATTGGAACCCTATCTCGTGTAAAACAAAGCACAAGATGGGTTGAATGCATAGGGCCTGAAGGGCAAATAGGAAGACTAAGGCCATATATTGCCAATATCGCAATAAATTTCTGGGGCCGCGACCTGCTACAGCAATGGAATACCCAGATTAACATTCCTGTAGTTCCAGGAACTCATAATTCTGGGAAGGACATGATGAGATATTATGGGAAAACGTCACCAGCCATTCAGGCTGTACAAGAACATACAGCAAATACCGAACCTTTAGAGGTACCAACAGCCCTACCTTTAAAATGGCTAACTGAGAAGCCAATATGGATCAAACAGTGGCCTCTAGCTGAAGATAAATTACAGGCATTGGAACAGCTGCTGCAAGAGCAACTAGATGCTCACCATATTGAAGAATCAACCAGCCCTTGGAATTCTCCTGTGTTTGTTGTAAAAAAGAAATCCGGTAAATGGAGAATGGTGACAGATTTAAGAGCTGTCAACAATGTAATTCAACCTATGGGCCCACTACAATCTGGAATTTCTTTGCCTTCTCTATTACCAAAAGGATGGCCTCTTATAGTTATTGATTTGAAAGATTGTTTTTTCACCATACCATTACAAGAAAATGATAGAGAAAAAATTGCCTTCACAGTGCCTACTTATAATAATTCTCAGCCTAATAGGAGATATCAATGGACTGTCCTCCCACAGGGTATGCTCAATAGTCCTACATTGTGCCAATATTTTGTAAGTAAGCCATTGGAAATAATTCGTAAACAATTCCCCAAGTCCGTAATTTACCATTACATGGATGACATCTTGTTATCTGATTCAAAAAAGATACTTTAGAAAGGATGTTTGAAGAAGTAAAGAAAGTCTTGCCTAGGTGAGGATTACAAATTGCCCCTGAAAAGATTCAAAGAGGAAATTATATTAATTACCTAAGTTACAGAATAGGGTTAGAGAAAATTAAAACGCAAAAGGCACAAATTAGGCGAGACCAGTTAAAGACTCTTAATGACTTCCAAAGATTGTTAGGAGACATTTCCAGTCTATGACCAGCTGTTGGGATAACACCTGATCTAATAGTTCATTTAAACAAAACCTTAGATGGTGATAAGGTTTGAATAGTCCAAGAAAACTGACAGCTGAAACAGAAAAGGAACTGAAAATGATTGAGGAAAAATTACAGGAGGCACATGTGGATAGGATGAACCCAAATCTTAGCTGCATCCTAGTCATATTACCTTCCAGAATTTCTCCTACAAGGATTCTAATGCAGAGGGAAGATATTACTTTAGAGTGGATATTTATACCTAATAAACCAAGTAAAAAATTAAAAACTTATGTGGAAAAAGTCTCTGAATTAATTATAAAAGGTAAACTGAGACTTCGTCAACTAGCAGGTATAGACCCAGCAGAAATTATAGTGCCTTTTACTACTGAAGAAATAAAAAAGTTATGGGAAGACAATGAACCATGGCAAAGAGCTTGTGCTAATTTTTTGGGAGAAATTAATAGCAACTATCCCAAAAGTGGTAGACTTAACCTCATAAAGAGAACTTCTTGGATTCTTCCTAGAATTGTACGTGATGCTCCAATAACTGGAGCCTGTACGTTCTATACTGATGCAAATAAATCAGGGAAAGCAGGTTATAAGTCAGATGAATTGAGTAAGGTGGAACAAAGCCCTTATAATTCTGTCCAGAAGGCAGAATTATATGCCATTCTTATGGTGCTAAGGGATTTTAAAGAACCTCTTAATATAGTTACAGATTCACAATATGCAGAAAGAGTTATCTTGCATATTGAAACCACTGAATTTATACCAGATGACACAGAGTTGACTTCATTGTTTATCCAGGTACAAGATATAATCAGGAACAGGCTTTGTCCAATGTACATAACACACATCCGGTCCCATACAGGTCTGCCTGGTCCTCTAACACAAGGCAACGCTGAGATTGATCAATTATTGATTGGAAGCGTGTTGCAGGCCTCAGAATTTCATAAGAAGCATCATGTCAATAGTAAAGGCCTGAAGAAAGGATTTTCCATTACATGGCAACAAGCTAAGGACATTATAAAGAGATGTCCTACTTGTTCTTTCTATAATCAAACACCGTTGCCTGCAGGGAGTAACCCAAAGGGTACTAAGAGTAATGAAATCTGGCAGATGGATGTGTTCCACTTTATGGAATTTGGTAAATTAAAATATGTACACCACACCATAGACACGTATTCAGGTTTTCAATGGGCTACTGCCCTGAGCTCAGAAAAGTCTGATTCAGTAATCACACATCTATTGGAAGTTATGGCCATCATGGGAATACCTGCACAAAAAAAGACAGATAATGGTCCAGCATATGTAGCTAAGAAAATGAAATGCTTTTTTGCTTATTATAATATAAAACACATTACAGGTATACCACATAATCCCACAGGTCAGGCAGTTATAGAAAGATCAAATTGTACTATAAAGGATATGCTGAACAAACAGAAAGGGACCAAAAATACTCCCAGAAATAGATTACATAATGCTTTATTGACCTTGAAATTTCTTAACGCTAATGAGAAAGGAACGACAGCAGCAGAAAGACATTGGATAATGGAAAAGTCTGCTGAACTAAATCAACCAATTTACTTCAAAGATGTCCTGACCTCTCAATGAAAGCCAGGAGATGTGCTACGTTGGAGAAGGGGTTTTGCTCTTGTTTCCACAGGAGAAGAAAAATTGTGGGTACCATCAAAATTAATAGAGGTTTGATTTGAAGAGGAGAAACCTATTGGAAAGGAGAAATGACAACTCATCCACAATGATGATATTCCTACAGGTGGTAAGAAAAACATATAGAATGGGGGCAGGGTTCTGTTCTTATCTCCACAGGAAAACACTCATCTTTGAAAATTTCAAGGGATCCTGGATGTTTGGATACTGACAGATGGAAAAATACCTGCCCAATAGGAACTATCAAGAAAACTAAATAAGTGGTGTAAGTAAAATATACTAAACCATATGTCTAAATTTATAGAGCTGGTTTTGAAGGTGGACTCTGGCTCAGTCCTCTCCAATTCCAAGCCTGTTGGTAAGAGAAAAACCCAGAGTTTCTGGAGTTTCTGTCTATTGTCAAGAGCCATGATAGGGGACAGAATGAAATATGAGTTTAGAAAACATCTTTGCTTTTCTTCATATCTATCATACTTTTCATTGAATATATCTATCATTCCTTTCATTGAATATATGTGTGTGTGTGTGTGTATGTCTATATGATTAATGTTTAAGTTTTTCACAATGAACAATGAGTTTTTCCTGAAGTGACATTTAAAGTTTCCAGGAAGAAGATGGGGCCCCATAACAACGACTACACCTGGTTGATATGACGTCATGATACTGATAGAGCTACTACAAGACCTGTTTTGGGTACCAGCTGCACAAGATGATCCCAACTTGGTTAGCTGAAATGGTGCACCTCTTATACAACATTCTGGCCAGACTTGCACAATATGTCAGAGACTACTTGCAATTTTAAAAGACATCGATCTTGAAATTTAACCATCATTTTACTTTCACAGGATTCCCCAGAAAGAACGTCGCCCCCATGACAGCTGGAAGTAACTCTAGAGGACGACGTCCCCTCTCCCAGTAAAGTTTGCCCTTGGGTTTAGGGACATCATTTAGGGGTTGATTATAAATTGGTATATGGTTGAGGGTTGGGGAAAAAATTTTATAAGCTCGGGGATCATTTGGGAAAAAAAAAGAGGGATAATAGATTGGTACTTGTTGGTACTTGTGAGTTATAGTTTTGAGACAAATGTATTGGTATCGATTCTTATATATTGATACAAAGTGAAATTATATTGACTATTGTATGCATGCATGTTTCTACCTCTGTTTAAAAACATTTGTTATGTATTGACATATATTGTATTGATATATATTGTATATATTTACCATATTGCAGTGTACATTTCTACCTCTGATTAAGATACTTACATTTTGCTTGTGTATTGATATATATTTACCATACTGCAATGTATATTTGTACATTGCTTATATTTGGAGGTCATTATCCTCATTTGTTTCACAGTTGTTTTTTGTCTTAGTCTTTAAGTTAGATAGGTATTGAGAGTTATATAGATCAATAGTATTCTAAGTTTGTCATTTATAATTAGACTAATCAGGTTCTTTAGATACATAGAGATTATACTCAGTATAGATAGATAATCTTCAACCTCTTCACAGAGCTGTAGAAAATGTCTTTTAATCTAACTCAGAGTTTTGTGGTAGTGAGACACAATTGCTCCTGGCAACACCGCTCTATTCCCGAGAGAATGTTGAGCACCAAAGACACTCCACCTGGAGCCTTTCTTCTTGGCTGAACTGGCCTTTGGGTAAAGAAATGCTCATACCTCAACCACTGACAGAAATACAGAGTATCTGTGAATGGAAAATACAGGACTGTCATATCCTGCCAAGACAGGGTAAGATAGTTTTGACAAGTTTCTTGACTTTGAAAATGGTGTGTCAGTTATGCTAGGCCTTAGCCAAAGTTGGTTGCTTCAACACTGCAAACGTGACCTTGGGTGATTGCCCAGGTAGCTAGTTGTCTCTGTGATTTGTTGCATGTTTTGGAAGGTGTTTGATTGCACTTTCTAATTACTCAGGAAACCTTATTTCCCTTCACTGATCTTCGATGGGGTTGAAGACTATATAAATGTTGTTACTTTCGACTCATGACTTAGCCCAGCTATTTATTATATAAGACCTAAGCTAGTTAGAATAGGATATTTGTACTTATTATATATAATTTCATAGAAGGTTTAGATCTCTCTTACTTAAACAAAAGGGGGAGGTTTTGTGAGACGTCCTTCTGCTCCTCCAGCCAATAGCCACCGAGATACCAGCCCATTGGGGCGTGGTCTCTTTCCCTTTAAAAAAACAAGTGGCTACTTCCCTCCTCTCTCTCTACTTCCTGCTCTGGTTCTGGCGACTAGACTTCTTCCTAATTGCGTGCGCAGAGGGCTGTTGTCTGGGATGGTGATCTGTAAGTTTATTCCCCTTTAAATAAATACCACCCTATTAATCACAATTCCAAACTGGTGTGGGATTGTTTATGACTTGCGCCTTCAGTAATGAAGTTTCAGAAAAAGAAGATTGAGAATACACAGTGTATATGCCTGAACAATATATCACACATCTCCAACACGAAATGAAACAAAAAATTTCCAAAGTACCAGCAAAATGACCAAGAGCCAAACTGCCTGACAACTTTTTCTTAGCTGTGTGGCTCCTGGCAATGATGGAAAAGAAGGAAATTTGTGCCCAGAAATAGACAAAGAGTGGGGCTTTATTATATAGTATTTTTTTGTGTGAAGCATTGTACATTAAAAGAGGAAAAGAAATGGCTTTGTCTCTTTGATTTTTTAGAATTCTCTCTATGTTCTTTCAAGTCAAACTGAAAGAGGCAGGTTTGTTTGGGTTTCTATGATGTCAAAATACAATGGAAATAATAGTTGCTCATTCCAGAATTCATCCTTGTCTTGTCAAATCCCCCTCTCCCTGTCTTTTACACTTGGCCTGTTCCCACTGCTTGAGGGATGATGTCAACTCATGTGTCTCTCTGAGGAGCCCTCTCAGAACACACTTGACTTCCATTTAATCTACTCTGGAAGCCCAAATACTTAGGGAGACTTCGATCAAACAGCCTACTGTGCTGGCACACACTGATCCAATAAAGCTGCTACTGTGGGGCTTGTGCTCATTTCCCATGGAGCTTCACTGACCAGCTCCTCAAACAGCTGATCAAGCTAGAGAACATTTTATCCTTTTCCCTGTAATTCAACTTGTCGCCTCTTCTTCTCCCACAGACCAGCTTCTTCAAAGAAGGATCCTTACATGGGGTTAAAAGACTTTAAAGTATTAATATTGATTAGACTTTCAAGGTTGCATTTTTATGAATCTACCTGATGCCTATATGTTGTTCATGTAGTTATGACAGCTTAAAGTTACATGAGCCATCTTCAAGTTGTGCATGAGTTAATATTTATCTCTCCCTGAGTATGAGAAGCTGCCCATCATGGGTGATAATAGTTTTCACTGGTTATTTCTGGAAGCTACTGTCATAGAACTTATTGTTGTTTGAGTGAGAAATGTCCCCATAAGCTCCCATATTTGAACATTTTATAGGCAACATGTGCTGCTCTTTAAAGAGGTTGCAAAACCTTTAGGAGGCATAGAATTTCTGGAGGAAGTATGCCACTGAAGATAGGCTCTAAGAATCTATAGAATCACCCAACTTCCTCTTCTCTCTCTGCCTCCTAACTGTTGAGGCAATGTGGCCAGTCAGCCTCACACTCCTGTTACTATGCCATTCCCAAAGCTATTGAACCAATCCCTCTGAAATGGTGAACCAAATTAAACCTTTTCTCTCCCTTAAGTTGTTTTTCTCATGATGCTTTTTGCTTGCTTGTTTGTCACGATGCTTTGTCACAGCAAACGGAATGAAACCATGACATTTTGCAAGTACACACCTGAAATTAACACAAAACCAACACTCAGAAGGAAAGATGCCCAAGGATTATGGCACATTTAGGACATTGAAATAGCATTTCATTTCCTTTCTCTCAAATGCATTAAAGATACTATTTAACAAAGGAAAAACAAATCACACAGGGTTACCTAAAATGTAGTGCCTCTTGCCAAGTAACATAGTCTTTGTAATGAGAACATGTGAATACACAGTAGAGTAGGGAACCAGGACATAAAAGAGATATACCCAAGTCCTAGTACCCACTAAGAGCATCACCTTTCACGTAGCCACAAACAGCATAAAATATCTTGGGGTAACTCTAACAAAAGAAAGTGAAAGGTCTCTTTGACAAGAACTTTAAGGAATTGAAGGAAGAAATTGAAGAGGATACCAAAAATGGAAGGATCTCCCTTGGTCTTTGATTGGGAGCATCAACATAATGGCAATTCTACCAAAGGCAATTTATAGATTCAATGCAATCCCCATCAAAATCCCATCAAAATTCTTTTTTTTTTTTTTTTGGTTTTTCGAGACAGGGTTTCTCTGTGGCTTTGGAGCCTGTCCTGGAACTAGCTCTGTAGACCAGGTTGGTCTCGAACTCACAGAGATCCACCTGCCTCTGCCTCCCAAGTGCTGGGATTAAAGGCATGCGCCACCATCGCCCGGCCCATCAAAATTCTTGACAGATATTGAGAGGACATTAATCAAATTTATATGGAAAAACAAAAAATCCTGGATAGCCAAAATAATCTTATACAATAAAAAAATGTCTGGAGGCATTACCATTTCTGACTTCAAACACTATTACAGAGCTACAGTAATAAAAACAGCATGGTATTGGCATAAAATCATAGGATTCGACCAATTGAATCATATAAAAGATACTGATTTTAACTCACAAACATCTGAACACCTCATTTTCTATAAAGTGGCTAAAAGTATACAATGGAAGAAAGAAAGCATGTTCAACAAATGGTGCTGGCAGAACTCGATGTCAACCTGTAGAAGAATGAAAATAAACCCATATATATCACCATGCACAAAACTCAAGTCCAAATGGATCAAAGACCTCAATATCAATCTGAACACACTGAAACTGAGAAGAGAAAGTGGAAAGTACCCTACAACATATGGGCACAGGAGATTGCTTCCTATGTATAACCCCAGCAACACAGATGATAAAGGCAACATTGAATAATTGGGACCTACTTAAACTGATAAGCTTCTGTAAACAAAGGACACTGTCACTAAGACAAAATGGCAACCCACTAACTGGGAGAAGATCTTGAACAACCCTGCAACAGACAAAGGTCTGATCTCCAAAATATATAAAGAAATCAAAAAACTAGACTTTAAAATGCTAATTAACTCAATTAAAACATGGGGCACTGAACTAACAGGGAATTCTCAACAGAAGAAGTTTAATTGGCCAAAAGACACTTAAGGTCATGCTCAACCTCATTAGCGATCAGGGAAATGCAAATCAAAACAATTTTGAGATATCATCTTACACCTGTCAAAATGGCTAAAATCAAAAACACTAATGATAGCCTTTGCTGGAGAGGTTGTGGAGGAAGGGGTACCTCATCAAATGCTGGGCAGAATGCAAACTTGTCCAACCACATTGGAAATCAATGTGGCGGTTTCTCAGGAAATTTGGGATCAACCTAACCAAGGACCAAGCAATACCACACTGGGGAACATACCCAAGAGATTCCCTATCATATTACAAAATCATTTGTTCAACTATGTTCATAGCAGCATTATTTGTAATAGCCAGAATCTGGACACGACCTAGATGCCCTTCCATGTAAGAATAGATGAACAAAGTGTGGAAAATATACACAGTAGGGCACTACTCAGTGTTAAAAAACAATGAATTCTTGAATTTTGCATGCAAATGCATGGAAATAGAAAACACTTTTCTGAGTGAGGTTTCCCAGACCCGAAAAGATGAAAATGGGATGTACTCAGTCATAATTGGTTTCTAGCTATAAACAAAGAACATTGCATCTATAATTTGTGATTCCAAAGAAGCTATATAAGAAGGTGATCCCAAAGGAAAACATATAGTTATTCTCCTGGATATGAAAGGTAGACCAGATTGTCAAGCAAAAATTTGGGATCTGGGGGGTGGGGTGGGATAGGATAAGAGGGGATTGGAGGAGAAAAGTAAGAACGAGAGGATGGAGGGACTTGGGGAATTGGGATGATTGGGATAAAGTAAGGATGGATATGGGAGCAGGGAAGCATATATCTTAATTAAGGTAGCCATCTGAGGGATTTTATTTAAAAAATGAACTTGGTAAATAGAAGCTTATGATTCTCAAAAGTTGGTCATTTCATGTTAGGATGGTCTTTAAATTCAATGGCAAACCCCTATATCAAAAGAGTCACACAGGAAAACAGTGGTGTGCTCATAAAATAATGAAGACATTAAGAGAAGTGATACAAAATGACGAATATCAAAAGCCAAATTTCCTAGCCCATCTTGAGGAAGTAGGTTCCCCACCAACACATTTATTCCAGATCGTGAGAATTAACATCAACCTCTTTCAAGTACTTCGTTTAATAATAAATTTTTATACCAGTTCTTAGAATTTATACATTGGACAAAGGGTTGGTTTGGGAAGTCCTTCTGTCTATGTTTGTTTTTATTGGTTAATGAATAACATTATTTCAGCCAGTAGCTTAGCAGAATAGACCTAGGTGGTAAAATTAAGCAATGTTGGGAGAAAGGAGGTGGGGTCAGTGAGAAGCCACCTAGACACCACCAGGGAAAAACACCTACTCTGGAGCTACAAAAATTTGTTGGTAAGACATGAACTAGTGGTGATACAGATAAATGCAAATGTGATAGTTTAGAATGAGGGAGGAATCTAGAAATATGGTTAAGCTATTGGCCAAAGAGTATTGTGAATAATATAGGTTTTATGTGATTATTTCAAGTCAACGTGGTCAGAAAACTAACTAATGAGTGGCCTCCACAAACAAATCAGCTTGTTGAACTGAAGAGTGTTTTTTTTTTTAAATCTGTTTGCTCACTTGATCTGGGCTTCATCTAAGCATGTCTATTTGTCTGTGATGATTGCTCGGTTATATATTTACTGCCAATATATTGTTTGGAGGAAGGGGTCTATTGAATCTGCTCAGTTTAATGGACTCTCTATAATTAATTTGAGTTGGTTACTTTCTATCTTATGTAGTTTCCCTGCAGGATAGTGTTTACCAACCAAGACTACATGTTTTCATTAAAGATCTATAAATGGGGAGGTTGAAGGGTCAGAGTCAGATAAGAAGTTGCAATTGTGGATGCAGACAGGAGAGAAAAAAGAGAAGGAAAGGGAGTATGAGATCACTACCCTATAGTCTTTCAAAATGGAGGAGGGGACCTGAGCTAAGAAGGAAACAGCCACAGCTCTTTCCACAGTCACTATTCCTGTCTAGGCCACAATATCTCCAAGCAGCTAGCACAAGCATTGGAAGTTTCTCTTCTGAGAGGGGCAGCCAGAGTGTGCCACATATGACCATTTTCCCTGGAGTTATCCTCATCATGGACAGAAGGAGGCATGTCTCCCTAGAATCTCAACAACAATCTCACAGATGAAAATAAAAAGGCTTATTAAGGACACTTGGAGAAGCATTATAACTAACAGAGTTGGGAGATAATACATCTTCTAGGATGTGATGATGTACACAGGCACATCTGCCTCTCTTCTGATCATATGAACAGAATGCCCGCTGGTTTGGGAAGCATCTCATCTGGCATTGTAATACCAGGGCATTAAAATGTCCTCTTTGCTGGTCTTCTACCCCAGAGTGGTCTCTCTCTCAGGTACATTGGGATGAATCATTTGAAGGAATAACAGAAAAATAGGTAGAGCATCCAGAATGAGGTATAACATACATGGCCACAATTACATATGCAGCAACAAGGAAACAGATGAAGAATTCTGAGCATCAATGGAAGTTGAGGACCTAATACCAAAGCTAAGTCATGTAACACCATGGGTAGTTTCAGAGTTTCAGAGAGTAAATTCAGTTACATTCTGGAAAAAGCTAAGACTGCAAAAGATGGCTTTCATAATCAGAAAGTAGAAAAATTGGGACTGCAAAAAGGAGGCAGTGAGGGAGTCAAGGGTGGTCACTGAGCAATGAAGAACCCCAAGTCCCTATCCCAACATGATACTGATATCATTTTTAAAAGTTATTGAGCCATAAATCTTGGCAGTCAGAGCTCAGGAGCTGAAATTACATCTCAATCCCATGTAATGAATCTCTGCCTTGAGCATCTACAATGATGCATTTCTGTCTTGAGCATCTGGAGCAATATTTCTTTTCCTTAAGCATCTATAGCAATGCACCTCAGCCTTGAGCATCTGCTGTCATACCCCTCTAAAATGATTATCTACAGAAATTAACATCTGCTTTAAAAAGCGATATACTACTGGGATAGACCTACCATTGCATGTTTCCTTTGGATGTACACTTTTATATAACTACACCCTAAATTTGATATCAAGACCTGAGCACAAACAGATTTCACAGTTCACAGTTTCCCCATGCTGTGATAATTCAGTAGGCCTCTGGACACATCCACCAGGAGACTTGAGGGGAGGAAGCAAAGGCATTCACGTTTGAATGTCTCTCATCTCAATCTCGACAGCACTTCTTTTAAAGTTATACCATTCCCTTTTGTGATCCAGAATATTTGCTCACAGCTCAATATTTTTTAACCAACTGTCTTGTTCTTCAGCCATGGCACAGTCAGTAAGGTGCATTCCATACAGATGGAGACCATAAATTTGATCCCTTCAAACTTGTGCAAAAATCTCAGCATTAAAGATATCAACTCATCACTCAGTGCTGAGGAGACAGCAACACCTGGGACTCTAAGACTCGCTGTTTGGTCAAGGGGAATTGGTCAGCTCAAGGTTCAAAGAGATGACGTATCTTAATCATGAAAGAGAGTAATTAAGGAAGACACCCAGGGTTAATTCTGGCCTTTGCATGCATGTATACACATCTCCATAAAAAGTTACACTCATATATTAAACAACTGTCTTTTGAATTTCTAAATATACACATTTCTGTGGTGAAGTTTTGAGCTTAATTTTGACTGCTCTTTTGAGTTGTAGGAACAGCTGAATGTTTTCTGCCACCGGGTTCCCGCACTGGCTAGCTTTACCCAAAATAATTACATAGAAACTGTATTATTTTAAATAATACTTTGCCCATTAGGTCTAGCCTGTTAGTTGCTAATTCTCACATCTTGATTAACCCATTTCAAATAATCTGTGAAGCACCATGAGCTTATGAGAATCATAAGCTCTTTCTGTCTCAGGGGGGAGGGGGCATGGCGTCTGTTGACTAGGCTACTTTCTCCCAACATTCTGTTGTTTACTCTGCATATCTAACCTGCTGTCCTATCAAAAGGGCAAAGGCAGTTTCTTTATTAACCTATAGACATTTAACCGTTGTCCATTGCTTTGGCCTTCCTCATACAATGACATTAGAAGAAATCTTTCTGTAAGAACCCTCTCCACTATCTCCTTTGGCCTCTTGAATCCTCCCTCCTCTCTACCAAAGACAAAAGGAAGCTAGTCTCAGACATGTTACACAGTCTAAAAAAGGAAGGATGGAGTCAAGATTTGAATTCATTACCAAAGTCTAAAATCTTAACCAAGTAACTCACTGCACGACCATACTTTTTTTTCAACTGAGAATGAACTCACACTCTGAGGAGCTGAAAGGCAAGTTCATACTGCATTAACTTCACATTGGCCCTTAACAGAAATGCCGAGCATTATGATGGACCCCTCACCACTGATACATTGACATCTTATTCCTTTGTATTTAATGGGCCAGTTGGCCACATACCTTATTCAATCTTCCCTTCAGTGATTAGATTTCCATCATCCTACATCCCCTCACTTCAATCCTAATTCACACACTCCCCAAAACCCCTTGATGGGAGTCAGGTATCAATATCTTACTGGTATTTTCGGGTCTGATGGGTTTTTGGGGTCTTTTTCACACTCCTCCTAACATCACAGATTTCCTAGGTAACTGATTCTAGGGAGCTCGGTGCATTCATCATATGTGTATATGTCACACACCAATGTACATCAATGTGTACATGTTTAGCCTGGGTGCAGGTGAGTCTGTTCATGACTTTTATAGCCAAGTCCTACAGAACTTGATCCATGAAAAGGTTACAATGTTTTACAGTTATTGCAGGCCAATTGTTTAAATGAACTCACAAGGGTTGAATGGCATGCATAAGACCTGTGAGTGTGCAAGACAGAAAGAATCCAGGCATGAAAAAATAGGTGGCAGACAGAAGCCTGGCAAAAGTAAGTAGGTAGCCTAAGGTCCAACCCATTGCAGAAGAGCCACTGAGAGGAGACACTTTTCTTTAGGCAGGAGGATCCTGGTCACTCAACATGCTCCAGTGGAGATAATATACCCAGGGACTTCCAGATGGTATGAATTAAACCATTAATCAAATGAAACCTAATATTCTTTGCTTCTGAGTATACATTTGTGATGCTTCACGAACACTCTGTATCCTCTTAAGTCCCAACACCTCGATGTCACATCTTTCCATATGACACGCTTTTCCCTCATGGATTATCCCTCTCTGAGATCCTACGTCTTTTTGGCCACTCTCCTCTGTTTGCAAAACAGCCATCTTGTCCTCTTCCACACACTGCATCTAATTTCTTCCTTTCCTCTCCAATGGGAAAAGACATAGATATGAAATCATTATCAAACTTGATGAAATGCACGGAAGGTTTGGTGGGAACTTGGTAAATAATTTTACCTATCTTTTGGGTTCTATCTTTTTCATTGTGCTGCACGCTTTTGCCAGCCAAGGAATCCCTGCCTAATTCCAAATTCACCCCTATTGGAGGACATCCTGGCTTAATATGAAGGTTGCTTTCAATGTAGCAATCTAGACGGTGGTAAAGATACACAACTGGATCTTTCTCATAGGTAATGTAGAAACAGTTCTTCATGGTCTACACCCCATCTGGGACTACCCCACTCCACACTTCCATAGAGCCTGGCATGATGTGGAGGTTACCTTCACAGTAGTCAACCAGGAGGTGGCAAATGTACAAGACCGAACCATTTGTGACCTGAAATGTTTGTTTCACTGCTCTGCCAACTATGGTGTTTGAGAGATAAGTGTCTGTCTCGTGAGGAAATGGTACGTTGTTAGGCAGGAACAAAGGGTTTAAAATCCTTTCATCACTGTGAGGTTTCAATCCATAGACAAAGCTATCCCATCATACTTCAACAAATAGAGAGATTCGTTGGCAGTTGATCTAGAAGATGGCTTTCCACTGGGTGACTGGTTCATTGGCTTCCTTCCAGCCATGAGAAATTCTGTGACAGACAATATTCTCCAGGGCCTCAAAAGGCCTACTCAGTTTTTGCTTCTGGAGAGATGACCCATTCCTCTTCTGGACAGGTGGCATGCATCTCATACTAAGAGGCATCTTCATCATGGCTGTAGACTTGCTGAGATAGGCTACTCACCTCCTGGTCTGCTCTTTCTTGGCTATCTTTCTGTGCTTGGGCTTCATAGCTGCCCACTCTCTAGGTTGAAAGAAATTTCCCTCTGTTTAATTCAGGAACAAAGTTATGGCGTCAATAATGAGTGCCTGCAAGGATAAGAAGGGGAGGCTGTGAGGTCATGGCTCTTTTCTGGAAGAACTTTGGGCAGGAGACAAAGACAGTGCTGAACAGTTTTGCATACTTAACTGTAATATTCTCTTAAGAAATGAATAGGACAATTAGCAAATTTTTCTCTACAGCTCACTATATCAGTCTCAGAGACAAATTCCTCCTGCCCAAAGGCAAATGACCTCTGCTAAGAAACCTACTTTCTGACTGACTAAGTCAATGGGAGGAGAAGGTATGCCTATTCCCGAAATGAGTAAGAAAAATCTGAACAGATAACAAAGAAGTCGAAGGACATCCACACGTCTCCTTCGAAATCAAGCTAATCGGTAGGGGGCTCAATCCAAGACAGCCTTCCCAAGGTCATGGCACTCCAGTCCACTGGCTCTCAGATTTGTGTCTCCTGATCCAGACCCAGGTATATTACATAAAGCCATTCTGTGTCTTCATTGTGGAAGTGAGTACTGTGAGACCAACGTCAACCTGAAAGACTCATTATTCTAGGCAACAGCAGCAATTGAGAAATAATTAGTATCTTTTAAAACACCTATGGATAAATTGGGCCTTTGCTATTTTAGTGTATTGATGAATATTATATTGTTAGCAAAGATAAAGTGGGAAGAATAGCTGGCATTAACCAACCCACAACTCTCAAATATAGGAGCTGGAAACAACATAAATGGTGGACCCACAGGACATTTGAAAGAAAACTCTTTTGTATTACAGAGGTCTTAGTTGCTTTGTAAACATATTTACCAAAAGAAAATGCCCTAACTCTCCAGATTCCATCTTCCGGAAATGTTCAGGTGCAAAAAGCCTGTTGAACGGTTGTGGAGACCAGGAGCTGAACTGTCCTCCTCAGGCACTGTGAGGATAATAAACCCACCTTCATGGAAGACCAGTGCTTTGAGTGTAACAGAGTTGCTACCACGAACCAAGGCTTTGTGACATCACCAAGGTTCTGCTTATGT
This sequence comes from Chionomys nivalis, assembly GCF_950005125.1. Taxonomy (NCBI): domain Eukaryota; kingdom Metazoa; phylum Chordata; class Mammalia; order Rodentia; family Cricetidae; genus Chionomys; species Chionomys nivalis. The sequence continues at coordinate 633,698 of NW_026646888.1, read as the reverse complement.
CAGAACTCCCAAAACAAGCCTGCTACTTCCCTATTTACCCACAGAAACGTCCAGCATTCAGCTCCTAAAAAGCTGTATACAGCCAGCAGGAGACCCAAAATAAGCCCCCACTCATCTTCCCAATTACTCGAGTCACATTCTTGCCCAAGCTACTCAATCCCTCTATCTTATTTTTCTGAAAAAGTCTTTGGTGTCTGAGTCAACAACTCATATGAAAGTTTTTTTTTTCTTAACTTGCATCTCTCCATTGGTTATCTATGATTGATTTTTTCTTCCTTCATAAATAATAAATTACAAATTTCCACTTCCTTTCCTCCTTTCCCTCACTACTCAGGCAACCACCAATCCTCTCCACTCCTAATCCAGTCCTAATAGAGGGCAGGGTACCTTGACTTGTGGGAAGCCCATGCCCCACTCCACCCAGATTGAGGAAGGTATGCATCCACATATAATAGGACCACATAAATTACTTCTTATCTTGAGAAGAATACTTGCTACAGAAACACTATCACAGTAGTATTGAGAGTGTAGGCTGTCTCAGCATGGAGAAGTAACTGGAGCAAACCCCTAGTAGTTCAGCTCAGTGGCCCAAGAAAGATGGTCAAGGAAAGTCAATGAACTCAGGGATGGAAGTTAAAACTCAGGCTAAATAACATTCCAAATCATTTAGGCGGAACATGAGACACTCGTGCAACAGTCACAAGATGTCTAAAATGCCTGGAACTAGAATCTTAGGGCAGGAGAAGTTGTGGAGCTGAGAGTACATGGCAAAAACTGACAGAATCTGGCAAAAGACATGTAAGCATAACTAGCAAACATCCATGGAAACCACGAATGGGAGAAAACCCTTAGAAGTCTGCACAAAAACATAACATCTTCACAATTCTGAGATTTAATGACAAAGGAGAGATCTTAAATATGTCACTGTCACATGGTGATGATTAACCCCCTCCATTGCAGTGTGACCCCCTGACATGTTTAAGATACCTGTCAATTCTGTCTATATATTTACAGAGAAATTCACATTGCTTGCACAGATTAACTAGCAGCATGATTTACCGCTCAATCAAAGGCAAAGCAAAGAAATCATGGACATGTTGTTGAATGCTGATGATGTTGTTGGGAGCGTTTGTGGGTTTTTTCTTAAAGGGAAATAATTGGTCACACAAATGCATGAAGCAGATCCTGTCTCTCACATGTACCTGAAAGCATGAACAAAATAAAGTAAAATAGGTTTTTGTCACATACTGGTAAATTTTGCTGCTATGTCCAAATATGTGTGTTGCAGGAGCTCATTCTGCTCCTTCAGGCTATAGCAACTGAGATAAAGTACATTGGAGCGTGGTGTCTCTCTCTTTCAAAATGGAGCAACTGCCTTCAGCTTGCTCTCTTCCATCCACCTCCACATCCAGCTACTAGGCTCCTATCCTCATCCTTCAGAGGGCTGTTGTCTGGCATGGCAATCTGTAAGGTTTGCCCCTTAAAAGAAATAACCATTTTATGAATCATAATTCTAAACTGGTGTGGTAGATTGTTTGTGACTAACACCTTCCTATGTGATGAGAGCAACCATGGTGTGAAGGGGGTTCTCACTGTTCATGTTGCAGAAGCCATGGCAGCAGGAGTAGGAGGCCTCTCATTCTCTGTAAGGAAATCAGTAAACATTGGGGACCAGTGAAAGGATGCCCTGAAACATCAAGGCTTGAGCTTTCAGACCGCAATTCCTCCACCTAGGTTCTGGGTCTCCACAACCTACAAAACCTCCTGAGGACCAAGTATTCAGAACCAGAAGCCTGTGTGGGCCATATCACATAAAATCATAGTGAGTACACCAGTCGTTTTTTTTTTTAAGGTACATCCTTTTGTCCCTCCAGAAACATTTGCATTTCCAATAAAGATAACTTGCTGCCTCTTTGGGGTCCTGAAATTGCTCTAAGGTGATTGTGGGGCATTCTTACATACCGTGCTGTGTTGTTATGAGACCTTAACGGGACAGCAATTGTTTCAGAAATCAAAGGCAGTTAGGTTCAAACCTGTGGTTAGCAGTGTGCTGGACACTTGGGTTGCCTATAGCTAATCTATGGAAAGGTGGATTTACTAAGAAGGGTGGCAGCACACATGGAGGCATGTAGTCTTACCTTTTCAAATGACCCATTTTGTGGCCTTACATCAGGCTCCTCTATTCTCCACATCTTGGATTCTTTACCAGATTAGGACAAAAATTAAAACTCAATGTCCTGGACGTGAACACTGAATGAGTTATCTATGTGAGATCACAGTGACAGAGCTCATGGGAATCTGACTCATTGTACAGGCTTGCCAGGCATCAATCTGTAATCTGCCTAACTCTACTGCGCAAGTGTTGTCATGGTTGCTCCTCTTTTCCTCCTCATATGGTCTCCATCTACAGAGAACTCATAAAATTTCACCCCTGAGAGGGCAAGTTCTTTACAAATGAAAGTTTCTAGAACAGAAGAGACATAGTAGATTTATCTTGGCAACCTGTAGACACAAAATATGGGGAAATGGAAGAAGGGATTGAAGAAGATAGAGACATGGAGGAATGGATAAATTCAATCATTCATTGGATAAGTGAGTGATCCAATGAAAGAGATGGCTAATAGGATAAAATGTGCTGCATGCCCTCTGAAAGTCAGTCCAAATTGAGGGTAGATAAGGTTATCCACTAATGAGGAAGCTTAGTCCATTTTGCCTTCTTTGTGCTCTAGACCCACCCAGGAGAGTGATGATGATGTGAGGAGAAGAATGGGCGAGGGTACCAGCATGTCCTGGTACAAGTTTTCACCCACATTGTAGCCAAATCACCTGACCTGGCACAGGTGACCTACATGCTGGGCCCGGAATGGTAGTTTGACACCTATAACCTTACTAACCAAGTTTTTGAAGATGAAGGAACCAAAACTGCCCTGTTAAAGATGTCAGGATCCTTGCATGATGGGAGTCAGGCATCAATATCATACTGGTATCCTCGGGTCTGATGGGTTTGTGGGGTCTTTGCCACACTTCACCTACCATCACTGATTCCCTAGGTAACTGATTTTACAGAGCTCGGTGCATTCATCATATCTGTGCATGTCACACAACAATTTGATTCAATGTGTACTAGTTTAGCCTGGGTGTGGGTGAGTCTTTTCATGAATTTTATAGCCCAAATCCCACAGAACTTGATCAATGAAAAGGGAACAGTGTTTTACAGTTAAGGCAGGCCAATTGTTTAAATGAACTCACGGGGGTTGAATGGCATGCATAAGACCTGTGAGAGTGCAAGACAGAAAGAATCCAGGCATGACAAAATAGGTAGCAGATAGAAGCCTGGCAAAAGTAAGTAGGTAGCCTGAGGTCCACCCCATTGCAGAAGAGCCACTGAGAGGAGACACTTTTCTTTAGGCAGGAGGATCCTGGTAACTCAACATGCTCCAGTGGAGATAATATACCCAGGGACTTCCAGATGGTATGAATTAAACCATTAATCAAATGAAACCCAATTTTCTTTGCTTCTGAGTACACATTTGTGACCCTTTATGATCACTCTCTATCCTCTTAAGTCCCAACACCTCGATGTCACATCTTTCCATATGACATGCTTTTCCCTCATGCATTATCCCTCTCTGAGTTCCTACATATTTTTGGCCACTCTCCTCTGTTTCCTAAACAGCAATCTTGTCCTCTTCCACACACTGCATCTCCTTTCATCATTCCCTCTCCAAGGGGAAAAGACCATAAGTCCTCTTTTGTTTTGACCCCTGTCTTTCTGTGATGTCCCATCCACCAGACACTCCATCATTGACCAAACAACATAACATCTTCACAAATTTTTATTTTTAGAGCAAATAATATTTCCATTGGGAAAGATACCAGGATTAATGGAAGACCTGAGGTATTTCTGAAAAAGAGTTCCCCAAACACAGTTTTCAGTCTGACCCCCAAAATTTGTGAATTTCACTTTAACACATCTTCATCAAACCATAGACATAGATATGGAAGTCATTATCAAACTTGATGAAATGCACGGAAGGTTTGGTGGGAACTTGGTCAATAATTTTACCTATCTTTTGGGTTCCATCTTTTTCGTTGTGCTGCATGCTTTTGCCTGCCAAGGAATCCCTGCCTAATTCCAAATTCAACCCTATTGGAGGACACCCTGGCATAATGTGGATGTTGCTTTCAATGTAGTCATCTAGATGGTGGTAAAGGTACACAACTGGATCTTTCTCGTAGGTAATGTAGAAACAGGTCTTCATGGTCTGCACCTCAGGTTGGACCACCCCAGTCCACTCCTCCATAGAGCCTGGCATGATATGGAGGTTGCCTTCAAGGTAGTCAACCAGGAGGTGGTAAATATACAAGACCGGATCTTTCTTCTAGGTAATATAGAACCAGGTCTTCATGATTGGCCCCTGCTCTAGGACCATCCCCTTCCAGTCATCCTTTGAGCCATTTGTGCCCTCAAATGTATGTGTCACTGCTCTGCCAACTATGGTGTTTGAGAGATGAGTGTCTGTCTCCTGAGACATGGTACGTTGTTAGGCAGGAACTTAAGGTTTAAAATCCTTTCATCACTGTGAAGCTCCAATCCATAGACACAATCTATCCCAACATACTTCAACAAATAGAGAGAGGGATTTGTTGGCAGTTGATCTAGAATGATGGCTTTCCACTGGGTGACTGGTTCATTGGCTTCCTTCCAGCCGTGAGAAATTCTGCGGCCGACAATATTCTCCAGGGCCTCAAAAGGCCTACTCAGTGTTTGCTTCTGGAGAGATGACCCATTCCTCTTCTGGACAGGTGGCATGCATCTCATACTAAGAGGCATCTTCATCATGGCTGTAGACTTACTGAGATAGGCCACTGACCTCCTGGTCCGCTGTTTCTTGGATATCTTTCTGTGCTTGGGCTTCATAGCTGCCCACTCTCTAGGTTGAAAGAACGTTCCTTCTGTTTAATTCAGAAACAGAGTCGTGGCATCAACCATGAGTGCCTGCAAGGATAACAAGGGGAGGCTATGAGATCAAGGCTCTTTTCTGGAAGAACTTTGGTGCAGGAGACAAAGATATTGATCAACAGGTTTGCATACCTAACTGTAATTTTCTCTTAAGAAATAAATAGGACAATTTGCATATTTTTCTCTACAGCTCAGTATATCAATCTCAGAGACACATTCCTGCTGCCCAAAGGCAAATGACCTCTGCTGAGAAACCTACTTTCTGACTGACTAAGTCAATGAGAGGAGAAGGTATGCCTATCCCTGAAATGAGTAAGAAAAATCTGAACAGATAACAAAGAATTCGAAGGACATCCACACGTCTCCTTCGACATCAAGCTAATAGGTAGGGGGCTCAATCCAAGACAGCCTGCCCAATGTCATGGCACTCCAGTCCACTGGCTCTCTGTATTGTGTCTCCTGTTCTAGACCCAGGTATATTACATAAAGCCATTCTGTGTCTTCATTGTTTAAATGAGTACTGTGAGACCCACTTCAACCTGAAAGACTCATTATTCTGGGCAACAGCAGCAATTGAGAAATAATTAGTATCTTTTAAAACACTATGGACAAAGAGGAGCTTTGCCATTTTAGTGGATTGATGAATTTGATATTGTTAGCAAAGTTAAAGTGGGAAGAATAGCTGGCATTCACTATCCCCACTCCTATCAAATATAGGAGATGGTAACAACAGAAATGGTGGACCCGCAGGACATTTGAAGGAAAACTTTTTTGCACTACAGAGGTCTTAGTTGCTTTGGAAACATATTTACCAAAAGAAAATGTCCTACCTCTCCAGATTCCATCTTCCGGAAATGTTCAGGTGCAAAAAGCCTGTTGAACAGTTGTGGAGACCAGGAGCTGAACTGTCCTCCTCAGGCACTGTGAGGATAATAAACCCACCTTCATGGAAGACTAGTGCTTTGAGTGGAACAGAGTTGCTACCCAACGAACCAAGGCTTTGTGACATCACCAAGGCTCTACTTATGTCAGAAATCCCCTCACAAGCTTGTTACTTCCCTATTTACCCACAGAAACATCCAGCATTCAGCTCCTCAAAAGCTGTATACAGCCATCAAGGGACCCAAAATGAGCCCCCACTCATCTTCCCAATTACTCGAGTCACAATCTTGCACAAGCAACTCAATCCCTGTATCTTATTTTTCTGAAAAAGTCTTTGGTGTCTGAGTCAACAACTCACATGAAAGTTTTTTTTCTTAGATCCCATCTCTCCATTGGTTATCTTCTATTGATTTTTTCTTCCTTCATAAATAATAAATTTCAAATTTCCACTTCCTTTCTTCCTCCCCCTAACTACCATGCAACCACCTATCCTCTCCACTCCAAATCCAGTCCTCATAGAGGGCAGGGTACCTTGACCTGTTGGAAGCCCTTGCCCCCCATCCATCCCGTTTGAGGAAGGTATGCATCTACATATAATATGATCGATTAAAGCCTGTATGTGCAGTACAGACAAATCCCAGTGCCATTATCATTGGGTTCTCCTTCTGCCCCAATTGTCAGCCACATTCAATGCTTCCACTTTGATCCCAGGCTCTGTCAGTCCCAGCACAGCTGTTTTGTTGAGCTCCCATTAGCTCAGACACAGTGTCTCAGTGGTCATTACTATCACTTAATATCAATGGGCTCAACTCACCTATAAAGTAGAAATGACTCAATAGCAGTTGGTTCAACAAAGCCCACCCCAGCATGGTTAATAGTTCAGTAAGGCTGAGAACCTGAAATTCACTGTGCAGCCTTGAGGCAGATCAGTGATCTGAAGAGTGTTTTTTTAAATCTTTGGCTCAGTTGATCTGAGCCTCATCTAAACATCTCTATTTGTCTGTGATGATTGCTCTGTTATATATTTACTGCCATTATACTGTTTGGAGGATGTTGCCTTGTGAATCTACTCAGGTTATCAAACTCTCTATAGCTAATTTGAGTTGTTTACTTCCTATCTAAGTAGGTTTCCTGCTATATAGAGTCTATCAACCAAAACTACATATTGGCATTAAAGAACTTTATATGTTGAGATGGAAGGGTCAGAGTCAGATAAGAAAGTAAAATTATGGGTTCACACAGGAGAGATAAAAGAAAAGGAGAGGGAGTATGAGAGCACTACCCTGTAGGATTTCAAAATGGAGGAGGAGACCTGAGCTAAGTAGGAAACAGCCACAGCGTTTTCCATAGTCACTACTCCTGTCTAGGCCACAAAATCTCCAAGCAGCTAGCCCAAGCATTGGAAGTTTCTACTCTGAGAGGGCCAGCTAGAGTGTGGCAAGATGACCTTTTTCCCTGGAGTTATCCTCACCATTGGCAGAAGGAGGCATATCTCCCTAGAGTCTCAACAAAAAGTCTCAGTGATATAACAAACGGCTTATGAAGGACCCTTGGGGAAGATTCAAAACTAACATAATTGGGAAAAAATGCATCTTCCAGGATGTTATGATGTCAGTCTACACTGTCACATCTGCCTTTCTTATGATCATATAAACAGGATGCTTGCTGCTTGAGGAAGCATCTCATCTGGCGTTGTAATACCAGGGCATCAAAATGTCCTCTTTGCTCGTCTTCTCCCCCAGAGGAGTCTCTATCTCAGGTACAGTGCATTGAACCACTTGCAGGAATAATAAAAACAGATAGAGCATCCAGCTTGAGATATGACATACATGGCCACAATCACATTGGCAGCAACAAGAAACAGATGAAGAATTCTGAGCATCAATGGAGGCTGAGGACGTAATACCAAAGCTAAGACATGTAACACCATGGGGAGTTGCAGAGTTCCAGAGAATATAGTCAGTTACATTCTGGAAGAAGCTAAGACTGCAAAAGATGGCTTTCCTAATCAGAAAGTAGAAAAACTGAGAATATGCGAAATGTAGGCAGTGATGAGACAAAGGTGGTAACTGAAAATGAAGAACCCCATGTCCCAGTTCCAGGAAGATAATGAAAGCATTTTTAAAGGTTAATGAGCCACAAATCCTGGCAGTCAAAGCTCAGGAGATGGAATGCCATTTCAATCCCATGTAATGAATCTCTGCCTTAAGCATCTAAAATGATGTATCTCTGCCTTGAGCATCTGGAGCAATATTTCTTTGCCTTAAGCATCTATAACAATGCACCTCTGCCTTGAGCATCTGCTGTCATGCCCCTATAAAATGAGCATCTACAGAAATTAAGATCTGCTTTGAAATGCAATATACTACTGGGATAGACCAACCATAGCATGCTACTCTGGATGTACACTTTTATATATTTACACCCTAAATTTGATATCAAGACCTGAACACAAACAGACTTCACAGTTCGCCGTTTCCCCATGCTGTGATAATTCAGTAGCCCTCTGGACACATCCACCAGGAGTCTTGAGGGGAGGAAGCAAAGGCATTCATGTTTGAATGTCTCTCATCTCAATCTCCCCAACATTTCTTTTAAAGTCATACCATTCCCTTTTCTGTTTCAGAATATTAACTCAGAGCTCAATACTTTTTAACCAACTGTCTTGTTCTTCAGCCATGGCTCAGTCATTAAGGTGCTTCCCATACAAATGAAGAACATAAATTTGATCCCTTCAACTTGTGCAAGAATCTCAGAATTAAAGATATAAACCCATCACTCAGTTCTGTGGAGACAGCCACACCTGGGTCTCTGAGTCTCACTCTTTGGTCAAGGGGAATTGGTCAGCTCCAGGTTCAAAGATATGATGTATCTTAAACATGACAGAGAGTAAGTAAGGAAGACACCCACAGTTAATTCTGGCCTCTGCATGCATGCATACACATTTCCATAAAATGTTACACTCATCTTTTTAAACAACTGTGTTTCCAATTTATATTATACACATTTCAGTGGCAGCGCTTTGAGCTTAACTTTGACTGCTCTTTGGTGTTATAGGAATGGCAGGCTCCATCCTGCCACCTGTCTCTAGCTCTGGCTAGCTTTTCCAGAAATAATTTTACAGAAACTGTATTCTTTTAAATACTGCTTGACCCATTATTTCTAGCCTCTTATTAGCTAGTTCTCACATCGTGATTAAGCCATTTCAAATAATCTGTATAGTACCATGAGCTGCTGGCTTACCAGGGAGATTCTTAAGCTGCTTCTGTCTCAGAGAGGAGTGGCATGGTGTCTGTCTTACTCAGCTTCTTTCTCCCAGCATTCTGTTCTGTTTACTCTGCCTGTCTAACCTGCTGTCCTATCAAAAGGGCCAGGCAGTTTCTTTATAAACCTATAGACATATAGCCCTCCTCCATCACTTTGGCCTGCCTCACACAATGACATTAGAAGAAATATTTCTATTAGAACACTGTCCACTATCTCATTTGTCCTTCTGAATCCTGTCTCCTCTCTTCCTAAGACATAAGGAAGCTAGGCTTAGACATGTTACACAGTCTAACAAAGTTCCAACAGAAAGGAAGGATGGAATCAAGATCTGAATTCATTGCCAAAGTCTAAAATCTTAACCAAGGAACTCAGTTCATGACCATACTTTTCTTTCCCCTGAGAATGAACCCACACTCTGAGGAGCTGAAAGGCAAATTCACACTGCATCTACCCCACATTGGTCCTTGACAGATGTGAAGAGCATTATGATGGCCCCTGATACAATGACATTTTATTCCTCTGGAGTTGACTGGCCAGTTGGCCACCTACCTTACTCAATATTTCCTTCTGTGATTGGATTTCCAGAATCCTCCATCCCTTCACATCATTGCTAAGTCACACACTTCCCAATGCCGCTTTCAGATTTTACATAGACAGACTTTGCCACCAGAGTGATGGGATGAAGTGTAGTATGTGTCCCATTATTTTATAAAAGAGGGGCCCTGAATAATAACCTTTCTATATTCCTGCAAAATCTAAACCAGAAAATCAGCATGTAAATGTGACATCCCTGCACCCCTACAAGGTGTTAAACTGGTGGTGTAGATTGCAGTGAACAGGATTGACATTCCAATGAAGGGGCATCTCTGCCCGACTTAAGAAAAGTCTCATAGGAAGTGAAGTAGATCTGTGGCCATACAACCTTGGAGGATTTTATGAGGTAGAAATACAGATTTCTATATGAATAGACAATATATTCATAATGATGGGATGGCTATTCTTAGTTGTCAACTTGACTACATCTAGAGTTAATAAGTATTTTAATGACTGGGCATATTTACGGAGGGGTATTTCTTCTTAATTTCAATTTTGTAGTGGTAGGACACACTCCTAATCTGGATCTTTGAGATAGGACTCTTTTGAGGTAGGAAGAGGCATTTTTGTCTGGGCCACACCATCTGCTTGCAGCTTTTATAAAAAAAAAAAGATGAAAGGAGGAATCTCTTTCTCGGCCTGCTTGCTCTCAAAGGCAAGGCTATTCCCTCACCAGCATTAACACAGAATTCTTTATAATTCTGGTGTGTACAAAAGACTAGCTGACACATTCAGAGTCTCGGACTGAATACCTACTTTGCTTTTGGACATTCCTTTCATAGTGGGATTAACAAGGCCACAACCTATAAACCATTGTGTTAAAACTTTTTCTATAAGTTCTGTTACTCTAGAAAACTATGGCTAATAGAAATGTTACTGAATTAAATAATAGTAACATTAATTAACTCATGGGACAGGAAGTTGCCACAGTAGGCAAAACACTTGCCATGAAAGTGAAAGGCACTGTGACTGAATTCTCAGAATCTACTTAAAATCAGGATGTGTACAAGTATCTGCAAGTCCAGTTCTCTTAAGACAAATTGGGAGGTGGAGACAGGAGACTCTTCAGAAGCTACCTAGTCAACTAGCCTTGAATAAGCAACAAAAACAATAAAGACACCATATCAAACAAAATGGAAAGCAACTACTGATATGCTGGGTTGTCCTCTCCTCTCCTCAAGCCCACATGCTTACTGTGGCAATGCCCACTTACACTCACATTCATGAATACACACACACATATATACACACACACACAAAGAATGAAACAGCTTCCATATGTATGAAGGCACACATACACATCCTTAGGCTCTTCTCGGCCAAGTATGGCACTAAGCTACCTCTCTTTGATCTAGAGTCAACCATATCCATACTTATACACCAATTAGACCACCTGTTCTGGAAAAATGAATAACCATCTGGTTCAATGAGGTAACCCGTCTCAAATATATGGCTGTGTGTGTGTGTGTTTGTATGTGTGTTTCCATGTGTGAAGATATGCATTGTCAGTCTGTCTCATATGTACCTATCTCCTAAACTCAGGTTTTTCTTGACTCCTAATATGGAAGCCCTTGCTTTGTTTAATTTGTTTAACCTAACGAGCACAAGGATTGCCAGGAGTTCTAAGGCAAGGCCATATTATAAGTATTAAACCAGCCCAGACCCAGAAAACAAAGACCCAGAGAGTGGAAGGAAGAACATGAGTCTAGACAGCTGTCTTGTAACCTCCACATTAACAGATGAATAATGTAAGTTGGAAAAGCCTAAGACCAGGTCTCATTTCACCTCTCAAAAGAAGCAGATGAGATGTGAAGAGCAGGATCTTTGGGTGAATTTAATTTTCCTACACTATCTGAGCCAATTGGAACTGGGAGCTCTCTGATTGATTCAAATTTAGAACCTTTTTTCTCTGCAGTTTCTGTAAGAAGAGCAATGAGCAACCAAAATGCAAAGAAAAGGGGGAGCAACATAAATACAAATTTTAAAGAATTTTGACAGAAAGTAAGGACAATGAAACTTCCAGAAGTTTCTGAAAGAAATTGGAGTCAAAATATTGATTACAAATGAAGAGAATTGGGTAGAAGTATCCCATGTCCAGATATCTCAAATGCAATATGGGTGTTCCTTTGCTGGTATTCAAATTAAGCCAGGATGTGCATGATGAGGCTTTTTATTTTAATAGTCTTTTACTTTAATGTATATTAATAAAATTTTAACTCATCAAGCTCGTGTGTTTTATTATCTTACATTGACCCCAAATTAGTTTTTAAGCCAAAGTAAAGGAGGCTTTAATGGTATGAGACTTCATCCAGATAATGCAGACAGCTGCTGCAGGAAAGTAGGGTACATAAAGAAAGACTACTCAGTAAATAATTCAACTAGGCATCGCCAGTGGGTAAATCCTGCAATGATGTATCGATTGCCAAAATAAAGGAAGCAGCCCACCTAAGAGAAAGACAGAGAGGAAGGAAGAAGAGGGAAAAGGGAACAGATCATCCGTTGAGACAAAAAAACAGCAAAGGAAACAGAAGCTTCTTTGTTGACAATAATCTCCTCTTCTGTAAGGGCATTTCCATTCCTTCAAATGACAGACATTCAGACAGAACATGCAAGAGAGAAAAGTGTGAACATGGTGGTGGTGAAGGGAGAGAAAAAGCTGTCTTCTGACCTCTACATAAACAGATGCATAATGTAAGTTGGAAAAGCCTAAGACCAGGTCTCCTTTCACCTCTCAAAAGAAGCAGATGAGATCTGAAGAGCAGGATCTTTGGGTGAATTTCATTTTCCTACACTATCTGAGCCAATTGGAACTGGGAGCTCTCTGATTGATTCAAATTTAGAATCCTTTTTCTCTGTGGATTCTGTTAGAAGAGCAATGAGCAACCAATATGCAAAAAATAGTGGGGACAACATAAATACAAATCTTAAATCTTTCTGACAAAATTAAGGACAACGAAACATCCATAAGGTTCCGAAAAAATTTGGAGCCAAAATATTCATCGATCACTAATAAAGAGAATTCGGGAGAAGTATCCCATTTCCAGATATCTCAACTACAAGCTGGGTGTTCCTTTGCTGGTATTCAAATTAAGCCAGGATGTGCATGATGAGGCTTTTTATTGTTATTTTAATAGCTTTTACTTTAATGTATATTAATAAAATTTTAACACATCAAGCTTGTGTGTTTTATTATCTTACATTGACCCCAAATTAGTTTTTATTAATTAATTTATTTATTTATTTTACCATCCTCGGCACCACTGCTCTTTATTTCACTTCTAAATATACTTAAATCCCAATATACTATCACCAGCTTTACTTTAACAAGCTAATTAGCTTTATAGAATGTAGAACAACATTTTCAATTTCACATCATTTCTTTGCCTTTTAAGACCTAAATTTCCATGCGATGGCATTTTTCCTTTGGCTTGAAACTTTCATTTAGCATCTCTTATAGTGCTGCAACATTATCAGCAAATTCTCTCCGCTGTCATTTAGCTGAAAATGTCTTACATCGCCTTAATTTTCTTTTTTTCTTTTTTTGCAATTCATCTGTTAACTTTTCTTTATTTTTTTATTCTTTTTTAAGTAAAATTTCCACCTGCTCCCCGTTTCCCATTTACCTCCCCTCCTCCCAAATATTGCCCCTTCCCCAACTCTCTTCCCCCTATCCCTAATCCTCTTCTCCTCCCCCCACACCATTCCCCCTCCCTCTCAATACTGAAGAGCAGTCCAAATTCTCTGCCCTGTGGGAAGACGAAGGTCTTCTATCTACGTCCAGGAAGTTGAGCATCTAATCAGCATAAGCTCCCACAAAGCCAGTTCATGTATTAGGATCAAAACCTAGTGCCATTGTCCTTGGTTTCTCATCTGTCTTCATTGTCCGCCATGCTAAGAGAGTCCAGAATCAACCCATGCATATTCAGTCCCAGACCAGCTGGCCTTGGTGGGCTCCCAAAAAATCAGTTCCACTGTCACAGTGGCTGGGTGCATCCCTCGTGGTCCTGATTTCCTTGCTCATGTTCTCCCTCCTTCTGCTCCTCATTCGGACCTTAAGAGCTCAGACCGTTGCTCCAAACTGAGACTCTGTCACTACCACGATCCATCGCCAGATGAGGGTTCTAAGGTGATATGCAAGATATTCATCAGTATAGGAGAGGGTCATTTCAGGTTCCCTCTCCTCAGTTGCCCAAGGTACCACCTGGGGACATATTCCTGGACACCTGCGAACCACTCAAGAGTCAAGTCTCTTGCCAACCCTAAGATGGCTCCCTTAGATAGGATATATACTTCGCTGCTCCTGTATCCTCCCTTCCTATATCCCAACCGTCCCAATCCCCCGAGATCCTCCCATCCTCCCCTTCTCATGTTTCTCATCCCATTTCCCCTATGCCCCATGCCACCTCACCGGCAAGTTCCCAGTTTTTGCCCTGCAATCTTGTCTACTTCCCATCTCCATGCAGATGACTATATGATTTTCTTTGGGTTCACTTTCTTATTTTACTACTCTAGGATCACAAATTATATGCTTAATGTCTTTTATTTATGGCTAGAAAACTATTATAAGTGAGTACATCCCATGTTCCTCTTTTTGGGTCTGGGATACCTCACTCAGGATAGTGTTTTCTATTTCCATCCATTTGCACACAAAATTTGAGAAGTCATTGTTTTTACTGCTGAGTAGTACTCTAATATGTATATATTCCACACTTTCTTCATCCATTCCTCCATTGAAGGGCATCTAGGTTGTTTCCAGGTTTTGGCTATTACAAACAATGCTGCTATGAACATAGTTGAACAGATACTTTTGTCATTTGATGGGGTATCTCTTGGGTTTATTCCCAATAGTGGTATTACTGGATCTTGGGGTAGGTTGATCCCAAATTTCCTGAGAAATCGCCACACTGATTTCCAAAGTGGTTGCACATGTTTGCATTCCCACCAACAATGAGTGAGTGTGCCTCTTTCTCCACAACTTCTCCAGCAAAGGCTATCATTGGTGTTTTTGAATTTAGCCATTCTGACAGGTGTAAGATGGTATCTCAAAGTTGTTTTAATTTGCATTTCCCTTATCACTAAGGAGGTTGAGCATGACCTTAAGTGTCTTTTGGCCATTTAAATTTCTTCTGTTGAAAATTCTCTGTTCAGATCAGTGCCGCATTTTTTTATTGGATTTATTAGCATTTTAAAGTCTAGTTTCTTGAGTTCTTTATATATTTTGGAGATCAGACCTTTGTCTGTTGCAGGGTTGGTGAAGAACTTCTCCCAGTCAGTGGGTTGCCTCTTTGTCTTAGTGACAATGTCCTTTGCTTTACAGAAGCTACTCAGTTTCAGGAGGTCCCATTTATTCAATGTTGTCCTTAATGTCTGTGCTGCAGGGGATAAACGTAGGAAGTGATCTCCTGTACCCATATGTTGTAGAGTACTTCCCAATTTTTCTTCTATCAGGTTCAGTATGTTCAGACTAATATTGAAATCTTTAATCCATTTGGACTTGAGTTTTGTGCATGGTGATAGATATGGATCTATTTTCATTCTTCTACACGTTGACAACCAGTTCTGCCAGCACCATTTGTTGAAGATGCTCTCTTTTTTCCATTGAATACTTTTAGCTCCTTTATCAAAAATTAGGTGTTCATAAGTTTGTGGGTTAAAATCAGGGTCTTCTACTCGGTTCCATTGGTCGACTTCTCTGTTTTTATGCCAATACCAAGCTGTTTTCAATACTGAGGCTCTGTAATAGAGTTTGAGGTCAGGGATGGTAACGCCTCCAGATGATCTTTATTATATAAGATTGTTTTGGCTATCCTGGGTTTTTTGTTTCTCCATATAAAGTTGATTATTGTCCTCTCAAGATCTGTGAAGAATTTTTTTGGTATTTTAATGGGGATTGCTTTGAATCTATAAATTGCCCTTGGTAGAATTGCCATTTTTACTATGATGATCCTCCCAATCCAAGAGCAAGGGAGATCCTTCCATTTTCTGGTATCCTCCTCAATTTCTTTCTTCATTGACTTAAAGTTCTTGTCAAATAGATTCTTTACTTCCTTGGTTAGAGTTACCCCAAGATATTTTATACTATTTGTGGCTATCGTGAAGGGTGATGCTTCTCTGATTTCCATCTCTGCTTCCTTATCCTTTGTGTATAGGAAGGCAACTGATTTTTTGGAATTGATCTTGTATCCTGCAACGCTACTAAAGGTGTTTATCAGCTGAAGGAGTTCTTAGCTGGAGTTTTTGGGTTCGCTTATGTACACTATCATATCGTCTGCAAATAATGAAAGTTTAACTTCTTCCTTTCCAATTTGAGTCCCTTTGATCCCCTTATGTTGTCTTATTGCTATTGCTAGAATTTCAAGCACTATATTAAAGAGGTATGGAGAGAGTGGACAACCTTGTCGTGTTCCTGATTTTAGTGGAACAGCTTTGAGTTTCTCTCCATTTAATTTGATGTTAGCTGATGGCTTGGTATAAATAGCTTTTATTATATTTGGGAATGACCCTTGTATTCTTAATCTCTCTAAGACCTTTATCACAAAGGGATGTTGAATTTTGTCAAATGCTTTTTCAGCATCTAATGAAATGATCATATGGTTTTTTACTTTTAGTTTATTCATATGATGGATTACATTGATAGATTTTCGTATGTTGAACCAGCCCTGCATCTCTGGGATGAAGCCTACTTGATCATAATGGAAAATTTTTCTAATGTGTTCTTGTATTCTGTTTGCCAGTATTTTATTGAGTATTTTTGCGTCGATGTTCATGAGTGAGATTGGCCTGTATTTCTCTTTCTCGGTTATGTCTTTGTGTGGTTTTGGTATCAGAGTAACTTCAGCTTCATAAAAGGAATTTGGCAATGACTTCTCTTTTTCAATATTGTGAAATACATTAAGGAGTATAGGTATTACGTCTTCTTGGAAGTTCTGGTAGAATTCTGCATTGAAGCCGTCTGGACCTGGGCTTTTTTTGGTGGGGAGGTTTTTTATAGCAACTTCTAATTCTTCATGACTAACAGGTCTATTTAGATTGGTCACCTGATCCTGGTATAAATGTAGTATATTGTACTTATCTAAAAAAGTGTCCATTTCTTTTACATTTTCCAATTTTGTGGCATACAGGTTTTTGTAGTAAGATCTAATGATTCTCTGAATTTCCTCTGAGTCTGTGGTTATATCCCCTTTTCGTTTCTGATTTTGTTAATTTGCATATTCTCTCTCCCCCGTTTGATTAGTTTGGATAGGGGTTTATCAATCTTATTGATTTTCTCCATGAACCAGCTTTTGTTTCCTTGATTCTTTGGATTGTTTTCTGTGTTTCTATTTTGTTGATTTCAGCCCTCAATTTGATTATTTCCAGTCTTCTACTTCTCCTAGGTGTGTCTGCTTCTTTTTTTTCTAAAGCTTTCAGGTGTGCTATTAAGTCTCCTATGTGTGCTTTCTCCGTGTTCTTTAAGTGGGCACTTAATGCTATGAACTTTCCTCTTAGCCCTGCTTTCATAGTGTCCCATAGGTTTGAGTATGTTGAGTCTTTGTTTTCATTGATTTCAAGAAAGACTTTAATTTCTTTATTTCTTCCTTGATCCAGGTGTGGTTCAGTAGTTGACTGTCCAGTTTCCATGAGTTCATAGGCTTTCTGGGGATTGCATTGTTGTTGAATTCTAACTTTAATCCATGGTGATCTGATAAGACACAGGTGGTTACCGATATTTTTTTGTAACTGTGTAAGTTTGCTTTGTTACCGAGTATGTGGTCTATTTTCGAGAAGGTTCCATGAGCTGAAGAGAAGAAGGTATATTCTTTCTTATTTGAGTGCAATGTTCTATAGATATCTGTTAAGTCCATTTGATTCATTACCTCCCTTAATCCTCTTATTTCTCTATTAGGTTTCTGTGTGATTGACCTGTCCATTGGTGAGAGAGGAGTGTTGAAATCTCCTACTATTAGAGTGTGTGGTTTGATGACTGCCTTGAGTTTTAGTAACGTTTCTTTTACAAAAGTGGGTGCTTTTATATTAGGCACATGTATATTCAGGATTGAGACTTCATCCTGGTGAATTGTCCCTGTTATGAGTAAAAAATGTCCATCTCCATCTCTTTTGATTGATTTTAGTTTGAAGTCAACTTGGTTAGAAATTAGTATGGCCACACCTGCTTGTTTCTTTGGTCCGTTTGCTTGATAAACATTTTTTAGTCCTTTACTCTGAGTAGATGTCTGTCTTTGTGGTTGAGGTGTGTTTCTTGTAAGGAGCAGAATGTTGGATCCTGTTTTTGTATCCAATCTCTTAGCCTGTGTCTCTTTATAGGTGAGTTGAGCCCATTGATATTAAGTGATAGTAATGACCAGTGGTTATTAACTCCGGTCATTTTTCCTTTCTTCTTTCTTTCTTTTGGTAGTAGAGTTTGTGTGTTTCCCTTCTTCAAGTTGTGCTGGTGAAGGGTCATTAGATGTCTGATTTAATGTGGGCATTGTTGGACTCCTTGGTTTGTGATTTTCCTTCAATTACTTTCTGAAGGGCTAGATTTGTGGCTATGTATTGTTTAAAATTGTTTTTATCCTGGAAAATTTTGTTTTCTCCATTTATCTTGTTATTTTAATACCTTTTACTTTAATGTATATTAATAAAATTTTAACGCATCAAGCTTGTGTGTTTTATTATCTTACATTGACCCCAAATTAGTTTTTGAGCCAAAGTAAAGGAGGCTTTATTGGTATGAGACTTCATCTAGATAATGCAGACAGCTGCTGCAGGAAGTAGGGTACATAATGAAAGACTACTCAGTAAATAATTCAACTAGGCATTGCCAGTTGGTAAAACCTGCAATGATGTATCGATTGCCATAGTAAAGGAAGCAGCCCTCTTATGAGAAAGACAGAGAGGAAGGAAGAAGAGGGAAAAGGGAAGCGATCATTTGTTGAGACCAAAAACCAGCAAAGGAAACAAAAGCTTCTTTGTTGACAATAATCTCCTCTTCTGTAAGGTCATCTCCAATGATTCAAATGACAGATATTCAGACAGAACATGCATGAGTGAGAAGTGTGAACATGGTGAAGGTGAAGGGAGAGAAAAAGAAAGAAAACATTCTGGAGATTTAAAGACAGAGAGAATGAAACATCAGAGCATGAGTGTTTCTCTGGTACCTTCACAAAATCTTTATCAGGCCAGCAGCATTCCAGATATGCCAAGACATCCAACACAGAATTTTCTTCTTCAACCCTATGATGTTTCCAGTGAGGATGGTGTTGTTCAAGAGTTCTGTGTCCTAAGCAAGAGAGAAAAGGGCACAAGTTAGCAAGCAGGTGACAAGAGTGAGAAGGGGAGGGAGGGCGAATGAGTGAGTCACCCACCACCTGGACTCCTGTTAGGACAACAAAATATCCTCCACAGGTTTTGGTGGTTAGGTCTGTTAGTAATTAGGCCTTCCCCTGAAAGGGAACTATCATTCTTGCATGAGAGAGATGGCTCAGCATTTAAGGTCACTTGCTTGTCTTCCAGAGGACCCGGTTTCAATTCCTCCCACCCATACAAACATCTGTAACTCCAGTAATAGAACATCTGACCCTGGCCAACACAAGCACTGAATGCACATGGTGAACACACTAATGTGCAGATAAACTCACACTCATAAAAAAAATTAATCATTTCTATTAAAAATAGTAGTCACTCTTTTACTTCAAACAAGCACGGAACTGTATTCAAGAGCACAATGCACTTACAGAGTGGAATTATTCAGTTCTGAGGTAGCATGACTCCCATTTTCATGAAAAACTGCCACATTGTTTTTCCAAGTAGTTTCACTAGTCTGCATTCCCGACAACAAGGGATGGGTGTTCCTCTACTCTACATCCTTTTCAGCATAGTCTATCATTGGTGTTTTTGATTTTAGCCATTCTGACAGTTGTAACATGGTATAGCAGAGATGTTCTGATGTGCATTTCCCTGATTGCTAAAAAGGCTAAGCATGGCATTGTCTTTTGCCCATTTGAAAGTCTTCTGTTGAGAAATCTGTGTTCAGTTAAGTACCCCTTTTTAATTGCAGTAACTTGAATGTTAATGTCTAGTTTCTGGATTTCTTTACATATTTGGAGATCAGAATTTTGATTACAGACTGGTGAAGATTTTTCACATTCAAAAGGATGCCTTTTTGTCTTAGTGACAATGTCTTTTGCATTACAGAAGCTTCTCACTTTCAGGAGGTGTCACATTTATTCCTTTTTGGTCTCATGGTCTATGCTACTCAGGTTCTACACTGGACGTGGTCTCCTGGGTCCATGTATTGCAGACTCATTTCAACTTCTCGTCTATCAAGTTCAGTGTGGTCAGATTAATATTGAGGTCTTTAATCCATTTGTAGTTGCATTTTGTGCATGCTGAACAATATGGATCTATTTTTCTTCTTCTACAGGTTGAAACCCATTTATGCTGTCTGTCTTCACAAGTCTTTCTCCATGCTTTAAAGGAAACAAATTCTTCCAATTACAGCTCCTGTCATGTTCACCTGCTGTATTTCTCATATAGTTCATTCTGCTCTCCCTCTTACTTCCAGGTCTGGTAACGATAATGTGAATTTTTCAACTAATGTACCACACACCTGATGAGCTGGCTTCTTTTCCCAACCACTTCAAAGCAGCTCCAATATATTTAACAGCCAGTATCAGTGACACTCTTTGAGACCTTATGGAGATGTTAATAGATGGAGTTCTTAAAATGGGATGGGACCCTGGTAGCTGGAAGATTCCAGAAAGTTGGGTGGGGTTCTGCCTCACAATGAAGATAATTAAGCCACCCAATAGCTAAAATCTCATTATTCCCATTGGAAGGGGCACTGTTCAACCATCTAATCTTGCACACATGACTGCCACTTGACACAAAAATGATGCCAAGTGTATTAAACAATTAGCATTTGTGCATCTGCAGTTATGTGGTTTGGAAGGTTATTTGGTGGCTTTTCCTCTCTCTCTCTCTCTCTCTCTCTCTCTCTCTCTCTCTCTCTCTCTCTCTCTGTGTGTGTGTGTGTGTGTGTGTGTGTGTGTGATTTGACCAAAGGACAACTTCAGTGGTCATTCCTCAGAAATCAACTACCATGCTAATTAAGACAGTATCACTTACAGGGACCTAGGATTTCCTGAATAGAAGATGCAGTTGGGCCAGTCAGTACCAGAATCCACTGTGTCTGCCTCCCATGCAGTGACATTACAAGCACACACTCCACCTTGGAAAGCTTTGAATAAGGTCTCTGGAGTCTGAACTCAGGCCTGTATACACACAGCTTCTTTATCACTGACAAAGAAACTCTCTTTTCAGTATGTTAGTCTTAAATTGAGACTCATATAGAAAGTGATTGCTCATTTTTGAATTCACAGCACAGTGACTACAGAATTCCAATGGTGTTCAAATTAAGAAAACAATATCACAAAGTTAAACAGAGTACTGATTATAAATAAGCACTTGTATACCCCATCTGCCACATGGACCTTCCTGCCCCTTCCCTTTAGTTCTCCCTGAAACTCTCCTCCAAATCCAGGCATGGGTGGCTTTTCCTGCCTTGCCGTGGCAAACTGTTGGACACTGTATGTTCTATCTTCCTCATTTAGCTAGACCAGTCATTTTATGGCATAATGTTTTTGTTAGAGTTACCTCAACTGACCACTTTAGGCTTTGTAAAAACTCAAATGACCTTAAAACAGCCAGGTAAAATATCCTAACATTGTGTCCATTATAATGTCAGTAAAAAAAAATAGAAAGCAAGACCTGCATCCTGGTCAAGATTTTTTAATCACCATTCCAGTCCCATTTGAAGGTTACTCACTGTCTTTTGATGCCTAGATAAATTTCGGCTTTAACTAAACTTTGCCTTTCCCTAAAGCCAGTTTGAATTGTGTTTTATCACTTGGAACTGAAAAGTCTCCTGCGAGACTAGGGGATATGATGGGCTCTGGAGAATGAAGCCAGCTCAATTATCCCTATATGTCCTAGGGGAGCTGTTAAAGAGACACTGACATTTCTACCAGCTTGAGTTTCAAGGGCAAGGATAAGTATCCTATAGCAAATCAAGGCTGTCCCTGACTCACAACCCTGTTGTTGTTTCTCAGTGTCACTGTTTCCGTGTTTCCTCTCTTCCTGCAGTTGCTTAGATTTCTACTCCTTACCATCATCCATGTATATCTATCACTCCCTTCTCTCAGCAAATTGAAAAAGAAATTGCCATGACCAACATCACAGCACTATCATCCACTGCCGAAGATGCAATGAAATCATCTGTCGGGGGAAATAACTCCTCATCTCCTGATCTGGGAAGGGTTAGACTTCACACTAATATGGGCAGACAGCCTTCCAGAAGTGTATTTCCATGAGTGTTCAACTGAATGATACCACAGAAGATGGCTGTGTAAGATAAGTAGAAAGAAGATTGTATGTCCTTTGAAAGCAACAAAGAAGCTGACAAATACCATGGATAACAATTATTCCAAATGCATATGGGACCCTTTTTTCAAGAATGCAGAATCTGGGCTTTTTAAGCAGAAGGAAACAGAGAACTCAGTGACATTTACCCTAAGATCTCTCCTTGTCTCCAGAGCTACAGTGCTCTTAAACATTGTCATCTTACCTTCTCAGGAATGCCTATAGTGTAGACACTACCTAATGGGTGCAGCTGGAGATTTTTCAATATCTCGTCACAGTTGGACCTGCTTGGCATACTGTGTGAGATCTGAGTCTAGGTTCAGCAAATGTTAAATCCTTCTACTAAGAGTAGTTTGTCAAGCAGAATTAAGGTCAATAATTTAATACCAGTGTTGTCAGAGGCTTTGGTTAACAGACATTATTGGGAGGTGTGGCCTTGTTGGAGAAAGAGTGTCACCAGAGATACTCTTTGATGTCTGAAGCTCAACATAGGTCCAGTGTCTTATTCTTCATTCGTCCTCCCCAAGGGTCTGGATGTAGAACTCTTCCCTTCTCCTACACCGTGTCTCCCTGAAGTCTGGTATAATTCTGCCATGATGTTAATGGACAGAACCCAATTAAATGCTTTCCTTTATAAGTCTGATGGTGGTCATGTTATCTCTTCACAGCAGTAGAAACCATAACTAAGACAAGATAAATAGAAAGATAGATAGACAGAGAGAAACAGAGACAGGTGTTAGATATTCGATATACAAATGAGGAATAAATGGATAGATGGAAGGATGGATGGATAGATGAATAATAAGAGAGAGATGATATTAATAGATTAAAAGAAATATAATTAATACATTATTGAAAGTCTCATGGCTTCTAGGACCCAGGCAAAGACAGAGAAGATTCCTCCAGTTGCCTAGTTCTTGATATGCAGAATGAGTAATGTGCCTCCAATGCACAATACTACTAACAGTAGCTGTAAGTAACTTCCTGACACATTGATTATAACTTCTCAGAATAAAGATTCAAATTTACTCTATACACACACACTGAGCCCTGTTTAGGTTGTGTCTTTTACAGTCTAGCAGGTGATTTAGCAATAAAACCATATCGGGATAGTGAGGAATGAGAGCAACAGCTTTTGAATAGAAAAGTGAGTCTTAAAATGGAAAGGAGATGCAATGGGAACTCTAAGCACGAAGTAGATCAGGGAGAACAAGTGAGAAAACTCATGTGCTGACCTATAGGTGTTCACGTGTATGCAGTAGTGAGTGTACGTGTGTTTATATAAAAGGCTTTTCCTGATGTTAGTTCTCTGAAAGGCCACAGATGCAAACATCAGACTCATTCAGTATTCATCATTCCAAGTGCTGGGGTTTAACTTCTGATATCATTCCCCGAAGAAGAAGATAACAGCACTCCATGGGGAAATGGTGGATTGATAGGCAGAGGGAAGCAGAAGGCAGAAGCCTAAAATATCTCATGCATCCAGGGAGTAACTAAGTTCTCAAACAACACAAATGTCAAAAGGAAAACATGAGATGGCATGAAGGCTTGTTGGTTGCCAACCAGGGACAATTTAACATCGCAGAAAACAATAATAGCTGCCATTTTAAATCTTTGGAAGAAAATGTTTGAATCACAACTGCTTGGACTAAAAAAACAGTGGAGGAGAAAACTGGGTCCTTGGGGTGGCATTCCAACTCATAAATGCAAAGGAATCATGAAATTAGAAATCCACCACCTGGCAGCCACGATATATGCCTTAATTGGCTCAGGTAAGAATCGTTAATGGATTCTGCCGCTGACTGGAAGTCTAAGAAAATGGCTATTTGCAAAGTGTCAGCATCTTGATGCAGAAGAAACAACTTTGAAATGAAGCAACTGCAGCTCATCCTGATGATCAAAGATACCATCACTTGTGAAGAAACAGCCTGGATATTTAAAAGGACCCATTGGAAGTACAAACAGAACTTGGAACAAGGACATGAAATAATACCAGCCAGAGGTTGTTCAACAAAGAGAGAATGGATTGTATAAGCATGTCACAGTCTGAACACAAAGTGTGGGAATGTGCTATGGAATAGGGACAGGTCACATACAGTGTCTTAGACTAAGGCCTAATTGGAAAACAATAATTTGGCTGCAATGAACACAATCAGACAAATAATAAAATGATTAGAAAGCATGGAGTTGAAGTAATCATTTGTAGAAATGTCTCTTTGTACAATTGAGAACCCCAGTGAATCCCTGTGGATAAGTTTTCAGGATAAAATCACAGCAGAAAAACAACAACAATAATAAAAGTAACATCAATAACAATAGTAATAATAGTAATAATAATAATAATGTCATTTGTTTGTCTTGAGAAAGAACACTAACCATTGGGGGAATTCTGGAGAAGAAATTTGAGAAAGGAATTTTTCAGAATCATGAAAGCAATCAAAAGACCAACAGAGCACAGAAAGGAGAAATAATCAATCAGGACTTGAGATTGAAGTGCCTGATGAATATAAGTAAACACAGATAATGGTTTCTTAAATATTAGATAAGCAGCAGTTAATATGACAAGTGATATCTCTCATTTATTGAAATCTAATCTAAGAGGGAGTGATGAGGCATATAAGCCATCATGCAGGCAATAAAGAAGGAATGGCAGAGATGAGAATTGGGGGCTTCTCAGTCCTTGCTTGCATGTGACACCTTCCTCCTCCTCATATGCCAGGATGCACCATGCCCCAGCAAAGAATCACCACTTTTGGCTCCTAGTGTTTCCAGTGGGTTTCTGTCACTTGCTGCTCATCACAGTTTGCTTTACCTTTAAACTAGCTATTAACCTTGAGTCATATGGAAAGATGGAACCGTGGCTGTCTGAATGGAATAAGTGAATGTCTATGGGGTTAACAATTACTGCTAATTGATACATGACAGTTATACCACTGTGGGTGTTACCTTAGTGCATCCAGAAGCAAGTGGGCCTAGGCAATATAAGATATTGCCTGGAAAGCACATCCTCCATGGCAGCCTCAACTGTCAGTAGCCTATAAGTAAAGTGATAGGGAATAATGCACTTCCTTGATTTCAGATTCAGCTGCCAGTACCTCCCCAATAAATGTCTGGGCCTCTTCTGGTAGTGGTTTTTTTTTTCTATCTTTTTTTTTTCTTTTGAGGACAATCTCATTTTACATACCCGAGTTAAAACAATCCGCTGTCCTTCCACTCCTGCCAACTTCTCCCTTCCCCATCATCCATCTACTCCTCCAATAAGAACTCAGTGTTTGATGAGGCCAGGAAAACATATCTGATGGCAGTTTCAATTGCTAATAGCTCCCCAATAAGAGCTAAGGCCTAGAGGACCTGTCCTCAATGGCCACTTCAACGGGAAAAAGTTCTTGGCTTAGGCATAAGGCCACGTATGTTGCCAACAACTTAAAAAGAAACAAGAGGGCTGGAAGAGCATCAAATTCATGATAGCTTCATTTGCCAGCTGTCCCAAGTAAGCATATGACCTAAAAGATACTTTCCTAAGACAGAATTGCCAGTCTTACTTCCATTAGCTCATAAGTAAGGGAGAAAACCTGGAGAGTTACCCACAGTAACTCCTCCTGTCAGCAACTCTTCAGTAAGAAAAAAATCATGGAAGTTTACCACACTCTTGGGATCTTTTTCTCCCAGTAGCTCCCCAGGTTGACGAGAGGCTGTTGCTTTGCACAAGAGGCAGAATGGGCTCTCCTAAGTGTTTCTGGTACCACAAAGTCACACCACACAAGGTCCAGCCTCTCAAAGGCCATTGGCCAAAGGAGTTTCCACATCACCTCCCCTTTTACCTAATAAGAATGTTCAAAACCAATACAGGACTACATATAATAAGAACAGATATCAAGTATAAAAGTTAGATTGATAGCCAGTATAGGCAATATTGAGCAAGAAATATATGCTCAAAGTTTCAATGATTATTTTATTCCCAGGAGTCTTAGTCTTGTATTAGAAATGGGTTGGCTAGACCATAAGAGGAAGTTATCTACAACTATCAAGTCTTCAACCTCCATCAAGGCCTGAGAATTGAGATAGAATATTACTTGAGTAGCCAATAAATGGATTAAAGGTGTTTCCAAAATGTACAGTAGATTACAGAGACATATGTCTACCTGGGAAATCACCCAGTGTCTCATTTGCAATGTTGAAGCAAACCACTTTGGCTAAGGCCTAGAGTAACTGACAGCCCTTTTATAGAGGCAGGAAGATTTTGAAAACAATCTTACCCTATTTTGGCAAGGTTTGACAGTCATTTTTCTTGTATCTTGCTTGTCCAGTCCAGACACCATGCATTTTATCAGTCAAACAAGTGCAATTCATTCATCAAAGCCCAGTTTTACAAAGAATAGTACAAACTCCAAGTACAGTGTCTTTGATGCTCAACATTCTTTCAGGAATAGATCAGTGCTGCAAAGAGCCATTGTGTCTCACATCAAAAAAACCTAAGTTATTTAAATCCCAGTTTCTGCAGTTCCTTTAAGTGTTTGATGATTACCTATCTGTACAGAATACAGTCTCTATGTATCATGAGAACCTGATTAGTGTAAATATAAGTATGGAAAACATGGGTGAATATTAACCTATAATACTTACTACTTTAATATATAACGTAAAGACTATTACTTCATATTACAATATTAAACAATCTTTGAACAAATGTGCAACAAATGATGACAACAGCCTCAAAATGGAAGCAGCTTATAGATACCTTGATCAGAAGTAGAGATGTATGATACATTATAATAGAGGAGTCAACCAACCTTGGATTCCAGTAATTTCAATTTTGGGGAATACATCCAGAGATACCCAATCATACTACAAAAGCATTTGTTCAACTATGTTCATACCAGCACTATTTGTTATAGCCAGAACCTGGAAACAACCTAGGTGCCCCTCAATAGAAGAATGGATAAAGAAGGTGTGGCATATATTCACTTTAGAGATGCACTCAGTACAATAAAACAATGACATCTTGAATTTTGCATTCAAAGAATGGAAATAGAAAATATTTTACTGAGATAACCTAGATACAAAAAGATGAATAAGTTATGAACTCCATCAGAAGTGGATTCAAACCATAAGCCACGGACATTGGGCCTATAATTCATGATCCTACAGAAGAAAACAAGAAGGAGAACCCAAAGAAAAACATATATTTATCCTCCTAGTTACTGGATGTAGACAAGTTTGCCAGGTGAAAGATGGGATCATGGGGGTGGCAGTGGGGAGAGAGAAGGGAGAATGGGAGGATTGGGAATAGGGATGAATGAGATTGAGGAAGGATGGATATCGGAGCAGAAAAGAAGATATCACAAGGAAGGGAACCAGTTTAGGTTTGGCAAAAGACTTGGCTCTAGAGGGGGTCCCAGGTGCCTTGGAAGATGTCCCTAGCTCTTTCATCTTGCAGCAGATGAGGGTGTCCCTGAACTGGCCTTATTCCATAGCCCTACTGATAAAAATCTTGCATATCACCTTAGAACCTTCATCTAGCAATGTATGGAGATAGAGAGACTGACACACATTGGAGCACTGGACTTAGTTCCCAATGTTCAGATGAAGATCATAAGGAGAGAGAACATGAGTAAGGGAGTTAGGACCTCAAGCATTGCTTCCACACACAGAGACTATGGGACATATATAATAGAAGCTCAGCAAGTCCAGCTGGACTGATACTGAATGAGTATGTGATCAAACAAGATTCTCTGAATGTGCCTGACACTGAAAACTGACTGAGAAGCCAATGATAATGGTACTGGGTTTTGATTCTACTGCGTGTACTGATTTTTGCACGCCTAGTCTGTTTGGATTCAGACCTTCCTAGACATGGATGGAGTGGGGAAGGCCTCGGACTTCCCACTGGGTAGGGCACTCTGTTATCTCTGAGAACTCCAGAGGGACAGAGAGGGGGATGGCAGAGTGTAAGTGAAATTTGAAGAAGGGAAGTGGAAATTTTCAATAAATAAATTAAAAAAAATAATACCATACCAAGAGATACATTTTTATCAGTGGAATTTTCTGCCTACCATTAATAAGATCAAGAGAAATAGGAAAAGATGCTAAAAAATATGCTAAAAAATATGTGATAGAGATCTTAAAGAAGAGATGATACGTAAGTGATAAAGACAGATGATAATGAAGAGGTCATAGATAAAGAGATGACACAGAGATTAAAGAGCAAGAGATGATAGAGCAAAAGATGATAGAAGAAGATATGATAGAGAAAGAGATGCTAGAGAAGAGATGCTAGAAAATGAGATGGTAGAGTACGGGATGGTAGTGGAAGAGATGATAGAAGAAAAGATGAGAGAGAATCAGATGATAGAGAAGTGTTAGAGGAAATCATGATAGAGGAAATATGATAGAGGAAGAGATGATAGAAAAAGACATAGTAGAGAAATAGAAGATAGAGAAAGATGACAGAGAAATAATAGAGTAAGAGAAGATAGAGAGATGGTAGAATAGGAGATGAAAGACTGGAGAATGAAATGATGGCAGATAGAGGTAATTGAGAAATGAATAATAGATGATCAAGAACAAGATGATAGAGTAAGTGATGACAGAGGTATTAGAGAAACTGATGATAGAAAATAGACAATACAGAAAGAGATGATAAAGAAAATGTTATCATAGTAAGATACGATAGTAAATGCAATGATAGAGGAAGAGATGATAAAGAAAGAGATGAAAGAGGTAGTAATGATAGACAAAGACATGGAGGATAAAGTGATGATAGAGGAAGTGATGATTGAGCCATGATAGAGAAATAGAAGAGATGATACATGGGATAGAGAAAGGGATGGAAGAGAGACAAAAAAAATAAATGCTGGAGGATAGACATAGAGACAATATAGAGATGATATAAAATGAGATGATAATGAGATGACAGAGTGATGATAGAGATGATAAAGAGATGACAAAGAGATTATAGAGAGATGATAGACAATGAGATGACCTAGAGATAATACAGGAAAAGATGATAGTATAGAAAAATAAATGATGGAGTATAGAGATGATAGAGAGATGGTGAAACGTATATGGAAAGAAATCGTGAAATACATACAGAAAGAAGAGCAAATTGTAGATACAGATAGCCCTTTCATTACTTGGTCACGGAGACCCAAGTTTTCACACAGAAACTACATTAATTACAACCTTGTTTGTCCAGTAGCTCACACATATACCTAGCTAGCTCTTATACCTTAAATTAACCCATAAGTCTTATCTAAGATTAGCCTTGTGGTTTGGTAGCTTACTCAGTGCAGCATTCACATCTTGTTTCCAATACATCTGGATGGCGATTGTAGAATGAATATTTTCCTCTTCCCAGGATTCTCCTAGTCTGTTTACCCTGCCTATACTACCTGCCTGGATTCTGGCCAATGAACATTTTATTGAACCAACACAAATAACAAATATATACAGGATATAAGAGCTTTATTCCACAGTAGTAAACAAAATGTCGCAACACTTCAAGATAACTGAGTTCAAACCTGGCCACTTTTGCAATATGGAGCCTTACCCTGGAATTCTGGTCTACTAAGTTACACTGTATCAAGACACTTTTCCACAAGGTCAGGGCAATCCCTCAAACTATAAGAGGCACAGAGGTAAACTAACTTGGGAGTTCCCTCACTATATACATGAGTCAGCAGAAGCCATAGAAACAAATTACTTGATACAGAGTCATTCTAGGTCTAAGCAAATGACTCTAAGTATTCTGCTAGAAAATTTTTAGATGACCAATATGTGCAGGACTATCAGCTGTTAGCATGACGAGGGCTCAAGGCTGATGCATAGAGTGTATATATAGGACTGAAATTTCAAAACCCATCTATTCATAATTTGGTCTTCTATACTTCGAGACAAAAAGGATGCTTTTCTTTTAATTTCAGAAAGTTTGGCCAAGCTCTCAAACTCTCCAATCTCTGCCAAACTCCAGATAAAGGAACAAATTAAATATGAAATTTCAACTTCCTTGTGACTAACATGATATGCCTTTTCATTGGCTAAGGCCATTCACACCTATAGACTGCAACTTCTACCTTCAATATATATACTAAAGCTAAACAAATGAAATAAAACAGAGCTCTTTGTTTTAAAGAAAAAAGGGGAACTACTGTGGGATAACATTCTTGTAGACTATAAAGATTAGTCACTGGAAAGGTACAGACTTTCCTCTAACTAGGCAGGTAATAGAGTTGAGGCTACTACACTAAGTGAAATATGGGAAGGGGATGGCAGAGTGACTTATCAGCTAGAGGCAGAAAAAAATAATGAGAATGACTTATTGAGAAAAGGTAATAAGCCATGTTTCTAAACATAGATAAGAATTAAGGATTAATATAAAATGTAACAGTTAGCCAATAATAAGTGTGAGCTAATCGGCCAAATATTTCATAATTAATATAAGCCTCTGTGTGCTCTTTAGAAGTAAGTCACTCTGTGAATAGGCAGGATAAACTCATCTGTCAACTTAGTGCTATGAACTTTCCTCTTAGCACTGCTTTCATACTGTCCCATAGGTTTGAGTATGTTGAGTTTTCATTTTCATTGAATTCAAGAAGGACTTTAATTTCTTTATTTCTTCCTTGATCCAGGAGTTGTTCAGTAGTTGACTGTCCAGTTTCCATGCGTTCGTCGTCTTTCTGGAGGTAGCATTGTTGTTGAATTCTAACTTTAATCCAAGGTAATCTATAAGATACAGGTGGTTGCTAATATTTTTTGTAACTGTGGATGTTTGCTTTATTACTGAGTATGTGGTCAATTTTTGGTTCCATGAGCTGCAGAGATGTAGGTAGATTCTTTCCTATTTGGATGCAGTGTTCTATAGATGTCCATTAAGTCCATTTGCTTCATTACCTACTTTAATCCTCTTATTTCCCTGTTAGGTTTCTGTCTGATTGACCTGTCCATTGGTGAGAGAGGAGTGTTAAAATCTCCTACATTAGTGTGTATGGTTTGATGACTGCCTTGAGATTTAGTTATGTTTCTTTTACATGAGTGGGTGCTTTTATATTAGGGGCATAGATATTCAGGATTGAGACTTTGTCCTGATAAATTGTTCCTGTTATGAGTAAAAAATGACCCTCTCCATCTCTTCTGATTGATTTTAGTTTGAAGTCAACTTTGTTAGGAATTAGTATAGTCACACCTCATTGTTTCCTAGGTAAATTTTCTTGATAAATATTTTCCCAGCCCTTTACCCTGAGTAGATGTCTGTCTTTGTGGTTGAGGTGTGTTTCTTGTAAGCAGAGGAATGTTGGACCCTGTTTTCATATCCAATGTCTTAGCCTGTGTCTCTTTATAGGTGAGTTGAGGCCATTAATATTAAGTGATATTAATGACCAGTGGTTGTTAACTCTGGCCATTTTTTCTTTCTCTCTTTTTTTACCCTTCTTCGAGTTGTGCTGGTGAAGGGTCATTAGATATCTGAGTTATTGTGGGCATTGTTGGACTTCTTGGGTTGTGGTTTTCCTTCAATTACTTTCTGTAAGGCTGGATTTTTGGCTATGTATTGTTTAAAATTGTTTTTATCATGGAAAATTTTGTTTTCTCCCTTTATATTCTATGAAAGCTTGGATGGGTATAGTAGTCTGGGCTTGCATCCATGGTCTCTTAGTTTCTGCAGTACATCTATCCAGGACCTTCTGGCTTTCATTGATTCCATAGAGAAGTCAGGTGTAATTCTGATAGGTTTACATTTATAAGTAACTTGGCCTTTTTCCTTTGCAGCTCTTAATTTTCTTTCTTTGTTCTGTGTGCTTTGTGTTTTGATTATTATATGGCGAGGGGATTTTTTTTTTTGATCCAGCCTATTCGGTGTTCTGTATGTTACTTGAACCTTCGTAGGTATATCTTTCTTTAGGTTGGGAAAGTTTTCTTCTATAATTTTATTAAATATATTTTCTGGACCGTTGAGCTGCGCTTCTTCCCCTTCTTCTACTCCTATTATTCTTAGGTTTGGTCTTTTTATTTTGTCCTATATTTCCTGAATGTTTTGTGATGAGAGTTTGTTGGCCTTGCTGTTTTCTTTGATCAGCGTGTTTATTTTCTCTATGGTATCTTCAGAATCTGAGATTCTTTCTTCTATCTCTTGTATTCTGTTGGTTATGCTTGTTTCTGTAGTCTCTATTCATTTACCTAGATTTTCCATGTCCAGCCAGCCTTCTGTTTGTGTTTTCTTCTTTGCCTCAATTTCAGTTTTCAAAACTTGAACTGTTCCCATTATCTGTTTGATTGTGTTTCCTTCGTTTCTTAGGGTATCATTCACTGATTTACTCAATTCTTCAAACTTTCTGTTATACTTCTCATCCATTTCTATAAGGGCATTTTTTACATGCTGTTTAAGATTGTCAAACACTTTCATAAAGTCAATTTTTTCTACTTCTTCATGATTAAGGTGTTCATGTTCTCCTGTTGTGAGGTCGCTGGGTCCTGGTGGTTTAATATTATTTTTCAGAATGTTGGATGAATTTTTGCATTGGTGATTGGCCATCTCTTCCTCTGAATGCTCTCCTATGGATCTTCTTTTACAGGATCAGGTCTCCTTGCCTACTGTTGTACCTTCCCAATGATAGTACTCCCCAGTGATCGTTCTCCTGGTGCTCCAATGATGTCTCTCCTGGTGACAATATCAGATCTCCTTGCCCAACGATGGCTCTCCTGGTGCCAAGATCAGCTCTCCGTGCTGGTTGGGCATTTTATAAACAAAGCGCCTACCTTTGTGCTGCTGCCATGGTTCAGAAACTCACCCCAATGATGGCTCTCCTGGTACCAAGCTCAGATCTCCATGCTGGTTGGGTATTCATAAACAAAGCGCCTACCTTGCTTGTTGCAGGCAGGCCAGTGAAACAAAGGAACTCCTGCCTGCCTGTTTACCCTGAGTATTCGACCCAGCACCCAGACAGGCTGAGCTAGGTGGTGTTATGTGCCCAAAGAAGGAAGGGGGCAGAAGGAAGAAGGGTTCTGGAGCAAGCAGGGTGGGATAGGAACAGAGAGGCAGTCTGCAGGGAGTAGAGTCTCTGCAGGGAGCCCAGGAGGGGTGGTGGGTGAGGAACTTCTGAGTTCCCTGTCTGGGGCTGCTGCCGTGGGTCACAAACTCACCCCAATGATGGCTCTCCTGGTACCAAGCTCAGATCTCCGTGCTAGTTGGGTATTTTGTAAACAATGCGCCTACCTTGCTTGGTGCAGGCAGGCCAGTGAAACAAAGGAACTCCTACTCGCCTGATTGTCCTGAGGATTCTCTCCCAGTGCCCAGACAGGCTGAGCTAGGTGGTGTTATATGCCCAAAGAAGGAAGAGGGCAGAAGGAAGAAGGGTTCTTGATGCAAGCTGGGTGGGATAGGAACAGAGAGGTAGTCTGTGGGGAGTAGAGTGTCTGCAGGGAGCCCAGGAGGGATGGGCTGATATATGGCTTTACATCTGCATCTTCAATTTCATTCCATTGGTCCACGTGTCTGTTTTTATGACAACACTTCTTCCACCTCTTAACCAAACCCTACCAGCAAGCCCCACCACAAACAGTTAGTTTGGTTTTGGTTTTGTTTGGAGACAGGGTCTCATTAGGTAGGCCTAGCTGACCTGAAACATTCTAGGTAGATTAGGTTGGCCCTGAACTCACAAAGACCAACCTGCCTCTGCCCTCCAAATTCTGGGTTTAAGGATGTACCACCACACCTGTTTGTTTTAATTAAAATAAAATCACATTATTTCCCTTTCCTTCCTCCCTCCATCTATGCACTACCCCAACTAACACCTTTTAAATTCCTGGCCTCCTCCTCTCTAATTGTGCGCTAATGTGTGTGTGTGTGTGTATGTGTGTGTATACACAGATAAATATAGAGATGCAATACTATCAGTGTTGATGTACATGATTTCAAGACTGCCACTTGGTTGCCAGGCCATGGTGGCACACATCT
The DNA here is from genome assembly GCF_950005125.1 of Chionomys nivalis. Classification (NCBI taxonomy): domain Eukaryota; kingdom Metazoa; phylum Chordata; class Mammalia; order Rodentia; family Cricetidae; genus Chionomys; species Chionomys nivalis. The sequence continues at coordinate 599,643 of NW_026646888.1, read as the reverse complement.
TTAATCTCAGCACTCAGCAGGTAGAGACAGACATATCTCTGTGAGTTCGAGGCCAGCCTGGTCTACAAGAGCTAGTTCCAGGACAGGCTCCCAAGCTACAGAGAAACCCTGTCTTGAAAAACTAAGAGAGAGAGAGAGAGAGAGAGAGAGAGAGAGAGAGAGAGAGAGAGAGAGAAAGAAGGAGGGGGGAGAAAAATAAGAAAAGACTGGCCATTTGGTATTGGAGAACTGACTTGGAGGCTCCCATGGGAAAGACTCCTTCTCCCTCTCTCTCTTTCTCAGCATTCCTTAGTTGCTTGTAGTTCTTCTCCAGGGCTGGGGCACCACCTGTTTCCCGCTTCTGCATTAGCTTGCCTATTGTTGTTTTCCTCAATCAGGTCTTGTTTAAGCAGCCATACAGTTGCATTATCACAGGTTTAGTTTCCCTGTGGCTTCTAGGAGACACAAACTCATAGCCGAATTCCTCATCTCTGACTTTTGAAATCTTTCTGAGGCTCTCTTCTGAAATGTTCCCTGAGTCTTGGGTACAGGAGTTGTGTTGTAGATGAATCCACTGGGGTTGGGCACCCATGATCAGTTGTTCTCTATATTTAGGGTACTTGTGTTCTGTAATGGTTACTGTCTGTTGGAAAGAGAAGTTCTTTAGTGAGGTTGGGAGTGACTTATAAAGTATTTAGAAGGCATTTGGAATTATACTGGTTTAATAAAGTAGCAGTAGTACACACTCCTCTATGACCCATAACCTCACCAATAGGTGACTAAGTTTCAGTACCAGGCATGCTTTCCCCAACACCCCACCCCAAAGTGGGCTTTAAATCCCAGTAGACAACTTCTGGTTACCACCAAAACATAGAGTATCATGAATGCACCTTAACAGAGATCTTCTATGCTGGTGCTTGCTGTACTTCGTAGGACTATTGGTTGCTTCATTCTCTCATATTTTGAAAAATACCTTCCAGTTCCATGAAAGTTATTCCTCAGGGAGGAGAATTTCAGGGCAGATACAGCTCTGAGTCTAATGTCAAAAGTGCATAGTATATACAGCAATAGAAACTGAGCCCCACCTTCTGATAGCCAAGGCAATGACCATAGCCTGTACTCTTTCAGCAGTCTCTTGGACTACCTGAACTAACACTCAAAAGGGGGCTTTTCGTATTCGTTACTGGGGTTCCTTATTAGGTAGTTTATAGCTCTTGAGGGGAAGATGGTCAGTCAAAGTGGCTTAATCTCATTTAAACTATTTCTTTGTTTGTATACACACATTTGTATTATGTGTAATTTTGGGTAATGAAAAATATGATGCCACGTGGCCTTGTGAAGCATCCTTAGGAACCAGGTTTGGTGGCACATTCATTAGTTCCAGCCCTCAGGAGGCAGAGGTAGGCAGATCTCAATACCAGTATGGAAGTGAGACAGGAGGATCATTGTGAGCTGGAAGCTAACACGGGTGTGTGCTGAATGCCAACTTGGGTGGGAGAGTAGACCCTACTGAAGAGACAAAGGAAAAGAAAGATGAGAGGGAGGGAGAAAGGGAGGAAAGGAAACGAAGGCTAGAGGGAAAGAAAAGGGAGGGAAGAAGGAAAGGAAGGAAGGAAAGAAAGAAAGAAAAAGAAGGAAAAAAGAAAGCTACCTATATATCTTGGAGAGAAATTGTGCCACAGAGTGAATGCATTTGTGTGTTATTCTAAAGTTCCACTGCTCTAACAGTTCATATATCAAAAGCACCTAGAAAAACACATTTATTCTTTTTAAATACAGACTAAAGGTCCCAGCTAATTGCCTTGTTCCCCTGCCCTCTATCCACTCGAACACACAGCCACTGGTGAGTCTCTCTCTTTTCTGTGTCTTTCTCTGCCTCTGCCTCTGTGTTTGTGTGTTTTTCTTGCACATAAACAACTTTCAGGCAGGTCAGCTGCTCTGTCATATGTTAAACCCCCAGGGAATCACCAAGCACTGAAGATGGCCATAAACAGCAATAATAATGCAAATACAATATAAAAATTTCAATTGGTTTAATAGACACAGAAAATTAAAACAAATAAACTGACATAATACCTTGAGTGACCCACCCTAAAAATTACACACCCACAGAAATATACTAAGGGAACACATTCTATCTGCAATCATAGATGAGAATTGGCTCTCATTCCCTGACAGGTGTATTAAGTGTTAGGTGTGCATATGAAGGCACCTAATTTTTGGAATTGATCTTGTATCCTAAAACGCTACTAAAGGTGTTTATAAGCTGAAGGAATTCTTTGGTGGAGTTTTTGGGGTTGCTTATGTACCCTATCATATTGTCTGCAAATAATGAAAGTTTAACTTCTTCCTTTCCAATTTGAATCCCTTTGATCCCTTGATGTCTGTTAAGTCCATTTGATTCATTACCTCCCTTAATCCTCTTATTTCTCTATTAGGTTTCTGTCTGATTGACCTGTCCATTGGTGAGAGAGGAGTATTGAAATCTCCTACTATTAGAGTGTGTGGTTTGATGACTGCCTTGAGTTTTAGTAACGTTTCTTTTACACAAGTGGGTGCTTTTATATTAGGGGCATATATATTCAGGAGTGAGACCTCATCCTGAAGAATTGTCCCTGTTATGAGTAAAAAAATGTCCCTCTCCATCTCTTTTGATTGATTTTAGTTAGAAGTCAACTTTCTTAGAAATTAGTATGGCCACACCTGCTTGTTTCTTAGGTCCGTTTGCTTAATAAACCTTTTCCCATCCCGTTCCTCTGACTAGATGTCTGTCTTTGTGGTTGAGGTGAGTTTCTTGTAAGCAGCAGAATGTTGGATCCTGTTTTTGTATTCATCTCTTAGCCTATGCCTCTTTATAGGTGAGTTGAGTCCATTGATATTAAGTGATATTAATGACCAGTGGTTGTTAACTCTGGTCATTTTTCCTTTCTTTCTTTCTTTCTTTCTTTCTTTCTTTCTTTCTTTCTTTCTTTCTTTCCTTCCTTCTTTCTTTTGGTAGTTGAGTTTGTGTGTTTCCCTTCTTCAAGTTGTACTGGTGAAGGGTCATTAGATACCTGAGTTATTGTGGGCATTGTTGGACTCCTTGGATTGTGATTTTCCTTCTATTATTTTCTGTAACGCTAGATTTGTAGCTACGTATTGGTTAAATTTGTTTTTATCGTGGAAATTTATTTTTCTCCATTTATAGTGAATGAAAGCTTGGCTGGGTATAGTAGTCTGGACTTGAATCCATGGTCTCTTAGTTTCTGCAGTACATCTATCCAGGACCTTCTGGCTTTTATGGTTTCCATATAGAAGTCAGGTGTTAGTCTGATAGGTTTACCTTTATAGGTAACTTGACCTTTTTCCTTTGCAGCTCTTAATATTCTTTCTTTATTCTGTATATTTGTGTTTTGATTATTATATGATGAGGAGATGTTTTTTTTTTTTTTTGATCCAGTTGATTTGGTGTTCTGTATGCTTCTTGGACCTTCAAAGGAATATCTTTCTTAAGGTTGGGAAAGTTTTCTTCTATAATTTTATTAAGTATATTTTCTGGACCATTGAGCTGTACTTCTTCTCTTTCTTCTATCCCTATAATTCTTAGGTTTGGTCTTTTTATTGTGTCCCAGATTTCCTGAATGTTTTGTGATGAGAATTTGTTGGTTATGCTTTTTTCTTTGAATATAGTATTTATTTTTTCTGTGGTATCCTCAGTGTCTGAGATTCTTTCTTCTATCTCTTGTAATCTGTTGGTAGTACTTGTCTCTGTAGGTCCTGTTCATTTATTCAAGTTTTCCATCTCCATCCTTCCCTCGGTTTGTGTTTTCTTTATTACTTCTACTTTATTCTTCAAGTCTTGAACTGCTTCCCTTACCTGTTTGATTTCTTTCTCTTGTTTCTCTTGGTTTTCTTGGGTATCTTTGAGGGATTTATTCATTTCCTCTACCTTTTTGTTTGTAATCTCTAATTGATTATGGCAGTTTTTCCCCTCCTGTTTAAGGTCCTCTATTATTTTCACATAATTCACTTTTGAGTCGAATTCTTCTAATTCTTCTGGATTAGGGTGTACACTTCTTATTTTGGGATTCCTGGATTCTGATGATGTCACGTTGCCTTTCAAGTTGTTGGGGGAATTCTTGCATTGGCGCCTGCCCATCTCTTCCTTCAAATGGAGCCAGGAGAGGCCTGGTGTCTTGGACCAGTCTTTGCTGTGACTAACTCTCTGGGTGTATCTTCTCAGTGTAGGGGCAGGAACTGTTCCCTTCCAGATGAACTCCTCAACACCGAAACAGGGACACCTTGTATTCCAATGACCCGCGGAAAAAAAGGGCGAATGCATGGTTAGGGCAGGGTCAAGTAGAACACAGGCAACACTGCAGTACAAGCTGGAGGTGCCTGCGCTCACTTTAGGGGGTTGTTGAGGCATGCCCACTAGGCAGGCACTCACTGCTCTGGTTGGGTAGCCTTAGTGAAGGGGAGTTTGTGCTCTCTACCGGGACAGTGTACTCCAGGATAGCACATACTCACCTGACCAGATGGAATTTCTCAGCACCTACACAGGGACTCCTGGTAGCCCCAATGATCCAGGGACCAAGGGAAATAGGAGGCAGGAGGAGCGGTTCCAGGAGAGCACAGCAGACCCAGCAGCCCCAGCAGCAGGGGCCCGCATTCCCTGTTGGGGACCTTGAGGCCTGCTCTCTTGTCAGGCACTCACTTCTCTGGGTTGGTAGCCTTAGTGAAAGGGCAGGAAGCTGTTCCACAGCAAAGGACCTTGCAGACAAGGCAGGCTTGGGGGAGGGGGTGGGGGCGCGGGCTTGTGTGAAGGAAAGAAAGCCCTACAGCAGGACCTGGGGGAGGGGTGTTTGTGCTCTCTACTGGGACAGTCTGCCCCAGGATAGCACACACTCACCCGTTCAGATGGAACTTCTCAGCACCTACACAGTGACTCCTGGTAGCCCCAATGAGCCAGGGACCAAGGCAAGTAGGAGGCAGGCAGAGCGTGTCCAGGAGAACACAGCAGACACTGCAGCCCCAGCAGCAGGGGCCCGTCTTCACTGGCGGGGACCTTGAGGCCTGCCCTCTAGTCAGGCACTCACTGCTCTCTAGTTCTATCTTCTTATTGGCTAATTCTCACATCTTGATTAACCCATTTCTAATAATCTGTTTAGCACCACGAGGTTGTGGCTTACCGGGAAAGAATCAGCGTGTCTGTCCTGATGTCTGGTTCCATGGCATCTGGCCCAGAGGCAAGAGGCATGGCGATTGCCTCCCTTCCCTCTTCCTCTCAGCATTCTGTTCTGTCTACACCATCCACCTAAGTGCTGGCCTATCAAATGGCCAAGGCAATTTCTTTATTAACCAATGAAATCAACACAAAACAGAAGACCCTCCAACATCACACACAGAGTCTTGCCCTCTAAGTCATGCTGGACTGAAACACAGTGTGTATGTAGTCTAGGCTGACTTTATAGTCCTGAAGATGCTGCTGCTTCAGGTCCTCCTTAGCTGCACTGAATCACTGTTAGTATTGTGGGTTAATCAAGGACTCATATAGCCCAGGCTGGCCACTCTGTAGCCAGCGATGACCTTGAGCAGGATCCTCATCTTCTCAACTCTAACCGCCCACTGCAGGAATTCCTGCTCTCAAGCCACTCTGCCATGTTAAGTAGGAAAACCTTCAGGTCAGGGTAGGCATGGGTGAGTTCCAGGCTGAATGGAAACCTGTCTCCAAAAGAATATGCAAATTCTAAATGTTCTGAAGTATCAAATCTGGAGACCAGGGCTGGCGAGATGGGTGGACGGGACTGTGTGGCAACAGGACATGCCAGCATCCTTGTGTCTTCTTCGCCTGCTGGGGAAGGGAGCAGGTATGGGAACTTGCTAGCCCATATCAGTGAGACACCCTGTCTCCAAGATTAAAGTAGGGAAGCACCCATTTGCCTCAAGATGGGGAGCTAGATGCAGGCAGATCTCTGTGAGTTCAAGGATAGCCTGGTCTAGAGAGCCAGTTCCAGGAGAGCCAAGTAAACACAGAGAAACCCTGTCTCAAAAAACAAGCAAAAAGATTTAAGGAATAAAAGTATTTGATGAATATTCCTGGTCTACGTTTGTGCTCAAAGGGTGAGGACACACAGACAGCCACAAACAAACAACCACACACAGACTTATGGCCATGCATGTATCATGCACAAACACATATACACATTTTGTAGAGTTCTTCAACCCTGTCCTTGTCTGTTCCCGTTCACTGCTGACTGTACCTTGTACTCATGGACTTCTTTTTTCTTTGTGAAACCACATGACTCCTAAACCTTACAGTGACATAACTATTAGTTCCTTATAATAAAGCAATTTTTTGAGGGTGTTCACAACAACATTCCAGGAGGGCGTGGTCTATCATACCATATTGGGATCGCTTAAGATCCGCAGGGTGTCATCATCCCACCTAGCTCAGTCAGTAGAGCATGAGACTCTTAATCTCAGGGTCGTGGGTTCGAGCCCCACGTTGGGCGCCATTCTGTAGTAGAGCTGCAGGCTGTGCTCCTGCTGCCACAGTTCCTGGTCGCCTGGCTAGCTTATGTCCCAAAATAACAACACACAAACTGTATCCTTTTAAACACTGCTTAGCCTATTATATCTAGCCTCTCCTCTGCTAACTCGCACCTGGACTAGACCATTTCTAATAATGTGTATAGCACCCCAAGGTGCGCTTACCGGGAAGATTTTAGCCTACTTCCATCCTGGGTCGGAGCTTCATCGCATCTGCCCCAGAGAGCAGAGCTAAGTTGTATAAGCTCACTTCCTCTTCCTCCCAGCATTCTGTTCTATTTACTCCAGCCACCTATATACTAACCTATGAAGGCCAAGCAGTTTCTTTATTTTTTAACCAATGAACTTCCTCCATCAATTATGTATATAGAATTCTACCTGCATGTAATTTTGCATGCTAGAAGGTGGCATGAGATCTCACTAGAGATGGTTGTGAACCACCATGTGGATGCTGGGATTGAACCCATGTCCTCTAGAAGAGCAGTCAGTGCTCTTAACTTCTGAGCAATTTCTCCACCCCTGCATGGCCACGTGGAAAATGCTGTCCTTGAACTTACAGAAATCTGCCTGCCTTTGCTTCTCCAGATGGGATTAAGGCACTTACCAATTATGCCCAGCTGAGAGCTTCTTTAGAGGCTTCGGCATAAAAATACAGCTATACTTCAACCCTTGGCTGAAGAAAGTCAATTATCAGAGAGGGCCATCCTCTTAAGTGCAGATTGAGAAGGTCACACTTAGAACAACGAGGAAGGAAAAGAACACCTTCCTGGCTAGCCATATCAGCCTGTCAATCTTGTGATCAATGGGGTTATGATGTCACCACCGTATTACCTTCCCATCTCAAGTACTAACATTCTTATTCCAAATAAGTTGTGAACTGTAGCTCTGTTTTTCATTTTTCACATCACACATCTGTATTTCTAATCTAATTTATCACATTATTTAACTAATACTCATTTCCGTATTTTGCTTGGTGAGTCAGAGCAATTGGCATTCACTCTAATTGTATTTAAAATTTTGTTTTTAAAATTTTTACCTTGAATAATAAAATACATTGCCATTTAAAAAATAGCTTTATACCCAAGTGTTCATGCATGTATCCCAGCACTTGGTTGATGACATCAGGAAGTCAGGGAGATAAGAGAGTCATCTTTGGCTACATTGCAAGTTCCAGACCAGCCTGTAGTATATGAAACACTATCTTTCAAAAGTAGCTTTACTGAGATATAATTCATATGATAGCATATGATCTACATATTGTTTAAAATGTGTAACTGCCTAGGTGGTGGTGAAGCACACTTATAATCCCAGGACTCATGAGGCAGAGGCAGGCAGTTAGTCCCCTGTGGGTTCTTTCATAGCCAGGTCTGTTTCACATACAAACCGTGTCTTGAAAAACCAGAAACAAACAAACAAACAAACAAGTAAATGTGTAACTGAGTGGCATGAATTATATTGGTAGAGTTTGCAGCAATCACCACAGTCTAATTTAGGACTATTTTACCTTCCCCAAACAAACACATATTCTTTGAGAAACACTGTTCATTATTTGCCTCTCTTCCATGCCATTCTTCCTTTCCTGTTTTGTTTAGTTTTTTCAAGGCTGTTCTTGAATAACTTTGAGCTCTAGATCTTTTTGCCCCACCTCCTAAATGCTGGAATTACAGTTGTGCACCACCACATTCGGTATCCCACTTGCTGCTTTGGACATCTGGCCATATTGTGTAAATAAATTTATACAGGAATTATTTTTTTGCTACTTACAGAAATGTTTTCAAGGTTTATCCATATGGCTATGTATCTGAATTTATTTCTTTTTATTGCTGAATAAACTCCATTGTATGAATGTACTTGTATCACATTTTTTTGTTCATGAAGGTGATGCATATTTTGATAATTTCCATTTTGGGATTGTTGAGAACAATGTCCTATGTCCTGTTTTTTTTTTTGTGTGTGTGTGTTGACTCATGTTTTCCTTTCTGGTGATTAGAGCAAGCAGTTGTGATCATTGTGCAGCTTCCCTAAGGCAGTCCCAGAATGTTCCAAATTTCCAGTGGTGTAAGGGTGATTTGGTTGTCTGCTTGACTGACATCCCCTTTTGAAGGCACTTAGAGCAAGGGAGTGTATAGCAGCTGCCAATTAGAAAATCAGATTACTCCATTCTCCAAGATTTTTACTTATTAAAAAATAGACATCAGAAGAATGTTTCATTTTTATCTTTACTTTTTTTAATTAAGATTTTTTAAAACATACAGTCTCCTCCTTTTACATAACTATCCCCGTTCCCACCCCTTCCTCTCCTCCTGCTTCCCTCACCTTCCCCATCCCACTCCCCCATCCAGTCTTCATAAAGGGTAAGGATTCCTGTGGGGAGTCAACAAAGTCTGACACTTCACCTTGAGGCAGGTCCCTCCCCTGAGCAACGTTATCCCTCCAAAAAGAATGTGCTCCTAGATGCCAATTCAAGTACTAGGGATAAAACCTGGTACTATAGCCTGTGGCCCCACAGACTGCCCAAGCCTTACACTGTCCCCCATATTCAGTGGGCCTAATTTGGTCTTCTGCAGGTTCCCCCGCTGTCAGTCCAGAGTCAGTGAGCTCTCACTAGCTCAGGTCAGCTGTTTCTGTGGGGTACCGGGCGCGACATTAACCCCAACCAGCCAGCTCCCTCATGCTACACCCAGGTTTAATTCCCAGCACCCACATGGCAGCTCGCAGCTGTCTGTAACTCCAGTTCAAGAGAATCTGACATCGTTATACCAATGCACATGAAACAAAGTTAAATAAAGTTAAAAAAAAGATAAGTAATGTAGAAACTATTCTGGCTGGAACATTTATTTCTGACCAAGGAAATAATTTAATTGAAATGTCTGTAACTTATCCTGCTCCAGATGAAGTTTTTTTTAAGTGTTTAGATAATTCTCAATAAGTGATTAATAAATTTAAGAATGTAATAGATATTTGTACAACTAATTTAGGACTTTAAAATATAAGCTACATATTGAAACATCTAAGCAGTCTAGAACACAGTTTTTAGCGTCAGTGTTATTTGTTTTGTGTTTTGAGACAGGGTTTTGCTATGTAGTCCTTTCTGGCTATGAACTCAAAGGATCTGCCTGTCTCTGCCTCTAGACTATTGAAGGCATGGGATCAGACACCCAGCTTTAGTGGTTTTTGTAATGGTGCATATAGAGTTAGGACTCTGTAAAGTGCTACATAAGGTTATGTCTTGAAGAGTTAACATGCATCTTGCGTTGTACTACATTTGGTTCTTCATTTGTGCTTTGAGAATAGATTGGTGATTATGCAAAAGCTAAACCAGTATAAATAGCCACAAATATTTCTAAGTATTTGGGTATTTATGTATTTAGCTTATTTATTTATTTATTTGTTTGTTTATTTATTTTGATAGTCTTACATAGTCTTCTGTAGTCTAAGCTGGCCTGGAACTCATGAAGTTTAGGATGAATCATTCCTGCTGCCAATTCTACCTTAATGCTGTCGTTATGGGTGCACATCACCGAACCTTGGACATTTGAATGTTTTCATTTTTTGGAGTTTAAGAATCTACGTAATTGTTACATTGTATGTTAGATAAGTAATGATGTTCATTTGTCAAAATGATGTTTAATTAAAGTATTGCTTTATATAAAAGTTTAAAAAGTTACGTTTTTGTGTGTATGTGTGTGCATATGTTTGTGTGCTTTGATGTGTGTGTAGAATCAGAGTGCAAGTTTGCAGATTCTGTACTCTCTTTCCACCTTTATGTGGATACTGGTGATTGAATGTAGTTCATTAGGCATGTGCAGAAAGTACTTTTACTTACTAAGTCATTTTGCTGCCCTCACTTTACATAGTTTTCTTTTTTGTTGTTGTTGTTAAAATTGCAGAAGAATAGACTTTATAGACCTGGTTTTGTAGGAGGTTTTATTGGCCTGATATGATCTCAAGCATGTTTGTTGTTCTGGTATTACAGAGTAGAATACCAGTTTCTTCATACATATTCCCTGTCTAGTTTCATTCTTTTTATTGGCTGCATCTGTATTATTCTTTTGGGTTTTTTGATGCAGGGTTTCTCTGTGTAGTCCTGGCTGTCCTGGAACTTTGTCTGTAGACCAGGCTATCCTGGAATGGAGAGATCCACCTGCCTCGTACTCCCAAGTGCTGGGATTAGAGGCTTGTCTCACCACTCCAGGCAGCATCTGTACTTTTAAAACTTGTATTTTTCTTCTCTTTTGAAAGTTGTGTCTTTACTTGTTTCTTTACATTTGTGCTTGCCATTTTTAAAAATTCTTCCTCCTATTTCCTGTAATTTAGAACTTTGAAACACACATTGTTTGGTGAAATAGTCAAGTAAGTGAGCAACCATCATTGCTGTGAAAACAATTTGTTTCCTGGGGAAGCTCTGATGTGAGTAAACAGTAAACTTCAAAAGGTTCTGTATGGAATGTGATCTTGTCAAGCAATATGGATGTATAAAAATAACAGACTCTGGACCTGATTGGTTTTCATATGGACTTTGATTTAAGGAGTGGCTTTTATGGAGCACATTTGGTAATAATAGAACCGGCCAAATGTTTGGGTTTGTGTGAGGTGAAGGACTTTATGACATTGGTAAAGAAGGGTGGTCAGTGGAGACCATGAGCCTTGGAGAAACAAAGAAGAAGGTGGGGTGAGAATAGCTCTTGAAGTGCAAAGGAAATATAATTGAAAGCATTCAGATAGTCATGGTGGTGCAAGCCTGTCATCCCAGAACTTGGGAAGGGGAGGCAGGAGAAACTTAAATTTGTATGCAGCCAGGTCTGTGTATCAAGTTCTAAGGTAGTCTGGGGTACACAATGAGAACCGCTGGCAAGAAAACATTTAAAATTGATGTGGATCTGAGTGAATGTATCTTTTAGGATTTGAATCATTTTTAGATGACTATAAATTTGCATGTAGTTGAACAAAATAATACAGGGATTCCTCTGTACTCTTTACTCAGTTTTCCCCATTGATAACATCTTATAAATACTACGATGTCAGGTCCACAGTATTGATATTGTACCTTGATAATTAAATTGACATACTTCATCATCACAAGGAATGCTCAGGGTACCTTTCTTATAGCTTGGCCCATTTCCCTCTGCCTGTATTTTCTCTTCCACCTGACAACCAGTCATGTGTTTTGTATCAGGTTTTCAAAGAACCATATCTTATATACCCTACCTAACATTCTAGGATTTACTTTTTCCACTTAGCGCTGAAGTTTATCCTTTTGTTATAATGTAGCAACAGTGTACTTTTTTTTAATTGCTGAGTAGTTTGCCACAGTATAACTGTACCACCTTTTATCATTTACTCATGAAGACATCTTGGTTGTCTCTGGGTCTTGGCTATTATAAATAAAGCTCTTATATAAACATATACATATAGACTTGTCTTTGAACATATGCTTTTCTTTTCTTTTTTTTAAATTTTGTTTTGTTTTGTTCTTTTCGAAACATGGTTTCTCTGTAGCTTTTGGAAACTGTCCTGGAACTACCTCTTGTAGACCAAGCTGGCCTCTAACTCACAGAGATCCGCCTGCCTCTGCCTCATGAGTGGTGGGACTAAAGCTGTGTGCCACCACCGCCTGGCTGAACATCTACTTTTGATTCTTTTGGCTTATCCATGAGTAGAATTGCTAGTGTTATAGTAACTAACTTGATTGCCAAAATGTTCTAATTCCTTCATATCATTACTAGCATTTGGTGTTGCCATCTTTACAAGTTTGGTTAGTCTCTTCTATATGTAACAGTTTTAACTGTAGGTGTTTTGTGTTTTGTTTTTTTCCAACTGGTTCTTAGGTAACTGAGGCTGCTCTTGACATTCTGGTGTTCTCCTGCCTCTATGTGAGCTACTGCATCAGGCTTCATTGTAGTTTTCATTTTAATTCTTGTTGTTAATGACGTTTAACATTTTACATGTGCTCATTTGTTTTATATATCACTCAGGGATTCTTGCACTCAGGTACTTCACCACTGACCTCTACCTACTGCTTTTTTTTCTTTCTTTTTTTTTGGCATGAGCTAAATTGTTTTTTCCTGAAAGTTCGAGGTATTTTTTTAAGAAAATGGTTTAATATAAATAAACACACGCATATGTGTGTATGTGTGTGTGTGTGTTAAGGAAAGGGGCAGTTGTACACACAGTAGTAAGGGTGGGTATAGACTTCTCAAGATAGAGTTGCCAGCAAGACACTGTTCTATGCAATAATGTATCAGGATTAGCTTTTCAACTAGAAAACACCATTGTTTTTATTCTTTTTTAATTAATATTTCCACCTGCTCCCCGTTTCCCATTTCACTCCCCTCCTCCCAAATATTGCTCCCTCAGGCCAACCCCTTCCTTCTATCCCCACTCCTCTTCTCTGCACCCCACCATTCCCCCTCCCTTTCGATACTGAAGAGCAGTCCAAATTCTCTGCCCTGCGGGAAGACGATGGTCTTCTATCTACATCCAGGAAGGTGAGCATCTAAAAAGGCTGGGTCCCACAAAGCAGATTCATGTATTAGGATCGAAACCTAGTGCCATTGTCCTTGGCTTCTCATCAGCCTTGATTGTCCACCATGCTCAGAGAGTCCAGTTTCAACCCATGCTTATTCAGTCCCAGATGACCTGGGCTTGGTAGGCTCCCAATAAATCAGATCCACTGTCACAGTGGGTGGGTGCATCCCTCGTGGTCCTGATTTCCTTGCTCATGTTCTCCCTCCTTCTGCTCCTCATTTGGACCTTAAGAGCTCAGACCATTGCTCTGTCTCTACCTCGATCCATTGCCAGATGAAGGTTCTAAGGTGATATGTAAGACATTCATCAGTATAGGATAGGGTCATTTCAGGTTCCCTCTCCTCAGTTGCCCAAGGTACCAGCTGGGGACATCTCCCTGGACACCTGCGAACCCCTCTAGAGTCAAGTCTCTTGCCAACCCTAAGATGGCTCCCTTAGTTAGGATATATACTTTGCTGCTCCCGTAACCTCCCTTCCTATATCCCAACCATCCCAATCCCCCAAGCTCCTCCCATCCTCCCCTTCTCATGTTTCTCATCCCATTTCCCCTTTGCCCCATGCCACCTCACCGGCAAGTTCCCAGTTTTTGCCCTGCAATCTTGTCTACTTCCCCTCTCCAGGCAGGTGACTATACGATTTTCTTTGGGTTCACTTTCTTATTTAGCTTCTCTAGGATCACAAATTATATGCTCAATGTCCTTTATTTATGGCTAGAAACCGATTATGAGTGAGTACATCCCATGTTCCTCTTTTTGGGTCTGGGATACCTCACTCAGGATAGTGTTTTCTATTTCCATCCATTTGCATGGAAAATTCGAGAAGTCATTGTTTTTACTGCTGAGTAGTACTCTAATATGTATATATTCCACACATTCTTCATCCATTCCTCCATTGAAGGGCATCTAGGTTGTTTCCCGGTTTTGGCTATTACAAATAATGCTGCTATGAACATAGTTGAACAGATACTTTTGTCATTTGATGGGGCATCTCTTGGGTTTATTCCCAATAGTGGTATTACTGGATCTTGGGGTAGGTTGTTTCCAAATTTCCTGAGAAATCGCCACACGGATTTCCAAAGTGGTTGCACAAGTTTGCTTTCCCACCAGCAACTAATGAGTGTGCCCCTTTCTCCACAACCTCTCCAGCAAAGGCTATCCTTGGTGTTTTTGATTTTAGCCATTCTGACAGGTGTAAGATGGTATCTCAAAGTTGTTTTAATTTGCATTTCCCTTATCGCTAAGGAGGTTGAGCATGACCTTAAGAGTCTTTTGGCCATTTGAATTTCTTCTGTTGAGAATTCTCTGTTCAGTTCAATGCCCCATTTTTAATGGGTTAATTATCATTTTAACATCTAGTTTCTTGAGTTCTTTATATATTTTGGAGATCAGACCTTTTTCTGTTGCAGGGTTGGTGAAGATCATCTGCAGTCAGTGGGTTGCCTTTTTGTCTTAGTGACAGTGTCCTTGCTTTACAGAAGCTACTCAGTTTCAGGAGGTCCCATTTATTCAATGTTGTCCTTAATGTCTGTGCTGCAGGAGATAAACGTAGGAAGTGATCTGCTGTACCCATATGTTGTTGAGTACTTCCCACTATTTCTTCTATCAGGTTCAGTTTTTTTCAGACGAATATTGAGGTCTTTAATCCATTTGAACTTGAGTTTTGTGCATGGTCTATTTTCATTCTTCTACAGGTTGACAACCAGTTCTGCCAGCACAATTTGTTGAAGATGCTCTCATTTTTCCATTGATACTTTTAGCTCCTTTATCAAAAATTAGGTGTTCATATGTTTGTGAGTTAAAATCAGGGTCTTGTACTCGGTTCTATTGATTGACTTCTCTGTTTTTATGCGAATACCAAGCTGTTTTCAATACTGAGGCTCTGTAATAGAGTTTGAGGTCAGGGATGGTAATGCCTCCAGACGATCCTTTATTATTTAAGATTGTTTTGGCTATCCTGGGTTTTTTGTTTCTCCATATAAAGTTGATTATTGTCCTCTCAAGATCTGTGAATAAAATTGATGGGATTTTAATGGGGATTGCATTGAATCTATAAAGTGCCCTTGGTAGAATTGCCATTTTTACTATGATGATCCTCCCAATCCAAGAGCAAGGGAGATCCCTCCATTTTCTGGTATCCTCCTCAATTTCTTTCTTCATAGACTTAAAGTTCTTGTCAAATAGATCCTTTACTTCCTTGGTTAGAGTTACGCCAAGATATTTTATGCTATTTGTGGCTATCATGAAGGGTGATGCTTCTCTGATTTCCTTCTCTGCTTCCTTATCCTTTGTGTATAGGAGGGCAACTGATTTTTTGGAATTGATCTTGTATCCTGAAATGCTACTAAAGGTGTTTATCAGCTGAAGGAGTTCTTAGCTGGAGTTTTTGGGTTCGCTTATGTACACTATCATATCGTCTGCAAATAATGAAAGTTTAACTTCTTCCTTTCCAATTTGAATCCCTTTGATCCCCTCATGTTGTCTTATTGCTATTGCTAGAAATTCAAGCACTATATTGAAGAGGTATGGAGAGAGTGGACAACCTTGTCATGTTCCTGATTTTAGTGGAATAGCTTTGAGTTTCTCTCCATTTAATTTGATGTTAGCTGATGGCTTGGTATAAATAGCTTTTATTATATTTGGGAACGACCCTTGTATTCCTAATCTCTCTAAGACCTTTATCATAAAGGGATGTTGAATTTTGTAAAATGCTTTTTCCGCATCTAATGAAATGATCATATGGTTTTTTTCTTTCAGATTATTTATATGATGGATTACATTGATAGATTATCGTATGTTGAACCAGCCCTGCATCTCTGGGATGAA
This sequence comes from Chionomys nivalis, assembly GCF_950005125.1. Taxonomy (NCBI): domain Eukaryota; kingdom Metazoa; phylum Chordata; class Mammalia; order Rodentia; family Cricetidae; genus Chionomys; species Chionomys nivalis. The sequence goes on along the minus strand of NW_026646888.1, from coordinate 583,783 downwards.
GCCTACTTGATCATAATGGATAATTTACTAATGTGTTCTTGGATTCGGTTTTCCAGTATTTTTTTGGGTATTTTTGCATCGATGTTCATGAGTGAGATTGGCCTGTAGTTTTCTTTCTTGGCTGTGTCTTTGTGTTGTTTTTTTGTCAGAGTAACTTCAGCCTCATAAAAGGAATTTGGCAATGACTTCTCTTTTTCAATATTGAGAAATACATTAAGGAGTATAGGTATTAGGTCTTCTTGGAAGTTCTGGTAAAATTCTGCATTGAAGCCGTCTGGACCTGGGCTTTTTTTGTGGGGAGGTTTTTTATAACACCTTCTAATTCTTCGCGACTAACAGGTGTATTTAGATTTTTCATCTGGTCGTGGTTTAACTTTGGTATATGGTACTTATCTTAAAAAGTGTCCATTTCTTTTACATTTTCCAATTTTGTGGCATACAGGTTTTTTTAGTAAAATCTAAAGATTCTCTGAATTTCGTCTGTGTCTGTGGTTATGTCTCCCTTTTCATTTCTGATTTTTTTAATTTGCGTATTCTCTCTCCGCCGTTTGATTAGTTTGGATACGGGTTTATCAATCTTATTGATTTTCCAAGAACCAGCTTTTTGTTTCCTTGATTCTTTGGATTGTTTTCTGTGTTTCTATTTTGTTGATTTCAGCCCTCAATTTGATTATTTCCAGTCTTCTACTTCTCCTAGGTGAGTCTGCTTTTTTTTTCTAAAGCTTTCATGTGGGCTCTTAAGTCTCCAATGTGTTCTTTCTCAGTGTTCTTTAAAGTGGGCACTTAATGCTATGAACTTTCCTCTTAGCACTGCTTTCAGAGTGTCCCATAGGTTTGAGTATGTTGAGTTTTCGTTTTCATTGAATTCAAGAAAGACTTTAATTTCTTTCTTTATTTCTTCCTTGATCCAGGTGTGGTTCAGTAGTTGACTGTCCAGTTTCCAAGAGTTCATAGGTTTTCTGGGGATAGCATTGTTGTTGAATTCTAACTTTAATCCATGGTGATCTAATAAGACACAGGTGGTTACCGATATTTTTTTGTAACTGTGTAAGTTTGCTTTGTTACCGAGTATGTGGTCAATTTTCGAGTAGGTTCCATGAGCTGCAGAGAAGAAGGTATATTCTTTCTTATTCGAGTGGAATGTTCTATAGATGTCTGTTAATTCTATTTGATTCATTACCTCTCTTAATCCTCTTATATCTCTGCTAGGTTTCTGTCTGATTGACCTGTCCATTGGTGAGAGAGGAGTGTTGAAATCTCCTACTATTAGAGTGTGTGGTTTGATGACTGCCTTGAGTTTAGTAACGTTTCTTTTACATAAGTGGGTGCTTTTATATTAGGGGCATATATATTCAGGATTGAGACTTCATCCTGGTGAATTGTTCCTGTTACGAGTTAAAAATGTCCCTCTCCATCTCTTTTGATTGATTTTAGTGTGAGGTCAACATTCTTAGAAATTAGTATGGCCACACCTGCTTGTTTCTTTGGTCCGTTTGCTTGATAAATCTTTTCCCAGCCCTTTACTCTGAGTAGATGTCTGTCTTTGTGGTTGAGGTGTGTTACTTGTAAGCAGCAGAATGTTGGATCCTGTTTTCGAATCCAATCTCTTATCCTGTGCCTCTTTATAGGTGAGTTGAGTCCATTGATATTAAGTGATATTAATAACCAGTGGTTTTAACTCCGGTCATTTTTCCCTTTCTCTCTTTCTTTATTTTGGTAGTAGAGTTTGTGTGTTTTCCTTCTTCAAGTTGTGCTGGTGAAGGGTCATTAGATGTCTGAGTTATTGTGGGCATTGTTGGACTTCTTGGTTTGTGATTTTCCTTCTATTACTTTCTGTAGGGCTGGATTTGTGGCTACGTATTGTTTAAATTTGTTTTAATCCTGGAAAATTTTTTTCTCCATTTATAGTGAATGAATGCTTGCCTGGGTATAGTAGTCTGGGCTTGCATCCATGGTCTCTTCGTTTCTGCAGCACATCTATCCAGGACCTTCTAGCTTTCCTGTTTTCCATAGAGAAATCAGGTGTAAGTCTGATTGGTTTACCTTTATAGGTAACTTGACCTTTTTCCTTTGCAGCTCTTAATATTCTTTCTTTATTCTGAATGTTTTGTGTTTTAATTATTATATGATGAGGAGATGTTTTTTTTTTTTTTTAATCCAGTCGATTCGGTGTTCTGTATGCTTCTTGGACCTTCAAAGGAATATCTTTCTTAAGGTCGGGAAAGTTTTCTTCTATAATTTTATTAAATATATTTTCTGGACCATTGAGCTGTACTTCTTCTCCTTCTTCTATCCCTATTATTCTTAGGTTTGGTCTTTTTATTGTGTCCCAGATCTCCTGAATGTTTTGTGATGAAAATTTGTTGGTTATGCTGTTTTCTTTGATCAGAGAGTTTATTTTCTCTATGGTATCTTTAGTGTCTGAGATTCTTTCTTCTGTCTCTGGTAATCTGTTGGTGGTACTTGTCTTTGTAGTTCCTGTTCCTTTATCCAAATTTTCCATCTCCATCCTTCCCTCGGTTTGTGTTTTCTTTATTACTTCCACTTCAAGTCTTGAACTGTTTCCCTTACCTGTTTGATTTCTTTCTCTTGTTTCTCTTGGTTTTCTTGGGTATCTTTGAGGTATTTATTCATTTCCTCTACCTTTTTGTTGGTAATCTCTAATTGATTATTGCAGTTTTTCACTTCCTGTTTAAGGTCGTCTATTATTTTCATATAATTCACGTTTGAATCGAATTCTTCTAATTCTTCTGGATTAGGGTGTACACTTCTCATTTCGGGATTCCTGGATTCTGGTGATGTCACGTTGCTTATCAAGTTGTTGGGGGAATTCTTGCATTGGCGCCTGCCCATCTTTTCCTTCAAATGGAGCCAGGAGAGGCCTGGTGTCTTGGACCAGTGAATATTTCCATTCTTTTGGAGTTTAAGACTCCATGTAATTGTTACATTGTATGTTAGATAAGTAATGATGTTTGTTTGTCAAAATGGATGACTTTAATTAAAGTATTGCTTTATATAAAATTTTAAAAAGTTACTTTTTTGTGTGTATGTGTGTGCATACGTTTGTGTGCTTTGTTGTGTGTTTAGAGTCAGAGTGCAAGTTTGCGGAGTATGTTCTCCCGTTCCATCTTCATGTGGATTCTGGTGATTGAATGTAGTTCATTAGGCATGTGCAGCAAGTACTATAACTTGCTGCCCTCACTTTACATATTTTTTTTTGTTGTTGTTGTTGTTAAAATTGCAGAAGAATAGACTTTCTATACCTGGTTTTGTAGGAGGTTTTATTGGCCTGATATGATCTCAAGCATGTTTGTTTTTCTGGTATTACAGAGTAGAATACCAGTTTCTTCATACATATTGCCTGTCTAGTTTCATTCTTTTTATTGGCAGCATCTGTATTATTGTTATTCTTTTGGGTGTCTTTGATGCAGGGTTTCTCTGTATAGTCCTGGCTGTCCTGGAACTTGCTCTGTAGACCAGGCTGTCCTGGAATGCAGAGATCCACCTGCCTCTGACTCCCAATTGCTGGGATTAGATGCTTGTCTCACCACTCCAGGCAGCATCTGTACTTTTAAAATTTGTATTTTTTTCTATTTTGAAAGTTGTGTCTTTACTTGTTTCTTTACATTTGTGCTTGCCATTTTTAAAAATTCTTCCTCCTATTTCCTGTAATTTAGAACTTTAAACACCAGTGTTTGGTGAAATAGTCAAGTAAGTGAGCAAGCATCCTTGCTGTGAAAACAATGTGTTTCCTGGGGAAGCTCTGATGTGAGTAAACAGTAAACTTCGAAAGGTTCTGTATGGAATGTGATCTTGTCAAGCAATATGGATGTATAAAAATAACAGACTCTGGGCCTGATTGGTTTTCATATGGACTTTGATTTAATAAGTGGCTTTTATGGAGCACATTTGGTAATAATAGAGCTGGCTGAATGTTACGGTTTGTTTGAGGTGAAGGACTTTATGACATTGGTAAAGAAGGGTGGTCAGTGGAGACCATGAGCCTTGGAGAAACAAAGAAGAAGATGGGGTGAGAACAGCTCTTGAAGTCCAAAGGAAATATAATTGAAAGCATTCAGATATTCATGGTGGTGCAAGTCTGTCATCCCAGAACTTGGGAATTGGAGGCAGGAGAAACTCAAATTTGTATGCAGCCTGGTCTGTGTATCAAGTTCTAAGGTAGTCTGGGGTACACAATGAGAACCGCTGGCAAGAAAAAACATTTAAAATACATGTGGATCTGAGTGAATGTATCTTTTAGGATTTGAATCATTTTTAGATGACTATAAATTTGCATGTAGTTGAACAAAATAATACAAGGATTCCTCTGTACTCTTTACTCAGTTTTCCCCATTGATAACATCTTATAAAAACTACAATGTCAGGTCCACAGTATTGATATTGTACCCTGATAATCAAATTGACATACTTCATGCTCACAAGGAATGCTCAGGGTACCTTTTTTATACCTTGGCCCATTTCCCTCTGCCTGTATTTTCTCTTTCAACCTGACAACCAGTCATGAGTTTTTGTATCAGGTTTTCAAAGAACCATAACTTATATACCCTACCTAACATTCTAGGATTGACTTTTTCCACTTAGCGCTGAGGTTTATCCTTTTGTTATAATGTAGCAACAGTGTACTTTTTTTAATTGCCAAGTAGCTTGCCACAGTATAACTGTACCACCTTTTATCATTTACTCATGAAGACATCTTGGTTGTCTCTGTGTCTTGGCTATTATAAATAAAGATCTTATATAAACATATACATATAGATTTGTCTTTGAACATATGCTTTTCTTTTCTTTTTTTAAATTTGTTTTTTTTGTTCTTTTCGAGACATGGTTTCTCTGTAGCTTTTGGAAACTGTCCTGGAACTACCTCTTGTAGACCAAGCTGGCCTCTAACTCACAGAGATCCGCCTGCCTCTGCCTCATGAGTGGTGGGACTAAAGCTGTGTGCCACCACCGCCTGGCTGAACATCTGTTTTTGATTCTTTTAGCTTATCCATGTGTAGAATTGCTAGTGTTATAGTAACCAATTTGCTTGCCAAAAAGTTCTAATTCTTTCATATCATTACTAGCATTTGGCGTTGCCATCTTTAGAAATTTGGTTAGTCTTTTATATATGTGACAGTTTTTCATTGTACCTGTTTTGTGTTTTGTTTTTTCCAACTGGTTCTTAGGTAACTGAGGCTGCTCTTGACCTCCTGGTGTTCTCCTGCCTCTATTTGAGCTACTGCGTCAGGCTTCATTGTAGTTTTCATTTTAGTTCTTGTTGTTAATGATGTTGAACATTTTTCATGTGCTCATTTGTTTCATATATTACTCAGGGCTTCTTGCACTCAGGTACTTCACCACTGACCTCTACCTACTACTTTTTTTTCTTCATTTCTTTTTAAATTAAGGATGAGCAGAATTGTTTTTTCCTGAAAGGTTGGGGTTTTTTTTTTACTTTTTTATTTTTTGAGGAAATGGTTCAATATCAATAAACACACGCATGTGTGTGTGTGTTTGTGTGTGTTAAGGAAAGGAGCAGTTGTACACACAGTAGTAAGGGTGGGTATAGACTTCTCCAAGATAGAGTTGCCTGCAAGACACTGTTCTTTGCAATCATGTATCAGGATTATTTTTTCAACTAGAAAACACCATTTGTATGGAGCAGGGAATTGCCAAATGTTTCTTGCATAATTCTAGAGGAAGAACGTCTTTCTAAGTAAGGGCTTTATTTTGTTTGAAATTTTTAAGTCAGTTTTAAACTATAAGTACTTATATGTGATACTAGTAATGAATCAGAAAGTGGCTTCTTTTTAAAAGTTCTATGAAAAAATACTTGATATCACTAATCATTAGAGTAATGAAAGCAAAACCACAGTGAGATATCATGTTATTGCCTCTTCTATGTTCAGAGGGTCATTGTGGAAAAGACAAAAGAAATAAAGCTTGTGGTGCACACCTTAATCCCAGCTCTTGGAAGGCTGAAGTGGGAGAACTAGGAGTTAAGCCTAGGTAAGTGTACCGTTGCCTAAATAGTGCATAGTGAGCTCAAGATCACCTTGCAGTATTAACCCCCCCCCAAAAAAAAAGAATAAAAAAAAAGAAAAAAAAGACAAAGACATTTTGGTAAAGACATAATAACAATCTCTATAGGCTGTTGGTGGAATTATGGCTTGGTACAGTCATTATGGAAAATAGTATGGAGATCCCTTAGAAAGTTAAAAGTAGAAACAAGATGATCAGCAATAGATAACGATAGCATGGTGTTTACAAGCATGCATGTATACACACAGTGGAAGACAACTCATACTTAATGAAGGGAATCCCATCATTTTATGTGATCTAATCTGGAAGACATTATAATAAATGAAATAAGCCTAGAACTGAAAGACATGGAAATACTGATTGTTTTAACTTATAAATACAATATAAGAAGTTGAACTCAGAGACAGAGGCTAAAATGGTGGTTATCAGAGGCTGCCTGGGAGAGGAGATGGAAAGATATTATTCCTAGGGTACAAAGTTTTAGTTAGGCTGAGTATGTTCTAGAGGTCTATTATACATCACAATTGCTATAAACAACAATGTAGCTCTTTAGAAAGGCTCAGTGATTGATGTACCATCACAGTTTGTACAAACTGCCTCTGACAAAACTATGCTGTAATAGATTGGAATAGAAAACCCTTGTAATAAAATTGTTTACTTTCATACAAAGAAGATTGAGAAAACACCAAAATCTGCATGTGGTGTGTGCCCATTTCATCTTTAAGGGGTTTGTGTGGTGAGATTCATGACACCATCTAAATCAGAATGGTTCAGCAGGGCCTATATTGCATCCATGTATGCTAAATATGTTCATGACAAGGTCCAGGATACTTTCCTTATTGAAGATCAGAAATCACTGTAAAAGTATTGTAGCCGAGAATTATAAAGCTAAAAAATGTAGTCTTTTTAAGGAATAAGAGAAACACATACTTGAAAATTGCAAAGAGTGTGGATCTTAAATGTCAGCAATAAAATGTGATAGGTAAGTGAGATGATAGTTGGTTACTTCATCTTAGACAATTTGTAATGTTTATCTGCATTAAGACCTTTACCCTGTAAATTTATCTGTTGGTTATACTTTAATAAAGCTGAGTAAAATTGAAAAAAATGAAAGTATGCACTATCATCATTAGAACAAAAAAAGACATTGACCTCTTTCTATAAGTTAAATTCTGGCAGATTGCTAGGGTAGGAAATTAAGCCTTTAGTGTTTTATCAGCTGTCAGCTGTCATGCTTTGGACATCATGGCCTAGAATCTGTTCTTGTTATAGGCTTATTAAAGTAAGCTAGGGGTTTATTATTAAAGTTAATTCTGAAAAGAATCTCTTGGGCCATCTTTGTATTTTTTTATTAAATATCCTACCCTCGACTTGTTAAGGAATTTTATTTTTTTTACAGTACAGTAAACTGGGTCCTGGAAGCTCAGTTTTCTTGCTGCTAATTTTTTTTTTATTTTACAAATTTTTTAATTTACAAAGTTTGTTGATAAGAGGGGAGAAATTGTCTGGATATATGAGACAGAGTCTCAGAGGGTTCTCATTTCCTTCTTTTTCTTCTGTTTACATTTTTATTGATTATTTGGGAATCTCACATTATGAGCCTCCATGGTGCTCACCTCCCAGTCTTCCCATGTCTATTTCCTGTCCACCATGATCTCCCCACTTCAAAAAAGACAAATCTATTTTGTATTGACTGTATATTCACTGAAATGGTAAAATTCTTTGTGGCCAAGTTCCCAAAGGAAATGAGTCTTTCTCAGCCTATATCCATGCCAGAAACCATCCATCAGCTGAGGAAACTTTGCAGTGGCTGGGATGGGGCGGGACTAGATGTCCTGCACCCATTCTACTGCCTGTATTGCCTGCACAGAAGGGCAGAGCAGGCTCTCCCATACTCACGGACATTAACATGGCTTCAGACATCAACTCTGACCATGGGCTTCCTCATGGACTTTGGTGGTAACTTGGACCACAGACATCAACCTGGCTGTTGGCCATATCAGAACCCTAGGGACTGCATGGACCGTGTCCCTCACACATGGTCTCAGGTGGTTACACATGCCACTCACACGGGCTTGGTGCACCAAGACAGCAGAGCCTGAGGACATCACCAAGGCATTGGAAAGTAGCACAGACTGTGTAGGTCCATGTGGATCTCAGGCTTCATCTCTGTCTGGGAAAGCAGCATGAACCTCTAACACCAACATAGCCTCTTGTGCTATCGTGGACAACACTGGTCCTTCAAGGAGGTCCAATCCAGAAGATGAATGTAGCCTCACGTCAGGTCTCCATTGGTGCCCAGAGCCAGGAGGAACTGCTGCCTGCCAACAGCCTGAAGGCTGTTGTATATCATGCTGTACTTGAACCTTTTGTGCATACCCTGCCTCCAAACTAAGCATCCCCTGCCTCAGCCTCTCAAATGTTAGGATTATAGATATGACCCACCATGTCCAACAAAGCAGACTGGCCATTTTTTCTTCATTTTTAGGGTAGAACCTCGATCTTATACATACTAGACAAATTCTTAGCTTCATCTTCAGACCAGAGAACTTGGTTTATTTTATAGATTGATTTTATTTTTATTTTATGTGTGACTGTTTTACCTGGATGTATATTCTGGGTGAAGTGCCCAAAGTGCAGAAGAGGGTACTGGAGCCTCTGGAACTGGAGTGATGATTGCTAGCCTCCATTTGGGTGCTGGGAGCCAAACCAGGGTCCTCTGGAAACGCCATTATGTACTCTTAACCTCTGAGCCATCTCTCCGGCTTCGAAGAAAGGTTCTTTTAATTGAATTTTCTGTGTTTAGTTCATTCACAGGTTAGCAACTCCAAAGTCTTAGAAATGAAAAACTTGCTTTCAGTAGATGACTGTACAGTTTCCATGAGTTTGTAGGCTTTCTGGGGGTAGCATTGTTCTTGAATTCTAGCTTTAATCCATGGTGATCTGATAAGATACAGGTGGTTACAGTTATTTTTTTGTAACTGTGGATGTTTGCTTTGTTACCGAGTATGTGGTCAATTTTCGAGAAGGTTCCTTGAGCTGCAGAGAAGAAGGTATATTCTTTCCTATTTTGGGTGGAATATTCTATAGATGTCTGTTAAGTCCATTTGATTTATTACCTCCATTAATTCTCTTATTTCTCTCTTAGTTTTCTGTCTAACTGACCTGTCCACTGGTGAGAGAGGAGTGTTAAAGTCTCCTACGATTAATGTGTTCTGTTTGATTGCTGCCTTGAGTTTTAGCAATGTTTCTTTTACATACATGGGTGCTTTTATATTAGGGGCATAGATATTCAGGATTGAGACTTCATCCTGATGAATTGTTTCTGTTAGGAGTAGAAAATGTACATCTCCATCTCTTCTGATTGATTTAAGTTTGAAGTCAACTTTGTTAGAAATTAGTATGGCCACACCTGCTTGTTTGTTAGATCAATTTACTTGATAAGCCTTATCCCAACCCTTTACTCTGAGTAAGTGTCTGTCTTTGTGGTTGAAGTGTGTTTCTTGTAAACAGCAGAATGTTCAATCCTGTTTTCATATCCAATCTCTTAGTCTGTGCCTTTTTATAGGTGAGTTGAGTCCATTGACATTAAGTGATATAAATGACCAGTGGTTGTTAACTCCGTTCATCTTTTAGTAGTAAATTTTCTGTGTTTGCCTTCTTCGAGTTGCGCTGGTGAAAGGTCTCTAGTTTTCAGAGGTATTGTGGTCATTGTTGGACTCCTTGGTTAGGTTTTTTCGGTTCCTCCCTGCCTCCCATTTCTCTCCCCCTCCCCCATCCCCCTCCCCCTCCCACCACTTCTCTTCTCCTCCCTCTCCAGTCCCAAAAGCAGTCAGGGTTCCCTGCCCTGTGGAAATTCCAAGGTCCTCCCCACTCCATCCAGGTCTAGAAAGGTGATCATCCAAACTGTCTATGCTCCTACAAAGCCAAAACATAAAGTAGGATCAAAACTCCGTGCCACTGTCCTTGGCCTCTAGCATCAACTCTCATTGTCCGCCATGTTCAGAGAGTCCTGTTTTATCCCATGCTTTTTCAGTCACAGTCCAGCAGGCCTTGGTGAGCTCCCAATAGATCGGCCCCACTGATTCAGTGGGTGGGTGCACCCCTCGTGGTACTGACTTCCTTGCTCATGTTCTTCCTTTTTCTGCTTCTCATTAGGACCTTGGGAGCTCAGTCCAGTGCTCCAGTGTGGGTCTCTGTCTCTCTCTCGATCCATTGCTAGATGAAGTTTCTATGGTGATATGCAAGATATTCACCACTATGGCTATAGGATAGGTTCATTTCAGATTCCCTATCCTCTGGTGCCCAAGGAACTAACTGGGGACATTGCCCTGGGCACCTGGTTGCCACTCCAAGCTCAAGTCTCTTGCCAACCCTTATGTGGTTCCCTTAACTAAGATAAGAGTTCCCTGCTCCCTGATACAACCTTCCTATATCCCCAATCATTCCGTTTCCTCAAGTTCCCCTCATCCTCTCCTTCACACTTTTCTCTCCCCATCTCCCCTCACCCCCATCCCACCCCACCCTCAAGATTCCAAATTTTTGCCCAGCAATCCTGTCTATTTCCCATAGTCAGGAGGATAACTATATGATTTTCCTTGGGTTTACCCTCTTGTTAGCTTCTTTAGGATCATATATTATAGACTCAGTGACCCCTATCCATGGCTAGAAAGCAATTATGAGTGAGTACATCCCATGATCTTCTTTTTGAGTCTGGGTTACCTCACTCTGGATTGTATTTTCTATTTCCATCCATTTGCATGCAAAATTACAAAAGTAATTGTTTTTTACCGCTGAGTAATACTTTAAATTATATATATTCCACACTTTCTTCATCCATTCTTCCATTGAAAGACATCTAGGATGCTTCCAGGTTCTGGCTATTACAAATAATGCTGCTATGAACATAGTTGAACAAATGCTTTTGTCATATGATAGGGCATCTTTTGTGTATATTGCCAAGAGTGGTATTGCTGGGTCCAGGGGTAAGTTAATCCCAATTTTTCTGAGAAACTGCCACACTGATTTCCAAAGTGGTTGCAAAAGTTTGCAGTCCCTCCAGCAATGGATGAGGGTACCCCTTTCTCCACAATCTCTCCACCAAGGCTATCCTTGGTGTTTTTGATATTAGCCATTCTGACTGGTGTAAGATGATATCTCAAAGTTGTTTTGATTTGCATTTCTCTGATCACTAAGGAGTTTGAGCATGACCTTAAGTATCTTTTGGCCATTTAAACTTCTGTTGAGAATTCTCTGTTCAGTTCAGTGCCCCATTTTTTAATTGGGTTAATTATGATTTTAACTTCTACTTTCTTGAGTTCTTTATATATTTTGGAGATCAGACATTTGTCTGTTGCGGGGTTGGTGAAGATCTTCTCCCAGTCAGTAGGCTGCCTTTTTGTCTTAATGAATGTGTCCTTTGCTTTACAGAAGCTTCTCAGTTTCAGGATGTCCTATTTATTCAGTGTGCCTTCAATGTCTGTGCTGCTGGGGTTATACATCTTGTTGATATTTCTATAATTAGATTAAGAATTTTATTTGTTCATTTAAGTCACACTAGGTAGGGCTGCTTACTTTTCATAACTTGTACTATTTGGAGTTGTTTCCATAATTAGATTGCGATTATTATTTGTTCTTTTTGAGTCACACTAGGTGGGACTGTTATTTGTGATATTTTAAGTATTTATATCTTTTAACTATTATCAGCAAACAGTACATTATTAGGACTTGGCTTTCATTTTTGTACTACTAATAGTACCAAGAGGTGTTTAATAGACCTTTTTTTCCTATATGATGCAGTGTAGATCCAGGCTGTGTGCTGACATAAGCATTTTGTTTACAGCTAATCACTTTGAAAGGGGAGGTCATCAGGTTTTGTGTTTGTTTTAAAAAGTGGTTTTTTAGCTTTACTTATATCCATTTGTAGGGATACATCTCTGATTTGACCCAATAGATTCTACTTCAGTATACCTGTGCTATAGCCACAACTTGTTATTTCTGTTTTCTGTAAGTTTATTCCACACAGCATCACTTGAAAGGGAAGTCAGTTGGTTAAGTGAGTTAAGGCGTGGTGGCATGACTAAGACCCTAAGCAATAGAGGTGAGGCAGCCAGATCTTGAGTTGCCCTCTATCCAGACTCATGATTATCATAAATATCACCATAGAACCTTCATCCAGCAACTAATGGCAAAAGAGGCAGAGATCCACATTGGAGCACTGGACTGAGCTCCCAAAGTCCAGTTGAAGAGTTTAAAGTTGTTTTCTTCTACTTCTTATGGGTTAGGATTATCAAGTCTTCCTGTTGTGTGACCCCTGGGTTCTGGTGTTACCATGTTGATTTTTAGGTTGTTGGAGGGATTCTTACTATGGCGCCTACCCATCTAGTCCTTCAAATGAGGCCTGCAGTGTTTTTGTGTCTTGGTCCAGTCCTTGAAGTGGCTGTCTGAGTGTTTGGGAGTTTTTCTTGATATGCTTTACTGTCCCTGTTTGTCTCAGAAGCTTCTGAGGTCTCTATATGCCTGCTCTCTCAGTCTTCTTTCCTGTTGTGTTCTCTTGGTGCTCTCTTAATCCCCTCAGTGTTGTAGCAAGCTCTTGGTCCCCTCAGTATTATAGCAAGCTTTCAGCTCTTAGGCAGCGTGTGGCTAGTACCTTGGGTGTTGTCCCATGGTGGGATTGGGTTTGAGGGGATCCTAGCCACAGGAAACTCCCTGCTGGCTGGCTAGAAAAGCCGAGCGAGTTGGGGAGGGGCCTGGAGTTTTATCCCACTTGGGAGGTCCTAGAGAGTGGGGCGTCCTGCCATGTGAATGTTCACTCACCTCTTAAGTCCCCTCAGTATTGGAACAAGCTGTGTTTTAAAGTCCAACACAAGTTGCAGAAGAATAGCCTTTATTATTTTTTAAAAAGATTATTTTAAAAAGGATTTATTTTATTTGTATGTGTGTCTTGAGTATGTACCAGGTATGTGCTGGTGTCTTTTGGCATGGTGAGAAGAGTTCAGATATCCTGGAACTGGAGTTACATGTCCATGAACTTACTCATGGGGCTGCTGTGATCCAAACCCAGGCCTCCTAGAAGAGCAGCAAGTACTCAGTGCAAAGCTATCTTCTCAGCCCCACGTTGAGTACATTGTTTTACAAAAAGTTAAACTGTAATCTTTACTATGTTGATTATAAATTAAAGAACTAGAAGTTTTTTACATTTATTTCCACACACGTGGTGGAGGGAGAGAAAGAGAAAGAGATAGAGAGAGAGAGAGAGAGAGAGAGAGAGAGAGAGAGAGAGAGCACGATACCAAGCTAATTTATAAAAGAAAGCATTTTACAGTTTCAGAGGGTTAGTGCATCACTGTGACTCTGGAATCTCCAACATCTTGGATCTTTAGTACAAATCCAAGCATCATGTTCTCAGCTTTATATGATGGCGTCTATGGGCATGCATGCCACATGCCATCAGGGCTGTAACATTTTTTTCTGAACTAATGAGGAAGATTTCACAACCTCTTAACTCCAGTATTTTGGATTCTAAAGTCAGGCATATTGTTGTACATTTTGGATGGAATATGGCTCTCTCATTGGATTCCATTTGTATAAACTTTGAACTCTTGGTGTTTTCCTTTGTTGAATAAACTTTACTTTGTTTTTGGAGTTGATTCTCTAGGGATTTTCTTTTTGCAGGTTTCATGGTTAGCTAGGTGGGATCTTTACCTTCATTCCATTTATCTGTACCTCTTTCAGCACAAACCTAGGTGTAGGTATTTTATATCCTGGTCTTCCTTTTTCTCCTCAGATTGTGCATTTGTATTTCTCTTTGCCCTGTTTACACTTTTCTTTCTTTCTTTCTTTCTTTCTTTCTTTCTTTCTTTCTTTCTTCCTCACTTCCTTTTTTTGGGGGTACAGTGTTTCTTTGTAGCTTTGGAACCAGTAGTTGGGGTTTTAGGTCAGTGGTAGAACACTTGCTTAGCACTTTTTCATTTTAGAGCTGCATTAAGAATGATTACTTATAACCATGTGTCAATACTGTCTTGAATGAAATCTCTGCCAATAATATTGTTCCAAAACTCTTCAATTTAGCCTCAAACAGGTTCTTAGGACAAGGGCCAAAAGCAGCCACATTGTTGGCTAAAACATTACAAGAATTGTTTTTATTCCAGTTTCTTTTTAAATATTTTTTTATTTTTTTAAAAATAATATCATTCAAAATTTGCACTTCCTCCCCTCCTCCCATTTCCCTCCTACTTCCCCACTCACTATGCCCCCTCTCCCCCACACCTAAGAGGGCAGGGTACCCTGCCCTTTGGGAAGGCCCTCCCCCCCTCCATCCAGGCCTAGGAAGGTGTGCATTCAAACAGACTAGGATCCCCAAAAGCCAGTATATGCAGTAGAGACAAATCTCAGTGCCATTATCATTGGCTTCTCAGTCAGCCCCCATGCCTCCAGCTGGATTTAGCTCAGGCACACTGTCTCAGTGGGTGGACCAACCCCGCCTGGTCCTGATGTCCTTACTCATCTTCTCCCTCCTTCTGCTCTTCAACTGGATCTTAGGAGCTCAGTCTAATGCTCTGATGTGGGTCTCTGTCTCTATCTCCATGCATCGCTGGATGAAGGTTCTATGGTGATATTCAAGATAATCATCAGTGTGAGTGTGGGACAAGGCCAGTTCCGGCACCCTCTCATCTACTGCCCAAGGACCTAGCTGGAGATATCCCCGTAGACACCTGAGAATCCTTCTAGAGCCAAGTTTCTTGCCAACCCTAAAATGGCTCCCTTAATTAAGATATCGTCTTACCTGCACCCATATCTACACTTCCTCCATTGCAACCATCCCACTCTCCCAAGCTCTCCGTAATTCTTACCTTCTCCCTTCTCTCTCCAACCTCCCCTTCCTCCCACCCTATCCCCACCTTCACAACTTTTTCCCAGTGCTCCTTTCTGGTTCCAGTTTCCAGGAGGATCTATATGTTTTTCTTTGGGTTCACTTTATTCCAGTTTATAATACTGTTTCACCCTGAAACTACTTGAACTGGGCCTCTATATTCCACAATGCTCTCAGTACTACTGTCTTCAAAGCTCTTATAGCATTTTTACAGCCCCACTTAAAACATTCAACCACTTCCCTCATGCAGAGTTCCCAAGTCAACATTCCTCTAACAAGCAGTTTGACAAGTCCTGTCACAGCAATACCATGTAACAACTTTATCATAGTTACTTTTCTATTATAAAGAGACACCATAATGAAGGCAGCTTATAAAAGAAAACATTTAATTGGGGGCTTGCTCATGGTCAGAGAGTGAGTACATGACAATCACGTCATGGGGCATGGCAGCACACAGGCATGACACTGGAGAGTAGCTGGGAGTTTTAACCTGATTTACAAGTTGGTAGCAGAGGTGGTGGAGGGAGGGGATGGACCTGTCTTAGGCTTCTGAAATCTCAAAGTCCACCTCCTGTGAAACACCTGTCCAATGAGGTCACATCTAATCTTTCTCAAAATGGTTCCACCAACTAGGGAATAAGCATTTAAATATAGGAGCTTTTATGGGACTATTCTCTTTCAAACCACCACATTAATCAAAATACCATTTTAGGACCCAAATTGCTCAATATTATATGATTAAGAACCAGCAAAGCAGATTCAGAGACTACTAGAGAAAAGAAATATATATTATAAGCATTATAATCAACTTCTAAAACTTGACAGAGATATCTTGCTGCCTGGACAGTAACCCAAAGTTCTTTTGTAACATCAGGAAATCCTTCTTCAGCCTACAGGCCCATAGTATCTGGCAGACTTTTCCATGAAGCAGTGAATTTGAAAGACTGTTTTGCCTCTATTGGCAGTTTGTCAGTCACTTTCTTCTGTGTCCTGCAGAATGTCTGGAACATTTCATGAAGCAGGAACCCTGAAGGACTCAGGAGACATTTTTATGGTGTTGGGTTTCTTCTACCTTTATGCAAGTTACAGGGATCAAACTCAGTTTGCCAGGCCTTGGTGGCAAACAACTTTGCCTGTTGAGCCCTCTTATATTTTCATTTATCTTTTTTCTCACACTGGACTAAGAGAATAGACTTCCTCCCTTTCCTGAAGAATCAAAGAAAAGGCCTTTTTCTTTTAGTGGGCCATGAGAATGTTTGGTTTTGGAGTCTGGAAGGATGTTTTGCACACATTTTCTCTGTCTCTTCAGAAAACTGCCCTTGTTGAGGGACCAGGTTTATGCCAAGTTTGCCTGTTTAGTATTGGGAGTGATAAGCCAGAGAAAATGAGGGGGTTGTCTGAGTTTCCTACCGGACTCAGGCATTGAGATCCAGTATGGTGTTTTCCAGCAGTAGTTTCTTTTCAATTCTATTTTGTTTCTAATTGCCATTTCTTGAGAAGTTTCTTCAGGTACTTAATGGTCTTTGGGGTTCTCCTCCTGAGAAGTACCTCATATGTTTATTATTTGTTTGTTTTAAAGTTTTTCTGAGGTCTATGTTTGAACATAATATGCAGCCGAGGCTGGCCTGGGACTCAGGATCCTTTCCCCTCAGTCTCTCAAGTGCTAGGATTACAAGCATGTGCCACCAGTGTCCAGCGCTGAGCAATACTCTAGCCTGAGATATTTGAACAACATCAACTTTGACCCACTGGGAAGTGTACTTTGTGGTATACTTTTTCCCTCTTGGTAATTGTCTTTTTCTTGTTCTTAGGTGATCTCTTGAGGCTGAGTGAAACTGGTGTGGTTGAAGACTGAGTCAGAGGAGCTGAGGGGGGATGCCCAGGAGAACTCTTCATCCAAACTGTAAATAACCATTGATGCAGAGTGACAGGGGGAGGACTTGTGTGTTGTAGTGGTGAGCTGAGGGCCTCTACCCACAGCCGGGCTCATGGCTGCCTGGCTAGCTCATGCCCCAAAATAACGACACACAAACTGTATTCTTTAAAACATTGCTTGACCCATTATCTCTAGCCCTTACTGACTAAATCTCATATCCTGCAATGAGTCGGATTCCCATGAGCTCTGACACTGTGATCTCACATAGATAACTCATTCAGTGTTCACTTCCAGGACATTGAGTTTTAATTTTTGTCCTAATCTGATAAAGAAAAATAGATGAGGAGAATAGAGGAGCCTTATGTAAGGCCTCAAAATGGGTCATTTGAAAAGGTAAGACTGCCTGCCTCCATGTGTGCTGCCAACCTTTATTAGCAAATCCATCCTTCCATAGATTAGCTATACACAACCCAAGTGTCCAGCACACTATAAAACACAGGTTGGTACCTAACTGCCTTTAATTTCTGGAGCAATTGCTGTCCCATCAAGGTCTCCTAACAACACAGCGAGTTATGTAAGAATGCCCCACCACCACCTTAGAGGAATTTCAGGACCCCAAAGAGGCAGCAAGTTATCTTTCTTGGAAATACAAATGTTTCTGCAGGGACAAAATGATGTACATGAAAAAACACATTGGTGTACTCACTCTGATTGTATGTGATATGACACACACAGGATTTTGGTTCTTAATACTTGGTCACTAGGAGGTTTTTAAGGTTGTGGAGAATCAGTACCTTGCTGGAGAAATTGGTGTCTGAAAGGATTAGCCTTGATTATTCAGGGCATCTTTCTTTGGTCCCCAATGTTTACTGATTTCCTTACAGAGAACAAGAAGCCTCCAACTCATGCTGCAATGGCTTCTGCAACATGAAATGTGAGAACCCCCTCCACACCCTGGCTGTTTTCATCACCAAAGAAGGTGTAACTCACAAACAATCTCCCACACCAGTTTAGAATTATGATTCATAAAATGGTTATTTCTTTTAAGGGGAAAAACTTACAAATTACCATGCCAGAAAACAGCCATGTGCAGGATCAGGAGGGGAGCCTAGTTGCTGGATGAAAAGGTGCATGAAAGAGAACAGCTGAAGGCAGTTGCTCCTTATTGAAAGAGAGAGAGACCACACCCCAATGGCCTTTATCTCAGTTGCTATAGCCTGAAGGAATAGAAGGAGCTCCTGCAACACACCTATTTGCAATTGGCACTATAATTTACCAGTATGTGACAAAACCTATTTTACTTTACTGTTTTCAGTCTTTCAGGATACACAGCAGAGACAGTATCTGCTTCATTCATTTGTGTGACCAATGATTTCCCTGTAAGAAAAAACCCAAAAACACTCCCAACAACATCACCAGCATTCAAAAACATGTCCATGATTTCTTTGTTTTGCCTTTGATGGAGTGGTAAATCATGCTGTTAGTTAATCTGTGCAAGCAATGTGAATTTCCCTGTGAATATATAGAGAGAATAGACAGTTTATCTTAAAAATGTCAGGTACATGGCAGAGACAGGACCTGCTTCATGCATTTGTGTGACCAATTATTTCCCTTTAAGGAAAACCCACAAACACTCCCAAGAACATCATCAGCATGACGAAAGGAGATGCAGTGTGTGGAAGAGGACAAGATGGCTGTTTAGAAAACAGAGGAGAGTGGCCAAAAAGATGTAGGAACTCAGAGAGGGATAATGCATGAGGGAAAAGCATGTCATATGGAAAGATGTGACATCGAGGTGTTGGGACTTAAGAGGATAGAGAGTGATCATGAAGGGTCACAAATGTGTACTCAGAAGCAAAGAAAAGAAGCAATCTGAATTTCTCTGTAAATATATAGACAGAATTGACAGGTATCTTAAACATGTCAGGGGGTCACACTGCAATGGAGTGGGTTAATCATCACCATCTGACAGTGACATATTTAAGATCTCTCCTTTGTCATTAAATCTCAGAATTGTCAAGATGTTATGTTTTTGTGAAGACTTCTCAGGGTTTTCTCCCATTCATGGTTTCCATGGATGTTTGCTAGTTACGCTTAAATGTCTTTTGCCAGATTCTGTCAGTTTTGCCATGCACTCTCAGCTCCACAACTTCTCCTGCCCTAAGATTCTAGTTCCAGGCATTTTAGACATCTGTGACTGTTGCACGAGTGTCTCATGTTCCGCCTAAATGATTTGGAATGTTATTTAGCCTGAGTTTTAACTTCCATCCCTGAGTTCATTGACTTTCC
The DNA here is from genome assembly GCF_950005125.1 of Chionomys nivalis. Classification (NCBI taxonomy): domain Eukaryota; kingdom Metazoa; phylum Chordata; class Mammalia; order Rodentia; family Cricetidae; genus Chionomys; species Chionomys nivalis. The sequence continues at coordinate 564,704 of NW_026646888.1, read as the reverse complement.
TTGACCATCTTTCTTGGGCCACTGAGCTGAACTAGTAGAGATTTGCTCCTGTTACTTCTCCATGCTGAGACAGCCTACAGTCTCAGTACTACTGTGATAGTGTTTCAGTAGCAAGTATTCTTCTCAAGATAAGAAGAAATTTCAATATTATAATCCATCTGCTGTTATTGTGTCTTAAACACACAAACACACCCCCATAAGTTAATGCACACACACTGTTGATATCTCAACTTAGGGTGCCGTTCTGGGGTTAGTAAGAGGCTTCTCTCTAGAGGGGTTCCCAGAAAGCCATGGGGTGACACCAACGAGGACCTTGGGCAGGTGAGCTGTGGGTGCCTGCACTGTGCCATGTCCCTAGGCACTACGGGTGCTTTGTCCCATAATCAGACTGATGACTATCTTGAATATCACCATAGAACTGTTGTACGGAAAAGGATGGAGATAAAGACAGGGACCCACATCAGAAAACTAGACTGAGCTACCAAGCTCCAGTTGGAGAGCTGAAGGGGAGAGAATAAGAGCAATGAACTAAGGAATACAAGGGCTTCGTCCACCCACTGAGACACTGTGTCTGAGCTAATGGGAGATCAACAAAACCAGCTATGCTGGGACTGACAGAGCATGGGATCAAAGTGGAAAAATTGAATGTGGCTGACAATTGGGGCAGAAGGAGAACCCATTGATAATGGCACTGGGATTTGTCTGTACTGCACATACAGATTTAATCGACCATATTATATGTACATGCATACCTTCCACAATCTGGATGGAGGGGGGGCAAGGGCTTCCCACAGGTTAAGGTACACTGCCTTCTATTAGGACTTGATTGGGAGTGGAGAGGATTGGTTGTTGCGTGAGTAGTTAGGGAGAGGAGGAAAGGAAGTGGAAATTTGAAATTTATTATTTATAAAGGAAGAAAAAATCAATAGAAGATAACCAATGGGAGATGCGATCTAAGAAAAAAAAACTTTCATGTGATTTGTTGACTCAGACACCAAAGATTTTTCAGAAAAATAAGATACAGGGATTGAGTTGCTTGGGCAAGAGTGTGACTTGAGTAATTTGGAAGATGAGTGGGGGCTTATTTTGGGTCCCCTGGTGGCTGTATACAGCTTTTGAGGAGCTGAATGCTGGATGTTTCTGTGGGTAAATAGGGAAGTAACAAGTTTGTGAGGGGATATCTGACATAAGTAGAGCCTTGGTGATGTCACAAAGCCTTGATTCCTGGTAGCAACTCTGTTCCACTCAAAGCACTAGTCTTCCATGAAGGTGGGTTTATTATCCTCACAGTGCCTGAGGAGGACAATTCAGCTCCTGGTCTCCACAACTGTACAACAGGCTTTTTGCACCTGAACATTTCCGGAAGATGGAATCTGGAGAGGTAGGACATTTTCTTTTGGTAAATATGTTTCCAAAGCAACTAAGACCTCAGTAGTACAAAAAAGTTTTCCTTCAACTGTCCTGCGGATCCACCATTTTTGATGTTTCCAGCTCCTATATTTGATAGCTGTGGGGATGGTGAATCCCAGCTATTCTTCCCACTTTATCTTTGCTAACAATATCAAATTCATCAATCCACTAAAATGGCAAAGCTCCTCTTTGTCCATAGGTGTTTTAAAAGATACTAATTATTTCTCAGTGACTGCTGTTGCCCAGAATCATGAGTCTTTCAGGTTGAAGTGCGTCTCACAGTACTCACTTCGACAATGAAGACACAGAATGGCTTTATGTAATATACCTGGGTCTGGATCAGCAGACACAATACAGAGAGCCAGTGGACTGGAGTGCCATGACCTTGGGCAGGCCGTCTTGGATTGAGCCCCCTACCTATTAGCTTGATGTCGATGGAGACGTATGGATGTCCTCGGAATTCTTTGTTATCTGTTCAGATTTTTCTTATTCATTTCGGGGATAGGCATACGTTATCCTCTCATTGACTTAGTCAGTCAGAAAGTAGGTTTCTCAGAAGAGGTCATTTGCCTTTGGGCAGCAGGAATGTGTCTCTGAGATTGCTATACTGAGCTCTAGAGAAAAATTTGCAAATTGCCATATTTATTTCTTAAGAGAAAATTACAGTTAGGTATGCAAACCTGTTGATCAATATCTTTGTCTCCTGCACCACAGATCTTCCAGAAAAGAGCCTTGACCTCATAGCCTTCCCTTGTTATCCTTGCAGGCACTCATGGTTGAGGCCACGACTTTGTTTCTGAATTAAAAGAAGGAAAGTTCTTTCAACCTAGAGAGTGGGCAGCTATGAAGCCCAAGCACAGAAAGATAGCCAAGAAACAGCGGACCAGGAGGTCAGTGGCCTATCTCAGTAAGTCTACAGCCATGATGAAGATGCCTCTTAGTATGAGATGCATGCCACCTGTCCAGAAGAGGAATGAGTCATCTCTCCAGAAGCAAAAACTGAGGAGGCCTTTTGAGGCCCTGGAGAATATTGTCAGCCGCAGAATTACTCACGGCTGGAAGGAAGCCTATGAACCAGTCACCCAGTGGAAAGCCATCATTCTAGATCAACTGCCAACAAATCCCTCTCTCTATTTGTTGAAGTATGATGGGATAGATTGTGTCTATGGATTGGAGCTTCACTGTGATGAAAGGATTTTAAACCTTAAGTTCCTGCCTAACAACGTACCATTTCGTCAGGAGACAGACACTCATCTCTCAAACACCATAGTTGGCAGAGCAGTGAAACATATATTTGAGGGCACAAATGGCTCTAAGGATGACTGGAAGGGGATGGTCCTAGAGGAGGTGCCAATCATGAAGACCTGGTTCTATATTACCTACATGAAAGATCCGGTCTTGTACATTTACCACCTCCTGGTTGACTACCTTGAAGGCAACCTCCACATCATGCCAGGCTCTATGGAGGAGTGGACTGGGGTGGTCCAAGATGAGGTGCAGACCATGAAGACCTGTTTCTACATTACCTACGAGAAAGATCCAGTTGTGTACCATCTAGATGACTACATTGAAAGCAACCTCCACATTATGCCAGGATGTCCTCCAATAGGGGTGAATTAGGAATTAGGCAGGGATTCCTTGGCAGGCAAAAGCGTGCAGCACAACGAAAAAGATGGAACCCAATAGATAGGTAAAATTATTTACCAAGTTCCCACCAAACCTTCCGTGCATTTCATCAAGTTTGATAATGACTTCCATATCTATGTCTATGATTTGATGAAGATGTGTTAAAGTGAAATTCACAAATTTTGGGGGTCAGACTTAAAACTGTATTTGGGGAACTCTTTTTTTCAGAAATACCTCAGGTCTTCTATTATTCCTGGTATCTTTCCCAATGGAAAGTTTTTGCTCTAAAAATAAAAATTTGTGAAGATGTTATGTTTTTGGTCAATGATGGAGTGTCTGGTGGATGGGACATCACAGAAAGACAGGCCTCAAAACAAAAGAGGACTTATGGTCTTTTCCCCTTGGAGAGGTAATGATGAAAGGAGATGCAGTGTGTGGAAGAGGACAAGATTGCTGTTTAGGAAACAGAGGAGAGTGGCCAAAAAGATGTAGGATCTCATAGATGGATAATGCGTGAGGGAAAAGCATGTCATATGGAAAGATGTGACATCGAGGTGTTGGGACTTAAGAGGATAGAGAGTGATCATGAAGGGTCACAAAGGTGTACTCAGAAGCAAAGAAAATTGGGTTTCATTTGATTAATGGTTTAATTCATACCATCCTGAAGCCACTGGGTATATTATCTCCACCTGAGCATGTTGAGTGACCCGTATCCTCCTGCCAAAAGAAAAGTGTCTCCTCTCAGTGGCTCTTCTGCAATGGGGTTGACCTCAGGCTACCTACTTACTTTTGCCAGGCTTCTATCTGCTACCTACTTTGTCATGCCTGGATTCTTTCTGTCTTGCACTCTCATAGGTCTTATGCATGACATTCAACCCCTGTGGGTTCATTTAAACAATTGGCCTGCCTTAACTGTAAAACATTCTTCCCATGTCATTGATCATGTTCTGTGGGATTTGGGCTATAAAACTCATGACCTGACTCACCCGAACCCAGGCTAAACTAGTACACATTGAATCACATTGGTGTGTGACATGCACAGATATGATGAATGCACCGAGCTCCGTAAAATCAGTTACCTAGGGAATCAGTGATGTTAGGTGAAGTGTGGCAAAGACCCCACAAAGCCATCAGACCCAAGGATACCAGTATGATATTGATGCCTGACTCCCATCATGCAAGGATCCTGACATCTATAATAGGGCAGTTTTGGTTCCTTCATCTTCAAAAACTTGGTTAGTAAGGTTGTTGGTGTCAAACTGCCATTCAGGGCCCAGCATGTGGGTCCCCTGTGCCAGGTCAGGTGATTTGGCTACAATGTGGGTGAAAACTTGTACCAGGGCATGCTGGTACCCTCGCCCCTTCTTCTCCTCAACATCATCATCACTCTCCTGGGTGGGTCTAGAGCACAAAGAAGGCAAAATGGACTAAGCTTCCTCCTTAGTGGATAACCTTATCTACCCTCAATTTGGACTGACTTTCAGAGGGCATGCAGCACATTTTATCCTATTAGCCATCTCTTTCATTGGATCACTCACTTATCCAATGAATGATTGAATTTATCCATTCCTCCATGTCTCTATCTTCTTCAATCCCTTCTTCCATTTCCCCATGTCTTGTGTCTACAGGTTGCCAAGATAAATCTACTATGTCTCTTCTGTTCTAGAAACTTTCATTTGTAAAGAACTTGCCCTCTCAGGGGTGGATTTTTCTGAGTTCTCTGTAGATGGAGACCATATGAGGAGGAACAGAGGAGCAACCATGACAACACTTGCGCAGTAGAGTTAGGCAGATTACAGATTGATGCCTGGCAAGCCTGTACAATGAGTCAGATTCCCATGACTCTGTCACTGTGATCTCACATAGAATACTCATTCAGTGTTCACGTCCAGGACATTGAGTTTTAATTTTTGTCTTAATCTGGTAAAGAAACCAAGATGAGGAGAATAGAGGAGCCTGATGTAAGGCCACAAAATGGGTCATTTGAAAAGGTAAGACTACATGCCTCCATGTGTGCTGCCACCCTTCTTAGGAAATCCATCTTTCCATAGATTAGCTATAGGCAACCCAAGTGTCCAGCACACTGCTAACCACAGGTTTGAACCCAGCTGCCTTTGATTTCTGAAACAATTGCTGTCCCGTCAAGGTCTCATAACAACACAGCAAGGTATGTAAGAATGCCCCACCATCAGCTTAGAGCAATTTCAGGACCCCAAAGAGGCAGCAAGTTATCTTTATTGGAAAAACAAATGTTTCTGGAGGGACAAAAGGATGTACATTAAAAAAACGATTGGTGTACTCACTACGATTTTATGTGATATGGCCCAAACAGGCTTCTGGTTCTGAATACTTGGCCTCAGGAGGTTTTGTAGGTTGTGGAGACCCAGAACCTAGCTGGAGGAATTGCGGTCTGAAAGCTCAAGCCTTGATGTTTCAGGGCATCCTTTCACTGGTCCCCAATGTTTACTGATTTCCTTACAGAGAATGAGAGGCCTCCTACTCCTGCTGCCATGGCTTCTGCAACATGAACAGTGAGAACCCCCTTCACACCCTGGTTGCTCTCATCACATAGGAATGTGTAAGTCACAAACAATCTACCACACCAGTTTAGAATTATGATTCATAAAATGGTTATTTCTTTTAAGGGGCAAACCTTACAGATTGCCATGCCAGACAACAGCCCTCTGCAGGATGAGGAGAGGAGCCTAGTAGCTGGATGTGGAGATGGTTGCAAGAGACCAAGCTGAAGGCAGTTGCTCCATTTTGAAAGAGAGAGACACCACACCCCAATGGCCTTTATCTCAGTTGCTATAGCCTGAAGGAGCAGAAAGAGCTCCTGCAACACACATATTTGGACATAGCAGCAAAATTTACCAGTATGTGACAAAAATCTATTTTAGTTTATTTTTTTCATGCTTTCAGGTACATGGCAGAGACAGGCTCTGCTTCATGCATTTGTGTGACCAATGATTTCCCTTTAAGAAAAAACCCACAAACGCTCCCAACAACATCATCAGCATTCAACAACATGTCCATTATTTCTTTGCTTTGCCTTTGATTGAGTGGTAAATCATGCTGCTAGTTAATCTGTGCAAGCAATATGAATTTCTCTGTAAATATATAGACAGAATTGACAGGTATCTTAAACATGTCAGGGGGTCACACTGCAATGGAGTGGGTTAATCATCACCATGTGACAGTGACATATTTAAGATCTCTCCTTTGTCATTAAATCTCAGAATTGTCAAGATGTTATGTTTTTGTGCAGACTTCTCAGGGTTTTCTCCCATTCATGGTTTCCATGGATGTTTGCTAGTTACGCTTTCATGGCTTTTGCCAGATTCTGTCAGTTTTTGGCATGCACTCTCAGCTCCACAACTTCTCCTGCCCTAAGATTCTAGTTCCAGGCATTTTAGACACTTGTGACTGTTGCACGAGTGTCTCATGTTCCGCCTAAATGATTTGGAATGTTTTTTATCTTGAGTTTTAACTTCCATCCCTGAGTTCATTGACTTTCCTTGACCATTTTTCTTGGGCCACTGAGCTGAACAACTAGGGGTTTGCTCCAGTTACTTCTCCATGCTGAGACAGCCTACACTCTCAGTACTACTTTGATAGTGTTTCTGTAGCAAGTATTCTTCTCAAGATAAGAAGAAATTTCAATATTATAATCCATCTGCCTTTATTGTGTCTTAAACACACAAACACACCCCCATAAGTTAATGCAAACACACTGTTGATATCTCAAACTTAGGGTGCCGTTCTGGGGTTAGTAAGAGGCTTCTCTCTAGAGGGGTTCCCAGAAAGCCATGGGGTGACACCAACGAGGACCTTGGGCAGGTGAGCTGTGGGTGCCTGCCCTGTGCCATGTCCCTAGGCACTACGGGTGCTTTGTCCCATAATCAGACTGATGACTATCTTGAATATCACCATAGAACTGTTGTACGGAAAAGGATGGAGATAAAGACAGGAACCCACATCAGAAAACTAGACTGAGCTACGAAGCTCCAGTTGAAGACCTGAAGGGGAGAGAATAAGAGCAAAGAACTAAGGAATACAAGGGCTTGGTCCACCCACTGAGACACTGTGTCTGAACTAATGGGAGATCAACAATCCCAGCTATGCTGGGACTGACAGACATGGGATCAAAGTGGAAGCATTGAATGTGGCTGACAATTGGTGCAGAAGGAGAACCCAATGATAATGGCACTGGGATTTGTCTGTACTGCACATACAGGCTTTAATCGATCATATTATATGTAGATGCATACTTTCCTCATTCTGGATGGTGGGGGGGCAAGGGCTTCCCACAGGTCAAGGTACCCTGCCCTCTATTAGGACTGGATTGGTGTGGGGAGGATTGGTGGTTGCGTGAGTAGTTAGGGGGAGGAAGAAAGGAAGTGGAAATTTGAAATTTATTATTTATGAAGGAAGAAAAAATCAATAGAAGATAACCAATGGAGAGACGGGATCTAAGAAAAAAAAACTTTCATGTGATTTGTTGACTCAGACACCAAAGACTTTTTCAGAAAAATAAGATACAGGGATTGAGTTGCTTGGGCAAGAGTGTGACTTGAGTAATTGGGAAGATGAGTGGGGGCTTATTTTGGGTCCCCTTGTGGCTGTATACAGCTTTTGAGGAGCTGAATGCTGGATGTTTCTGTGGGTAAATAGGGAAGTAAAAAGCTTGTGAGGGGATTTCTGACATAAGTAGAGCCTTGGTGATGTCACAAAGCCTTGGTTCGTTGGGTAGCAACTCTGTTCCACTCAAAGCACTAGTCTTTCATGAGGGGGGGGTTTATTATCCTCACAGTGCCTGAGGAGGACAGTTTAGCTCCTGGTCTCCACAACTGTTCAACAGGCTTTTTGCACCTGAACATTTCCGGAAGATGGAATCTGGAGAGGTAGGACATTTTCTTTTGGTAAATATGTTTCCAAAGCAACTAAGACCTCTGTCGTACAAAAAAGTTTTCTTTCAAATGTCCTGCGGGTCCACCATTTCTGTTGTTACCAGCTCCTATATTTGATAGCTGTGGGGATGGTGAATCCCAGCTATTATTCCCACTTTATCTTTGCTAACAATATCAAATTCATCAATCCACTAAAATGGCAAAGCTCCTCTTTGTCCATAGTTGTTTTAAAAAATACTAATTATTTCTCAATGGCTGCTGTTGCCCAGAATAATGAGTCTTTCAGGTTGAAGTGCGTCTCACAGTACTCACTTCCACAATGAAGACACATAATGTCTTTATGTAATAGACCTGGGTCTGGATCATGAGACCTAATACAGAGAGCCAGTGGATTGGAGTGCCATGACCTTGGGCAGGCTGTCTTGGATTGAGCCCCCTACCTATTAGATTGATGTTGAAGGACACGTGTGGATGTCCTTCGAATTCTTTGTTATCTGTTCAGATTTTTCTCACTCGTTTCGGGGATAGGCATACCTTCTCCTCTCATTGACTTAGTCAGTCAGAAAGTAGGTTTCTCAGCAGAGGTCATTTGCCTTTGGGCAGCAGGAATGTGTCTCTGAGATTGATATACTGAGTTGTAGAGAAAAATATGCAAATTGTCCTATTTATTTCTTAAGAGAAAATTACAGTTAGGTATGCAAACCTGTTGATCAATATCTTTGTCTCCTGCACCACAGTTCTTCCAGAAAAGAGCCTTGACCTCATAGCCTCCCCTTGTTGTCCTTGCAGGCACTCATGGTTGAGGCCACGACTTGGTTTCTGAATTAAACAGAAGGAAGTTCTTTCAACCTAGAGAGTGGGCAGCTATGAAGCCCAAGCACAGAAAGATAGCCAAGAAACAGCGGACCAGGAGGTCAGTGGCCTATCTCAGTAAGTCTACAGCCATGATGAAGATGCCTCTTAGTATGAGATGCATGCCACCTGTCCAGAAGAGGAATGGGTCATCTCTCCAGAAGCAAAAACTGAGGAGGCCTTTTGAGGCCCTGGAGAATATTGTCGGCCGCAGAATTTCTCATGGCTGGAAGGAAGCCAATGAACCAGTCACCCAGTGGAAAGCCATCATTCTAGATCAACTGCCAACAAATCCCTCTCTCTATTTGTTGAAGTATGATGGGATAGATTGTGTCTATGGATTGGAGCTTCACAGTGATGAAAGGATTTTAAACCTTAAGTTCCTGCCTAACAATGTACCATTTCCTCAGGAGACAGACACTCATCTCTCAAACACCATAGTTGGCAGAGCAGTGAAACATACATTTGAGGGCACAAATGGCTCTAAGGATGACTGGAAGGGGATGGTCCTAGAGGAGGTGCCAATCATGAAGACCTGGTTCTATATTACCTACAAGAAAGATCCGGTCTTGTACGTTTACCACCTCCTGGTTGACTACCTTGAAGGCAACCTCCACATCATGCCAGGCTCTATGGAGGAGTGGACTGGGGTGGTCCAAGATGAGGTGCAGACCATGAAGACCTGTTTCTACATTACCTACAAGAAAGATCCAGTTGTGTACCTTTACCACCATCTAGATGACTACATTGAAAGCAACCTCCACATTATGCCAGGATGTCCTCCAATAGGGGTGAATTTGGAATTAGGCAGGGATTCCTTGGCAGGCAAAAGCGTGCAGCACAACGAAAAAGATGGAACCCAAAAGATAGGTAAAATTATTTACCAAGTTCCCACCAAACCTTCCGTGCATTTCATCAAGTTTGATAATGACTTCCATATCTATGTCTATGATTTGATGAAGATCTGTTAAAGTGAAATTCACAAATTTTGTTGGTCAGACTTAAATCTGTGTTTGGGGAACTCTTTTTTGCAGAAATACCTCAGGTCTTCTATTAATCCTGGTATCTTTCCCAATGGAATTTTTTTTTGCTCTAAAAACAAAAATTTGTGAAGATGTTATGTTGTTTGGTCAATGATGGAGTTTCTGGTGGATGGGACATCACAGAAAGACAGGCCTCAAAACAAAACAGGACTTATGGTCTTTTCCCCTTGGAGAGGGAATGACGAATGGAGATGCAGTGTGTGGAAGAGGACAAGATGGCTGTTTAGGAAACAGAGGAGAGTGGCCAAAACGATGTAGGATCTCAGAGAGGGATAATGCGTGAGGGAAAAACATGTCATATGGAAAGATGTGACATCGAGGTGTTGGGACTTAAGAGGATAGAGAGTGATCATGAAGGGGCACAAATATGTACTCAGAAGCAAAGAAAATTGGGTTTCATTTGATTAATGGTTTAATTCATACCATCTGAAAGTCACTGGGTATATGAACTCCACTGGAGCATGTTGAGTGACCCGGATCCTCCTGCCTAAAGAAAAATGTCTCCTCTCAGTGGCTCTTCTGCAATGGGGTGGACCTCAGGCTACCTACTTACTTTTGCCAGGCTTCTATCTGCTACCTACTTTGTCATGCCTGGATTCTTTCTGTCTTGCACTCTCACAGGACTTATGCATGCCATTCAACCCCTGTGAGTTCATTTAAACAATTGGCCTGCCTTAACTGTAAAACACTGTTCCCTTGTCATTGCTCATGTTCTGTGGGATTTGGGCTATAAAACTCATAAACAGACTCACCCGCACCCAGGCTAAACTAGTAGTACATTGAATCACATTGGTGTGTGACATGCACAGATATGATGAATGCACTGAGCTCCATAAAATCAGTTACCTAGGGAATCAGTGATGTTAGGTGAAGTGTGGCAAAGACCCCACAAACCCATCAGACCCGTGGTTACCAGTATGATATTGATGCCTGACTCCCATCATGCAAGGATCCTGACATCTTTAACAGGGCAGTTTTGGTTCCTTCATCTTCAGAAACTTGGTTAGTAAGATTGTAGCTGTCAAACTGCCATTCAGGGCCCAGCATGTAGGTCCCCTGTGCCAGGTCAGGTGATTTGGCTACAATGTGGGTGAAAACTTGTACCAGGGCATGCTGGTACCCTCGCCCCTTCTTCTCCTCAACATCATCATCACTCTCCTGGGAGGATCTAGAGCACAGAGAAGGCAAAATGGACTAAGCTTCCTCCTTAGTGGATAACCTTATCTACCCTCAATTTGGACTGACTTTCAGAGGGCATGCAGCACATTTTATCCTATTAGCCATCTCTTTCATTGGATCACTCACTTATCCAATGAATGATTGAATTTATCCATTCCTCCATGTCTCTATCTTCTTCATTCCTTCTTCCATTTCCACATGTCTTGTGTCTACAGGTTGCCAAGATAAATCTACTATGTCTCTTCTGTTCTAGAAACTTTCATTTGTAAAGAACTTGCCCTCTCAGGGGTGGATTTTTCTGAGTTCTCTGTAGATGGAGACCATATGAGGAGGAACAGAGGAGCAACCATGACAACACTTGCGCAGTAGAGTTAGGCAGATTACAGATTGATGCCTGGCAAGCCTGTACAATGAGTCAGATTCCCATGAGCTCTGTCACTGTGATCTCACATAGATAACTCATTCAGTGTTCACGTCCAGGACATTGAGTTTTAATTTTTGTCCTAATCTGGTAAAGAAACCAAGATGAGGAGAATAGAGGAGCCTGATGTAAGGCCACAAAATGGGTCATTTGAAAAGGTAAGACTACATGCCTCCACGTGTGCTGCCACCCTTCTTAGGAAATCCATCTTTCCATAGATTAGCTATAGGCAACCCAAGTCTCCAGCACACTGCTAACCACAGGTTTGAACCTAACTGCCTTTGATTTCTGAAACAATTGCTGTCCCGTTAAGGTCTCACAACAACACAGCAAGGTATTTAAGAATGCCCCTCCATCACCTTAGAGAATGTTCAGGACACCAAAGAGCCAGCAAGTTATCTTTATTGGAAATACAAATGTTTCTGGAGGGACAAAAGGATGTACGTAAAAAAAAAAAAAAACGATTGGTGTACTCACTACGATTTTATGTGATATGGCCCACACAGGCTTCTGGTTCTGAATACTTGGTCCTCAGGAGGTTTTGTAGGTTGTGGAGACCCAGAACCTAGCTGGAGGATTTGCAGTCTGAAAGCTTAAGCCTTGATGGTTCAGGGCATCCTTTCACCTGTCCCCAATGTTTACTGATTTCCTTACAGAGAATGAGAGGCCTCCTACTCCTGCTGCCATGGCTTCTGCAACATGAACAGTGAGAACCCCCTTCACACCACGGTTGCTCTTATCACATAGGAAGGTGTAAGTCACAAACAATCTCCCACACCAGTTTAGAATTATGATTCATAAAATGGTTATTTCTTTTAAGGGGCAAACCTTACAGATTGCCATGCCAGACAACAGCCCTCTGCAGGATGAGGAGAGGAGCCTAGTAGCTGGATGTGGAGATGGATGCAAGAGACCAAGCTGAAGGCAGTTGCTCCATTTTGAAAGAGAGAGACACCACACCCCAATGGCCTTTATCTCAGTTGCTATAGCCTGAAGGAGCAGAAAGAGCTCCTGCAACACACATATTTGGACATAGCAGCAAAATTTACCAGTATGTGACAAAAATCTATTTTAGTTTATTTTTTTCATGCTTTCAGGTACATGGCAGAGACAGGCTCTGCTTCATGCATTTGTGTGACCAATGATTTCCCTTTAAGAAAAAACCCACAAACGTTCCAAACAACATCATCAGCATTCAACAACATGTCCATGATTTCTTTGCTTTGCCTTTGATTGAGTGGTAAATCATGCTGCTAGTTAATCTGTGCAAGCAATGTGAATTTCTCTGTAAATATATAGACAGAATTGACAGGTATCTTAAACATGTCAGGGGGTCACACTGCAATGGAGTGGGTTAATCATCACCATGTGACAGTGACCATATTTAAGATCTCTCCTTTGTCATTAAATCTCAGAATTGTCAAGATGTTATGTTTTTGTGCAGACTTCTCAGGGTTTTCTCCCATTCATGGTTTCCATGGATGTTTGCTAGTTACGCTTACATGTCTTTTGCCAAATTCTGTCAGTTTTTGCCATGCACTCTCAGCTCCACAACTTCTCCTGCCCTAAGATTCTAGTTCCAGGCATTTTAGACATCTTGTGACTGTTGCACGAGTGTCTCATGTTCCGCCTAAATGATTTGGAATGTTATTTAGCCTGAGTTTTAACTTCCATCCCTGAGTTCATTGACTTTCCTTGACCATCTTTCTTGGGCCACTGAGCTGAACAACTAGGGGTTTGCTCCAGTTACTTCTCCATGCTGAGACAGCCTACACTCTCAGTACTACTTTGATAGTGTTTCTGTAGCAAGTATTCTTCTCAAGATAAGAAGAAATTTCAATATTATAATCCATCTGCTGTTATTGTGTCTTAAACACACAAACACACCCCCATAAGTTAATGCAAACACACTGTTGATATCTCAACATTAGGGTGCCGTTCTGGGGTTAGTAAGAGGTTTCTCTCTAGAGGGGTTCACAGAAAGCCATGGGGTGACACCAACGAGGACCTTGGGCAGGTGAGCTGTGGGTGCCTGCACTGTGCAATGTCCCTAGGCACTACGGGTGCTTTGTCCCATAATCAGACTGATGACTATCTTGAATATCACCATAGAACTGTTGTACGGAAAAGGATGGAGATAAAGACAGGAACCCACATCAGAAAACTAGACTGAGCTACGAAGCTCCAGTTGAAGACCTGAAGGGGAGAGAATAAGAGCAAAGAACTAAGGAATACAAGGGCTTGGTCCACCCACTGAGACACTGTGTCTGAACTAATGGGAGATCAACAATCCCAGCTATGCTGGGACTGACAGAGCATGGGATCAAAGTGGAAGCATTGAATGTGGCTGACAATTGGTGCAGAAGGAGAACCCAATGATAATGGCACTGGGATTTGTCTGTACTGCACATACAGGCTTTAATCGATCATATTATATGTAGATGCATACCTTCCTCAATCTGGATGGAGGGGTGGCAAGGGCTTCCCACAGGTCAAGGTACCCTGCCCTCTATTAGGACTGGATTGGTGTGGAGAGGATTGGTGGTTGCGTGAGTAGTTAGGGGGAGGAAGAAAGGAAGTGGAAATTTGAAATTTATTATTTATGAAGGAAGAAAAAATCAATAGAAGATAACCAATGGAGAGACAGGATCTAAGAAAAAAAAATTTCATGTGATTTGTTGACTCAGACACCAAAGACTTTTTCAGAAAAATAAGATACAGGGATTGAGTTGCTTGGGCAAGAGTGTGACTTGAGTAATTGGGAAGATGAGTGGGGGCTTATTTTGGGTCCCCTTGTGGCTGTATACAGCTTTTGAGGAGCTGAATGCTGGATGTTTCTGTGGGTATATAGGGAAGTAACAAGCTTGTGAGGGGATTTCTGACATAAGTAGAGCCTTGGTGATGTCACAAAGCCTTGGTTCGTTGGGTAGCAACTCTGTTCCACTCAAAGCACTAGTCTTTCATGAGGGGGGGTTTATTATCCTCACAGTGGCTGAGGAGGACAGTTCAGCTCCTGGTCTCCACAACTGTTCAACAGGCTTTTTGCACCTGAACATTTCCGGAAGATGGAATCTGGAGAGGTAGGACATTTTCTTTTGGTAAATATGTTTCCAAAGCAACTAAGACCTCTGTCGTACAAAAAAGTTTTCTTTCAAATGTCCTGCGGGTCCACCATTTCTGTTGTTACCAGCTCCTATATTTGATAGCTGTGGGGATGGTGAATCCCAGCTATTCTTCCCACTTTATCTTTGCTAACAATATCAAATTCATCAATCCACTAAAATGGCAAAGCTCCTCTTTGTCCATAGGTGTTTTAAAAGATACTAATTATTTCTCAATGGCTGCTGTTGCCCAGAATAATGAGTCTTTCTGTTTGAAGTGGGTCTCACAGTACTCACTTCCACAATGAAGACACAGAATGGCTTTATGTAATAGACCTGGGTCTGGATCAGTAGACCCAATACAGAGAGCCAGTGGACTGGAATGCCATGATCTTGGGCAGGCTGTCTTGGATTAGCACCCTACCTATTAGATTGATGTCGAAGGAGACGTGTGGATGTCCTTCGAATTCTTTGTTATCTGTTCAGATTTTTCTTACTCGTTTCGGGGATAGGCATACCTTCTCCTCTCATTGACTTAGTCAGTCAAAAAGTAGGTTTCTCAGCAGAGGTCATTTGCCTTTGGGCAGCAGGAATGTGTCTCTGAGATTGATATACTGAGCTGTAGAGAAAAATTTGCAAATTGTCCTATTTATTTCTTAAGAGAAAATTACAGTTAGGTATGCAAACCTGTTGATCAATATCTTTGTCTCCTGCACCACAGTTCTTCCAGAAAAGGGCCTTGACCTCATAGCCTCACCTTGTTATCCTTGCAGGCACTCATGGTTGAGGCCACGACTTGGTTTTTGAATTAAACAGAAGGAAAGTTCTTTCAACCTAGATAGTGGGCAGCTATGAAGCCCAAGCACAGAAAGATAGCCAAGAAACAGTGGACCAGGAGGTCAGTGGCCTATCTCAGTAAGTCTACAGCCATGATGAAGATGCCTCTTAGTATGAGATGCATGCCACCAGTCCAGAAGAGGAATGGGTCATCTCTCCAGAAGCAAAAACTGATAGGCCTTTTGAGGCCCTGGAGTATATTGTCGGCCGCAGAATTTCTCAAGGCTGGAAGGAAGCCAATGAACCAGTCACCCAGTGGAAAGCCATCATTCTAGATCAACTGCCAACAAATCCCTCTCTCTATTTGTTGAAGTATGATGGGATAGATTGTGTCTATGGATTGGAGCTTCACAGTGATGAAAGGATTTTAAACCTTAAGTTCCTGCCTAACAACGTACCATTTCCTCAGGAGACATACACTCATCTCTCAAACACCATAGTTGGCAGAGCAGTGAAACATACATTTGAGGGCACAAATGGCTCTAAGTATGACTGGAAGGGGATGGTCCTAGAGGAGGTGCCAATCATGAAGACCTGGTTCTATATTACCTACAAGAAAGATCTGGTCTTGTACATTTACCACCTCCTGGTTGACTGCCTTGAAGGCAACCTCCACATCATGCCAGGCTCTATGGAGGAGTGGACTGGGGTGGTCCAAGATGAGGTGCAGACCATGAAGACCTGTTTCTACATTACTTACAAGAAAGATCCAGTTGTGTACCTTTACCACCATCTAGATGACTACATTGAAAGCAACCTCTACATTATGCCAGGATGTCCTCCAATAGGCTTCTGTCTGCCACCTATTTTGTCATTCCTGGATTCTTTCTCTCTTGCACTCTCACAGGTCTTATGCATGCCATTCAACCCTTCTGAGTTCATTTAAACAATTGGCCTGCAACAACTCTAAAACACTGTACCCTTTTCATGGATCAAGTTCTGTGGGACTTGGCTATAAAAGTCATTAACAGACTCACCTGCACCCAGGCTAAACATGTACACATTGATGTACATTGTTGTGTTACATGCACACATATGATGAATGCACCGAGCTCCCTAGAATCTGGTACCTAGGGAATCTGTGATGTTAAGAGGAGTGTGGAAAAGATCCCACAAACCCATCAGACCCGAAAATACCAGTACGATATTGATACCTGACTCCCATCAAGGTGTTTTGGGGAGTGTGTGAATTAGGATTAAAGTGAGGGGATGGATGATTCTGGAAATCAAATCACTGAAGGAAAGATTGAGTAAGGTATGTGGCCAACTGGCCCATTATATACAAAGGAATAAGATGTCAATATATCAGTGGTGAGGTGTCCATCATAATGCTGTGCATATCTGTCTAGGGCCAATGTGAAGGTAATGCAGTATGAACTTGCCTTTCAGCTCCTCAGAGTGTGAGTTCATTCTCAGTTGAAAAAAAAGTATGGTCGTGCAGTGAGTTCCTTGATTAAGATTTTAGACTTTGGTAATGAATTCAAATCTTGATTCCATCCTTCCTTTTTAAGACTGTGTAACATGTCTGAGACTAGCTTCCTTTTATCTTTGGAAGAGAGGAGGGAGGATTCAAGAGGCCAAATGAGATAGTGGAGAGGGTTCTTACAGAAAGATTTTCTCTAATGTCATTGTATGAGGAAGGCCAAAGTGATGGATGAGGGTTAAATGTCTATAGGTTAATAAAGAAACTGCCTTGGACCTTTTGATAGGACAGCAGGTTAGATATGCAGAGAAAACACAGAATGCTTGGAGAAAGAAGCCTAGTCAACAGACGCCATGCCCCCCTCCCCCCCGAGACAGAAGCAGCTTATGATTCTCATAAGCTCATGGTGCTTCACAGATTATTTGAAATGGGTTAATCAAGATGTGAGAATTAGCAACTAACAGGCTAGTCCTAATGGGCAAAGTATTATTTAAAATAATACAGTTTCTATGTAATTATTTTGGGTAAAGCTAGCCAGTGTGGGAACCTGGTGGCAGAAAACATTCAGCTGTTCCTACAACTCAAAAGAGCAGT
This sequence comes from Chionomys nivalis, assembly GCF_950005125.1. Lineage (NCBI taxonomy): Eukaryota > Metazoa > Chordata > Mammalia > Rodentia > Cricetidae > Chionomys > Chionomys nivalis. The sequence continues at coordinate 547,308 of NW_026646888.1, read as the reverse complement.
CAAAATTAAGCTCAAAACTTCACCACAGAAATGTGTATATTTAGAAATTCAAAAGACAGTTGTTTAATATATGAGTGTAACTTTTTATGGAGATGTGTATACATGCATGCAAAGGCCAGAATTAACCCTGGGTGTCTTCCTTAATTACTCTCTGTCATGATTAAGATACGTCATCTCTTTGAACCTGGAGCTGACCAATTCCCCTTGACCAAACAACGAGTCTTAGAGACCCAGGGGTTGCTGTCTCCTCAGCTCTGAGTGATGAGTTGATATCTTTAATGCCGAGAATTTTGCACAAGTTTGAAGGGATCAAATTTATGGTCTCCATCTGTATGGAATGCACCTTACTGACTGTGCCATGGCTGAAGTACAAGACAGTTGGTTAAAAAATATTGAGCTGTGAGCAAATATTCTGGATCACAAAAGGGAATGGTATAACTTTAAAAGAAGTGCTGTGGAGATTGAGATGAGAGACATTCAAACGTGAATGCCTTTGTTTCCTCCCCTCAAGTCTCCTGGTGGATGTGTCCAGAGGCCTACTGTATTATCACAGCATGGGGAAACTGCGAACTGTGAAATCTGTTTGTGCTCAGGTCTTGATATCAAATTTAGGGTGTAATTATATAAAAGTGTACATCCAAAGGAAACATGCAATGGTAGGTCTATCCCAGTAGTATATCGCTTTTTAAAGCAGATGTTAATTTCTGTAGATAATCATTTTAGAGGGGTATGACAGCAGATGCTCAAGGCCGAGGTGCATTGCTATAGATGCTTAAGGAAAAGAAATATTGCTCCAGATGCTCAAGACAGAAATGCATCATTGTAGATGCTCAAGGCAGAGATTCATTACATGGGATTGAGATGTAATTTCAGCTCCTGAGCTCTGACTGCCAGGATTTGTGGCTCAATAACTTTTAAAAATGATATCAGTATCATGTTGGGATAGGGACTTGGGGTTCTTCATTGCTCAGTGACCACCCTTGACTCCCTCACTGCCTCCTTTTTGCAGTCCCAATTTTTCTACTTTCTGATTATGAAAGCCATCTTTTGCAGTCTTAGCTTTTTCCAGAATGTAACTGAATTTACTCTCTGAAACTCTGAAACTACCCATGGTGTTACATGACTTAGCTTTGGTATTAGGTCCTCAACTTCCATTGATGCTCAGAATTCTTCATTTGTTTCCTTGTTGCTGCATATGTAATTGTGGCCATGTATGTTATACCTCATTCTGGATGCTCTACCTATTTTTCTGTTATTCCTGCAAATGGTTCATCCCAATGTACCTGAGAGAGAGACCACTCTGAGGTAGAAGACCAGCAAAGAGGACATTTTAATGCCCTGGTATTACAATCCCAGATGAGATGCTTCCCAAACCAGCAGGCATTCTGTTCATATGATCAGAAGACAGGCAGATGTGCCTGTGTAGATTGACATCATCACATCCTAGAAGATGTATTATCTCCCAACTCTGTTAGTTATAATGCTTCTCCAAGTGTCCTTAATAAGCCTTTTTATTTTCATCTGTGAGATTGTTGTTGAGATTCTAGGGAGACATGCCTCCTTCTGTCCATGATGAGGATAACTCCAGGGAAAATGGTCATATGTGGCACACTCTGGCTGCCCCTCTCAGAAGAGAAACTTCCAATGCGTGTGCTAGCTGCTTGGAGATATTGTGGCCTAGACAGGAATAGTGACTGTGGAAAGAGCTGTGGCTGTTTCCTTCTTAGCTCAGGTCCCCTCCTCCATTTTGAAAGACTATAGGGTAGTGATCTCATACTCCCTTTCCTTCTCTTTTCTCTCTCCTGTCTGCGTCCACAATTGGAACTTCTTATCTGACTCTGACCCTTCAACCTCCCCATTTATAGATCTTTAATACCAACATGTAGTCTTGGTTGGTAAACACTATCCTGCAGGGAAACTACATAAGATAGAAAGTAACCAACTCAAATTAATTATAGAGAGTCCATTAAACTGAGCAGATTCAATAGACCCCTTCCTCCAAACAATATATTGGCAGTAAATATATAACCGAGCAATCATCACAGACAAATAGACATGCTTAGATGAAGCCCAGATCAAGTGAGCAAACAGATTTAGAAAAAAAAAAACACTCTTCAGTTCAACAAGCTGATTTGTTTGTGGAGGCCACTCATTAGTTAGTTTTCTGACCACGTTGATTTGAAATAATCACATAAAAACTATATTATTCACAATAGTCTTTGGCCAATAGCTTAACCATATTTCTAGATTCCTCCCTCATTCTAAACTAACCCATTTGCATTTATCTGTATCACCACTAGTTCATGTCTTACCAACAAATTTTTGTAGCTCCAGAGTAGGTGATTTTCCCTGGTGGTGTCTAGGTGGCTTCTCACTGACCCCACCTCCTTTCTCCCAACATTGTTTACTTTTACCACCTAGGTCTATTCTGCTAAGCTACTAGCTGAAATAATGTTATTCATTAACCAATAAAAACAAACATAGACAGAAGGACTTCCCAAACCAACCCTTTGTCCAATGTATAAATTCCAAGAACTGGTATAAAAATTTATTATTAAATGAAGTACTTGAAAGAGGTTGATGTTTATTCTCACGATCTGGAATTAATGTGTTGGTGGGGAACCTACTTCCTCAAGATGGGCTAGGAAATTTGGCTTTTGATATTCGTCATTTTGTATCACTTCTCTTAATGTCTTCATTATTTTATGAGCACACCACTGTTTTCCTGTGTGACTCTTTTGATATAGGGGTTTGCCATTGAATTTAAAGACCATCCTGACCTGAAATGACCAATTTTGAGAATCTTAAGCTTCTATTTACCAAGTTCTTTTTTTAAATAAAATCCCTCAGATGGCTACCTTAATTAAGATATATGCTTCCCTGCTCCCATATTCATACTTACTTTTTCCCAATCATCCCAATTCCCCAAGTTCCACCCATCCTCTCCTTCTTACTTTTCTCCTCCCATCCCCTCTTATCCTATCCCACCCCACCCCCCAGATCCCAAATTTTTGCTTGACAATCTGGTCTACCTTTCATATCCAGGAGAATAACTATATGTTTTTCTTTGGGTTCACCTTCTTATATAGCTTCTTTGGAATCACAAATTATAGATGCAATGTTCTTTGTTTATAGCTAGAAACCAATTATGACTGAGTACATCCCATTTTCATCTTTTCGGGTCTGGGACACCTCACTCAGAAAAGTGTTTTCTATTTCCATGCATTTGCATGCAAAATTCAAGAAGTCATTGTTTTTTACCACTGAGTAGTGCACTACTGTGTATATTTTCCACACTTTGATCATCCATTCTTACATGGAAGGGCATCTAGGTCATGTCCAGATTCTGGTTATTACAAATAATGCTGTTATGAACATAGTTGAACAAATGATTTTGTAATATGATAGGGAATCTCTTGGGTATATTCCCCAGTGTGGTATTGCTTGGTCCTTGGTTAGGTTGATCCCAAATTTCCTGAGAAACCGCCACACTGATTTCCAATGTGGTTGGACAAGTTTGCATTCTGACCAGCATTTGATGAGGGTACCCCTTCCTCCACAACCTCTCCAGCAAAGGCTATCATTAGTGTTTTTGATTTTAGCCATTTTGACAGGTGTAAGATGATATCTCAAAATTGTTTTGATTTGCATTTCCCTGATCGCTAATGAGTTTGATCATGACCTTAAGTGTCTTTTGGCCAATTAAACTTCTTCTGTTGAGAATTCCCTGTTAGTTCAGTGCCCCATGTTTTAATTGAGTTAATTACCATTTTAAAGTCTAGTTTTTTGATTTCTTTATATATTTTGGAGATCAGACCTTTGTCTGTTGCAGGGTTGGTGAAGATCTTCTCCCAGTCAGTGGGTTGCCATTTTGTCTTAGTGACAGTGTCCTTTGTTTACAGAAGCTTATCAGTTTAAGTAGGTCCCAATTATTCAATGTTGCCTTTATCATTTATGTTGCTGGGGTTATACATATGAAGCAATCTCCTGTGCCCATATGTTGTAGGGTACTTCCCACTTTCTCTTCTCAGGTTTAGTGTGTTCAGATTGATATTGAGGTCTTTGATCCATTTGGACTTGAGTTTTGTGCATGGTGATAGATATGCATTTATTTTCATTCTTCTACAGGTTGATATCGAGTTTTGCCAGTACCATTGGTTGAACATGCTTTCTTTCTTCAATTGTATACTTTTAGCCACTTTATAGAAAATGAGGTGTTCAGATGTTTGTGGGTTAAAATCAGTATCTTCTATATGATTCAATTGTTCGAATTCTTTGATTTTATGCCAATACCATGCTGTTTTTATTACTGTAGTTCTGTAATAGAGTTTGAAGTTAGGAATGGTAATGCCTCCAGACATTTTTTTATTGTATAAGATTATTTTGGCTATCCAGGATTTTTTGTTTTTCCATATTAATTTGATTAATGTCCTCTCAATATCTGTCAAGAATTTTGATGGGCCGGGCGATGGTGGTGCATGCCTTTAATCCCAGCACTTGGGAGGCAAAGGCAGGTGGATCTCTGTGAGTTCGAGACCAACCTGGTCTACAGAGCTAGTTCCAGGACTGGCTCCAAAGCCACAGAGAAACCCTGTCTCGAAAAACCAAAAAAAAAAAAAAAAAAGAAATTGCCTTTGCTGGAATTGCCATTTTTACTATGTTGATGCTCCCAATCAAAGACCAAGGGAGGTCCTTCCATTTTGGTATCCTCTTCAATTTTCAATTTCTTCCTTCAATTTCTTAAAGTTCTTGTCAAAGAGACCTTTCACTTTCTTTTGTTAGAGTTACCCCAAGATATTTTATGCTGTTTGTGGCTACGAGAAAGATGATGCTCTTAGTGGGAACTAGTACTTGGGTATATCTCTTTTATGTCCTGGTTTCCTACTCTACTGTGTATTCACATGTTCTCATTACAAAGACTATGTTACTTGGCAAGAGGCACTACATTTTACTTAACCCTGTGTGATTTGTTTTTCCTTTGTTAAATAGTATCTTTAATGTATTTGAGAGAAAGGAAATGAAATGCTATTTCAATATCTTAAATATGCCTTAATCCTTGGTCATCTTTCTTTCTGAGGGTTGGTTTTGTGTTAATTTCAGGTGTGTACTTGCAAAATGTCATGGTTTCATTCCGTTTGCTGTGACAAAGCATCGTGACAAACAAGCAATCAAAAAGCATCATGAGAAAAACAACTTAATGGAGAGAAAAGGTTTAATTTGGTTCACCATTTCAGAGGGATTGGTTCAATAGCTTTGAGAATAGCATAGCAACAGGAGTGTGAGGCTGACTGGCCACATTGCCTAAACAGTTAGGAGGCAGAGAGAGAAGAGGACGTTGGGTGATTCTATAGATTCTTAGAGCCTATCTTCAGTGGCATACTTCCTCCAGCAATTCTATGCCTCCTAAAGGTTTTGCAACCTCTTTAAAGAGCAGCACATGTTGCCGATAAAATGTTCAAATATGGGAGCTTATGGGGGACATTTCTCACTCAAACCACAATAAGTTCTATGACAGTAGCTTCCAGAAATAACCAGTGAAAACTATTATCACCCATGATGGGCAGCTTCTCATACTCAGGGAGAGATAAATATTAACTCATGCACAACCTAAAGATGGCTCCTGTAACTTTAAGCTGTCATAATTACATGCACAATGTATAGGCATCAGGTAGATTCATAAAAATGCAACCTTGAAAGTCTAATCAATATTAATACTTTAAAGTCTTTTAACCCCATGTAAGGATCCTTCTTTGAAGAAGCTGGTCTGTGGGAGAAGAAGAGGTGACAAGTTGAATTACAGGGAAAAGGATAAAATGTTCTCTAGCTTGATCAGCTGTTTGAGGAGCTGGTCAGTGAAGCTCCATGGGAAATGAGCACAAGCCCCACAGTAGCAGCTTTATTGGATCAGTGTGTGCCAGCACAGTAGGCTGTTTGATCGAAGTCTCCCTAAGTATTTGGGCTTCCAGAGTAGATTAAATGGAAGTCAAGTGTGTTCTGAGAGGGCTCCTCAGAGAGACACACGAGTTGACATCATCCCTCAAGCAGTGGGAACAGGCCAGGTGTAACAGACAGGGAGAGGGGGATTTGACAGGACAAGGATGAATTCTGGAATGAGCAACTATTATTTCCATTGTATTTTGACATCATAGAAACCCAAATAAACCTGCCTCTTTCAATTTGACTTGAAAGAACATAGAGAGAATTCTAAAAAATCAAAGAGACAAAGCCATTTCTTTTCCTCTTTTAATGTACAATGCTTCACACAAAAAAATACTATGTAATAAAGCCCCACTCTTTGTCTATTTCTGGGCAAAAATTTCCTTCTTTTCCATCATTGCCAGGAGCCACACAGCTAAGAAAAAGTTGTCAGGCAGTTTGGCTCTTGGTCATTTTGCTGGTACTTTGGAAATTTTTTGTTTCATTTCGTGTTGGAGATGTGTGATATATTGTTCAGGCATATACACTGTGTATTCTCAATCTTTTTTTTCTGAAACTTCATTACTGAAGTCGCAAGTCATAAACAATCCCACACCAGTTTGGAATTGTGATTAATAGGGTGGTATTTATTTAAAGGGGAATAAACTTACAGATCACCATCCCAGACAACAGCCCTCTGCGCACGCAATTAGGAAGAAGTCTAGTCGCCAGAACCAGAGCAGGAAGTAAAGAGAGAGAGGAGGGAAGTAGCCACTTGTTTTTTTAAAGGGAAAGAGACCACACCCAAATGGGCTGGTATCTCGGTGGCTATTGGCTGGAGGAGCAGAAGGACGTCCCACAACACCTCCCCCTTTTGTTTAAGTAAGAGAGTTCTAAACCTACTATGAAATTATATACAATAAGTAAAAATATCCTATTCTAACTAGCTTAGGTCTTATATAATAAATAGCTGGGCTAAGTCATGAGTCGAAAGTAACAACATTTATATTGTCTTCAACCCCATCGAAGATCTGTGAAGGGAAATAATGTTTCCTGAGTAATTAGAAAGTGCAATCAAACACCTTCCAAAACATGCAACAAATCACAGAGACAACTAGCTACCTGGGCAATCACCCAAGGTCACTTTTGCAGTGTTGAAGCAACCAACTTTGGCTAAGGCCTAGCATAACTGACACACCATTTTCAAAGTCAAGAAACTTGTCAAAACTATCTTACCCTGTCTTGGCAGGATATGACAGTCCTGTTTTTTCCATTCACAGATACTCTGTATATCTGTCAGTGGTTGAGGTATGAGCATTTCTTTACCCAAAGGCCAGTTCAGCCAAGAAGAAAGGCTCCAGGTGGAGTGTCTTTGGTGCTCAACATTCTCTCGGGCATAGAGCGGTGTTGCCAGGAGCAATTGTGTCTCACTACCACAAAACTCTGAGTTAGATTAAAAGACATTTTCTACAGCTCTTTGAAGAGGTTGAAGATTATCTATCTATACTGAGTATAATCTCTATGTATCTAAAGAACCTGATTAGTCTAATTATAAATGACAAACTTAGAATACTATTGATCTATATAATTCTCAATAACTATCTAACTTAAAGACTAAGACAATAAACAACTGTGAAACAAATGAGGATAATGACCTCCAAATATAAGCAATGTACAAATATACATTGCAGTATGGTAAATATATATCAATACACAAGCAAAATGTAAGTATCTTAATCAGAGGTAGAAATGTACACTGCAATATGGTAAATATATACAATATATATCAATACAATATATGTCAATACATAAAAAATGTTTTTAAACAGAGGTAGAAACATGCATTCATACAATAGTCAATATAATTTCACTTTGTATCAATATATAAGAATCGATACCAATACATTTGTCTCAAAACAATAACTCACAAGTACCAACAAGTACCAATCTATTATCCCTCTTTTTTTTTCCCAAATGATCCCCGAGCTTATAAAATTTTTTCCCCAACCCTCAACCATATACCAATTTATAATCAACCCCTAAATGATGTCCCTAAACCCAAGGGCAAACTTTACTGGGAGAGGGGACGTCGTCCTCTAGAGTTACTTCCAGCTGTCATGGGGGCGACGTTCTTTCTGGGAGATCCTGTGAAAGTAAAATGATGGTTAAATTTCAAGATCGATGTCTTTTAAAATTGCAAGTAGTCTCTGACATATTGTGCAAGTCTGGCCAGAATGTTGTATAAGAGGTGCACCATTTCAGCTAACCAAGTTGGGATCATCTTGTGCAGCTGGTACCCAAAACAGGTCTTGTAATAGCGCTATCAGTATCATGACGTCATATCAACCAGGTGTAGTCGTAGTTATGGGGCCCCATCTTCTTCCTGGAAACTTTAAATGTCACTTCAGGAAAAACTCATTGTTCATTGTGAAAAACTTAAACATTAATCATATAGACATACACACACACACACACACATATATATTCAATGAAAGGAATGATAGATATATTCAATGAAAAGTATGATAGATATGAAGAAAAGCAAAGATGTTTTCTAAACTCATATTTCTTTCTGTCCCATATCATGGCTCTTGACAATAGACAGAAACTCCAGAAACTCTGGGTTTTTCTCTTACCAACAGGCTTGGAATTGGAGAGGGACTGAGCCAGAGTCCACCTTCAAAACCAGCTCTATAAATTTAGAAATATGGTTTAGTATATTTTACTTACACAACTTATTTAGTTTTCTTGATAGTTCCTATTGGGCAGGTATTTTTCCATCTGTCAGTATCCAAACATCCAGGATCCCTTGAAATTTTCAAAGATGAGTGTTTTCCTGTGGAGATAAGAACAGAACCCTGCCCGCATTCTATATGTTTTTCTTACCACCTGTAGGAATATCATCATTGTGGATGAGTTGTCATTTCTCCTTTCCAAGAGGTTTCTCCTCTTCAAATCAAACCTTTATTAATTTTGATGGTACCCACAATTTTTCTTCTCCTGTGGAAACAAGAGCAAAACCCCTTCTCCAACGTAGCACATCTCCTGGCTTTCATTGAGAGGTCAGGACATCTTTGTAGTAAATTGGTTGATTTAGTTCAGCAGACTTTTCCATTATCCAATGTCTTTCTGCTACTGTCGTTCCTTTCTCATTAGCGTTAAGAAATTTCAAGGTCAATAAAGCATTATGTAATCTATTTCTGGGAGTATTTTTGGTCCCTTTCTGTTTGTTCAGCATATCCTTTATAGTACAATTTGATCTTTCTATAACTGCCTGACCTGTGGGATTATGTGGTATACCTGTAATGTGTTTTATATTATAATAAGCAAAAAAGCATTTCATTTTCTTAGATACATATGCTGGACCATTATCTGTCTTTATTTGTGCAGGTATTCCCATGATGCCCATAACTTCCAATAGATGTGTGATTACTGAATCAGCCTTTTCTGAGCTCAGGGCAGTAGCCCATTGAAAACCTGAATACGTGTCTATGGTGTGGTGTACATATTTTAATTTACCAAATTCCATAAAGTGGAACACATCCATCTGCCAGATTTCATTTCTCTTAGTACCCTTTGGGTTACTCCCTGCAGGCAACGGTGTTTGATTATAGAAAGAACAAGTAGGACATCTCTTTATAATGTCCTTAGCTTGTTGCCATGTAATGGAAAATTCTTTCTTTAGGCCTTTACTATTGACATGATGCTTCTTATGAAATTCTGAGGCCTGCAACACGCTTCCAATCAATAATTGATCAATCTCCGCGTTGCCTTGTGTTAGAGGACCAGGCAGACCTGTATGGGACCGGATGTGTGTTATGTACATTGGACAAAGCCTCTTCCTGATTATGTCTTGTACCTGGATAAACAATGAAGTCAACTCTGTGTCATCTGGTATAAATTCAGTGGTTTCAATATGCAAGATAACTCTTTCTGCATATTGTGAATCTGTAACTATATTAAGAGGTTCTTTAAAATCCCTTAGCACCATAAGAATGGCATATAATTCTGCCTTCTGGACAGAATTATAAGGGCTTTGTTCCACCTTACTCAATTCATCTGACTTATAACCTGCTTTCCCTGATTTATTTGCATCAGTATAGAACGTACAGGCTCCAGTTATTGGAGCATCACGTACAATTCTAGGAAGAATCCAAGAAGTTCTCTTTATGAGGTTAAGTCTACCACTTTTGGGATAGTTGCTATTAATTTCTCCCAAAAAATTAGCACAAGCTCTTTGCCATGGTTCATTGTCTTCCCATAACTTTTTTATTTCTTCAGTAGTAAAAGGCACTATAATTTCTGCTGGGTCTATACCTGCTAGTTGACGAAGTCTCAGTTTACCTTTTATAATTAATTCAGAGACTTTTTCCACATAAGTTTTTAATTTTTTACTTGGTTTATTAGGTATAAATATCCACTCTAAAGTAATATCTTCCCTCTGCATTAGAATCCCTGTAGGAGAAATTCTGGAAGGTATTATGACTAGGATGCAGCTAAGATTTGGGTTCATCCTATCCACATGTGCCTCCTGTAATTTTTCCTCAATCATTTTCAGTTCCTTTTCTGTTTCAGCTGTCAGTTTTCTTGGACTATTCAAACCTTATCACCATCTAAGGTTTTGTTTAAATGAACTATTAGATCAGGTGTTATCCCAACAGCTGGTCGTAGACTGGAAATGTCTCCTAACAATCTTTGGAAGTCATTAAGAGTCTTTAACTGGTCTCGCCTAATTTGTGCCTTTTGCGTTTTAATTTTCTCTAACCCTATTCTGTAACTTAGGTAATTAATATAATTTCCTCTTTGAATCTTTTCAGGGGCAATTTGTAATCCCCACCTAGGCAAGACTTTCTTTACTTCTTCAAACATCCTTTCTAAAGTATCTTTATTTGAATCAGATAACAAGATGTCATCCATGTAATGGTAAATTACGGACTTGGGGAATTGTTTACGAATTATTTCCAATGGCTTACTTACAAAATATTCGCACAATGTAGGACTATTGAGCATACCCTGTGGGAGGACAGTCCATTGATATCTCCTATTAGGCTGAGAATTATTATAAGTAGGCACTGTGAAGGCAATTTTTTCTCTATCATTTTCTTGTAATGGTATGGTGAAAAAACAATCTTTCAAATCAATAACTATAAGAGGCCATCCTTTTGGTAATAGAGAAGGCAAAGAAATTCCAGATTGTAGTGGGCCCATAGGTTGAATTACCTTGTTGACAGCTCTTAAATCTGTCACCATTCTCCATTTACCGGATTTCTTTTTTACAACAAACACAGGAGAATTCCAAGGGCTGGTTGATTCTTCAATATGGTGAGCATCTAGTTGCTCTTGCACCAGCTGTTCCAATGCCTGTAATTTATCTTCAGCTAGAGGCCACTGTTTGATCCATATTGGCTTCTCAGTTAGCCATTTTAAAGGTAGGGCTGTTGGTACCTCTAAAGGTTCGGTATTTGCTGTATGTTCTTGTACAGCCTGAATGGCTGGTGACGTTTTCCCATAATATCTCATCATGTCCTTCCCAGAATTATGAGTTCCTGGAACTACAGGAATGTTAATCTGGGTATTCCATTGCTGTAGCAGGTCGCGGCCCCAGAAATTTATTGTGATATTGGCAATATATGGCCTTAGTCTTCCTATTTGCCCTTCAGGCCCTATGCATTCAACCCATCTTGTGCTTTGTTTTACACGAGATAGGGTTCCAATTCCCAGGAACTGAACATCTACCTCTTGAAGAGGCCAATTCGGATGCCAAGATTCTGGAGTAATGATACTTACATACACACCTGTGTCTAATAAGACTTCAATAAAAGTGCCATTTATACAGACTCTTAGCTTTGGTCTTTGATCATTAATAGAAGTCTGCCAAAATATGCGTTTACTCTGTCCTACTGGGTTATTTTTACTCATCCTCCATGCGTAATTCATCATTTAGACCAGTAATATTTTTTAGGGCAGAAATTGGAGCTTTTAATTTTCTTGGTGAGGCACGTTCTCTCCTGTGACTGGGAATGACTGGGCCACTGTTGGCTTGGGGGCCTGCGAGAGGCCCCTCAAGGAGTTTCCCAATGGTATCGGGTTGCCTTGTCTGTCTGTTGTTGACCTGCATTCGTTGGACCAATGTCGGCCTTTACCGCATCTCCTACATATACCTGAAGGCCGAGGTCTCCTATTTTTGTCATTCCCAGAAGGGATATTATTCCTAGAAATCCTTTGCCTGCAATCCCTTTTCAGATGTCCTAATTTACCACAATTAAAACACCTGGCAGTTTGATGTCTCCTCATTGCTTGGGAAATCACTTCTCCTACCCAAGATTCATCATTATAGCTAAACGTCTCAACATTCATTGTATGCTGAATCCATTCATCCATAGGTGCTGATCTAAACTTTAAAGTCCCAATTATCTTTTTGTATTCTATGTTTGCATTCTCAAAAACTAGAGATTCAAGAAGTAGTCGTCTAGCTTCTGGGTCTGTTAGCCCTATGTCCAGAGCCTTAATTAATCTTTGCAAAAAGTCAATAAAGGGTTCTCTCTGTCCCTGCCTAATTCTGGTATATGATTCAACCCTTTTTGCTGGATCTTGTAGCCTATTCCAAGCATTTAAAGCTGCTTGGTGACATAAACACAGTACTTCATCATCATAAAGAGCTTGGATCTGTGGATCAGCATATTGTCCTACACCAAGAATTTGATCTTGAGAAACCTCCACACCTTTTGCTCTTCCTTGCTGTTCCATATGTTTAGATTCTTCTCTGAAAAAGATTCCAAACATCAAGGAAGGTCCATTATCTAAAACTGCAGACACTAACTGATGGAAATCGTGGGGCTTAGCTCTAGCATTAGAAGCCCAAGTCTTTATCATTTCCTTAATATATGCAGAGTGCAAGCCAAAGGTAACAATAACTTGCTTAATTTCTTTTAGATTATTCATTGCTATTGGCATCCATCTAGCTTCTCTGACTCCCTTTGAGCCTTTAGAAGTTGACGCTTTGTCAGAATGAATTACAGGGTATGTCGCTAAAACCCTGGGTAAGCCAGATCTAATAGCTGGTGGTGGCATTGTATCCTGTCCTTGTGCCTTCTCACTCTGTTCACCAGCTCCAATAATTTCTTCAATCATTTCAAGTCTTTTTATCATTTTCTCTCTTAAATCCTGAATCTCCTGGGCTACATGTGTTTCTAGTGATTTCACTGAGGTATCAATTTTTTTGTCCGCATTGTGCACCTGTGATTTCAAAGCTTTTGAATCCTGAATCTCCTGACCTGTATTAGTTTCTGTTAAAGATTGTATGGTTCTTAGGACCATATTTTTCCTAAATAATAGAATATTCAAAAGAATACTGAAATCTAGTAACCAGTAAATTAAGTTATCTCCATAGTGATATAAACCTTGCATGAAAAAACCCATTGTTTTGGTAGTCAAACAGTAAAATTCATGTTGGAAATGAAAACTTTCATATTACCTATTATCCAGCAGGTGGCGCTGTTCCCAAGTCGCGACGAAAACAGGGTCCTGTTTCAGTGTCCGCCTAGTATTGGTTAAAAACTGGGAAATGCCAGTTGCTCAACAAAGTAAATGTAATTAAATCAATTCCGTACACGGAACCATAAACCCAGAATCCAGGGGTAGAGAAGAGTAACCCGGAAGCCGTGTATGCCTCCACGTGACAGAGTTGTCCCAAGGGGTTGCAGCTTTCCACAACCGGTAACCGCGTGCTCTGGTTCATTCCGCTTAAGAGCTGCGCTTGCAAGGGAGATTTGAAAATGATTCAGAAAAGAGCATACCACTTGGGCAAAGAATATGCGGGCCTGTGGAATTTAAATCCACATAGCGAGGCAAACGATAGGCTGCGTCGGGACTTGAAGTCAATCTGAGGTGTCTAACGGGAAAATATAAAAAACTGCAGGAAGAAAAGCCACTGCATGATGATTTATGTTAAACTGCTGGCTCCACGCACAAGGCATATGCCGCAAGGAACAGGCCGTGGGCGAACTGGCGGCTGGCAGCCGAGCGGGGATGCGGGGGGAAGGAGGGGTCCTAAAACCAAACTTTGGGTGCCAGATGAAGGCGCAATTCATAAACAATCCCACACCAGTTTGGAATTGTGATTATTAGGGTGGTATTTATTTAAAGGGGAATAAACTTACAGATCACTGTCCCAGACAACAGCCCTCTGTGCATGCAATTAGGAAGAAGTCTAGTCGCCGGAACCGGAGCAGAAAGTAAAGAGAGAGAGGAGGAAGTAGCCACTTTGTTTTTAAAGGGAAACAGACCATGCCCCAATGGGCTGGTATCTCGGCGGCTATTGGCTGGAAGAGCAGAAGGACCTCCCGCAACACATTACACTTTTAATATCAATTAGAGCATATTTTAATTTTTGCCTTTGGCATGTCTAATTTAGAATAAGCATCCTGGCACTACTTCTACCTTTATCAAGGCAATCTTGGAATGAGCCATCTTGAACCTACATACTTCCAGCATCTCTCAGGAGTTGTGCAACTTCACTCCCTTCCCACCCATTACATGATTTGAATACCTGTTGCTCTCCTTCTCTAGACAGAGACCTGGGCAGATCTGGTTGCTGGTACCTATGACTTCCATGGATACAATTATTGTCTGCTGTACATGTGCTCCCTGGGAATTAAGTGATTCAAATACATTTTGTTATTTGATGTAAGTGTAATTAGTTAGTGGTGGAACTATCAGCTTTATTGGAATTAATTGAAACAAACTGCCAAGTTCAACTTAGTCACACACATGTAAGATTCAGTCCCAAGTAGGGGTGTATCTAGGGACAGGATATATGTGACAAGGCTAGTGACCACTTCTGCCATATGTTTCCTAACAACTTTTCAGAGCAGTAATGGATGTCCATGAAAGGTAAATCTTTAAATGAATACCGATTAGGCTTTCTTTTATGTTATAGGTGTTTTTCAAATGCATTGATGTTATCAAAATTACTCACCATCAATATCACAGTTGACTTTTTTTCAGTTTTTTTTATTAATTTATTTCTTTATTAAAGATTTCTGTCTCTTCCCCGGCACTGCCTCCCATAACCTTCCCCCTCCCCCATCAGTCCTAAGAGCAATCGGGGTTTCCTGCCCTGTGGGAAGTTCAAGGACATCCCACCTTCTTCCAGGTCTATTAAGGTGAACATCCAAACAGCCTAGGCTCCCACAAAGCCAGTATGTGCAGTAGGATCAACACCCAGTGCCATTGTTCTTGACTTCTCAGCAGTCCTCATTGTCCGCTATGTTTATTGAGTCCAGTACTATCCCATGTTTTTTGAGACCCAGTCCACCTGGCCATGGTGAGTTTCCAAAAGAACATCCCCTTTGTCTCAGTATGTGGGTGCACCCCTCGTAGTCCTGAGTTCCTTGTTCATGCTCTCTCTCCTTCTGCTCCTGGTTTGGGGTTGTAGTCTGTTGCTCCAATGTGGGACTCTGTCTCTGTCACCTTTCATCGCCTGATGAAGGTTAAAATTCAGGAGGATGTCTATATGTTTTCCTTTGTGTTCACCATCTTTTTTAGCTTTCCTAGGGTCATAAATTATAGAGTCAATGTCCTTTATTTATGGCTATAAACCAAATATGAGTGAGTACATCCCATGTTCCTCTTTTTTTGGGGGTCTGGCTAACCTCACTCGGGATAGTATTTCTATTTCTGTCCATTTGAATGCAAAATTCAAGAAGTCATTGTTTTACTGCTGAATAATATTCTAATATGGATATATTCCATACTTTCTTCATCCATTCTTCCATTGAAAGGCATTTCGATTGTTTCCAGGTTCTGGCTATTACACACAATGATGCTATGAAAATAGTTGAGCATATACTTTTGTTGTATGATAGGGCATCTCTTGGGTATATTCCCAAGAGTGATATTGCTGGGTCAGGAGTATGTTGATCCCGAATTTCCTGAGAAAGTGCCACACTGCATTCCAAAGTGGTTGCACAAGTTTGCTTTTCCAACAGCAATGGATGAGTATACCCCTTTTTCTACAACTTTTCCAGCAAAGGCTATCATTGGTGTTTTTGATTTTAGCCATTCTGACAGGTGTTAGATGACATCATAAAGTTGTCTTGATTTGGATTCTCCTTATCTCTAAGGAAGTTGAGCATGACCTTAAGTGTCTTTTGGCCATATGAACTTCTTCTGTTGAGAATTCTCTGTTCAGTTCATTGCCCCATTTTATAATTGGGTTGATTAGCCTTTTACGGTCTAATTTATTGAGTTCTTTATATATATTGAAGATCAAACCTTTGTCAATTGTGGGGTTGGTGAAGATCTTCTCCCAGTATGTGGGTTGCCTTTCTGTCTTATTGACAGTGTCCTCTGCTTTACAGAAGCTTCTCAGTCTCAGGAGGTCCCATATTTTCAAAGAGGCCCTTAATAACTGTCCTGTTGTGGTTAAACGTAGGAAGTGGTCTCCTGTGCCCATCTGTTGTAGAGTACTTCCCACTTTCTCTTCTATCAGGTTCAGTGTGTTCTGACTCTTATTGAGGTCTTTAATCCATTTGGACTTAAGTTTTGTGCATGGTGATAGACATGGATCTATTTTCATTCTTCTACAGATTGACATCCAGTTTTGCCAGCATAATTTGTTGAAGATGATCTTTTTTATCCATTGTATGCTTTTAGCTCCTTTATCGAAAATCAGGTGTTCATAGGTTTGTGGGTTAAAGTCTGGGTCTTCTTTACATTCCGTTGGTTGACTTCTCTGTTTTTATGTCAATACCAAGCTGTTTTCAATACTCTAGCTCTGTAATAGAGTTTGAAGTCAGGGATGGTAATGCCTCCAGACAATCCTTTATTGTATAAGATTGTTTTGGCTATCCTGAGTTTTTTATTTTTCCATATAAAGTTGATTATTTTCTTCTCAAGGGCTGTGAAGAATTTTGATGGGATTTTGATGGGGATTGCATTGAATCTATATATTGCTTTTGGTAAAATTGCCATTTTTACTAGATTGATCCTCCCAATCCAAGAACAAGTGAGATCCATCCATTTTCTGGTGTCCTCTTCAATTTCTTTCTTAAAAGACTTAAAGTTCTTGTCAAAGAGATCTTTCACTTTCTTGATCAGAGTTACCCCAAGATATCTTATGCTATTTGTGGCTATCGTGACAGATTTGTGGCTATCGTGACAGGTGATGCTTCTCTGATTTCCCTCTCTTCTTCCTTATCCTTAGTGTATAGGAAGGCACCTCTTTCTTGGAGTTGATCTTGAATCCTGCCACATTACTAAAGGTGTTTATCTGCTATAGGAGTTCTTTGGTAGCGTTTTTGTGGTCGCTTATGTATACTATCATATCATCTGCAAATAACAAATTTTCACTTCTTCCTTTCGAATATAAATCCTCTTGATCCCCTTATGTTGTCTTTTTGCTATTGCTAGAACTTCAAGCACTATATTGAAGAGGTATGGAGAGAAAGGACAGCCTTGTCGTGTTCCTGATTTTAGTGTGATGGCTTTGAGTTTTTCTCACTTTAATTTAATGTTTGCTGTTGGCTTGCTGTAAATAGCTTTTATTATATTTAGGTATGACCCTTGTATCCCTAATCTCTCCAGGACCTTTATCATAAAGGGGTGTTGGATTTTGTCGAATGCTTTTTCAGCATCTAATGAAATGATCATATGGTTTTTTTCTTTCAGTTTATTATATGATGGATTACATTGATAGATTTCCCTATGTTGAATGAGCCCTGTATCTCTGGAATGAAGCCTACTTGATCATAATGGATAATTTTTTTTCATGTGTTCTTGGATTTGGTTTGCCAGTATTTTATTGAGAATTTTAGCATCACTGTTTACGAGTGAGATTGACCTGTAATTCTCTTTCTTGGTTAAGTCTTTGTGAGGTTTTGGTATCAGGGTGACTGTAGCTTCATAAAAGCAATTTGGCAGTGACTCTTCTGTTTCTATATTGTGAAATACCTTCAGGAGTATAGGTATTAGGTCTTCTTGGAAGTTCTTGTAGAATTCCACATTGAAACCATCTGGTCCTGGGCTTTTTTTGGAAGGGAGGTTTTGGATAACAGCTTCTAATTTTTTGCGACTAACAGATCTATTGAGATTGTTCGCCTGGTCTTGGTTTAGCTTTGGTATATGGTACTTATCTAAAAAAATGTCCATTTCTTTTGCATTTCCAGTTTTTTGGCATACAGGCTTTTGTAGTAAGATCTAATGATTCTCTGAATTTCCTGTGTGTCTGTGGTTATGTACCCTTTTTCATTTTTGATCTTATTTATTTGAGTGTTCTCTCTCTGTCGTTTAGTTAGTTTGGATAAGGGTTTGTCGATCTTGTTAATTTTCTCCAAGAACCAACTTTTTGCTTCATTGATTCTTTGGATTGTTTTCTGTCTTTCTATTTTGGTGATTTCAGCCCTGAGTTTGATTATTTCCAGTCTTCTACTCCTCCTGGGTGTGTCTGCTTCTTTTTTTTTTTCTAGAGCTTTAAGGTGTGCTGTTAAGTCCCCATTGTATGGTTTTTCTGTTTTCTTATGTGGGCACTTAGTGCTATGAACTTTCCTCTTAGCACTGCTTTCATACTTTCCCATAGATTTGAGTATGTTGTCTCTTCAATTTTATTAAATTCACGGAAGATTTTTATGTTTTTCTTAATTTCTTTCTTGACCCAGGTGTGGTTCAGTAGTTGACTATTCAGTTTCCATGAGTTGGTCAGCTTTCTGGGGGTAACATTGTTGTTGCCTTCTAATTTTAATCCATGCTGATCTGATAAGACACGGGTGGACACTGATTTTTTTTTGTATCTGTGGAGGTTTTCTTAGTTACCAAGTATTTGTTTAATTTCAAGAAGATTCCATGAGAAGAAGGTGTAGTCTTTCCTATGTGAGTGGAGTGATCTATAGATGTCTGTTAAGTCCATTTGCTTCATTACTTCCAATAATTCTCTTATTCTCTATTAGGTTTCTGTCTGATTGACCTGTCCATTGATGAGAGAGGTGTGTTGATGTCTCCTACAACTAGTGTGTGTGTGGTTTGATGTCTGCCTTGAGTTTTAGTAATAATTCTTTTACATAAGTGGGTGCTTTTATATTATGGGCATAGATATTTAGGATTGAGACTTCATCCTGATGAATTTTCCTGTTATGAGTATAAAAAGTCTCAACCTCTTCTGATTGATTTTGTTTGAAGTCAGTTTTGTTAGAAATTAGTATGGCCACTCCTGCTTGATTCTTAGGCCCGTTTGCTTGAAAAACTTTTTCCCAACCCTCTAGTCTGAGTAGATGCCTGTCTTTGTGGTTGAGATGTGTTTCTTGTAAAACAGCAGAATGTTGGATCCTATTTTCGTATCCAATATCTCAGCCTGTGCCTTTTTTTTCTTGTTTTTCTTTTATTTATTTTTTATTCTTTTTTAATTAAAATTTCCACCTGCTCCCCGTTTCCCATTTCCCTCCCCTCCTCCCAAATATTGCCCCCTCCCCCCACTCCCCTTCCCCTATCCCCACTCCTCTTCTCCTACCCCCACACCATTCCCCCTCCCTCTCGATACTGAAGAGCAGTCCAAATTCTCTGCCCTGCGGGAAGACGAAGGTCCTCTATCTACGTCCAGGAAGGTGAGCTTCTAAACAAAGCCAGTTCATGTATTAGGATTGAAACCTAGTGCCATTGTCCTTGGCTTCTCATCAGTCTTCATTGACCGCCATGCTCAGAGAGTCCGGAATCAACCCATGCTTATTCAGTCCCAGACCAGCTGGCCTTGGTGGGCTCCTAATAAATCAGTTCCACTGTCACAGTGGGTGGGTGCATCCCTCGTGGTCCTGATTTTTTGCTCTTGTTCTCCCTCCTTCTGCTCCTCATTTGGACCTTAAGAGCTCAGACCGTTGCTCCAAATTGAGAATCTGTCTCTACCTCGATCCAAGATCCAGTAATACCACTATTGGGAATATATTTTTATTCCCAATGATTATTATAATGTGAGGGTTTTTTTTGACTCATTCTATTCGGTATTCTCTATGCTTCTTGAACTATTATAAGAATATCCTTTTCTGAAGTTCATTGAATATATTTTTGGGCCTTTGAGCTGCAATTTATCTTCTTCTTCTAACCCTATTATTTTTATGTTGGGTCTCTTTATTGTGTCCCTGATTTCCTGGATGATTTGTGATGAGATATTTTTAGATATGCTGTTTTCGTTGAACAGTGTGTTTATTTTCTCTATATGGTCTTCAGCATCTGAGATAGCTTCTTCTATCTTTTGTATTCTGTTGGTTATGCTTGCTTTTCTCTGTAATCTCTGTTTGTTTACCTAGATTTTCCATATCCAGATGGCCCTTGTTTCTTGTTTTCTTCATTACCTTCATTTTAGTTTTCAAGTCTTGAACTGTTTCCATTATCTGTTTCATTGTTTTTTCTTGGTTTCCTAGGGTTTCTTTTCGGAATCATTTCTTCAAACTTTTTGTTATTCTTCTCATCCATTTCTTTAACGGAGTTTTTCACATCCTGTTTAAGGGACTCTATCATTTTCATAATGTCTATTTTTTCTATTTCTTCTGCATAAGTGTGTTCCAGTCTTCCTGTTATACGTTTATTGGATTCTGGTGTAATCATGCTTTTCAGGTTGGTGGAGGAAATTGTCTTCTCATTTCTTCCTTCCATTGCCTTCTGATGGATCTTCTGGTACAGAATCAGAGCCACTTGCTGGCCAGGGACATCTCAGAAAAATGGACTAGCTTGCTGTTTCCAAACTGAGTTAAACAAAGAAAATCCTGCCCGGTTGCACTCACCACACCATCCCAGAGCCTCAGCCCTCAAACAGTCTGAGCAGGGGTATTTTATGGCCTCACAGAAGGGAATGTGTTCCTGGGAGCAAGCTGGAATGGAATCGGATAAGAGAGGCAGTAACTGGGGAGAGAAGCTCCTGCAGAATGACCACAAAGTTTAGGGCCTTTGGGGGTGTCTGTGCTCCATTAATAGCATCGGCCAACCATTCAGGAACACACTCAACTTGCTGATGGATCTACTCTTCAGAATTAGGACCACCTTCTGTTCAGGGAACTCACAGATAAGAGGACTAGCTTGCTGCTTGAAGATCAGTGAAACAAACAAAATTCCTTCCTGGCTGCCCTCACCTCCTGACTTTATTTCTTTTCCTATCTAAATAACAAGGCATATGAAAGAATATACAATAATGTGACTTGCTTGTTTTGGCAAGGGTCATTCATTACATAAATTCAGACTTGTTCTCTATTGTCATTTGATTGGAACATATCAGTACACTCTAGTGAGCCTTGAATTGACAACTAAAAGGCAGAGAAGCATTTCTATGTTGAATCATACTCAATACAAAGCATAAAATTATGGATAGGGCAGAACGGGATGCAGAGAAATGTAACCTTAACTCTTGAGCACATAACTGTGAAAGAAGATTATAAGAAAATGCTTTACACTAAGTATCAAGATCACTAAAATTTGTACCCAAATTTTTCATTTGGTTACATGCACTACACAAAAAGAACACTGCATATGCCAGACCGAGATCTCATGTAAGGGAAAAACAAATTTTTAATTTATTTATTACTTTAAAACAATCTATTTTATATACTAGTCCCAGTTCTTACTTCCTCTGTTTCGTACACTCCCCCCAACTTATACCCTCCCAAACTCCCATCCACTGCTCAGAGATGGAAAGTCTTCTCATGGAAAGTCAGCAAAGTCTGATACATCACTTTGATGCAGGATCAAGTCCCTCTCCCCTTATCTAGTGTGAGCATGATAGCCATCCCTCCAAAGTAAATGGGGTTTACAAAACGAATTCAAGAAATAGGATTACATACCAGTCTTACTGCCAGTGGACCCACAGTCTGCCCAAGCCATATACATGTCAGTCACATTCAGACAACCTAGTTTTGTTCAATGTGGTATTCTCAGATGTCATCCTTGAGTCAGTGAGCTCCCACTAGCTCAGGTAAGCTGTCTCTGTGGGTTACCCCACCATGGTCTTGACTCCATTGCCTGTATACTCTCTTCTGCCTCTCTTCAACTGGACCTCAGTAGCTTCGCTCACTGTTTAGCTATGGATTTTAGCATCTTTTTCCATCAGTGGTTGAATAAAACTTCTATGATGATATTAGAGTGGTCAAGAATGTGATTACAGATGCAGGCCAGTTCAAAACCCTCTGCACTAGTACTAGAATTTTTATCTGGGACTGTTTTTATGGATTACTGAGAATTTTTCTGGCAGCAGTTTTCTCTCTAAGCCTAGTATTGCTTTCTATATCAAGATATTTTCAGGGCAGACACACGTGCCGGGGGAAACCAGTGGGCAGACGCACGCTGCGGGTGGAGACCAGCGGGCAGAATCGGCAGAGACAGGCATGCAGACGCGGCAGGAGACTGGCACACAGACATGGTGGAGACCTGCGGGCAGAAGCGGCAGTGACAGGTGCGCAGATGCGGCGGAGACCGGCAGAGGTGGGATAGTCTAAGCATGAAACAGTGAAGCCCACACTGAGAGCAGATCGCCCCACTACTATTAAATCAAGTAGGTTTCTTGGTGCCTAACCTACAGATTGGGAGGCCTTGTATTGGCGAGATCCACTGGCCTGCCCTGAAGACACTCCTGGGTGGGGAGAGTGTTCTTGGCCCACGGCGGGCCACAGGAAATGTAGCAGGGCCATTCCCAGACCCCCTTGACCCCTCAGTTAGTGTGTGAGGGCTGGTACCCTCTGCTGGGGCTGCTCTTCCTCTGCTGTGACCTCTCTCCCCCAGGCCCAGCTTGCGCCCAGGGGACGCCATCACTCTCCCTCCCTTAGCAGGGTCATGGGATCACCCAGTTTAGCCTATTTGGGCTCTGGGTCAGGCGCTCAGGACAAAGGGTAGTTGGAGATTCTCTGTTTTGGTGGCTGGCCCACAGAGTGGTAGGCCTTTTTTTGTGAGATCCCTGGCAAACGGGGAGCCTGGCCCTGTTCCTGAAGACCCTTCTGAGTGGTGAGAAGGATCTTTGCCCGTGGTGGGAGACAGGAAACGAAGCAAGGGCATTTTGTAAGCGAGGCCACTGGCCCAGCAGGGAACCTGATCCTGCCTTAAAAGACCCATTAGATCACATTGATAGGAGGAGATGGACAGGTACCAAGGAAAGAATTCACCCAACAATCTGAAAACAACATGAAAACACCAGAACCCAATGATCTTACACCAGAAGGACTTGAACACCCTAAAACAGAAGTAGTGGAAAAATTGACTTTATGAAACAATAGAGTCCCTTAAACTACATGAAAAATGCCCTTATAGAAATGGATGAGAAATATAACAAAAGGTTTGAAGGAATGGGTAAATACGTGAATGATACCCTGGGAAACCAAGAAAAAACGATCAAACAAGTAATGGAAACAGTTCAAGAATTGAAAACTGAAATGGAAGCAAGGAAGAAAACACAAACTGAAGACCAGCTCGGTATGGGAAATCTAGGTCAACCAGCAGAGACTAAAATATCAAGCATAATCAATAGAATAAAAGAGATGAAGAAAGAATCTCAGATTCTGAGGACATCATAGAGAAAGTAAATGCACTGATCAAAGTAAACAGCAAAGTCAACAAATTCTCATCACAAAACATTCAGGAATTATGGGACACAATAAAAAGAACAAACCTAAGAATAATAGGTATAGAAGAAGGAGAAGAGTCACAACTCAAAGGCACAGAACATATTTTTAAAAAAATTCTGGAAGAAAACTTTCCAGAACCCAATGACTTACATCAGAAGGACTTGAACACCCTAAAACAGAAGTAGTGGAAAAATTGACTTTATGAAAGCAATAGAGTCCCTAAAGAAAGATATTCCTTTGAATATTCAAGAAGCATCCAAAACACCAAACAGACTGGATCAAAGAAAAACATCCCCTCACAATATAATATTCAAAACACAAAATATAGTGATTAAATAAAGAATATTAAGAGCTGCAAAGGAAAAAGGGCAAGTAACTTATAAAGGTAATCCAATCAGACTTACACCTGACTTCTCTATGGAAACCATGAAAGCCAGAAGGTCCTGGATAGAGGAACTGCAGAAAATAAGAGACCACGGATGCCAACCCAAACTACTAGACCCAGCCAAGCTATCATTCACTATCAATGGAGAATACAAGACATTCCAGGTAAGAACAAATTTAAACAATACGTAGCCACAAATCCAGCCCTGCAGAAATTAATAGAAGGAAAATCACAACCCAAGGAATCCAACATTGCTAACACTGCCTACAATAACTCAGGCATCTAGCAACCCTTCAGCAGCACAACTCAAAGAAAGGAGACACACAAACTCTACTACCAAAAACAATAAGAATAACTGGAGCAAACAACCACTGGTCATTAATATCACTTAATATGAATGGTCTCAATTCACCTATAAAAAGGCACAGACTTAGATGTTGGAGACAAAAACAGGATCCAACATTCTGCTGTTTTGCAAGAAACACATCTCAACCACAAAAACAGGCACCTACTTAGAGTAAAGGGTTGGGAAAATCTTTTTCAAGCAAATGGTTCTAAAAAAAATCAGGTGTGGCCATACTAATTTCTAACAAAACAGACTTCAAACTAAAATCAATCAGAAGAGATCGAGATGGACATGTTATAATCATAACAGGAACAATTCATCAGGGTGAAGTCTCAATTCTGAATATCTATGCTCCTAATTTAAAAGAACCTATGTATCTAAAAGAAATATTACTAAAATTTAATGCAGACATCAAACCACACACACTAGTAGTTAGAGACTTCAACAAACCTCTCTCACCAAGGGACAGGTCAATCAGACAGAAACCTAATAGAGAATTAAGGGAATTGTTGGAGGTAAAGGCTTAACAGACATCTATAGAACACTCCACCCAGATAGGAAAGAATATACCTTCTTCTCTGCAGCTCATGGAACCTTCTCCTAAATTGACCACATACTCGGAAACAAAGGAAACCTCCACAGATACAAAAAAAAAATCAGTTTCCACCTGTGTCTTATCAGATCACCATGGATTAAAGTTAGAAGGCAACAACAATGCTACCCCAAGAAAGACAACAAACTCATGGAAACTGAACAGTCATCTACTGAACCACACCTGGGTCAAGGAAGAAATTAAGAAAGAAATTAAAGTCTTCCTTGAATTTAATGAAAATAAAGAGACAACATACTCAAACCTATGGGACACGATAAAAGAAGTGCTAAGAGGAAAGTTCATAGCACTAAGTGCCCACTTAAAGAAAACGGAGAAAGCATACATTGGGGACTTAACAGCACACTGGAAAGCTCTAGAAAGAAAAGAAACAGACTCGCTCAGGAGGAGTAAAAGACTGGAAATGATCAAACTGAGGGTAGAAATCAACAAAATAGAAACACAAAAAACAGTCCAAAGAATCAATGAAACAAAAAGTTGGTTCTTGGAGAAAATAAACAAGATTGACATACCCCTATCCAAACTAATTAAACGACAGAGAGAGAACATGCAAATAAAGAAGATCAGAAATGAAAAGGGGGACATAACCACAGACACAGAGGAAATTCATAGAATCATTAGATCTTACTACAAAAGCCTATATGCCACACAACTGGAAAATGCAAAGAAATGGACATTTTTTTTAGATAAGTACCACATACCAAAGCTAAACCAAGAACAGGTAAAAGATCTAGTAGACCTGTTAGTCGCGAAGAATTAGAAATTGTTATAAAAAATAGTCCTTCCTAAAAAAGTCCAGGAGCAGATGACTTCAATGCTGAATTCTACTTGAACTTCCAAGAAGAGCAAATACCTATACTCCTTAACGTATTTAACAATATAGAAACAAAAGAGTCATTGCCTAATTCTTTTTATGAATCTACAGTTACTCTGATAACAAAACCACAAAAGACATAACCAAGAAAGAGAATTATAGGCCTATCTCATTCATGAACATTGACGCAAAAATTCTCAATAAAATACTGGCAAACCAAATCCAAGAACACATTAGAAAAATTATCCATTATTATCAAGTAGGCTTCATCCCAGAGATGCAGGGCTGGTTCAACATATGCAAATCTATCAATGTAATCCACCATATAAATAAACTGAAAGAAAAAAACCATATGATCATTTCATTAGATACTGAAAAGCATTCGACAAAATTCAACACCCCTTTATGATAAAGGTCTTGGAGAGATTAGGAATACAAGGTTCATACCTAAATATAATAAAAGCTATTTAAATCAAGCCAACAGCTAACATTAAATTAAATGGAGAAAAACTCAAAGCCATCCCACTAAGATCAGGAACAGGACAAGGATGTCCACTCTCTCCATATCTCTTCAATATAGTGCTAGAAGTTCTAGCAATAGCAATAAGACAACATAAGTGGATCAAGGTGATTTGTATTGGAAAGGAAGAAGTTAAGCATTCATTATTTGCTGATGATATGATAGTATACATAAGCGACCCCAAAAATTCTACCAAAGAACTCCTACAGCTGATAAATACCTTTAGTAATGTTGCAGGATACAAAATCAACTCAAAAAAATCAGTTGCGCCGGGCGGTGGTGGCGCACGCCTTTAATCCCAGCACTTGGGAGGCAGAGGCAGGCGGATCTCTGTGAGTTCGAGACCAGCCTGGTCTACAAGAGCTAGTTCCAGGACAGGCTCCAAAACCACAGAGAAACCCTGTCTCAAAAAACCAAAAAAAAAAAAAAAAAAAAAATCAGTTGCCATCCTATACACTAAGGATAAAGAAGCAGAGAAGGAAATCAGTGAAGCATCACCCTTCACGATAGCCACAAATAGCATAAAATATCTTGGGGTAACTCTGACCAAGGAAGTGAAAGATCTATTTGACAAGAACTTCAAGTCTTTGAAGAAAAAAATTGAAGAGGACACCAGAAAATGGAAGGATCTCCCTTGCTCTTGGATTGGGAGGAATAACATAGTAAAAATGGCAATTTTACCCAAAGCAATCTTTAGATTCAATGCAATCCCCATCAAAATCCCATCAAAATTCTTCACAGATCTGGAGAAGACAATAATCAACTTTATATGGAAAAGCAAAAAACCCAGGATAGCCAAAACAATCTTATACAATAAAGGACTGTCTGAAGGCATTACCGTCTCTGACTTTAAACTCTATTATAGAGCTACAGTATTGAAAAAAGCTTGGTACTGCCATAAAAACAGAGAAGTTGACCAATGAAATCGAATAGAAGACCCTGACTTTAACCCATAAACCTATGAACACCTGATTTTGACAAAGGAGCTAAAAGTATACAATGGAAAAAAGAGAGCATCTTCAACAAATTGAGCTGGCAAAACTGGATGTCAATCTGTAGAAGAATGAAAATAGATCCATGTCTATCAACATGCACCAAACTTAAGTCCAAATGGATTAAAGACCTCACTAACAGTCAGAACACACTGAACCTGATAGAAGACAAAGTGGGAAGTACTCTACAACACATGGGCACAAGAGACCACTTCCTACATACAACGACAACAGCACAGACATTAAGGGCATCATTGATTAAATGGGAACTCCTGAGATTGAGAAGCTTCTGTAAAGCAAAGGACACTGTCACTAGACAAAAAGGGAACCCACTGACTGTGAGAAAATCTTCACCAACCCTGGAACTGACAAAGGTCTGATCTCCAAATTATATAAAAAACTCAAGAAACTAAGACCGTAAAAGGCTAATCAACCCAATTACCCAATTATAAAATCTGGCACTGAGCTGAGCAGAGAATTCCCAACAGAAGAATTTTAAATGGCCAAAAAACACTTAAGGTCATGCTCAACTTCCTTAGCGATCAGGGAAATGCAAATCAAGACAACTTTAAGATACCATCTTACACCTGTCAGATTGGCTAAAATCAAAAGCACCAATTATATCCTTTGCTGGAGAGGTTGTGGAGAAAGGGGTACACTCATCCATTGGTGGTGGGAATGCAAACTTGTGCAACCACTTTGGAAAGCAGTGTGGTGGTTCCACAGGAAATTTGGGATCAACCTACCTCTGGACCCAGCAATACCACTCTTGGGAATATACCCAAGAGATGCCTTATCATACAACAATATATGCTCAACTATGTGCATAGCAGCATTGTTTATAATAACCAGAACCTGGAAACAACCTTGATGCACTTCAATTGAAGAATGGATGAAGAAATATGGAATATATACATATTAGAGTCCTACCCAGCAGTAAAAAACAATGACTTCTTGAATTTTACATGCAAATGGACAAATATAGAAAACAGTATCCTGAGTGAGGTAAGCCAGCCCCAAAAAGAGGAACATGGATGTACTCACTCATATTTGGTATCTAACCATAAATAAAGGACATTGAGCCTAGAATTTGTGATTCTCGAGAAGCTAAATATAAGGTGAACACAGTGAAAAACATATAGGCATCCTCCTGAACAGTAACCTTCATCACACGATCAAAGGAGACAGATACAAAGACCCACAGTGGAGCACCAGACTGAAATCTCAAGGTCCAAATCAGGAGCAGAAGGAGAGAGAGCACGAGCAAGGAACTCAGGACCATGAGGGGTGCACTGAGATAATGGGGATGTTCTATTGGGAACTCACCTAGGCCAGCTGGCCTGGGTCAGAAAAAGCATGGGATAAAACAAGACGCACTGAACATAGCGGACAAAGAGGACTACTGAGAACTCAACAACAATGGCAATGGGTTTTTGATCCTACTGCACATACTGGCTTTGTGGGAGCCTAGGCAGTTTGGATACTCCTCCTACTAGATGGGATGGAGGTGGATGGTCTTTGGACTTCCCACAGGGCAGGGAACCCTGATTGCTATTAGGGCTGATGAGGGATGGGGACTTGATTGGGGGAGGGAAATGGTAGGTGGTGGTGGGGTGGAGGCAGAAATCTTTAACAAACATAGAAATAAATAAATAAGAGATATTTTCTTCATTTTTATCCATCTCTGTCCTTCTTGAATCTCAACCATCCCATTCTTTCATTTCTCCTTGCCTTCCCCTTCTTCCATCTCCATCCTCTTCCTCCCACCTTTCCTCCTCCACTGTTCCCAATTTTTTCGGGTGCTCTTTTCTGTTTCTACTTCCCAGGGCTATCCATGCATGCATCACTTAAGATCCTCCATATTACCATCTTGTTGACAGATGAGTTTATCCTGCCTATTCCCAGAGTGACTTACTTCTAAAGAGCCCACAGAGGCTTATATTAATTATGAACTATTTGGCCGATTAGCTCACACTTATTATTGGCTAGGGCTAGCTGTTACATTTTATATTAACCCTTAATTCTTATCTATGTTTAGAAACATGGCTTATTACCTTTTCTCAATAAGTCATTCTCATTATTTTTTTTCTGCCTCTAGCTGATAAGTCACTCTGCCATCCCCTTCCCATATTTCACTTAGTGTAGTAGCCTCAACTATATTACCTGCCTAGTTACAGGAAAGTCTGTACCTTTCCAGTGACTAATCTTTATAGTCTACAAGAATGTTATCCATAGTAGTTCCCCTTTTTTTTCTTTGAAAGAAAGAGCTCTGTTTTATTTCATTTGTTTAGCTTTAGTATATATATTGAAGGTAGAAGTTGCAGTCTATAGGTGTGAATGGCCTTAGCCAATGAGAAGGCATATCATGTTAGTCACAAGGAAGTTGAATTTTCATATTTAATGTGTTCCTTTATCTGGAGTTTGGCAGAGATTGGAGAGTTTGAGAGCTTGGCCAAACTTTCTGAAATTAAAAGAAAAGCATCCTTTTTGTCTCGAAGTATAGAAGACCAAATTATGAATAGATGGGTTTTGAAATTTCTGTCCTATATATACACTCTATGCATCAGCCTTGTGCCCTCGTCATGCTAACAGCTGATAGTCCTGCACATATTGGTCATCTAAAAATTTTCTAGCAGAATATTTAGAGTCATTTGCTTAGACCTAGAATGACTCTGTATCAAGTAATTTGTTTTTATGGCTTCTGCTGACTCATGTATATAGTGAGGGAACTCCCAAGTTAGTTTACCTCTGTGCCTCTTATAGTTTGAAGGATTGCCCTGACCTTGTGGAAAAGCATCGTGATACAGTGTAACTTAGTAGACCAGAATTCCAGGGTAAGGCTCCATATTGTAAAAGTGGCCAGGTTTGAACTCAGTTATCTTGAAGTGTTGGGACATTTTGTTTACTACTGTGGAACAATGCTCTTATATCCTGTATATATTTGTTATTTGTGTTGGTTCAATAAAATGTTCATTGGCCAGAATCCAGGCAGGTAGTATAGGCAGGGTAAACAGACTAGGAGAATCCTGGGAAGAGGAAAATATTCATTCTGCAATCGCCATCCAGATGTATTGGAAACAAGATGTGAATGCTGCACTGAGTAAGCTACCAAACCACAAGGCTAATCTTAGATAAGACCTATGGGTTAATTTAAGTTATAAGAGCTAGCTAGGCATATGTGTGAGCTACTGGACAAACAAGGTTGTAATTAATGTAGTTTCTGTGTGAAAACTTGGGTCTCCGTGACCAAGCAATGAAAGGGCTATCTGTATCTACAATTTGCTCTTCTTTCTGTATGTATTTCACGATTTTTTTCCATATACCTTTCACCATCTCTCTATCATCTCTATACTCCATCATTTCTTTTTCTATACTATCATCTTTTCCTGTATTATCTCTAGGTCATCTCATTGTCTATCATCTCTCTATAATCTCTTTGTCATCTCTTTATCATCTCTATCATCACTCTGTCATCTCATTATCATCTCCTTTTCTATCATCTCTCTATTGTCTCTATGTCTATCCTCCAGCATTTATTTTTCTTGTCTCTCTTCCATCCCTTTCTCTATCACATGTATCATCTCTTCTATTTCTCTATCATGGCTCAATCATCACTTCCTCTATCATCACTTTTTCCTCCATGTCTTTGTCTATCATCACTTCCTCTTTCATCTCTTTCTCATCATCTCTTCCTCTATCATTGCATTTACTATCGTATCTTACTATGATAACATTTTCTTTATCATCTCTTTCTGTATTGTCTATTATCTATCATCAGTTTCTCTAATACCTCTGTCATCACTTACTCTATCATCTTGTTCTCGATCATCTATTATTCATTTCTCAATTACCTCTATCTGCCATCATTTCATTTCCAGTCTATCTTCTCCTATTCTACCATTTCTCTATCTTCTCCTACTCTATTATTTCTCTGCCATTTCTTTCTCTGTCTTCTATTTCTCTACCATGTCTTTCTCTATCATCTCTTCCTCTATCATATTTCCTCCATCATGATTTACTCTAACACTTCTCTATCATCTGATTCTCTCTCATCTTTTCTTCTATCATCTCTTCCACTATCATCCCGTACTCTACCATCACATTTTTTAGCATCTCTTCTCTAGCATCTCTTTCTCTATCATATCTTCTTCTATCATCTTTTGCTCTATCATATCTTGCTCTTTAATCTCTATGTCATCTCTTTCTCTATGACCTCTTCATTATCATCTGTCTTTATCACTTATGTATCATCTCATTCTCTAAGATCTCTATCACATATTTCTTTAGCATCTTTTCCTATTTCTCTTGATCTCATTAATGGTAGGCAGAAAATTCCACTGATAAAATGTATCTCTTGGTATGGTATTATTTTATTTAATTTATTTATTAAAAATTTCCACTTCCCTTCTTCAAATTTCACTCACACTCTGCCATCCCCCTCTCTGTCCCTCTGGAGTCCTCAGAGATAACAGAGTGCCCTACCCATTGGGAAGTCCGAGGCCCTCCCCACTCCATCCATGTCTAGGAAGGTCTGAATCCAAACAGACTAGGCGTGCAAAAATCAGTACACGCAGTAGAATCAAAACCCAGTACCATTATCATTGGCTTCTCAGTCAGTTTTCAGTGTCAGGCACATTCAGAGAATCTTGTTTGATCACATACTCATTCAGTATCAGTCCAGCTGGACTTGCTGAGCTTCTATTATATATGTCCCATAGTCTCTGTGTGTGGAAGCAATGCTTGAGGTCCTAACTCCCTTACTCATGTTCTCTCTCCTTATGATCTTCATCTGAACATTGGGAACTAAGTCCAGTGCTCCAATGTGTGTCAGTCTCTCTATCTCCATACATTGCTAGATGAAGGTTCTAAGGTGATATGCAAGATTTTTATCAGTAGGGCTATGGAATAAGGCCAGTTCAGGGACACCCTCATCTGCTGCAAGATGTAAGAGCTAGGGACATCTTCCAGGGCTCCTGGGACCCCCTCTAGAGCCAAGTCTTTTGCCAACCCTAAATTGGTTCCCTTCCTTGTGATATCTTCTTTTCTGCTCCGATATCCATCCTTCCTCAATCTCATTCATCCCTATTCCCAATCCTCCCATTCTCCCTTCTCTCTCCCCACTGCCACCCCCATGATCCCAACTTTCACCTGGCAATCTTGTCTACATCCAGTATCTAGGAAGATAAATATATGTTTTTCTTTGGGTTCTCCTTCTTGTTTTCTTCTGTAGGATCATGAATTATAGGCCCAATGTCCGTTGCTTATGACTTGAATCCACTTCTGATTGAGTTCATAACTTATTCATCTTTTTGTATCTAGGTTATCTCAGTAAAATGTTTTCTATTTCCATTCTTTGAATGCAAAATTCAAAATGTCATTGTTTTATTGCACTGAGTGCATCTCTAAAGTGAATATATGCCACACCTTCTTTATCCATTCTTCTATTGAGGGGCACCTAGGTTGTTTCCAGGTTCTGGCTATAACAAATAGTGCTGGTATGAACATAGTTGAACAAATGCTTTTGTAGTATGATTGGGTATCTCTGGATATATTCCGCAAAATTGAAATTACTGGATTCCAAGGTTGGTTGACTCCTCTATTATACTGTATCATACATCTCTACTTCTGTCAAGGTATCTATAAGCTGCTTCCATTTTGAGGCTGTTGTCATCATTTGTTGCACATATGTTCAAAGATTGTTTAATATTGTAATATGAAGTAATAGTCTTTATGTTATATATTAAAGCAGTAAGTATTATAGGTTAATATTCACCCATGTTTTCCAAACATATATTTACAATAATCAGGTTCTTATGATACATAGAGACTGTATTCTGTACAGATAGGTAATCATCAAACACTTAAAGGAACTGCAGAAACTGGTATTTAAATAACTTAGGGTTTTGTTGATGTGAGACACAATGGCTCTTTGCAGCACTGATCTATTCCTGAAAGAATGTTGAGCATCAAAGACACTGTACTTGGAGTTTGTACTATTCTTTGGAAAACTGGGCTTTGGTGAAGGAATTGCACTTGTTTGACTGATAAAATGCATGGTGTCTGGACTGGACAAGCAAGATACAAGAAAAATGACTGTCAAACCTTGCCAAAATAGGGTAAGATTGTTTTCAAAATCTTCCTGCCTCTATAAAAGGGCTGTCAGTTACTCTAGGACTTAGCCAAAGTGGTTTGCTTCTACATGGCAAATGAGACACTGGGTGATTTCCCAGGTAGACATATGTCTTTGTAATCTACTGGATATTTTGGAAACAGCTTTAATGCATTTATTGGCTACTCAAGTAATATTCTATCTCAATTCTCAGGCCTTGATGGAGGTTGAAGACTTGATAGTTGTAGATAACTTCCTCTTATGGTTTAGCCAACCCATTTCTAATACAAGACTAAGACTCCTAGGAATAAAATAATCATTGAAACTTTGAGCAAATATTTCTTGTTCAATATTGCCTATACTGGATACTCCCTGGGCTCCCTGCAGGGGCTCTACACCCCGCATACTGCCTCTCTCTTCTTGTCCCACCCAACTTGCATCCAGAACCCTTCTCCCTTCTGCCCCTTTTCTTATTTGGGCACATAACACCATCCAGCTCAGTCTGTCTGGCGCTGGGGGCAAATCCTCAGGGTAAGTAGGCAGGCGAGACTTCCTTTGTTTCACTGGCCTGCCTGCACCAAGCAAGGTAGGTGCTTTGTTTACGAACTACCCAACCTGTAAGGAGATCTGATCTCGGCACCAGGAGAGACAGCAGTGGGGTGAGTTTGTGAACGGCGGAGGAAGCAGTCGTGGACAGGGAACTCTGAAGTTCCTCATCCCCCACCCTATACTCCCTGGGGTCCCTGCAGGGGCTCTACACCCCGAATACTGCCTCTCTCTTCTTGTCCCACCCAACTTGCATCCAGAACCCTTCTTCCTTCTGCCCCCTTTCCTGTTTGGGCACATAACACCATCCAGCTCAGTCTGTCTGGCACAGGGGGCAAATCCTCAGGGCAAGTAGGCAGGCGAGACTTTCTTTGTTTCACTGGCCTGCCTGCACCAAGCAAGGTAGGGGCTTTGTTTATGAACTACCCAACCGGGACGGATATCTGATCTGGGCACCAGGAGAGACAGCAGTGGGGTGAGTTTGTGACCGGGGACGAAAACAGCCCTGGAGAGGGAACTCTGAAGTTCCTCACCCCCCACCCTATACTCCCTGGGCTCCCTTCATGGGCTCTACACCCCGCATACAGCCTCTCTCTTATTGTCACACCCAGCTTGCATTCAGAACCCTTCTTCCTTCTGCCCCCTTTCCTCTTTGGGCACACAACACCATCCAGCTCAGTCTGTCTGGCACTGGGGGCAAATCCTCAGGGCAAGTAGGCAGACGAGACTTCCCTTGTTTCACTGGCGTGCCTGCAACTAGCAAGGTAGGGGCTTTGTTTACGAACTACCCAACCTGCATGGATTTGATCTTGGCACCAGGAGAGCCATCAGTGGGAGAGCTAATCTCGGTACCAGGAAAGACGTCTTTGGGCACGGAGATCTGATATTGGTACCAGGAGAGACATCACTGGAGCACCAGGAGAGCTATCACTGCAGAGTGCCATCAATGGGAAGGTACATAAGTAGGCAAGGAGACCTGATCCGGTAAAAGAAGACCCATACGGTAGCATTCGGAGAAAAGAGATTGGCAGGTGCCAATGCAAGAATTCACCCAACAATCTGAAAAACTATATGAAACCACCAGAACCCAGCGACCTCACAACAGGAGGACATGAACACCTTAATCATGATGAAGAAGTAGATAAAATTGACTTTATGAAAGTGATTGACACCCTTAAACAGCATGTAAAAAATGCCCTTATAGAAATGGATGAGAAGTATAACAGAAAGTTTGAAGAATTGAGTAAATCAGTGAATGACACCCTAGGAAACCAAGGAAAAACAATCAAACAAATAGTGGAAACAGTTCAAGACTTAAAAACTGAAATGGAGGCAAAGAAGAAAACACAAATAGAAGGCCAGCTGGACAGGGAAAATCTAGGTAAACGAATAGAGACTACAGAAGTAAGCATAACCAATAGAATACAAGAGATAGAAGAAAGAATCTCAGATTCTGAAGATACCATAGAGAAAATGAACATGCTGATGAAACAAAACAGCAAGGCCAACAAATTCTCATCACAAAACATTCAGGAAATATGGGACACAATAAAAAGACCAAACCTAAGAATAATAGGAATAGAAGAAGGAGAAGAAGCACAGCTCAACGGTCCAGAAAATATATTTAATAAAATTATAGAAGAAAACTTTCCCAACATAGAGAAAGATATACCTATGAAGGTTTAAGAAGCATACAGAACACCGAATAGGCTGGATCAAAAAAAAATCCTCTTGCCATATAATAATCAAAACACAAAGCATACAGAATAAAGAAAGAATACTAAGAGCAGCAAAGGAAAAAGGCCAAGTTACTTATAAAAGTAAACCTATCAGACTTACACCTGACTTCTCTATGGAAACCATGAAAGCCAGAAGGTCCTGGATAGATGTACTGCAGAAACTAAGAGACCATGGATGCAAGCCCAGACTACTATACCCAGCCAAGCTTTCGTTCACTATAAATGGAGAAAACAAAATTTTCCAGGATAAAAACAAATTTAAACAATAAATAGCCACAAATCCAGCCTTACAGAAAGTAATAGAGGGAAAATCACTAATCAAGGAGTCCAACAATGACCACAATAACTCAGATATCTAGAGACCCTTTACCAGCGCAATTCAAAGAAGGGAAACACACAAAATCTACTACTAAAAAAGTGACCGGAGTTAACAACCACTGGTTATTAATATCACTTAATGTCAATGGACTCAACTCACCTATAAAAAGGCACAGACTAAGAGATTGGATACGAAAACAGGATCCAACATTCTGCTGTTTACAAGAAACACACCTCAACCACAAAGACAGGCACCTACTCACATTAAAGAGTTGGGATAAGGCTTATGAAGTAAATGGACCTTAGAAACAAGCAGGTGTGGCCATACTAATTTCTAACAAAGTTGACTTCAAACTTAAATCAATCAGAAGAGATGGAGAGGGACATTTTCTACTCATAACAGGAACAATTCAGCAGGATGAAGTCTCAATCCTGAATATCTCTGCCCCTAATATAAAAGCACCCACGTACGTAAAAGAAACATTGTTAAAACTCAAGGCAGCCATCAAACCGCACACATTAATAGTCGGAGACTTTAATACTCCACTCTCACCAATGGACAGGTCAAATAGACAGAAACCTAACAGAGAAATAAGAGAATTAATGGAGGTAATGAATCAAATGGACTTAACAGACATCTATAGAATATTCCACCCAAATAGTAAAGAATATACCTTCTTCTCTGCAGCTCATGGAACCTTCTCAAAAATCGACCACATACTCAGGAACAAAGCAAACATCCACAGTTACAAAAAAATATTAATAACCACCTGTATCCTATCAGATCACCATGGATTAAAACTATAATTCAGCAACAATGCTACCCCCAGAAAGCCTACAAACTCATGGAAACTGAATAGTCAACTACTGAACCATACCTGGATTAAGGAAGAAATAAAGAAAGAAATTAAAGTCTTCCTTGAATACAATGAAAATAAAGAAACAACATACTCAAACCTATGGGACACTATAAAAGCAGTCCTTAGAGGAAAGTTCATAGTACTAACTGCCCACTTAGAGAAAACAGAGAAATCACACATTGGAGACTTAACAGCCCACCTGAAAGCTCAAGAAAAAAAAGAAGCAGATTCACCTAGAAGGGGTAGAAGACTGGAAATAATCAAACTGAGGGCTGAAATAAACAAAATAGAAACACAGAAAACAATTGAAAGAATCAATGAATCAAAAAGCTGGTTCCTGGAGAAAATCAACAAGATTGATAAACCCCTATCCAAACTAATCAAACGGCAGAGAGAGAATTTGCAAATTAATAAGTTCAGAAATGAAAAGGAGGACATAACCACAGACACAGAGGAAATTCAGAGAATCATTAGATCTTACTACAAAAGCCTGTATGCCACAAAACTGGAAAATGTAAAAGAAATGGACACTTTTTTAGATAAATACCACATACCAAAGTTAAACCAGGACCAGGTGAACAACCTAAATAGACCTGTTAGTTGTGAAGAATTAGAAGCTGTTATCAAAAACTTACCTTCCAAAACAAGTCCAGGACCAGATGGTTTCAATGCGGAATTCTACAAGAACTTCCAAGCAGAGCTAATACCTATACTCCTTAATGTATTTCACAATATAGAAACAGAAGAGTCATTGCCAAATTCCTTTTATGAAGCTACAGTAACTCTGATACCAAAACCAAACAAGGACCCAACAAAGAAAGAGAATTACAGGCCAATCTCACTCATGAACATCGACGCAAAAATCCTCAACAAAATACTGGCAAACCGAATCCAAGAACACATTAGAAAAATTATCCATTATGATCAAGTAGGCTTCACACCAGAGATGCAGGGCTGGTTTAACATACGCAAATCTATCAATGTAATCCATCATATAAATAAACTGAAAGAAAAAACCATATGATCATTTCATTCGATGCTGAAAAAGCATTTGACAAAATTCAACATCCCTTTATGATAAAAGTCTTGGAGAGATTAGGGATACAAGGGTCATACCTAAATTTAATTAAAGCTATATACAGCAAGCCGAGAGCTAATATCAAATTAAATGGAGAGAAACTTAAAGCCATCCCACTAAAATCAGGAACACGCCAGGCTGTCCACTCTCTCCATACCTCTTCAATATAGTTCTCAAAGTTTTAGCAATAGCAATAAGACAACATAAGGGAATAAAGGGGATTCAAATTGCAAAGGAAGAAGATAAACTTGCATTATTTGCAGATGATATGACAGTGTACACGAGCAACCCCAAAAACTCCACCAAAGAACTCCTACAACTGATAAACGCCTTTAGTAATGTGGCAGGATACAAGATCAACTCCAAAATTCAGGCACCCTCTTATACACAAAGGATATGGAAGCAGAGAGGGAAATAAGAGAATCATCACCTTTCACGATAGCCACAAAAAGCATAAAATATCTTGGGGTAACTCTAACCAAGGAAGTGTTTGACAAGAACTTTAAGGCATTGAAGAAAGAAATTGAAGAGGATACAAGAAAATGGAATGATCTCCCTTGCTCTTGGAATGGGAGGATCAACATAGTAAAAATGGCAATTCTACCAAAGGCAATTTATATATTCAATGCAATCCCCATTAAAATCCCATCAAAATTCTTCACAGATCTTGAGAGGACAATAATCAACTTTATATGGAGAAACAAAAAACACAGGATAGCCAAAACAATCTTATACAATAAAGGATCTTCTGGAGGCATTACCATCCATGACTTCTAATCCTATTACAGAGCTACAGTAATGAAAACAGAGTGGTACTGGCATAAAAACAGAGAAGTCGACCAATGGAATCTTATAGAAGACCCGGATTTTAACCCACAAACCTATGAACAATTGATTTTTGATAAAGGAGCTAAAAGTATACAATGGAAGAAAGAAAGCCTCTTCAACAAATGGTGCTGTCACAATTGGATGTCAACCTGTAGAAGAATAAAAATAGACCCATATCTATCACCATGCACAAAACTCAAGTCCAAATGGATCAAAGACCTCAATATCAATCTGAACACACTGAACCTGATAGAAGAGAATATGGGAAGTACCCTACAACATGTGGGCACAGGAGATCGCTTCCTATGTATAACCCCAGCATCACAGACATTAAGGGCAACATTGAATAAATGGGACCTCCTGAAACTGAGAAGCTTCTGTAAAGCAAAGGACACTGTCATTAAGACAAAAAGGGAGCCTACTGACTGTTAGAAGATCTTCACCAACCCTGCAACAGACAAAAGTCTGATCTCCAAAATATATAAAGAACTCAAGAAACTAGACTTTAAAAGGATAATTAAGCCAAATAAAAAATGGGGCACCGAACTAAACAGAGAATTCTCAACAGATGAAGTTCAAATGGCCAAAAGATACTTAAGGTCATGCTCAACCTCCTTAGCGATCAGAGAAATGCAAATCAAAACAACTTGGAGATATCATCTTATACCTATCAGACTGGCTAAAATCAAAAACACCAAGGATAGCCTTTGCTGGAGAGGTTGTGGAGAAAGGGGTACCCTCATCCATTGCTGGTGGGACTCAAACTTTTGCAACCACTTTGGAAATCAGTGTGGCGGTTTCTCAGAAAAATTGGGATCAACCTACCCCTGGACCCAGCATTACCACTCTTGGGAATATACCCAAGAGATGCCCTATCATATGACAAAAGCATTTGTTCAACTATGTTCATAGCAGCATTATTTGTAATAGCCAGAACCTGGAAGCAACCTAGATGCCCTTCAATGGAAGAATGGATGAAGAAAATGTGGAATATATACACATTAGTGTACTACTCTGCGGTAAAAAACAATGACTTCTCGAATTTTGCATGCAAATGGATGGAAAAAGAAAATAAGATCCTGAGTGAGGTAAC
The DNA here is from genome assembly GCF_950005125.1 of Chionomys nivalis. Taxonomy (NCBI): domain Eukaryota; kingdom Metazoa; phylum Chordata; class Mammalia; order Rodentia; family Cricetidae; genus Chionomys; species Chionomys nivalis. The sequence goes on along the minus strand of NW_026646888.1, from coordinate 507,569 downwards.
CCAGACCCGAAACGAAGATCATGGGATGTACTCACTCATAATTGATTTCTAGCCATGGATAGTGGCCACTGAGTCTATAATTTCTGATCCTAAAGAAGCTAAACAAGAGGGTAAACCCAAGGAAAAACATATAGATATCCTCACAGCTATGGGAAATAGACAAGATTGATGGGCAAAAAATTGGAATCTTGGGGGTGGGGTGGGATGGGGATGAGGGGTAATGGGGAGAGGAAAGTGTGAAGGAGAGGATGAGGGGAACTGTGGAAATCGGGGTGATTCGGGATATCGGAAGTTTGGATAGGGGAGCAGAGAAACTCATACCTTAGTTAAGGGAGCCACCTAAGGGTTGGCAAGAGACTTGAACTTGGAATGGCTACCAGATGCCCAGCGCAATGTCCCCAGGTAGTTCATTGGGGCACCTGAGGATAGGGAACCTGAAATGAACCTATCCTATAATCATACTGATGAATATCTTGCATATCGCCATAGAACCTTCATCTAGCGATGGATGGAGATAGAGACAGAGACCCATACTGCAGCACTGGACGGAGCTCCCAAGGTTGTAATGAGGAGCAGAAGGAGAGAGAACATGAACAAGGAAGTCAGGACCATGAGGGGTGCACCCAACCACTAAGACAGTGGGGCCGATCTATTGGGAGCTCACCAAGGTCAGCTGAACTGCTACTGAAAAAACATGGGAAGAAACCGGACTCTTTGAATGTGGCAGACAATGAGAGCTGACGAGAGGCCAAGGAGAATGGCACGGGAACCTTCATCTGGCGATGGATCGAGAGAGAGACAGATACCCAATTTGGAGCAACGGTCTGAGCTCTTAAGGTCTAAATGAGGAGCAGAAGGAGGGAGAACATGAGCAAGGAAATCAGGACCACGAGGCATGAACCCACCCACTGTGACAGTGGAACTGATCTATTGGGAGCTCTCCAAGGCCAGCTGGACTGGGACTGAATAAGCATGGGTTGAAACTGGACTCTCTGAACATGGCGGACAATGAAGGCTGATGAGAAGCCAAGGAAAATGGCACTAGGTTTCAATCCTAATACATTAACTGGCTTTGTGGGAGCTTAGCCTGTTTGGATGCTCACCTTCCTGGACCTAGATAGAAGTGGGAGGACCTTGGTCTTCCTGTAGGGCAGGGAATTTTGAATGCTCTTCAGTATCGAGAGGGAGGGTGAATTGACTGGGGGGAGGAAAAGAGGAGTGGATATAGGGGGAGGATAGCAGGGGGAGGGGGCAATATATGGGAGGAGAGGGAGGGAAATGGGAAACGGGGGGCAGTTGGGAATTTTAATTAAAAAAGAATTAAAAAAATGAGAAAAAATATTGCCTATACTGGCTATAAATCTAACTTTTATACTTGATATCTGTTCTTATTATATGTAGTCCTGTATTGGTTTTGAACATTCTTATTAGGTAAAAGGGGAGGTGATGTGGAAACTCCTTTGGCCAATGGCCTTTGAGAGGCTGAACCATGTGTGGTGTGACTTTGTGGTACCAGAAACACTTAGGAGAGCCCATTCTGCCTCTCGTGCAAAGCAACAGACTCTCGTCAACCAGGGGAGCTACTGGGAGAAAAAGATTCAAAGAGTGTGGTACACTTCCATGATTTTTTTCTTACTGAAGGGTTGCTGACAGGAGTAGTTACTGTGGGTAACTCTCCAGGTTTTCTCCCTTACTTATGAGCTAATGGTAGTAAGACTGGCAATTCTGTCTTAGGAAAGTATCTTTTAGGTCATATGCTTACTTGGGAGAGCTGGCAAATGAAGCTATCATGAGTGTGATGCTCTTCCAGCCCTCCTGTTTCTTTTGAAGTTGTTGGCAACATATGTGGCCTTATGCCCAAGCAAAGAACTTTTTCCCGTTGAAGTGGCCATCGAGGACAGGTCCTCTAGGCCTTAGCTCTTATTGGGGAGCTATTAGCAATTGAAACTGCCATCAGATATGTTTTCCTGGCCTTATCAAACACTGAGTTCTTATTGGAGTAGTGGATGGAGGATGGGGAAGGGAGAAGTTGGCAGGAGTGGAAGGACAGCGGATTGATTTAACTCGGGTATGTAAAATGAGATCGTCCTAAAAAGAAAAAAAAGAAAAAAAAAAAAACACTGCCAGAAGAGGCCCAGACATTTATTGGGGAGGTACTGACAGCTGAATCTGAAATCAAGGAAGTGCATTATTCCCTATCACTTTACTTATAGACTACTGACAGTTGAAGCTGCCATGGAGGATGTGCTTTCCAGGCAATATCTTATACTGCCTAGGCCAACTTGCTTCTGGATGCACTAAGGTAACACCCACAGTGGTATAACTGTTCTATATCAATTAGCAGTAATAGCCCCATAGACATTCACTTATTCCATTCAGATAGCCACGGTTCCATCTTTCCATATGACTCAAGGTTAATAGCTAGTTTAAAGGTAAAGCAAACTGTGATGAGCAGCAAGTGACAGAAACCCACTGGAAACACTAGGAGCCAAAAGTGGTGATTCTTTGCTGGGGCATGGTGCATCCTGGCATATGAGGAGGAGGAAGGTGTCATATGCAAGCAAGGACTCAGAAGCCCCCAATTCTCATCTCTGCCCTTCCTTCTTTATTGCCTGCATGATGGCTTACATGCCTCATCACTTCCTCTTAGATCAGATTTCAATAAATGAGAGATGTCACTTGTCATATTAACTGCTGCTTATCTAATATTTAAGAAAGCATTATCTCTGTTTACTTATATTCATCAGGCACTTCAACCTCAAGTCCTGATTGATTATTTCTCCTTGCTGTGCTCTGTTGGTCTTTTGATTGCTTTCATGATTCTGAAAAAATTCCTTTCTCAAATTTCTTCTCCAGAATTCCCACAATGGTTAGTGTTCTTTCTCAAGACAAACAAATGACATTATTATTATTATTACTATTATTACTATTGTTATTGATGTTACTTTTATTATTGTTGTTGTTTTTCTGTTGTGATTTTATCCTGAAAACTTATCCACAGGGATTCACTGTGGTTCTCAATTGTAGAAAGATTTCTACAAATGATTACTTCAACTCCATGCTTCTAATCATTTTATTATTTGTCTGATTGTGTTCATTGCAGCCAAATTACTGTTTTCCAACTGAGGCCGTAGTCTAAGACACTGTATGTGACCTGTCCCTATTCCATAGCACATTCCCACACTTTGTGTTCAGACTGTGACACGATTATACAATTCATTTTCTCTTTGTTGAACAACCTCTGGCTGGTATTATTTCATGTCCTTGTTCCAAGTTCTGTTTGTACTTCCAATGGGTCCTTTTAAATATCCAGGCTGTTTCTTCACAAGTGATGGTATCTTTGATCATCAGGATGAGCTGCAGTTGCTTCATTTCAAAGTTGTTTCTTCTGCATCAAGATGCTGACACTTTGCAAATAGCCATTTTCTTAGACTTCCAGTCAGCGGCAGAATCCATTAACGATTCTTACCTGAGCCAATTAAGGCATATATGGTGGCTGCCAGGTGGTGGGGTTCTAATTTCATGATTCCTTTGTGTTTATGAGTTGGAATGCCACCCCAAGGACCCAGTTTTCTCCTCCACTGTTTTTTTAATAAAAGCAGTTGGGATTCAGAAACATTTTCTTCCAAAGATTTAAAATGGCAGCTATTATTGTTTTCTGCGATGTTAAATTGTCCCTGGTCAGCAACCAACAAGCCTTCATGCCATCTCATGTTTTCCTTTTGACATTTGTGTTGTTTGAGAACTTAGTTACTCCCTGGATGCATGAGATATTTTAGGCTTCTGCCTTCATCTTCCCTCTGCCTATCAATCCACCATTTCTCCATGGAGTGCTGTTATCTTCTTCTTCGGGGAATGATATCAGAAGTTAAACCCCAGCACTTGGAATGATGAATACTGAATGAGTCTGATGTTTGCATCTGTGGCCTTTCAGAGAACTAACATCAGGAAAAGCCTTTTATATAAACACACGTACACTCACTACTGCATACACGTGAACACCTATAGGTCAGCACATGAGTTTTCTCACTTGTTCTCCCTGATCTACTTCGTGCTTAGAGTTCCCATTGCATCTCCTTTCCATTTTAAGACTCACTTTTCTATTCAAAAGCTGTTGCTCTCATTCCTCAGTATCCCGATATGGTTTTATTGCTAAATCACCTGCTAGACTGTGAAAGACACAATCTAAACAGGGCTCAGTGTGTGTGTATAGAGTAAGTTTGAATCTTTATTCTGAGAAGTTATAATCAATGTGTCAGGAAGTTACTTACAGCTACTGTTAGTAGTATTGTGCATTGGAGGCACATTACTCATTCCGCATATCAAGAACTAGGCAGCTGAAGGATACTTCTCTGTCTTTTCCTGGGTCCTAGAAGCCATGAGACTTTCAATAATGTATTAATTATATTTCTTTTAATCTATTAATATAATCTCTCTCATTATTCATCTATCCATCCATCCTTCCATCTATCCATTTATTCCTCATTTGTTTACCAAATATCTAACACCAGTCTCTCTGTCTATCTATCTTTCTATTTATCTTTTCTTGGTTATGGTTTCTACTGCTGTGAAGAGATAACATGACCACCATCAGTCTTATAAAGGAAAGCATTTAATTGGGTTCTGACCATTAACATCATGGCAGAATTATACCAGACTTCAGTGAGACATGGCGCAGGAGAAGTGAAGAGATCTACATCCAGACCCTTGGGGAGCAGGAAGGAAGAATAAGACACCGGACCTATGTTGAGCTTCAGACATCAAAGAGTATCTCTGGTGACACTCTTTCTCCAACAAGGCCACACCTCCCAATAATGTCACTCCCCATAGACTGATAGAGTATCATTTTTATTCAAACCACCACATATCTATTAATCATTTATATTTGGATGATCAATTATTATTTACCATCGCGCTATAATTTATCTGTCACATATGGGTATATTTGTTACTCTATCAGTCATATATCTATCCATCTACCTACTTATCTACCTATGTTAACTCCTATTTAATCACACTTTCAATCTATTAGGTGTATCTATGTATCTATTAGTCTTTCTATGTATTTATCTCTGTATCTCTAAGATATGTATAATTATTCCTCTGTACATGTTTCCTCTATGTTTCTATATTATTCTATTGATGTATCAATCTATCTATCTGTATATATCTGTATGTTGATTATTATATTAATCAATGTCCTTTTATATAATTCTTTCTGTCCATTAATCTATCTATTCTCTATCTATTTTCCATCTATATAACTATTTATCTATCTACAATCTCTCTATGTGCTTGTCAATTTTCATATCTGTTATTTCCCAGTATTAAGTCATAACCTTTTAAAGTTCCCACCATCCACTCTCTCCCTGTGTTTTGCCCATAAGATTTTGATCAAGATCTTTCTGTTAACCAAAGCCTCTGACAACCCTGGTATTAAATTATTGACCTTAATTCTGCTTGACAAACTACTCTTAGTAGAAGGATTTAACATTTGCTGAACCTAGACTCAGATCTCACACAGTATGCCAAGCAGATCCAACTGTGATGAGATATTGAAAAATCTCCAGCTGCACCCATTGGGTAGTGTCTACACTATAGGCATTCCTGTGAACATAAGATGACAATGTTTAAGAGCACTCTATCTCTGGAGACAAGGAGAGTTCTTAGGGTAAATGTCACTGAGTTCTCTGTTTCCTTCTGCTTAAAAAGCCCAGATTCTGCATTCTTGAAAAAAGGGTCCCATATGCATTTGGAATAATTGTGATCCATCGTATTTGTCAGCTTCTTTGTTGCTTTCAAAGGACATACAATCTTCTTTCTACTTATCTTACCCAGCCATCTATTGTGGTATCATTCAGTTGAACACTCATAGAAATACACTTCTGAAAGACTGTCTCCCCACATTAGTGTGAAGTCTAGCCCTTCCCAGATCAGGAGATGAAGAGTTATTTCCCCCGACAGATGATTTCCGTGCATCTTCGGCAGTGGATGATAGTGCTGTGATGTTGATCATGGCAATTTCTTTTTCAATTTTCTGAGAGAAGGGAGTGATAGATATACATGGATGATGGTAAGGAGCAGAAATCTAAGCAACTGCAGGAAGAGAGGAAACACGGAAACAGCGACACTGAGAAACATACAACAGGGTTGTGAGTCAGGGACAGCCTTGATTTGCTATAGGATACTTATCCTTGCACTTGAAACTCAAGCTGGTAGAAATGTCAGTGTCTCTTTAACAGCTCCCCTAGGACATAAAGGGATGCATGAGCTGGCTTCATTCTCCAGAGCCGATCATATCCCCTAGTCTCGCAGGAGACTTTTCAGTTCCAAGTGATAAAACACAATTCAAACTGGCTTTAGGGAAAGCCAAAGTTTAGTTAAAGCAAAAATTCATCTAGGCATCAAAGGACAGTGAGTAACCTCAGATGGAACTGGAATGGTGATTAAAAAGTCTTGACCAGGATGCAGGTCTTGATTTCTAATTTTTTTACTGACATTATAATGGACACAATGTTAAGATGTTTTCCCTGGCTGTTTTAAGGTCATTTGAGTTTTTCCAAAGCCTAAAGTGGTCAGTTGAGGTAACTCTAACAAAAACATTATGCCATAAAATAACTGGTCTAGCTAAATGAGGAAGATAGAACATACAGTGTCCAACAGTTTGCCACGGCAAGGCAGGAAAAGCCACCCATGCCAGGATTTGGAGGAGTGTTTCAGAGAGAACTAAAGGGAAGGGGCAGCAAGGTCCATGTGGCAGATGGGGTATACAAGTGCTTATTTATAATCAGTACTTTGTTTAACTTTGTGATATTGTTTTCTTAATTTGAACACCATTGGAATTCTGTAGTCACTGTGCTGTGAATTCATAAATGAGCAATCACTTTCTATATGAGTCTAAAGTTAAGACTAACATACTGAAAATAGATTTTCTTTGTCAGTCATAAATCAGCTGTGTGTATACAGGCCTGAGTTCAGACTCCAGAGACCTTATTCAAAGCTTCCCAGCGTGGTAGTGTGTGCTTGTAATGTCACTGCTTGAGAGGCAGACACTGTGGATTCTGGTACTGACTGGCCAAACTGCATCTTCTATTCAGAATATCCTAGGTCCCTGTAAGTGATACTGTCTAAATAAGCATGGTAGATGATTTCTGAGGAATGACCACTGAAGTTGTCCTTTGGTCAAATCACACACACAGACACACAAGCACACACACACACACACACACACACACAGAGGAAAAGCCACCAAATAACCTTCCTAACCATATAACTGCAGATGTACAAATGCTAATTGGTTAATACAATTGGCATTATTTTTGTGTCAATGTCAGTCATTTGTGCAAGATTAGATGATTGAACAGTGCCCCTTCCAATGGGAATAATGAGATTTTTGCTATTGGGTGGCTTTATTATCTTCACCCCACCCAACTTTCTGGAATCTTCCAGCTACCAGGGTCCCATCCCATTTTAAGAACTCCATCTATTAACATCTCCATAAGGTCTCAAAGAGTGTCACTGCTACTGGCTGTTAAATATATTGTAGCTGCTTTGGAGTGGTTGGGAAAAGAAGGCAGCTCATCAGGTGTGTGGTATATTAGTTGAAAAATTCACATTATCGTTATCAGACCTGGAAGTAAGAGGGAGAGCAGAATGAACTATATGAGAAATACAGCAGGTGAACATGACAGGAGCTGTAATGGGAAGAATTTGTTTCCTTTAAAGCATGGAGAAAGACTTGTGAAGACAGACAGCATAAATGGGTGTCAACTTGTAGAAGAAGAAAAATAGATCCATATTGTTCAGCATGCACAAAATGCAACTACAAATGGATTAAAGACCTCAATATTAATCTGACCACATTGAACTTGATAGACGAGAAGTTGAAATGAATCTGCAATACATGGACCCAGGAGACTACTTCCAGTGTTGAACCTGAGTAGCATAGACCATGAGACCAAAAAGGAATAAATGTGACACCTCCTGAAAGTGAGAAGCTTCTGTAATGCAAAAGACATTGTTACTTAGACAAAAAGGCATCCTTTTGAATGTGAAAAGTCTTCACCAGTCCGTAATCAAAATTCTGATCTCCAAATATGTAAAGAAATCCAGAAACTAGACATTAACACTTAAATTACTGCAATTAAAAAGGGGTACTTAACTGAACACAGAATTCTCAACAGAAGACTTTCAAATGGGCAAAAGACAATGTCATGCTTAGCCTTTTTAGCAATCAGGGAAATGCAAATCAGAACATCTCTGCTATACCATGTTACAACTGTCAGAATGGCTAAAATCAAAAACACCAATGATAGACTATGCTGAAATGGATGTAGAGTAGAGAAACACCCATCCCTTGTTGTCGGGAATGCAGACTAGTGCAACTACTTGGGAAATCAATGTGGCAGTTTTTCATGAAACTGGGAGTCATGCTACCTCAGAACTGAATAATTCCATTCTGTAAGAGAATTGTGCTCTTGAATATAGTTCCCTGCTTGTTTGAAGTAAAAGAGTGACTACTATTTTTAATAGAAATGATTAAATTTCTTTTTATGAGTGTGAGTTTATCTGCACATTAGTGTGTTCACCATGTGCATTCAGTGCTTGTGTTGGCCAGGGTCAGATGTTTTATAACTGGAGTTACAGATGTTTGTATGAGGGGGAGGAATTGAAACTCTGTCCTCTGGAAGACAAGCAAGTGACCTTAAATGCTGTGCCATCTCTCTCATGCAAGAATGATAGTTCCCTTTCAGGGGAAGGCCTAATTACTAACAGGCCTAACCACCAAAACCTGTGGAGGATATTTTGTTGTCCTAACAGGAGTCCAGGTGGTGGGTGACTCACTCAGTCGCCCTCCCTCCCCTTCTCACTCTTGTCACCTGCTTGCTATCTTGTGCCCTTTTCTCTCTTGCTTAGGACACAGAACTCTTGAACAACACCATCCTCCCTGGAAACGTCATAGGGTTCAAGAAGAAAATTTTGTGTTGGATGTCTTGGAGTATCTGGAATGCTGGTGGCCTGATAAAGATTTTGTGAAGGTACCAGAGAAACACTCATGCTCTGGTGTTTCATTCTCTCTGTCTTTAAATCTCCAGAATGTTTTCTTTCTTTTTCTCTCCCTTCACCTTCACCATGTTCACACTTCTCTCTCATGCATGTTCTGTCTGAATGTCTGTCATTTGAAGCAATGGAGATGACCTTACAGAAGAGGAGATTATTGTCAACAAAGAAGCTTTTGTTTCCTTTGCTGGTTTTTGGTCTCAACAAATGATCTCTTCCCTTTTTCCTCTTCTTCCTTCCTCTCTGTCTTTCTCATAAGAGGGCTGCTTCTTTTACTTTGGCAATCGACACATCATTGCAGGTTTTACAAACTGGCAATGCCTAGTTGAATTATTTACTGAGTAGTCTTTCTTTATGTACCCTACTTTCCTGCAGCAGCTGTCTGCATTATCTGGATGAAGTCTCATATCATTAAAGCCTCCTTTACTTTGGCTTAAAAACTAATTTGGGGTCAATGTAAGATAATAAAACACACAAGCTTGATGTGTTAAAATTTTATTAATATACATTAAAGTAAAAGCTATTGATATAACAATAAAAAGCAACATCATGCACATCCTGGCTTAATTTGAATACCAGTAAAGGAACACTCAGCTTGTAGTTGAGATATCTGGACATGGGATACTTCTCCCGAATTCTCTTTATTAGTGATCGATGAATATTTTGGCTCAAAATTTTTTTGGAACCTTCTGGATGTTTCATTGTCCTTACTTTTTGTCAGAAAGATTTAAGATTAGTATTTATGTTTTCCCCACTATTTTTTGCATATTGGTTGCTCATTGCTCTTCTAATAGAATCCACAGAGAAAAAGGATTCTAAATTTGAATCAATCAGAGAGCTCCCAGTTCCAATTGGCTCAGGTAGTGTAGGAAAATGAAATTCACCCAAAGATCCTGCTCTTCACATCTCATCTGCTTCTTTTGAGAGGTGAAAGGAGATCTGGTCTTAGGCTTTTCCAACTTACATTATGCATCTGTTTATGTGGAGGTCAGAAGACAGCTTTTTCTCTCCCTTCACCACCACCATGTTCACACTTTTCTCTCTTGCATGTTCTGTCTGAATTTCTGTCATTTGAAGGAATGGAAATGCCCTTACAGAAGAGGAGATTATGGTCAACAAAGAAGCTTCTGTTTCCTTTGCTGGTTTTTTTTCTCAACGGATGATCTGTTCCCTTTTCCCTCTTCTTCCTTCCTCTCTGTCTTTCTCTTAAGTGGGCTGCTTCCTTTATTTTGGCAACCTACTCACTGGCGATGCCTAGTTGAATAATTTACTGAGTCAGCTTTCTTTATGTACCCTACTTTCCTGCAGCAGCTGTCTGCATTATCTGGATGAATTCTCATACCATTAAACCCTCTTTACTTTGGCTTAAAACTAATTTGGGGTCAATGTAAGATAATAAAACACACGAGCTTGATAAGTTAAAATTTTATTAATATACATTAAAATAAAAGACTATTAAAATAAAAAGTATCATCATGCACATCCTGGCTTAATTTGAATACCAGCAAAGTAACACCCATATTGCATTTGAGATATCTGGACATGGGATACTTCTACCCAATTCTCTTCATTTGTGATCAATATTTTGACTCCAATTTCTTTCAGAAACTTCTGGAAATTTCATTGTCCTTACTTTCTGTCAAGAATCTTTAAAATTAGTATTTATGTTGCCCCCCTTTTCTTTGCATATTGGTTGCTCATTGCTCATCTTACAGAAACTGCAGAGAAAACAGGTTCTAAATTTGAATCAATCAGAGAGCTCCCAGTTCCAATTGGCTCAGATAGTGTAGGATAATTAAATTCACCCAAAGATCCTGCTCTTCACATCTCATCTGCTTCTTTTGAGAGGTGAAATGAGACCTGGTCTTAGGCTTTTCCAACTTACATTATCATCTGTTAATGTGGAGGTTACAAGACGGCTGTCTAGACTCATGTTCTTCCTTCCACTCTCTGGGTCTTTGTTTTCTGGGTCTGGGCTGGTTTAATACTTATAATATGGCCTTGCCTTAGAACTCCTGGCAATCCTTGTGCTCGTTAGGTATAACAAATTAAACAAAGTAAGGGCTTCCATATTAGGAGTCAAGAAAAACCTGAGTTTAGGAGATAGGTACATATGAGACAGACTGACAATGCATATCTTCACACATGGAAACACACACAGCCATATATTTGAGACAGGTTATCTCATTGAACCAGATGGTTACTGATTTTTCCAGAACAGGTGGTCTAATTGGTGTATAAGTATGGATATGGTTGACTCTAGATCAAAGAGAGGTAGCTTACTGCCAGACTTGGCCCAGAAGCGCCTAAGGATGTGTATGTGTGCCTTCATACATATGGAAGCTGTTTCATTCTTTGTGTGTGTGTGTATATATGTGTGTGTGTATTCATGAATGTGAGTGCAAGTGGGCATTGCCACAGTAAGCATGTGGGCTTGAGGAGAGGGGAGGACAACCCAGCATATCAGTGGTTGCCTTCCATTTTGTTTGATATGGTGTCTTTGTTGTTTTTGTTGCTTATACAAGGCTAGTTCACTAGCAAGCTTCTGAAGAGTCTCCTGTCTCCACCTCCCAATTCGTCTTACGAGAACTGGACTTGCAGATACTTGTACACATCCTGATTTTAAGTAGATTCTGAGAATTCAGTCACAGTGCCTTTCACTTTCATGGCAAGTGTTTTGCCTACTGTGCCAACTTCCTGGCCCATGATTTAATTAATGTTACTATTATTTAATTCAGTAACATTTCTATTAGCCATAGTTTTCTAGAGTAACAGAACTCATAGAAAAAGTTTTAACACAATGGTTTATAGATTGTGGCCTTGTTAATCCCACTATGAAAGGAATGTCCAAAAGCAAAGTAGGTATTCAGTCCGAGACTCTGAATGTGTCAGCTAGTCTTTTGTACACACCAGAATTATAAAGAATTCTGTGTTAATGCTGGTGAGGGAATAGCCTTGCTTTTGAGAGCAAGCAGGCAGAGAAAGAGATTCCTCCTTCCATCTCCTTTATATAAGCTGCCAGAAGATGGTGTGGCCCAGACAAAAATGCCTCTTCCCACCTCAAAAGAGTCCTATCTCAAAGATCCAGATTAGGAGTGTGTCTTACCACTTCAAAATTGAAATTAAGAAGAAATACCCCTCCATAAATATGCCCAGTCATTAAAATACTTATTAACTCTAAATGTAGTCAAGTTGACAACTAAGAATAGCCATCCCATCATTATGAATATATTGTCTATTCATATAGAAATCTGTATTTCTACCTCATAAAATCCTCCAAGGTTGTATGGCCACAGATATACTTCACTTCCTATGAGACTTTTCTTAAGTCGGGCAGAGATGCCCCTTCATTGGAATGTCAATCCTGTTCACTGCAATCTACACCACCAGTTTAACTCCTTGTGGGGGTGCAGGGATATCACATTTACATGCTGATTTTCTGGTTTAGATTTTGCAGGAATATAGAAAGGTTATTATTCAGGGCCCCTCTTTTATAAAATAATGGGACACATACTACAGTTCATCCCATCACTCTGGTGGCAAAGTCTGTCTATGTAAAATCTGAAAGCGGCATTGGGAAGTGTGTGACTTAGCAATGATGTGAAGGGATGGAGGATTCTGGAAATCCAATCACAGAAGGAAATATTGAGTAAGGTAGGTGGCCAACTGGCCAGTCAACTCCAGAGGAATAAAATGTCATTGTATCAGGGGCCATCATAATGCTCTTCACATCTGTCAAGGACCAATGTGTGGTAGATGCAGTGTGAATTTGCCTTTCAGCTCCTCAGAGTGTGGGTTCATTCTCAGTGGAAAGAAAAGTATGGTCATGCACTGAGTTCCTTGGTTAAGATTTTAGACTTTGGCAATAAATTCAGATCTTGATTCCATCCTTCCTTTCTGTTGGAACTTTGTTAGACTGTGTAACATGCCTGAGCCTAGCTTCCTTATGTCTTAGGAAGAGAGGAGACAGGATTCAAAAGGCCAAATGAGATAGTGGACAGGGTTCTTATAGAAAGATTTCTTCTAATGTCATTGTGTGAGGCAGGCCAAAGTGATGGAGGAGGGCTGTATGTCTATAGGTTTATAAAGAAACTGCCTTGGCCCTTTTGATAGGAAAGCAGGTTAGATAGGCAGAGTAAACAGAACAGAATGCTGGGAGAAAGAAGCTGAGTAAGACAGATGCCATGCCACCCCTCTCTGAGACAGAAGCAGCTTAAGAATCTCCCTGGTAAGCCAGCAGCTCATGGTGCTACACAGATTATTTGAAATGGCTCTATCGAGATGTGAGAATTAGCTAATAAGAGGCTAGAAATAATGGGTCAAGCAGTATTTAAAAGAATACAGTTTCTGTAAAATTATTTCTGGAAAAGCTAGCCAGAGCTGGAGACAGGTGGCAGGATGCAGCCGGCCATTCCTATAACACCAAAGAGCAGTCAAAGTTAAGGTCAAAGCTCTGCCACTGAAATGTGTATAATATAAATTGGAAACACAGTTGTTTAAAAAGATGAGTGTAACATTTTATGGAAATGTGTATGCATGCATGCAGAGGCCAGAATTAACCATGGGTGTCTTTCTTAGTTACTCTCTGTCATGTTTAAGATACATCATTTCTTTGAACCTGGAGCTGACCAATTCCCCTTGACCAAAGAGTGAGACTCAGAGACCCAGGTGGGGCTCTCTCCTCAGAACTGAGTGGTGCGTTTTTATCTTTAATTCTGAGATTCTTGCACAAGTTGAAGGGATCAAATTTTTTTATGTTTTTATTAATTTATTTATTTAATTATTAAAGATTTCTCCCTCTTCCCCGTCACCACCTCCCATTCCCTCCCCCTCCCCCAATCAAGTCTTCCTTCATCCTCAGCCCAAAGAGCAAGCAGGTTTCTCTGCCCTGTGGGAGGTGCAAGGGCCACCCACCTCCATCCAGGTCTAATAAGGAGAGCATCCAAACTACCTGGGCTCCCACAAATCCATTACGTGCAATAGGATCAAGAACCCCTTGCCATTGTTCTTCAGTTCTCAGTAGTCCTCATTGTCCATTATGTTCAGCGAGACCGGTTTTGTCCCATGCTTTTTCAGTCCCCGGCCAGCTGGCCTTGGTGAGTTCCCAATAGAACATCCCCATTTCCTCAGTGTGTGGGTGCACCCCTCGCGGTCCTGAGTTCCTTGCTCGTGCTCACTCTCCTTCTGCTCCTTCTTTGGATCGTGAGACTTCAGTCCTGTGCTCCAATGTTGGTCTCTGTCTCCGTCTTCTTTCATCGCCTGATGAAGGTTAATATTCAGGGGGATGCTTATATGTTTTTCTTTGGGTTCACCTTCTTATTTCGCTTCTCTAGAATCACAAATTATAGTCTTAATGTCCTTTATTTATGGCTAGAAACCAAATATGAGTGAGTACATCCCATGTTCCTCTTTTTGGGTCTGGCTTACCTCACTCAGGATAGTGTTTTCTATTTCCGTCCATTTTTATGCAAAATTCAAGAAGTCATTGTTTTTTACTGCTGAGTAGTACTCTAATATGTATATATTCCATACTTTCTTCATCCATTCTTCCATTGAAGGACATCTAGGTTGTTTCCATGTTCTGGCTATTACAAACAATGCTGCTATGAACATAGTTGAGCATATACTTTTGTTGTATGTTTGGGCATCTTTTGGGTATATTCCCAATAGTGGTATTGCTGGGTCGAAAGGTAGGTTGAACCCGACTTTCCTGAGAAACCGCCACACTGCTTTCCAAAGTGGTTGCACAAGTTTGCATTCCCACCAGCAATGGATGAGAGTGCCCCTTTCTCCACACCCTCTCCAGCAGAGACTATCAATGGTGTTTTTGATTTTAGCCATTCTGACAGGTGTAAGATGCTATCTTAAGGTTGTCTTGATTTGCATTTCTCTGATTGCTAAGGAAGTTGAGCACGATTTTAAGTGTCTTTTGGCCATTTGAACTTCTTTTGTTGAAAAGTCTCTGTTCAGCTCAGTGCCCCATTTTATAATTGGATTGCTTAACCTTTTATGGTCTAATTTCTTGAGTGCTTTGTATATTTTGGATATCAGACCTTTGTCAGTTGCGGGGTTGGTGAAGATCTTCTCCCAGTCAGTGGGTTGCCTTTCTGTCTTAGTGACAGGGTCCTTTGCTTTACAGAAGCTTCTCAGTGTCAGGAGGTCCCATTTATTCAATGATGTCCTTAGTGTTTGTGCTGCTGGGGTTATACATAGGAAGTGTTCTCCTGTGCCCATGTGTTGTAGAGTACTTACCACTTTCTCTTCCATCAGGTTCAGTGTGTTTGGACTGATATTGAGGTCTTTAATCCATTTGGACTTGAGTTTTGTGCATGGTGATAGATATGGATCTATTTTCATTCTTCTACATTTTGACTTCCAGTTTTGCCAGCACAATTTGTTGAAGATGCTTATGTTCTTCATTTGTATGGAAAGCACCTTACTGACTGAGCCATGGCTGAAGAACAAGACAGTTGGTTAAAAAGTATTGAGCTCTGAGATAATATTCTGAATCAGAAAAGGGAATGGTATGACTTTAAAAGAAATGTTGGGGATATTGAGATGAGAGACATTCAATCACAAATGCCTTTGCTTCCTCCCCTCAAGACTCCTGGTGGATGTGTCCAGAGGGCTACTGAATTATCACAGCATTGGGAAACGCCGAACTGTTAAGTCTGTTTGGGCTCAGGTCTTGATATCAATTTAGGGTGTAAATATATAAAAGTGTACATCCAGAGTAGCATGCTATGGTTGGTCTATCCCAGTAGTATATTGCATATCAAAGCAGATGTTAATTTCTGCTCATTTTAGAGGGGCATGACAGCAGATGCTTAAGGCAGAGATGCATTGTTATAGATGCTTAAGGCAAAGAAATATTGCTCCAGATGCTCAAGGCAGAGATACATCATTTTAGATGCTTATGGCAGAGATTCATTACATGGGATTGAAATGGTATTCCATCTCCTGAGCTTTGACTGCCAGGATTTGTGGCTCATTAACCTTTAAAAATGCTTTCATTATCTTCCTGAAATTGGGACATGGGGTTCTTCATTTTCAGTTACCACCTTTGTCTCATCACTGCCTATATTTCGCATAGTCTCAGTTTTTCTACTTTCTGATTAGGAAAGCCATCTTTTGCAGTCTTAGCATCTTCCAGAATGTAACTGAATATATTCTCTGGAACTCTGCAACTCCCCATGGTGTTACATATCTTAGCTTTGGTATTACGTCCTCAGCTTCCATTGATGCTCAGAATTCTTCATCTGTTTCTTGTGGCTGCCAATGTGATTGTGGCCATGTATGTCATATCTCAAGCTGGATGCTCTATCTGTTTTTATTATTCCTGCAAGTGGTTCAATGCACTGTACCTGAGATAGAGACTCCTCTGGGGGAGAAGACGAGCAAAGAGGACATTTTGATGCCCTGGTATTACAACGCCAGATGAGATGCTTCCCCAAGCAGCAAGCATCCTGTTCATATGATCAGAAGAAAGGCAGATGTGACAGTGTAGACTGACATCATAACATCCTGGAAGATGCATTTTTTCCCAATTATGTTAGTTTTGAATCTTCCCCAAGGGTCCTTCATAAGCCGTTTGTTACATCAGTGAGACTTTTTGTTGAGACTCTAGGGAGATATGCCTCCTTCTGCCAATGGTGAGGATAACTACAGAAAAAGGTCATCTGTGCCACACTCTAGCTGGCCCTCTCAGAGTAGAAACTTCCAATGCTTGAGCTAGCTGCTTAGAGATTTTGTGGCCTAAACAGGAGTAGTGACTATGGAAAATGCTGTGGCTGTTTCCTATTTAGCTCAGGTCTCCTCTTCCATTTTGAAATCCTACAGGGTAGTGCTCTCATACTCCCTCTCCTTTTCTTTTATCTCTCCTGTGTGAACCCATAATTTTACTTTCTTATCTGACTCTGACCCTTCCATCTCCACATATAAAGTTCTTTAATGCCAATATGTAGTTTTGGTTGATAGACTCTATCCTGCAGGAAATCTACTTAGATAGGAAGCAAACAACTCAAATTAGCTATAGAGAGTTTGATAACCTGAGCATATTCACAAGGCAACGTCCTCCAAACAGTATATTGGCAGTAAATATATAACCGAGCAATCATCACAGACAAATAGAGATGCTTAGATGACGCTCAGATCAACTGAGCCAAAGATTAAAAAAAAAACACTCTTCAGATCACTGATCTGCCTCAAGGCTGCACAGTGAATTTCAGGTTCTCAGCCTTACTGAACTATTAACCATGCTGGGGTGGGCTTTGTTGAACCAACTGCTATTGAGTCATTTCTACTGTACGTTCTCGCTCACCAATTTTCCTGTAAGTAACCCGAAAATTATTCATTGGTTCACCTAGTTAGACTTTGTCTATTGTTAGTTCCATATCTCTGGTGTGTAGCCAATTTATTCATACAACATAGGTTTTACCCAGACAAGCCATCTCAGGAGAGTCAATGAATCTTCAATACCCTTTGTTGGTGGAGGCCACTCATTAGTTAGTTTTCCGACCACCTTGACTTAAAATAATCACATAAAACCTATATTATTCACAACACTGTTTGGCCAATAGCTTAAACGTATTTCTAGATTCCTCCCTTATTCTAAACAAACCTATTTGCATTTATCTGTATCACCAGTAGTTCATGTCTTACCAACAAATTTTTGGCAACTCCAGAGAAGGTGTTCTTCCATGGTGGTGTCAATTTGGCTTCTCACCGACCCTACCCTGTTTCTCCTATCATTGTTTACTTTTACCACCTAGGTCTATTCTGCTAAGCTACTGTCTGAAACAACATTATTCATTAACCAATAAAAGCAAACATAGACAGAAGGACTTCCCAAACCAACCCTTTGTCCAATGTATTAATTCCAAGGACTGGTATAAAATTTTCTAATAAAACAAATACTTGAAAGGGGTTGATGTTTATTCTCAGGATCTGGAATAAATGTGTTGGTGGGGACCCTACTTCATCAAGATGTGCTAGGAAAGTTGGCTTTTGATATTCCTCAGTATGTATCAGTTCTCTTACTGTTTCCATTGTTTTGTGAGCACACCACTGTTTCCCTGTGTCTCTTTTGATACAGAGGTTTGCCATTGAATTTAAAGACCGTCTTATCCTGAGATGACACATTTTTGTGAATCTTAAGCTTCTATTTGCAAAGTAATATTTTTAAATTATGATCCCTCTCAGTGGATGCTAAAACTTGGATATATCACTTTTATGGTGTGGTTTCCTGCTGTACTGTGTATTTACAAATTCTAAGGATTAAGACTGTGTTACTTGGCAGGAGTCACTACATTTTAGGTGACCCTGTGTGATTGGTTTTTCCTTTCTTAAATAGAATCTTTAATGATCTTGAGAGAAAGGAAATGAAATGCTATTTCAATATGTTAAATATTCTTTCATCCTTGGGCATCTGTCCTTCTGAGGGTTGTTTTTGTTTTAATCTCATGTATGTACTTACAAAATGTAATGGTTTAATTCCATCTGCTATGCAAAACATTGTGGCAAATAAACAAGCAAGCAAAAAACATCAACACAAAAACAACTTAAGGGAGAGAAGGTTTTATTTTGCCCAGAATTTCAGAGGGATTGTTTCAATAGCTATTGAAATGGCAGAGCAACAGGAGTCTGAGGCTCACTGGCCACATTGCATTAACAATTAAGAAGCAGAGAGAGATCAGGAAGTCGGGTGATTCTATAGATTCTTAGAGCCTATCTTCAGTGTCCACTTCCTCCAGCAATTCTCTGCCTCCTAAAGGTCCGGCAACCACTTCAAAGAGCACCACCTGATTGGGAAAAAATGTTCAAATATGGGAGCTTATGGGGGACATTTCTCACTCAAACCACAACATGTTCTATGCCAATAGATTCCAGAACTAACCAGTAAAATCTATTATCACCCATGATGGGCAGCTTGTTATACTCAGGGGGAGATAAATATAAACGCATGCACACTTGAAAATGGCTCCTGTAACTTTAGGCTGTCATAATTACATGCATAACATATAGGTATCAGGTCGCTTCATAATAATGCAACCTTGAAAGTCTAATCAATCTTAATATTTTAAAGTCTATTTAATGTTTTATTAAAATATAATATTTTAAAGTCTAACCACAATCAAGGATCCTGCTTCGGAAGAAGCTGGTTTGTGGGAGAAAAGAGGCAACGATGTGAATAACACAGAAAAGGATAAAGTGTTCTCTAGCTTGATGAGCTGTTTGAGGAGCTGGTCATTGAAGCTCCATGGGAAATGAGAGCAAGGACCAATGTAACAGCTTTATTGTGTCAGTGTGTGCAACCACAGTAGGCTGTGTGATCAAAGTCACCCTAAGTGTTGGGCTTCCAGAGTAGATTAAATGGAAGGCTAGTGTGTTCTGAGAGGGCTCCTCAGGGAGACACATGAGTTGACATCAGCCCTCAAGCAATGGGAACAGGCCAGGTGTAAGAGACAGGGAGACGGCTATTTGAAAGGAAAAGGATGAATTCTGGAATGAGCAACTATTATTCTCATTATTGTTTCACAACACAGAAACCCAAATCCACCAACTGCCTCTTTCAATTTGACTTGTAAGAACATAGAGAGAGTGTTAAAAAAATCAGAGATTTAAAGCCATTTTTTTCCTCTTGCAATGTACAATGCTTCACACAAAAAATATTCTATATAAAAAAGCCCCACTCTTTGTCTATCTTTGGGCACAAATTTCCTTCCTGCCCCACATTGCCAGGAGCCATACAGGTAAGAACAATTTGTCAGGCAGTTTGGCTCTTGCTGTTCCTGAATTCTGTCCTTCTTTTTGCTGGTAATTTGGATGTTTATTGTTTCATTTTGTGTTGGAGATCTGTGATATATTGGTCAGGCATACACACTGCTGTATTCTCAATCTTTTGTTCTGTAAAATTCATTACAATTCCAACATCAATCTGAGCATTTGTTCCTTTTCATCTTTGACATTTCTAATTAAGAAATAAGAATCCTGGCACTACTTCTGCATATATCTGGGCAATCTTGGAGTGAGCCAGCTCAAACCTACATTCCTCTGGATTCTCCCAGGAGCTGTACACCTGCACTTCCTTCCCAACCATTTTATGATTTGAACACCTGTTGCTCTCCTTCTTTTTACAAAGACCTGTGCAGATCTGGTTGCTTGTACCCATGACTTCCACAGATACATTATTGTCTCCTAGACATGTGCTCCCTGGGCATTCCGTGATATCAAATGTATTTTTTATTTGACCTAAGTGTAATTTGATTGTAGGTGGAGATATCAGCTATATTGGCATGAATTGAAACAAGCTGCCAAGTTCATCTAAGTCACACACATGTAAGATTCAGTCCCAAGTAGGAGTGTATCTAGGGAGAGGTTATATGTGACAAGGATATATATGACACAAGAGGGTCAACCTCTGCCAGACGTGTCCTAACAAATTTTCAGAGCAGTAATGGATGTCCATGAAAGGTAAATATTTTAATGAAAATCAGATAGGCTTTTTTATATTATAGGTGTTTTACCAATATATTGATTTATCAAAATTACGCATCATCCCTATCACATTAGGCTTTAACTGCCAACCTGACCCAACTTAGAAGCAGATAAGAGTCTCAGTTGAGGAATTGCCTCATCAGGTGTGTCTGTAAGCATGACTGTTAGTCAAGTGTTAATCAAACCCAGTCCACTGTGGGTAGCATCATTCCCTTGGAAGTGGTCATGTGCTGTGTATGAAACCTAGCTGAGTTTGAGGCTGCAAGCAAGTTAGCAAGTGGCATCCACTACACTTGTGCTGCAGGGACTGCCGAAATTTTAAGTTATAAATTAAACAACACGCACAGCTTGGGTCTATATTGGAGTCAACAGTCGAGGGAGAGTCAAGTGTAAATGTAGGCTCTTTGGTATAGAAGAGAGACAGGTATTTGACTCTTCACTTTAGACCTGTCTTGCTGAAACTTTAGAATGTATCAGGGACATTAAAATGGAAATAACTGAAGTGCTTTTCCTTGGTAGTGTCTCTCTGCTGAGCTTAACTGACTATTCTTAAATACAGAGAGTTTTGTCTGGTCTTGGAGTAAGCATATCTCTTCCTTTATCTGTCCTACATAAGAGGGAAGGGTCAGAAGTTTGTGCCTGACCCAAAGAGCACCTAGTTGACAACTGGTATCAGAGACCCCTGGAGGAGGGTATAATTCACTCAGTGATGAATTTTCTCCCCCTGTGGCTGACTTGGTGGACAGTATGTTCTTTATGATTTTGTTGAAGGCAAAATCTTCAATATCATCTAAGAGTAAAACCCAAAGAGATATAGGAATGTTGCTGCTCTCCCTCAATTCACTTGCTTCTCTTGCAGATAAAGAACACTCCAGAAAGTAGGTGGTATCTATAATGGTGTGTCTGTGTTAGCTAAGCATACCTCATTGGAGTTTTACAACTCTTGAGGCACCAGCTTACAAAAAATGCCTGCAGGATACTGTGGGGTTAGCACAGGACTCAAGGAAATTCTTAGGGAACTGGGTTTCTGGCCATCTCCAATGTCTACTTTCTTCCAGCACCCTCAATTAGGCAGGGGCTTTCGTATCAGCTACAGCTGAAATTTCTTCTGACTCTAAAAATTTCACAGTATCTAGGACAAACTTTTCCATCTGACATCTCTTTGGAATATAAGATGAGTTCCCTGAGGGCCATAGATATGTCTCAATTTTCACCTCCCAGTCCCAGAAGTTTTAATGGTACCTTACAAATTCAGGGCTCTTAGTAAGTGTTGAAGGGATGAATAAGGTTTTGGCATATCCAAAGAGAGCAGAAAGGTCCTGAGGGAATGAAGCATGGCCAGGTGTTTCCTTAGATCTGCTGTTTTTCTCCATGCTTTTCTCCTGAAAGTTCATGGAAGGAAATCTGACTGTAAGTCTGTGTTTGATGTCAGGAAGGTGTGAAAGAATGCTGGCTTATTGAGCTGGAGAGAACTTTTCCCTTAGATGAAGGCTGTGTGATGAGGTGGGGATCTTGCTAACTATCTTCTCAGTTTATCTGGGTAACCTATCAACATGAGTGTCCTGTGCAAGTGTTCTATGGACAGATCCCAGTGTGGTCTGATGAGGAATGCTAAAGGTACTGAAACATAATGTCATGGCCTGGGAAGACAGACATTCTTTGAAGTCCTTTGTAAGAGGTTTATAAAAGACCCCAATTACCATTTCCTGGGGTACTGTGGGATCAAGCAGAGACTTAGGCACTCTTTGCCTTTTATTCATTTTGTGTGTGGTTTACTTACAAAGTATATGTGTGTATGCTTGTTTCTTCATGTGTGTGGGTTCACATGCATGTATGTGTGAACATGAATTAAGCAGCACAGAGATCAATGTTGGGAGTAAAGGTCAGTAATTCTCTAACTTCAGTCATTCATGCAGAACTTCTTAAACAAATATATCCATTGACAGTGAGGCCAGACTCTTTAGCCAGAACACCAAGTGGGTTTCTGGGGGATCAGACCTTTGATGCTTACACTATACCAAGCAGCCATCACCACAATATCCTAGGCACCAACTTTACATGAGATAAAGACTAGCATTAGTGTGCACCCAGATGCTTCATGCATATCAATTCCTGCAGTATTTCAAACCTCTTGGGACTTGCCTCATAAACTCCACATGCTTCTGATGTGAAAACCATGTAGACCAACAAAGAGGTAGGACTCAGGCTGGGACTTGAGCCTTAGAGCTCTGATCACTATATTCAAAAGAGTGCCCTAATTTCTCAGTTAATGCAGCCCCTGCAAAGGCTTGTGACAGTGACTCCACTCTCTCCTTACCTCTTCAATATAGTGCTTGAAGTTCTAGCAATAGCAATAAGACAACATAAGGAGATCAAGTGGATTCAAATTGGAAAGGAAGAAGTTAAACTTTCATTATTTGCTGATGATATGATAGATAAGTGACTCCACTCTCTCCTTACCTCTTCAATAATGTGCTTGAAGTTCTATCAATAGCAATAAGACACCATAAGGAGATCAAGTGGATTCAAATTGGAAAGGAAGAAGTTAAACTTTCATTATTTGCTGATGATATGATACATAAGTGACACCAAAACTGTTCCAAAGAACTTCAAAAACTGATAAAGACCTTTAGTGATGTGGCAGGATACAAGATTAACTCTAAAAAAATCACTTGCCCTCCTATATACTGAGATAAGTATGCAGAGATGGAATTCACAGAAGCATCACCGTTCATGATAGCCACAAATAGCATAAAATATCTCGGGGTAACTCTGAACAAGGAAGACAAAGATGTATTTGAACACATCTCTAAGACTTTTAAGAAGGAAATTCAAGAGGATACCAGAAAATGGAAGGATCTCCCTTGCTCTTGGTTTGGGAGGATCAACATAGTAAAAATGGCAATTCTCCCAAAAGAAATCTATAGATTCAGTGCAATCCCCATTAAAATCACATCAAAATTCTTCATATAACTTGAGAGGAAAGTAATCAACTTTATATGGAAAAACAAAAAACACAGGATAGACAAAGCAATTTTTAAAATTTATTTATTTATTAAAGATTTCTGCCTCCTCCCCTCACCGCCTCCCATTTCCCTCGCCTACCCCCAAAAAAGTGCACATCTCTCCTCAGCACTAAGATCAATCAGGGTTCCCTGCCCTTTGGGAAGTCCAAGGTTCACCAACCTCCATCCAGGTCTAGTAAGGTGAGCATCCAAATGGCCTAGACTCCCACAAAGCCAGTACGTGAAGTACGATCAAAAACCCATTGCCATTGTTCTTGAGTTCTCAGTAGTCCTCATTGTCCACTATTTTCAGCGAGTCCTGTTTTATCCCATGCTTTTACAGAACCATGCCAGCTGGACTTGCTGAGATTCTGATAGACCATCCCCATTGCATCAGTGTGTGGGTACACCCCTCGCGGTCCTGAGTTCCTTGCTCGTGCTCTTTTCTCTTTTGCTCCTGATTTGGACCTTGAAATTTCAGTTCAGTGCTCCAATGTGGGTTCTGTCTCTGTCTTATTTCATTGCCTAATGAAAGCTAATATTCAGGAGGATGCCTATATGTTTTTCTCTAGGTTCACCTGCTTATTTAGCTTCTCTAGGATCATGAATTATAGGATCAATGTCTTTTAATTATGACTAGAAAACAAATATGAGTGAGTACATCCCATGTTCCTCTTTTTGGGTCTGGCTTAACTCACTCAGGATAGTGTTTTATATTTCCATCCATTTGCATGCAAAATTCAAAAAGTCATTGTTTTATTTTTACTCCTAAGTAGTGCTCTAACATGTATATATTCCATACTTTCTTCATTCATTCTTCCATTGGTAGGCATCTAGGTTGTTTCCAGGTGCTGGCTATAACAAACAATGCTGCGATGAACATATTTGAGCATATACTTTTGTTTTATGATAGGGCATCTCTTGGGTATATTCTCAAGAGTGGTATTGCTGGAGCAAAGGATATGATGATCCAAAATTTCCTCAGAACCCGAAGCACTACTTTTCAAAATGGTTGCACATATTGAATTCCCAACAGCAATGGATGAGTATACCCCTTTATCCACAATTTTCCAGCAAAGGCTATCATTGGTGTCTTTTATTTTTGCCATTCTGACAGGTGTAAGATGATATCTCAAAGTTGTCTTGATTTGCATTTCCCTTTATTGTTAAGGAAGTTGAGCCTGACTTTAAGTGTCTTTTGTCCATTGAACTTCTTCTGTTGAAATTCTCTGTTCAGTTCAGTACTCCAATTTTAATTGGTTAATTAGTATTTTAACATTGAGTTTCTTGAGTTCTTTATATATTTTGGAGATCAGACCTTTGTCTGTTGAGGGGTTGGTAAAAATCTTATTCCAGTCAGTTGTTTGCCTTTTAGTCTTAGTGACAGTGTACTCTGCTTTACAGAAGCTTCTCAGTTCCAGGAGGTCCCATTTATTCAAAGTTGCCATTAATGTCTGTGCTGCTGGGTTTTTATTTAGGAAGTGTTCTCCTGTGCCCATATGTTGTAGAGTACTTCCTTCTATCCCTTCTATCAGGTTCACTAGTGGTCCGCTGTCTTTTGGCTATCTTTCTGTGCTTGAGCTTCTTACCTGCCCACTCTCTAGGTTGAAAAAACTCTTCTGTTTAAGTCAGAAACAAATTCGTTGTCTCCATTATGAGTTCAAGCAAGCATAAGAAGGGAAGGATGTATGTATTTTGTTCTCTGATGAGAAACCTACTTCCTGACTGACTGAGTCAATGAAAAGAGAAGGTATGCCTATCTCCAAAATGAGTAAGAAAAATCTGAACAGATAGAAAAGCATTTGCAGGACAGCTACGCCTGTCCTTCAACATTGAGCTAGTAGTTAGGTGGTTGAATCCAAGAAAACCTGCCCAAGGTCATGGCACTCCAGTCCACTGACTGTCAGTATGTTGTCATCTCATTGAGACTCAGGATATTACATAAAGTCATTCTGTGTGTTTTTTAAAGAAGTGAGTTCTGTGAGACCCACTGCAAAATAAAAGATTCGTTAGTCGGGAAAACCGTAGTCCCCCTCAATGCAGATTGATGAAGGTAGGCATTCAGACATAATAGGATCACATAAAGCCTGTATGTGAAGTAGAGACAAATCCCAGTGCCATTATCATTGGGTTTTCAATCTGCCCCAATTGTTAGCCACATTTAGAACTTCCACTTTGATCCCATGCTCTGTCAGTCGCAGCAGAGCTGGTTCTGTTGATCTCCAAATAGCTCAGGCAGAGTGTCTCAGTGGAATGACTTAGCCTTATATTCCTGACTTCTTTGCTCATATTCTCCCCCTTCTTCTCTTCAACAGGAGTTGAAAGCTCAGTCTAGTTTTCTGATATGGATCACTGTCTTTATATCCATCATTTGCCAAACAAAACTTTTGTGATGATATTGAAGATAGTCATCAGTCGGACTATGGGACAAGGCAGTCTTAGTGCCTAGGGACATGGTACACTGAAGGCACCCTCTCCACACCAGTCCAAAGTCCTAGTTTGAGTAACCCCATGGCCTTATGGGAACTCCACTAAAGATAAGACTCTTACCAACCCCAGAATGGCCCCCTAAGTTGAGCTCTCATCAGTTGGTGAGCATTAACTTGTGTGTGTATATGTGTTTAAATAACAATAAAAATAGAGGGATTGTAATATTGAAATATCTTATCTATAGAAGAATATTTGCTACAGAAACAGAGTCATAATAGGACTGAGAGTGTAGCCTGACATATGACATGATTTTCTCTCATGCATTATCCCTCTCTGAGATCCTACATCTTTTTGGCCACTCTCCTCTGTTTCCTAAACAGCCATCTTCTCCTCTTCCCCACACTGCATCTCCTTTCGTCATTTCCTCTCCAAGGAGAAAAGACCATAAGTCGTGTTTTGTTTTGAGGCCTGTCTTTCTGTGATTCCCATCCTCCAGACACTCCATCATTGACCAAACAACATAACATCTTCACAAATTTTTATTTTTAGAGCAAAAAAAAAAGTTCCATTGAGAAAGATACCAGGATTAATAGAAGACCTGAGGTATTTCTGAAAAAAAGAGTTCTTCAAACACAGTTTTAAGTCTGACCCCCAAAATTTGTGAATTTCACTTTAACAGATCTTCATCAAATCATAGACATAGATATGGAAGTCATTATCAAACTTGATGAAACGCACGGAAGGTTTGGTGGGAACTTGGTAAAAAATTTTACCTATCTTTTGGGTTCCATCTTTTTCGTTGTGCTGCACGCTTTTGCCTGCCAAGGAATCCCTGCCTAATTCCAAATTCACTCCTATTGGAGAACATCCTGCCATAATGTGGAGGTTGCTTTCAATGTAGTCATCTAGATGGTGGTAAATGTACACAATTGGATCTTTCTTGTAGGTAATGTAGAAACAGGTCTTCATGGTCTGCACCTCATCTTGGACCACCCCAGTCCACTCCTCCATAGAGCCTGGCATGATGTGGAGGTTGCCTTCAAGGCAGTCAACCAGGAGGTGGTAAATGTACAAGACCAGATCTTTCTTGTAGGTAATATAGAACCAGGTCTTCATGATTGGCACCTCCTCTAGGATCATCCCCTTCCAGTCATCCTTAGAGCCATTTGTGCCCTCAAATGTATGTTTCACTGCTCTGCCAACTATGGTGTTTGAGAGATGAGTGTCTGTCTCCTGAGGAGATGGTACGTTGTTAGGCAGGAACTTAAGGTTTAAAATCCTTTCATCACTGTGAAGCTCCAATCCATAGACACAATCTATCCCATCATACTTCAACAAATAGAGAGAGGGATTTGTTGGCAGTTGATCTAGAATGATGGCTTTCCACTGGGTGACTGGTTCATTGGCTTCCTTCCAGCCGTGAGAAATTCTGCGGCCGACAATATTCTCCAGGGCCTCAAAAGGCCTCCTCAGTTTTTGCTTCTGGAGAGATGACCCATTCCTCTTCAGGACAGGTGGCATGCATCTCATACTAAGAGGCATCTTCATCATGGCTGTAGACTTACTGAGATAGGCCACTGACCTCCTGGTCCGCTGTTTCTTGGCTATCTTTCTGTGCTTGGGCTTCATAGCTGCCCACTCTCTAGGTTGAAAGAAATTTCCTTCTGTTTAATTCAGAAACCAAGTCGTGGCCTCAACCATGAGTGCCTGCAAGGACAACAAGGGGAGGCTATGAGGTCAAGGCTCTTTTCTGGAAGAACTGTGGTGCAGGAGACAAAGATATTGATCAACAGGTTTGCATACCTAACTGTAATTTTCTCTTAAGAAATAAATAGGACAATTTGCAAATTTTTTTCTACAGCTCAGTATATCAATCTCAGAGACACATTCCTGCTGCCCAAAGGCAAATGACCTCTGCTGAGAAACCTACTTTCTGACTGACTAAGTCAATGAGAGGAGAAGGTATGCCTATCCCCGAAACGAGTAAGAAAAATCTGAACAGATAACAAAGAATTCAAATACATCCACACGTCTCCTTCGACATCAATCTAATAGGTAGGGGGATCAATCCAAGACAGCCTACCCAAGGTCATGGCACTCCAGTCCACTGGCTCTCTGTATTGGGTCTCCTGATCCAGACCCAGGTATATTACCTAAAGCCATTCTGTGTCTTCATTGTGGAAGTGAGAACTGTGAGACCCACTTCAACCTGAAAGACTCATTATTCTGGGCAACAGCAGCCATTGAGAAATAATTAGTATCTTTTAAAACAACTATGGACAAAGAGGAGCTTTGCCATTTTAGTGGATTGATGAATTTGATATAGTTAGCAAAGATAAAGTGGGAAGAATAGCTGGAATTCACCATCCCCACAGCTATCAAATATAGGAGCTGGTAACAACAGAAATGGTGGACCCGCAGGACAGTTGAAGGAAAACTATTTTGTACTACAGAGGTCTTAGTTGCTTTGGAAACATATTTACAAAAAGAAAATGTCCTACCTCTCAAGATTCCATATTCCGGAAATGTTCAGGTGCAAAAAGCCTGTTGAACAGTTGTGGAGACCAGGAGCTGAACAGTCCTCCTCAGGCACTGTGAGGAGAATAAAGCCACCTTCATGGAAGACTAGTGCTTTGAGTGGAACAGAGTTCCTACCCAACGAACCAAGGCTTTGTGACATCACCAAGGCTCTACTTATGTCAGAAATCCCCTCACAAGCTTGTTATTTCCCTTTTTACCCACAGAAACATCCAGCATTCAGCTCCTCAAATGCTGTATACAGCCACCAGGGGACCCAAAATAAGCCCCCACTCATCTTCCCAATTACTCAAGTCACACTCTTGCCCAAGCAACTCAATCCCTGTATCTTATTTTTCTGAAAAAGTCTTTGGTGTCTGAGTCAACAAATCACATGAAAGTTTTTTTTTTCTTAGATCACATCTCTCCATTGGTTATCTTCTATTGATTTTTTCTTCCTTCATAAATAATAAATTTCAAATTTCCACTTCCTTTCCTCCTCCCCCTAACTACTCACGCAACCACCAATCCTCTCCACTCCCAATCCAGTCCTAATAGAGGGCAGGGTACCTTGACTTGTGGGAAGCCCTTGCCCCCCCTCCAACCAGATTGTGGAAGGTATGCATCTACATATAATATGATCAATTAAGGCCTGTATGTGCAGTACAGACAAATCCCAGTGCCATTATCATTGGGTTCTCCTTCTGCCCCAATTGTCAGCCACATTCAATGCTTCCACTTTGATCCCATGCTCTGTCAGTCCCAGCATAGCTGGTTTGTTGATCTCCCATTAGGTCGGACACAGTGTCTCAGTGGGTGGACCAAGCCCTTGTATTCCTTAGTTCTTTGCTCTTATTCTCTCCCCTTCAGCTCTTCAACTGGAGCTTGTTAGCTCAGTCTAGTTTTCTGATGTGGGTCCTTGTCTTTATCTCCATCCTTTTCCGTACAACAGTTCTATGGTGATATTCAAGATAGTCATCAGTATGATTATGGGACAAAGCACCCGTAGTGCCTAGGGACATGGCACAGTGCAGGCACCCATAGCTCACCTGCCCAAGGTCCTCGTTGGTGTCACCCCATGATTTTCTGGGAACCCCTCTAGAGAGAAGCCTCTTACTAACCCCAGAACGGCACCCTAAGGTAGAGATATCAACAGTGTGTGTGCATTAACTTATGGGGGTGTGTTTGTGTGTTTAAGACACAATAACAGCAGATGGATTATAATATTGAAATTTCTTCTTATCCTGAGAAGAATACTTGCTACAGAAACACTATCACAGTAGTACTGAGAGTGTAGGCTGTCTCAGCATGGAGAAGTAACTGGAGCAAACCCCTAGTAGTTCAGCTCAGTGGCCCAAGAAAGATGGTCAAGGAAAGTCAATGAACTCAGGGATGGAAGTTAAAACTCAGGCTAAATAACATTCCAAATCATTTAGGCGGAACATGAGACACTCGTGCAACAGTCACAAGTGTCTAAAATGCCTGGAACTAGAATCTTAGGGCAGGAGAAGTTCTGGAGCTGAGAGTGCATGCCAAAAACTGACAGAATCTGGCAAAAGACAGGTAAGCGTAACTAGCAAACATCCATGGAAACCATGAATGGGAGAAAACCCTGAGAAGTCTGCACAAAAACATAACATCTTGACAATTCTGAGATTTAATGACAAAGGAGAGATCTTAAATATGTCACTGTCACATGGTGATGATTAACCCACTCCATTGCAGTGTGACCCCCTGACATGTTTAAGATACCTGTCAATTCTGTCTATATATTTACAGAGAAATTCACATTGCTTGCACAGCTTAACTAGCAGCATGATTTACCACTCAATCAAAGGCAAAGCAAAGAAATCATGGACATGTTGTTGAATGCTGATGATGTTGTTGGGAGCGTTTGTGGGTTTTTTCTTAAAGGGAAATCATTGGTCACACAAAGGCATTAAGCAGAGCCTGTCTCTGCCATGTACCTGAAAGCATGAAAAAAATAAACTAAAATAGATTTTTGTCACATACTGGTAAATTTTGCTGCTATGTCCAAATATGTGTGTTGCAGGAGCTCTTTCTGCTCCTTCAGGCTATAGCAACTGAGATAAAGGCCATTGGGGTGTGGTGTCTCTCTCTTTCAAAGTGGAGCAACTGCCTTCAGCTTGCTCTCTTGCATCCATCTCCACATCCAGCTACTAGGCTCCTCTCCTCATCCTGCCGAGGGCTGTTGTCTGGCATGGCAATCTGTAAGGTTTGCCCCTTAAAAGAAATAACCATTTTATGAATCATAATTCTAAACTGGTGTGGGAGATTTTTTGTGACTTACACCTTCCTATGTGATGAGAGCAACCAGGGTGTGAAGGGGGTTCTCACTGTTCATGTTGCAGAAGCCATGGCAGCAGGAGTAGGAGGCCTCTCATTCTCTGTAAGGAAATCAGTAAACATTGGGGACCGGTGAAAGGATGCCCTGAAACATCAAGGCTTGAGCTTTCAGACCTCAATTCCTCCAGCTAGGTTCTGGGTCTCCACAACCTACAAAACCTCCTGAGGACCAAGTATTCAGAACCAGAAGCCTGTGTGGGCCATATCACATAAAATCGTAGTGAGTACACCAATCGTTTTTTTTTTTTTATGTACATCCTTTTGTCCCTCCAGAAACATTTGTATTTCCAATAAAGATAACTTGCTGGCTCTTTGGTGTCCTGAACATGCTCTAAGGTGATGGTGGGGCATTCTTACATACCTTGCTGTGTTGTTGTGAGACCCTAACGGGACAGCAATTGTTTCAGAATTCAAAGGCAGTTAGGTTCAAACCTGTGGTTAGCAGTGTGCTGGAGACTTGGGTTGCCTATAGCTAATCTATGGAAAGATGGATTTCCTAAGAAGGGTGGCAGCACACATGGAGGCATGTAGTCTTACCTTTTCAAATGACCCATTTTGTGGCCTTACATCAGGCTCCTCTATTCTCCTCATCTTGGTTTCTTTACCAGATTAGGACAAAAATTAAAACTCAATGTTTGGATGTGAACACTGAATGAGTTATCTATGTGAGATCACAGTGACAGAGCTCATGGGAATCTGACTCATTGTACAGGCTTGCCAGGCATCGATCTGTAATCTGCCTAACTCTACTGTGCAAGTGTTGTCATGGTGGCTCCTCTGTTCTCCTCATATGGTCTCCATCTACAGAGAACTCAGAAAAATCCACTCCTGAGAGGGCAAGTTCTTTACAAATGAAAGTTTCTAGAACAGAAGAGACATAGTAGATTTATCTTGGCAACCTGTAGACACAAGACATGGGGAAATGGAAGAAGGGATTGAAGAAGATAGAGACATGGAGGAATGGATAAATTCAATCATTAATTGGATAAGTGAGTGATCCAATGAAAGAGATGGCTAATAGGATAAAATGTGCTGCATGCCCTCTGAAAGTCAGTCCAAATTGAGGGTAGATAAAGTTATCCACTAAGGAGGAAGGTTAGTCCATTTTGCCTTCTTTGTGCTCTAGGCCCACCCAGGAGAGTGATGATGATGTTGAGGAGAAGAAGGGGCGAGGGTACCAGCATGCCCTGGTACAAGTTTTCACCCACATTGTAGCCAAATCACCTGACCTGGCACAGGTGACCTACATGCTGGGCCCTGAATGGCAGTTTGACACCTACAACCTTACTAACCAAGTTTTTGAAGATGAAGGAACCAAAACTGCCCTGTTAAAGATGTCAGGATCCTTGCATGATGGGAGTCAGGCATCAATATCATACGGGTATCCTCGGGTCTGATGGGTTTGTGGGGTCTTTGCCACACTTCACCTAACATCACTGATTCCCTAGGTAACTGATTTTATGGAGCTTGGTGCATTCATCATATCTGTGCATGTCACACACCAATGTGATTCAATGTACTACTAGTTTAGCCTGGGTGCGGGTGAGTCTGTTTATGAGTTTTATAGCCCAAATCCCACAGAACATGAGCAATGACAAGGGAACAGTGTTTTACAGTTAAGGAAGGCCAGTTGTTTAAATGAACTCACAGGGGTTGAATGGCATGCATGAGACCGGTGAGAGTGCAAGACAGAAAGAATCCAGGCATGACAAAATAGGTAGTAGATAGAAGCCTGGCAAAAGTAAGTAGGTAGCCTGAGGTCCACCCCATTGCAGAAGAGCCACTGAGAGGAGACACTTTTCTTTAGGCAGGAGGATCCGGGTCAATCAACATGCTCCAGAGGAGTTCATATACCCAGTGACTTCCAGATGGTATGAATTAAACCATTAATCAAATGAAACCCAATTTTCTTTGCTTCTGAGTACACATTTGTGACCCTTCATGATCACTCTCTATCCTCTTAAGTCCCAACACCTCAATGTCACATCTTTCCATATGACATGTTTTTCCCTCCCGCATTATCCCTCTCTGAGATCCTACATCGTTTTGGCCACTCTCCTCTGTTTCCTAAACAGCCATCTTGTCCTCTTCCACACACTGCATCTCCATTCGTCATCCCCTCTCCAAGGGGAAAAGACCATAAGTCCTGTTTTGTTTTGAGGCCTGTCTTTCTGTGATGTCCCATCCACCAGAAACTCCATCATTGACCAAACAACATAACATCTTCACAAATTTTTGTTTTTAGAGCAAAAAAAAAATTCCATTGAGAAAGATACCAGGATTAATAGAAGACCTGAGGTATTTCTGAAAAAAGAGTTCCCCAAACACAGATTTAAGTCTGACCCCCAAAATTTGTGAATTTCACTTTAACAGATCTTCATCAAATCATAGACATAGATATGGAAGTCATTATCCAACTTGATGAAATGCACGGAAGGTTTGGTGGGAACTTGGTAAATAATTTTACCTATCTTTTGGGTTCCATCTTTTTCGTTGTGCTGCACGCTTTTGCCTGCCAAGGAATCCCTGCCTAATTCCAAATTCACCCCTATTGGAGGACATCCTGGCATAATGTGGAGGTTGCTTTCAATGTAGTCATCTAGATGGTGGTAAAGGTACACAACTGGATCTTTCCTGTAGGTAATGTAGAAACAAGTCTTCATGGTCTGCACCTCATCTTGGACCACCCCAGTCCACTCCTCCATAGAGCCTGGCATGATGTGGAGGTTGCCTTCAAGGTAGTCAACCAGGAGGTGGTAAACGTACAAGACCGGATCTTTCTTGTAGGTAATATAGAACCAGGTCTTCATGATTGGCACCTCCTCTAGGACCATCCCCTTCCAGTCATCCTTAGAGCCATTTGTGCCCTCAAATGTATGTTTCACTGCTCTGCCAACTATGGTGTTTGAGAGATGAGTGTCTGTCTCCTGAGGAAATGGTACTTGTTAGGCAGGAACTTAAGGTTTAAAATCCTTTCATCACTGTGAAGCTCCAATCCATAGACACAATCTATCCCATCATACTTCAACAAATAGAGAGAGGGATTTGTTGGCAGTTGATCTAGAATGATGGCTTTCCACTGGGTGACTGGTTCATTGGCTTCCTTCCAGCTTTGAGAAATTCTGCGGCCGACAATATTATCCAGGGCCTCAAAAGGTCTCCTCAGTTTTTGCTTCTGGAGAGATGACCCATTCCTCTTCTGGACAGGTGGAATGCATCTCATACTAAGAGGCATCTTCATCATGGCTGTAGACTTACTGAGATAGGCCACTGACCACCTGGTCCGCTGTTTCTTGGATATCTTGCTTTGCTTGGGCTTCATAGCTGCCCACTCTCTAGGTTGAAAGAACTTTCCTTCTTTTAATTCAGAAACCAAGTCGTGGCCTCAACCATGAGTGCCTGCAAGGACAACTAGGGGAGGCTATGAGGTCAAGGCTCTTTTCTGGAAGAACTGTGGTGCAGGAGACAAAGATATTGATCAACAGGTTTGCATACCTAACTGTAATTTTCTCTTAAGAAATAAATAGGACAATTTGCAAATTTTTCGCTACAGCTCAGTATATCAATCTCAGAGACACATTCCTGCTGCCCAAAGGCAAATGACCTCCGCTGAGAAACCTACTTTTTGACTGACTAAGTCAATGAGAGGAGAAGGTATGCCTATCCCCGAAACGAGTAAGAAAAATCTGAACAGATAACAAAGAATTCGAAGGACATCCACACGTCTCCTTCGACATCAAGCTAATAGGTAGGGGGCTCAATCCAAGACAGCCTGCCCAAGGTCATGGCACTCCAATCCACTGGCTCTCTGTATTGGGTCTCCTGATCCAGACCCAGGTCTATTACATAAAGCCATTCTGTGTCTTCATTGTGGAAGTGAGTACTGTGAGACCCACTTCAACCTGAAAGACTCATTATTCTGGGAAACAGCAGCCATTGAGAAATAATTAGTATCTTTTAAAACACCTCTGGACAAAGAGGAGCTTTGCCATTTTAGTGGATTGATGAATTTGATATTGTTAGCAAAGATAAAGTGGGAAGAATAGCTGGCATTCACCATCCCCACAGCTATCAAATATAGGAGCTGGTAACAACAGAAATGGTGGACCCGCAGGACATTTGAAGGAAAACTTTTTTGTATGACAGAGGTCTTAGTTGCGATGGAAACATATTTACCAAAAGAAAATGTCCTACCTCTCCAGATTCAATCTTCCGGAAATGTTCAGGTGCACAAAGCCTGTTGAACAGTTGTGGAGACCAGGAGCTGCACTGTCCTCCTCAGGCACTGTGAGGATAATAAAGCCACCTTCATGGAAGACTAGTGCTTTGAGTGGAACAGAGTTGCTGCCCAACGAACCAAGGCTTTGTGACATCACCAAGGCTCTACTTATGTCAGAAATCCCCTCACAAGCTTGTTACTTCCCTATTTACCCACAGAAACATCCAGCATTCAGCTCCTCAAAAGCTGTATACAGCCACCAGGGGACCCAAAATAAGCCCCCACTCATCTTCCCAATTACTCAAGTCACACTCTTGCCCAAGCAACTCAATCCCTGTATCTTATTTTTCTGAAAAAGTCTTTGGTGTCTGAGTCAACAAATCACATGAAAGTTTTTTTTTCTTAGATCCCATCTCTCCATTGGTTATCTTCTATTGATTTTTTCTTCCTTCATAAATAATAAATTTCAAATTTCCACTTCCTTTCCTCCTCCCCCTAACTACTCACGCAACCACCAATCCTCTCCACACCAATCCAGTCCTAATAGAGGGCAGGGTACCTTGACCTGTGGGAAGCCCTTGCCCCCCTCCATCCAGATTGAGGAACTTATGCATCTACATATAATATGATCGATTAAAGCCTGTATGTGCAGTACAGACAAATCCCAGTGCCATTATCATTGGGTTCTCCTTCTGCCCCAATTGTCAGCCACATTCAATGCTTCCACTTTGATCCCATGCTCTGTCAGTCCCAGCTTAGCTGGTTTTGTTGATCTCCCATTAGCTCAGACAGAGTGTCTCAGTGGGTGGACCAAGCCCTTGTATTCCTTAGTTCTTTGCTCTTATTCTCTCCCCTTCATCTCTTCAACTGGAGCTTGGTAGCTCAGTCTAGTTTTCTGATGTGGGTCCCTGTCTTTATCTCCATCCTTTTCCGTACAACAGTTCTATGGTGATACTCAAGATAGTCATCAGTCTGATTATGGGACAAAGCACCCGTAGTGCCTAGGGACATGGCACAGTGCAGGCACCCACAGCTCACCTGCCCAAGGTCCTCGTTGGTGTCACCCCATGGCTTTCTGGGAACCCCTCTAGAGAGAAGCCTCTTACTAACCCCAGAATGGCACCCTAAGGTTGAGATATCAACAGTGTGTGTGCATTAACTTATGGGGGTGTGTTTGTGTGTTTAAGACACAATAACAGCAGATGGATTATAATATTGAAATTTCTTCTTATCCTGAGAAGAATACTTGCTACAGAAACACTATCACAGTGGTACTGAGAGTGTAGGCTGTCTCAGCATGGAGAAGTAACTGGAGCAAACCCCTAGTAGTTCAGCTCAGTGGCCCAAGAAAGATGGTCAAGGAAAGTCAATGAACTCAGGGATGGAAGTTAAAACTCAGGCTAAATAACATTCCAAATCATTTAGGCGGAACATGAGACACTCGTGCAACAGTCACAAGTGTCTAAAATGCCTGGAACTAGAATCTTAGGGCAGGAGAAGTCCTGGAGCTGAGAGTGCATGCCAAAAACTGACAGAATCTGGCAAAAGACATGTAAGCGTAACTAGCAAACATCCATGGAAACCATGAATGGGAGAAAACCCTGAGAAGTCTGCACAAAAACATAACATCTTGACAATTCTGAGATTTAATGACAAAGGAGAGATCTTAAATATGTCACTGTCACTTGGTGATGATTAACCCACTCCATTGCAGTGTGACCCCCTGACATGTTTAAGATACCTCTCAATTCTGTCTATATATTTACAGAGAAATTCACATTGCTTGCACAGCTTAACTAGCAGCATGATTTACCACTCAATCAAAGGCAAAGCAAAGAAATCATGGACATGTTGTTGAATGCTGATGATGTTGTTGGGAGCGTTTGTGGGTTTTTTCTTAAAGGGAAATCATTGGTCACACAAATGCATGAAGCAGAGCCTGTCTCTGCCATGTACCTGAAAGCATGAAAAAAATAAACTAAAATAGATTTTTGTCACATACTGGTAAATTTTGCTGCTATGTCCAAATATGTGTGTTGCAGGAGCTCTTTCTGCTCCTTCAGGCTATAGCAACTGAGATAAAGGCCACTGGGGTGTGGTGTCTCTCTCTTTCAAAATGGAGCAACTGCCTTCAGCTTGCTCTCCTGCATCCATCTCCACATCCAGCTACTAGGCTCCTCTCCTCATCCTGCAGAGGGCTGTTGTCTGGCATGGCAATCTGTAAGGTTTGCCCCTTAAAAGAAATAACCATTTTATGAATCATAATTCTAAACTGGTGTGGGAGATTGTTTGTGACTTACACCTTCCTATGTGATGAGAGCAACCAGGGTGTGAAGGGGGTGCTCACTGTTCATGTTGCAGAAGCCATGGCAGCAGGAGTAGGAGGCCTCTCATTCTCTGTAAGGAAATCAGTAAACTTTGGGACCAGTGAAAGGATGCCGTGAAACATCAAGGCTTGAGCTTTCAGACCGCAATTCCTCCAGCTAGGTTCTGGGTCTCCACAACCTACAAAACCTCCTGAGGCCAAGTATTCAGAACCAGAAGCCTGTGTGGGCCATATCACATAAAATCGTAGTGAGGACACCAATCGTTTTTTTTTTTTTATGTACATCCTTTTGTCCATCCGGAAACATTTGTATTTCCAATAAAGATAACTTGCTGGCTCTTTGTTGTCCTGAACATGCTCTAAGTTGATGGTGGGGCATTCTTACATACCTTGCTGTGTTGTTGTGAGACCTTAACGGGACAGCAATTGTTTCAGAAATCAAAGGCAGTTAGGTTCAAACCTGTGGTTAGCAGTGTGCTGGACACTTGGGTTGCCTATAGCTAATCTATGGAAAGATGAATTTCCTAAGAAGGGTGGCAGCACACATGGAGGCATGTAGTCTTACCTTTTCAAATGACCCATTTTGTGGCCTTACATCAGGCTCCTCTATTCTCCTCATCTTGGTTTCTTTACCAGATTAGGACAAAAATTAAAACTCAATGTCCTGGACGTGAACACTGAATGAGTTATCTATGTGAGATCACAGTGACAGAGCTCATGGGAATCTGACTCATTGTACAGGCTTGCCAGGCATCAATCTGTAATCTGCCTAACTCTACTGCGCAAGTGTTGTCATGGTTGCTCCTCTGTTCCTCCTCATATGGTCTCCATCTACAGAGAACTCAGAAAAATCCACCCCTGAGAGGGCAAGTTCTTTACAAATCAATGTTTCTAGAACAGAAGAGACATAGTAGATTTATCTTGGCAACCTGTAGACACAAGACATGGGGAAATGGAAGAAGGGATTGAAGAAGATAGAGACATGGAGGAATGGATAAATTCAATCATTCATTGGATAAGTGAGTGATCCAATGAAAGAGATGGCTAATAGGATAAAATGTGCTGCATGCCCTCTGAAAGTCAGTCCAAATTGAGGGTAGATAAGGTTATCCACTAAGGAAAAAGCTTAGTCCATTTTGCCTTCTCTGTGCTCTAGATCCAGCCAGGAGAGTGATGATGATGTTGAGGAGAAGAAGGGGCGAGGGTACCAGCATGCCCTGGTACAAGTTTTCCCCCACATTGTAGCCAAATCACGTGACCTGGCACAGGTGACCTACATGCTGGGCCCTGAATGGCAGTTTGACACCTACAATCTTACTAACCAAGTTTTTGAAGATGAAGGAACCAAAACTGCCCTGTTAAAGATGTCAGGATCCTTGCATGATGGGAGTCAGGCATCAATATCATACTGGTATCCTCGGGTCTGATGGGTTTGTGGGGTCTTTGCCACACTTCACCTAACATCACTGATTCCCTAGGTAACTGATTTTATGGAGCTCGGTGCATTCATCATATCTGTGCATGTCACACAACAATGTGATTCAATGTACTACTAGTTTAGCCTGGGTGCGGGTGAGTCTGTTTATGAGTTTTATAGCCCAAATCCCACAGAACATGATCAATGACAAGGGAACAGTGTTTTACAGTTAAGGCAGTCCAATTGTTTAAATGAACTCACAGGGGTTGAATGGCATGCATAAGACCTGTGAGAGTGCAAGACAGAAAGAATCCAGGCATGACAAAATAGGTAGTAGATAAAGCCTGTCAAAAGTAAGTAGGTAGCCTGTGGTCCACCCCATTGCAGAAGAGCCACTGAGAGGAGACAATTTTCTTTAGGCAGGAGGATCCGGGTTACTCAACATGCTCCAGTGGAGTTCATATACCCAGTGACTTCCAGATGGTATGAATTAAACCATTAATCAAATGAAACCCAATTTTCTTTGCTTCTGAGTACACATTTGTGACCCTTCATGATCACTCTCTATCCTCTTAAGTCCCAACACCTCGATGTCACATCTTTCCATATGACATGTTTTTCCCTCCCGCATTATCCCTCTCTGAGATCCTACATCGTTTTGGCCACTCTCCTCTGTTTCCTAAACAGCCATCTTGTCCTCTTCCACACACTGCATCTCCATTCGTCATTCCCTCTCCAAGGGGAAAAGACCATAAGTCCTGTTTTGTTTTGAGGCCTGTCTTTCTGTGATGTCCCATCCACCAGAAACTCCATCATTGACCAAACAACATAACATCTTCACAAATTTTTGTTTTTAGAGCAAAAAAATTTCCATTGGGAAAGATACCAGGATTAATAGAAGACCTGAGATATTTCTGCAAAAAAGAGTTCCCCAAACACAGATTTAAGTCTGACCCCCAAAATTTGTGAATTTCACTTTAACAGATCTTCATCAAATCATAGACATAGATATGGAAGTCATTATCCAACTTGATGAAATGCACGGAAGGTTTGGTGGGAACTTGGTAAATAATTTTACCTATCTTTTGGGTTCCATCTTTTTCGTTGTGCTGCACGCTTTTGCCTGCCAAGGAATCCCTGCCTAATTCCAAATTCACCCCTATTGGAGGACATCCTGGCATAATGTGGAGGTTGCTTTCAATGTAGTCATCTAGATGGTGGTTAAGGTACACAACTGGATCTTTCTTGTAGGTAATGTAGAAACAGGTCTTCATGGTCTGCACCTCATCTTGGACCACCCCAGTCCACTCCTCCATAGAGCCTGGCATGATGTGGAGGTTGCCTTCAAGGTAGTCAACCAGGAGGTGGTAAACGTACAAGACCGGATCTTTCTTGTAGGTAATATAGAACCAGGTCTTCATGATTGGCACCTCCTCTAGGACCATCCCCTTCCAGTCATACTTAGAGCCATTTGTGCCCTCAAATGTATGTTTCACTGCTCTGCCAACTATGGTGTTTGAGAGATGAGTGTCTGTCTCCTGAGGAAATGGTACTTGTTAGGCAGGAACTTAAGATTTAAAATCCGTTCATCACTGTGAAGCTCCAATCCATAGACACAATCTATCCCATCATACTTCAACAAATAGAGAGAGGGATTTGTTGGCAGTTGATCTAGAATGATGGCTTTCCACTGGGTGACTGGTTCATTGGCTTCCTTCCAGCCTTGAGAAATTCTGCGGCCGACAATATTCTCCAGGGCCTCAAAAGGCCTCCTCAGTTTTTGCTTCTGGAGAGATGACCCATTCCTCTTCTGGACAGGTGGCATGCATCTCATACTAAGAGGCATCTTCATCATGGCTGTAGACTTACTGAGATAGGAAACTGACCTCCTGGTCCGCTGTTTCTTGGATATCTTTCTGTGCTTGGGCTTCATAGCTGCCCACTCTCTAGGTTGAAAGAACTTTCCTTCTGTTTAATTCAGAAACCAAGTCGTGGCCTCAACCATGAGTGCCTGCAAGGACAACAAGGGGAGGCTATGAGGTCAAGGCTCTTTTCTGGAAGAACTGTGGTGCAGGAGACAAAGATATTGATCAACAGGTTTGCATACCTAACTGTAATTTTCTCTTAAGAAATAAATAGGACAATTTGCAAATTTTTCTCTACAGCTCAGTATATCAATCTCAGAGACACATTCCTGCTGCCCAAAGGCAAATGACCTCTGCTTAGAAACCTACTTTCTGACTGACTAAGTCAATGAGAGGAGAAGGTATGCCTATCCCCAAAACGAGTAAGAAAAATCTGAACAGATAACAAAGAATTCGAAGGACATCCACACGTCTCCTTCGACATCAAGCTAATAGGTAGGGGGCTCAATCCAAGAAGCCTGCCCAAGGTCATGGCACTCCAATCCACTGGCTCTCTGTATTGGGTCTCCTGATCCAGACCCAGGCCTATTACATAAACCCATTCTGTGTCTTCATTGTGGAAGTGAGTACTGTGAGACCCACTTCAACCTGAAAGACTCATTATTCTGGGAAACAGCAGCCATTGAGAAATAATTAGTATCTTTTAAAACACCTCTGGACAAAGAGGAGCTTTGCCATTTTAGTGGATTGATGAATTTGATATTGTTAGCAAAGATAAAGTGGGAAGAATAGCTGGCATTCACCATCCCCACAGCTATCAAATATAGGAGCTGGTAACAACAGAAATGGTGGACCCGCAGGACATTTGAAGGAAAACTTTTTTGCACGACAGAGGTTTTAGTTGCATTGGAAACATATTTACCAAAAGAAAATGTCCTACCTCTCCAGATTCAATCTTCCGGAAATGTTCAGGTGCAAAAAGCCTGTTGAACAGTTGTGGAGACCAGGAGCTGAACTGTCCTCTTCAGGCACTGTGAGGATAATAAACCCACCTTCATGAAAGACTAGTGCTTTGAGTGGAACAGAGTTGCTACCCAACGAACCAAGGCTTTGTGACATCACCAAGGCTCTACTTATGTCAGAAATCCCCTCACAAGCTTGTTACTTCCCTATTTACCCACAGAAACATCCAGCATTCAGCTCCTCAAAAGCTGTATACAGCCACCAGGGGACCCAAAATAAGCCCCCACTCATCTTCCCAATTACTCAAGTCACACTCTTGCCCAAGCAACTCAATCCCTGTATCTTATTTTTCTGAAAAAGTCTTTGGTGTCTGAGTCAACAAATCACATTAAAGTTTTTTTTTTCTTAGATCGCATCTCTCCATTGGTTATCTTCTATTGATTTTTTCTTCCTTCATAAATAATAAATTTCAAATTTCCACTTCCTTTCCTCCTCCCCCTAACTACTCACGCAACCACCAATCCTCTCCACACCAATCCAGTCCTAATAGAGGGCAGGGTACCTTGACCTGTGGGAAGCCCTTGCCCCCCCTCCATCCAGATTGAGGAAGGTATGCATCTACATATAATATGATCGATTAAAGCCTGTATGTGCAGTACAGACAAATCCCAGTGCCATTATCATTG
Organism: Chionomys nivalis; assembly: GCF_950005125.1. Classification (NCBI taxonomy): domain Eukaryota; kingdom Metazoa; phylum Chordata; class Mammalia; order Rodentia; family Cricetidae; genus Chionomys; species Chionomys nivalis. The sequence continues at coordinate 465,218 of NW_026646888.1, read as the reverse complement.
GGTTCTCCTTCTGCCCCAATTGTCAGCCACATTCAATGCTTCCACTTTGATCCCATGCTCTGTCAGTCCCAGCATAGCTTGTTTTGTTGATCTCCCATTAGCTCAGACACAGTTTCTCAGTGGGTGGAACAAGCCCTTGTATTCCTTAGTTCTTTGCTCTTATTCTCTCCCCTTCAGCTCTTCAACTGGAGCTTGGTAGCTCAGTCTAGTTTTCTGATGTGGGTCCCTGTCTTTATCTCCATCCTTTTCCGTACAACAGTGTTATGGTGATACTCAAGATAGTCATCAGTCTGATTATGGGACAAAGCACCCGTAGTGCCTAGGGACATGGCACAGTGCAGGCACCCACAGCTCACCTGCCCAAGGTCCTCGTTGGTGTCACCCCATGGCTTTCTGGGAACCCCTCTAGAGAGAAGCCTCTTACTAACCCCAGAACGGCACCCTAAGGTTGAGATATCAACAGTGTGTGTGCATTAAATTATGGGGGTGTGTTTGTGTGTTTAAGACACAATAACAGCAGATGGATTATAATATTGAAATTTCTTCTTATCTTGAGAAGAATACTTGCTACAGAAACACTATCACAGTAGTACTGAGAGTGTAGGCTGTCTCAGCATGGAGAAGTAACTGGAGCAAACCCCTAGTAGTTCAGCTCAGTGGCCCAAGAAAGATGGTCAAGGAAAGTCAATGAACTCAGGGATGGAAGTTAAAACTCAGGCTAAATAACATTCCAAATCATTTAGGCGGAACATGAGACACTCGTGCAACAGTCACAAGTGTCTAAAATGCCTGGAACTAGAATCTTAGGGCAGGAGAAGTTCTGGAGCTGAGAGTGCATGCCAAAAACTGACAGAATCTGGCAAAAGACATGTAAGCATAACTAGCAAACATCCATGGAAACCATGATTGGGAGAAAACCCTGAGAAGTCTGCACAAAATCATAACATCTTGACAATTCTGAGATTTAATGACAAAGGAGAGATCTTAAATATGTCACTGTCACATGGTGATGATTAACCCACTCCATTGCAGTGTGACCCCCTGACATGTTTAAGATACCTGTCAATTCTGTCTATATATTTACAGAGAAATTCACATTGCTTGCACAGATTAACTAGCAGCATGATTTACCACTCAATCAAAGGCAAAGCAAAGAAATCATGGACATGTTGTTGAATGCTGATGATGTTGTTGGGAGCGTTTGTGGGTTTTTTCTTAAAGGGAAATCATTGGTCACACAAATGCATGAAGCAGAGCCTGTCTCTGCCATGTACCTGAAAGTATGAAAAAAATAAACTAAAATAGGTTTTTGTCACACACTGGTAAATTTTGCTGCTATGTCCAAATATATGTGTTGCAGGAGCTCTTTCTGCTCCTTCAGGCTATAGCAACTGATATAAAGGCCACTGGGGTGTGGTGTCTCTCTCTTTCAAAATGGAGCAACTGCCTTCAGCTTGCTCTCTTGCATCAATCTCCACATCCAGCTACTAGGCTCCTCTCCTCATCCTGCAGAGGGCTGTTGTCTGGCATGGCAATCTGTAAGGTTTGCCCCTTAAAAGTAATAACCATTTTATGAATCATAATTCTAAACTGGTGTGGGAGATTGTTTGTGACTTACACTTTCCTATGTGATGAGAGCAACCAGGGTGTGAAGGGGTTCTCACTGTTCATGTTGCAGAAGCCATGGCAGCAGTAGTAGGAGGCCTCTCATTCTCTGTAAGGAAATCAGTAAACATTGGGGACCAGTGAAAGGATGCCCTGAAACATCAAGTCTTGAGCTTTCAGTACGCAATTTCTCCAGCTAGGTTCTGGGTCACCACAACCTACAAAACCTCCAGAGGACCAAGTATTCAGAATCAGAAGCCTGTGTGGGCCATAGCACATAAATTCGTAGTGAGTACACCAATCCTTTTTTTTTTAAAATGTACATCCTTTTGTCCCTCCAGAAACATTTGTATTTCCAATAAAGATAACTTGCTGCCTCTTTGGTGTCCTGAAATTGCTCTATGGTGATGGTGGGGCATTCTTACATACCTTGCTGTGTTGTTATGAGACCTTAACGGGACAGCAATTGTTTCAGAAATCAAAGGCAGTTAGGTTCAAACCTGTGGTTTAGCAGTGTGCTGGACACTTGGGTTGCCTATAGCTAATCTATGGAAAGATGGATTTCCTAAGAAGGGTGGCAGCACACATGGAGGCATGTAGTCTTACCTTTTCAAATGACCCATTTTGTGGCCTTACATCAGGCTCCTCTATTCTCCTCATCTTGGTTTCTTTACCAGATTAGGACAAAAATTAAAACTCAATGTCCTGGACGTTATCACTGAATGAGTTATCTATGTGAGATCACAGTGACAGAGCTCATGGGAATCTGACTCATTGTACATGCTTGCCAGGCATCGATCTGTAATCTGCCTAACTCTACTGCGCAAGTGTTGTCATGGTTGCTCCTCTGTTCCTCCTCATATGGTCTCCTTCTACAGAGAACTCAGAAAAATCCACCCCTGAGAGTGTAAGTTCTTTACAAATGAAAGTTTCTAGAACAGAAGAGACATAGTAGATTTATCTTGGCAACCTGTAGACACAAGACATGGGGAAATGGAAGAAGGGATTGAAGAAGTTAGAGACATGGAGGAATGGATAAATTCAATCATTCATTGGATAAGTGAGTGATCCAATGAAAGAGATGGCTAATAGGAGAAAATGTGCTGCATGCCCTCTGAAAGTCAGTCCAAATTGAGGGTAGATAAGGTTATCCACTAAGGAGGAAGCTTAGTCCATTTTGCCTTCTTTGTGCTCTAGACCCACCCATGAGAGTGATGATGATGTTGAGGAGAAGAAGGGGCGAGGGTACCAGCATGCCCTGGTACAAGTTTTCCCCCACATTGTAGCCAAATCACGTGACCTGGCACAGGTGACCTACATGCTGGGCCCTGAATGGCAGTTTGACACCTACAACCTTACTAACCAAGTTTTTGAAGATGAAGGAACCAAAACTGCCCTGTTAAAGATGTCAGGATCCTTGCATGATGGGAGTCAGGCATCAATATCATACTGGTATCCTCAGGTCTGATGGGTTTTTGGGGTCTTTGCCACACTTCACATAACATCACTGATTCCCTAGGTAACTGATTTTATGGAGCTCGGTGCATTCATCATATCTGTGCATGTCACACACCAATGTGATTCAATGTACTACTAGTTTAGCCTGGGTGCGGGTGAGTCTGTTTATGAGTTTTATAGCACAAATCCCACAGAACATGATCAATGACAAGGGAACAGTGTTTAAAGTTAAGGCAGGCCAATTGTTTAAATGAACTCACAGGGGTTGAATGGCATGCATAAGACCTGTGAGAGTGCAAGACAGAAAGAATCCAGGCATGACAAAATAGGTAGTAGATAGAAGCCTGTCAAAAGTAAGTAGGTAGCCTGAGGTCCACCCCATTGCAGAAGAGCCCCTGAGAGGAGACACTTTTCTTTAGGCAGGAGGATCCGGGTCACTCAACATGCTCCAGTGGAGTTCATATACCCAGTGACTTCCAGATGGTATGAATTAAACCATTAATCAAATGAAACCCAATTTTCTTTGCTTCTGAGTACACATTTGTGACCCTTCATGATCACTCTCTATCCTCTTAAGTCCCAACACCTCGATGTCACATCTTTCCATATGACATGTTTTTCCCTCCCGCATTATCCCTCTCTGAGATCCTACATCGTTTTGGCCACTCTCCTCTGTTTCCTAAACAGCCATCTTGTCCTCTTCCACACACTGCATCTCCATTCGTCATTCCCTCTCCAAGGGGAAAAGACCATAAGTCCTGTTTTGTTTTGAGGCCTGTCTTTCTGTGATGTCACATCCACCAGAAACTCCATCATTGACCAAACAACATAACATCTTCACAAATTTATGTTTTTAGAGCAAAAAAAATTCCATTGAAAAAGATACCAGGATTAATAGAAGACCTGAGGTATTTCTGAAAAAAAGAGTTCCCCAAACACAGATTTAAGTCTGACCCCCAAAATTTGTGAATTTCACTTTAACAGATCTTCATCAAATCATAGACATAGATATGGAAGTCATTATCCAACTTGATGAAATGCACGGAAGGTTTGGTGGGAACTTGGTAAATAATTTTACCTATCTTTGGGTTCCATCTTTTTCGTTGTGCTGCATGCTTTTGCATGCCAAGGAATCCCTGCCTAATTCCAAATTCACCCCTATTGGAGGACATCCTGGCATAATGTGGAGGTTGCTTTCAATGTAGTCATCTAGATGGTGGTAAAGGTACACAACTGGATCTTTCTTGTAGGTAATGTAGAAACAGGTCTTCATGGTCTGCACCTCATCTTGGACCACCCCAGTCCACTCCTCCATAGAGCCTGGCATGATGTGGAGGTTGCCTTCAAGGTAGTCAACCAGGAGGTGGTAAACGTACAAGACCGGATCTTTCTTGTAGGTAATATAGAACCAGGTCTTCATGATTGGCACCTCCTCTAGGACCATCCCCTTCCAGTCATCCTTAGAGCCATTTGTGCCCTCAAATGTATGTTTCACTGCTCTGCCAACTATGGTGTTTGAGAGATGAGTGTCTGTCTCCTGAGGAAATGGTACGTTGCTAGGCAGGAACTTAAGGTTTAAAATCCTTTCATCACTGTGAAGCTCCAATCCATAGACACAATCTATCCCATCATACTTCAACAAATAGAGAGAGGGATTTGTTGGCAGTTGATCTAGAATGATGGCTTTCCACTGGGTGACTGGTTCATTGGCTTCCTTCCAGCCGTGAGAAATTCTGCAGCCGACAATATTCTCCAGGGCCTCAAAAGGCCTCCTCAGTTTTTGCTTCTGGAGAGATGACCCATTCCTCTTCTGGACAGGTGGCATGCATCTCATACTAAGAGGCATCTTCATCATGGCTGTAGACTTACTGAGATAGGCCACTGACCTCTTGGTCCGCTGTTTCTTGGATATCTTTCTGTGCTTGGGCTTCATAGCTGCCCACTCTCTAGGTTGAAAGAACTTTCCTTCTGTTTAATTCAGAAACCAAGTCGTGGCCTCAACCATGAGTGCCTGCAAGGACAACTAGGGGAGGCTATGAGGTCAAGGCTCTTTTCTGGAAGAACTGTGGTGCAGGAGACAAAGATATTGATCAACAGGTTTGCATACCTAACTGTAATTTTCTCTTAAGAAATAAATAGGACAATTTGCAAATTTTTCTCTACAGCTCAGTATATCAATCTCAGAGACACATTCCTGCTGCCCAAAGGCAAATGACCTCCGCTGAGAAACCTACTTTCTGACTGACTAAGTCAATGAGAGGAGAAGGTATGCCTATCCCCGAAACGAGTAAGAAAAATCTGAACAGATAACAAAGAATTCGAAGGACATCCACATGTCTCCTTCGACATCAAGCTAATAGGTAGGGGGCTCAATCCAAGACAGCCTGCCAAAGGTCATGGCACTCCAATCCACTGGCCCTCTGTATTGGGTCTCCTGATCCAGACCCAGGTCTATTACATAAAGCCATTCTGTGTCTTCATTGTGGAAGTGAGTACAGTGAGATCCACTTCAACCTGAAAGACTCATTATTCTGGGCAACAGCAGCCATTGAGAAATAATTAGTATCTTTTAAAACACCTCTGGACAAAGAGGAGCTTTGCCATTTTAGTGGATTGATGAATTTGATATTGTTAGCAAAGATAAAGTGGGAAGAATAGCTGGCATTCACCATCCCCACAGCTATCAAATATAGGAGCTGGTAACAACAGAAATGGTGGACCCGCAGGACATTTGAAGGAAAACTTTTTTGCACGACAGAGGTCTTAGTTGCGTTAAAAACATATTTACCAAAAGAAAATGTCCTACCTCTCCAGATTCAATCTTCCGGAAATGTTGAGGTGCAAAAAGCCTGTTGAACAGTTGTGGAGACCAGGAGCTGAACTGTCCTTCTCAGGCACTGTGAGGATAATAAACCCACCTTCATGGAAGACTAGTGCTTTGAGTGGAACAGAGTTGCTACCCAACGAACCAAGGCTTTGTGACATCACCAAGGCTCTACTTATGTCAGAAATCCCCTCACAAGCTTGTTACTTCCCTATTTACCCACAGAAACATCCAGCATTCAGCTCCTCAAAAGCTGTATACAGCCACCAGGGGACCCAAAATAAGCCCCCACTCATCTTCCCAATTACTCAAGTCACACTCTTGCCCAAGCAACTCAATCCCTGTATCTTATTTTTCTGAAAAAGTCTTTGGTGTCTGAGTCAACAAATCACATTAAAGTTTTTTTTTTCTTAGATCCCATCTCTCCATTGGTTATCTTCTATTGATTTTTTCTTCCTTCATAAATAATAAATTTCAAATTTCCACTTCCTTTCCTCCTCCCCCTAACTATTCACGCAACCACCAATCCTCTCCACACCAATCCAGTCCTAATAGAGGGCAGGGTACCTTGACCTGTGGGAAGCCCTTGCCCCCCTCCATCCAGATTGAGGAAGGTAAGCATCTACATATAATATGATCGATTAAAGCCTGTATGTGCAGTACAGACAAATCCCAGTGCCATTATCATTGGGTTCTCCTTCTGCCCCAATTGTCAGCCACATTCAATGCTTCCACTTTGATCCCATGCTCTGTCAGTCCCAGCATAGCTTGTTTTGTTGATCTCCCATTAGCTCAGACACAGTATCTCAGTGGGTGGACCAAGCCCTTGTATTCCTTAGTTCTTTGCTCTTATTCTCTCCCCTTCAGCTCTTCAACTGGAGCTTGGTAGCTCAGTCTAGTTTTCTGATGTGGGTCCCTGTCTTTATCTCCATCCTTTTCCGTAAAACAGTTCTATGGTGATATTCAAGATAGTCATCAGTCTGATTATGAGACAACGCACCCGTAGTGCCTAGGGACATGGCACAGTGCAGGCACCCACAGCTCACCTGCCCAAGGTCCTCGTTGGTGTCACCCCATGGCTTTCTGGGAACCCCTCTAGAGAGAAGCCTCTTACTAACCCCAGAACGGCACCCTAAGGTTGAGATATCAACAGTGTGTGTGCATTAACTTATGGGGATGTGTTTGTGTGTTTAAGACAAAATAACAGCAGATGGATTATAATATTGAAATTTCTTCTTATCTTGAGAAGAATACTTGCTACAGAAACACTATCACAGTAGTACTGAGAGTGTAGGCTGTCTCAGCATGGAGAAGTAACTGGAGCAAAACCCTAGTAGTTCAGCTCAGTGGCCCAAGAAAGATGGTCAAGGAAAGTCAATGAACTCAGGGATGGAAGTTAAAACTCAGGCTAAATAACATTCCAAATCATTTAGGCGGAACATGAGACACTCGTGCAACAGTCACAAGTGTCTAAAATGCCTGGAACTAGAATCTTAGGGCAGGAGAAGTTGTGGAGCCGAGAGTGCATGGCAAAAACTGACAGAATCTGGCAAAAGACATGTAAGCGTAACTAGCAAACATCCATGGAAACCATGAATGGGAGAAAACCCTGAGAAGTCTGCACAAAAACATAACATCTTGACAATTCTGAGATTTAATGACAAAGGAGAGATCTTAAATATGTCACTGTCACATGGTGATGATTAACCCACTCCATTGCAGTGTGACCCCCTGACATGTTTAAGATACCTGTCAATTCTGTCTATATATTTACAGAGAAATTCACATTGCTTGCACAGATTAACTAGCAGCATGATTTACCACTCAATCAAAGGCAAAGCAAAGAAATCATGGACATGTTGTTGAATGCTGATGATGTTGTTGGGAGCGTTTGTGGGTTTTTTCTTAAAGGGAAATCATTGGTCACACAAATGCATGAAGCAGAGCCTGTCTCTGCCATGTACCTGAAAGCATGAAAAAAATAAACTAAAATAGGTTTTTGTCACATACTGGTAAATTTTGCTGCTATGTCCAAATATGTGTGTTGCAGGAGCTCTTTCTGCTCCTTCAGGCTATAGCAACTGATATGAAGGCCATTGGGGTGTGGTGTCTCTCTCTTTCAAAATGGAGCAACTGCCTTCAGCTTGCTCTCTTGCATCCATCTCCACATCCAGCTACTAGGCTCCTCTCCGCATCCTGCAGAGGGCTGTTGTCTGGCATGGCAATCTGTAAGGTTTGCCCCTTAAAAGAAATAACCATTTTATGAATCATAATTCTAAACTAGTGTGGGAGATTGTTTGTGACTTACACATTCCTATGTGATGAGAGCAACCAGGGTGTGAAGGGGGTTCTCACTGTTCATGTTGCAGAAGCCATGGCAGCAGGAGTAGGAGGCCTCTCATTCTCTGTAAGGAAATCAGTAAACATTGGGGACCAGTGAAAGGATGCCCTGAAACATCAAGGCTTGAGCTTTCAGACCGCAATTCCTCCAGCTAGGTTCTGGGTCTCCACAACCTACAAAACCTCCTGAGGCCAAGTATTCAGAACCAGAAGCCTGTGTGGGCCATATCACATAAAATCGTAGTGAGGACACCAATCGTTTTTTTTTTTTTTTTTTTATGTACATCCTTTTGTCCCTCCAGAAACATTTTTATTTCCAATAAAGATAACTTGCTGGCTCTTTGTTGTCCTGAACATGCTCTAAGGTGATGGTGGGGCATTCTTACATACCTTGCTTGTTGTTGTGAGACCTTAACGGGACAGCAATTGTTTCAGAAATCAAAGGCAGTTAGGTTCAAACCTGTGGTTAGCAGTGTGCTGGAGACTTGGGTTGCCTATAGCTAATCTATGGAAAGATGGATTTCCTAAGAAGGGTGGAAGCACTCATGGAGGCGTATAGTCTTACCTTTTCAAATGACCCATTTTGTGGCCTTACATCAGGCTCCTCTATTCTCCTCATCTTGGTTTCTTTACCAGATTAGGACAAAAATTAAAACTCAATGTCCTGGACGTGAACACTGAATGAGATATCTATGTGAGACCACAGTGACAGAGCTCATGGGAATCTGACTCATTTTACAGGCTTGCCAGGCATCAATCTGTAATCTGCCTAACTCTACTGCGCAAGTGTTGTCATGGTTGCTCCTCTGTTCCTCCTCATATGGTCTCCATCTACAGAGAACTCAGTAAAAACCACCCCTGAGAGGGCAAGTTCTTTACAAATGAAAGTTTCTAGAACAGAAGAGACATAGTCGATTTATCTTGGCAACCTGTAGACACAAGACATGGGGAAATGGAAGAAGGGATTGAAGAAGATAGAGACATGGATGAATGGATAAATTCAATCATTCATTGGATAAGTGAGTGATCCAATGAAAGAGATGGCTAATAGGATAAAATGTGCTGCATGCCCTCTGAAAGTCAGTCCAAATTGAGGGTAGATAAGGTTATCCACTAAGGAGGAAGCTTAGTCCATTTTGCCTTCTTTGTGCTCTAGACCCACCCAGGAGAGTGATGATGATGTTGAGGAGAAGAAGGGGCGAGGGTACTAGCATGCCCTGGTACAAGTTTTCACCCACATTGTAGCCAAATCACCTGACCTGGCACAGGTGACCTACATGCTGGGCCCTGAATGGCAGTTTGACACCTACAACCTTACTAACCAAGTTTTTGAAGATGAAGGAACCAAAACTGCCCTGTTAAAGATGTCAGGATCCTTGCATGATGGGAGTCAGGCATCAATATCATACTGGTATCCTCGGGTCTGATGGGTTTGTGGGGTCTTTGCCACACTTCACATAACATCACTGATTCCCTAGGTAACTGATTTTATGGAGCTCGGTGCATTCATCATATCTGTGCATGTCACACACCAATGTGATTCAATGTACTACTAGTTTAGCCTGGGTGCGGGTGAGTCTGTTTATGAGTTTTATAGCCCAAATCCCACAGAACATGATCAATGACAAGGGAACAGTGTTTAAAGTTAAGGCAGGCCAATTGTTTAAATGAACTCACAGGGGTTGAATGGCATGCATAAGACCTGTGAGAGTGCAAGACAGAAAGAATCCAGGCATGACAAAATAGGTAGTAGATAGAAGCCTGGCAAAAGTAAGTAGGTAGCCTGAGGTCCACCCCATTGCAGAAGAGCCCCTGAGAGGAGACACTTTTCTTTAGGCAGGAGGATCCGGGTCACTCAACATGCTCCAGTGGAGTTCATATACCCAGTGACTTCCAGATGGTATGAATTAAACCATTAATCAAATGAAACCCAATTTTCTTTGCTTCTGAGTACACATTTGTGACCCTTCATGATCACTCTCTATCCTCTTAAGTCCCAACACCTCGATGTCACGTCTTTCCATATGACATGTTTTTTCCTCACGCATTATCCCTCTCTGAGATCCTACATCTTTTTGGCCACTCTCCTCTGTTTCCTAAACAGCCATCTTGTCCTCTTCCACACACTGCATCTCCTTTCGTCATGCTGATGATGGTCTTGGGAGTGTTTGTGGGTTTTCCTTAAAGGGAAATCATTGGTCACACAAATGCATGAAGCAGATCCTATCTCTGCCCTGTACCTGACATTTTTAAGATAAACTGTCTATTCTCTCTATATATTCACAGGGAAATTCACATTGCTTGCACACATTAACTAGCCGCATGATTTACCACTCCATCAAAGGCAAAGCAATGAAATCATGGACATGTTGTTGAATGCTGGTGATGTTGTTGGGAGTTTTTTTGGGTTTTTTCTTATAGGGAAATCATTGGTCACACAAATGCATGAAGCAGATTCTGTCTCTGCCGTGTATCCTGAAAGACTGAAAACAGTAAAGTAAAATAGGTTTTGTCACATACTGGTAAATTATGGTGCTATGTCCAAATAGGTGTGTTGCAGGAGCTCCTTCTATTCCTTCAGGCTATAGCAACTGAGATAAAGGCCATTGGGATGTGGTCTCTCTCTCTTTCAAAATGGAGCAACTGCCTTCAGCTTGTTCTCTTTCATGCACCTTTTCATCCAGCAACTAGGCTCCCCTCCTGATCCTGCAGATGGCTGTTGTCTGGCATGGTAATTTGTAAGTTTTTCCCCTTAAAAGAAATAACCATTTTATGAATCATAATTCTAAACTGGTGTGGGAGATTGTTTGTGAGTTACACCTTCTTGGTGATGAAAACAACCAGGGTGTGGAGGGGGATCTCAAATTTCATGTTGCAGAAGCCATTGCAGCATGAGTTGGAGGCTTCTTGTTCTCTGTAAGGAAATCAGTAAACATTGGGGACCAAAGAAAGATGCCCTGATTAATCAAGGCTAATCCTTTCAGACACCAATTTCTCCAGCAAGTTTCTGATTCTCCACAACCTTAAAAACCTCCTAGTGACCAAGTATTCAGAACCAAAATCCTGTGTGTGGCATATCACATACAATCATAGTGAGTACACCAATCTGTTTTTTCATGTACATCATTTTGTCACTGCAGAAACATTTGTATTTCCAATAAAGATAACTTGCTGCCACTTTGGGGTCCTGAAATTCCTCTAAGGTGGTGGTGGGGCATTGTTACATAACTCGCTGTGTTGTTAGGAGACCTTGATGGGACAGCAATTGCTCCAGAAATTAAAGGCAGTTAGGTACCAACCTGTGTTTTATAGTTTGCTGGACACTTGGGTTGTGTATAGCTAATCTATGGAAGGATGGATTTGCTAATAAAGGTTGGCAGCACACATGAAGGCAGGCAGTCTTACCTTTTTAAATGACCCATTTTGAGGCCTTACATAAGGCTCCTCTATTCTCCTCATCTTTTTTTCTTTATCAGATTAGGACAAAAATTAAAACTCAATGTCATGAAAGTGAACACTGAATGAGTTATCTATGTGAGATCACAGTGACTGAGCTCATGGGAATCCGACTCATTGCAGGATATGAGATTTAGTCAGTAAGGGCTAGAGATAATCGGTCAAGCAATGTTTTAAAGAATACAGTTTGTGTGTCGTTATTTTGGGGCATGAGCTAGCCAGGCAGCCATGAGCCCGGCTGTGGGTAGAGGTCCTCAGCTCACCACTACAACACACAAGTCCTCCCCCTGTCACTCTGCATCAATGGGTATTTATAGTTTGGATGAAGAGTTCTCCTGGGCATCCCCCCTCAGCTCCTCTGACTCAGTCTTCAACCACACCAGTTTCACTCAGGCCTCAAGAGATCACCCAAGAACAAGAAAGAGACAATTACCAAGAGGGAAAAGGTATACCACAAAGTACACTTCCCAGTGGGTCAAAGTTGATGTTGTTCAAATATCTCAGGCTAGAGTATTGCTCAGTGCTAGACACTGGTGGCACATGCTTGTAATCCTAGCACTTGAGAGACTGAGGGGAAAGGATCCTGAGTCCCAGGCCAGCCTCGGCTGCATATTATGTTCAAATATAGACCTCAGAAAAACTTTAAAACAAACAAATAATAAACATATGAGGTACTTCTCAGGAGGGGAAGCCCAAAGACCATTAAGTACCTGAAGAAACTTCTCAAGAAACGGCAATTAGAAACAAAATAGAATTGAAAAGAAACTACTGCTGGAAAACACCATTCTGGATCTCAATGCCTGAGTCTGGTAGGAAACTCAGACAACCCCCTCATTTTCTCTGGCTTATCACTCCCAATACTAAACAGGCAAACTTGGCATACACCTGGTACCTCAACAAGGGCAGTTTTCTGAAGAGACAGAGAAAATGTGTGCAAAACATCCTTCCATACTCCAACTCCAAACATTCTCATGCCCCACTAAAAGAAAAAGGCCTTTTCTTTGGTTCTTCAGGAAAGGGAGGAAGTCTATTCTCTTAGTCCAGTGTGAGAAAAAAGATAAATGAAAATATAAGAGGGCTCAACAGGCAAAGTTGTTTGCCATCAAGGCCTGGCAAACTGAGTTTGGTCCCTGTAACTTGCATAAAGTAGAAGAAAACCAACACCATAAAAATGTCTCCTGAGTCCTTCAGGGTTCCTGCTTCATGAAATGTTCCAGACATTCTGCAGGACACAGAAGAAAGTGACTGACAAACTGCCAATAGAGGCAAAACAGTCTTGCAAATTCACTGCTTCATGGAAAAGTCTGCCAGATACTATGGGCCTGTAGGCTGAAGAAGGATTTCCCAATGTTACAGAAGAACTTTGGGTTACTGTCCAGGCAGCAAGATATCTCTGTCAAGTTTTAGAAGTTGCTTATAATGCTTATAATATATATTTCTTTTCTCTAGTAGTTTCCGAATCTGCTTTGCTGTTTCTTAATCATATAATATTAAGCAATTTGGGTCGTAAAATGGTATTTTGATTAATGTGGTGGTTTGAAAGAGAATAGTTCCATAAAAGCTCCTATATTTAAATGCTTGATCCCTAGTTGGTGGAACAATTTTGAGAAAGATTAGATGTGACCTCGTTGGACAGGTGTTTCACAGGAGGTGGACTTTGAGATTTCAGAAGCCTAAGACAGGTCCAGCCCCTCCCTCCACCACCTCTGCTACCAACTTCTAAATCAGGTTAAAACTCCCAGCTACTCTCCAGTGTCATGCCTGTGTGCTGCCATGCCCCATGACGTGATGGTCATGGACTCACTCTCTGACCATGAGCAAGCCCCCAATTAAATGTTTTCTTTTATAAGCTGCCTTCATTATGGTGTCTCTCTACAATAAAAAAGTAACTATGACAAAGTTGTTACATGGTATTGCTGTGACAGGACTGGTCAAGCTGCTTGTTAGAGGAATGTTGACTTGGGAACTCTGCATGAGGGAAGTGGTTGAATGTTTTAAGTGGGGCTGTAAAAATGCTATAAGAGCTTTGAAGACAGTAGTAGTGAGAGCATTGTGGAATATAGAGGCCCAGTTCAAGTAGTTTCAGGGTGAAACAGTATTAGAAACTGGAATAAAGTGAACCCAAAGAAAAACATATAGATCCTCCTGGAAACTGGAAGCAGACAAGAGCACTAGGAAAAAGTTGGGAAGGTGGGGATAGGGTGGGAGGAAGGGGAGGTTGGAGAGAGAAGGGAGAAGGGAAAAATTAGGGAGAGCTTGGGAGAGTGGGATGGTTGCAATGGAGGAAGGGTAGCTATAGGAGCAGGTAAGACAATATCTTAATTAAGAGAGCCATTTTAGGGTTGGCAAGAAACTTGGCTCTAGAAGGATTCTCAGGTGTCCACGGGGATATCTCCAGCTAGGTCCTTGGGCAGTAGATGAGAGGGTGCCTGAACTGGCCTTGTCCCATACTCACACTGATGATTATCTTGAATATCACCATAGAACCTTCATCCAGCGATGCATGGAGATAGAGACAGAGACCCACATCAGAGCATTAGACTGAGCTCCTAAGATCCAGTTGAAGAGCAGAAGGAGGGAGAAGATGAGTAAGGACATCAGGACCAGGCCGGGTTGGTCCACCCACTGAGACAGTGTGCCTGAGCTAAATCCAGCTGGAGGCATGGGGGCTGACAGAGAAGCCAATGATAATGGCACTGAGATTTGACTCTACTGCATATACTGGCTTTTGTGGATCCTAGTCTGTTTGAATGCACACCTTCCTAGGCCTGGATGGAGGGGGGAGGGCCTTCCCAAAGGGCTGGGTACCCTGCCCTCTCAGGTGTGGGGGAGAGGGTGGAGAGTGAGTGGGGAAGTAGGAGGGAAATGGGAGGAGGGGAGGAAGTGCAAATTTTGAATGGTATTATTTTTAAAAAAATATTTAAAAAGAAACTGGAATAAAAACAATTCTTGTAATGTTTTAGCCAAGAATGTGGCTGCTTTTGGCCCTAGTCCTAAGAACCTGCTTGAGGCTAAATTGAAGAGTTTTGGAAAAATATTATTGGCAGAGATTTCATTCAAGACAGTATTGACTCATGGTTATTAGTAATCATTCTTAATGCAGCTCTAAAATGAAAAAGTGCTAAGCAAGTGTTCTACCACTGACCTAAAACCCCAACTACTGGCTCCAAAGCTACAAAGAAACACTGTCCCCCCCCCAAAAAAGGAAGTAAGGAAGGAAGAAAGAAAGAAAGAAAGAAAGAAAGAAAGAAAGAAAGAAAAGTGCAAACAGGGCAAATGGAAATACAAATGCACAATCTGAGGAGAAAAAGGAAGACCAGGAAATAAAATGCGTACACCTAGGTTTGTGCTGAAAGAGGTACAGAGAATTGGAATGAAGGTAAAGATCCCACCTAGCTAACCATGAAACCTGTAAAAAGAAAATCCCTAGAGAATCTACTCCAAAAACAAAGTAAAGCTTATTCAACAAAGGAAAACACCAAGAGTTCAAAGTTTATACAAATGGAATCCAATGAGAGAGCCATATTCCATCCAAAATGTACAACAATACTTGCCTGACTTTAGAATCCAAAATACTGGAGTTAAGAAGTTGTGAAATCTTCCTCATTAGTTCAGAAAAAAATGTTACAGCCCTGAAGGCATGTGGCATGCAGGCCCATAGAGGCCATCATATAAAGCTGAGAACATGATGCTTGGATTTGTACTAAAGATCCAAGATGTAGGAGACTCCAGAGTCACAGTGATGCACTAACCCTCTGAAACTGTAAAATGCTTTCTTTTATAAGTTAACTTGGTATCGTGCTCTCTCTCTCGCTCTCTCTCTCTCTCTCTCTCTCTCTCTCTCTTTCTCTCCCCCCACCCCGTGTGTGGAAATAAATGTAAAAAACTTCTAGTTCTTTAATTTATTACCAACATAGTAAAGATTACAGTTTAAGTTTTTGTAAAACAATGTACTCAAGGTGGGGCTGAGAAGATAGCTTTGCACTGAGTACTTGCTGCTCTTCTAGGAGACCTATGTTTGGATCACAGCAGCCCCATGAGTAAGTTCATGTACATGTAACTCCAGTTCCAGGATATCTGAACTCTTCTCACCATGCCAAAAGACACCAGCACATACCTGGTACATACTCAAGACACACATACAAATAAAATAAATCTTTATTAAAATAATCTTTTTAAAAAATAATAAAGGCTATTCTTCTGCAACTTGTGTTGGACTTTAAAACACAGCTTGCTCCAATACTGAGGGGACTTAAGAGGTGAGTGAACAGTCACATGGCAGGACGCCCCACTCTCTAGGACCTCCCAAGTGGGACAAAACTCCAAGCCCCTCCCCAACTCCCTCGGCTTTTCTAGCCAGCCAGCAGGGAGTTTGCTGTGACTAGGTTCCCCTCAAACCCAATCCCACCCATGGGACACCCCCCAAGGTACTAGCCACACGCTGCCTAAGAGCTGAAAGCTTGCTATAATACTGAGGGGACCAAGAGCCTGCTACAACACTGAGGGGATTAAGAGAGCAGCAAGAGAGCAAACCAGGAAAGAAGACCTAGAGAGCAGGTGTATAGAGACCTCAGAAGCTTCTGAGACAGACAGTGACAGTAAAGCTTATCAAGAAAAATTCCCAAACACTCAGACAGCCACTTCAAGGACTGGACCAAGACACAAAAACACTGCAGGTCTCATTTGAAGGACTAGATGTGTAGGCGCCAAAGTAAGAATCCCTCCAACAACCTAAAAAACAACATGGTAACACCAGAACCCAGGGGTCACACAACAGGAAGACTTGATAATCCTAACCCAAAAGAAGTAGAAGAAAACAACTTTAAACTCTTCAACTGGACTCTGGGAGCTCAGTCCAGTGCTCCAATGTGGATCTCTGCCTCTGTTGCCATTAGTTGCTGGATGAAGGTTCTATGGTGATATTTATGATAATCATGAGTCTGGATAGAGGGCAACTAAAGATCTGGCCGCCTCACCTCTATTGCTTAGGGTCTTAGTCATGCCACCACGCCTTAGCTCACTTAACCAACTGACTTCCCTTTCAAGTGATGCTGTGTGGAATAAACTTACAGAAAACAGAAATAACAAGTTGTGGCTATAGCACAGGTATACTGAAGTAGAATCTAATGTGTCAAATCAGAGATGCAGCCCTACAAATGGATATAAGTAAAGCTAAAAAACCACTTTTTCAAACAAACAAAAAACCTGATGCCCTCCCTTTCAAAGTGATTAGCTGTAAACAAAACGCTTATGTCAGCACTCAGCCTGGATCTACACTGCATCATGTAGGAAAAAAAGGTCTATTAAACACCTCTTGGTACTATTAGTAGTACAAAAATGAAAGCCAAGTCCTAATAATGTACTGTTTGCTGATAATAGTTAAAAGATATAAATACATAAAATATCATAAATAACAGTCCCACCTAGTGTGACTCAAAAAGAACAAATAATAATCCCAATCTAATTATGGAAACATCTCCAAATAGTACAAGTTATGAAAAGTAAGCAGCCCTACCTAGTGTGACTCAAAAAAAACAAATAAAATTCTTAATCTAATTATAGAAATATCAACAAGATGTATAACCCCAGCAGCACAGACATTGAGGGCACACTGAATAAATGGGACCTCCTGAAACTGAGAAGCTTCTGTAAAGCAAAGGACACTGTCATTAAGACAAAAAGTCATCCTACTGACTGAGAGAAGATCTTCACCAACCCCGCAACAGACAAATGTCTGATCTCCAAAATATATAAAGAACTCAAGAAACTAGAAGTTAAATATAATTAACCCAATTAGAAAATGCGGCACTGAACTGAACAGAGAATTCTCAACAGAAGTTTAAATGGCCAAAAGATACTTAAGGTCATGCTCAACCTCCTTAGTGATCAGAGAAATGCAAATCAAAACAACTTTGAGATATCATCTTACACCAGTCAGAATGGCTAAAATCAAAAACACCAAGGATAGCCTTTGCTGGAGAGATTGTGGAGAAAGGGGTACCCTCATCCATTGCTGGTGGGACTGCAAACTTTTGCAACCACTTTGGAAATCAGTGTGGCGGTTTCTCAGAAAAATTGGGATTAACTTACCCCTGGACCCAGCAATACCACTCTTGGCAATATACACAAAAGATGCCCTATCATATGACAAAAGCATTTGTTCAAGACAAAAGCATTTGTTCAACTATGTTCATAGCAGCATTATTTGTAATAGCCAGAACCTGGAAGCATCCTAGATGTCCTTCAATGGAAGAATGGATGAAGAAAGTGTGGAATATATATACATTAAAGTATTACTCAGCGGTAAAAAACAATTAATCTCTAATTTTGCATGCAAATGGATGTAAATAGAAAATACTATCCAGAGTGAGGTAACCCAGACTCAAAAAGAAGATCATGGGATGTACTCACTCATCATTGGTTTCTAGCCATGGATAGGGGCCACTGAGTCTATAATTTATGATCCTAAAGAAGCAAACAAGAGGGTAAACCCAAGGAAAAACATATAGTTATCCTCCTGGCTATGGGAAATAGACAGGATTGCGGGGCAAAAATTTGGAATATTGGGGGTGGGGTGGGATGGGGGTGAGGGGAGTTGGGAGAGAAAAGTGTGAAGGAGAGGATGTGAGGAACTTGAGGAAACGGAATGATTGGGGAAATAGGAAGTTTGTATTGGGGAGCAGGGAACTCATATCTTAGTTAAGGGAACCACATAAGGGTTGGCAAGAGACTTGAGCTTGGAGTGGCAACCAGGTGTCCAGGGCAATGTCCCCAGTTAGTTCCTTGGGCACCAGAGGATAGGGAATCTGAAATGAACCTATCCTATAACCATAGTGGTGAATATCTTGCATATCAACATAGAAACTTCATCTAGCAATGGATCGAGAGAGAGACCGAGACCCACACTGGAGCACCGGACTGAGCTCCCAAGGTCCTAATGAGAAGCAGAAAAAGGAAGAACATGAGCAAGGAAGTCAGTACCACGAGGGGTGCACCCACCCACTGAGACAGTGGGGCCGATCTATTGGGAGCTCACCAAGGCCAGCTGACTGTGACTGAAAAAGCATGGGATAAAACAGGACTCTCTGAACATCGCGGACAATGAGAGTTGATGCTAGAGGCCAAGGACAGTGGCACGGAGTTTTGATCCTACTTTATGTTTTGGCTTTGTAGGAGCATAGACAGTTTGGATGATCACCTTTCTAGACCTGGATGGAGTGGGGAGGACCTTGGAATTTCCACAGGGCAGGGAACCCTGACTGCTTTTGGGACTGGAGAGGGAGGAGAAGAGAAGTGGTGGTAGGGGGAGGGGGACGAGGGAGGGGGAGAGAAATGGGAGGCAGGGAGGAACCGAAAAAACCTAACCAAGGAGTCCAACAATGACAACAATATCTCTGACAACTAGAGACCTTTCACCAGCGCAACTCGAAGAAGGCAAACACACAAAATTTACTACTAAAAAAAATGACCGGAGTTAACAACCACTGGTCATTAATATTACTTAATGTCAATGGACTCAACTCACCTATAAAAAGGCACAGACTAAGAGATTGGATACGAAAACAGGAGCGAACATTCTGCTGTTTACAAGAAACACACTTCAACCACAAAGACAGACACCTACTCAGAGTAAAGGGTTGGGATAATGCTTATCAAGTAAATTGACCTAACAAACAAGCAGGTGTGGCCATACTAATTTCTAACAAAGTTGACTTCAAACTTAAATCAATCAGAAGAGATGGAGAGGGACATTTTCTACTCCTAACAGAAACAATTCATCAGGATGAAGTCTCAATCCTGAATATCTATGCCCCTAATATAAAGCACCCACGTATGTAAAAGAATCATTGCTAAAACTCAAGGCAGCAATCAAACAGAAGACATTAATAGTAGGAGACTTTAACACTCCTCTCTCAGCAATGGACAGGTCAGTTATACAGAAAACTAAGAGAGAAATAAGAGAATTAATGGAGGTAATAAATCAAATGGACTTAACAGACATCTATAGAATATTCCACCCAAAATAGGAAAGAATATACCTTCTTCTCTGCAGCTCAAGGAACCTTCTCGAAAATTGACCACATACTCGGTAACAAAGCAAACATCCACAGTTACAAAAAAATATCTGTAACCACCTGTATCTTATCAGATCACCATGGATTAAAGCTAGAATTCAAGAACAATGCTACCTCCAGAATGCCTACAAACTCATGGAAACTGTACAGTCATCTACTGAAAGCAAGTTTTTCATTTCTAAGACTTTGGAGTTACTAACCTGTGAATGAACTAAACACAGAAAATTCAATTAAAAGAACCTTTCATTGAAGCCAGAGAGATGGCTCAGAGGTTAAGAGTACATAATGGCGTTTCCAGGGGACCCTGGTTTGGCTCCCAGCACCCAATTGGAGGCTAGCAATCATCACTCCAGTTCCAGAGGCTCCAGTACCCTCTTCTGCACTTTGGGCACTTCACCCAGAATATACATCCAGGTAAAACAGTAACACATAAAATAAAAATAAAATCAATCTATAAAATAAACCAAGTTCTCTGGTCTGAAGATGAAGCTAAGAATTTGTCTAGTGTGTATAAGATCGAGGGTCTACCCTAAAAATGAAGAAAAATATCCAGTCTGCTTTGTTGGACATAGTGGGTCATATCAATAATCCTAACATTTGAGAGGTTGAGGCAGGGGATGCTTAGTTTGGAGGCAGGGTATGCACAAAAGGTTCAAGTACAGCATGATATACAACATCCTTCAAGCTGTTGCCAGGCAGCAGTTCCTCCTGGCTCTGGGCACCAATGGAGACCTGACGTGAGGCAACATTCATCTTCTGGATTGGACCTCCTCGAAGGACCAGTGTGGTCCACGATAGCACAAGAGGCTATGTTGGTGTTAGAGGTTCATGCTGCTTTACCAGACAGAGATGAAGCCTGAGATCCACATGGACCTACACAGTCTGTGCTACTTTCCAATGCCTTGGTGATGTCCTCAGGCTCTGCTGTCTTGGTGCACCAAGCCCGTGTGAGTGGCATGTGTAACCACCTGAGACCATGTGTGAGGGACACGGTCCATGCAGTCTCTAGGGTTCTGATATGGCCAACAGCCAGGTTGATGTCTGTGGTCCAAGTTACCACCAAAGACCATGAGGAAGCCCATGGTCAGAGTTGATGTCTGAAGCCATGTTAATGTCTGTGAGTATGGGAGAGCCTGCTCTGCCCCTCAGTGCAGGCAATACAGGCAGTAGAATGGGTGCAGGACATCAATTCCAGCCCCATCCCAGCCACTGCAAAGTTTCCTCAGCTGATGGATGGTTTCTGGCATGGATATAGGCTGAGAAAGACTCATTTCCTTTGGGAACTTGTCCACAAAGAATTTTACCATTTCAGTGAATATACAGTCAATACAAAATAGATTTGTCTTTTTTGAAGTGGGGAGATCATGGTGGACAGGAAATAGATACGCGAAGACTGGGAGGTGAGCACCATGGAGGCTTATAATGTGAGATTCCCAAATAATCAATAAAAATGTAAACAGAAGAAAAAGAAGGAAATGAGAACCCTCTGAGACTCTGTCTCATATATCAAGACAATTTCTCCCCTCTTATCAACAAACTTTGTAAATTAAAAAATTTGTAAAATAAAAAAAAATTGAGCAGCAAGAAAACTGAGCTTCCAGGACCCAGTTTACTGTAGTGTAAAAAAAATAAAATTCCTTAACAAGCCGAGGGTAGGATATTTAATAAAAAAATACAAAGATGGCCCAAGAGATTCTTTTCAGAATTCACTTTAATAATAAACCCCTAGCTTACTTTAATAAGCCTATAACAAGAACAGATTCTAGGCCATGATGTCCAAAGCATGACAGCTGACAGCTGATAAAACACTAAAGGCTTAATTTTCCTACCCTAGCAATCTGCCAGAATTTAACTTATTGAAAGAGGCCAATGTCTTTTTTTTTGTTCTAATGATGATAGTGCATACTTTCATTTTTTTCAATTTTACTCAGATTTATTAAAGTATAACCAACAGATAAATTTACAGGGTAAAAGTCTTAATGCAGATAAACATTACAAAATGTCTAAGTTGAAGTAACCAACTATCATCTCACTTACCTATCACATTTTATTGCTGACATTTAAGATCCACACTCTTTGCAATTTTCAAGTATGTGTTTCTCTTATTCCTTAAAAAGACTACATTTTTTAGCTTTATAATTCTCGGCTACAATACTTTTACAGTGATTTCTGATCTTCAATAAGGAAAGTCCTGGATCTTGTCATGAACGTATTTAGCATACATGGATTCAATATAGGCCCTGCTGAACCATTCTGATTTAGATGGTGTCATGAATCTCACCACACAAACCCCTTAAAGATGAAATGAGCACACACCGCATGCAGATTTTGGTGTTTTCTCAATCTTCTTTGTATGAAAGTAAACAATTCTATTACAAGGGTTTTCTATTCCATTCTATTACAGCATAGTTTTGTCAGAGGCAGTTTGTAGAAACTGTGATGGTACATCAATCACTGAGCCATTCTAAAGAGGTACATTATTGTTTATAGCAATTGTGATGTATAATAGACCTCTAGAACATACTCAGCCTAACTAAAACTTTGTACCCTAGGAATAATATCTTTCTATCTCCTCTCCCAGGCAGCCTCTGATAACCACCATTTAGCCTCTGTCTCTGAGTTCAACTTTTTATATTGTATTTATAAGTTAAAACAATCAGTATTTCCATGTCTTTCAGTTCTAGGCTTATTTCATTTATTATAATGTCTTCCAGATTAGATCACATAAAATGATGGGATTCCCTTCATTAAGTATGAGTTGTCTTCCACTGTGTGTATACATGCATGCTTGTAAACACCATGCTATCGTTATCTATTGCTGATCATCTTGTTTCTACTTTTAACTTTCTAAGGGATCTCCATACTATTTTCCATAATGACTGTACCAAGCCATAATTCCACCAACAGCCTATAGAGATTGTTATTATGTCTTTACCAAAATGACTTTGTCTTTTTTTTCTTTTCTTTTATTCTTTTTTTTTGGGGGGGGGGTTAATACTGCAAGGTGATCTTGAGCTCACTATGCACAATTTGGCAACGGTACACTTACCTAGGCTGAACTCCTAGTTCTCCCACTTCAGCCTTCCAAGAGCTGGAATTAAGGTGTGCACCACAAGCTTTACTTCTTTTGTCTCTTCCACAATGACCCTCTGAACATAGAAGAGGCAATAACATGATATCTCACTGTGGTTTTGCTTTCATTACTCTAATGATTAGTGATATCAAGTATTTTTTCATAGAACTTTTAAAAAGAAGCCACTTTCTGATTCATTACTAGTATCACATATAAGTACTTATAGTTTAAAACTGACTTAAAAATTTCAAACAAAATAAAGCCCTTACTTAGAAAGACGTTCTTCCTCTAGAATTATGCAAGAAACATTTGGCAATTCCCTGCTCCATACAAATGGTGTTTTCTAGTTGAAAAAATAATCCTGATACATGATTGCAAAGAACAGTGTCTTGCAGGCAACTCTATCTTGAGAAGTCTATACCCACCCTTACTACTGTGTGTACAACTGCCCCTTTCCTTAACACACACATACACACACACACATGCGTGTGTTTATTGATATTAAACCATTTCCTCAAAAAATAAAAAAAAATAAAAAAACCCCAACCTTTCAGGAAAAAACAATTCTGTTCATCCTTAATTTAAAAAGAATTGAAGAAAAAAAAAGTAGTAGGTAGAGGTCAGTGGTGAAGTACCTGAGTGCAAGAAGCCCTGAGTGATATATAAAACAAATGAGCACATGAAAAATGTTAAACATCATTAACAACAAGAACTAAAATGAAAACTACAATGAAGCCTGATGCAGTAGCTCAAATAGAGGCAGGAGAACATCAGGAGGACAAGAGCAGCCTCAGTTACCTAAGAACCAGTTGGAAAAAACAAAACACAAAACAGGTACAATGAAAAACTGTCACATATATAAAAGACTAACCAAATTTCTAAAGATGGCAACGCCAAATGCTAGTAATGATATGAAACATTAGAACTTTTAGGCAAGCAAGTTGGTTACTATAACACTAGCAATTCTACACATAGATAAGTTAAAAGAATCAAAAAGAGATGTTCAGCCAGGCGGTGGTGGCACACAGCTTTAGTCCCACCACTCATGAGGCAGAGGCAGGCGGATCTCTGTGAGTTAGAGGCCAGCTTGGTCTACAAGAGGTAGTTCCAGGACAGTTTCCAAAAGCTACAGAGAAACCATGTCACGAAAAGAACAAAAAACCAAATTTAAAAAATAAAAGAAAAGCATATGTTAAAAGACAAATCTATATGTATATGTTTATATAAGAGCTTTATTTATGATAGCCAAGACACAGAGACAACCAAGATGTCTTCATGAGTAAATGATAAAAGGTGGTACAGTTATACTGTGGCAAGCTACTTGGCAATTAAAAAAAGTACACTGTTGCTACATTATAACAAAAGGATAAACCTCAGCGCTAAGTGGAAAAAGTAAATCCTAGAATGTTAGGTAGGGTATATAAGTTATGGTTCTTTGAAAACCTGATACAAAAACACATGACTGGTTGTCAGGTTGAAAGAGAAAATACAGGCAGAGGGAAATGGGCCAAGATAAAAAAAAGGTACGCTGAGCATTCCTAGTGAGCATGAAGAATGTCGTTTTGATTATCAGGGTACAATATCAATACTGTGGACCTGACATTGTAGTTTTATAAGATGTTATCAATGGGGAAAACTGAGTAAAGAGTACAGAGGACTCCCTATATTATTTTGTTTAACTACATGCAAATTTATAGTCATCTAAAAATGATTCAAATCCTAAAAGATACATTCACTCAGATACACATCTATTTTAAATGTTTTCTTGCCAGCGGGTCTCATTGTGTACCCCAGACTACCTTAGAACTTGATACACAGAGCAGGCTGCATACAAATTTGAGTTTCTCCTGCCTCCAATTCCCAAGTTCTGGGATGACAGACTTGCACCACCATGAATATCTGAATGCTTTCAATTATATTTCCTTTGGACTTCAAGAGCTGTTCTCACCCCATCTTCTTCTTTGTTTCTCCAAGGCTCATGGTCTCCACTGACCACCCTTCTTTACCAATGTCATAAAGTCCTTCACCTCAAACAAACCGTAACATTCAGCCAGCTCTATTATTACCAAATGTGCTCCATAAAAGCCACTCCTTAAATCAAAGTCCATATGAAAACCAATCAGGTCCAGAGTCTGTTTTTTATACATCCATATTGCTTGACAAGATCACATTCCACACAGAACCTTTTGAAGTTTACTGTTTACTCACATCAGAGCTTCCCCAGGAAAGACATTGTTTTCACAGCAATGATGCTTGCTCACTTACTTGACTATTTCACCAAATAATGTGTGTTTCAAAGTTCTAAATTACAGGAAATAGGAGGAAGAATTTTTAAAAATGGCAAGCACAAATGTAAAGAAACAAGTAAAGACACAACTTTCAAAATAGAAAAAAATACAAATTTTAAAAGTACAGATGCTGCCTGGAGTGGTGAGACAAGCCTCTAATCCCAGCACTTGGGAGTCAGAGGCTGGTGGATCTCTGCATTCCAGGAGAGCTTGGTCTACAGAGCAAGTTCCAGGAGAGCCAGGACTATACAGAGAAACCCTGCATCAAAGACACCCAAAAGAATAACAATAATACAGATGCTGCCAATAAAAAGAATGAAACTAGACAGGCAATATGTATGAAGAAACTGATATTCTACTCTGTAATACCAGAAAAACAAACATGCTTGAGATCATATCAGGTCAATAAAACCCCCTACAAAACCAGGTATATTAAGTCTATTCTTCTGCAATTCTAACAACAACAACAACAACAACAACAACAAATATGTAAAGTGAGGGCAGCAAGTAAAAGAACTTGCTGCACATGCCTAATGAACTACATTCAATCACCAGAATCCACATGAAGGTGGAATGGGAGAACATACTCCGCAAACTTGCACTCTGACTCTACACACACAACAAAGCACACAAACGTATGCACACACATACACACAAAAAAGTAACTTTTTAAAAATTTTATATAAAGCAATACTTTAATTAAAGTGATTCTATTTGACAAACAAACATCATTACTTATCTAACATACAATGTAACAATTACATGGAGTCTTAAACTCCAAAAGAATGGAAATATTCACTGGTCCAAGACACCAGGCCTCTCCTGGCTCCATTTGAAGGAAAAGATGGGCAGGCGCCAATGCAAGAATTCCCCCAACAACTTGAAAAGCAACGTGACATCACCAGAATCCAGGAATCCCGAAATGAGAAGTGTACACCCTAATCCAGAAGAATTAGAAGAATTCGACTCAAAAGTGAATTTTATGAAAATAATAGAGGACCATAAAAAGGAGGTGAAAAACTGCCATAATCAATTAGAGATTACCAACAAAAAGGTAGAGGAAATGAATAAATCCCTCAAAGATACCCAAGAAAACCAAGAGAAACAAGAGAAAGAAATCAAACAGGTAAGGGAAACAGTTCAAGACTTGAAGTGGAAGTAATAAAGAAAACACAAACCGAGGGAAGGATGGATATGGAAAATTTGGATAAAGGAAGAGGAACTACAAAGACAAGTACCACCAACAGATTACCAGAGACAGAAGAAAGAATCTCAGACACTGAAGATACCATAGAGAAAATAAACTCTCTGATCAAATAAAACAGCATAACCAACAAATTTTCATCACAAAACATTCAGGAGATCTGGGACACAATAAAAAGACCAAACCTAAGAATAATAGGGATAGAAAAAGGAGAAGAAGTACAGCTCAATGGTCCAGAAAATATATTTAATAAAATTATAGAAGAAAACTTTCCCGACCTTAAGAAATATATTCCTTTGAGTTTCCAAGAAGCATACAGAACACCAAATCGACTGGATCAAAAAAAAAAAAAAACCATCTCCTCGTCATATAATAATTAAAACACAAAACATTCAGAATAAAGAAAGAATATGAAGAGCTGCAAAGGAAAAAGGTCAAGTTACCTATAAAGGTAAACCTATCAGACTTACACCTGATTTCTCAATGGAAAACATGAAAGCCAGAAGGTCCTGGATAGATGTGCTGCAGAAATGAAGAGACCATGGGTGCAAGCATAGACTACTATACCCAGGCAAGCTTTTGTTCAATATAAATGGAGAAAACAAAATTTTCCAGGATTAAAATAAATTTAAACAATACGTAGCCACAAATCCAGCCCTACAGAAAGTAATAGAAGGAAAATCACAAACCAAGAAGTCCAACAATGCCCACAATAACTCAGACATCTAATGACCCTTCACCAGCACAACTTGAAGAAGGAAACACACAAACTCTACTACCAAAATAAAGAAAGAGAGAAAGGGAAATATGACCAGAGTTAAAACCACAGGTCATTAATATCACTTAATATCAATGGACTCAACTCACCTATAAAGAGGCACAGGCTAAGAGATTGGATTCGAAAAGAGGATCCAACATTCTGCTGCTTAGAAGAAACACACCTCAACCACAAAGACAGACATCTACTCAGAGTAAAGGGCTGGGAAAAGGTTTATCAAGCAAACGGAACTAAGAAACAAGCAGGTGGGACCATACTAATTTCTAAGAATGTTGACTTCAAACTAAAATCAATCAAAAGAGATGGAGAGGGACATTTTTTACTCGTAACAGGAACAATTCACCAGGATGAAGTCTCAATCCTGAATATCTATGCCCCTAATATAAAAGCACCCACTTATGTAAAAGAAACGTTACTAAAACTCAAGGCAGTCATCAAACCACACACTCTAATAGTAGGAGATTTCAACACTCCTCTCTCACCAATGGACAGGTCAATCAGACAGAAACCTAGCAGAGAAATAAGAGGATTAAGAGAGGTAATGAATCAAATGGAATTAACAGACATCTATAGAACATTCCACTCGAATAAGAAAGAATATACCTTCTTCTCTGCAGCTCATGGAACCTTCTCAAAAATAGACCACATACTCGGTAACAAAGCAAACTTACACAGTTACAAAAAAATATCGGTAACCACCTGTGTCTTATCAGATCACCATGGATTAAAGTTAGAATTCAACAACAATGCTATCCCCAGAAAGCCTATGAACTCATGGAAACTGGACAGTCAACTACTGAACCACACCTGGATCAAGGAAGAAATAAAGAAAGAAATTAAAGTCTATCTTGAATTCAATGAAAACGAATACTCAACATACTCAAACCTATGGGACACTCTGAAAGCAGTGCAAAGAGGAAAGTTCATAGCATTAAGTGCCCACTTAAAGAACACTGAGAAAGAACACATTGGAGACTTAAGAGCCCACATGAAAGCTTTAGAAAAAAAAAGCAGACTCACCTAGGAGAAGTAGAAGACTGGAAATAATCAAATTGAGGGCTGAAATCAACAAAATAGAAACACAGAAAACAATCCAAAGAATCAAGGAAACAAAAAGCTGGTTCTTGGAAAATCAATAAGATTGATAAACCCGTATCCAAACTAATCAAACGGCGGAGAGAGAATATGCAAATTAACAAAATCAGAAATGAAAAGGGAGACATAACCACAGACACAGACGAAATTCAGAGAATCATTAGATTTTACTAAAAAAACCTGTAAGCCACAAAATTGGAAAATGTGATAGAAATGGACACTTTTTTAGATAAGTACCATATACCAAAGTTAAACCAGGACCAGATGAAAAATCTAAATACACCTGTTAGTCGCGAAGAATTAGAAGTTGTTATAAAAAACCTCGCCACAAAAAAAGCCCAGGTCCAGACGGCTTCAATGCAGAATTCTACCAGAACTTCCAAGAAGACCTAATACCTATACTCCTTAATGTATTTCACAATATTGAAAAAGAGAAGTGATTGCCAAATTCCTTTTATGAGGCTGAAGTTACTCTGACACCAAAACAACACAAAGACACAGCCAAGAAAGAGAACTACAGGCCAATCTCACTCATGAACATCGACGCAAAAATACCCAATAAAATACTGGAAAACCGAATCCAAGAACACATTAGAAAAATTATCCATTATGATCAAGTAGGCTTCATCCCAGAGATGCAGGGCTGGTTCAACATACGATAATCTATCAATGTAATCCATCATATAAATAATCTGAAAGAAAAAACCATATGATCATTTCATTAGATGCGGAAAAAGCATTTGACAAAATTCAACATCCCTTTATGATTAAGGTCTTAGAGAGATTAGGAATACAAGGGTCGTTCCTAAATATAATAAAAGCTATTTATAGCAAGCCATCAGCTAACATCAAATTAAATGGAGAGAAACTCAAAGCTATTCCACTAAAATCAGGAACATGACAAGGTTGTCCACTCTATCCATACCTCTTCAAAATAGTGCTTGAAATTCTAGCAATAGCAATAAGACAACATAAGGGGATCAAAGGGATTCAAATTGGAAAGGAAGAAGTTAAACTTTCATTATTTGCAGACGATATGATAGTGTACATAAGCGACCCCAAAAACTCCAGCTAAGAACTCCTTCAGCTGATAAACACCTTTAGTAGTGTTTCAGGATACAAGATCAATTCCAAAAAATCAGTTGCCCTCCTATACACAAAGGATAAGGAAGCAGAGATGGAAATCAGAGAAGCATCACCCTTCACGATAGCCACAAATAGCATAAAATATCTGGGCGTAACTCTAACCAAGGAAGTAAAGGATCTATTTGACAAGAAATTTAAATCTATGAAGAAAGAAATTGAGGAGGATACCAGAAAATGGAGGGATCTCCCTTGCTCTTGGATTGGGAGGATCAACATAGTAAAAATGGCAATTCTACCAAGGGCAATTTATAGATTCAATGCAATCCCCATTAAAATCCCATCAATTTTCTTCACAGATCTTGAGAGGACAATAATTAACTTTATATGGAGAAACAAAAAACCCAGGATGGCCAAAACAATCTTATATAATAAAGGATCGTCTGGAGGCGTTACCATCCCTGACCTCAAACTCTATTACAGAGCCTCAGTATTGAAAACATCTTGGTATTTTCATAAAAACAGAGAAGTCGATCAATGGAACCGAGTAGAAGACCCTGATTTTAACTCACAAACATATGAACACCTAATTTTTGATAAAGGAGCTAAAAGTATCAATGGAAAAATGAGAGCATCTTCAACAAATTGTGCTGGCAGAACTGGTTGTCAACCTGTAGAAGAATGAAAATAGACCATGCACAAAACTCAAGTCCAAATGGATTAAAGACCTCAATATTCGTCTGAAAAAACTGAACCTGATAGAAGAAAAAGTGGGAAGTACTCAACAACATATGGGTACAGGAGATCACTTCCTACGTTTATTCCCTGCAGCACAGACATTAAGGACAACATTGAGTAAATGGGACCTCCTGAAACTGAGTAGCTTCTGTAAAGCAAGGACACTGTCACTAAGACAAAAAGGCAACCCACTGACTGGAGAAGATCTTCACCAACCCTGCAACAGACAAAGGTCTGATCTCCAAAATATATAAAGAACTCAAGAAACTAGATGTTAAAATGATAATTAACCCATTAAAAATGGGGCATTGAACTGAACAGAGAATTCTCAACAGAAGAAATTCAAATGGCCAAAAGACTCTTAAGGTCATGCTCAACCTCCTTAGCGATAAGGGAAATGCAAATTAAAACAACTTTGAGATACCATCTTACACCTGTCAGAATGGCTAAAATCAAAAACACCAAGGATAGCCTTTGCTGGAGAGGTTGTGGAGAAAGGGGCACACTCATTAGTTGCTGGTGGGAATGCAAACTTGTGCAACCACTTTGGAAATCCGTGTGGCGATTTCTCAGGAAATTTGGAAACAACCTACCCCAAGATCCAGTAATACCACTATTGGGAATATACCCAAGAGATGCACCATCAAATGACAAAAGTATCTGTTCAACTATGTTCATAGCAGCATTGTTTGTAATAGCCAAAACCGGGAAACAACCTAGATGCCCTTTAATGGAAGAATGAATGAAGAAATTGTGGAATATATACATATTAGAGTACTACTCAGCAGTAAAAACAATGACTTCTCGAATTTTGCGTGCAAATGGATGGAAATAGAAAACACTATCCTGAGTGAGGTATCCCAGACCCAAAAAGAGGAACATTGGATGTACTCACTCATAATCGGTTTCTAGCCATAAATAAAGGACATTGAGCATATAATTTGTGAAACTAGAGAAGCTAAATAAGAAAGTGAACCCAAAGAAAATCGTATAGTCACCTGCCTGGAGAGGGGAAGAAGACAAGATTGCAGGGCAAAAACTGGGAACTTGAGGGTGAGGTGGCATGGGGCAAAGGGGAAATGGGATGAGAAACATGAGAAGGGGAGGATGGGAGGAGATCGGGGGATTGGGATGGTTGGGATATAGGAAGGGAGGTTACGGGAGCAGCGAAGTATATATCCTAACTAAGGGAGCCATCTTAGGGTTGGCAAGAGACTTGACTCTAGAGGGGTTCACAGGTGTCCAGGGAGATGTCCCCAGCTGGTACCTTGGGCAACTGAGGAGAGGGAACCTGAAATGCCCCTATCCTATACTGATGAATGTCTTACATATCACCTTAGAACATTCATCTGGCAATGGATCGAGGTAGAGACAGAGACTCATTTTGGAGCAATGGTCTGAGCTCTTGAGGTCCAAATGAGGAGCAGAAGGAGGGAGAACATGAGCAAGGAAATCAGGACCACGAGGGATGCACCCACCCACTGTGACAGTGGATATGATTTATTGGGAGCCTACCAAGCCCAGCTCATCTGGGACTGAATAAGCATGGGTTGAAACTGGACTCTCTGAGCATGGTGGACAATCAAGGCTGATGAGAAGCCAAGGACAATGCACTAGGTTTCGATCCTAATACATGAACCTGCTTTGTGGGAGCTTAGCTTTTTTAGATGCTCACCTTCCTGGACGTATATAGAAGACCTTCGTCTCCTGCAGGGCAGAGAATTTGGACTGCTCTTCAGTATCGAAAGGGAGGGGGAATGGTGGGGGGACAGAGAAGAGGAGTGGGGATAGAGGGAAGGGGGTGGCGGGAGGGAGCAATATTTGGGAGGAGGGGAGTGAAATGGGAAACGGGGAGCAGGTGGAAATATTAATTAAAAAAGAATAAAAACAATGGTGTTTTCTAGTTGAAAAGCTAATCCTGATACATTATTGCAAAGAAGAGTGTCTTGCTGGCAACTCTATCTTGAGAAGTCTATACCCACCCTTACTACTGTGTGTACAACTGCCCCTTTCCTTAACACACACACACATACACACATATGCGTGTGTTTATTTATATTAAACCATTTTCTTAAAAAAAATACCTCGACCTTTCAGGAAAAAACAATTAAGCTCATGCCAAAAAAAAAAGAAAGAAAAAAAAGCAGTAGGTAGAGGTCAGTGGTGAAGTACCTGAGTGCAATAAGCCCTGAGTGATATATAAAACAAATGAGCACATGTAAAATGTTAAACATCATTAACAACAAGAATTAAAATGAAAACTACAATGAAGCCTGATGCAGTAGCTCAAATAAAGGCAGGAGAACACCAGAATGTCAAGAGCAGCCTCAGTTACCTAAGAACCAGTTGGAAAAAAACAAAACTCAAAACACCTACAGTTAAAACTGTTACATATATAAGAGACTAACCAAACTTGTAAAGATGGCAACACCAAATGCTAGTAATGACATGAAGGAATTAGAACATTTTGGCAATCACGTTAGTTACTATAACACTAGCAATTCTACTCATGGATAAGCTAAAAGAATCAAAAGCATTGTTCAGCCAGGCGGTGGTGGCACACAGCTTTAGTCCCACCACTCATGAGGCAGAGGCAGGCAGATCTCTGTGAGTAAGAGGCCAGCTTGTTCTACAAGAGGTAGTTCCAGGACAGTTTCCAAAAGCTACAGAGAAACCATGTCTCGAAAAGAACAAAACAAAACAAAATTTAAAAAAAAAGAAAAGAAAAGCATATGTTCAAAGACAAGTCTATATGTATAAGTTTATATAAGAGCTTTATTTATAATAGCCAAGACCCAGAGACAACCAAGATGTCTTCAGAGTAAATGATAAAAAGTGGTACAGTTATACTGTGGCAAACTACTCGGCAATTAAAAAAAAAGTACACTGTTGCTACATTATAACAAAAGGATAAACCTCAGCGCTAAGTGGAAAAAGTAAATCCTAGAATGTTAGGTAGGGTATATAAGATATGGTTCTTTGAAAACCTGATACAAAACACATGACTGGTTGTCAGGTTGGAAGAGAAAATACAGGCAGAGGGAAATGAGCCAAGCTATAAGAAAGGTACCCTGAGCATTCCTTGTGATGATGAAGTATGTCAATTTAATTATCAAGGTACAATATCAATACTGTGGACCTGACATCGTAGTATTTATAAGATGTTATCAATGGGGAAAACTGAGTAAAGAGTACAGAGGAATCCCTGTATTATTTTGTTCAACTACATGCAAATTTATAGTCATCTAAAAATGATTCAAAACCTAAAAGATACATTCACTCAGATCCACATCTATTTTAAATGTTTTCTTGCCAGCGGTTCTCATTGTGTACCCCAGACTACCTTAGAACTTGATACACAGAGCAGACTGCATACAAATTTGAGTTTCTCCTGCCTCCACTTCCCAAGTTCTGGGATGACAGGCTTGCACCACCATGACTATCTGAATGCTTTCAATTATCTTTCCTTTGGACTTCAAGAGCTATTCTCACCCCACCTTCTTCTTTGTTTCTCCAAGGCTCATGGTCTCCACTGACCACCCTTCTTTACCAATGTCATAAAGTCCTTCACCTCACACAAACCCAAACATTTGGCCGGTTCTATTATTACCAAATGTGCTCCATAAAAGCCACTCCTTAAATCAAAGTCCATATGAAAACCAATCAGGTCCAGAGTCTGTTTTTTATACATCCATATTGCTTGACAAGATCACATTCCATACAGAACCTTTTGAAGTTTACTGTTTACTCACATCAGAGGTTCCCCAGGAAACACATTGTTTTCACAGCAATGATGCTTGCTCACTTACTTGACTATTTCACCAAACAATGTGTGTTTCAAAGTTCTAAATTACAGGAAATAGGAGGAAGAATTTTTAAAAATGGCAAGCACAAATGTAAAGAAACAAGTAAAGACACAACTTTCAAAAGAGAAGAAAAATACAAGTTTTAAAAGTACAGATGCTGCCTGTAGTGGTGAGACAAGCCTCTAATTCCAGCACTTGGGAGTCAGAGGGAGGTGGATCTCTCCATTCCAGGACAGCCTGGTCTACAGACAAAGTTCCAGGACAGCCAGGACTACACAGAGAAACCCTGCATCAAAAAACACAAAAGAATAATACAGATGCAGCCAATAAAAAGAATGAAACTAGACAGGGAATATGTATGAAGAAACTGGTATTCTACTCTGTAATACCAGAACAACAAACATGCTTGAGATCATATCAGGCCAATAAAACCTCCTTCAAAACCAGGTCTATAAAGTCTATTCTTCTGCAATTTTAACAACAACAACAAAATTAAAACTATGTAAAGTGAGGGCAGCAAAATGACTTAGCAAGTAAAAGTACTTTCTGCACATGCCTAATGAAATACATTCAATCACCAGAATCCACATAAAGGTGGAACGAGAGTACAAAATCTGCAAACTTGCACTCTGATTCTACACACAAATCAAAGCACACAAACATATGCACACACATACACACAAAAACGTAACTTTTTAAAATTTTATATAAAGCAATACTTTAATTAAACATCATTTTGACAAATGAACATCATTACTTATCTAACATACAATGTAACAATTACGTAGATTCTTAAACTCCAAAAGAATGAAAATATTCAAATGTCCCAGGTTCGGTGATGTGCACCCATAACGACAGCATTAAAGTAGAATTGGCAGCAGGAATGATTCATCCTAAACTTCATGAGTTCCAGGCCAGCTTAGACTACAGAAGACTATGTAAGACTATCAAAATAAAAAAATAAATAAATAAATAAAAAATAAGCTAAATACATAACTACCCAAATACTTAGAACTATTTGTGGCTATTATTACTGGTTTAGCTTTTGCTAATCACCAATCTATTCTCAAAGCACATAACTAAATGAAGAACCAAATGTAGTACAACGCAAGATGCATGTTAACTCTTCAAGACTTAACCTTATGTAGCACTTTACAGAGTCCTAACTCTATATGCACCATTACAAAAACCACTAAAGCTGGGTGTCTGATCCCATCCCTTCAATAGTCTAGAGGCAGAGACAGGCAGATCCTTTGAGTTCATAGCCAGAAAGGACTACATAGCAAAACCCTGTCTCAAAACACAAAACAAATAACACTGACGCTAACAACTGTGTTCTAGACTGCTTAGATGTTTCAATATGTAGCTTATATTTTAAAGTCCTAAATTAGTTGTACAAATATCTATTACATGCTTAAATTTATTACTCACTTATTGAGAATTATCTAAACACTTAAAAAAACTTCATCTGGAGCAGGATAAGTTACAGACATTTCAATTAAATTATTTCCTTGGTCAGAAATAAATGTTCCAGCCAGAATAGTTTCTACATTACTTATCTTTTTTTTTAGCTTTATTTAACTTTGTTTCATGTGCATTGGTATAACGATGTCAGATTCTCTTGAACTGGAGTTACAGACAGCTGCGAGCTGCCATGTGGGTGCTGGGAATTAAACCCGGGTGTAGCATGAGGGAGCTGGTTGGTTGGGGTTAATGTCGCGCCCGGTACCCCACAGAAACAGCTGACCTGAGCTAGTGAGAGCTCACTGACTCTGGACTGACAGCGGGGGAACCTGCAGAAGACCAAATTAGGCCCACTGAATATGGGGGACAGTGTAAGGCTTGGGCAGTCTGTGGGGCCACAGGCTATAGGATCAGGTTTTATCCCTAGCACTTGAACTGGCATCTAGGAGCACATTCTTTTTGGAGGGATAACGTTGCTCAGGGGAGGGACCTGCCTCAAGGTGAAGTGTCAGACTTTGTTGACTCCCCATAGGAAGCCTTACCCTTTATGAAGAGTGGATGGGGGAGTGGGATGGGGAAGATGAGGGAAGCAGGAGGAGAGGAAGGGTTGGGAATGGGGATAGTTATGTAAAAGGAGGAGACTGTATGTTTTAAAAAATCTTAATTAAAAAAAGTAAATATAAAAATGAAACCTTCTGATGTCTATTTTTTAATAAGTAAAAATCTTGGAGAATGGAGTAATCTGATTTTCTAATTGGCAGCTGCTTACACTCCATTGCTCTAAGTGCCTTCAGCAAAGGGGATGTCAGTCAAGCAGACAACCAAATCACCCTTACACCACTGGAAATTTGGAACATTCTGGGACTGCCTTAGGGAAGCTGCACAATGATCACAACTGCTTGCTCCAATCACCAGAAAGGAAAACATGAGTCAACACACACACACACACACAAAAACCGGACATAGTACATTGTTCTCAACAATCCCAAAATGGAAATTATCAAAATATGCATCACCTTCATGAACAAAAAAATGTGATACAAGTACATTCATACAATGGAGTTTATTCAGCAATAAAAAGAAATAAATTCAGATACATAGCCATATGGATAAACCTTGAAAACATTTCTGTAAGTAGCAAAAAATTAATTCCTGTATAAATTTATTTACACAACATGGCCAGATGTCCAAAGCAGCAAGTGGGATACCGAATGTGGTGGTGCACAACTGTAATTCCAGCATTTAGGAGGTGTGGCAAAAAGATCTAGAGCTCAAAGTTATTCAAGAAGAGCCTTGAAAAAAATAAACAAAACAGGAAAGGAAGAATGGCATGGAAGAGAGACAAATAATGAACAGTGATTCTCAAAGAATATATGTTTGTTTGGGGAAGGTAAAATAGTCCTAAATTAGACTGTGGTGATTGCTGCACAACTCTACCAATATACTACAAGCCACTCAGTTACACATTTATTTGTTTGTTTGTTTGTTTGTTTATTTCTGTTTTTTCAAGACACGGTTTGTATGTGAAACAGACCTGGCTATGAAAGAACCCACAGGGGACTAACTGCCTGCCTCTGCCTCATGAGTCCTGGGATTATAGGTGTGCATCACCACCACCTAGGCAGTTACACATTTTAAACAATATGTAGATCATATGCTATCATATGAATTATATCTCACTAAAGCTACTTTTGAAAGATAGTGTTTCATATACTACAGGCTGGTCTGGAACTTGCAATGTAGCCAAAGATGTCTCTCTTATCTCCCTGTCTTCCTGCTGTCACCAACCAAGTGCTGGGATACATGCATGAACACATGGCTATAAAGCTATTTTTTAAATGGCAATGTATTTTATTATTCAAGGTAAAAATTTTAAAAACAATATTTTAAGTACAATTAGAGTGAATGCCAATTGCTCTGACCCACCAAGCAAAATACGGAAATGAGTATTAGTTAAATAATGTGATAAATAAGAGTAGAAATACAGATATGGGATTTGAAAAATGAAAAACAGAGCTACAGTTCACAACTTATT
This sequence comes from Chionomys nivalis, assembly GCF_950005125.1. Taxonomy (NCBI): domain Eukaryota; kingdom Metazoa; phylum Chordata; class Mammalia; order Rodentia; family Cricetidae; genus Chionomys; species Chionomys nivalis. The sequence continues at coordinate 427,896 of NW_026646888.1, read as the reverse complement.
TGGAATAAGAATGTTAGTACTTGAGATGTGAAGGTAATACGGTGGTGACATCATAACCCCATTGATCACAAGATTGACAGGCTGATATGGCTAGCCAGGAAGGTGTTCTTTTCCTTCCTCGCTGTTCTAAGTGTGACCTTCTCAATCTGCACTTAAGAGGATGTCCCTCTATGATAATTGACTTTCTTCAGCCAAGGGTTGAAGTATAGCTGTATTTTTATGCCACAGCCTCTAAAGAAGCTCTCAGCTGGGCATAATTGGTAAACGCCTTAATCCCATCTGGAGAAGCAAAGGCAGGCAGATTTCTGTAAGTTCAAGGACAGCATGATCCACGTGGCCATGCAGGGGTGGAGAAATTGCTCAGAAGTTAAGAGCACTGACTGCTCTTCTAGAGGACCTGGGTTCAATCCCAGCATCCACATGGTAGTTCACAACCATCTCTAGTGAGATCTCATGCCACCTTCTAGCATGCAAAAATACATGCAGGTAGAATTCTATATACATAATTGATGGAGGAAGTTCATTGGTTAAAAAATAAAGAAACTGCTTGGCCCTCATAGGTTAGTATATAGGTGGCTGGAGTAAACAGAACAGAATGCTGGGAGGAAGAGGAAGTGAGATTATACACATTAGCTCTGCTCTCTGGGACAGATGCGATGAAGCTCCGACCCAGGATGGAAGTAGGCTAAAATCTTCCCGGTAAGCGCACCTTGGGGTGCTATACAGATTATTAGAAATGGTCTAGTCCAGGTGCGAGTTAACAGAGAAGAGGCTAGATATAATAGGCTAAGCAGAATACAGTTTGTGTGTTGTTATTTTGGGACATGAGCTAGCCAGGCGACCAGGAACTGGGGCAGCAGGAGCACAGCCTGCAGCTCCTACTTACAGAATGGCGCCAAACGTGGGGCTCGAACCCACAACCCTGAGATTAAGAGTCTCATGCTCTACTGACTGAGCTAGGTGGGACGATGACACCCTGCGGATCTTATTCGACCCCAACATGGTATGATAGACCACGCCCTCCTGGAATGTTGTTGTGAACACCCTCAAAAAATTGCTTTATTATAAGGAACTAATAGTTATGTCACTGTAAGGTTTAGGAGTCATGTGGTTTCACAAAGAAAAAAGAATTCCATGAGTACAAGGTACAGTCAGCAGTGAAGGGGAACAGACAAGGACAGGGTTGAATAACTCTACAAAATGCGTATATGTATTTGTTCATGATACATGCATGGCCATAAGTCTGTGTGTGGTTGTTTGTGTGTGGCTGTCTGTGTGTCCTCACCCTTTGAGCACAAACGTAGACCAGGAATATTCATCAAATGCTTTTGTTCCTTAAATCTTTTTGCTTGTTTTTTGAGACAGGGTTTCTCTGTGTTTACTTGGCTCTCCTGGAACTGGCTCTCTAGACCAGGCTATCCTTGAACTCACAGAGATCTGCCTGCATCTAGCTCCCCATCTTGAGGCAAATGGGTGCTTCCCTACTTTAATCTTGGAGACAGGGTGTCTCACTGATATGGGCTAGCAAGTTCCCACACCTGCTCCCTTCCCCAGCAGGCGAAGATGACACAAGGATGCTGGCATGTCCTGTTGCCACACAGTCCCGTCCACCCATCTTGCCAGGCCTGGTCTCCAGATTTGATACTTCAGAACATTTAGAATTAGCATATTCTTTTGGAGACAGGTTTCCATTCAGCCTGGAACTCACCCATGCCTATCCTGACCTGGAGGTTTTCCTACTTAACATGGCAGAGTGGCTGGAGAGCAGGAATTCCTGCAGTGGGCGGTTAGAGTTGAGAAGATGAGGATCCTGCTCAAGGTCATCGCTGGCTACAGAGTGGCCAGCCTGGGCTATATGAGTCCTTGATTAACCCACAATACTAACAGTGATTCAGTGCAGCTAAGGAGGACCTGAAGCAGCAGCATCTTCAGGACTATAAAGTCAGCCTAGACTACATACACACTGTGTTTCAGTCCAGCACGACTTAGAGGGCAAGACTCTGTGTGTGATGTTGGAGGGTCTTCTGTTTTGTGTTGATTTCATTGGTTAATAAAGAAATTGCCTTGGCCATTTGATAGGCCAGCACTTAGGTGGATGGTGTAGACAGAACAGAATGCTGAGAGGAAGAGGGAAGGGAGGCAATCGCCATGCCTCTTCCCTCTGGGCCAGATGCCATGGAACCAGACATTAGGACAGACACGCTGATTCTTTCCCGGTAAGCCACAACCTCGTGGTGCTAAACAGATTATTAGAAATGGGTTAATCAAGATGTGAGAATTAGCCAATAAGAAGATAGAACTAGAGAGCAGTGAGTGCCTGACTAGAGGGCAGGCCTCAAGGTCCCCGCCAGTGAAGACGGGCCCCTGCTGCTGGGGCTGCAGTGTCTGCTGTGTTCTCCTGGACCCGCTCTGCCTGCCTCCTACTTGCATTGGTCCCTGGCTCATTGGGGCTACCAGGAGTCGCTGTGTAGGTGCTGAGAAGTTCCATCTGAATGGGTGAGTGTGTGCTATCCTGGGGCACACTGTCCCGGTAGAGAGCACAAACACCCCTCCCCCAGGTCCTGCTGTAGGGCTTTCTTTCCTTTACACACGCCCCCAACCCCACCCCCAAGCCTGCCTTGTCTGCAAGGTCCTTTGCTGTGGAACAGCTTCCTGCCCTTTCTCTAAGGCTACCAACCCAGAGCAGTGAGTGCCTGACAAGAGAGCAGGCCTCAAGGTCCCCGACAGGGAACGCGGGCCCCTGCTGCTGGGGCTGCTGGGTATGCTGTGCTCTCCTGGACCCGCTCCTCCTGCCTCCTACTTCCCTTGTTCCCTGGCTCATTGGGGCTACCAGGAGTCCCTGTGTAGGTGCTGAGAAATTCCATCTGGTCGGGTGAGTGTGTGCTATCCTGGAGTACACTGTCCCAGTAGAGAGCACAAACCCCCCTTCACTAAGGCTACCCAACCAGAGCAGTGAGTGCCTGCCTAGTGGGCAGGCCTCAACAACCCCCTAAAGGGAGCGCAGGCACCTCCAGCTTGTACTGCAGTGTTGCCTGTGTTCTACTTGACCCTGCCCTAACCATGCATTCGCCCTTTTTTTCCGTGGGTCATTGGAATACAAGGTGTCCCTGTTTCGGTGTTGAGGAGTTCATCTGGAAGGGAACAGTTCCTGCCCCTACACTGAGAAGATACACCCAGAGAGTTAGTCACAGCAAAGACTGGTCCAAGACACCAGGCCTCTCCTGGCTCCATTTGAAGGAAAAGATGGGCAGGCGCCAATGCAAGAATTCCCCCAACAACTTGAAAGGCAACGTGACATCATCAGAATCCAGGAATCCCAAAATAAGAAGTGTACACCCTAATCCAGAAGAATTAGAAGAATTCGACTCAAAAGTGAATTATATGAAAATAATAGAGGACCTTAAACAGGAGAGGAAAAACTGCCATGATCAATTAGAGATTACAAACAAAAAGGTAGAGGAAATGAATAAATCGCTCAAAGATACCCAAGAAAACCAAAGGAACCAAGAAAAAGTAATCAAACAGGTAAGGGAAGCAGTTCAAGACTTGAAGAATAAAGTAGAAGTAATAAAGAAAACACAAACCGAGGGAAGGATGGAGATGGAAAATTTGAATAAATGAACAGGACCTACAGAGACAAGTACTACCAACAGATTACAAGAGATAGAAGAAAGAATCTCAGACACTGAGGATACCACAGAGAAAATAAATACTATATTCAAAGAAAAAAGCATAACAAACAAATTCTCATCACAAAACATTCAGGAAATCTGGGACACAATAAAAAGACCAAACCTAAGAATTATAGGGATAGAAGAAAGAGAAGAAGTACAGCTCAATGGTCCAGAAAATATACTTAATAAAATTATAAAAGAAAACTTTCCCAACCTTAAGAAAGATATTCCTTTGAAGGTCCAAGAAGCATACAGAACACCAAATCGACTGGATCAAAAAAAATCTCCTCGTCATATAATAATCAAAACACAAATATACAGAATAAAGAAAGAATATGAAGAGCTGCAAAGGAAAAAGGTCAAGTTACCTATAAAGGTAAACCTATCAGACTAACACCTGACTTCTATATGGAAACCATAAAAGCCAGAAGGTCCTGGATAGATGTACTGCAGAAACTAAGAGACCATGGATTCAAGCCCAGACTACTATACCCAGCCAAGCTTTCGTTCACTATAAATGGAGAAAAAAAATTTCCACGATAAAAACAAATTTAAACAATACGTAGCTACAAATCCAGCGTTACAGAAAATAATAGAAGGAAAATCTCAATCCAAGGAGTCCAACAATGCCCACAATAACTCAGACATCTAATGACCCTTCACCAGTACAACTTGAAGAAGGGAAACACACAAACTCAACTGCCAAAAGAAAGAAGGAAAGAAAGAAAGAAAGAGAGAGAGAGAGAGAGAGAGAGAGAGAGAGAGAGAGAGAGAAGAAAGAAAGAAAGAAAGAAAGAAAGAAAGAAAGAAAGAAAGAAAGAAAGGAAAATTAACCGGAGTTAACAACCACTGGTCATTAATATCACTTAATATCAATGGACTCAACTCACCTATAAAGAGGCATAGGCTAAGAGATTGAATACAAAAACAGGATCCAACATTCTGCTGCTTACAAGAAACTCACCTCAACCACAAAGACAGACATCTAGTCAGAAGAACGGGATGGAAAAAGGATTATTAAGCAAATGGACCTAAGAAACAAGTCAGTGTGGCCATACTAATTTCTAAGAAAGTTGACTTCAAACTAAAATCAATCAAAAGAGATGGAGAGGGACATTTTTTACTCATAACAGGAACAATTCTTCAGGATGAGGTCTCAATCCTGAATATATATGCCCCTAATATAAAAGCACCCACTTATGTAAAAGAAACGTTACTAAAACTCAAGGCAGTCATCAAACCACACACTCTAATAGTAGGAGATTTCAACACTCCTCTCTCACCAATGGACAGGTCAATCAGACAGAAACCTAATAGAGAAATAAGAGGATTAAGGGAGGTAATGAATCAAATGGACTTAACAGACATCTATAGAACATTCCACTCAAATAGGAAAGAATATACGTTCTTCTCTCCAACACATGGAACCTTCTCAAAAATAGACCACATACTCAGTAACAAAGCAAACTTACACAGTTACAAAAAAATATCGGTAACCACCTCTGTCTTCTCAGACCACCATGGATTAAAGTTAGATTTCAACAACAATGCTCTCCCCAGAAAGCCTATGAACTCATGGAAACTAGATAGTCAACGACTGAACCACACCTGGATCAAGGAAGAAATAAAGAAAGAAATTAAAGTCTTTCTTGAATTCAATGAAAACAAAGACTCAACATACTCAAACCTATGGGACACTATGAAAGCAGTGCTAAGAGGAAAGTTCATAGCATTAAGTGCCCACATAAAGAACATGGAGAAAGCACACATTGGAGACTTAATATCCCACCTGAAAGCTTTAGAAAAAAAAAGCAGACTCACCTAGGAGAAGTAGAAGACTGGAAATAATCAAATTGAGGGCTGAAATCAACAAAATAGAAACACAGAAAACAATCCAAAGAATCAAGGAAACAAAAAGCTGGTTCTTGGAGAAAATCAATAAAATTGATAAACCCCTATCCAAACTAATCAAACGGCGGAGAGAGAATATGCAAATTAACAAAATCAGAAATGAAAAGGGAGACATAACCACAGACACAGACGAAATTCAGAGAATCATTAGATTTTACTACAAAAACCTGTATGCCACAAAATTGGAAAATGTGATAGAAATGGACACTTTTTTAGATAAGTACCATATACCAAATTTAAACCAGGATCAGGTGAACAATCTAAATAGACCTGTTAGTCGCAAAGAATTAGAAGTTGTTATAAAAAGCCTCCCCACCAAAAAAAAAAAACCCAGGTCCAGACGGCTTCAATGCAGAATTCTACCAGAACTTCCAATAAGACCTAATACCTATACCCCTTAATGTATTTCACAATATAAAAACAGAGAACTCATTGCCAAATTCATTTTATGAAGCTGCAGTTACTCTGATACCAAAACCACACAAAGACATAACCAAGAAAGAGAATTACAGGCCAATCTCACTCATGAACATCGACACCAAAATACTCAAAAAAATACTCGCAAACCTAATCCAAGAACACATTAGAAAAATTATCCATTATGATCAAGTAGGCTTCATCCCAGAGATGCAGGGCTGGTTTAACATACGAACATCTATCAATGTAATCCATCATATAAATAAACTGAAAGAAAAAACCCATATGATCATTTCATTAGAAGCTGAAAAAGCATTTTACAAAATTCAACATCCCTTTATGATAAAGGTCTTAGAGAGATTAGGGATACAGGGGTTATACCTAAGTATAATAAAAGCTAGTTATAAAAGCCGACAGCTAACGTCAAATTAAATGGAGAGAAACTCAAAGCTATTCCACTAAAATCAGGAACACGACAAGGTTGTCCACGCTCTCCATACCTCTTTAATATAGTGCTTGAAAATCTAGCAATAGCAATAAGACAACATAAAGGGATCAAAGGGATTCAAATTGGAAAGGAAGAAGTTAAACTTCCATTATTTGCAGACAATATGATAGGGTACATAAGCGACCCCAAAAACTCCACCAAAAAATTCCTTCAGCTTATAAACACCTTTAGTAGCGTTTTAGGATACAAGATCAATTCCAAAAATCAGGTGCCCTCCTATTCACACCTAACACTTAATACACCTGTCAGGGAATGAGAGCCAATTCTCATCTTTGATTGCAGATAGAATGTGTTCCCTTAGTATATTTCTGTGGGTGTGTAATTTTTAGGGTGGGTCACTCAAGGTATTATGTCAGTTTATTTGTTTTAATTTTCTGTGTCTATTAAACCAATTGAAATTTTTATATTGTATTTGCATTATTATTGCTGTTTATGGCCATCTTTGGTGCTTGGTGATTCCCTGGGGGTTTAACATATGACAGAGCAGCTGACCTGCCTGAAAGTTGTTTATGTGCAAGAAAAACACACAAACACAGAGACAGAGGCAGAGAAAGACACAGAAAAGAGAGAGACTCACCAGTGGCTGTGTGTTCGAGTGGATAGAGGGCAGGGGAACAAGGCAATTAGCTGGGACCTTTAGTCTGTATTTAAAAAGAATAAATGTGTTTTTCTAGGTGCTTTTGATATATGAACTGTTAGAGCAGTGGAACTTTAGAATAACACACAAATGCATTCACTCTGTGGCACAATTTCTCTCCAAGATATATAGGTAGCTTTCTTTTTTCCTTCTTTTTCTTTCTTTCTTTCCTTCCTTCCTTTCCTTCTTCCCTCCCTTTTCTTTCCCTCTAGCCTTCGTTTCCTTTCCTCCCTTTCATCTTTCTTTTCCTTTGTCTCTTCAGTAGGGTCTACTCTCCCACCCAATTTGGCACTCAGCACACACCCGTGTTAGCTTCCAGCTCACAATTAACCTCCTGTCTCACTTCCATACTGGTATTGAGATCTGCCTACCTCTGCCTCCTGAGGGCTGGAACTAATGAATGTGCCACCAAACCTGGTTCCTGAGGATGCTTCACAAGGCCACGTGGCATCATATTTTTCATTTACCCAAAATTACACATAATACAAATGTGTGTATACAAACAAAGAAATAGTTTAAATGAGATTAAGCCACTTGGACTGACCATCTTCCCCTCAAGAGCTATAAACTACCTAATAAGGAACCCCAGTAACGAATACAAAAAGCCCCCTTTTGAGTGTTAGTTCGGGTAGTCCAAGATACTGCTGAAGGAGTACAGGCTATGGTCATTGCCTTGGTTATCAGAAGGTGGGGCTCAGTTTCTATTGCTGTATATACTATGCACTTTTGACATTAGACTCAGAGCTGTATCTGCCCTGAAATTCTCCTCCCTGAGGAATAACTTTCATGGAACTGGAAGGTATTTTTCAAAATATGAGAGAATGAAGCAACCAATAGTCCTACGAAGTACAGCAAGCACCAGCATAGAAGATCTCTGTTAAGGTGCATTCATGACACTCTATGTTTTGGTGGTAACCAGAAGTTGTCTACTGGGATTTAAAGCCCACTTTGGGGTGGGGTTTTGGGGAAAGCATGCCTGGTACTGAAACTTAGTCACCTATTGGGCTAGTGAGGTTATGGGTCATAGAGGAGTGTATACTACTGCTACTTTATTAAACCAGTATAATTCCAAATGCCTTCTAAATACTTTATAAGTCACTCCCAACCTCACCAAAGAACTTCTCTTTCCAACAGACAGTAACCATTACAGAACACAAGTACCCTAAATATAGAGAACAACTGATCATGGGTGCCCAACCCCGGTGGATTCATCTACAACACAACTCCTGTACCCAAGACTCAGGGAACATTTCAGAAGAGAGCCTCAGAAAGATTTCAAAAGTCAGAGATGAGGAATTCTGCTATGAGTTTGTGTCTCCTAGAAGCCACAGGGAAACTAAACCTGTGATAATGCAACTGTATGGCTGCTTAAACAAGACCTGATTGAGGAAAACAACAATAGGCAAGCTAATGCAGAAGCGGGAAACAGGTGGTGCCCCAGCCCTGGAGAAGAACTACAAGCAATTAAGGAATGCTGAGAAAGAGAGAGAGGGAGAAGGAGTCTTTCCCATGGGAGCCTCCAAGTCAGTTCTCCAATACCAAATGGCCAGTCTTTTCTTATTTTTCTCCCCCCCTCCTTCTCTCTCTCTCTCTCTCTCTCTCTCTCTCTCTCTCTCTCTCTCTCTCTCTCTCTTAGTTTTTCAAAACAGGGTTTCTCTGTAGCTTGGGAGCCTGTCCTGGAACTAGCTCTTGTAGACCAGGCTGGCCTCGAACTCACAGAGATATGTCTGTCTCTACCTGCTGAGTGCTGGGATTAAAGATGTGTGCCACCATGGCCTGGCAACCAAGTGGCAGTCTTGAAATCATGTACATCAACACTGATAGTATTGCATCTCTATATTTATCTGTGTATACACACACATACACACACACACATTAGCGCACAATTAGAGAGGAGGAGGCCAGGAATTTAAAAGGTGTTAGTTGGGGTAGTGCATAGATGGAGGGAGGAAGGAAAGGGAAATAATGTGATTTTATTTTAATTAAAACAAACAGGTGTGGTGGTACATCCTTAAACCCAGAATTTGGAGGGCAGAGGCAGGTTGGTCTTTGTGAGTTCAGGGCCAACCTAATCTACCTAGAATGTTTCAGGTCAGCTAGGCCTACCTAATGAGACCCTGTCTCCAAACAAAACCAAAACCAAACTAACTGTTTGTGGTGGTGCTTGCTGGTAGTGTTTGGTTAAGAGGTGGAAGAAGTGTTGTCATAAAAACAGACACGTGGACCAATGGAATCAAATTGAAGATGCAGATGTAAAGCCATATATCAGCCCATCCCTCCTGGGCTCCCTGCAGACACTCTACTCCCCACAGACTACCTCTCTGTTCCTATCCCACCCAGCTTGAATCAAGAACCCTTCTTCCTTCTGCCCCCTTCCTTCTTTGGGCATATAACACCACCTAGCTCAGCCTGTCGGGGCACTGGGGGAGAATCCTCAGGACAATCAGGCGAGTAGGAGTTCCTTTGTTTCACTGGCCTGCCTGCACCAAGCAAGGTAGGCACATTGTTTACGAAATACCCAACTAGCACGGAGATCTGAGCTCAGTACCAGGAGAGCCATCATTGGGGTGAGTTTGTGACCAGCGGCAGCAGCCCCAGACAGGGAACTCAGAAGTCCCTCACCCACCACCCCTCCTGGGCTCCCTGCAGAGACTCTACTCCCTGCAGACTGCCTCTCTGTTCCTATCCCACCCAGCTTGCTCCAGAACCCTTCTTCCTTCTGCCCCCTTCCTTCTTTGGGCACATAACACCACCTAGCTCAGCATGTCTGGGCGCTGGGTCGAATCCTCAGGGAAAACAGGCAGGCAGGAGTTCCTTTGTTTCACTGGCCTGCCTGCACAAAGCAAGGTAGGCGCTTTGTTTATGAATACCCAACCAGCATGGAGATCTGAGCTTGGTACCAGGAGAGCCATCATTGGGGTGAGTTTCTGAACCATGGCAGCAGCACAAAGGTAGGCGCTTTGTTTATAAAATACCCAACCAGCACGGAGAGCTGATCTTGGCACCAGGAGAGCCATCGTTGGGCAAGGAGATCTGATATTGTCACCAGGAGAGACATCATTGGAGCACCAGGAGAATGATCACTGGGGAGTACTATCATTGGGAAGGTACAACAGTAGGCAAGGAGACCTGATCCTGTAAAAGAAGATCCATAGGAGAGCATTCAGAGGAAGAGATGGCCAATCACCAATGCAAGAATTCATCCAACATTCTGAAAAATAATATTAAACCACCAGGACCCAGCGACCTCACAACAGGAGAACATGAACACCTTAATCATGAAGAAGTAGAAAAAATTGACTTTATGAAAGTATTTGACAATCTTAAACAGCATGTAAAAATGCCCTTATAGAAATGGATGAGAAGTATAACAGAAAGTTTGAAGAATTGAATAAATCAGTGAATGATACCCTAAGAAACCAAGGAAACACAATCAAACAGATAATGGATACAGTTCAAGTTTTGAAAACTGAAATTGAGGCAAAGAAGAAAACACAAACAGAAGGCTGGCTGGACATGGAAAATCTAGGTAAACGAATAGAGACTACAGAAACAAGCATAACCAACAGAATACAAGAGATAGAAGAAAGAATCTCAGATTCTGAAGATACCATAGAGAAAAGAAACACGCTGATCAAAGAAAACAGCAATGCCAACAAACTCTCATCACAAAACATTCAGAAAATATGGGACAAAAGAAAAAGACCAAACCTAAGAATAATAGGAGTAGAAGAAGGGGAAGAAGCGCAGCTCAACGGTCAAGAAAATATATTTAATAAAATTATAGAAGAAAACTTTCCCAACCTAAAGAAAGATATACCTACGAAGGTTCAAGTAACATACAGAACACCGAATAGGCTGGATCAAAAAAAAAAAATCCCCTCGCCATATAATAATCAAAACACAAAGCACACAGAACAAAGAAATAAAATAAAGAGCTGCAAAGGAAAAAGGCCAAGTTACTTATAAATGTAAACCTATCAGAATTACACCTGACTTCTCTATGGAATCAATGAAAGCCAGAAGGTCCTGGATAGATGTACTGCAGAAACTAAGAGACCATGGATGCAAGCCCAGACTACTATACCCATCCAAGCTTTCATAGAATATAAAGGGAGAAAACAAAATTTTCCAGGATAAAAGCAAATTTAAACAATACATAGCCAAAAATCCAGCCTTACAGAAAGTAATTGAAGGAAAATCACAACCCAAGGAGTCCAACAATGCCCACAATAACTCAGATATCTAATGACCCTTCACCAGCACAACTCGAAGAAGGGTAAAAAAAGAGATAAAGAAAAAATGGCCAGAGTTAACAACCACTGGTTATTAATATCACTTAATATTAATGGCCTCAACTCACCTATAAAGAGACACAGGCTAAGACATTGGATATGAAAACAGGGTCCAACATTCCTCTGCTTACAAGAAACACACCTCAACCACAAAGACAGACATCTACTCAGGGTAAAGGGCTGGGAAAATATTTATCAAGAAAATTTACCTAGGAAACAATGAGGTGTGACTATACTACTTCCTAACAAAGTTGAATTCAAACTAAAATCAATCAGAAGAGATGGAGAAGGTCATTTTTTACTCATAACAGGAACAATTTATCAGGACAAAGTCTCAATCCTGAATATCTATGCCCCTAATATAAAAGCACCCACTCATGTAAAAGAAACATAACTAAATCTCAAGGCAGTCATCAAACCATACACACTAATGTAGGAGATTTTAACACTCCTCTCTCACCAATGGACAGGTCAATCAGACAGAAACCTAACAGGGAAATAAGAGGATTAAAGTAGGTAATGAAGCAAATGGACTTAATGGACATCTATAGAACATTGCATCCAAATAGGAAAGAATATACCTACTTCTCTGCAGCTCATGGAATCAAAAATTGACCACATACTCAGTAATAAAGCAAACATCCACAGTTACAAAAAAATATTAGCAACCACCTGTATCTTATAGATTACCTTGGATTAAAGTTAGAATTCAACAACAATGCTACCTCCAGAAAGACGACGAACTCATGGAAACTGGGCAGGCAACTACTGAACAACTCCTGGATCAAGGAAGAAATAAAGAAATTAAAGTCCTTCTTGAATTCAATGAAAATGAAAACTCAACATACTCAAACCTATGGGACAGTATGAAAGCAGTGGTAAGAGGAAAGTTCATAGCACTAAGTTGACAGATGAGTTTATCCTGCCTATTCCCAGAGTGACTTACTTCTAAAGAGCACACAGAGGCTTATATTAATTATGAACTATTTGGCCGTTTAGCTCACACTTATTAAAGGCTAACTGTTACATTTTATATTAACCCTTAATTCTTATCTATGTTTAGAAATATGGCTTATTACCTTTTCTCAATAAGTCATTCTCATTATTTTTTTTCTGCCTCTAGCTGATAAGTCACTCTGCCATCCTATTCCCATATTTCACTTAGTGTAGTAGCCTCAACTCTATTACCTGCCTAGTTACAGGAAAGTCTGTACCTTTCCAGTGACTAATCTTTATAGTCTACAAGAATGTTATCCCACAGTAGTTCCCCTTTTTTCTTTAAATCAAAGAGCTCTGTTTTACTTCATTTGTTTAGCTTTAGTATATATATTGAGGTAGAAGTTGCAGTCTATAGGTGTGAATGGCCTTAGCCAATGAGAAGGCATATCATGTTAGTCACAAGGAAGTTGAATATTCATATTTAATGTGTTCCTTTATCTGGAGTTTGGCAGAGATTGGAGAGTTTGAGAGCTTGGCCAAACTTTCTGACATTAAAAGAAAAGCATCCTTTTTGTCTCGAAGTATAGAAGACCAAATTATGAATAGATGGGTTTTGAAATTTCAGTCATATATATATACACTCTATGCATCAGCCTTGAGCCCTCGTCATGCTAACAGCTGATAGTCCTGCACATATTGGTCATCTAAAAATTTTCTAGCAGAATATTTAGAGTCATTTGCTTAGACCTAGAATGACTCTGTATCAAGTAATTTGTTTCTATGGCTTCTGCTGACTCATGTATATAGTGAGGGAACTCCCAAGTTAGTTTACCTCTCTGCCTCTTATAGTTTGAAGGATTGCCCTGACCTTGTGGAAAAGCATCTTGATACAGTGTAACTTAGTAGACCAGAATTCCAGGGTAAGGCTCCATATTGCAAAAGTGGCCAGGTTTGAACTCAGTTATCTTGAAGTGTTGGGACATTTTGTTTACTACTGTGGAATAAAGATCTTATATCCTGTATATATTTGTTATTTGTGTTGGTTCAATAAAATGTTCATTGGCCAGAATACAGGCAGGTAGTATAGGCAAGGTAAACAGATTAGGAGAATCCTGGGAAGAGGAAAATATTCATTCTGCAATCGCCATCCAGATGTATTGGAAACAAGATGTGAATGCTGCACTGAGTAAGCTACCAAACCACAAGGCTAATCTTATATAAGACTTATGGGTTAATTTAAGTTATAAGAGCTAGCTAGGCATATGTGTGAGCTACTGGACAAACAAGGTTGTAATTAATGTAGTTTCTGTGTGAAAACTTGGGTCTCCGTGACCAAGTAATGAAAGGGCTATCTGTATCTACAATTTGCTCTTCTTTCTGTATGTATTTCACGATTTCTTTCCATATACCTTTCACCATCTCTCTATCATCTCTATACTCCATCATTTATTTTTCTATACTATCATCTTTTCCTGTATTATCTCTAGTTCATCTCATTGTCTATCATCTCTCTATAATCTCTTTGTCATCTCTTTATCATCTCTATCATCACTCTGTCATCTCATTATCATCTCATTTTCTATCATCTCTCTATTGTCTCTATGTCTATCCTCCAGCATTTATTTTTTTTGTCTCTCTTCCATCCCTTTCTCTATCCCATGTATCATCTCTTCTATTTCTCTATCATGGCTCAATCATCACTTCCTCTATCATCACTTTATCCTCCATGTCTTTGTCTATCATCACTACCTCTTTCATCTCTTTCTCTATCATCTCTTCCTCTATCATTGCATTTACTATCGTATCTTACTATGATAACATTTTCTTTATCATCTCTTTCTGTATTGTCTATTATCTATCATCAGTTTCTCTAATACCTCTGTCATCACTTACTCTATCATCTTGTTCTCGATCATCTTTTATTCATTTCTCAATTACCTCTATCTGCCATCATTTCATTCCCCAGTCTATCATCTCCTATTCTACCATCTCTCTATCTTCTCTTACTCTATTATTTCTCTGTCATCTTTCTCTATCTTCTATTTCTCTACTATGTCTTTTTCTATCATCACTTCCTCTATCATATTTCCTCTATCATGATTTCCTCTAACACTTCTCTATCATCTGATTCTCTCTCATCTTTTCTTCTATCATCTCTTCCACTACCATCTCGTACTATACCATCACATTTTCTAGCATCTCTTCTCTAGCATCTCTTTCTCTATCATATCTTCTTCTATCATCTTTTGCTCTATCATCTCTTGCTCTTTAATCTCTATGTCATCTCTTTATCTATGACCTCTTCATTATCATCTGTCTTTATCACTTATGTATCATCTCATTCTCTAAGATCTCTATCACGTATTTGTTTAGCATCTTTTCCTATTTCTCTTGATCTTATTAATGGTAGGCAGAAAATACCACTGATAAAAATGTATCTCTTGGTATGGTATTATTTTACTTAATTTATTTATTGAAAATTTCCACTTCCCTTCTTCAAATTTCACTCACACTCTGCCATCCCCCTCTCTGTCCCTCTTGAGTCCTCAGAGATAACAGAGTGCCCTACCCAGTGGGAAGTCCGAGGCCCTCCCCACTCCATCCATGTCTAGGAAGGTTTGAATCCAAACAGACTAGGCACACAAAAATCAGTACATGCAGTAGAATCAAAACCCAGTACCATTATCATTGGCTTCTCAGTCAGTTTTCAGTGTCAGGCACATTCAGAGAATCTTGTTTGATCACATACTCATTCAGTACCAGTCCAGCTGGACTTGCTGAGCTTCTATTAGATATGTCCCATAGTCTCTGTGTGTGGAAGCAATTCTTGAGGTCCTAACTCCCTTACTCATGTTCTCTCTCCTTATGATCTTCATCTGAACATTGGGAACTAAGTCCAGTGATCCAATGTGTGTCAGTGTCTCTATCTCCATACATTGCTAGATGAAGGTTCTAAGGTGATATGCATGATATTTATCAGTAGGGCTATGGAATAAGGCCAGTTCAGGGACACCATCATCTGCTGCCAGATGAAAGAGCTAGGGACATCTTCCAGGGCACCTGGGACCCCCTCTAGAGCCAAGTCTTTTGCCAAACCTAAAATGGTTCCCTTCATTGTGATATCTTCTTTTCTGCTCCGATATCCATCCTTCCTCAATCTCATTCATCCCTATTCCCAATCCTCCCATTCTCCCTTCTCCCTCCCCCCTGCCACCCCCATGATCCCAACTTTCACCTGGCAATCTTGTCTACATCCAGTATCTAGGAGGATAAATATATGTTTTTCTTTGGGTTCTCCTTCTTGTTTTCTTCTGTAGGATCATGAATTATAGGCCCAATGTCCATGGCTTATGGCTTGAATCCACTTCTGATGGAGTTCATAACTTATTCATCTTTTTGTATCTAGGTTATCTCAGTAAAATGTTTTCTATTTCCATTCTTTGAATGCAAAATTCAAGATGTCATTGTTTTATTGCACTGAGTGCATCTCTAAAGTGAATATATGCCACACCTTCTTTATCCATTCTTCTATTGAGGGGCACCTAGGTTGTTTCCAGGTTCTGGCTATAACAAATAGTGCTGGTATGAACATAGTTGAACAAATGCATTTGTAGTATGATTGGGTATCTCTGGATATATTCCCCAAAATTGAAATTACTGGATTCCAAGGTTGGTTGACTCGTCTATTATAATGTATCATACATCTCTACTTCTGATCAAGGTATCTATAAGCTGCTTCCAATATGAGGCTGTTGTCATCATTTGTTGCACATTTGTTCCAAGATTGTTTAATATTGTAATATGAAGTAATAGTCTTTACATTATATATTAAAGTAGTAACTATTATAGGTTAATATTCACCCATGTTTTCCATACTTATATTTACACTAATCAGGTTCTCATGATACATAGAGACTGTATTCTGTACAGATAGGTAATCATCAAACACTTAAAGGAACTGCAGAAACTGGGATTTAAATAACTTAGGGTTTTTTTGATGTGAGACACAATGGCTCTTTGTAGCACTGATCTATTCCTGAAAGAATGTTGAGCATCAAAGACACTGTACTTGGAGTTTGTACTATTCTTTGTAAAACTGGGCTTTGATGAATGAATTGCACTTGTTTGACTGATAAAATGCATGGTGTCTGGACTTGACAAGCAAGATACAAGAAAAATGACTGTCAAACCTTGCCAAAATAGGGTAAGATTGTTTTTAAAATCTTCCTGCCTCTATAAAAGGGATGTCAGTTACTCTAGGCCTTAGCCAAAGTGGTTTGCTTCAACATTGCAAATGAGACACTGGGTGATTTCCCAGGTAGACATATGTCTCTGTAATCTACTGTACATTTTGGAAACAGCTTTAATCCATTTATTGGCTACTCAAGTAATATTCTATCTCAATTCTCAGGCCTTGATGGAGGTTGAAGACTTGATAGTTGTAGATAACTTCCTTTTATAGTCTAGCCAACCCATTTCTAATACAAGACTAAGACTCCTGGGAATAAAATAATCATTGAAACTTTGAGCATATATTTCTTGCTCAATATTGCCTATACTGGCTATCAATCTAACTTTTATACTTGATATCTGTTCTTATTATATGTAGTCCTGTATTGGTTTTGAACATTCTTATTAGGTAAAAGGGGAGGTGATGTGGAAAATCCTTTGGCCAATGGCCTTTGAGAGGCTGGACCTTGTGTGGTGTGACTTTGTGGTACCAGAAACACTTAGGAGAGCCCATTCTGCCTCTTGTGCAAAGCAACAGCCTCTCGTCAACCTGGGGAGCTACTGGGAGAAAAAGATTCCAAGAGTGTGGTAAACTTCCATGATTTTTTTCTTACTGAAGAGTTGCTGACAAGAGGAGTTACTGTGGGTAACTCTCCAGGTTTTCTCCCTTACTTATGAGCTAATGGTAGTAAGATTGGCAATTCTGTCTTAGGAAAGTATCTTTTAGGTCATATTTTTACTTGGGACAGCTGGCAAATGAAGCTATCATGAATTTGATGCTCTTACAGCCCTCCTGTTTCTTTTTAAGTTGTTGGCAACATACGTGGCCTTATGCCTAAGCCAAGAACTTTTTCCCATTGAAGTGGCCATTGAGGACAGGTCCTCTAGGCCTTAGCTCTTATTGGGGAGCTATTAGCAATTGAAACTGCCATCAGATATGTTTTCCTGGCCTCATCAAACACTGAGTTCTTATTGGAGGAGTAGATGGAGGATGGGGAAGGGAGAAGTTGGCAGGAGTGGAAAGACAGCGGATTGATTTAACTCTGGTATGTAAAATGAGATTGTCCTAAAAAGAAAAAAAAGAAAGAAAAAAAAAACCACTACCAGAAGAGGCCCAGACATTTATTGGGGACATACTGGCAGCTGAATCTGAAATCAAGGAAGTGCATTATTCCCTATCACTTTACTTATAGGCTACTGACAGTTGAGGCTGCCATGGAGGATGTGCTTTCCAGGCAATATCTTATATTGCCTAGGCCACCTTGCTTCTGGATGCACTAAGGTAACACCCACAGTGGTATAACTGTCATGTATCAATTAGCAGTAATTGTTAGCCCCATAGGCATTCACTTATTCCATTCAGATAGCCACGGTTCCATCTTTCAATATGACTCAAGGTTAATAGCTAGTTTAAAGGTAAAGCAAACTGTGATGAGCAGCAAGTGACTGAAACCCACTGGAAACACTAGGAGCCAAAAGTGATGATTCTTTGCTGGGGCATGGTGCATCCTGGCATATGAGGAGGAGGAAGGTGTCATATGCAAGCAAGGACTGAGAAGCCCCCAATTCTCATCTCTGCCATTCCTTCTTTATTGCCTGCATGATGGCTTATATGCCTGATCACTCCCTCTTAGATCAGATTTCAATAAATGACAGATATCACTTGTCATTTTAACTGCTGCTTATCTAATATTTAAGAAAGCATTATCTGTGTTTACTTATATTCATCAGGCACTTCAACCTCAAGTCCTGATTGATTATTTCTCCTTGCTGTGCTCTGTTGGTCTTTAGATTGCTTTCATGATTCTGAAAAATTCCTTTCTCAAATTTCTTCTCCATAATTCCCACAATGGTTAGTGTTCTTTCTCAAGACAAACAAACGACATTATTATTATTATTACTATTATTACTATTGTTATTGATGTTTCTTTTATTATTGTTGTTGTTTTTCTTCTGTGATTTTATCCTGAAAACTTATCCACAGGGATTCACTGGGGTTCTCAATTGTACAAAGAGACATTTCTACAAATGATTACTTCAACTCCATGCTTTCTAATCATTTTATTATTTGTCTGATTGTGTTCATTGCAGCCAAATTATTGTTTTCCAACTGAGGCCTTAGTCTAAGACACTGTATGTGACCTGTCCCTATTCCATAGCACATTCCCACACTTTGTGTTCAGACTGTGACATGCTTATACAATCCATTCTCTCTTTGTTGAACAACCTCTGGCTGGTATTATTTCATGTCCTTGTTCCAAGTTCTGTTTCTACTTCCAATGGGTCCTTTTAAATATCCAGGCTGTTTCTTCACAAGTGATGGTATCTTTGATCATCAGGATGAGCTGCAGTTGCTTCATTTCAAAGTTGTTTCTTCTGCATCAAGATGCTGACACTTTGCAAATAGCCATTTTCTTTGACTTCCAGTCAGCGGCAGAATCCATTAACGATTCTTACCTGAGCCAATTAAGGCATATATGGTGGCTGCCAGGTGGTGGGGTTCTAATTTCATGATTCCTTTGCATTTATGAGTTGGAATTGCCATCCCAAGGTCCCAGTTCTCTCCTCCACTGTTTTTTTAGTCCAAGCAGTTGGGATTCAGAAACATTTTCTTCCAAAGATTTAAAATGGCAGCTATTATTGTTTTCTGCAATGTTAAATTGTCCCTGGTCGGCAACCAACAAGCCTTCATGCCATCTCATGTTTTCCTTTTGACATTTGTGTTGTTTGAGAACTTAGTTACTCCCTGGATGCATGAGATATTTTAGGCTCCTGCCTTCTGCTTCCCTCTGCCTATCAATCCACCATTTCTCCATGGAGTGCTGTTATCTTCTTCTTCGGGGAATGATATCAGAAGTTAAACCCCAGCACTTGGAATGATGAATACTGAATGAGTCTGATGTTTGCATCTGTGGCCTTTCAGAGAACTAACATCAGGAAAAGCCTTTTATATAAACACACGTACACTCACTACTGTATACACGTGAACACCTATAGCTCAGCACATGAGTTTTCTCACTTGTTCTCCCTGATCTACTTCGTGCTTAGAGTTCCCATTGCATCTCCTTTCCATTTTAAGACTCACTTTTCTAGTGGAAAAGCTGTTGCTCTCATTCCTCAGTATCCTGATATGGTTTTATTGCTAAATCACCTGCTAGACTGTGAAAGACACAATCTAAACAGGGCTCAGTGTGTGTGTATAGAGTAAATTTGAATCTTTATTCTGAGAACTTATAATCAATGTGTCAGGAAGTTACTTACAGCTACTGTTAGTAGTATTGTGCATTGGAGGCACATTACTCATTCTGCATATCAAAACTAGGCAACTGGAGGAATCTTCTCTGTCTTTTCCTGGGTCCTAGAAGCCATGAGACTTTCAATAATGTATTAATTATATTTTTTTTAATCTATTAATATCATCTCTATTATGATTCATCTATCCATCCATCCTACCATCTATCCATTTATTCCTCATTTGTTTATCGAATATCTAACACCTGTCTCTCTGTCTATCTATCTTTCTATTTATCTTGTCTTAGTTATTGTTTCTACTGCTGTGAAGAGATAACATGACCACCATCAGACTTATAAAGGAAAGCATTTAATTGGGTTCTGTCCATTAACATCATGGCAGAATTATACCAGACTTCAGGGAGACACGGTGTAGGAGAAGGGAAGAGTTCTACATCCAGACCCTTGGGGAGCACTAATGAAGAATAAGACACTGGACCTACATCAAGCTTCAGACATCAAAGAGTATCTCTGGTGACACTCTTTCTCCAACAAGGCCACACCTCCCAATAATGTCTGTTACCAAGCCTCTGACAACACTGGTATTAAATTATTGACCTTAATTCTGCTTGACAAACTACTCTTAGTAGAAGGATTTAACATTTGCTGAACCTAGACTCAGATCTCACACAGTATGCCAAGCAGGTCCAACTGTGACGAGGTATTGAAAAATCTCCAGCTGCACCCATTGGGTAGTGTCTACACTATAGGCATTCTTGTGAAGGTAAGATGACAATGTTTAAGAGCACTGTAGCTCTGGAGACAAGGAGAGATCTTAGGGTAAATGTCACTGAGTTCTCTGTTCCCTTCTGCTTAAAAAGCCCAGATTCTGCATTCTTGAAAAAAGGGTCCCATATGCATTTGGAATAATTGTTATCCATGGTATTTGTCAGCTTCTTTGTTGCTTTCAAAGGACATACAATCTTCTTTCTACTTATCTTACCCAGCCATCTTCTGTGGTATCATTCAGTTGAACACTCATGGAAATACACTTCTGAAAGGCTGTCTGCCCATGTTAGTGTGAAGTCTAACCCTTCCTAGATTAGGAGATGAGGAGTTATTTCCCCCGACAGATGATTTCCGTGCATCTTAGGCAGTGGATAATAGTGCTGTGATGTTGATCATGGCAATTTCTTTTTCAATTTGCTGAGAGAAGGGAGTGATAGATATACATGGATGATGGTAAGGAGCAGAAATCTAAGCAACTGCAGGAAGAGAGGAAACATGGAAACAGTGACACTGAGAAACATACAACAGGGTTGTGAGTCAGGGACAGCCTTGATTTGCTATAGGACAATTATCCTTGCACTTGAAACTCAAGCTGGTAGAAATGTCAGTGTCTCTTTAACAGCTCCCCTAGGACATATAGGGATAATTGAGCTGGCTTCATTCTCCAGAGCCCATCATATCCCCTAGTCTCGCAGGAGACTTTTCAGTTCCAAGTGATAAAACACAATTCAAACTGGCTTTAGGGAAAGGCAAAGTTTAGTTAAAGCCGAAATTCATCTAGGCATCAAAAGACAGTGAGTAACCTTCAGATGGGACTGGAATGGTGATTAAAATATCTTGACCAGGATGCAGGTCTTGCTTTCTATTTTTTTTTACTGACATTATAATGGACACAATGTTAGGATATTTTAGCTGGCTGTTTTAAGGTCATTTGAGTTTTTACAAAGCCTAAAGTGGTCAGTTGAGGTAACTCTAACAAAAACATTATTCCATAAAATGACTGGTCTAGCTAAATGAGGAAGATAGAACATACAGTGTCCAACAGTTTGCCACGGCAAGGCAGGAAAAGCCACCCATGCCTGGATTTGGAGGAGAGTTTCAGGGAGAACTAAAGGGAAGGGGCAGGAAGGTCCATGTGGCAGATGGGGTATACAAGTGCTTACTTATAATCAGTACTCTGTTTAACTTTGTGATATTGTTTTCTTAATTTGAACACCATTGGAATTCTGTAGTCACTGTGCTGTGAATTCAAAAATGAGCAATCACTTTCTATATGAGTCTCAATTTAAGACTAACATACTGAAAAGAGGTTTTCTTTGTCAGTGATAAAGAAGCTGTGTGTATACAGGCCTGAGTTCAGACTCCAGAGACCTTATTCAAAGCTTTCCAAGGTGGAGTGTGTGCTTGTAATGTCACTGCATGGGAGGCAGACACAGTGGATTCTGGTACTGACTGGCCCAACTGCATCTTCTATTCAGAAAATCCTAGGTCCCTGTAAGTGATACTGTCTTAATTAGCATGGTAGTTGATTTCTGAGGAATGACCACTGAAGTTGTCCTTTGGTCAAATCACACACACACACACACACACACACACAGAGAGAGAGAGAGAGAGAGAGAGAGAGAGAGAGAGAGAGAGGAAAAGCCACCAAATAACCTTCCAAACCACATAACTGCAGATGCACAAATATTAATTGTTTAATACACTTGCCATCATTTTTGTGTCAAGTGGCAGTCATGTGTGCAAGATTAGATGGTTGAACAGTGCCCCTTCCAAGGGGAATAATGAGATTTTAGCTATTGGGTGGCTTAATTATCTTCATTGTGAGGCAGAACCCCACCCAACTTTCTGGAATCTTCCAGCTACCAGGGTCCCATCTCATTTTAAGAACTCCATCTATTAACATCTCCATAAGGTCTCAAAGAGTGTCACTGCTACTGGCTGTTAAATATATTGTAGCTGCTTTGGAGTGGTTGGGAAAAGAAGCCAGCTCATCAGGTGTGTGGTACATTAGTTGAAAAATTCACATTATCGTTATCAGACCTGGAAGTAAGAGGGAGAGCAGAATGAACTATATGAGAAATACAGCAGGTGAACATGACAGGAGCTGTAATGGGAAGAATTTGTTTCCTTTAAAGCATGGAGAAAGACTTGTGAAGACAGACAGCATAAATGGGTGTCAACCTGTAGAAAAAGAAAAATAGATCCATATTGTTCAGCATGCACAAAATGCAACTACAAATGGATTAAAGGCCTCAATATTAATCTGACCACACTGAACTTGATAGATGAGAAGTTTAAATGAGTCTGCAATACATGCACCCAGGAGACCACTTCCAGTGTAGAACCTGAGTAGCATAGACCATGAGACCAAAAAGGAATAAATGTGACACCTCCTGAAAGTGAGAAGCTTCTGTAATGCAAAAGACATTGTCACTAAGACAAAAAGGCATTCTTTTGAATGTGAAAAATCTTCACCAGTCCGTAATCAAAATTCTGATCTCCAAATATGTAAAGAAATCCAGAAACTAGACATTAACACTCAAGTTACTGCAATTAAAAAGGGGTACTTAACTGAACACAGATTTCTCAACAGAAGACTTTCAAATGGGCAAAAGAAAATGCCATGCTTAGCCTTTTTAACATTCAGGGAAATGCACATCAGAACATCTCTGCTATACCATGTTACAACTGTCAGAATGGCTAAAATCAAAAACACCAATGATAGACTATGCTGAAAAGGATGTAGAGTAGAGGAACACCCATCCCTTGTTTTCGGGAATGCAGAATAGTGCAACTACTTGGAAAATCAATGTGGCAGTTTTTCATGAAACTGGGAGTCATGCTACCTCAGAACTGAATAATTCCACTCTGTAAGAGCATTGTGCTCTTGAATACAGTTCCGTGCTTGTTTGAAGTAAAAGAGTGACTACTATTTTTAATAGAAATGATTAAATTTATTTTTATGAGTGTGAGTTTATCTGCACATTAGTGTGTTCACCATGTGCATTCAGTGCTTGTGTTGGCCAGGGTCAGATGTTCTATAACTGGAGTTACAGATGTTTGTATGGGTGGGAGGAATTGAAACCCGGTCCTCTGGAAGACAAGCAAGTGACCTTAAATGCTGAGCCATCTCTCTCATGCAAGAATGATAGTTCCCTTTCAGGGGAAGGCCTAATTACTAACAGGCCTAACCACCAAAACCTGTGGAGGATATTTTGTAGTCCTAACAGGAGTCCAGGTGGTGGGTGACTCACTCAGTCGCCCTCCCTCCCCTTCTCACTCTTGTCACCTGCTTGCTATCTTGTGCCCTTTTCTCTCTTGCTTAGGACACAGAACTCTTGAACAACACCATCCTCACTGGAAACATCATAGGGTTCAAGAAGAAAATTCTCTGTTGGATGTCTTGGAGTATCTGGAATGCTGCTGGCCTGATAAAGATTTTGTGAAGGTACCAGAGAAACACTCATGCTCTGGTGTTTCATTCTCTCTGTCTTTAAATCTCCAGAATGCTTTCTTTCTTTTTCTCTCCCTTCACCTTCACCATGTTCACACTTCTCACTCATGCATGTTGTTTCTGAATATCTGTCATTTGAATCAATGGAGATGACCTTACAGAAGAGGAGATTATTGTCAACAAAGAAGCTTTTGTTTCCTTTGCTGGTTTTTGGTCTCAACAAATGATCTCTTCCCTTTTCCCTCTTCTTCCTTCCTCTCTGTCTTTCTCATAAGAGGGCTGCTTCCTTTACTTTGGCAATCGATATATCATTGCAGGTTTTACCAACTGGCAATGCCTAGTTGAATTATTTACTGAGTAGTCTTTCATTATGTACCCTACTTTCTGCAGCAGCTGTCTGCATTATCTGGATTAAGTCTCATACCAATAAAGCCTCCTTTACTTTGGCTCAAAAACTAATTTGGGGTCAATGTAAGATAATAAAACACACAAGCTTGATGTGTTCGAATTTTATTAATATACATTAAAGTAAAAGCTATTAAAATAACAAAATAAATGGAGAAAACAAAATTTTCCAGGATAAAAACAAATTTAAACAATACATAGCCACAAATCTAGACCTTCAGAAAGTAATTGAAGGAAAATCACAAACCAAGGAGTCCAACAATGCCCACATTAACTCAGACATCTAATGACCCTTCACCAGCACAACTTTAAGAAGGGAAACACACAAACTCTACTACCAAAAGAAAGAAAGAAAGAAAGGAAAAATGACCGGAGTTAATAACCACTGGCCATTACTATCACTTAATATCAATGGGCTCAACTCACCTATAAAGAGGCACAGGCTAAGAGATTGGATACAAAAACAGGATCCATCATTCTGCTCCTTACAAGAAACACACCTCAACCACAAAGACAGACATCTACTCAGAGTAAAGGACTGGGAAAAGGTTTATCAAGCAAACGGACCAAAAAAACAAGCAGGTGTGGCCATACTAATTTCTAACCAAGTTGAATTCAAACCAAAATCAATCAAAAGATATGGAGAATGACATTTTTTACTCATAACAGGAACAATTCACCTGGATGAAGTCTCAATCCTGAATATATATGCCCCTAATATAAAAGCACCCAATTATGTAAAAGAAACGTTACTAAAACTCAAGGCAGTCATCAAACCACACACTCTAATAGTAGGAGATTTCAACACTCTTCTCTCACCAATGGACAGGTCAATCAGACAGAAACCTAACAGAGAAATAAGAGGATTAAGGGAGGTAATGAAACAAATGGAATTAACAGACATCTATAGAAGTTTCTGAGGTCTCTATATGCCTGCTCTCTCAGTCTTCTTTCCTGTTGTGTTCTCTTGGTGCTCTCTTAATCCCCTCAGTGTTGTAGCAAGCTCTTGGTCCCCTCAGTATTATAGCAAGCTTTCAACTCTTAGGCAGCGTGTGGCTAGTACCTTGGGGGGTGTCCCATGGGTGGGATTGGGTTTGAGGGGATCCTAGCCACAGCAAACTCCCTGCTGGCTGGCTAGAAAAGCCAAGGGAGTTGGGGAGGGGCCTGGAGTTTTGTCCCACTGGGGAGGTCCTAGAGAGTAGGGCATCCTGCCATGTGACTATTCACTCACCTCTTAAGTCCCCTCAGTATTGGAGCAAGCTGTGTTTTAAAGTCCATCCCAAGTTGCAGGAGGATAGCCTTTATTATTTTTTAAAAATATTATTTTTAAAAAAATTTATTTTATTTGTATGTGTGTCTTGAGTATGTACCGGCTGTGTGTTGGTGTCTTTTGGCATGGTGAGAAGAGTTCAGATATCCTGAAACTGGAGTTACATGTCCATGAACTTACTCATGGGGCTGCTGTAATCCAAACCGAGGTCTCCTAGAAGAGCAGCAAGTACTCAGTGCAAAGCTATCTTCTCAGCCCCACCTTGAGTACATTGTTTTACAAAAAGTGAAACTGTAATCTTTACTATGTTAGTAATAAATTAAAGAACTAGGAGTTTTTTACATTTATTTCCACACACAGGTTGGGGGGAGAGAAAGAGAGAAAGAGAGAGAGAGAGAGAGAGAGAGAGAGAGAGAGAGAGAGAGAAAGAGAGAGAGCACAATACCAAGCTAATTTATAAAAGAAAGCATTTTACAGTTTCAGAGGGTTAGTGCATCACTGTGACTCTGGAGTCTCCAACATCTTGGATCTTTAGTACAAATCCAAGCTTCTTTTTCTCAGCTTTATATGATGGCCTCTATGAGCCTGCAAGCCACATGCCATCAGGGCTGTAACCTTTTTCTCTAAACTAATGAGAAAGATTTCACAACCTCTTAACTCCAGTATTTTGGATTCTAAAGTCAGGCAAGTATTGTTGTACATTTTGGATGGAATATGGATCTCTCATTGGATTCCATTTGTATAAACTTTGAAATCTTGGTGTTTTCCTTTGTTGAATAAGCTTTACTTTGTTTTTGGAGTAGATTCTCTAGGGATTTTCTTTTTACATGTTTCATGGTTATCTAGGTGGGATCTTTACCTTCATTCCATTTCTCTGTACCTCTTTCAGCACAGACCTAGGTGCAGGCATTTTATTTCCTGTTCTTCCTTTTTCTTCTCAGATTGTGCATTTGTATTTCTCTTTGCTCTGTTTGCACTTTTCTTTCTTTCTTTCTTTCTTTCTTCCTTCCTTCCTTCCTTCCTTCCTTTTTTTTGGGGGGGGGACAGTGTTTCTTTGTAGCTTTGGAGCCAGTAGTTGGGGTTTTAGCTCAGTGGTAGAACACTTGCTTAGCAGTTTTTCATTTTAGAGCTGCATTAAGAATGATTACTAATAACCATGAGTCAATACTGTCTTGAATGAAATCTCTGCCAATAATATTGTTCCAAATCTCTTCAATTTAGCCTCAAGCAGGTTCTTAGGACAAGGGCCAAAAGCAGCCATATTGTTGGCTAAAACATTACAAGAATTGTCTTTATTCCAGTTTCTTTTTAATTTTTTTTATTTTTTTATAAATAATACCATTCAAAATTTGCACTTCCTCCCCTCCTCCCATTTCCCTCCTACTTCCCCACTCACTCTTCCCCTTATCTGCCAATCCTAAGAGTGCAGGGTACCCTGCCCTTTGGGAAGGCCCTCCCCCCTCCATCCAGGCCTAGGAAGGTGTGCATTCAAACAGACTAGGATCCACAAAAGCCAGTATATGCAGTAGAGACAAATCTCAGTGCCATTATCATTTCTTCTCAGTCAGCCCCCATGCATCCAGCTGGATTTAGTTCAGGCACACTGTCTCAGTGGGTGGACCAACCCTGCCTGGTCCTGATGTCCTTACTCATCTTCTCCCTCCTTCTGCTCTTCAACTGGATCTTTGGAGCTCAGTCTAATGCTCTGCTGTGGGTCTCTGTCTCTATCTCCATGCATCTCTGGAAGGTTCTATGGTGATATTCACGATAATCATCAGTGTGAGTATGGGACAAGGCCAGTTCAGGCACCCTCTCATCTACTGCCCAAGGACCTAGCTGGAGATATCCCCGTGGACACCTGAGAATCCATCTAGAGCCAAGTTTCTTGCCAACCCTAAAATGGCTCCCTTAATTAAGATATCGTCTTCTCTGCTCCCATATCCACCCTTCCTCCATCGCAACCATCCCACTCTCCCAAGCTCTCCCTAATTCTTCCCTTCTCCCTTCTCTCGCCAACCTCCCCTTCATCCCACCCCATCCCCACGTTCCCAACTTTTGCCCAGTGCTCTTGTCTGCTTCCAGTTTCCAGGAGGATCTATATGTTTTTCTTTGGGTTCACTTTATTCCAGTTTCTAATACTGTTTCACCCTGAAACTTCTTGAACTGGGCCTCTATAATCCACATTGCACTCAGTACTACTGTCTTCAAAGCTCTTGTAGCATTTTTAAGCCCCACTTAAAACATTCAACCACTTCCCTCATGCAAAGTTCCCAAGTCAACATTCCTCTAACAAGCAGCTTGACCAGTCCTGTCACAGCAATACCATGTAACAACTTTATCATAGTTACTTTTCTATTGTAAAGAGACACCATGATGAAGGCAGCTTATAAAAGAAAACATTTAATTGGGGACTTGCTCATGGTCAGAGAGTGAGTCCATGACCATCACGTCATGAGGCATGGCAGCACACAGGCATGACACTGGAGAGTAGCTGGGAGTTTTAACCTGATTTACAAGTTGGTAGCAGAGGTGGTAGAGGGAGGGGCTGGACCTGTCTTAGGCTTCTGAAATCTCAAAGTCCACCTCCTGTGAAACACCTGTCCAACGATATCACATATAATCTTTCTCAAAATGGTTCCACTAACTAGGGATCAAGCATTTAAATATAGGAGCTTTTATGGGACCATTCTCTTTCAAAACAACACATTAATCAAAATACTATTTTATTACCCAAATTGCTCAATATTATATGATTAAGAAACAGCAAAGCAGATTCAGAGACTACTAGAGAAAAGAAATATATATTATAAGCATTATAAGCAAATTCTAAAACTGTACAGAGATATATTGCTGCCTGAACAGTAACCCAAAGTTCTTCTGTAACATCGGGAAATTTTTCTTCAGCCTACAGGCCCATTGTATCTGGCAGACTTTTCCATGAAGCAGTGAATTTGAAATGCTGTTTTGCCTCTATTGGCAGTTTGTCAGTCACTTTCTTCTGTGTCCTGCAGAATGTCTGGAACATTTCATGAAGCAGGAACCCTGAAGGACTAAGGAGACATTTTTATGGTGTTGGTTTTCTTCTACTTTATGCAAGTTACAGGGATCAAACTCAGGTTGCCACGCCTTGGTGGCAAAAACCTTTGCCTTTTGAGCCCTCTTATATTTTCACTGGAATAAGGGAATAGACTTCCTCCCTTATTCTGAAGAACCACAGAAAAGGCCTTTTTCTTAGTGGGGCATGAGAATGTTTGGAGTTGGAGTATGGAAGGATGTTTTGCACACATTTTCTCTGTCTCTGTCTCTTCAGAAAACTACCCTTGTTGAGGGACCAGGTGTATGCCAAGTTTGCCTATTTAGTATTGGGAGTGATAAGCCAGAGAAAATGAGGGGGTTGTCTGAGTTTCCTACCGGACTCAGGCATTGAGATCCAGTATGGTGTTTTCCAGCAGAAGTTTCTTTTCAATTCTATTTTGTTTCTAATTGCCGTTTCATAAGAGGTCTCTTCAGGTACTTAATGCTCTTTGGGCTTCCCCTCCGGAGAAGTACTTTATATGTTTATTATTTGTTTATCTTAAAGTTTTTCTGAGGTCTATATTTGAACTTAATATGCAGCCCATGCTGGCCTGGGACTCAGGATCCTTTCCCCTCAGTCTCTCAAGTGCTAGGATTACAAGCATTTGCCACCAGTGTCCAGTGCTGAGCAATACTCTAGCCTGAGATGTATTTGAACAACATCAACTTTGATCCACTGGGAAGTGTACTTTGTGGTATACTTTTTCCCTCTTGGTAATTGTCTCCTTCTTGTTCATGGGTGATCTCTTGAGGCTGAGTGAAACTGGTGTGGTTGAAGACTGAGTCAGAGAAGCTGAGGGGGGATGCCCAGGAGAACTCTTCATCCAAACTGTAAATACACATTGATGCAGAGTGACAGGGGGAGGACTTGTGTATTGTAGTGGTGAGCTGCGGGCCTCTTCCCACAGCCAGGCTCATGGCTGCCTGGCTAGCTCATGCCCCAAAATAACGACACACACACACAGTATTCTTTTAAACACTGCTTGGTCCATTAGCTCTAGCCGTTACAGGCTAAATCTCATATCCTGCAATGAGTCAGTTCCCATGAGCTCTGTCACTGTGATCTCATATTGATAACCTATTCAGTGTTCACGTCCAGGACGTTGAGTTTTAATTTTTGTCCTAATCTGATAAAGAAAAAAGATGAGGAGAATAGAGGAGCCTGATGTAAGTCCTCAAAATGGATCATTTGAAAAGTAAGACTGCCTGCCTCCATGTGTGCTTCCAACCTTTATTAGCAAATCCATCCTTCCAAATATTAGCTATACACAACCCAAGTGTCCAGCACACTACAAACCACAGTTTAAACCTAACTGCTTTTGATTTCTGGAACAATTGCTGTCCCATCTATGTCTCATAACAACACAGCAAGGTATGTAAGAATGCCCCACACACCCCCTTACAGGAATTTCAGGACCCCAAAGAGGCAGCAAGTTATCTTTATAGGAAATACAAATGTTTCTTCAGGGACAAAATGATGTACATTAAAAAACAGATTGGTGTACTCACTACGATTGTATGTGATATGATGCACACAGGATATTGGTTCTGAATACTTGGCCCTCAGGAGGTTTTTGAGGTTGTGGAGAACCAGAACCTTGCTGGAGGAATTGGTGTCTGAAAGGATTAGCCTTGATGTATCAGGGCATCTTTCATTGGTCCCCAATGTTTACTGATTTCCTTACAGGGAACTAGAAGCCTCCAACTCCTGCTGCCATGGCTTCTGCAACATGAACAGTGAGAACTTCCTCCACACCCGGGTTGTTTTCATCACATAAGAAGGTGTAAGTCAGAAGCAATGTAACACACCAGTTTAGAATTATGAGTCATAAAATGGTTATTTCTTTTAAGGGGCTCCTGCAACACACCTATTTGGAAATAGCAGCAAAATTTACCAGTATGTGACAAAAACCTATTTTAGTTTATCTTTCCGGAGACAGGATCTGATCTCTAAAGTGGTTCCCAGAAAGCCTTGGGGTGACCCCAACGAGGACCTTGGGCAGGTGAGCTGTGGGTGCCTGCACTGTGCCATTTCCCTAGGCACTACGGGTGTATTGTCCCATAATCAGACTGATGACTATCTTGAATATCACCATAGAACTGTTGTACAGAAAAGGATGGAGATAAAGACAGGGACCCACATCAGAAAACTAGACTGAGCTTCCAAGCTCCAGTTGAAGAGCTGAAGGGGAGAGAATAAGAGCAAAGAACATAGGAATACAAGGGCTTGGTCCACCCACTGAGACACTGTGTCTGAGCTAATGGGAGGTCAACAAAACCAGCTGTGCTGGGACTGACAGAGCATGGGATCAAAGTGGAAGCATTATATATAGATGCATACCTTCCTCAATCTGGATGGAGGGGGGGCATGGGATTCCCACAGGTCAAGGTACGCTGCCCTGTATAAGGACTGGATTTGAGTGGAGAGGATTGGTGGTTGCGTGAGTAGTTAGGGGGAGGAGGAAAGGAAGTGGAAATTTGAAATTTATTATTTATGAAGTAAGAAAAAAATCAATAGAAGATAACCAATGGAGAGATGGGATCTAAGAAAAAAAAACTTTCATGTGAGTTGTTGACTCAGACACCAAAGACTTTTTCAGAAAAATAAGATACAGGGACTGAGTTGCTTGGGTAAGAGTGTGACTTGAGTAATTGGGAAGATGAGTGGGGGCTTATTTTGGGTCCCCTGGTGGCTGTATACAGCTTTTGAGGAGCTGAATGCTGGATGTTTCTGTGGGTAAATAGTGAAGTAACAAGCTTGTGAGGGGATTTCTGACATAAGTAGAGCCTTGGTGATGTCACAAAGCCTTGGTCCGTGGTAGCAACTCTGTTCCACTCAAAGCACTAGTCTTCCATGAAGGTGGGTTTATTATCCTCACAGTGCCTGAGGAGGACAGTTCAGCTCCTGGTCTCCACAACTGTTCAACAGGCTTTTTGCACCTGAACATTTCCGGAAGATGGAATCTGGAGAGGTAGGACATTTTCTTTTGCTAAATATGTTTCCAAAGCAACTAAGACCTCTGTTGTACAAAAAAGTTTTCCTTCAAATGTCCTGCGGGTCCACCATTTCTGTTGTTACCAGCTCCTATATTTGATAGCTGTGGGCATGGTGAATGCCAGATATTCTTCCCACTTTATCGTTGCTAACAATATCAAATTCATCAATCCACTAAAATGGCAAAGCTCCCCTTTGTCCATAGGTGTATTAATAATACTAATTATTTCTCAATGGCTGCTGTTGCCCAGAATAATGATTCTTTCAGGTTGAAGTGGGTCTCACAGTACTCACTTCCACAATGAAGACACAGAATGGCTTTATGTAATATACCTGGGTCTGGATCAGGAGACACAAATCAGAGAGCCAGTGGACTGGAGTGCCATGACCTTGGGCAGGCTGTCTTGGATTGAGCAACCTAAGTATTAGCTTGATGTCGAAGGAGACGTGTGGATATCCTTCGAATTCTTTGTTATCTGTTCAGAAATTTCTTACTCATTTCGGGGATAGGCATACCTTCTCCTCTCATACAACATTCTGGCCAGACTTGCACAATATGTCAGAGACTACTTGCAATTTTAAAAGACATCGATCTTGAAATTTAACCATCATTTTACTTTCACAGGATCCCCCAGAAAGAACGTCGCCCCCATGACAGCTGGAAGTAACTCTAGAGGACGACGTCCCCTCTCCCAGTAAAGTTTGCCCTTGGGTTTAGGGACATCATTTAGGGGTTGATTATAAATTGGTATATGGTTGAGGGTTGGGGAAAAAATTTTATAAGCTCAGGTATCATTTGGGAAAAAAAAAGAGGGATAATAGCTTGGTACTTGTTGGTACTTGTGAGTTATTGTTTTGAGACAAATGTATTGGTATCGATTCTTATATATTGATACAAAGTGAAATTATATTGACTATTTTATGCATGCATGTTTCTACCTCTGTTTAAAAACATTTTTTATGTATTGACACATATTGTATTGATATATATTGTATATATTTACCATATTGCAGTGTACATTTCTACCTCTGATTAAGATACTTACATTTTGCTTGTGTATTGATATATATTTACCATACTGCAATGTATATTTGTACATTGCTTATATTTGGAGGTCATTATCCTCATTTGTTTCACAGTTGTTTTTTGTCTTAGTCTTTAAGTTAGATAGGTATTGAGAATTATATAGATCAATAGTATTCTAAGTTTGTCATTTATAATTAGACTAATCAGGTTCTTTAGATACATAGAGATTATACTCAGTATAGATAGATAATCTTCAACCTCTTCAAAGAGCTGTAGAAAATGTCTTTTAATCTAACTCAGAGTTTTGTTGTAGTGAGACACAATTGCTCCTGGCAACACCGCTCTATTCCCGAGAGAATGTTGAGCACCAAAGACACTCCACCTGGAGCCTTTCTTCTTGGCTGAACTGGCCTTTGGGTAAAGAAATGCTCATACCTCAACCACTGACAGAAATACAGAGTATCTGTGAATGGAAAATACAGGACTGTCATATCCTGCCAAGACAGGGTAAGAGAGTTTTGACAAGTTTCTTGACTTTGAAAATGGTGTGTCAGTTATGCTAGCCTTAGCCAAAGTTGGTTGCTTCAACACTGCAAACGTGACCTTGGGTGATTGTCCAGGTAGCTAGTTGTCTCTGTGATTTGTTGCATGTTTTGGAAGGTGTTTGATTGCACTTTCTAATTACTCAGGAAACATTATTTCCCTTCACAGATCTTCGATGGGGTTGAAGACTATATAAATGTTGTTACTTTCGACTCATGACTTAACCCAGCTATTTATTATATAAGACCTAAGCTAGTTAGAATAGGATATTTGTACTTATTATATATAATTTCATAGTAGGTTTAGAACTCTCTTACTTAAACAAAAGGGGGAGGTGTTGTGGGACGTCCTTCTGCTCCTCCAGCCAATAGCCACCGAGATACCAGCCCATTGGGGTGTGGTCTCTTTCCCTTTAAAAAAACAAGTGGCTACTTCCCTCCTCTCTCTCTTTACTTCCTGCTCTGGTTCTGGCGACTAGACTTCTTCCTAATTGCGTGCGCAGAGGGCTGTTGTCTGGGATGGTGATCTGTAAGTTTATTCCCCTTTAAATAAATACCACCCTATTAATCACAATTCCAAACTGGTGTGGGATTGTTTATGACTTGCGCCTTCAGTAATGAAGTTTCAGAAAAAAAAGATTGAGAATACACAGTGTATATGCCTGAACAATATATCACACATCTCCAACACGAAATGAAACAAAAAATTTCCAAAGTACCAGCAAAATGACCAAGAGCCAAACTGCCTGACAACTTGTTCTTAGCTGTGTGGCTCCTGGCAATGATGGAAAAGAAGGAAATTTGTGTCCAGAAATAGACAAAGAGTTGGGCTTTATTATATAGTATTTTTTTGCGTGAAGCATTGTACATTAAAAGAGGAAAAGAAATGGCTTTGTCTCTTTGATTTTTTAGAATTCTCTCTATGTTCTTTCAAGTCAAATTGAAAGAGGCATGTTTGTTTGGGTTTCTATGATGTCAAAATACAATGAAAATAATAGTTGCTAATTCCAGAATTCATCCTTGTCCTGTCAAATCCCCCTCTCCCTGTCTGTTACACCTGGCCTGTTCCCACTGCTTGAGGGATGATGTCAACTCATGTGTCTCTCTGAGGAGCCCTCTCAGAACACACTTGACTTCCATTTAATCTACTCTGGAAGCCCAAATACTTAGGGAGACTTCGATCAAACAGCCTACTGTGCTGGCACACACTGATCCAATAAAGCTGCTACTGTGGGGCTTGTGCTCATTTCCCATGGAGCTTCACTGACCAGCTCCTCAAACAGCTGATCAAGCTACAGAACATTTTATCCTTTTACCTGTAATTCAACTAGTCGCCTCTACTTCTCCCACAGACCAGCTTCTTCAAAGAAGGATCCTTACATGGGGTTAAAAGACTTTAAAGTATTAATATTGATTAGACTTTCAAGGTTGCATTTTTATGAATCTACCTGATGCCTATATGTTGTGCATGTAGTTATGACAGCTTAAAGTTACAGGAGCCATCTTCAAGTTGTGCATGAGTTAATATTTATCTCTCCCTGAGTATGAGAAGCTGCTCATCATGGGTGATAATAGTTTTCACTGGTTATTTCTGGAAGCTACTGTCATAGAACTTATTGCTGTTTGAGTGAGAAATGTCCCCATAAGCTCCCATATTTGAACATTTTATCGGCAACATGTGCTGCTCTTTAAAGAGGTTGCAAAACCTTTAGGAGGCATAGAATTGCTGGAAGAAGTATGCCACTGAAGATAGGCTCTAAGAATCTATAGAATCACCCAACTTCCTCTTCTCTCTCTGCCTCCTAACTGTTGAGGCAATGTGGCCAGTCAGCCTCACACTCCTGTTACTATGCCATTCCCAAAGCTATTGAACCAATCCCTCTGAAATGGTGAACCAAATTAAACCTTTTCTCTCCCTTAAGTTGTTTTTCTCATGATGCTTTTTGCTTGCTTGTTTGTCACGATGCTTTGTCACAGCAAACGGAATGAAACCATGACATTTTGCAAGTACACACATGAAATTAACACAAAACCAACCCTCAGAAGGAAAGATGCCCAAGGATTAAAGCACATTTAGGACATTGAAATAGCATTTCATTTCCTTTCTCTCAAATGCATTAAAGATACTATTTAACAAAGGAAAAACAAATCACACAGGGTTACGTAAAATGTAGTGCCTCTTGCCAAGTAAAATAGTCTTTGTAATGAGAACATGTGAATACACAGTAGAGTAGGGAACCAGGACATAAAAGAGATATACCGAAGACCTAGTACCCACTAAGAACATCACCTTTCACGTAGCCACAAACAGCATAAAATATCTTGGGGTAACTCTAACAAAAGAAAGTGAAAGGTCTCTTTGACAAGAACTTTAAGGAATTGAAGGAAGAAATTGAAGAGGATACCAAAAATGGAAGGATCTCCCTTGGTCTTTGATTGGGAGCATCAACATAGTAAAAATGGCAGTTCTACCAAAGGCAATTTATAGATTCAATGGAATCCCCATCAAAATCCCATCAAAATTCTTTTTTTTTTTTTTTTTTTTTTGGTTTTTCGAGACAGGGTTTCTCTGTGGCTTTGGAGCCTGTCCTGGAACTAGCTCTGTAGACCAGGTTGGTCTCGAACTCACAGAGATCTGCATGCCTCTGCCTCCCAAGTGCTGGGATTAAAGGCATGCGCCACCATCGCCCGGCCCATCAAAATTCTTGACAGATATTGAGAGGACATTAATCAAATTTATATGGAAAAACAAAAAATCCTGGATAGCCAAAATAATCTTATACAATAAAAAAATGTCTGGAGGCATTACCATTTCTGACTTCAAACACTATTACAGAGCTACAGTAATAAAAACAGCATGGTATTGGCATAAAATCATAGAATTCGACCAATTGAATCATATAAAAGATACTGATTTTAACCCACAAATTCTGAACACCTCATTTTCTATAAAGTGGCTAAAAGTATACAATGGAAGAAAGAAAGCATCTTCAACAAATGGTGCTGGCAGAACTCGATGTCAACCTGTAGAAGAATGAAAATAAACCCATATCTATCACCATGCACAAAACTCAAGTCCAAATGGATCAAAGACCTCAATATCAATCTGAACACACTGAACCTGAGAAGAGAAAGTGGGAAGTAACCTACAACATATGGGCACAGGAGATTGCTTCCTATGTATAACCCCAGCAACACAGATGATAAAGGCAACATTGAATAATTGGGACCTACTTAAACTGATAAGCTTCTGTAAACAAAGGACACTGTCACTAAGACAAAATGGCAACCCACTAACTGGGAGAAGATCTTGACCAACCCTGCAACAGACAAAGGTCTGATCTCCAAAATATATAAAGAAATCAAAAAACTAGACTTTAAAATGCTAATTATCTCAATTAAAACATGGGGCACTGAACTAACAGGGAATTCTCAACAGAAGAAGTTTAATTGGCCAAAAGACACTTAAGGTCATGCTCAACCTCATTAGCGATCAGGGAAATGCAAATCAAAACAATTTTGAGATATCACGTTACACCTGTCAAAATGGCTAAAATCAAAAACACTAATGATAGCCTTTGCTGGAGAGGTTGTGGAGGAAGGGGTACCCTCATCAAATGCTGGTCAGAATGCAAACTTGTCCAACCACATTGGAAATCAGTGTGGCGGTTTCTCAGGAAATTTGGGATCAACCTAACCAAGTACCAAGCAATACCACACTGGGGAATATACCCAAGAGATTCCCTATCATATTACAAAATCATTTGTTCAACTATGTTCATAGCAGCATTATTTGTAATAGCCAGAATCTGGACACGACCTAGATGCCCTTCCATGTAAGAATAGATGAACAAAGTGTGGAAAATATACACAGTAGTGCACTACTCAGTGGTAAAAAAACAATGAATTCTTGAATTTTGCATGCAAATGCATGGAAATAGAAAACAATTTTCTGAGTGAGGTGTCCCAGACCCGAAAAGATGAAAATGGGATGTACTCAGTCATAATTGGTTTCTAGCTATAAACAAGGAACATTGCATCTATAATTTGTGATTCCAAAGAAGCTATATAAGAAGGTGATCCCAAAGGAAAACATATAGTTATTCTCCTGGATATGAAAGGTAGACCAGATTGTCAAGCAAAAATTTGGGATCTGGAGGGTGGGGTGGGATAGATTAAGAGGGGATTGGAGGAGAAAAGTAAGAAGGAGAGGATGGGGGGAACTTGGGGAATTGGGATGATTGGGATAAAGTAAGGATGGATATGGGAGCAGGGAAGCATATATCTTAATTAAGGTAGCCATCTGAGGGATTATATTTAAAAAATGAACTTGGTAAATAGAAGCTTATGATTCTCAAATTTGGTCATTTCAGGTTAGGATGGTCTTTAAATTCAATGGCAAACCCCTATATCAAAAGAGTCACACAGGAAAACAGTGGTGTGCTCATAAAATAATGAAGACATTAAGAGAAGTGATACAAAATGACGAATATCAAAAGCCAAATTTCCTAGCCCATCTTGAGGAA
This sequence comes from Chionomys nivalis, assembly GCF_950005125.1. NCBI lineage: Eukaryota > Metazoa > Chordata > Mammalia > Rodentia > Cricetidae > Chionomys > Chionomys nivalis. The sequence continues at coordinate 389,968 of NW_026646888.1, read as the reverse complement.
GTAGGTTCCCCACCAACACATTTATTCCAGATCGTGAGAATTAACATCAACCTCTTTCAAGTACTTCGTTTAATAATAAATTTTTATACCAGTTCTTAGAATTTATACATTGGACAAAGGGTTGGTTTGGGAAGTCCTTCTGTCTATGTTTGTTTTTATTGGTTAATGAATAACATTATTTCAGCCAGGAGCTTAGCAGAATAGACCTAGGTGGTAAAAGTAAACAATGTTGGGAGAAAGGAGGTGGGGTCAGTTAGAAGCCACCTAGACACCAACAGGGAAAAACACCTACTCTGGAGCAACAAAAATTTGTTAGTAAGACATGAAGTAGTGGTGTTACAGATAAATGCAAATGTGTTAGTTTAGAATGAGGGAGGAATCTAGAAATATGGTTAAGCTATTGGCCAAAGAGTATTGTGAATAATATAGGTTTTATGTGATTATTTCAAGTCAACGTGGTCAGAAAACTAACTAATGAGTGGCCTCCACAAACAAATCAGCTTGTTGAACTGAAGAGTGTTTTTTTTTTTTAAATCTGTTTGCTCACTTGATCTGGGCTTCATCTAAGCATGTCTATTTGTCTGTGATGATTGCTCGGTTATATATTTACTGCCAATATATTGTTTGGAGGAAGGGGTCTATTGAATTTGCTCAGTTTAATGGACTCTCTATAATTAATTTGAGTTGGTTACTTTCTATTTTATGTAGTTTCCCTGCAGGATAGTGTTTACCAACCAAGACTACATGTTGGCATTAAAGATCTATAAATGGGGAAGTTGAAGGGTCAGAGTCAGATAAGTTGCAATTGTGGATGCAGACAGGAGAGAAAAAAGAGAAGGAAAGGGAGTATGAGATCACTACCCTATAGTCTTTCAAAATGGAGGAGGGGACCTGAGCTAAGAAGGAAACAGCCACAGCTCTTTCCACAGTCACTATTCCTGTCTAGGCCACAATATCTCCAAGCAGCTAGCACAAGCATTGGAAGTTTCTCTTCTGAGAGGGGCAGCCAGAGTGTGCCACATATGACCATTTTCCCTGGAGTTATCCTCATCATGGACAGAAGGAGGCATGTCTCCCTAGAATCTCAACAACAATCTCACAGATGAAAATAAAAAGGCTTATTAAGGACACTTGGAGAAGCATTATAACTAACAGAGTTGGGAGATAATACATCTTCTAGGATGTGATGATGTCAATCTACACAGGCACATCTGCCTCTCTTCTGATCATATGAACAGAATGCCCGCTGGTTTGGGAAGCATCTCATCTGGGATTGTAATACCAGGGCATTAAAATACCTTTGCTGGTCTTCTACCCCAGAGTGGTCTCTCTCTCAGGTACATTGGGATGAACCATTTGCAGGAATAACAGAAAAATAGGTAGAGCATTCAGAATGAGGTATAACATACATGGCCACAATTACATATGCAGCAACAAGGAAACAGATGAAGAATTCTGAGCATCAATGGAAGTTGAGGACCTAATACCAAAGCTAAGTCATGTAACACCATGGGTAGTTTCAGAGTTTCAGAGAGTAAATTCAGTTACATTCTGGAAAAAGCTAAGACTGCAAAAGATGGCTTTCATAATCAGAAAGTAGAAAAATTGGGACTGCAATAAGGAGGCACTGAGGGAGTCAAGGGTGGTCACTGAGCAATGAAGAACCCCAAGTCCCTATCCCAACATGATACTGATATCATTTTTAAAAGTTATTGAGCCACAAATCTTGGCAGTCAGAGCTCAGGAGCTGAAATTACATCTCAATCCCATGTAATAAATCTCTGCCTTGAGCATCTACAATGATGCATTTCTGTCTTGAGCATCTGGAGCAATATTTCTTTTCCTTAAGCATCTATAGCAATGCACCTTGGCCTTGAGCATCTGCTGTCATACCCCTCTAAAATGATTATCTACAGAAATTAACATCTGCTTTAAAAAGCGATATACTACTGGGATAGACCTACCATTGCATGTTTCCTTTGGATGTACACTTTTATATAACTACACCCTAAATTTGATATCAAGACCTGAGCACAAACAGATTTCACAGTTCCCAGTTTTCTCATGCTGTGATAATTCAGTAGGCCTCTGGACACATCCACCAAAGACTTGAGGGGAGGAAGCAAAGGCATTCACGTTTGAATGTCTCTCATCTCAATCTCGACAGCACTTCCTTTAAAGTTATACCATTCCCTTTTGTGATCCAGAATATTTGCTCACAGCTCAATATTTTTTAACCAACTGTCTTGTTCTTCAGCCATGGCACAGTCAGTAAGGTGCATTCCATACAGATGGAGACCATAAATTTGATCCCTTCAAACTTGTGCAAAAATCTCAGCATTAAAGATATCAACTCATCACTCAGTGCTGAGGAGACAGCAACACCTGGGTCTCTAAACTCGCTGTTTGGTCAAGGGGAATTGGTCAGCTCCAGGTTCAAAGAGATGACGTATCTTTTTTTGTTTGTTTGTTTGTTTGTTTGTTTTTCGAGACAGGGTTTCTCTGTGGTTTTGGAGCCTGTCCTGGAACTAGCTCTTGTAGACCAGGCTGGTCTCGAACTCACAGAGATCCGCCTGCCTCTGCCTCCCGAGTGCTGGGATTAAAGGCGTGCGCCACCACCGCCCGGCTGAGATGACATATCTTAATCATGACAGAGAGTAATTAATGAAGACACCCAGGGTTAATTCTGGCCTTTGCATGCATGTATACACATCTCCATAAAAAGTTACACTCATATATTAAACAACTGTCTTTTGAATTTCTAAATATACACATTTCTGTGGTGAAGTTTTGAGCTTAATTTTGACTGCTCTTTTGAGTTGTAGGAACAGCTGAATGTTTTCTGCCACCAGGTTCCCGCACTGGCTAGCTTTACCCAAAATAATTACATAGAAACTGTATTATTTTAAATAATACTTTGCCCATTAGGTCTAGCCTGTTAGTTGCTAATTCGCACATCTTGATTAACCCATTTCAAATAATCTGTGAAGCACCATGAGCTTATGAGAATCATAAGCTGCTTCTGTCTCAGGGGGGAGGGGGGCATGGCGTCTGTTGAATAGGCTTCTTTCTCCCAACATTCTGTTGTTTACTCTGCATATCTAACCTGCTGTCCTATCAAAAGGGCAATGGCAGTTTCTTTATTAACCTATAGACATTTAACCCTCGTCCATTGCTTTGGCCTTCCTCATACAATGACATTAGAAGAAATCTTTCTGTAAGAACCCTCTCCACTATCTCATTTGGCCTCTTGAATCCTACCTCCTCTCTACCAAAGACAAAAGCAAGCTAGTCTCAGACATGTTACACAGTCTAAAAAAGGAAGGATGGAATCAAGATTTGAATTCATTACCAAAGTCTAAAATCTTAACCAAGGAACTCACTGCACGACCATACTTTTTTTTCAACTGAGAATGAACTCACACTCTGAGGAGCTGAAAGGCAAGTTCATACTGCATTAACTTCACATTGGCCCTTAACAGATATGCCGAGCATTATGATGGACCCCTCACCACTGATACATTGACATCTTATTCCTTTGTATTTAATGGGCCAGTTGGCCACATACCTTATTCAATCTTCCCTTCAGTGATTTGATTTCCAGAATCATCCATCCCCTCACTTCAATCCTAATTCACACACTCCCCAAAACCCCTTGATGGGAGTCAGGTATCAATATCTTACTGGTATTTTCGGGTCTGATGGGTTTGTGGGGTCTTTTTCACACTCCTCCTACCATCACAGATTTCCTAGGTAACTGATTCTAGGGAGCTCAGTGCATTCATCATATGTGTGCATGTCACACACCAATGTACATCAATGTGTACATGTTTAGCCTGGGTGCAGGTGAGTCTGTTCATGACTTTTATAGCGAAGTCCAACAGAACATTATCCATGAAAAGGGTACAGTGTTTTACAGTTATTGCAGGCCAATTGATTAAATGAACTCACAGGTGTTGAATGGCATGAATAAGACCTGTGAGAGTGCAAGACAGAAAGAATCCAGGCATGACAAAATAGGTGGCAGACAGAAGCCTGGCAAAAGTAAGTAGGTAGCCTAAGGTCCAACCCATTGCAGAAGAGCCACTGAGAGGAGACACTTTTCTTTAGGCAGGAGGATCCTGGTCACTCAACATGCTCCAGTGGAGATAATATACCCAGGGACTTCCAGATGGTATGAATTAAACCATTAATCAAATGAAACCTAATTTTCTTTGCTTCTGAGTATACATTTGTGATGCTTCACGAACACTCTGTATCCTCTTAAGTCCCAACACATCGATGTCACATCTTTCCATATGACACGCTTTTCCCTCATGGATTATCCCTCTCTGAGATCCTATGTCTTTTTGTCCACTCTCCTCTGTTTGCAAAACAGCCATTTGTCCTCTTCCACACACTGCATCTCCTTTCTTCCTTTCCTCTCCAATGGGAAAAGACATAGATATGGAAGTCATTATCAAACTTGATGAAATGCACGGAAGGTTTGGTGGGAACTTGGTAAAAAATTTTACCTATCTTTTGGGTTCCATCTTATTCGTTGTGCTGCACGCTTTTGCCTGCCAAGGAATCCCTGCCTAATTCCAAATTCACCCCTATTGGAGGACATCCTGGCTTAATATGAAGGTTGCTTTCAATGTAGTAATCTAGACGGTGGTAAAGATACACAACTGGATCTTTCTCATAGGTAATGTAGAAACAGTTCTTCATGGTCTACACCCAATCTGGGACCACACCCCACTCCACACTTCCATAGAGCCTGGCATGATGTGGAGGTTACCTTCACGGTAGTCAACCAGGAGGTGGCAAATGTACAAGACTGGACCTTTTTTGTAGGTAATATAGAACCAGGTCTTCATGATTGGCACGTCCTCTAGGACCATCCCCTTCCAGTCATCATTAGAGCCATTTGTGCCCTCAAATGTTTGTTTCACTGCTCTGCCAACTATGGTGTTTGAGAGATGAGTGTCTGTCTCCTGAGGAAATGGTTCGTTGTTAGGCAGGAACAAAGGGTTTAAAATCCTTTCATCACTGTGAGGTTTCAATCCATAGACAAAGCTATCCCATCATACTTCAACAAATAGAGAGATTCATTGGCAGTTGATCTAGAATGATGGCTTTCCACTGGGTGACTGGTTCATTGGCTTCCTTCCAGCCGTGAGAAATTCTGTGACAGACAATATTCTCCAAGGCCTCAAAAGGCCTACTCAGTTTTTGCTTCTGGAGAGATGACCCATTCCTCTTCTGGATAGGTGGCATGCATCTCATACTAAGAGGCATCTTCGTCATGGCTGTAGACTTGCTGAGATAGGCCACTCACCTCCTGGTCTGCTCTTTCTTGGCTATCTTTCTGTGCTTGGGCTTCATAGCTGCACACTCTCTAGGTTGAAAGAAATTTCCCTCTGTTTAATTAAGAAACAAAGTCATGGCATCAATAATGAGTGCCTGCAAGGATAAGAAGGGGAGGCTGTGAGGTCATGGCTCTTTTCTGGAAGAACTTTGGGGCAGGAGACAAAGACAGTGCTGAACAGTTTTGCATACGTAACTGTAATATTCTCTTAAGAAATGAATAGGACAATTAGCAAATTTTTCTCTACAGCTCACTATATCAGTCTCAGAGACAAATTCCTGCTGCAGATAGGCAAATGACGTCTGCTGAGAAACCTATTTTCTGACTGACTAAGTCAATGAGAGGAGAAGGTATGCCTATCCCCGAAATGAGTAAGAAAAATCTGAACAGATAACAAAGAATTCGAAGGACATCTGCACGTCTCCTTCGACATCAAGCTAATAGGTAGGGGGCTCAATCCAAGACAGCCTGCCCAAGGTCATGGCACTCCAGTCCACAGGCTCTCAGATTTCTGTCTCCTGATCCAGACCCAGGTATATTACATAAATCCATTCTGTGTCTTCATTGTGGAAGTGAGTACTGTGAGTCCATCTTCAACCAGAAAGACTCATTATTCTAGGCAACAGCAGCAATTGAGAAATAATTAGTATCTTTTAAAACACCTATGGAAAAATTGGGCCTTTGCTATTTCAGTGGATTGATGAATATGATATTGTTAGCAAAGATAAAGTGGGAAGAATAGCTGGCATTCACCAACACACAACTCTAAAATATAGGAGCTGGAAACAACATAAATGGTGGACCCAGAGGACATTTGAAAGAAAACTCTTTTGTATTACAGAGGTCTTAGTTGCTTTGTAAACATATTTACCAAAAGAAAATGTCCTAACTCTCCAGATTCCATCTTCCGGAAATGTTCAGGTGCAAAAAGCCTGTTGAACAGTTGTGGAGACCAGGAGCTGAACTGTCCTCCTCAGGCACTGTGAAGATAATAAACCCACCTTCAAGGAAGACTAGTGCTTTGAGTGGAACAGAGTTGCTACCCAACGAACCATGGCTTTGTGACATCACCAAGGCTCTACTTATGTCAGAAATCCCCTCACAAGCTTGTTACTTCCCTATTTACCCACAGAAACATCCAGCATTCAGCTCCTCAAAAGCTGTATACAGCCACCAGGGGACCCAAAATAAGCCCCCACTCATCTTCCCAATTACTCAAGTCACACTCTTGCCCAAGCAACTCAATCCCTGTATCTTATTTTTCTGAAAAAGTCTTTGGAGTCTGAGTCAACAAATCACATGAAAGTTTTTTTTTTCTTAGATCCCATCTCTCCATTGGTTATCTTCTATTGATTTTTTCTTCCTTCATAAATAATAAATTTCAAATTTCCACTTCCTTTCCTCCTCCCCCTAACTACTCACGCAACCACCAATCCTCTCCACACCAATCCAGTCCTAATAGAGGGCAGGGTACCTTGACCTGTGGGAAGCCCTTGCCCCCCTCCATCCAGATTGAGGAAGGTATGCATCTACATATAATATGATCGATTAAAGCCTGTATGTGCAGTACAGACAAATCCCAGTGCCATTATCATTGGGTTCTCCTTATGCCCCAATTGTCAGCCACATTCAATGCTTCCACTTTGATCCCATGCTCTGTCAGTCCCAGCATAGCTGGTTTTGTTGATCTCCCATTAGCTCAGACACAGTGTCTCAGTGGGTGGACCAAGCCCTTGTATTCCTTAGTTCTTTGCTCTTATTCTCTCCCCTTCAGCTCTTCAACTGGAGCTTGGTAGCTCAGTCTAGTTTTCTGATGTGGGTCCCTGTCTTTATCTCCATCCTTTTCCGTAAAACAGTTCTATGGTGATATTCAAGATAGTCATCAGTCTGATTATGGGACAAAGCACCCGTAGTGCCTAGGGACATGGCACAGTGCAGGCACCCACAGCTCACCTGCCCAAGGTCCTCGTTGGTGTCACCCCATGGCTTTCTGGGAACCCCTCTAGAGAGAAGCCTCTTACTAACCCCAGAACGGCACCCTAAGGTTGAGATATCAACAGTGTGTGTGCATTAACTAATGGGGGTGTGTTTGTGTGTTTAAGACACAATAACAGCAGATGGATTATAATATTGAAATTTCTTCTTATCTTGAGAAGAATACTTGCTACAGAAACACTATCACAGTAGTACTGAGAGTGTAGGCTGTCTCAGCATGGAGAAGTAACTGGAGCAAACCCCTAGTAGTTCAGCTCAGTGGCCCAAGAAAGATGGTCAAGGAAAGTCAATGAACTTAGGGATGGAAGTTAAAACTCAGGCTAAATAACATTCCAAATCATTTAGGCGGAACATGAGACACTCGTGCAACAGTCACAAGTGTCTAAAATGCCTGGAACTAGAATCTTAGGGATGGAGAAGTTGTGGAGCTGAGAGTGATGGCAAAAACTGACAGAATCTGGCAAAAGACAGGTAAGCGTAACTAGCAAACATCCATGGAAACAATGAATGGGAGAACACGCTGAGAAGTCTGCACAAAAACATAACATCTTGACAATTCTGAGATTTAATGACAAAGGAGAGATCTTAAATATGTCACTGTCACATGGTGATGATTAACCCACTCCATTGCAGTGTGACCCCCTGACATGTTTAAGATACCTGTCAATTCTGTCTATATATTTACAGAGAAATTCACATTGCTTACACAGATTAACTAGCAGCATGATTTACCACTCAATCAAAGGCAAAGCAAAGAAATCATGGACATGTTGTTGAATGCTGATGATGTTGTTGGGAGCGTTTGTGGGTTTTTTCTTAAAGGGAAATCATTGGTCACACAAATGCATGAAGCAGAGCCTGTCTCTGCCATGTACCTGAAAGCATGAAAAAAAATAAACTAAAATAGGTTTTTGTCACATACTGGTAAATTTTGCTGCTATGTTCAAATATGTGTGTTGCAGGAGCTCTTTCTGCTCCTTCAGGCTATAGCAACTGAGATAAAGGCCATTGGGGTGTGGTGTCTCTCTCTTTCAAAATGGAGCAACTGCCTTCAGCTTGCTCTCTTGCATCCATTTCCACATCCAGCTACTAGGCTCCTCTCCTCATCCTGAAGAGGGCTGTTGTCTGGCATGGCAATCTGTAAGGTTTGTCCCTTAAAAGAAATAACCATTTTATGAATCATAATTCTAAACTGGTATGGGAGATTGTTTGTGACTTACACCTTCCTATGTGATGAGAGCAACCAGGGTGTGAAGGGGGTTCTCACTGTTCATGATGCAGAAGCCATGGCAGCAGGAGTAGGAGGCCTCTCATTCTCTGTAAGGAAATCAGTAAACATTGGGGACCAGTGAAAGGATACCCTGAAACATCAAAGCTTGAGCTTTCAGACCGCAATTCCTCCAGCTAGGTTCTGGGTCTCCACAACCTACAAAACTTCCTGAGGACCAAGTATTCAGAACCAGAAGCCTGTGTGGGCCATATCACATAAAATCGTAGTGAGTACACCAATCGTTTTTTTTTTTTTTTATGTACATCCTTTAGTCCCTACAGAAACATTTGTATTTCTAATAAAGATAACTTGCTGCCTCTTTGGTGTCCTGAACATGCTCTAAGGTGATGGTGGGGCATTCTTACATACCTTGCTGTGTTGTTGTGAGACCTTAACGGGACAGCAATTTTTTCAGAAATCAAAGGCAGTTAGGTTCAAACCTGTGGTTAGCAGTGTGCTGGACACTTGGGTTGCCTATAGCCAATCTATGGAAAGATGGATTTCCTAAGAAGGGTGGCAGCACACATCGAGGCATGTAGTCTTACCTTTTCAAATGACCCATTTTGTGTCCTTACATCAGGCTCCTCTATTCTCCTCATCTTGGTTTCTTTACCAGATTAGGACAAAAATTAAAACTCAATGTCCTGGACGTGAACACTGAATGAGTTATCTATGTGAGATCACAGTGACAGAGCTCATGGGAATCTGACTCATTGTACAGGCTTGCCAGGCATCAATCTATAATCTGCCTAACTCTACTGCGCAAGTGTTGTCATGGTTGCTCCTCTGTTCCTCCTCATATGGTCTCCATCTACAGAGAACTCAGAAAAATCAACCCCTGAGAGGGCAAGTTCTTTACAAATGAAAGTTTCTAGAACAGAAGAGACATAGTAGAATTATCTTGGCAACCTGTAGACACAAGACATGGGGAAATGGAAGAAGGGATTGAAGAAGATGGAGACATGGAGGAATGGATAAATTCAATCATTCATTGGATAAGTGAGTGATCCAATGAAAGAGATGGCTAATAGGATAAAATGTGCTACATGCCCTCTGAAAGTCAGTCCAAATTGAGGGTAGATAAGGTTATCCACTAAGGAGGAAGCTTAGTCCATTTTGCCTTCTTTGTGCTCTAGACCCACCCAGGAGAGTGATGATGATGTTGAGGAGAAGAAGGGGCGAGGGTACCAGCATGCCCTGGTACAAGTTTTCACCCACATTGTAGCCAAATCACCTGACCTGGCACAGGTGACCTACATGCTGGGCCCTGAATGGCAGTTTGACAACTACAACCTTACTAACCAAGTTTTTGAAGATGAAGGAACCAAAACTGCCCTGTTAATGATGTCAGGATCCTTGCATGATGGGAGTCAGGCATCAATATCATACTGCTATCCTCAGGTCTGATGGGTTTGTGGGGTCTTTGCCACACTTCACCTAACATCACTGATTCCCTCGGTAACTGATTTTATGGAGCTCGGTGCATTCATCATATCTGTGAATGTCACACACCAATGTGATTCAATGTACTACTAGTTTAGCCTGGGTGCGGGTGAGTCTGTTTATGAGTTTTATAGCCCAAATCCCACAGAACATGATCAATGACAAGGGAACAGTGTTTTACAGTTAAGGCAGGCCAATTGTTTAAATGAACTCAAAGGGGTTTAATGGCATGCATAAGACCTGTGAGAGTGCAAGACAGAAAGAATCCAGGCATGACAAAATAGGTAGTAGATAGAAGCCTGGCAAAAGTAAGTAGGTAGCCTGAGGTCCACCCCATTGCAGAAGAGCCACTGAGAGGAGACACTTTTCTTTAGGCAGGAGGATCCGGGTCACTCAACATGCTCCAGTGGAGTTCATATACCCAGTGACTTCCAGATGGTATGAATTAAACAATTAATCAAATGAAACCCAATTTTCTTTGCTTCTGAGTACACATTTGTGACCCTTCATGATCACTCTCTATCCTCTTAAGTCCCAACACCTCGATGTCACATCTTTTCATATGACATGTTTTTCCCTCCCGCATTTTCCCTCTCTGAGATCCTACATCTTTTTGGCCACTCTCCTCTGTTTCCTAAACAGCCATCTTGTCCTCTTCCACACACTGCATCTCCTTTCATCATTCCCTCTCCAAGGGGAAAAGACCATAAGTCCTGTTTTGTTTTGAGGCCTGTCTTTCTGTGATGTCCCATCCACCAGAAACTCCATCGTTGACCAAACAACATAACACCTTCACAAATTTTATTTTTAGAGCAAAAAAAAATTCCATTGGGAAAGATACCAGGATTAATAGAAGACCTGAGGTATTTCTGAAAAAAAGAGTTCCCCAAACACAGTTTTAAGTCTGACACCCAAAATTTGTGAATTTCACTTTAACAGATCTTCATCAAATCATAGACATAGATATGGAAGTCACTATCACACTTGATGAAATGCACGGAAGGTTTGGTGGGAACTTGGTAAATAATTTTACCTATCTTTTGGGTTCCATCTTTTTCGTTGTGCTGCACACTTTTGCCTGCCAAGGAATCCCTGCCTAATTCCAAATTCACCCCTATTGGAGGACATCCTGGCATAATGTGGAGGTTGCTTTCAATGTAGTCATCTAGATGGTGGTAAAGGTACACAACTGGATCTTTCTTGTAGGTAATGTAGAAACAGGTCTTCATGGTCTGCACCTCATCTTGGACCACCCCAGTCCACTCCTCCATAGAGCCTGGCATGATGTGGAGGTTGCCTTCAAGGTAGTCAACCAGGAGGTTGTAAACGTACAAGACCGGATCTTTCTTGTAGGTAATATAGAACCAGGACTTCATGATTGGCACCTCCTCTAGGACCATCCCCTTCCAGTCATCCTTAGAGCCATTTGTGCCCTCAAATGTATGTTTCACTGCTCTGCCAACTATGGTGTTTGAGAGATGAGTGTCTGTCTCCTGAGGAAATGGTACGTTGTTAGGCAGGAACTTAAGGTTTAAAATCCTTTCATCACTGTGAAGCTCCAATCCATAGACACAATCTATCCCATCATACTTCAACAAATAGAGAGAGGGATTTGTTGGCAGTTGATCTAGAATGATGGCTTTCCACTGGGTGACTGGTTCATTGGCTTCCTTCCAGCCGTGAGAAATTCTGCGGCCGACAATATTCTCCAGGGCCTCAAAAGGCCTCCTCAGTTTTTGCTTCTGGAGAGATGACCCATTCCCCTTCTGGACAGGTGGCATGCATCTCATACTAAGAGGCATCTTCATCATGGCTGTAGACTTACTGAGATAGGCCACTGACCTCCTGGTCCGCTGTTTCTTGGATATCTTTCTGTGCTTGGGCTTCATAGCTGCCCACTCTCTAGGTTGAAAGAAATTTCCTTCTGTTTAATTCAGAAACCAAGTCGTGGCCTCAACCATGAGTGCCTGCAAGGACAACAAGGGGAGGCTATGAGGTCAAGGCTCTTTTCTGGAAGAACTGTGGTGCAGAAGACAAAGATATTGATCAACAGGTTTGCATACCTAACTGTAATTTTCTCTTAAGAAATAAATAGGACAATTTGCAAATTTTTCTCTACAGCTCAGTATATCAATCTCAGAGACACATTCCTGCTGCCCAAAGGCAAATGACCTCAGCTGAGAAACCTACTTTCTGACTGACTAAATCAATGAGAGGAGAAGGTATGCCTATCCCCGAAACGAGTAAGAAAAATCTGAACAGATAACAAAGAATTCGAAGGACATCCACACGTCTCCTTCGACATCAAGCTAATAGGTAGGGGGCTCAATCCAAGACAGCCTGCCCAAGGTCATGGCACTCCAATCCACTGGCTCTCTGCATTGGGTCTCCTGATCCAGACCCAGGTCTATTACATAAAGCCATTCTGTGTCTTCATTGTGGAAGTGAGTACTGTGAGACCACTTCAACCTGAAAGACTCATTATTCTGGGCAACAGCAGCCATTGAGAAATCATTAGTATCTTTTAAAACACCTATGGACAAAGAGGAGCTTTGCCATTTTAGTGGATTGATGAATTTGATATTGTTAGCAAAGATAAAGTGGGAAGAATAGCTGGCATTCACCATCCCCACAGCTATCAAATATAGGAGCTGGTAACAACAGAAATGGTGGACCCGCAGGACATTTGAAGGAAAACTTTTCTGTACGACAGAGGTCTTAGTTGCTTTGGAAACATATTTAACAAAAGAAAATGTCCTACCTCTCCAGATTCCATCTTCCGGAAATGTTCAGGTGCAAAAAGCCTGTTGAACAGTTGTGGAGACCAGGAGCTGAACTGTCCTCCTCAGGCACTGTGAGGATAATAAACCCACCTTCATGGAAGACTAGTGCTTTGAGTGGAACAGAGTTGCTACCCAACGAACCAAGGCTTTGTGACATCACCAAGGCTCTACTTATGTCAGAAATCCCCTCACAAGCTTGTTACTTCCCTATTTACCCACAGAAACATCCAGCATTCAGCTCCTCAAAAGCTGTATACAGCCACCAGGGGACCCAAAATAAGCCCCCACTCATCTTCCCAATTACTGAAGTCACACTCTTGCCCAAGCAACTCAATCCCTGTATCTTATTTTTCTGAAAAAGTCTTTGGTGTCTGAGTCAACAAATCACATGAAAGTTTTTTTTTCTTAGATCGCATCTCTCCATTGGTTATCTTCTATTGATTTTTTCTTCCTTCATAAATAATAAATTTCAAATTTCCACTTCCTTTCCTGCTCCCCCTAACTACTCACGCAACCACCAATCCTCTCCACACCAATCCAGTCCTAATAGAGGGCAGGGTACCTTGACCTGTGGGAAGCCCTTGCCCCCCTCCATCCAGATTGAGGAAGGTATGCATCTACATATAATATGATCGATTAAAGCCTGTATGTGCAGTACAGACAAATCCCAGTGCCATTATCATTGGGTTCCCCTTCTGCCCCAATTGTCAGCCACATTCAATGCTTCCACTTTGATCCCATGCTCTGTCAGTCCCAGCATAGCTGGTTTTGTTGATCTCCCATTAGCTCAGACACAGTGTCTCAGTGGGTGGACCAAGCCCTTGTATTCCTTAGTTCTTTGCTCTTATTCTCTCCCCTTCAGCTCTTCAACTGGAGCTTGGTAGCTCAGTCTAGTTTTCTGATGTGGGTCCCTGTCTTTATCTCCATCCTTTTCCATACAACAGTTCTATGGTGATATTCAAGATAGTCATCAGTCTGATTATGGGACAAAGCACCCGTAGTGCCTAGGGACATGGCACAGTGCAGCACCCACAGCTCACCTGCCCAAGGTCCTCGTTGGTGTCACCCCATGGCTTTCTGGACGGCACCCTAAGGTTGAGATATCAACAGTGTGTGTGCATTAACTTATGGGGGTGTGTTTGTGTGTTTAAGACACAATAACAGCAGATGGATTATAATATTGAAATTTCTTCTTATCTTGAGAAGAATACTTGCTACAGAAACACTATCACAGTAGTACTGAGAGTGTAGGCTGTCTCAGCATGGAGAAGTAACTGGAGCAAACCCCTATTAGTTCAGCTCAGTGGCCCAAGAAAGATGGTCAAGGAAAGTCAATGAACTCAGGGATGGAAGTTAAAACTCAGGCTAAATAACATTCCAAATCATTTAGGCGGAACATGAGACACTCGTGCAACAGTCACAAGTGTCTAAAATGCCTGGAACTAGAATCTTAGGGATGGAGAAGTTGTGGAGCTGAGAGTGCATGGCAAAAACTGACAGAATCTGGCAAAAGACATGTAAGCATAAGTAGCAAACATCCATGGAAACCATGAATGGGAGAAAACCCTGAGAAGTCTGCACAAAAACATAACATCTTGACAATTCTGAGATTTAATGACAAAGGAGAGATCTTAAATATGTCACTGTCACATGGTGATGATTAACCCACTCCATTGCAGTGTGACCCCCTGACATGTTTAAGATACCTGTCAATTCTGTCTACATATTTACAGAGAAATTCACATTGCTTGCACAGATTAACTAGCAGCATGATTTACCACTCAATCAAAGGCAAAGCAAAGAAATCATGGACATGTTGTTGAATGCTGATGATGTTGTTGGGAGCGTTTGTGGGTTTTTTCTTAAAGGGAAATCATTGGTCACACAAATGCATGAAGCAGAGCCTGTCTCTGCCATGTACCTGAAAGCATGAAAATAATAAACTAAAATAGGTTTTTGTCACATACTGGTAAATTTTGCTGCTATGTCCAAATATGTGTGTTGCAGGAGCTCTTTCTGCTCCTTCAGGCTATAGCAACTGAGATAAAGGCCATTGGGGTGTGGTGTCTCTCTCTTTCAAAATGGAGCAACTGCCTTCAGCTTGGTCTCTTGCATCCATCTCCACATCCAGCTACTAGGCTCCTCTCCTCATCCTGCAGAGGGCTGTTGTCTGGCATGGCAATCTGTAAGGTTTGCCCCTTAAAAGTAATAACCATTTTATGAATCATAATTCTAAACTAGTGTGGGAGATTGTTTGTGACTTACACCTTCCTATGTGATGAGAGCAACCAGGGTGTGAAGGGGGTTCTCATTGATCAGCTTGCAGAAGCCATGGCAGCAGGACTAGGAGGCCTCTCATTCTCTGTAAGGAAATCAGTAAACATTGGGGACCAGTGAAAGGATGCCCTGAAACATCAAGGCTTGAGCTTTCAGACCGCAATTCCTCCAGCTAGGTTCTGGGTCTCCACAACCTACAAAACTTCCTGAGGACCAAGTATTCAGAACCAGAAGCCTGTGTGGGCCATATCACATAAAATCGTAGTGAGTACACCATTCGTTTTTTTTTTTTTTTTTTATGTACATCCTTTTGTCCCTCCAGAAACATTTTTATTTCCAATAAAGATAACTTGCTGCCTCTTTGGTGTCCTGAACATGCTCTAAGGTGATGGTGGGGCATTCTTACATACCTTGCTGTGTTGTTGTGAGACCTTAACGGGACAGCAATTGTTTCAGAAATCAAAGGCAGTTAGGTTCAAACCTGTGGTTAGCAGTGTGCTGGAGACTTGGGTTGCCTATAGCTAATCTACTGAAAGATGGATTTCCTAAGAAGGGTGGCAGCACACATGGAGGCATGTAGTCTTACCTTTTCAAATGACCCATTTTGTGGCCTTATATCAGGCTCCTCTATTCTCCTCATCTTGGTTTCTTTACCAGATTAGGACAAATATTAAAACTCAATGTCCTGGACGTGAACACTGAATGAATTATCTATGTGAGATCACAGTGACAGAGCTCATGGGAATCTGACTCATTGTACAGGCTTGCCAGGCATCAATCTGTAATCTGCCTAACTCTACTGCGCAAGCTCAGCCTGTCTGGGCACTGGGGGAGAATCCTCAGGACAAACAGGCGAGTAGGAGTTCCTTTGTTTCACTGGCCTGCCTGCACCAAGCAAGGTAGGCGCATTGTTTACAAAATACCCAACTAGCATGGAGATCTGAGCTCGGTACCAGGAGAGCCATCATTGGGGTGAGTTTGTGACCCACGGCAGCAGCCCCAGACAGGGAACTCAGAAGTTCCTCACCCACCACCCCTCCTGGGCTCCCTTCAGAGACTCTACTCCCTGCAGACTGCCTCTCTGTTCCTATCCCACCCTGCTTGCTCCAGAACCCTTCTTCCTTCTGCCCCCTTCCTTCTTTGGGCACATAACACCACCTAGCTCAGCCTGTCTGGGTGCTGGGTCGAATCCTCAGAGTAAACAGGCAGGCAGGAGTTCCTTTGTTTCACTGGCCTGCCTGCACCAAGCAAGGTAGGCGCTTTGTTTATGAATACCCAACCAGCATGGAGATCTGAGCTTGGTACCAGGAGAGCCATCATTGGGGTGAGTTTCTGAACCATGGCAGCAGCACAAAGGTAGGCGCTTTGTTTATAAAATACCCAACCAGCACGGAGAGCTGATCTTGGCACCAGGAGAGCCATCGTTGGGCAAGGAGATCTGATATTGTCACCAGGAGAGACATCATTGGAGCACCAGGAGAACGATCACTGGGGAGTACTATCATTGGGAAGGTACAACAGTAGGCAAGGAGACCTGATCCTGTAAAAGAAGATCCATAGGAGAGCATTCAGAGGAAGAGATGGCCAATCACCAATGCAAGAATTCATCCAACATTCTGAAAAATAATATTAAACCACCAGGACCCAGCGACCTCACAACAGGAGAACATGAACACCTTAATCATGAAGAAGTAGAAAAAATTGACTTTATGAAAGTGTTTGACACCCTTAAACAGCATGTAAAAAATGCCCTTATAGAAATGGATGAGAAGTATAACAGAAAGTTTGAAGAATTGAGTAAATCAGTGAATGATACCCTAAGAAACCAAGGAAAAACAATCAAACAGATAATGGGAACAGTTCAAGTTTTGAAAACTGAAATTGAGGCAAAGAAGAAAACACAAACAGAAGGCTGGCTGGACATGGAAAATCTAGGTAAATGAATAGAGACTACAGAAACAAGCATAACCAACAGAATACAAGAGATAGAAGAAAGAATCTCAGATTCTGAAGATACCATAGAGAAAATAAACACGCTGATCAAAGAAAACAGCAAGGCCAACAAATTCTCATCACAAAACATTCAGGAAATATAGGACAAAATAAAAAGACCAAACCTAAGAATAATAGGAGTAGAAGAAGGGGAAGAAGCACAGCTCAACGGTCCAGAAAATATATTTAATAAAATTATAGAAGAAAACTTTACCAACCTAAAGAAAGATATACCTATGAAGGTTCAAGTAACATACAGAACACCGAATAGGCTGGATCAAAAAAAAAAAATCCCCTCGCCATATAATAATCAAAACACAAAGCACACAGAACAAAGAAAGAAAATTAAGAGCTGCAAAGGAAAAAGGCCAAGTTACTTATAAATGTAAACCTATCAGAATTACACCTGACTTCTCTATGGAATCAATGAAAGCCAGAAGGTCCTGGATAGATGTACTGCAGAAACTAAGAGACCATGGATGCAAGCCCAGACTACTATACCCATCCAAGCTTTCATAGAATATAAAGGGAGAAAACAAAATTTTCCAGGATAAAAACAAATTTAAACAATACATAGCCAAAAATCCAGCCTTACAGAAAGTAATTGAAGGAAAATCACAACCCAAGGAGTCCAACAATGCCCACAATAACTCAGATATCTAATGACCCTTCACCAGCACAACTCGAAGAAGGGTAAAAAAGAGAGAAAGAAAAAATGGCCAGAGTTAACAACCACTGGTCATTAATATCACTTAATATTAATGGCCTCAACTCACCTATAAAGAGACACAGGCTAAGACATTGGATATGAAAACAGGGTCCAACATTCCTCTGCTTACAAGAAACACACCTCAACCACAAAGACAGACATCTACTCAGGGTAAAGGTCTGGGAAAATATTTATCAAGAAAATTTACCTAGGAAACAATGAGGTGTGACTATACTAATTCCTAACAAAGTTGACTTCCAACTAAAATCAATCAGAAGAGATAGAGACGGTCATTTTTTACTCATAACAGGAACAATTTATCAGGACAAAGTCTCATCCTGAATATATATGCCCCTAATATAAAAGCACCCACTCATGTAAAAGAAACATAACTAAATCTCAAGGCAGTCATCAAACCATACACACTAATGTAGGAGATTTTAACACTCCTCTCTCACCAATGGAAAGGTCAATCAGACAGAAACCTAACAGGGAAATAAGAGGATTAAAGTAGGTAATGAAGCAAATGGACTTAATGGACATCTATAGAACATTGCATCCAAATAGGAAAGAATATACCTACTTCTCTGCAGCTCATGGAATCAAAAATTGACCACATACTCAGTAATAAAGCAAACATCCACAGTTACAAAAAATATTAGCAACCACCTGTATCTTATAGATTACCTTGGATTAAAGTTAGAATTCAACAACAATGCTACCTCCAGAAAGACGACGAACGCATGGAAACTGGACAGTCAACTACTGAACAACTCCTGGATCAAGGAAGAAATAAAGAAATTAAAGTCCTTCTTGAATTCAATGAAAATGAAAACTAAACATACTCAAACCTATGGGACAGTATGAAAGCAGTGCTAAGAGGAAAGTTCATAGCACTAAGTTGACAGATGAGTTTATCCTGCCTATTCCCAGAGTGACTTACTTCTAAAGAGCACACAGAGGCTTATATTAATTATGAAATATTTGGCCGATTAGCTCACACTTATTATTGGCTAACTGTTACATTTTATATTAACCCTTAATTCTTATCTATGTTTAGAAACATGTCTTATTACCTTTTCTCAATAAGTCATTCTCATTATTTTTTTCTCCCTCTAGCTGATAAGTCACTCTGCCATCCTATTCCCATATTTCACTTAGTGTAGTAGCCTCAACTCTATTACCTGCCTAGTTACAGGAAAGTCTGTACCTTTCCAGTGACTAATCTTTAGTCTACAAGAATGTTATCCCACAGTAGTTCCCCTTTTTTCTTTAATACAAAGAGCTCTGTTTTATTTCATTTGTTTAGCTTTAGTATATATATTGAAGGTAGAAGTTGCAGTCTATAGGTGTGAATGGCCTTAGCCAATGAAAAGGCATATCATGTTAGTCACAAGGCAGTTGAAATTTCATATTTAATGTGTTCCTTTATCTGGAGTTTGGCAGAGATTGGAGAGTTTGAGAGCTTGGCCAAACTTTCTGAAATTAAAAGAAAAGCATCCTTTTTGTCTCGAAGTATAGAAGACCAAATTATGAATAGATGGGTTTTGAAATTTCAGTCCTATTTATACACTCTATGCATCAGCCTTGAGCCCTCGTCATGCTAACAGCTGATAGTCCTGCACATATTGGTCATCTAAAAATTTTCTAGCAGAATATTTAGAGTCATTTGCTGAGACCTAGAATGACTCTGTATCAAGTAATTTGTTTCTATGGCTTCTGCTGACTCATGTATATAGTGAGGGAACTCCCAAGTTAGTTTACCTCTCTGCCTCTTATAGTTTGAAGGATTGCCCTGACCTTGTGGAAAAGCATCGTGATACAGTGTAACTTAGTAGACCAGAATTCCAGGGTAAGGCTCCATATTGCAAAAGTGGCCAGGTTTGAACTCAGTTATCTTGAAGTGTTGGGACATTTTGTTTACTACTGTGGAATAAAGCTCTTATATCCTGTATATATTTGTTATTTGTGTTGGTTCAATAAAATGTTCATTGGCCAGAATCCAGGCAGGTAGTATAGGCAGGGTAAACAGACTAGGAGAATCCTGGGAAGAGGAAAATATTCATTCTACAATCGCCATCCAGATGTATTGGAAACAAGATGTGAATGCTGCACTGAGTAAGCTACCAAACCACAAGGCTAATCTTAGATAAGACTTATGGGTTAATTTAAGTTATAAGAGCTAGCTAGGTATATGTGTGAGCTACTGGACAAACAAGGTTGTAATTAATGTAGTTTCTGTGTGAAAACTTGGGTCTCCGTGACCAAGTAATGAAAGGGCTATCTGTATCTACAATTTGCTCTTCTTTCTGTATGTATTTCACGATTTCTTTCCATATACCTTTCACCATCTCTCTATCATCTCTATACTCCATCATTTCTTTTTCTATACTATCATCTTTTCCTGTATTATCTCTAGTTCATCTCATTGTCTATCATCTCTCTATAATCTCTTTGTCATCTCTTTATCATCTCTATCATCACTCTGTCATCTCTTTATCATCTCATTTTCTATCATCTCTATATTGTCTCTATGTCTATCCTCCAGCATTTATTTTTTTTGTCTCTCTTCCATCCCTTTCTCTATCCCATGTATCATCTCTTCTATTTCTCTATCATGGCTCAATCATCACTTCCTCTATCATCACTTTATCCTCCATGTCTTTGTCTATCATCACTACCTCTTTCATCTCTTTCTCTATCATCTCTTCCTCTATCATTGCATTTACTATCGTATCTTACTATGATAACATTTTCTTTATCATCTCTTTCTGTATTGTCTATTTTCTATCATCAGTTTCTCTAATACCTCTGTCATCACTTACTCTATAATCTTGTTCTCAATCATCTATTATTCATTTCTCAATTACCTCTATCTGCCATCATTTCATTCTCCAGTCTATCATCTCCTATTCTACCATCTCTCTATCTTCTCTTACTCTATTATTTCTCTGTCATCTTTCTCTATCTTCTATTTCTCTACTATGTCTTTTTCAATCATCTCTTCCTCTATCATATTTCCTCTATCATGATTTCCTCTAACACTTCTCTATCATCTGATTCTCTCTCATCTTTTCTTCTATCATCTCTTCCACTACAATCCCGTACTCTACCATCACATTTTCTAGCATCTCTTCTCTAGCATCTCTTTCTCTATCATATCTTCTTCTATCATCTTTTGCTCTATCATCTCTTGCTCTTTAATCTCTGTGTCATCTCTTTATCTATGACCTCTTCATTATCATCTGTCCTTATCACTTATGTATCATCTCTTCTCTAAGATCTCTATTACATATTTTTTTAGCATCTTTTCCTATTTCTCTTGATCTTATTAATGGTAGGCAGAAAATTCCACTGATAAAAATGTATCTCTTGGTATGGTATTATTTTATTTAATTTATTTATTGAAAATTTCCACTTCCCTTCTTCAAATTTCACTCACACTCTGCCATCCCCCTCTCTGTCCCTCTGGAGTTCTCAGAGATAACAGAGTGCCCTACCCAGTGGGAAGTCCGAGGCCTTCCCCACTCCATCCATGTCTAGGAAGGTCTGAATCCAAACAGACTAGGCGTGCAAAAATCAGTACACGCAGTAGAATCAAAACCCAGTACCATTATCATTGGCTTCTCAGTCAGTTTTCAGTGTCAGGCACATTCAGAGAATCTTGTTTGATCACATACTCATTCAGTATCAGTCCAGCTGGACTTGCTGAGCTTCTATTAGATATGTCCCATAGTCTCTGTGTGTGGAAGCAATTCTTGAGGTCCTAACTCCCTTACTCATGTTCTCTCTCCTTATGATCTTCATCTGAACATTGGGAACTAAGTCCAGTGCTCCAATGTCTGTCAGTGGCTCTATCTCCATACATTGCTAGATGAAGGTTCTAAGGTGATATGCAAGATTTTTATCAGTAGGGCTATGGAATAAGGCCAGTTCAGGGACACCCTCATCTGCTGCAAGATGAAAGAGCTAGGGACATCTTCCAAGGCACCTGGGACCCCCTCTAGAGCCAAGTCTTTTGCCAAACCTAAACTGGTTCCCTTCCTTGTGATATCTTCTTTTCTGCTCCGATATCCATCCTTCCTCAATCTCATTCATCCCTATTCCCAATCCTCCCATTCTCCCTTCTCTCTCCCCACTGCCACCCCCATGATCCCAACTTTCACCTGGCAATCTTGTCTACATCCAGTAACTAGGAGGATAAATATATGTTTTTCTTTGGGTTCTCCTTCTTGTTTTCTTCTGTAGGATCATGAATTATAGGCCCAATGTCCGTGGATTATGGCTTGAATCCACTTCTGATGGAGTTCATAACTTATTCATCTTTTTGTATCTAGGTTATCTCAGTAAAATATTTTCTATTTCCATTCTTTGAATGCAAAATTCAAGATGTCATTGTTTTATTGCACTGAGTGCATCTCTAAAGTGAATATATGCCACACGTTCTTTATCCAATCTTCTATTGAGGGGCACCTAGGTTGTTTCCAGGTTCTGGCTATAACAAATAGTGCTGGTATGAAAATAGTTGAAAAAATGCATTTGTAGTATGATTGGGTATCTCTGGATATATTCAGCAAAATTGAAATTACTGGATTCCAAGGTTGGTTGACTCCTCTATTATAATGTATCATACATCTCTACTTCTGATCAAGGTATCTATAAGCTGCTTCCATTTTGAGGCTTTTGTCATCATTTGTTGCACATTTGTTCAAAGATTGTTTAATATTGTAATATGAAGTAATAGTCTTTACGTTATATATTAAAGTAGTAAGTATTATAGGTTAATATTCACCCATGTTTTCCATACTTATATTTACACTAATCAGGTTCTCATGATACATAGAGACTGTATTCTGTACAGATAGGTAATCATCAAACACTTAAAGGAACTGCAGAAACTGGGAATTAAATAACTTAGGTTTTTTTGATGTGAGACACAATGGCTCTTTGCAGCACTGATCTATTCCTGAAAGAATGTTGAGCATCAAAGACACTGTACTTGGAGTTTGTACTATTCTTTGTAAAACTGGGCTTTGATGAATGAATTGCACTTGTTTGACTGATAAAATGCATGGTGTCTGGACTGGACAAGCAAGATACAAGAAAAATGACTGTCAAACCTTGCCAAAATAGGGTAAGATTGTTTTCAAAATCTTTCTGCCTCTATAAAAGGGCTGTCAGTTACTCTAGGCCTTAGCCAAAGTGGTTTGCTTCAACATTGCAAATGAGACACTGGGTGATTTCCCAGGTAGACATATGTCTCTGTAATCTACTGTACATTTTGGAAACAGCTTTAATCCATTTATTGGCTACTCAAGTAATATTCTATCTCAATTCTCAGGCCTTGATGGAGGTTGAAGACTTGATAGTTGTAGATAACTACCTCTTATGGTCTAGCCAACCCATTTCTAATACAAGACTAAGACTCCTGGGAATAAAATAATCATTGAAACTTTGAGCATATATTTCTTGCTCAATATTGCCTATACTGGCTATCAATCTAACTTTTATACTTGATATCTGTTCTTATTATATGTAGTCCTGTATTGGTTTTGAACATTCTTATTAGGTAAAAGGGGAGGTGATGTGGAAACTCCTTTGGCCAATGGCCTTTGAGAGGCTGGACCTTGTGTGGTGTGACTTTGTGGTACCAGAAACACTTAGGAGAGCCCATTCTGCCTCTTGTGCAAAGCAACAGCCTCTCGTCAACCTGGGGAGCTACTGGGAGAAAAAGATTCCAAGAGTGTGGTAAACTTCCATGATTTTTTTCTTACTGAAGAGTTGCTGACAGGAGGAGTTACTGTGGGTAACTCTCCAGGTTTTCTCCCTTACTTATGAGCTAATGGTAGTAAGACTGGCAATTCTGTCTTAGGAAAGTATCTTTTAGGTCATATTTTTACTTGGGAAAGCTGGCAAATGAAGCTATCATGAATTTGATGCTCTTCCAGCCCTCCTGTTTCTTTTTAAGTTGTTGGCAACATACGCGACCTTATGCCTAAGCCAAGAACTATTTCCCGTTGAAGTGGCCATTGAGGACAGGTCCTCTAGGCCTTAGCTCTTATTGGGGAGCTATTAGCAATTGAAACTGCCATCAGATATGTTTTCCTGGCCTCATCAAACACTGAGTTCTTATTGGAGGAGTAGATGGAGGATGGGGAAGGGAGAAGTTGGCAGGAGTGGAAGGACAGCGGATTGATTTAACTCGGGTATGTAAAATGAGATTGTCCTAAAAAGAAAAAAAAAAGAAAGAAAAAAAAACCACTACCAGAAGAGGCCCAGACATTTATTGGGGAGGTACTGGCAGCTGAATCTGAAATCAAGGAAGTGCATTATTCCCTATCACTTTACTTATAGGCTACTGACAGTTGAGGCTGCCATGGAGGATGTGCTTTCCAGGCAATACCTTATATTGCCTAGGCCCACTTGCTTCTGGATGCACTAAGGTAACACCCACAGTGGTATAACTGTCATGTATCAATTAGCAGTAATTGTTAGCCCCATAGACATTCACTTATTCCATTCAGATAGCCACGGTTCCATCTTTCCATATGACTCAAGGTTAATAGCTAGTTTAAAGGTAAAGCAAACTGTGATGAGCAGCAAGTGACAGAAACCCACTGGAAACACTAGGAGCCAAAAGTGGTGATTGTTTGCTGGGCATGGTGCATCCTGGCATATGAGGAGGAGGAAGGTGTCATATGCAAGCAAGGACTGAGAAGCCCCCAATTCTCATCTCTGCCATTCCTTCTTTATTGCTTGCATGATGGCTTATATGCCTCATCACTCCCTCTTAGATTAGATTTCAATAAATGACAGATATCACTTGTCATATTAACTGCTGCTTATCGAATATTTAAGAAAGCATTATCTGTGTTTACTTATATTCATCAGGCACTTCAACCTCAAGTCCTGATTGATTATTTCTCCTTGCTGTGCTCTGTTGGTCTTTTGATTGCTTTCATGATTCTGAAAAATTCCTTTCTCAAATTTCTTCTCCAGAATTCCCACAATGGTTAGTGTTCTTTCTCAAGACAAACAAATAACATTATTATTATTATTACTATTATTACTATTGTTATTGATGTTACTTTTATTATTGTTGTTGTTTTCTGCTGTGATTTTATCCTGAAAACTTATCCACAGGGATTCACTGGGGTTCTCTATTGTACAAAGAGACATTTCTAGAAATGATTACTTCAACTCCATGCTTTCTAATCATTTTATTATTTGTCTGATTGTGTTCATTGCAGCCAAATTATTGTTTTCCAATTGAGGCCTTAGTCTAAGACACTGTATGTGACCTGTCCCTATTCCATAGCACATTCCCACACTTTGTGTTCAGACTGTGACATGCTTATACAATCCATTCTCTCTTTGTTGAACAACCTCTGGCTGGTATTATTTCATGTCCTTGTTCCAAGTTCTGTTTGTACCTCCAATGGGTCCTTTTAAATATCCAGGCTGTTTCTTCACAAGTGATGGTATCTTTGATCATCAGGATGAGCTGCAGTTGCTTCATTTCAAAGTTGTTTCTTCTGCATCAAGATGCTGACACTTTGCAAATAGCCATTTTCTTAGACTTCCAGTCAGCGGCAGAATCCATTAATGATTCTTACCTGAGCCAATTAAGGCATATATGGTGGCTGCCAGGTGGTGGATTTCTAATTTCATGATTCCTTTGCATTTATGAGTTGGAATGCCACCCCAAGGACCCAGTTTTCTCCTCCACTGTTTTTTTAGTCTAAGCAGTTGGGATTCAAACATTTTCTTCCAAAGATTTAAAATGGCAGCTATTATTGTTTTCTGCGATGTTAAATTGTCCCTGGTCGGCAACCAACAAGCCTTCATGCCATCTCATGTTTTCCTTTTGACATTTGTGTTGTTTGAGAACTTAGTTACTCCCTGGATGCATGAGATATTTTAGGCTTCTGCCTTCTGCTTCCCTCTGCCTATCAATCCACCATTTCCCCATGGAGTGCTGTTATCTTCTTCTTCGGGGAATGATATCAGAAGTTAAACCCCAGCACTTGGAATGATGAATACTGAATGAGTCTGATGTTTGCATCTGTGGCCTTTCAGAGAACTAACATCAGGAAAAGCCTTTTATATAAACACACGTACACTCACTACTGTATACACGTGAAAACCTATAGGTCAGCACATGAGTTTTCTCACTTGTTCTCCCTGATCTACTTCGTGCTTAGAGTTCCCATTGCATCTCCTTTCCATTTTAAGACTCACTTTTCTAGTGGAAAAGCTGTTGCTCTCATTCCTCACTATCCCGATATGGTTTTATTGCTAAATCACCTGCTAGACTGTAAAAGACACAATCTAAACAGGGCTCAGTGTGTGTGTATAGAGTAAATTTGAATCTTTATTCTGAGAAGTTATAATCAATGTGTCAGGAAGTTACTTACAGCTACTGTTAGTAGTATTGTGCATTGGAGGCACATTACTCATTTTGCATATCAAGAACTAGGCAACTGGAGGAATCTTCTCTGTCTTTTCCTGGGTCCTAGAAGCCATGAGACTTTCAATAATGTATTAATTATATTTCTTTTAATCTATTAATATCATCTCTCTCTTATTATTCATCTATCCATCCTTCCATCTATCCATTTATTCCTCATTTGTATATCAAATATCTAACACCTGTCTCTCTGTCTCTCTGTCTATCTATCTTTCTATTTATCTTGTCTTAGTTATGGTTTCTACTGCTGTGAAGAGATAACATGACCACCATCAGACTTATAAAGGAAAGCATTTAATTGGGTTCTGTCCATTAACATCATGGCAGAATTATACCAGACTTCAGGGAGACACGGTGTAGGAGAAGGGAAGAGTTCTACATCCAGACCCTTGGGGAGCACGAATGAAGAATAAGACACTGGACCTACATCAAGCTTCAGACATCAAAGAGTATCTCTGGTGACACTCTTTCTCCAACAAGGCCACACCTCCCAATAATGTCTGTTAACCAAAGCCTCTGACAACACTGGTATTAAATTATTGACCTTAATTCTGCTTGACAAACTACTCTTAGTAGAAGGATTTAACATTTGCTGAACCTAGACTCAGATCTCACACAGTATGCCAAGCAGGTCCAACTGTGACGAGATATTGAAAAATCTCCAGCTGCACCCATTGGGTAGTGTCTACACTATAGGCATTCCTGAGAAGGTAAGATGACAATGTTTAAGAGCACTGTAGCTCTGGAGACAAGGAGAGATCTTAGGGTAAATGTCACTGAGTTCTCTGTTTCCTTCTGCTTAAAAAGCCCAGATTCTGCATTCTTGAAAAAAAGGGTCCCATATGCATTTGGAATAATTGTTATCCATGGTATTTGTCAGCTTCTTTGTTGCTTTCAAAGGACATACAATCTTCTTTCTACTTATCTTACCCAGCCATCTTCTGTGGTATCATTCAGTTGAACACTCATGGAAATACACTTCTGAAAGGCTGTCTGCCCATATTAGTGTGAAGTCTAACCCTTCCCAGATCAGGAGATGAGGAGTTATTTCCCCCGACAGATGATTTCCTTGCATCTTTGGCAGTGGATGATAGTGCTGTGATGTTGATCATGGCAATTTCTTTTTCAATTTGCTGAGAGAAGGGAGTGATAGATATACATGGATGATGGTAAGGAGCAGAAATCTAAGCAACTGCAGGAAGAGAGGAAACACGGAAACAGTGACACTGAGAAACATACAACAGGGTTGTGAGTCAGGGACAGTCTTGATTTGCTATAGGATACTTATCCTTGCCCTTGAAACTCAAGCTGGTAGAAATGTCAGTGTCTCTTTAACAGCTCCCCTAGGACATATAGGGATAATTGAGCTGGCTTCATTCTCCAGAGCCCATCATATCCCCTAGTCTCGCAGGAGACTTTTCAGTTCCAAGTGATAAAACACAATTCAAACTGGCTTTAGGGAAAGGCAAAGTTTAGTTAAAGCCGAAATTCATCTAGGCATCAAAAGACAGTGAGTAACCTTCAAATGGGACTGGAATGGTGATTAAAAAATCTTGACCAGGATGCAGGTCTTGCTTTCTATTTTTTTTACTGACATTATAATGGACACAATGTTAGGTATTTTACCTGGCTGTTTTAAGGTCATTTGAGTTTTTACAAAGCCTAAAGTGGTCAGTTGAGGTAACTCTAACAAAAACATTATGCCATAAAATGACTGGTCTAGCTAAATGAGGAAGATAGAACATACAGTGTCCAACAGTTTGCCACGGCAAGGCAGGAAAAGCCACCCATGCCTGGATTTGGAGGAGAGTTTCAGGGAGAACTAAAGGGAAGGGGCAGGAAGGTCCATGTGGCAGATGGGGTATACAAGTGCTTATTTATTATCAGTACTCTGTTTAACTTTGTGATATTGTTTTCTTAATTTGAACACCATTGGAATTCTGTAGTCACTGTGCGGTGAATTCAAAAATGAGCAATCACTTTCTATATGAGTCTCAATTTAAGACTAACATACTGAAAAGAGAGTTTCTTTGTCAGTGATAAAGAAGCTGTGTGTATACAGGCCTGAGTTCAGACTCCAGAGACCTTATTCAAAGCTTTCCAAGGTGGAGTGTGTGCTTGTAATGTCACTGCATGGGAGGCAGACACAGTGGAATCTGGTACTGACTGGCCCAACTGCATCTTCTATTCAGGAAATCCTAGGTCTTTGTAAGTGATACTGTCTTAATTAGCATGGTAGTTGATTTCTGTGGAATGACCACTGAAGTTGTCCTTTGGTCAAATCACACACACACACACACACACACACACAGAGAGAGAGAGAGAGAGAGAGAGAGAGAGAGAGAGAGAGAGAGAGAGAGAGAGAGGAAAAGCCACCAAATAACCTTCCAAACCACATAACTGCAGATGCACAAATGCTAATTGTTTAATACACTTGGCATCATTTTTGTGTCAAGTGGCAGTCATGTGTGCAAGATTAGATGGTTGAACAGTGCCCCTTCCAATGGAAATAATGAGATTTTAGCTATTGGGTGGCTTAATTATCTTCATTGTGAGGCAGAACCCCACCCAACTTTCTGGAATCTTCCAGCTACCAGGGTCCCATCCCATTTTAAGAACTCCATCTATTAACATCTCCATAAGGTCTCAAAGAGTGTCACTGCTACTGGCTGTTAAATATATTGTAGCTGCTTTGGAGTGGTTGGGAAAAGAAGCCAGCTCATCAGGTGTGTGGTACATTAGTTGAAAAATTCACATTATCGTTATCAGACCTGGAAGTAAGAGGGAGAGCAGAATGAACTATATGAGAAATACAGCAGGTGAACATGACAGGAGCTGTAATGGGAAGAATTTGTTTCCTTTAAAGCATGGAGAAAGACTTGTGAAGACAGACAGCATAAATGGGT
This sequence comes from Chionomys nivalis, assembly GCF_950005125.1. Taxonomy (NCBI): domain Eukaryota; kingdom Metazoa; phylum Chordata; class Mammalia; order Rodentia; family Cricetidae; genus Chionomys; species Chionomys nivalis. The sequence continues at coordinate 360,773 of NW_026646888.1, read as the reverse complement.
GTCAACCTGTAGAAGAAGAAAAATAGATCCATATTGTTCAGCATGCACAAAATGCAACTACAAATGGATTAAAGACCTCAATATTAATCTGACCACACTGAACTTGATAGATGAGAAGTTGAAATGAGTCTGCAATACATGGACCCAGGAGACCACTTCCAGTGTAGAACCTGAGTAGCATAGACAATGAGACCAAAAAGGAATAAATGTGACACCTCCTGAAAGTGAGAAGCTTCTGTAATGCAAAAGACATTGTCACTAAGACAAAAAGGCATCCTTTGGAATGTGAAAAATCTTCACCAGTCTGTAATCAAAATTCTGATCTCCAAATATGTAAAGAAATCCAGAAACTAGACATTAACACTCAAGTTACTGCAATTAAAAAGGGGTACTTAACTGAACACAGATTTCTCAACAGAAGACTTTCAAATGGGCAAAAGACAATGCCATGCTTAGCCTTTTTAGCAATCAGGGAAATGCACATCAGAACATCTCTGCTATACCATGTTACAACTGTCAGAATGGCTAAAACCAAAAACACCAATGATAGACTATGCTGAAAAGGATGTATAGTAGAGGAACACCCATCCCTTGTTGTTGGGAATGCAGACTAGTGAAACTACTTGGAAAATCAATGTGGCAGTTTTTCATGAAACTGGGAGTCATGCTACCTCAGAACTGAATAATTCCACTCTGTAAGAGCATTGTGCTCTTGAATACAGTTCCGTGCTTTTTGGAGTAAAAGAGTGACTACTATTTTTAATAGAAATGATTAAATTTTTTTTATGAGTGTGAGTTTATCTGCACATTAGTGTGTTCACCATGTGCATTCAGTGCTTGTGTTGGCCAGGGTCAGATGTTCTATTACTGGAGTTACAGATGTTTGTATGGGTGGGAGGAATTGAAACCGGGTCTTCTGGAAGACAAGCAAGTGACCTTAAATGCTGAGCCATCTCTCTCATGCAAGAATGATAGTTCCCTTTCAGGGGAAGGCCTAATTACTAACAGGCCTAACCACCAAAACCTGCGGAGGATATTTTGTTGTCCTAACAGGAGTTCAGGTGGTGGGTGACTCACTCAGTCGCCCTCCCTCCCCTTCTCACTCTTGTCACCTGCTTGCTATCTTGTGCCCTTTTCTCTCTTGCTTAGGACACAGAACTCTTGAACAACACCATCCTCACTGGAAACATCATAGGGTTCAAGAAGAAAATTCTGTGTTGGATGTCTTGGAGTACCTGGAATGCTGCTGGCCTGATAAAGATTTTGTGAAGGTACCAGAGAAACACTCATGCTCTGATGTTTCATTCTCTCTGTCTTTAAATCTCCAGAATGTTTTCTTTCTTTTTCTCTCCCTTCACCTTCCCCATGTTCACACTTCTCACTCATGCATGTTCTGTCTGAATATCTGTCATTTGAATCATTGGAGATGACCTTACAGAAGAGAAGATTATTGTCAACAAAGAAGCTTTTGTTTCCTTTGCTGGTTTTTGGTCTCAACAAATGATCTCTTCCCTTTTCCCTCTTCTTCCTTCCTCTCTGTCTTTCTCATAAGAGGGCTGCTTCCTTTACTTTGGCAATCGATACATCATTGCAGGTTTGACCAACTGGCAATGCCTAGTTGAATTATTTACTGAGTAGTCTTTCATTATGTACCCTACTTCCTGCAGCAGCTGTCTGCATTATCTAGATGAAGTCTCATACCAATAAAGCCTCCTTTACTTTTGCTCAAAAACTAATTTGGGGTCAATGTAAGATAATAAAACACACAAGCTTGATGCGTTAAAATTTTGTTAATATACATTAAAGTAAAAGCTATTAAAATAACAAAATAAATGGAGAAAACAAAATTTTCCAGGATAAAAACAAATTTAAACAATACATAGCCACAAATGTAGCCCTTCAGAAAGTAATTGAAGGAAAATCACAAACCAAGGAGTCCAACAAAGCCCACATTAACTCAGACTTCAAATGACCCTCGACCAGCACAACTTGAAGAAGGGAAACACACAAACGAAACTACCAAAAGAAAGAAAGAAAGAAAGGAAAAATGACCGGAGTTAATAACCACTGGTCATTACTATCACTTAATATCAATGGGCTCAACTCACCTATAGAGAGGCACAGGCTAAGAGATTGGATACAAAAACAGGATCCAACATTCTGCTCCTTACAAGAAACACACCTCAACCACAAAGACAGACATCTACTCAGAGTAAAGGACTAAAAAATGTTTATCAAGCAAACAGACCAAAGAAACAAGCAGGTGTGGCCATACTAATTTCTAACCAAGTTGACTTCAAACTAAAATCAATCAAAAGAGATGGAGATGGACATTTTTTACTCATAACAGGGACAATTCACCAGGATGAAGTCTCAAGCCTGAATATATATGCGCCTAATATAAAAGCACCCACTTTTGTAAAAGAAACGTTACTAAAACTCAAGGCAGTCATCAAACCACACACACTAATAGTAGGAGATTTCAACACTCCTCTCTCACCAATGGACAGGTCAATCAGACAGAAACCTAATAGAGAAATAAGAGGATTAAGAGAGGTAATGAATCAAATGGACTTAACAGATATCTATAGAACATTGCACTCAAATAAGAAAGAATATACCTTCTTCTCTGCAGCTCATGGAACCTTCTCAAAAATAGACCACATACTCGGTAACAAAGCAAACTTACACAGTTACAAAAAAATATCGGTTACCACCTGTGTCTTATCAGATCACCATGGATTAAAGTTAGAATTCAACAACAATGCAATCCCCAGAAAGCCTATGAACTCATGGAAACTGGACAGTCAACTACTGAACCACACCTGGATCAAGGAAGAAATAAAGAAATTAAAGTCTTTCTTGAATTCAATGAAAACAAAGAGTCAACTCAAACCTATGGGACACTATGAAAGCAGTGCTAAGAGGAAAGTTCATAGCATTAAGTGCCCACATAAAGAACATGGAGAAAGCACACATAGGAGACTTAATAGCACACCTGAAAGGTTTAGAAAAAAAAGAAGCAGACACACCTAGGAGAAGTAGAAGACTGGAAATAATCAAATTGAGGGCTGAAATCAACAAAATAGAAACACAGAAAACAATCCAAAGAATCAATGAAACAAAAGCTGGTTCATGGAGAAAATCAATAAGATTGATAAACCCCTATCCAAACTAATCAAACGGCGGAGAGAGAATATGCAAATTAACAAAATCAGAAACGAAAAGGGAGACATAACCACAGACTCAGAGGAAATTCAGAGAATCATTAGATCTTACTACAAAAACCTGTATGCCACAAAATTGGAAAATGTGATAGAAATGGACACTTTTTTAGATAAGTACAATATACTACATTTAAACCAGGATCAGGTAAACAATCTAAATAGACCTGTTAGTCATGAAGAATTAGAAGTTGCTATAAAAAACCTCCCGACCAAAAAAAGCCCAGGTCCAGACGGCCTCAATGCAGAATTCTACCAGAACTTCCAAGAAGACGTAATACCTATACTCCTTAATGTATTTCACAATATTGAAAAAGAGAAGTCAATGCCAAATTCCTTTTATGAAGCTGAAGTTACTCTGATACCAAAACCACACAAAGACACAACCAAGAAAGAGAACTACAGGCCAATCTCACTCATGAACATCGACGCAAAAATACTCAATAAAATACTGGCAAACAGAATCCAAGAACACATTAGAAAAATTATCCATTATGATCAAGTAGGCTTCATCCCAGTGATGCAGGGCTGGTTCAACATACGAAAATCTATCAATGTAATCCATCATATAAATAATCTGAAAGAAAAAACCATATGATCATTTCATTAGATGCTGAAAAAGCATTTGACAAAATTCAACATCATTTGTGATAAAGGTCTTAGAGAGATTAAGAATACAAGGGTCGTTCCTAAGTATAATAAAAGCTATTTATAGCAAGCCATCTGCTAACATCAAATTAAATGGAGAGAAACTCAAAGCTGTTCCACTAAAATCAGGAACACGACAAGGTTGTCCACTCTCTCCATACCTCTTTAATATAGTGCTTGAAATTCTAGCAATAGCAATAAGACAACATAAGGGGATCAAAGGGATTCAAATTGGAAAGGAAGAAGTTACACTTTCATTATTTGCAGACGATATGATAGTGTACATAAGCGACCCCAAAAACTCCAGCTAAGAACTCCTTCAGCTGATAAACACCTTTAGTAGCATTGCAGGATACAAGATCAATTCCAAAAAATCAGTTGCCTTCCTATTTACAAAGGATAAGGAAGCAGAGATGGAAATCAGAGAAGCATCACCCTTCATGATAGCCACAAATAGTATAAAATATCTTGGGGTAACTCTAACCAAGGAAGTAAAGAATCAATTTGACAAGAACTTTAAGTCAATGAAGAAAGAAATTGAGAAGGATACCAGAAAATGGAAGGATCTCCCTTGCTCTTGGATTGGGAGGATCATCATAGTAAAAATGGCAATTCTACCAAGGGCAATTTATAGATTCAAAGCAATCCCCATTAAAATCCCAAAAAAATTCTTCACAGATCTTGAGAGGACAATAATCAACTTTATATGGAGAAACAAAAAACCCAGGATAGCCAAAACAATCTTATATAATAAAGATCGTCTGGAGGCGTTACCATCCCTGACCTCAAACTCTATTACAGAGCCTCAGTATTGAAAACAGCTTGATATTGGCATAAAAACAGAGAAGTCGATCAATGGAACCGAGTAGAAGACCCTGATTTTAACCCACAAACTTATGAACACCTAATTTTTGATAAAGAGGTAAAATTATTCAATGGAAAAAAAGAGAGCATCTTCAACAAATGGTGCTGGCAGAACTGGTTGTCAACGTGTAGAAGAATGAAAATAGATCCATATCTATCACCATGCACAAAACTCAAGTCCAAATGGATTAAAGATTTCAATATTAGTCTGAACATACTGAACCTGATAGAAGAAAAAGTGGGAAGTACTCTACAACATATGGGTACAGGAGATCACTTCCTACGTTTATCCCCTGCAGCACAGACATTAAGGACAACATTGAATAAATGGGACCTCCTGAAACTATTAGCTTCTGTAAAGCAAAGGACATTGTCACTAAGACAAAAAGGCAACCCACTGACTGGAAGAAGTTCTTCACCAACCCTGCAACAGACAAAGGTCTGATCTCCAAAATATATAAAAAACTCAAGAAACTAGACTTTTAAATGCTAATTAACCCAATTAAAAAATGCGGCACTGATCTGAACAGAGAATTTTCTTTTTTTTTTTTTACTTATTTATTTATTTTTATTCTTTTTTAATTAAAATTTCCACCTGCTCCCCATTTCCCATTTCCCTCCCCTCCTCCCAAATATTGCCCTCCCCCCACTTCCCTCCCCCTATCCCCACTCCTCTTCTCCTCCCCCCACTCCATTCCCCCTCCCTCTCGTTACTGAAGAGCAGTCCAAATTCCCTGCCCTGCGGGAAGACCAAGGTCCTTCTATCTACGTCCAGAAAGGTGAGCGTCCAAACAGGCTAAGCTCAAACAAAGCCAGTTCATGTATTAGGATCGAAACCTAGTGCCATTGTCCTTGGCTTCTCATCAGTCTTCATTGACCGCCATGCTCAGAGAGTCCGGAATCAACCCATGCTTATTCAGTCCCAGACCAGCTGGCCTTGGTGGGCTCCCAATAAATCAGTTCCACTGTCACAGTGGGTGGGTGCATCCCTCGTGGTCCTGATTTTTTGCTCATGTTCTCCCTCCTTCTGCTCCTCATTTGGACCTTAAGAGCTCAGACCGTTGCTCCAAATTGAGACTCTGTCTCTACCTCGATCCATCGCCAGATGAAGGTTCTAAGGTGATATGCAAGATATTCATCAGTATAGGATAGGGTCATTTCAGGTTCCCTCTCCTTAGTTGCCCAAGGTACCAGCTGGGGACATATTCCTGGACACCTGCGAACCCCTCAAGAGTCAAGTCTCTTGCCAACCCTAAGATGGCTCCCTTAGATAGGATATATACTTCGCTGCTCCCGTATCCATCCTTCCTATATCCCAACCATCCCAATCCTCCGAGCTCCTCCCATCCTCCCCTTCTCATATTTCTCATCCCATTTCCCCTTTGCCCCATGCCACCTCACCCGCAAGTTCCCAGTTTTTGCCCTGGAATCTTGTCTACTTCCCCCTCTCCATGCGGATGACTATATGATTTTCTTTGGGTTCACTTTCTTATTTAGCTTCTATAGGATCACACATTATATGCTTAATGTCTTTTATTTTATGGTTAGAAACCGATTATGAGTGAGTACATCCCATGTTCCTCTTTTTGAGTCTGGGATACCTCACTCAGGATAGTGTTTTCTATTTCCATCCATTTGCACGCAAAATTCGAGAAGTCATTGTTTTTTACTGCTGAGTAGTACTCTAATATATATATATTCCACACTTTCTTCATCCATTCCTCCATTGAAGGGCATCTAGGTTGTTTCCAGGTTTTGAACAGAGAATTTTCAACAGAAGAAATTCAAATGGCCAAAAGACACTTAAGGTCATGCTCAACCTCCTTAGCGATAAGGGAAATGCAAATTAAAACAACTTTGAGATACCATCTTACACCTGTCAGAATGGCTAAAATCAAAAACACCAATGATAGCCTTTGCTGGAGAAGTTGTGGAGAAAGAGGCACACTCACTCATTGTTGGTGGGAATGCAAACATGTACAACCACTTTGGAAATGTTTGGCGATTTCTCAGGAAATTTGGGATCAACCTACCCCAAGATCCAGTAATACCACTATTGGGAATAAACCCAAGAGATACCCCATCAAATGACAAAAGTATCTGTTCAACTATGTTCATAGCAGCATTGTTTGTAATAGCCAAAACCTGGAAACAACCTAGATGCCCTTCAATGGAGGAATGGATGAAGAAAGTGTGGAATATATACATACTAGAGTACTACTCAGCAGTAAAAACAATGACTTCTCGAATTTTGTGTGCAAATGGATGGAAATAGAAAACACTATCCTGAGTGAGGTATCCCAGACCCAAAAAGAGGAACATGGGATGTACTCACTTATAATAGTTTTCTAGCCATAAAGAAAAGACATTAGCATATAATTTGTGATCCTAGAGAAGTAAAATAAGAAAGTGAACCCAAAGAAAATCATATAGTCATCTGCATGGAGATGGGAAGTAGACAAGATTGCAGGGCAAAAACTGGGAACTTGCCGGTGAGGTGGCATGGGGCAAAGGGGAAATGGGATGAGAAACATGAGAAGGGGAGGATGGGAGGAGCTCGGGGGATTGGGACGGTTGGGATATAGGAAGGGAGGATACAGGAGCAGCGAAGTATATATCCTATCTAAGGGAGCCATCTTAGGGTTGGCAAGAGACTTGACTCTTGAGTGGTTCGCAGGTGTCCAGGAATATGTCCCCAGCTGGTACCTTGGGCAACTGAGGAGAGGGAACCTGAAATGACCCTCTCCTATACTGATGAATATCTTGCATATCACCTTAGAACCCCCATCTGGCAATTGATCGAGGTAGTGACAGAGTCTCAGTTTGGAGCAACGGTCTGAGCTCTTAAGGTCCGAATGAGGAGCAGAAGGAGGGAGAACATGAGCAAGGAAATCAGGACCACGAGGGATGCACCCAGCCACTGTGACAGTGGAACTGATTTATTGTGAGCCCACCAAGCCCAGCTGGTCTGGGACTGAATATGCATGGGTTGATTCTGGACTCTCTTAGCATGGCGGACAATGAAGACAGATGAGAAACCAAGGACAATGGCACTAGGTTTTGATCCTAATACATGAACTGGCTTTGTGGGAGCTTATGCTGATTAGATGCTCAACTTCCTGGACGTAGATAGAAGACCTTCGTCTTCCCACAGGGCAGAGAATTTGGACTGCTCTTCAGTATTGAGAGGGAGGGGGAATGGTGTGGGGGGAGGAGAAGAGGATTAGGGATAGGGGGAAGAGAGTTGGGGAAGGGGCAATATTTGGGAGGAGGGGAGGTAAATGTGAAACGAGAAGCAGGTGGAAATTTTAATTAAAAAAGAATAAAAAAAATAAAGAAAAGTTAACAGATGAATTGCAAAAAAAGAAAAAAAAGAAAATTAAGGCGATGTAATACATTTTCAGCTAAATGACAGCGGAGAGAATTTGCTGATAATGTTGCAGCACTATAAGAGATGCTAAATGAAAGTTTCAAGCCAAAGTGAAAATGCCATCGCATGGAAATTTAGGTCTTAAAAGGCAAAGAAATGATGTGAAATTGAAAATGTTGTTCTACATTCTATAAAGCTAATTAGCTTGTTAAAGTAAAGCTGGTGATAGTATATTGGGATTTAAGTATATTTAGAAGTGAAATAAAGAGCAGTGGTGCCGAGGATGGTAAAATAAATAAATAAATAAATAAATAAATTAATTAATTAATTAATAAAAACTAATTTGTGGTCAATGTAAGATAATAAAACACACAAGCTTGATGTGTTAAAATTTTATTAATATACATTAAAGTAAAAGCTATTGAAATAACAATAAAAAGCCTCATCATGCACATCCTGGCTTAATTTGAATACCAGCAAAGGAACACCCAGCTTGTAGTTGAGATATCTGGAAATGGGATACTTCTCCCGAATTCTCTTTATTAGTGATCGATGAATATTTTGGCTCCAAATTTTTTCGGAACCTTATGGATGTTTCATTGTCCTTAATTTTGTCAGAAAGATTTAAGATTTGTATTTATGTTGTCCCCACTATTTTTTGCATATTGGTTGCTCATTGCTCTTCTAACAGAATCCACAGAGAAAAAGGATTCTAAATTTGAATCAATCAGAGAGCTCCCAGTTCCAATTGGCTCAGATAGTGTAGGAAATTCACCCAAAGATCCTGCTCTTCAGATCTCATCTGCTTCTTTTGAGAGGTGAAAGGAGACCTGGTCTTAGGCTTTTCCAACTTACATTATACATCTGTTTATGTAGAGGTCAGAAGACAGCTTTTTCTCTCCCTTCACCACCACCATGTTCACACTTTTCTCTCTTGCATGTTCTGTCTGAATGTCTGTCATTTGAAGGAATGGAAATGCCCTTACAGAAGAGGAGATTATGGTCAACAAAGAAGCTTCTGTTTCCTTTGCTGGTTTTTTGTCTCAACGGATGATCTGTTCCCTTTTCCCTCTTCTTCCTTCCTCTCTGTCTTTCTCTCAAGTGGGCTGCTTCCTTTATTTTGGCAATCGATACATCATTGCAGGATTTACCCACTGGGGATGCCTAGTTGAATTACTTACTGAGTAGTCTTTCTTTATGTACACTACTTTCCTGCAGCAGCTGTCTGCATTATCTGGATGAAGTCTCATACCATTAAAGCCTCCTTTACTTTGGCTTAAAAACTAATTTGGGGTCAATGTAAGATAATAAAACACACGAGCTTGATGAGTTAAAATTTTATTAATATACATTAAAGTAAAAGACTATTAAAATAAAAAGCCTCATCATGCACATCCTGGCTTAATTTGAATACCAGCAAAGTAACACCCTTATTGCATTTGAGTTATCTGGACATGGGATACTTCTACCCAATTCTCTTCATTTGTGATCAATATTTTGACTCCAATTTCTTTCAGAAACTTCTGGAAGTTTCATTGTCCTTACTTTCTGTCAAAATTCTTTAAAATTAGTATTTATGTTGCCCCCCCCTTTTCTTTGCATATTGGTTGCTCATTGCTCTTCTTACAGAAACTGCAGAGAAAAAAGGTTCTAAATTTGAATCAATCAGAGAGCTCCCAGTTCCAATTGGCTCAGATAGTGTAGGAAAATTAAATTCACCCAAAGATCCTGCTCTCACATCTCATCTGCTTCTTTTGAGAGGTGAAATGAGACCTGGTCTTAGGCTTTTCCAACTTACATTATTCATCTGTTAATGTGGAGGTTACAAGACAGCTGTCTAGACTCATGTTCTTCCTTCCACTCTCTGGGTCTTTCTTTTCTGGGTCTGGGCTGGTTTAATACTTATAATATGGCCTTGCCTTAGAACTCCTGGCAATCCTTGTGCTTGTTAGGTATAACAAATTAAACAAAGCAAGGGCTTCCATATTAGGAGTCAAGAAAAACCTGAGTTTAGGAGATAGGTACATATGAGACAGACTTACAATGCATATCTTCACACATGGAAACACACATACAAACACACACACAGCCATATATTTGAGACGGGTTACCTCATTGAACCAGATTGTTATTCATTTTTCCAGAACAGGTGGTCTAATTGGTGTATAAGTATGGATATGGTTGACTCTAGATCAAAGAGAGGTAGCTTAGTGCCAGACTTGGCCGAGAAGGGCCTAAGGATGTGTATGTGTGACTTCATACATATGGAAGCTGTTTCATTCTTTGTGTGTGTGTATATATGTGTGTGTGTATTCATGAATGTGAGTGTAAGTGGGCATTGCCACAGTAAGCATGTGGGCTTGAGGAGAGGAGAGGACAACCCAGCATATCAGTAGTTGCTTTCCATTTTGTTTGATATGGTGTCTTTATTGTTTTTGTTGCTTATTCAAGGCTAGTTGACTAGCTAGCTTCTGAAGAGTCTCCTGTCTCCACCTCCCAATTTCTCTTAAGAGAACTGGACTTGCAGATACTTGTACACATCCTGATTTTAAGTAGATTCTGAGAATTCAGTCACAGTGCCTTTCACTTTCATGGCAAGTGTTTTGCCTACTGTGGCAACTTCCTGGCCCATGAGTTAATTAATGTTACTATTATTTAATTCAGTAACATTTCTATTAGCCATAGTTTTCTAGAGTAACAGAACTTATAGAAAAAGTTTTAACAGAATGGTTTATAGGTTGTGGCCTTGTTAATCCCACTATGAAAGGAATGTCCAAAAGCAAAGTAGGTATTCAGTCCGAGACTCTGAATGTGTCAGCTAGTCTTTTGTACACACCAGAAATATAAAGAATTCTGTGTTAAGGCTGGTGAGGGAATAGCCTTGCCTTTGAGAGCAAGCAGGCCAAGAAAGAGATTCCTCCTTTCATCTTTTTTTTTATAAGAGCTGCAAGCAGATGGTGTGGCCTAGACAAAAATGCCTCTTCCTACCTCAAAAGAGTCCTATCTCAAAGATCCAGATTAGGAGTGTGTCTTACCACTTCAAAATTGAAATTAAGAAGAAATACCCCTCCGTAAATATGCCCACTCATTAAAATACTTATTAACTCTAGATGTAGTCAAGTTGACAACTAAGAATAGCCATCCCATCATTATGAATATATTGTCTATTCATATAGAAATCTGTATTTCTACCTCATAAAATCCTCCAAGGTTGTATGGCCACAGATCTACTTCACTTCCTATGAGACTTTTCTTAAGTCGGGCAGAGATGCCCCTTCATTGGAATGTCAATCCTGTTCACAGCAATCTACACCACCAGTTTAACAACTTGTAGGGGTGCAGGGATGTCACATTTACATGCTGATTTTTTGGTTTAGATTTTGCAGGAATATAGAAAGGTTATTATTCAGGGCCCCTCTTTTATAAAATAATGGGACACATACTACAGTTCATCCCAACACTCTGGTGGCAAAGTCTGTCTATGTAAAATCTGAAAGCGGCATTGGGAAGTGTGTGACTTAGCAATGATGTGAAGGGATGGAGGATTCTGGAAATCCAATCACAGAAGGAAATATTGAGTAAGGTAGGTGGCCAACTGGCCAGTCAACTCCAGAGGAATAAAATGTCATTGTATCAGGGGCCATCATAATGCTCTTCACATCTGTCAAGGAGCAATGTGGGGTAGATGCAGTGTGAATTTGCCTTTTGTTGTAATAAGAGCGGCGGGGCTGCGTCCCCGGCACCCAGCCGCCCACATGGCTAGCTTAGGTCCCGAAATAATTACACGGAAACTGTATTCTTTTAATCACTGCCTGGCCCATTAGTTCTAACCTCTTATTGGCTAGCTCTTACAGATTGATCTAACCCATTTCTAATATTCTGTGTAGTACCACGAGCTGGCTTACCAGGGAGGATCTTAACCTGCATCTGTCTGGAGTGGGAGAATCATGGCGACTCCTTGACTCGGCTTCTTTCTCCCAGCATTCTGTTCTGTTTACTCCGCCTACCTAATTTTTGTCCTATTAAAGGGGCCAAGGCAGTTTCTTTATTAAATGAAAGTAATTCCTCCATCATTTCCCCTTTTTCTGTTTAAACAAAAAAGAAAGGCTTTCATTTTAACATAGTAAGATTACATATAGCAAAAACAGTTATCAAGCAAGAATTACAGTTATAATATTTATATCTATTTTATCTTTTATCATTACTAAGGAAAACTATAACTATAACTAACCATTCTTCAACTCCATCAAAGACTCCAGAAGGATATAATACTACCTAAGTAAACAAGAAATAAGAAACTTCAAACTCTAGAAATGACAGAGACATCTCACTGCCTGGACAGTCACTCAAAGTTCCTCTGTACCATTGGGGCATCCATCTTCAGCCTACAGGCCCATAGTTTTCAGCAGACATTTTCATCAAGCAGGAAATTCCAAAGACAGTTCAGTCACTTTTTGCTGTGTCCTGCAGAATGTCTCGCAGACTCTTTTAGGAGTCAGGAACCCCGAAAAGCCATCTCACCTTTAGGCAAGTTCAGTAGTCCTCTCTCTGTGGGTTCTCTGTGTCCAGTTTATGCAACAGTCCAGGTAAGAGCAGTTTCTTGCCCAAATGACTATCAAACTCCATAAGGAGCCTCTTCGATGCCCATCTTCCTCTCGAAGTAGACTGGTGCTGCCAGGAGCAGACGTGTCTCATTGTCATGAAAAACCCTAAGTTATTAAAATGTTTAAAATGCCATATTCTGTAGTCTTTGAAAGATATGAAGAATGCCTACTTAATTGAAATATATCTCTATATATCTAGAAAATCTAACTAACGTGACTACAAGCTTGACTATTATTGATGATTATCCACTAACAACCTACATTTTTAAATGAACTACATAATCACAATACCTTAATCAAGAGCAGAAATACATATACATATAACAAAATTGACCTTAAAATCTATACCAATGCAAATTATTCATATCTATATCTTATCCCCCTTTAAATGTAAAAAAACATTTATAAACAATATTTGGGAATATGGGCGCAGTTTTTTCTCTCCAAACTGCTTCCTGCTGAATGGGGGCGTCGTTAATTAGGTCTTTCATGGTATAACCTGTGTGCCAGGGTCATCTCAGTCGGCAGTTGAGTGAAGTAATTTTCTGAAGGTGTACACAGCAACCTTTCAGGAGGGCGTGGTCTATCATACCATATTGGGATAGAAGAAATCCACAGGGTCGCATCCTCTGTGAAAACAAAAGAAGACCCTCTCCAAAGCATCATATCCTTAGACCCATATTCTGAAATCATAATACCCTTGTATCCATTCTGGTTTAGCTTGGCAGCCCATATAATGAAATGTCTCTCTGCACTTAGCTCCTTTACAGTCAAAAATTTTAAAGAAAACACAATAATACAAAGAATCCAGACTCTCTGTGAATTTTCCATTTTTACGTGGCTTATTTTTCTTTATTTCTTTTAATCTACAACTATCTGTACTCTGTCTCTTTAAAGACTACCCTTTTTTTTAAAACCATTAACTTTATTTCTACATTTGTTTTTTTCTCTCTCTCAAGCCTACGTACAGTCACCAACACTGTGATCTTTTATGTCTGAATCTGTTTTATTGTGAATCAGTATTTTTTTTACTATCCAGGAGCACTTTGTTTTGTGCTTTTAAATCGCTAACAAAAACAGGTACTGCTTGCTTGCCCCGCCCAGTCCAACATGGCGGTGCCGCTCGTGCCTCTGATCCTTGCACATTGCACCAGTAGCGTGGTGGAGCTGCATGTGCCTCTGAGCCGTTTGGTGCCCCTGAACCACTCACAGTTCCAGGCACACAGTAGTCCACATTGCCATCAAGCAAGCCATAGCACTTTACTCCAAATGCTCCATTCAAAAGCTCTGTCTCCTGCAGGAGCCAGACAGAGATCGCAATGGCGGCACAGCCCAGAAAGCCGGCATTTTAAAACAGCCAGTTTTTTCCTTTTGCTGAGTCAGGACAATTTCTTTGCCGCACGCAACCCACAAACAGCAAAAAGCTGTCTTAAATTCTCTCTCTGTCCTTTTTAAGCCCTCTCAGCTTTTACATGGCGTTCATTAGCACGTTGGGTGCCACTCTGTTGTAATATGGCGGCGGGGCTGCGTCCCCGGCACCCAGCCGCCCACATGGCTAGCTTAGGTCCCGAAATAATTACACGGAAACTGTATTCTTTTAATCACTGCCTGGCCCATTAGTTCTAACCTCTTATTGGCTAGCTCTTACAGATTGATCTAACCCATTTCTAATATTCTGTGTAGTACCACGAGCTGGCTTACCAGGGAGGATCTTAACCTGCATCTGTCTGGAGTGGGAGAATCATGGCGACTCCTTGACTCGGCTTCTTTCTCCCAGCATTCTGTTCTGTTTACTCCGCCTACCTAATTTTTGTCCTATTAAAGGGGCCAAGGCAGTTTCTTTATTAAATGAAAGTAATTTCTCCATCAGCCTTTCAGCTCCTCAGAGTGTGGGTTCATTCTCAGTGGAAAGAAAAGTATGGTCATGCACTGAGTTCCTTGGTTAAGATTTTAGACTTTGGCAATGAATTCAGATCTTGATTCCATCCATCCTTTCTGTTGGAACTTTGTTAGACTGTGTAACATGCCTGAGCCTAGCTTCCTTATGTCTTAGGAAGAGAGGAGACAGGATTCAAAAGGCCAAATGAGATAGTGGACAGGGTTCTTATAGAAAGATTTCTTCTAATGTCATTGTGTGAGGCAGGCCAAAGTGATGGAGGTGTGCTGTATGTCTATAGGTTTATAAAGAAACTGCCTGGCACTTTTGATAGGACAGCAGGTTAGATAGGCAGAGTAAACAGAACAGAATGCTGGGAGAAAGAAGCCGAGTAAGACAGACACCATGCCACTCCTCTCAGAGACAGAAGCAGCTTAAGAATCTCCCTGGTAAGCCAGCAGCTCATGGTACTATACAGATTATTTGAAATGGCTTAATCACGATGTGAGAACTAGCTAATAAGAGGCTAGAAATAATGGGTCAAGCAGTATTTAAAAGAATACAGTTTCTGTAAAATTATTTCTGGAAAAGCTAGCCAGAGCTAGAGACAGGTGGCAGGATGCAGCCTGCCATTCCTATAACAACAAAGAGCAGTCAAAGTTAAGCTCAAAGCGCTGCCACTGAAATGTGTATAATATAAATTGGAAACACAGTTGTTTAAAAAGATGAGTGTAACATTTTATGGAAATGTGTATGCATGCATGCAGAGGCCAGAATTAACTGTGGGTGTCTTCCTTACTTACTCTCTGTCATGTTTAAGATACATCATATCTTTGAACCTGGAGCTGACCAATTCCCCTTGACCAAAGTGTGAGACTCAGAGACCCAGGTGTGGCTGTCTCCACAGAACTGAGTGATGGGTTTATATCTTTAATTCTGAGATTCTTGCACAAGTTGAAGGGATCAAATTTATGTTCTTCATTTGTATGGAAAGCACCTTACTGACTGAGCCATGGCTGAAGAACAAGACAGTTGGTTAAAAAGTATTGAGCTCTGAGTTAATATTCTGAAACAGAAAAGGGAATGGTGTGACCTTAAATAAATGTTGGGGAGATTGAGATGAGAGACATTCAAACATGAATGCCTTTGCTTCCTCCCCTCAAGACTCCTGGTGGATGTGTCCAGAGGGCTACTGAATTATCACAGCATGGGGAAACGGCGAACTGTGAAGTCTGTTTGGGCTCAGGTCTTGATATCAAATTTAGGGTGTAAATATATAAAAGTGTACATCCAGAGTAGCATGCTATGGTTGGTCTATCCCAGTAGTATATTGCATTTCAAAGCAGATGTTAATTTCAGTAGATGCTCATTTTAGAGGGGCATGAAGGCAGATGCTCAAGGCAGAGGTGCATTGTTATAGATGCTTAAGGCAAAGAAATATTGCTCCAGATGCTCAAGGCAGAGATACATCATTTTAGATGCTTAAGGCAGAGATTCATTACATGGGATTGAAATGGCATTCCATCTCCTGAGCTTTGACTGCCAGGATTTGTGGCTCATTAACCTTTAAAAATGCTTTCATTATCTTCCAGGAACTGGGACATGGGGTTCTTCATTTTCAGTTACCACCTTTGTCTCATCACTGCCTACATTTCGCATATTCTCAGTTTTTTATACATTCTGATTAGAAAAGCCATCTTTTGCAGTCTTAGCTTCTTCCAGAATGTAACTGAATATATTCTCTGGAACTCTGCAACTCCCCATGGTGTTACATGTCTTAGCTTTGGTATTACGTCCTCAGCTTCCATTGATGCTCAGATTTCTTCAAATGTTTCTTGTTGCTGCCAATGTGATTGTGGCCATGTATGTCATATCTCAAGCTGGATGCTCTATCTGTTTTTATTATTCCTGCAAGTGGTTCAATGCACTGTACCTGAGATAGAGACTCCTCTGGGGGAGAAGACGAGCAAAGAGGACATTTTGATGCCCTGGTATTACAACGCCAGATGAGATGCTTCCTCAAGCAGCAAGCATCCTGTTTATATGATCAGAAGAAAGGCAGATGTGACAGTGTAGACTGACATCATAACATCCTGGAAGATGCATTTTTTCCCAATTATGTTAGTTTTGAATCTTCCCCAAGGGTCCTTCATAAGCCGTTTGTTATATCACTGAGACTTTTTGTTGAGACTCTAGGGAGATATGCCTCCTTCTGCCAATGGTGAGGATAACTCCAGGGAAAAAGGTCATCTGTGCCACACTCTAGCTGGCCCTCTCAGAGAAGAAACTTCCAATGCTTGGGCTAGCTGCTTGGAGATTTTGTGGCCTAGACAGGAGTAGTGACTATGGAAAATGCTGTGGCTGTTTCCTACTTAGCTCAGGTCTCCTTGTCCATTTTGAAATCCTACAGGGTAGTGCTCTCATACTCCCTCTCCTTTTCTTTTATCTCTCCTGTGTGAACCCATAATTTTACTTTCTTATCTGACTCTGACCCTTCCATCTCCACATATAAAGTTCTTTAATGCCAATATGTAGTTTTGGTTGATAGACTCTATCCTGCAGGAAAGCTACTTAGATAGGAAGTAAACAACTCAAATTAGCTATAGAGAGTTTGATAACCTGAGCAGATTCACAAGGCAACATCCTCCAAACAGTATAATGGCAGTGAATATATAACAGAGCAATCATCACAGACAAATAGAAATGTTTAGATGAGGCTCAGATCAACTGAGCCAAAGATAAAAAAAACACTCTTCAGATCACTGATCTGCCTCAAGGCTGCACAGTGAATTTCAAGTTCTAAGCCTTACTGAACTATTAACCATACTGGGGTGGGCATTGTTGAACCAACTGCTATTGAGTCATTTCTACTTTATAGGTGAGTTGAGCCCATTGATATTAAGTGATAGTAATGACCACTGAGACACTGTGTCTGAGCTAATGGGAGCTCAACAAAACAGCTGAGCTGGGACTGACAGAGCCTGGGATCAAAGTGGAAGCATTGAATGTGGCTGACAATTGGGGCAGAAGGAGAACCCAATGATAATGGCACTGGGATTTGTCTGTACTGCACATACAGGCTTTAATCGATCATATTATATGTAGATGCATACCTTCCTCAAACGGGATGGAGGGGGGCAAGGGCTTCCCACAGGTCAAGGTACCCTGCCCTCTATGAGGACTGGATTTGGATTGGAGAGGATTGGTGGTTGCATGGTAGTTAGGGGGAGGAAGAAAGGTAGTGGAAATTTGAAATTTATTATTTATGAAGGAAGAAAAAATCAATAGAAGATAAGAAATGGAGAGATGGGATCAAAGAAAAAAAACTTTCATGTGAGTTGTTGACTCAGACACCAAAGACTTTTTCAGAAAAATAAGATACAGGGATTGAGTTGCTTGGGCAAGAGTGTGACTTGAGTAATTGGGAAGATGAGTGGGGGCTTATTTTGGGTCCCCTGGTGGCTGTATACAGCTTTTGAGGAGCTGAATGCTGGATGTTTCTGTGGGTAAATAGGGAAGTAACAAGCTTGTGAGGGGATTTCTGACATAAGTAGAGCCTTGGTGATGTCACAAAGACTTGGCTCTTTGGGTAGCAACTCTGTTCCACTCAAAGCACTAGTCTTCCATGAAGGTGGGTTTATTATCCTCACAGTGCCTGAGGAGGACAGTTCAGCTCCTGGTCTCCACAACTGTTCAACAGGCTTTTTGCACCTGAACATTTCCGGAAGATGGAATCTGGAGAGGTAGGACATTTTCTTTTGGTAAATATGTTTGCAAAGCAACTAAGATCTCTGTCGTACAAAAAAGTTTTCCTTCAAATGTCCTCCGTGTCCACCATTTCTGTTGTTACCAGCTCCTATATTTGATAGCTCTGAGGATGGTGAATGCCAGCTATTCTTCCCACTTTATCTTTGCTAACAATATCAAATTCATCAATCCACTAAATTGGCAAAGCTCCTCTTTGTCCATAAGTGTTTTAAAAGATACTAATTATTTCTCAATGGCTGCTGTTGCCCAGAATAATGAGTCTTTCAGGTTGAAGTGGGTCTCACAGTACTCACTTCCACAATGAAGACACAGAATGGCTTTATGTAATAGACCTGGGTCTGGATCAGGAGACCCAATGCAGAGAGCCAGTGGATTGGAGTGCCATGACCTTGGGCAGGCTGTCTTGGATTGAGCCCCCTACCTATTAGCTTGATGTCGAAGGAGACTTGTGGATGTCCTTCGAATTATTTGTTATCTGTTCAGATTTTTCTTACTCGTTTCGGGGATAGGCATACCTTCTCCTCTCATTGACTTAGTCAGTCAGAAAGTAGGTTTCTCAGCAGAGGTCATTTGCCTTTGGGCAGCAGGAATGTGTCTCTGAGATTGATATACTGAGCTGTAGAGAAAAATTTGCAAATTTTCCTATTTATTTCTTAAGAGAAAATTACAGTTAGGTATGCAAACCTGTTGATCAATATCTTTGTCTCCTGCACTACAGTTCTTCCAGAAAAGAGCCTTGACTTCATAGCCTCCCCTTGTTGTCCTTGCAGGCACTCATGGTTGAGGCCACGACTTGGTTTCTGAATTAAACAGAAGGAAATTTCTTTCAACCTAGAGAGTGGGCAGCTATGAAGCCCAAGCACAGAAAGATATCCAAGAAACAGCGGACCAGGAGGTCAGTGGCCTATCTCAGTAAGTCTACAGCCATGATGAAGATGCCTCTTAGTATGAGATTCATGCCACCTGTCCAGAAGAGGAATGGGTCATCTCTCCAGAAGCAAAAACTGAGGAGGCCTTTTGAGGCCCTGAAGAATAATGTCGGCCGCAGAATTTCTCACGGCTGGAAGGAAGCAAATGAACCAGTCACCCAGTGGAAAGCCATCATTCTAGATCAACTGCCAACAAATCCCTCTCTCTATTTGTTGAAGTATGATGGGATAGATTGTGTCTATGGATTGGAGCTTCACAGTGATGAAAGGATTTTAAACCTTAAGATCCTGCCTAACAACGTACCATTTCCTCAGGAGACAGACACTCATCTCTCAAACACCATAGTTGGCAGAGCATTGAAACATACATTTGAGGGCACAAATGGCTCTAAGGATGACTGGAAGGGGATGGTCCTAGAGGAGGTGCCAATCATGAAGACCTGGTTCTATATTACCTACAAGAAAGATCCGGTCTTGTACGTTTACCACCTCCTGGTTGACTACCTTGAAGGCAACCTCCACATCATGCCAGGCTCTATGGAGGAGTGGACTGGGGTGGTCCAAGATGAGGTGCAGACCATGAAGACCTGTTTCTACATTACCTACAAGAAAGATCCAGTTGTGTACCTTTACCACCATCTAGATGACTACATTGTAAGCAACCTCCACATTATGCCAGGATGTCCTCCAATAGGGGTTAATTTGGAATTAGGCAGGGATTCCTTGGCAGGCAAAAGCGTGCAGCACAACGAAAAAGATGGAACCCAAAAGATAGGTAAAATTATTTTCCAAGTTCCCACCAAACCTTCCGTGCATTTCATCAAGTTTGATAATGACTTCCATATCTATGTCTATGATTTGATGAAGATCTGTTAAAGTGAAATTCACAAATATTGGGTGTCAGACTTAAAACTGTGTTTGGGGAACTCTTTTTTTCAGAAATACCTCAGGTCTTCTATTAATCCTGGTATCTTTCCCAATGGAATTTTTTTTTTGCTCTAAAAATAAAATTTGTGAACATGTTATGTTGTTTGGTCAATGATGGAGTTTCTGGTGGATGGGACATCACAGAAAGACAGGCCTCAAAACAAAACAGGACTTATGGTCTTTTCCCCCTGGAGAGGGAATGACAAAAGGAGATGCAGTGTGTGGAAGAGGACAAGATGGCTGTTTAGGAAACAGAGGAGAGTGGCCAAAAAGATGTAGAATCTCAGAGAGGGAAAATGCGGGAGGGAAAAACATGTCATATGGAAAGATGTGACATCGAGGTGTTGGGACTTAAGAGGATAGAGAGTGATCATGAAGGGTCACAAATGTGTACTCAGAAGCAAAGAAAATTGGGTTTCATTTGATTAATGGTTTAATTCATACCATCTGGAAGTCACTGGGTATATGAACTCCACTGGAGCATGTTGAGTGACCCGGATCCTCCTGCCTAAATAAAAGTGTCTCCTCTCAGTGGCTCTTCTGCAATGGGGTGGACCTCAGGCTACCTACTTACTTTTGCCAGGCTTCTATCTACTACCTATTTTGTGATGCCTGGATTCTTTCTCTCTTGCACTCTCACAGGTCTTATGCATGCCATTCAACCCCTGTGAGTTCATTTAAACAATTGGCGTGCCTTAACTGAAAAACACTCTTCCCTTGTCATTGATCATGTTCTGTGGGATTTGGGCTATAAAACTCATAAACAGACTCACCCGCACTCAGGCTAAACTAATAGTACATTGAATCACATTGGTGTGTGACATGCACAGATATGATGAATGCACCGAGCTCCATAAAATCAGTTACCTAGGGAATCAGTGATGTTAGGTGAAGTGTGGCAAAGACCCCACAAACCCATCAGACCCGAGGATACCAGTATGATATTTATGCCTGACTCCCATCATGCAAGGATCCTGACATCTTTAACAGGGCAGTTTTGGTTACTTCATCTTCAAAAACTTGGTTAGTAAGGTTGTAGTTGTCCAACTGCCATTCAGGGCCCAGCATGTAGGTCACCTGTGCCAGGTCAGGTGATTTGGCTACAATGTGGGTGAAAACTTGTACCAGGGCATGCTGTTACCCTTGCCCCTTGTCTCCTCAACATCATCATCACTCTCCTGGGTGGGTCTAGAGCACAAAGAATCAAAATGGACTAAGCTTCCTCCTTAGTGGATAACCTTATCTACCCTCAATTTGGACTGACTTTCAGAGGGCATGCAGCACATTTTATCCTATTAGCCATCTCTTTCATTGGATCACTCATCCAATGAATGATTGAATTTATCCATTCCTCCATGTCTCTATCTTCTTCAATCCCTTCTTCCATTTCCCCATGTCTTGTGTCTACAGGTTGCCAAGATAAATCTACTATGTCTCTTCTGTTCTAGAAAATTTCATTTGTAAAGAACTTGCCCTCTCAGGGGTGGATTTTTCTGAGTTCTCTGTAGATGGAGACCATATGAGGAGGAACAGAGGAGCAACCATGACAACACTTGCGCAGTAGAGTTAGGCAGATTACAGATTGATGCCTGGCAAGCCTGTACAATGAGTCAGATTCCCATGAGCTCCGTCTCTGTGATCTCACATAGATAACTCATTCAGTGTTCACGTCCAGGACATTGAGTTTTAATTTTTGTCCTAATCTGGTAAAGAAACCAAGATGAGGAGAATAGAGGAGCCTGATGTAAGGCCACAAAATGGGTCATTTGAAAAGGTATGACTTCATGCCTCCATGTGTGCTGCCACCCTTCTTAGGAAATCCATCTTTCCATAGATTAGCTATAGGCAACCCAAGTGTCCAGAACACTGCTAACCACAGGTTTGAACCTAACTGCCTTTGATTTCTGAAACAATTGCTGTCCCGTTAAGGTCTCACAACAACACAGCAAGGTATGTAAGAATGCCCCACCATCACCTTAGAGCATGTTCAGGACACCAAAGAGGCAGCAAGTTATCTTTATTGGAAATACAAATGTTTCTGGAGGAAGAAAAGGTTGTACATAAAAAAAAAAAAAAACGATTGGTGTACTCACTACGATTTTATGTGATATGGCCCACACACGCTTCTGGTTCTAAATACTTGGTCCTCAGGAAGTTTTGTAGGTTGTGGAGACCCAGAACCTAGCTGGAGGAATTGCAGTCTGAAAGCTCAAGCCTTGATGTTTCAGGGCATCCTTTCACTGGTCCCCAATGTTTACTGATTTCCTTACAGAGAATGAGAGGCCTCCTACTCCTGCTGCCATGGCTTCTGCAACATGAACAGTGAGAACCCCCTTCACACCCTGGTTGCTCTCATCACATAGGAAGGTGTAAGTCACAAACAATCTCCCACATTAGTTTAGAATTATGATTCATAAAATGGTTATTACTTTTAAGGGGCAAACCTTACAGATTGCCATGCCAGACAACAGCCCTCTGCAGGATGAGGAGAGGAGCCTAGTAGCTGGATGTGGAGATGGATGCAAGAGAGCAAGCTGAAGGCAGTTGCTCCATTTTGAAAGAGAGAGACACCACACCCCAATGGCCTTTATCTCAGTTGCTATAGCCTGAAGGAGCAGAAAGAGCTCCTGCAACACACATATTTGGACATAGCAGCAAAATTTACCAGTATGTGACAAAAATCTATTTTAGATTATTTTTTTCATGCTTTCAGGTACATGGCAGAGACAGGCTCTGCTTCATGCATTTGTGTGACCAATGATTTCCCTTTATGAAAAAACCCACAAATGCTCCCAACAACATCATCAGCATTCAACAACATGTCCATGATTTCTTTGCTTTGCCTTTGATTGAGTGGTAAATCATGCTGCTAGTTAATCTGTGCAAGCAATGTGAATTTCTCTGTAAATATATAGACAGAATTGACAGGTATCTTAAACATGTCAGGGGGTCACACTGCAATGGAGTGGGTTAATCATCACCATGTGACAGTGACATATTTAAGATCTCTCCTTTGTCATTAAATCTCAGAATTGTCAAGATGTTATGTTTTTGTGCAGACTTCTCAGGGTTTTCTCCCATTCATGGTTTCCATGGATGTTTGATAGTTACGCTTACATGTCTTTTGCCAGATTCTGTCAGTTTTTGCCATGCACTCTCAGCTCCACAACTTCTCCAGCCCTAAGATTCTTGTTCCAGGCATTTTAGACACTTGTGACTGTTGCACGAGTGTCTCATGTTCCGCCTAAATGATTTGGAATGTTATTTAGCCTGAGTTTTAACTTCCATCCCTGAGTTCATTGACTTTCCTTGACCATCTTTCTTGGGCCACTGAGATGTACTACTAGGGGTTTGCTCCAGTTACTTCTCCATGCGGAGACAGCCTACACTCTCAGTACTACTGTGATAGTGTTGCTGTAGCAAGTATTCTTCTCAAGATAAGAAGAAATTTCAATATTATAATCCATCTGCTGTTATTGTGTCTTAAACACACAAACACACCCCCGTAAGTTAATGCACACACACTGTTGATATCTCAACCTTAGGGTGCCGTTCTGGGGTTAGTAAGAGGCTTCTCTCTAGAGGGGTTCCCAGAAAGCCATGGGGTGACACCAACAGGGACCTTGTGCATGTGAGCTGTGGGTGCCTGCACTGTGCCATGTCCCTAGGCACTACGAGTGCTTTGTCCCATAATCAGACTGATGACTATCTTGAATATCACCATAGAACTGTTGTATGGAAAAGGATGGAGATAAAGACAGGGACCCACATCAGAAAACTAGACTGAGCTACCAAGCTCCAGTTGAAGAGCTGAAGGGGAGAGAATAAGAGCAAAGAACTAAGGAATACAAGGGCTTGGTCCACCCACTGAGACACTGTGTCTGAGCTAATGGGAGATCAACAAAACCAGCTATGCTGGGACTGACAGAGCATGGGATCAAAGTGGAAGCATTGAATGTGGCTGACAATTGGGGCAGAAGGAGAACCCAATGATAATGTCACTGATATTTGTCTGTACTGCACATACAGGCTTTAATCGATCATATTAAATGTAGATGCTTACCTTCCTCAATCTGGATGGAGGGGGGCAAGGGCTTCCCACAGGTCAAGGTACCCTGCCCTCTATTTGGAATGGATTGGTGTGGAGAGGATTGGTGGTTGCGTGAGTAGTTAAGGGGAGGAGGAAAGGAAGTGGAAATTTGAAATTTATTATATGAAGGAAGAAAAAATCAATAGAAGATAACCAATGGAGAGATGGGATCTAAGAAAAAAAACCTTTCATGTGATTTGTTAACTCAGACACCAAAGACTTTTTCAGAAAAATAAGATACAGGGATTGAGTTGCTTGGGCAAGAGTGTGACTTGAGTAATTGGGAAGATGAGTGGGGGCTTATTTTGGGTCCCCTGGTGGCTGTATACAGCTTTTGAGGAGCTGAATGCTGGATGTTTCTGTGGGTAAATAGGGAAGTAACAAGCTTGTGAGGGGATTTCTGACATAAGTGGAGCCTTGGTGATGTCACAAAGCCTTGGTTCGTTGGGTAGCAACTCTGTTCCACTCAAAGCACTAGTCTTCCATGAAGGTGGGTTTATTATCCTCACAGTGCCTGAGGAGGACAGTTCAGCTCCTGGTCTCCACAACTGTTCAACAGGCTTTTTGCACCTGAACATTTCCGGAAGATGGAATCTGGAGAGGTAGGACATTTTCTTTTGGTAAATATGTTTCCAAAGCAACTAAGACCTCTGTCGTACAATAAAGTTTTCCTTCAAATGTCCTGCGGGTCCACCATTTCTGTTGTTACCAGCTCCTATATTTGATAGCTGTGAGGATGGTGAATGCCAGCTATTCTTCCCACTTTATCTTTGCTAACAATATCAAATTCATCAATCCACTAAAATGGCAAAGCTCCTCTTTGTCCATAGGTGTTTTAAAAGATACTAATTATTTCTCAATGGCTGCTGTTGCCCAGAATAATGAGTCTTTCAGGTTGAAGTGGGTATCACAGTACTCACTTCCAAAATGAAGACACAGAATGGCTTTATGTAATAGACATGGGTCTGGATCAGGAGACCCAATGCAGAGAGCCAGTGGATTGGAGTGCCATGACCTTGGGCAGGCTGTCTTGGACTGAGCCCCATACCTATTAGCTTGATGTTGAAGGAGACGTGTGGATTTCCTTCGAATTCTTTGTTATCTGTTCAGATTTTTCTTACTCGTTTCGGGGATAGGCATACCTTCTCCTCTCATTGATTTAGTCAGTCAGAAAGTAGGTTTCTCAGCTGAGGTCATTTGCCTTTGGGCAGCAGGAATGTGTCTCTGAGATTGATATACTGAGCTGTAGAGAAAAATTTGCAAATTGTCCTATTTATTTCTTAAGAGAAAATTACAGTTAGGTATGCCAACCTGTTGATCAATATCTTTGTCTCCTGCACCACAGTTCTTCCAGAAAAGAGCCTTGACCTCATAGAATCCCCTTGTTGTCCTTGCAGGCACTCATGGTTGAGGCCACGACTTGGTTTCTGAATTAAAAGAAGGAAATTTCTTTCAACCTAGAGAGTGGGCAGCTATGAAGCCCAAGCACAGAAAGATATCCAAGAAACAGTGGACCAGGAGGTCAGTGGCCTATCTCAGTAAGTCTACAGCCATGATGAAGATGCCTCTTAGTATGAGATGCATGCCACATGTCCAGAAGAGGAATGGGTCATCTCTCCAGAAGCAAATACTGAGGAGGCCTTTTGAGGCCCTGGAGAATATTGTTGGCCGCAGAATTTCTCACGGCTGGAAGGAAGCAAATGAACCAGTCACCCAGTGGAAAGCCATCATTCTAGATCAACTGCCAACAAATCCCTCTCTCTATTTGTTGAAGTATGATGGGATAGATTGTGTCTATGGATAGGAGCTTCACAGTGATGAAAGGATTTTAAACCTTAAGATCCTGCCTAACAACGTACCATTTCCTCAGGAGACAGACACTCATCTCTCAAACACCATAGTTGGCAGAGCATTGAAACATACATTTGAGGGCACAAATGGCTCTAAGGATGACTGGAAGGGGATGGTCCTAGAGGAGGTGCCAATCATGAAGACCTGGTTCTATATTACCTACAAGAAAGATCCGGTCTTGTACGTTTACCACCTCCTGTTTGACTACCTTGAAGGCAACCTCCACATCATGCCAGGCTCTATGGAGGAGTGGACTGGGGTGGTCCAAGATGAGGTGAAGACCATGAAGACCAGTTTCTACATTACCTACAAGAAAGATCCAGTTGTGTACCTTTACCACCATCTAGATGACTACATTGTAAGCAACCTCCACATTATGCCAGGATGTCCTCCAATAGGGGTGAATTTGGAATTAGGCAGGGATTCCTTGGCAGGCAAAAGCGTGCAGCACAACGAAAAAGATGGAACCCAAAAGATAGGTAAAATTATTTACCAAGTTCCCACCAAACCTTCCGTGCATTTCATCAAGTTTGATAATGACTTCCATATCTATGTCTATGATTTGATGAAGATCTGTTAAAGTGAAATTCACAAATTTTGGGGGTCAGACTTAAAACTGTGTTTGGGGAACTCTTTTTTTCAGAAATACCTCAGGTCTTCTATTAATCCTGGTATCTTTCCCAATGGAATTTTTTTTTGCTCTAAATATTTGTGAAGCTGTTATGTTGTTTGGTCAATGATGGAGTTTCTGGTGCATGGGACATCACAGAAAGACAGGCCTCAAAACAAAACAGGACTTATGGTCTTTTCCCCCTGGAGAGGGAATGACAAAAGGAGATGCAGTGTGTGGAAGAGGACAAGATGGCTGTTTAGGAAACAGAGGAGAGTGGCCAAAAAGATGTAGGATCTCAGAGAGGGAAAATGTGGGAGGGAAAAACATGTCATATGGAAAGATGTGACATCGAGGTGTTGGGACTTAAGAGGATAGAGAGTGATCATGAAGGGTCACAAATGTGTACTCAGAAGCAAAGAAAATTGGGTTTCATTTGATTAATGGTTTAATTCATACCATCTGGAAGTCACTGGGTATATGAACTCCACTGGAGCATGTTGAGTGACCCGGATCCTCCTGCCTAAAGAAAAGTGTCTCCTCTCAGTGGCTCTTCTGCAATGGGGTGGACCTCAGGCTACCTACTTACTTTTGCCAGGCTTCTATCTACTACCTATTTTGTCATGCCTGGATTCTTTCTGTCTTGCACTCTCACAGGTCTTATGCATGCCATTCAACCCCTGTGAGTTCATTTAAACAATTGGCCTGCCTTAACTGTAAAACACTGTTCCCTTGTCATTGATCATGTTCTGTGGGATTTGGGCTATAAAACTCATAAACAGACTCACCCGCACCCAGGCTAAACTATTAGTACATTGAATCACATTGGTGTGTGACATGCACAGATATGATGAATGCACCGAGCTCCATAAAATCAGTTACCTAGGGAATCAGTGATGTTAGGTGAAGTGTGGCAAAGACCCCACAAACCCACCAGACCCGAGGATACCAGTATGATATTGATACCTGATTCCCATCATGCAAGGATCCTGACATCTTTAACAGGGCAGTTTTGGTTCCTTCATCTTCAAAAACTTGGTTAGTAAGGTTGTAGGTGTCAAACTGCCATTCAGGGCCCAGCATGTAGGTCACCTGTGCCAGGTCAGGTGATTTGGCTACAATGTGGGTGAAAACTTGTACCATGGCATGCTGGTACCCTCGCCCCTTCTTCTCCTCAACTTCATCATCACTCTCCTGGGTGGGTCTAGAGCACAAAGAAGGCAAAATGGACTAAGCTTCCTCCTTAGTGGATAACCTTATCTACCCTCAATTTGGACTGACTTTCAGAGGGCATGCAGCACATTTTATCCTATTAGCCATCTCTTTCATTGGATCACTCACTTATCCAATGAATGATTGAATTTATCCATTCCTCCATGTCTCTATCTTCTTCAATCCCTTCTTCCATTTACCAGTGTCTTGTGTCTACAGGATGCCAAGATAAATCTACTATGTCTCTTCTGTTCTAGAAACTTTCATTTGTAAAGAACTTG
This sequence comes from Chionomys nivalis, assembly GCF_950005125.1. Lineage (NCBI taxonomy): Eukaryota > Metazoa > Chordata > Mammalia > Rodentia > Cricetidae > Chionomys > Chionomys nivalis. Next base: position 332,519 of record NW_026646888.1, on the reverse strand, counting down.
CCCTCTCAGGGGTGGATTTTTCTGAGTTCTCTGTAGATGGAAACCATATGAGGAGGAACAGAGGAGCAACCATGACAACACTTGCGCAGTAGAGTTAGGCAGATTACAGATTGATGCCTGGCAAGCCTGTACAATGAGTCAGATTCCCATGAGCTCTGTCACTGTGATCTCACATAGATAACTCATTCAGTGTTCACGTCCAGGACATTGAGTTTTAATTTTTGTCCTGTTCTGGTAAAGAAACCAAGATGAGGAGAATAGAGGAGCCTGATGTAAGGCCACAAAATGGGTCATTTGGAAAGGTAAGACTACATGCCTCCATGTGTGCTGCTACCCTTCTTAGGAAATCCATCTTTCCATAGATTAGCTATAGGCAACCCAAGTGTCTTGCACACTGCTAACCACAGGTTTGAACCTAACTGCCTTTGATTTCTGAAACAATTGCTGTCCCGTTAAGGTCTCACAACAACACAGCAAGGTATGTAAGAATGCCCCACCATCAGCTTAGAGCAATTTCAGGACACCAAAGAGGCAGCAAGTTATCTTTATTGGAAATACAAATGTTTCTGGAGGGACAAAAGGATGTACATTTAAAAAAAAATGATTGGTGTACTCACTATGAATTTATGTGATATGGCCCACACAGGCTTCTGGTTCTGAATACTTCGTCCTCTGGAGGTTTTGTAGGTTGTGGTGACCCAGAAACTAGCTGGAGGAATTGCGGTCTGAAAGCTCAAGCCTTGATGTTTCAGGGCATCCTTTTACTGGTCCCCAATGTTTACTGATTTCCTTACAGAGAATGAGAGGCCTCCTACTACTGCTGCCATGGCTTCTGCAACATAACAGTGAGAACCCCCTTCACACCCTGGTTGCTCTCATCACATAGGAAGGTGTAAGTCACAAACAATCTCCCACACCAGATTAGAATTATGATTCATAAAATGGTTATTTCTTTTAAGGGGCAAATTTTACAGATTGCCTTGCCAGACAACAGCCCTCTGCAGGATGAAGAGAGGAGTCTAGTAGCTGGATGTGGAGATGGATGCAAGAGAGCAAGTTGAAGGCAGTTGCTCCATTTTGAAAGAGAGAGACACCACACCCCAATGGCCTTTATCTCAGTTGCTATAGCCTGAAGGAGCAGAAAGAGCTCCTGCAACACATGTATTTGGACATAGCTCAAAATTTACCAGTATGTGACAAAAACCTATTTTAGTTTATTTTTTTCATGCTTTCAGGTACATGGCAGAGACAGGCTCTGCTTCATGCATTTGTGTGACCAATGATTTCCCTTTAAGAAAAAACCCACAAACGCTCCCAACAACATCATCAGCATTCAACAACATGTCCATGATTTCTTTGCTTTGCCTTTGATTGAGTGGTAAATCATGCTGCTAGTTAATCTGTGCAAGCAATGTGAATTTCTCTGTAAATATATAGACAGAATTGACAGGTATCTTAAACATGTCATGGGGTCACACTGCAATGGAGTGGGTTAATCATCACCATGTGACAGTGACATATTTAAGATCTCTCCTTTGTCATTAAATCTCAGAATTGTCAAGATGTTATGTTTTTGTGCAGACTTCTCAGGGTTTTCTCCCATTCATGGTTTCCATGGATGTTTGCTAGTTACGCTTACCTGTCTTTTGCCAGATTCTGTCAGTTTTTCCCATGCACTCTCAGCTCCACAACTTCTCCTGCCCTAAGATTCTAGTTCCAGGCATTTTAGACACTTGTGACTGTTGCACGAGTGTCTCATGTTCCGCCTAAATGATTTGGAATGTTATTTAGCCTGAGTTTTAACTTCCATCCCTGAGTTCATTGACTTTCCTTGATCATCTTTCTTGGGCCACTGAGCTGAACTACTAGGGGTTTGCTCCAGTTACTTCTCCATGCTGAGACAGCCTACACTCTCAGTACTACTGTGATAGTGTTTCTGTAGCAAGTATTCTTCTCAAGATAAGAAGAAATTTCAATATTATAATCCATCTGCTGTTATTGTGTCTTTAACACACAAACACACCCCCATAACTTAATGCACACACACTGTTGATATCTCAACTTTAGGGTGCCATTCTGGGGTTAGTAAGAGGCTTCTCTCTAGAGGGGTTCCCAGAAAGCCATGGGGTGACACCAACGAGGACCTTGGGCAGGTGAGCTGTGGGTGCCTGCACTGTGCCAAGTCCCTAGGCACTACGGGTGCTTTGTCCCATAATCAGACTGATGACTATCTTGAATATCACCATAGAACTGTTGTACGGAAAAGGATGGAGATAAAGACAAGGACCCACATCAGAAAACTAGACTGAGCTACCAAGCTCCAGTTGAAGAGCTGAAGGGGAGAGAATAAGAGCAAAGAACTAAGGAATACAAGGGCTTGGTACACCCACTGAGACACTGTGTCTGAGCTAATGAGAGATCAACAAAACCAGCTATGCTGGGACTGACAGAGCCTGAGATCAAGGTGGAAGCATTGAATGTGGCTGACAATTGGGGCAGAAGGAGAACCCAATGATAATGGCACTGGGATTTCTGTACTACACATACAGGCTTTAATCGATCATATTATATGTAGATGCATACCTTCCTCAATCTGGATGGAGGGGGGCAAGGGCTTCACACAGGTCAAGGTACCCTGCCCTCTATTTGGAATGGATTGGTGTGGAGAGGATTGGTGGTTGCGTGAGTAGTTAGGGGGAGGAGGAAAGGAAGTGGAAATTTGAAATTTAATATTTATGAAGGAAGAAAAAATCAATAGAAGATAACCAATGGAGAGATGCGATCTAAGAAAAAAAAACTTTCATGTGATTTCTTGACTCAGACACCAAAGACTTTTTCAGAAAAATAAGATACAGGGATTGAGTTGCTTGGGCAAGAGTGTGACTTGCGTAATTGGGAAGATGAGTGGGGGCTTATTTTGGGTCCCCTGGTGGCTGTATACAGCTTTTGAGGAGCTGAATGCTGGATGTTTCTGTGGGTAAATAGGGAAGTAACAAGCTTGTGAGGGGATTTCTGACATAAGTAGAGCCTTGGTGATGTCACAAAGCCTTGGTTCGTTGGGTAGCAACTCTGTTCCACTCAAAGCACTAGTCTTCCATGAAGGTGGGTTTATTATCCTCACAGTGCCTGAGGAGGACAGTTCAGCTCCTGGTCTCCACAACTGTTCAACAGGCTTTTTGCACCTGAACATTTCCGGAAGATGGAATCTGGAGAGGTAGGACATTTTCTTTTGGTAAATATGTTTCCAAAGCAACTAAGACCTCTGTCATACAAAAAAGTTTTCCTTCAAATGTCCTGCGGTTCCACCATTTCTGTTGTTACCAGCTCCTATATTTGATAGCTGTGGGGATGGTGAATGCCAGCTATTCTTCCCACTTTATATTTGCTAACAATATCAAATTCATCAATCCACTAAAATGGCAAAGCTCCTCTTTGTCCATAAGTGTTTTAAAAGATACTAATTATTTCTCAATGGCTGCTGTTGCCCAGAATAATGAGTCTTTCAGGTTGAAGTGGGTCTCACAGTACTCACTTCCACAATGAAGACACAGAATGGCTTTATGTAATAGACCTGGGTCTGGATCAGGAGACCCAATACAGATAGCCAGTGGATTGGAGTGCCATGACCTTTGGCAGGCTGTCTTGGATTGAGCCCCATACCTATTAGCTTGGTGTCGAAGGAGACGTGTGGATGTCCTTCGAATTCTTTGTTATCTGTTCAGATTTTTCTTACTCGTTTCGGGGATAGGCATACCTTCTCCTCTCATTGACTTAGTCAGTCAGAAAGTAGGTTTCTCAGCAGAGGTCATTTGCCTTTGGGCAGCAGGAATGTGTCTCTGAGATTGATATACTGAGCTGTAGAGAAAAATTTGCAAATTGTCCTATTTATTTCTTAAGAGAAAATTACAGTTAGGTATGCCAACCTGTTGATCAATATCTTTGTCTCCTGCACCACAGTCCTTCCAGAAAAGAGCCTTGACCTCATAGAATCCCCTTGTTGTCCTTGCAGGCACTCATGGTTGAGGCCACGACTTGGTTTCTGAATTAAACAGAAGGAAATTTCTTTCAACCTAGAGAGTGGGCAGCTATGAAGCCCAAGCACAGAAAGATATCCAAGAAACAGCGGACCAGGAGGTCAGTGGCCTATCTCAGTAAGTCTACAGCCATGATGAAGATGCCTCTTAGTATGAGATGCATGCCACCTGTCCAGAAGAGGAATGGGTCATCTCTCCAGAAGCAAAAACTGAGGAGGCCTTTTGAGGCCCTGGAGAATATTGTCGGCCGCAGAATTTCTCACGGCTGGAAGGAAGCCAATGAACCAATCACCCAGTGGAAAGCCATCATTCTAGATCAACTGCCAACAAATCCCTCTCTCTATTTGTTGAAGTATGATGGGATAGATTGTGTCTATGGATTGGAGCTTCACAGTGATGAAAGGATTTTAAACCTTAAGTTCCTGCCTAACAACGTACCATTTCCTCAGGAGACAGACACTCATCTCTCAAACACCATAGTTGGCAGAGCAGTGAAACATACATTTGAGGGCACAAATGGCTCTAAGGATGACTGGAAGGGGATGGTCCTAGAGGAGGTGCCAATCATGAAGACCTGGTTCTATATTACCTACAAGAAAGATCCGGTCTTGTACGTTTACCACCTCCTGGTTGACTACCTTGAAGGCAACCTCCACATCATGCCAGGCTCTATGGAGGAGTGGACTGGGGTGGTCCAAGATGAGGTGCAGACCATGAAGACCTGTTTCTACATTACCTACAAGAAAGATCCAGTTGTGTACCTTTACCACCATCTAGATGACTACATTGAAAGCAACCTCCACATTATGCCAGGATGTCCTCCAATAGGGGTGAATTTGGAATTAGGCAGGGATTCCTTGGCAGGCAAAAGCGTGCAGCACAACAAAAAAGATGGAACCCAAAAGATAGGTAAAATTATTTACCAAGTTCCCACCAAACCTTCCGTGCATTTCATCAAGTTTGATAATGACTTCCATATCTATGTCTATGATTTGATGAAGATCTGTTAAAGTGAAATTCACAAATTTTGGGTGTCAGACTTAAAACTGTGTTTGGGGAACTCTTTTTTTCAGAAATACCTCAGGTCTTCTATTAATCCTGGTATCTTTCCCAATGGAATTTTTTTTTGCTCTAAAAATAAAATTTGTGAAGTTGTTATGTTGTTTGGTCAATGATGGAGTTTCTGGTGAATGGGACATCACAGAAAGACAGGCCTCAAAACAAAACAGGACTTATGGTCTTTTCCCCTTGGAGAGGGAATGACGAAAGGAGATGCAGTGTGTGGAAGAGGACAAGATGGCTGTTTAGGAAACAGAGGAGAGTGGCCAAAAAGATGTAGGATCTCAGAGAGGGAAAATGCGGGAGGGAAAAACATGTCATATGGAAAGATGTGACATCGAGGTGTTGGGACTTAAGAGGATAGAGAGTGATCATGAAGGGTCACAAATGTGTACTCAGAAGCAAAGAAAATTGGGTTTCATTTGATTAATGGTTTAATTCATACCATCTGGAAGTCACTGGGTATATGAACTCCACTGGAGCATGTTGAGTGACCCGGATCCTCCTGCCTAAAGAAAAGTGTCTCCTCTCAGTGGCTCTTCTGCAATGGGGTGGACCTCAGGCTACCTACTTACTTTTGCCAGGCTTCTATCTACTACCTATTTTGTCATGCCTGGATTCTTTCTGTCTTGCACTCTCACAGGTCTTATGCATGCCATTCAACCCCTGTGAGTTCATTTAAACAATTGGCCTGCCTTAACTGTAAAACACTGTTCCCTTGTCATTGATCATGTTCTGTGGGATTTGGGCTATAAAACTCATAAACAGACTCACCCGCACCTAGGCTAAACTAGTAGTACATTGAATCACATTGGTGTGTGACATGCACAGATATGATGAATGCACCGAGCTCCATAAAATCAGTTACCGAGGGAATCAGTGATGTTAGGTGAAGTGTGGCAAAGACCCCACAAACCCATCAGACCCGAGGATACCAGTATGATATTGATGCCTGACTCCCATCATGCAAGGATCCTGACATCATTAACAGGGCAGTTTTGGTTCCTTCATCTTCAAAAACTTGGTTAGTAAGGTTGTAGGTGTCAAACTGCCATTCAGGGCCCAGCATGTAGGTCACCTGTGCCAGGTCAGGTGATTTGGCTACAATGTGGGTGAAAACTTGTACCAGGGCATGCTGGTACCCTCGCCCCTTTTTCTCCTCAACATCATCATCACTCTCCTGGGTGGGTCTAGAAGACAAAGAAGGCAAAATGGACTAAGCTTCCTCCTTAGTGGATAACCTTATCTACCCTCAATTTGGACTGACTTTCAGAGGGCATGCAGCACATTTTATCCTATTAGCCATCTCTTTCATTGGATCACTCACTTATCCAATGAATGATTGAATTTATCCATTCCTCCATGTCTCTATCTTCTTCAATCCCTTCTTCCATTTCCCCATGTCTCGTGTCTACAGGTTGCCAAGATAAATCTACTATGTCTCTTCTGTTCTATAAACTTTCATTTGTAAAGAACTTGCCCTCTCAGAGGTGGATTTTTCTGAGTTCTCTGTAGATGGAGACCATATGAGGAGGAACAGAGGAGCAACCATGAAAACACTTGCTCAGTACAGTTAGGCAGATTACAGATTGATGCCTGGCAAGCCTGTACAATGAGTCAGATTCCCATGAGCTCTGTCACTGTGATCTCACATAGATAACTCATTCAGTGTTCACGTCCAGGACATTGAGTTTTAATTTTTGTCCTAATCTGGTAAAGAAACCAAGATGAGGAGAATAGAGGAGCCTGATGTAAGGCCACAAAATGAGTCATTTGAAAAGGTAAGACTACATGCCTCCATATGTGCTGCTACCCTTTTTAGTAAATCCACCTTTCCATAGATTAGCTATAGGCAACCCAAGTCTCCAGCACACTGCTAACCACAGGTTTGAACCTAACTGCCTTTGATTTCTGAAACAATTGCTGTCCCGTTAAGGTCTCATAAAACACAGCAAGGTATGTAAGAATGCCCCACCATCAGCTTAGAGCAATTTCAGGACACCAAAGAGGCAGCAAGTTATCTTTATTGGAAATACAATGTTTCTGGAGGGACAAAAGGATGTACCTTAAAAAAAAAAAAAAAACGAATGGTGTACTCACTATGATTTTATGTGATATGGCCCACACAGGCTTCTGGTTCTGAATACTTGGTCCTCATGAGGTTTTGTAGGTTGTGGAGACCCAGAACATAGCTGGAGGAATTGCGGTCTGAAAGCTCAAGCCTTGATGTTTCAGGGCATCCTTTCACTGGTCCCCAATGTTTACTGATTTCCTTACAGGGAATGAGAGGCCTCCTACTCTTGCTGCCATGGCTTCTGCAACATGAACAGTGAGAACCCCCTTCACACCCTGGTTGCTCTCATCACATAGGAAGGTGTAAGTCACAAACAATCTCCCACACCAGTTTAGAATTATGATTCATAAAATGGTTATTTCTTTTAAGGGGCAAACCTTACAGATTGCCATGCCAGACAACAGCCCTCTGCAGGATGAGGAGAGGAGCCTAGTAGCTGGATGTGGAGGTGGATGCAAGAGAGCAAACTGAAGGCAGTCGCTCCATTTTGAAAGAGAGAGACACCACACCCCAATGGCCTTTATCTCAGTTGCTATAGCCTGAAAGAGCAGAAAGAGCTCCTGCAACACACATATTTGGACATAGCAGCAAAATTTACCAGTATGTGACAAAAACCTATTTTAGTTTATTTTTTTCATGCTTTCAGGTACATGGGAGAGACAGGCTCTGCTTCATGCATTTGTGTGACCAATGATTTCCCTTTAAGAAAAAACCCACAAACGCTCCCAACAACATCATCAGCATTCAACAACATGTCCATGATTTCTTTGCTTTGCCTTTGATTGAGCGGTAAATCATGCTGCTAGTTAATCTGTGCAAGCAATGTGAATTTCTCTGTAAATATATAGACAGAATTGACAGGTATCTTAAACATGTCAGGGGGTCAAACTGCAATGGAGTGGGTTAATCATCACCATGTGACAGTGACATATTTAAGATCTCTCCTACACTCTCAATACTACTGTGATAGTGTTTCTGTAGCAAGTATTCTTCTCAAGATAAGAAGAAATTTATGTAGTCCTATTATATGTGATGCATACCTTCCTCAATCTGGGTGGAGTGGGGCATGGGCTTCCCACAAGTCAAGGTACCCTGCCCTCTATTAGGACTGGATTAGGAGTGGAGAGGATTGGTGGTTGCCTGAGTAGTGAGGGGGAGGAGGAAAGGAAGTGGAAATTTGTAATTTATTATTGATGAAGGAAGAAAAAATCAATCATAGATAACCAACGGAGAGATGCGAGTTAAGAAAAAAAAACTTTCATATGAGTTATTGACTCAGACACCAAAGACTTTTTCAGGGATTGAGTTGCTGGGGCAAGAATGTGACTCGAGTAATTGGGAAGATGACTGGGGGCTTATTTTGGGTCTCCTGCTGGCTTTTTGCACCTGAACATTTCCGGAAGATGGAATCTGGAGAGTTAGGACATTTTCTTTTGGTAAATATGTTTACAAAGCAACTAAGACCTCTGTAATACAAAAGAGTTTTCTTTTAAATGTCCTGTGGGTCCACCATTTATGTTGTTTCTTGCTCCTATATTTGAGAGTTGTGGGTTGGTGAATGCCAGCTATTCTTCCCACTTTATCTTTGCTAACAATATCATATTCATCAATCCACTAAAATAGCAAAGGCCCAATTTATCCATAGGTGTTTTAAAAGATACTAATTATTTCTCAATTGCTGCTGTTGCCTAGAATAATGAGTCTTTCAGGTTGAAGTTGGTCTCACAGTACTCACTTCCACAATGAAGACACAGAATGGCTTTATGTAATATACCTGGGTGTGGATCAGGAGACACAAATCTGAGAGCCAGTGGACTGGAGTGCCATGACCTTGGGCAGGCTGTCTTGGATTGAGCCCCCTACCTATTAGCTTGATGTCCAAGGAGACGTGTGGATGTCCTTCGAATTCTTTGTTATCTGTTCAGATTTTTCTTACTCATTTCGGGGATAGGCATACCTTCTCCTCTCATTGACTTAGTCAGTCAGAAAATAGGTTTCTCAGCAGAGGTCATTTTCCTTTGGGCAGCAGGAATGTGTCTCTGAGATTGATATACTAAGCTGTAGAGAAAAATTTGCTAATTGTCCTATTCATTTTAAGAGAATATTACAGTTACATATGCAAAACTGTTCAGCACTGTCTTTGTCTCCTGCCCCAAAGTTCTTCCAGAAAAGAGCCATGACCTCACAGCCTCCCCTTCTTATCCTTGCAGGCACTCATTATTGACGCCATGACTTTGTTTCTTAATTAAACAGAGGGAAATTTCTTTCAACCTAGAGAGTGGGCAGCTAAGAAGCCCAAGCACAGAAAGATAGCCAAGAAAGAGCAGACCAGGAGGTGAGTGGCCTATCTCAGCAGAGCAGTGAAACAAACATTTCAGGGCACAAATGGCTCTAATGATGACTGGAAGGGGATGGTCCTAGATGACGTGCCAATCATGAAGACCTGGTTCTATATTACCTACAAAAAAGGTCCAGTCTTGTACATTTGCCACCTCCTGGTTGACTACCGTGAAGGTAACCTCCACATCATGCCAGGCTCTATGGAAGTGTAGAGTGGGGTGGTCCCAGATGGGGTGTAGACCATGAAGAACTGTTTCTACATTACCTATCAGAAAGATCCAGTTTTGTATCTTTACCACCGTCTAGATTACTACATTGAAAGCAACTTTCATATTAAGCCAGGATGTCCTCCAATAGGGGTGAATTTGGAATTAGGCAGGGATTCCTTGGTAGGCAAAAGCGTGCAGCACAACGAAAAAGATGGAACCCAAAAGATAGGTAAAATTATTTACCAAGTTCCCACCAAACCTTCCGTGCATTTCATCAAGTTTGATAATGACTTCCATATCTATGTCTTTTCCCATTGGAGAGGAAAGGAAGAAAGGAGATGCAGTGTGTGGAAGAGGACAAATGGCTGTTTTGCAAACAGAGGAGAGTGGCCAAAAAGACGTAGGATCTCAGAGAGGGATAATCCATGAGGGAAAAGCGTGTCATATGGAAAGATGTGACATCGATGTGTTGGGACTTAAGAGGATACAGAGTGTTCATGAAGCATCACAAATGTATACTCAGAAGCAAAGAAAATTAGGTTTCATTTGATTAATGGTTTAATTCATACCATCTGGAAGTCCCTGGGTATATTATCTCCACTGGAGCATGTTGAGTGACCAGGATCCTCCTGCCTAAAGAAAAGTGTCTCCTCTCAGTGGCTCTTTGCAATGGGTTGGACCTTAGGCTACCTACTTACTTTTGCCAGGCTTCTGTCTGCCACCTATTTTGTCATGCCTGGATTCTTTCTGTCTTGCACTCTCACAGGTCTTATGCATGCCATTCAACGCCTGTGAGTTCATTTAATCAATTGGCCTGCAATTACTGTAAAACACTGTACCCTTTTCATGGATCATGTTCGCTATAAAAGTCATGAACAGACTCACCTGCACCCAGGCTAAACATGTACTCATTGATGTACATTGGTGTGTGACATGCACACATATGATGAATGCACTGAGCTCCCTAGAATCAGTTACCTAGGAAATCTGTGATGGTAGGAGGAGTGTGAAAAAGACCCCACAAACCCATCAGACCGAAAATACCAGTAAGATATTGATACCTGACTCCCATCAAGGGGTTTTGGGGAGTGTGTGAATTAGGATTGAAGTGAGGGGATGGAGGATTCTGGAAATCAAATCAGTGAAGGGAAGATTGAATAAGTTATGTTGCCAACTGGCCCATTAAATACAAAGGAATAAGATGTCAATGTATCAGTGGTGAGGGGTCCATCATAATGATCGGCATATCTGTTAAGGGGCAATGTGAAGTTAATGCAGTATGAACTTGCCTTTCAGCTCCTCAGAGTGTGAGTTCATTCTCAGTTGAAAAAAAAGTATGGTCGTGCAGTGAGTTCCTTGGTTAAGATTTTAGACTTTGGTAATGAATTCAAATCTTGATTCCATCCTTCCTTTTTTAGACTGTGTAACATGTCTGAGACTAGCTTGCTTTTGTCTTTGGTAGAGAGGAGGGAGGATTCAAGAGGCCAAATGAGATAGTGGAGAGGGTTCTTACAGAAAGATTTCTTCTAATGTCATTGTATGAGGAAGGCCAAAGCAATGGACGAGGGTTAAATGTCTATAGGTTAATAAAGAAACTGCCATTGCCCTTTTGATAGGACAGCAGGTTAGTTATGCAGAGAAAACAACAGAATGTTGGGAGAAAGAAGCCTAGTCAACAGACGCCATGCCCCCCTCCCCCCTGAGATAGAAGCAGCTTATGATTCTCATAAGCTCATGGTGCTTCACAGATTATTTGAAATGGGTTAATCAAGATGTGAGAATTAGCAACTAACAGGCTAGACCTAATGGGCAAAGTATTATTTAAAATAATACAGTTTCTATGTAATTATTTTGGGTAAAGCTAGCCAGTGCAGGAACCTGGTGGCAGAAAACATTCAGCTGTTCCTACAACTCAAAAGAGCAGTCAAAATTAAGCTCAAAACTTCACCACAGAAATGTGTATATTTAGAAATTCAAATGACAGTTGTTTAATATATGAGTGTAACTTTTTATGGAGATGTGTATACATGCATGCAAAGGCCAGAATTAACCCTGGGTGTCTTCATTAATTACTCTCTGTCATGATTAAGATACATCATCTCAGCTGGGCGGTGGTGGCGCATGCCTTTAATCCCAGCACTCGGGAGGCAGAGGCAGGCGGATCTCTGTGAGTTCGAGACCAGCCTGGTCTACAAGAGCTAGTTCCAGGACAGGCCCCAAAACCACAGAGAAACCCTGTCTCTAAAAACCAAAAAAAAAAAAAAAAAGATACGTCATCTCTTTGAACCTGGAACTGACCAATTCCCCTTGACCAAACAGTGAGTCTTAGAGACCCAGGTGTTGCTGTCTCCTCAGCACTGAGTGATGAGTTGATATCTTTAATGCTGAGATTTTTGCACAAGTTTGAAGGCATCAAATTTATGGTCTCCATCTGTATGGAATGCACCTTACTGACTGTGCCATGGCTGAAGAACAAGACAGTTGGTTAAAAAATATTGAGCTGTGAGCAAATATTCTGGATCACAAAAGGGAATGGTATAACTTTAAAGGAAGTGCTGTCGAGATTGAGATGAGAGACATTCAAACGTGAATGCCTTTGCTTCCTCCCCTCAAGTCTCCTGGTGGATGTGTCCATAGGCCTACTGAATTATCACAGCATGGGAAAACTGTGAACTGTGAAATCTGTTTGTGCTCAGGTCTTGGTATCAAATTTAGGGTGTAGTTATATAAAAGTGTACATCCAAAGGAAACATGCAATGGTAGGTCTATCCCAGTAGTATATCGCTTTTTAAAGCAGATGTTAATTTCTGTAGATAATCATTTTAGAGGGGTATGACAGCAGATGCTCAAGGCCGAGGTGCATTGCTATAGATGCTTAAGGAAAAGAAATATTGCTCCAGATGCTCAAGACAGAAATGCATCATTGTAGATGCTCAAGGCAGAGATTCATTACATGGGATTGAGATGTAATTTCAGCTCCTGAGCTCTGACTGCCAAGATTTGTGGCTCAATAACTTTTAAAAATGATATCAGTATCATGTTGGGATAGGGACTTGGGGTTCTTCATTGCTCAGTGACCACCCTTGACTCCCTCACTGCCTCCTTTTTGCAGTCCCAATTTTTCTACTTTCTGATTATGAAAGACATCTTTTGCAGTCTTACCTTTTTCCAGAATGTAACTGAATTTACTCTCTGAAACTCTGAAACTACCCATGGTGTTACATGACTTAGCTTTGGTATTAGGTCCTCAACTTCCATTGATGCTCAGAATTCTTCATCTGTTTCCTTGTTGGTGCATATGTAATTGTGGCCATGTATGTTATACCTCATTCTGGATGCTCTACCTATTTTTCTGTTATTCCTGCAAATGGTTCATCCCAATGTACCTGAGAGAGAGACCACTCTGGGGTAGAAGACCAGCAAAGAGGACATTTTAATGCCCTGGTATTACAATCCCAGATGAGATGCTTCCCAAACCAGCGGGCATTCTGTTCATATGATCAGAAGAGAGGCAGATGTGCCTGTGTAGATTGACATCATCACATCCTAGAAGATGTATTATCTCCCAACTCTGTTAGTTATAATGCTTCTCCAAGTGTCCTTAATAAGCCTTTTTATTTTCATCTGTGAGATTGTTGTTGAGATTCTAGGGAGACATGCCTCCTTCTGTCCATGATGACGATAACTCCAGGGAAAATGGTCATATGTGGCACACTCTGGCTGCCCCTCTCAGAAGAGAAACTTCCAATGCTTGTGCTAGCTGCTTGGAAATATTGTGGCCTAGACAGGAATAGTGACTGTGGAAAGAGCTGTGGCTGTTTCCTTCTTAGCTCAGGTCCCCTCCTCCATTTTGAAAGACTATAGGGTAGTGATCTCATACTCCCTTTCCTTCTCTTTTTTCTCTCCTGTCTGCATCCACAATTGCAACTTCTTATCTGACTCTGACCCTTCAACCTCCCCATTTATAGATCTTTAATGAAAACATGTAGTCTTGGTTGGTAAACACTATCCTGCAGGGAAACTACATAAAATAGAAAGTAACCAACTCAAATTAATTATAGAGAGTCCATTAAACTGAGCAGATTCAATAGACCCCTTCCTCCAAACAATATATTGGCAGTAAATATATAACCCAGCAATCATCACAGACAAATAGACATGCTTAGATGAAGCCCAGATCAAGTGAGCAAACAGATTTAAAAAAAAAAACACTCTTCAGTTCAACAAGCTGATTTGTTTGTGGAGGCCACTCCTTAGTTTTCTGACCACGTTGACTTGAAATAATCACATAAAACCTATATTATTCACAATACTCTTTGGCCAATAGCTTAACCATATTTCTAGATTCCTCCCTCATTCTAAACTAACACATTTGCATTTATCTGTATCACCACTAGTTCATGTCTTACCAACAAATTTTTGTAGCTCCAGAGTAGGTGTTTTTCCCTGGTGGTGTCTAGGTGGCTTCTCACTGACCCCACCTCCTTTCTCCCAACATTGCTTACTTTTACCACCTAGGTCTATTCTGCTAAGCTTCTGTCTGAAATATTGTTATTCATTAACCAATAAAAACAAACATAGACAGAAGGACTTCCCAAACCAACCCTTTGTCCAATGTATAAATTCTAAGAACTGGTATAAAAATTTATTATTAAACGAAGTACTTGAAAGAGGTTGATGTTAATTCTCACGATCTGGAATAAATGTGTTGGTGGGGAACCTACTTCCTCAAGATGGGCTAGGAAATTTGGCTTTTGATATTCGTCATTTTTTATCACTTCTCTTAATGTCTTCATTATTTTATGAGCACACCACTGTTTTCCTGTGTGACTCTTTTGATATAGGGGTTTGCCATTGAATTTAAAGACCATCCTAACCTGAAATGACCAATTTTTGAGAATCATAAGCTTCTATTTACCAAATTCATTTTTTAAATAAAATCCCTCAGATGGCTACCTTAATTAAGATATATGCTTTCCTGCTCCCATATCCATCCTTACTTTATCCCAATCATCCCAATTCCCCAAGTTCCCCCCATCCTCTCCTTCTTACTTTTCTCCTCCCATCCCCTCTTATCCTATCCCACCCCAACCCCCAGATCCCAAATTTTTGCTTGACAATCTGGTCTACCTTTCATATCCAGGAGAATAACTATATGTTTTCCTTTGGGATCACCTTCTTATATAGCTTCTTTGGAATCACAAATTATAGATGCAATGTTCCTTGTTTATAGCTAGAAACCAATTATGACTGAGTACATCCCATTTTCTTCTTTTCGGGTCTGGGAAACCTCACTCAGAAAGTGTTTTCTATTTCCATGCATTTGCATGCAAAATTCAAGAAGTCATTGTTTTTTACCACTGAGTAGTGCACTACTGTGTATATTTTCCACACTTTGTTCATCTATTCTTACATGGAAGGGCATCTAGGTCGTGTCCAGATTCTGGCTATTACAAATAATGCTGCTATGAACATAGTTGAACAAATGATTTTGTAATATGATAGGGAATCTCTTGGGTATATTCCCCAGTGTGGTATTGCTTGGTCCTTGGTTAGGTTGATCCCAAATTTCCTGAGAAACCGCCACACTGATTTCCAATGTGGTTGGACAAGTTTGCATTCTGACCAGCATTTGATGAGGGTACCCCTTCCTCCACAACCTCTCCAGCAAAGGCTATCATTAGTGTTTTTGATTTTAGCCATTTTGACAGGTGTAAGTTTATATCTCAAAATTGTTTTGATTTGCATTTCCCTGATCGCTAATGAGGTTGAGCAGGACCTTAAGTGTCTTTTGGCCAATTAAACTTCTTCTGTTGAGAATTCCCTGTTAGTTCAGTGCCCCATGTTTTAATTGAGATAATTAGCATTTTAAAGTCTAGTTTTTTGATTTCTTTATATATTTTGGAGATCAGACCTTTGTCTGTTGCAGGGTTGGTCAAGATCTTCTCCCAGTCAGTGGGTTGCCATTTTGTCTTAGTGACAGTGTCCTTTGTTTACAGAAGCTTATCAGTTTAAGGAGGTCCCAATTATTCAATGTTGCCTTTATCATCTGTGTTGCTGGGGTTATACATAGGAAGCAATCTCCTGTGCCCATATGTTGTAGGGTACTTCCCACTTTCTCTTCTCAGGTTCAGTGTGTTCAGATTGATATTGAGGTCTTTGATCCATTTGGACTTGAGTTTTGTGCATGGTGATAGATATGGGTTTATTTTCATTCTTCTACAGGTTGACATCGAGTTCTGCCAGCACCATTTGTTGAAGATGCTTTCTTTCTTCCATTGTATACTTTCAGCCACTTTATAGAAAATGAGGTGTTCAGATGTTTGTGGGTTAAAATCAGTATCTTTTATATGATTCAATTGGTCGAATTCTATGATTTTATGCCAATACCATGCTGTTTTTATTAGTGTAGCTCTGTAATAGTGTTTGAAGTCAGAAATGGTAATGCCTCCAGACATTTTTTTATTGTATAATATTATTTTGGCTATCCAGGATTTTTTGTTTTTCCATATTAATTTGATTAATGTCCTCTCAATATCTGTCAAGAATTTTGATGGGCCGGGCGATGGTGGCGCATGCCTTTAATCCCAGCACTTGGGAGGCAGAGGCATGCAGATCTCTGTGAGTTCGAGACCAACCTGGTCTACAGAGCTAGTTCCAGGACAGGCTCTAAAGCCACAAAGAAACCCTGTCTCGAAAAACCAAAAAAAAAAAAAATAAAATAAGAATTTTGATGGGATTTTGATGGGGATTGCATTGAATCTATAAATTGCCTTTGGTAGAACTGCCATTTTTACTATGTTGATGCTCCCAATCAAAGACCAAGGGAGATCCTTCCATTTTTGGTATCCTCTTCAATTTCTTCCTTCAATTCCTTAAAGTTCTTGTCAAAGAGACCTTTCACTTTCTTTTGTTAGAGTTACCCCAAGATATTTTATGCTGTTTGTGGCTACGTGAAAGGTGATGCTCTTAGTGGGTACTAGGACTTGGGTATATCTCTTTTATGTCCTGGTTCCCTACTCTACTGTGTATTCACATGTTCTCATTACAAAGACTATGTTACTTGGCAAGAGGCACTACATTTTAGGTAACCCTGTGTGATTTGTTTTTCCTTTGTTAAATAGTATCTTTAATGCATTTGAGAGAAAGGAAATGAAATGCTATTTCAATGTCCTAAATGTGCTTTAATCCTTGGGCATCTTTCCTTCTGAGGGTTGGTTTTGTGTTAATTTCATGTGTGTACTTGCAAAATGTCATGGTTTCATTCCGTTTGCTGTGACAAAGCATCGTGACAAACAAGCAAGCAAAAAGCATCATGAGAAAAACAACTTAAGGGAGAGAAAAGGTTTAATTTGGTTCACCATTTCAGAGGGATTGGTTCAATAGCTTTGGGAATGGCATAGTAACAGGAGTGTGAGGCTGACTGGCCACATTGCCTCAACAGTTAGGAGGCAGAGAGAGAAGAGGAAGTTGGGTGATTCTATAGATTCTTAGAGCCTATCTTCAGTGGCATACTTCTTCCAGCAATTCTATGCCTCCTAAAGGTTTTGCAACCTCTTTAAAGAGCAGCACATGTTGCCAATAAAATGTTCAAATATGGGAGCTTATGGGGACATTTCTCACTCAAACAGCAATAAGTTCTATGACAGTAGCTTCCAGAAATAACCAGTGAAAACTATTATCACCCATGATGGGCAGCTTCTCATACTCAGGGAGAGATAAATATTAACTCATGCACAACTTGAAGATGGCTCCTGTAACTTTAAGCTGTCATAACTACATGCACAACATATAGGCATCAGGTAGATTCATAAAAATGCAACCTTGAAAGTCTAATCAATATTAATACTTTAAAGTCTTTTAACCCCATGTAAGGATCCTTCTTTGAAGAAGCTGGTCTGTGGGAGAAGTAGAGGCGACAAGTTGAATTACAGGGAAAAGGATAAAATGTTCTGTAGCTTGATCAGCTGTTTGAGGAGCTGGTCAGTGAAGCTCCATGGGAAATGAGCACAAGCCCCACAGTAGCAGCTTTATTGGATCAGTGTGTGCCAGCACAGTAGGCTGTTTGATCGAAGTCTCCCTAAGTATTTGGGCTTCCAGAGTAGATTAAATGGAAGTCAAGTGTGTTCTGAGAGGGCTCCTCAGAGAGACACATGAGTTGACATCATCCCTCAAGCAGTGGGAACAGGCCAGGTGTAACAGACAGGGAGAGGGGGATTTGACAGGACAAGGATGAATTCTGGAATTAGCAACTATTATTTTCATTGTATTTTGACATCATAGAAACCCAAACAAACATGCCTCTTTCAATTTGACTTGAAAGAACATAGAGAAAATTCTAAAAAATCAAAGAGACAAAGCCATTTCTTTTCCTCTTTTAATGTACAATGCTTCACGCAAAAAAATACTATATAATAAAGCCCAACTCTTTGTCTATTTCTGGACACAAATTTCCTTCTTTTCCATCATTGCCAGGAGCCACACAGCTAAGAACAAGTTGTCAGGCAGTTTGGCTCTTGGTCATTTTGCTGATACTTTGGAAATTTTTTGTTTCATTTCGTGTTGGAGATGTGTGATATATTGTTCAGGCATATACACTGTGTATTCTCAATCTTTTTTTTTCTGAAACTTCATTACTGAAGGCGCAAGTCATAAACAATCCCACACCAGTTTGGAATTGTGATTAATAGGGTGGTATTTATTTAAAGGGGAATAAACTTACAGATCACCGTCCCAGACAACAGCCCTCTGCGCACGCAATTAGGAAGAAGTCTAGTCGCCAGAACCAGAGCAGGAAGTAAAGAGAGAGAGGAGGAAAGTAGCCACTTGTTTTTTTAAAGGGAAAGAGACCACACCCCAATGGGCTGGTATCTCGGTGGCTATTGGCTGGAGGAGCAGAAGGACGTCCCACAACACCTCCCCCTTTTGTTTAAGTAAGAGAGTTCTAAACCTACTATGAAATTATATACAATAAGTACAAATATCCTATTCTAACTAGCTTAGGTCTTATATAATAAATAGCTGGGCTAAGTCATGAGTCGAAAGTAACAACATTTATATAGTCTTCAACCCCATCGAAGATCTGTGAAGGGAAATAATGTTTCCTGAGTAATTAGAAAGTGCAATCAAACACCTTCCAAAACATGCAACAAATCACAGAGACAACTAGCTACCTGGACAATCACCCAAGGTCACGTTTGCAGTGTTGAAGCAACCAACTTTGGCTAAGGCTAGCATAACTGACACACCATTTTCAAAGTCAAGAAACTTGTCAAAACTATCTTACCCTGTCTTGGCAGGATATGACAGTCCTGTATTTTCCATTCACAGATACTCTGTATTTCTGTCAGTGGTTGAGGTATGAGCATTTCTTTACCCAAAGGCCAGTTCAGCCAAGAAGAAAGGCTCCAGGTGGAGTGTCTTTGGTGCTCAACATTCTCTCGGGAATAGAGCGGTGTTGCCAGGAGCAATTGTGTCTCACTACAACAAAACTCTGAGTTAGATTAAAAGACATTTTCTACAGCTCTTTGAAGAGGTTGAAGATTATCTATCTATACTGAGTATAATCTCTATGTATCTAAAGAACCTGATTAGTCTAATTATAAATGACAAACTTAGAATACTATTGATCTATATAATTCTCAATACCTATCTAACTTAAAGACTAAGACAAAAAACAACTGTGAAACAAATGAGGATAATGACCTCCAAATATAAGCAATGTACAAATATACATTGCAGTATGGTGAATATATATCAATACACAAGCAAAATGTAAGTATCTTAATCAGAGGTAGAAATGTACACTGCAATATGGTAAATATATACAATATATATCAATACAATATGTGTCAATACATAAAAAATGTTTTTAAACAGAGGTAGAAACATGCATGCATAAAATAGTCAATATAATTTCACTTTGTATCAATATATAAGAATCGATACCAATACATTTGTCTCAAAACAATAACTCACAAGTACCAACAAGTACCAATCTATTATCCCTCTTTTTTTTTCCCAAATGATACCCGAGCTTATAAAATTTTTTCCCCAACCCTCAACCATATACCAATTTATAATCAACCCCTAAATGATGTCCCTAAACCCAAGGGCAAACTTTACTGGGAGAGGGGACGTCGTCCTCTAGAGTTACTTACAGCTGTCATGGGGGCGACGTTTTTTCTGGGGGATCCTGTGAAAGTAAAATGATGGTTAAATTTCAAGATCGATGTCTTTTAAAATTGCAAGTAGTCTCTGACATATTGTGCAAGTCTGGCCAGAATGTTGTATAAGAGGTGCACCATTTCAGCTAACCAAGTTGGGATCATCTTGTGCAGCTGGTACCCAAAACAGGTCTTGTAGTAGCTCTATCAGTATCATGACGTCATATCAACCAGGTGTAGTCGTTGTTATGGGGCCCCATCTTCTTCCTGGAAACTTTAAATGTCATTTCAGGAAAAACTCATTGTTCATTGTGAAAAACTTAAACATTAATCATATAGACATACACACACACACACACACACACATATATATTCAATGAAAGGAATGATAGATATATTCAATGAAAAGTATGATAGATATGAAGAAAAGCAAAGATGTTTTCTAAACTCATATTTCTTTCTGTCCCCTATCATGGCTCTTGACAATAGACAGAAACTCCAGAAACTCTGGGTTTTTCTCTTACCAACAGGCTTGGAATTGGAGAGGGACTGAGCCAGAGTCCACCTTCAAAACCAGCTCTATAAATTTAGAAATATGGTTTAGTATATTTTACTTACACCACTTATTTAGTTTTCTTGATAGTTCCTATTGGGCAGGTATTTTTCCATCTGTCAGTATCCAAACATCCAGGATCCCTTGAATTTTTCAAAGATGAGTGTTTTCCTGTGGAGATAAGAACAGAACCCTGCCCCCATTCTATATGTTTTTCTTACCACCTGTAGGAATATCATCATTGTGGATGAGTTCTCATTTCTTCTTTCCAAGAGGTTTCTCCTCTTCAAATCAAACCTTTATTAATTTTGATGGTACCCACAATTTTTCTTCTCCTGTGGAAACCAGAGCAAAACCCCTTCTCCAACGTAGCACATCTCCTGGCTTTCATTGAGAGGTCAGGACATCTTTGAAGTAAATTGGTTGATTTAGTTCAGCAGACTTTTCCATTATCCAATGTCTTTCTGCTGCTGTCGTTCCTTTCTCATTAGCGTTAAGAAATTTCAAGGTCAATAAAGCATTATGTAATCTATTTCTGGGAGTATTTTTGGTCCCTTTCTGTTTGTTCAGCATATCCTTTAAAGTACAATTTGATCTTTCTATAACTGCCTGACCTGTGGGTAATGTGTTTTATATTATAATAAGCAAAAAAGCATTTCATTTTCTTAGATACATATGCTGGACCATTATCTGTCTTTATTTGTGCAGGTATTCCCATGATGGCCATAACTTCCAATAGATGTGTGATTACTGAATCAGCCTTTTCTGAGCTCAGGGAAGTAGCCCATTGAAAACCTGAATACGTGTCTATGTTGTGGTGTACATATTTTAATTTACCAAATTCCATAAAGTGGAACACATCCATCTGCCAGATTTCATTTCTCTTAGTACCCTTTGGGTTACTCCCTGCAGGCAACGGTGTTTGATTATAGAAAGAACAAGTAGGACATCTCTTTATAATGTCCTTAGCTTGTTGCCATGTAATGGAAAATTCTTTCTTTAGGCCTTTACTATTGACATGATGCTTCTTATGAAATTCTGAGTCCTGCAACACGCTTCCAATCAATAATTGATCAATCTCAGCGTTGCCTTGTGTTAGAGGACCAGGCAGACCTGTATGGGACCGGATGTGTGTTATGTACATTGGACAAAGCCTGTTCCTGACTATGTCTTGTACCTGGATAAACAATGAAGTCAACTCTGTGTCATCTGGTATAAATTCAGTGGTTTCAATATGCAAGATAACTCTTTCTGCATATTGTGAATCTGTAACTATATTAAGAGGTTCTTTAAAATCCCTTAGCACCATAAGAATGGCATATAATTCTGCCTTCTGGACAGAATTATAAGGGCTTTGTTCCACCTTACTCAATTCATCTGACTATAACCTGCTTTCCCTGATTTATTTGCATCAGTATAGAACGTACAGGCTCCAGTTATTGGAGCATCACGTACAATTCTAGGAAGAATCCAAGAAGTTCTCTTTATGAGGTTAAGTCTACCACTTTTGGGATAGTTGCTATTAATTTCTCCCAAAAAATTAGCACAAGTTCTTTGCCATGGTTCATTGTCTTCCCATAACTTTTTTATTTCTTCAGTAGTAAAAGGCACTATAATTTCTGCTGGATCTATACCTGCTAGTTGACGAAGTCTCAGTTTACCTTTTATAATTAATTCAGAGACTTTTTCCACATAAGTTTTTAATTTTTTACTTGGTTTATTAGGTATAAATATCCACTCTAAAATAATATCTTCCCTCTGCATTAGAATCCCTGTAGAAGAAATTCTGGAAGGTAATATGACTAGGATGCAGCTAAGATTTGGGTTCATCCTATCCACATGTGCCTCCTGTAATTTTTCCTCAATCAATGTCAGTTCCTTTTCTGTTTCAGCTGTCAGTTTTCTTGGACTATTCAAATCTTTATCACCATCTAAGGTTTTCTTTAAATGAACTATTAGATCAGGTGTTATGCCAACAGCTGGTCGTAGACTGGAAATGTCTCCTAACAATCTTTGGAAGTCATTTAGAGTCTTTAACCGGTCTCGCCTAATTTGTGCCTTTTGCGTTTTAATTTTCTCTAACCCTATTCTGTAACCTAGGTAATTAATAGAATTTCCTCTTTGAATCTTTTCAGGGGCAATTTGTAATCCCCACCTAGGCAAGACTTTCTTTACTTCTTCAAACATCCTTTCTAAAGTATCCTTATTTGAATCAGATAACAAGATGTCATCCATGTAATGGTAAATTACGGACTTGGGGAATTGTTTACGAATTATTTCCAATGGCTTACTTACAAAATATTGGCACAATGTAGGACTATTGAGCATACCCTGTGGGAGGACAGTCCATTGATATCTCCTATTAGGCTGAGAATTATTATAAGTAGGCACTGTGAAGGCAAATTTTTCTCTATCATTTTCTTGTAATGGTATGGTGAAAAAACAATCTTTCAAATCAATAACTATAAGAGGCCATCCTTTTGGTAATAGAGAAGGCAAAGAAATTCCAGATTGTAGTAGGCCCATAGGTTGAATTACCTTGTTGACAGCTCTTAAATCTGTCACCATTCTCCATTTACCGGATTTCTTTTTTACAACAAACACAGGAGAATTCCAAGGGCTGGTTGATTCTTCAATATGGTGAGCATCTAGTTGCTCTTGCAGCAGCTGTTCCAATGCCTGTAATTTATCTTCAGCTAGAGACCACTGTTTGATCCATATTGGCTTCTCAGTTAGCCATTTTAAAGGTAGGGCTGTTGGTACCTCTAAAGGTTCGGTATTTGCTGTATGTTATTGTACAGCCTGAATGGCTGGTGACGTTTTCCCATAATATCTCATCATGTCCTTCCCAGAAATATGAGTTCCTGGAACTACAGGAATGTTAATCTGGGTATTCCATTGCTGTAGCAGGTCGCGGCCCCAGAAATTTATTGCGATATTGGCAATATATGGCCTTAGTCTTCCTATTTGCCCTTCAGGCCCTATGCATTCAACCCATCTTGTGCTTTGTTTTACACGAGATAGGGTTCCAATTCCCAGGAACTGAACATCTACCTCTTGAAGAGGCCAATTCGGATGCCAAGATTCTGGAGTAATGATACTTACATACACACCTGTGTCTAATAAGACTTCAATAAAAGTGCCATTTATACAGACTCTTAGCTTTGGTCTTTGATCATTAATAGAAGTCTGCCAAAATATGCATTTACTCTGTCCTACTGGGTTTTTTGACTCATCCTCCATGCGTAATTCATCATTTAGACCAGTAATATTTTTTAGGGCAGAAATTGGAGCTTTTAATTTTCTTGGTGAGGCACGTTCTCTCCTGTGACTGGGAATGACTGGGCCACTGTTGGCTTGGGGGCCTGCGAGAGGCCCCTCAAGGAGTTTCCCGGTGGTATCGGGTTGCCTTGTCTGTCTGTTGTTGACCTGCATTCGCTGGACCAATGTCGGCCTTTACCGCATCTCCTACATATACCTGAAGGCCGAGGTCTCCTATTTTTGTCATTCCCAGAAGGGATATTATTCCTAGAAATCCTTTGCCTGCAATCCCTTTTCAGATGTCAAATTTACCACAATTAAAACACCTGGCAGTTTGATGTCTCCTCATTGCTTGGGAATTCGCTTCTCCTACCCAAGTTTCATCATTATAGCTAAACGTCTCAACATTCATTGTATGCTGAATCCATTCATCCATAGGTGCTGATCTAAACTTTAAAGGCCCAATTATCTTTTTGTATTCTATGTTTGCATTCTCAAAAACTAGA
Organism: Chionomys nivalis; assembly: GCF_950005125.1. Classification (NCBI taxonomy): domain Eukaryota; kingdom Metazoa; phylum Chordata; class Mammalia; order Rodentia; family Cricetidae; genus Chionomys; species Chionomys nivalis. The sequence goes on along the minus strand of NW_026646888.1, from coordinate 308,317 downwards.
GATTCAAGAAGTAGTCGTCTAGCTTCTGGGTCTGTTAGCCCTACGTCCAGAGCCTTAATTAATCTTTGCAAAAAGTCAATAAAGGGTTCTCTCTGTCCCTGCCTAATTCTGGTATATGATTCAACCCTTTTTGCTGGATCTTGTAGCCTATTCCAAGCATTTAAAGCTGCTTGGTGACATAAACACAGTACTTCATCATCATAAAGAGCTTGTACCTGTGGATCAGCATATTGTCCTACACCAAGAATTTGATCTTGGGAAACCTCCACACCTTTTGCTCTTCCTTGCTGTTCCATATGTTTGTATTCTTCTCTGAAATAGATTCCAAACATCAAGGAAGGTCCATTATCTAAAACTGCAGACACGAACTGATGGAAATCGTGGGGGGTAGCTCTAGCATTAGAAGCCCAAGTCCTTATCATTTCCTTAACATATGCAGAGTGCAAGCCAAAGGTAACAATAACTTGCTTAATTTCTTTTAGATCATTCATTGCTATTGGCATCCATCTAGCTTCTCTGACTCCCTTTGAGCCTTTAGAAGTTGACGCTTTATTAGAATGAATTACAGGGTATGTCGCTAATACCCTGGGTAAGCCAGATCTAATAGCTGGTGGTGGCATTGTATCCTGTCTTTGTGCCTTCTCACTCTGTTCACCAACTCCAAGAATTTCTTCAATCATTTCAAGTCTTCTTATCATTTTCTCTCTTAAATCCTGAATCTCCTGAGCTACATGTGTTTCTAGTGATTTCACTGAGGTATCAATTTTTTGTCCGCATTCTGCACCTGTGATTTCAAAGCTTTTGAATCCTGAATCTCCTGACCTGTATTAGTTTCTGTTAAAGATTGTATGGTTCTTAGGACCATATTTTTCCTAAGTAATAGAATATTCAAAAGAATACTGAAATCTAGTAACCAGTAAATTAAGTTATCTCCATAGTGATATAAACCTTGCATGAAAAAACCCATTGTTTTGGTAGTCAAAAGAGTAAAATTCATGTTGGAAACGAAAACTTTCATATTACCTATTATCCAGCAGGTGGCGCTGTTCCCAAGTCGCGACGAAAACAGGGTCCTGTTTCAGAGTCCGCCTAGTATTTGTTAAAAACTTGGAAATGCCAGTTGCTCAACAAAGTAAATGTAATTAAATCAATTCCGTACATGGAACCACAAACCCAGAATCCAGGGGTAGAGAAGAGTAACCCAGAAGCCGTGTATGCCTCCAGGTGACAGAGTTGTCCCAAGGGGTTGCAGCTTTCCGCAACCGGTAACCGCGTGCTCTGGTTCGTTCCGCTTAAGAGCTGCGCTTGCAAGGGAGATTTGAAAGAGATTCAGAAAAGAGAAAACCACGTGGGCAGAGACTATGCAGGCCTGTGAAATTTAAATCCACGTAGCAAGGCAAACGATAAGCTGCGTCGAGACTTGAAGTCAATCTGAGGTGTCTAAAGGGAAAATATAAAAAACTGCAGCAAGAAAAGCAACTGCATGATGATTTATGTTAAACTGCTGGCTCCACGCACAAGGCACAGGCCGCAAGGAACAGGCCGTGGCCGAACTGGCGGCCGGCAGCCGAGCGGGGGGGAAGGAGGGGTCCTAAAACCAAACGTTGGGTGCCAGATGAAGACGCAAGTCATAAACAATCCCACACCAGTTTGGAATTGTGATTATTAGGGTGGTATTTATTTAAAGGGGAATAAACTTACAGATCACCGTCCCAGACAACAGCCCTCTGTGCACACAATTAGGAAGAAGTCTAGTCGCCCGAACTGGAGCAGAAAGTAAAGAGAGAGAGGAGGGAAGTAGCCACTTAGTTTTTAAAGGGAAACAGACCACGCCCCAATGGGCTGGTATCTCGGCGGCTATTGGCTGGAGGAGCAGAAGGACCTCCTGCAACACATTACACTTTCAATATCAATTAGAGCATATTTTAATTTTTGTCTAATTAAGAATAAGCATCCTGGCACTACTTCTACCTTTATCTAGGCAATCTTGGAATGAGCCATCTTGAACCTACATACTTCCAGCATCTCTCAGGAGTTGTGCAACTTCACTTCCTTCCCACCCATTACATGATTTGAATACCTGTTGCTCTCCTTCTCTAGACAGAGACCTGGGCAGATCTGGTTGCTGGTACCTAATGACTTCCATGGATACAATTATTGTCTGCTGTACATGTGCTCCCTGGGAATTAAGTGATTCAAATACATTTTGTTATTTGATGTAAGTGTAATTAGATAGTGGGTGGAACTATCAGCTTTATTGGAATTACTTGAAACAAACTGCCAAGTTCAACTTAGTCACACACATGTAAGATTCAGTCCCAAGTAGGGGTATATCTAGGGACAGGATATATGTGACAAGGCTAGTGACCACTTCTGCCATATGTTTCCTAACAACTTTTCAGAGCAGTAATGGATGTCCATGAAAGGTAAATCTTTAAATGAATGCCGGATAGGCTTTCTTTTATGTTATAGGTGTTTTTCCAATGCATTGATGTTATCAAAATTACTCACGATCAATATCACAGTTGACTTTTTTTCAGTGTTTTTTATTAATTTATTTCTTTATTAAATATTTCTGTCTCTTCCCCGGCACTGCCTCCCATAACCTTCACCCTCCCCCATCAGTCCTAAGAGCAATCGGGGTTTCCTGCCCTGTGGGAAGTTCAAGGACATCCCACCTTCTTCCAGGTCTATTAAGGTGAATATCCAAACAGCCTAGGCTCCCACAAAGCCAGTATGTGCAGTAGGATCAACACCCAGTGCCATTGTTCTTGACTTCTCAGCAGTCCTCATTGTCCGCTATGTTTATTGAGTCCAGTACTATCCCATGTTTTTTGAGACCCAGTCCACCTGGCAATGGTGAGTTTCCAAAAGAACATCCCCTTTGTCTCAGTATGTGGGTGCACCCCTTGTAGTCCTGAGTTTCTTGTTCATGCTCTCTCTCCTTCTGCTCTTGGTTTGGGGTTTTAGTCTGGTGCTCCAATGTGGGACTCTGTCTCTGTCACCTTTCATCGCCTGATGAAGGTTAAAATCCAGGAGGATGTCTATATGTTTTCCTTTGTGTTCACCATCTTATTTAGCTTTTCTAGGGTCATGAATTATAGAGTCAATGTCCTTTATTTATGGCTAGAAACCAAATATGAGTGAGTACATCCCATGTTCCTCTTTTTTGGGGGGGTCTGGCTAACCTCACTCAGGATAGTATTTCTATTTCTGTCCATTTGAATGCAAAATTCAAGAAGTCATTGTTTTTACTGCTGAATAGTATTCTAATATGGATATATTCCATACTTTCTTCATCCATTCTTCCATTGAAAGGCATTTCGATTGTTTCCAGGTTCTGGCTATTACACACAATGCTGCTATGAAAATAGTTGAGCATATACTTTTGTTGTATGATAGGGCATCTCTTGGGTATATTCCCAAGAGTGATATTGCTGGGTCAGGAGTATGTTGATCCCGAATTTCCTGAGAAAGTGCCACACTGTATTCCAAAGTGGTTGCACAAGTTTGCATTCCCAACAGCAATGGATGAGTATACCCCTTTTTCTACAACTTTTCCAGCAAAGGATATTATTGTTGTTTTTGATTTTAGCCATTCTGACAGGTGTTAGATGACATCATAAAGTTGTCTTGATTTGTATTCTCCTTATCTCTAAGGAAGTTGAGCATGACCTTAAGTGTCTTTTGGCCATATGAACTTCTTCTGTTGAGAATTCTCTGTTCAGTTCATTGCCCCATTTTATAATTGGGTTGATTAGCCTTTTACGGTCTAATTTATTGAGTTCTTTATATATATTGAAGATCAAACCTTTGTCAATTGTGGGGTTGGTGAAGATCTTCTCCCAGTATGTGGTTTGCCTTTCTGTCTTAGTAACAGTGTCCTCTGCTTTACAGAAGCTTCTCAGTCTCAGGAGGTCCCATATTTTCAAAGAGGCCCTTAATAACTGTGCTGTTGTGGTTATACGTAGGAAGTGGTCTCCTGTGCCCATCTGTTGTAGAGTACTTCCCATTTTCTCTTCTATCAGGTTCAGTGTGTTCTGACTCTTATTGAGGTCTTTAATCCATTTGGACTTAAGTTTTGTGCATGGTGATAGACATGGATCTATTTTCATTCTTCTACAAATTGACATCCAGTTTTGCCACCATAATTTGTTGAAGATGATCTTTTTTATCCATTGTATGCTTTTAGCTCGTTTATCGAAAATCAGGAGTTCATAGGTTTGTGGGTTAAAGTCCGGGTCTTCTTTAGATTCCGTTGGTTGACTTCTCTGTTTTTATGTCAATACCAAGCTGTTTTCAATACTGTAGCTCTGTAATAGAGTTTGAAGTCAGGGATGGTAATGCCTCCAGACAATCCTTTATTGTATAAGATTGTTTGGGCTATCCTGAGTTTTTTATTTTTCCATATAAAGTTGATTATTTTCTTCTCAAGGGCTGTGAAGAATTTTGATGGGATTTTGATGGGGATTGCATTGAATCTATATATTGCTTTTGGTAAAATTGCCATTTTTACTATGTTGATCCTCCCAATCCAAGAACAAGTGAGATCCTTCCATTTTCTCGTGTCCTCTTCAATTTCTTTCTTAAAAGACTTAAAGTTCTTGTCAAAGAGATCTTTCACTTTCTTGATCAGAGTTACCCCAAGATATCTTATGCTATTTGTGGCTATCGTGACAGATTTGTGGCTATCGTGACAGGTGATGCTTCTCTGATTTCCCTCTCTTCTTCCTTATCCTTAGTGTATAGGAAGGCACCTCTTTCTTGAAGTTGATCTTGAATCCTGCCACATTACTAAAGGTGTTTATCTGCTATAGGAGTTCTTTGGTAGTGTTTTTGTGGTCGCTTATGTATACTATCATATCATCTGCAAATAACAAATTTTCACTTCTTCCTTTCAAATATGTATCCTCTTGATCCCCTTATGTTGTCTTATTGCTATTGCTAGAACTTCAAGCACTATATTGAAGAGGTATGGAGAGAAAGGACAGCCTTGTCGTGTTCCTGATTTTAGTGTGATGGCTTTGAGTTTTTCTCACTTTAATTTAATGTTTGCTGTTGGCTTGCTGTAAATAGCTTTTATTATATTTAGGTATGACCCTTGTATCCCTAATCTCTCCAGGACCTTTATCATAAAGGGGTGTTGGATTTTGTCGAATGCTTTTTCAGCATCTAATGAAATGATCATATGGTTTTCTTCTTTCAGTTTATTTATATGATGGATTACATTGATAGATTTCCCTATGTTGAACGAGCCCTGTATCTCTGGAATGAAGCCTACTTGATCATAATGGATAATTTTTTTCATGTATTCTTGGATTTGGTTTGCCAGTCTTTTATTGAGAATTTTAGCATCACTGTTTAGGAGTGAGATTGACCTGTAATTCTCTTTCTTGGTTAAGTCTTTGTGAGGTTTTGGTATCAGGGTGACTGTAGCTTCATAAAAGCAATTTGGCAGTGACTCTTCTGTTTCTATATTGTGAAATACCTTCAGGAGTATAGGTATTAGGTCTTCTTGGAAGTTCTTGTAGAATTCCACATTGAAACCATCTGGTCCTGGGCTTTTTTTTAGAAGGGAGGTTTTGGATAACAGCTTCTAATTTTTTGCGACTAACAGATCTATTGAGATTGTTTGCCTGGTATTGGTTTAGCTTTGGTATATGGTACTTATCTAAAAAAATGTCCATTTCTTTTGCATTTCCAGTTTTTTGGCATATAGGCTTTTGTAGTAAGATGTAATGATTCTCTGAATTTCCTCTGTGGTTATGTCCCCTTTTTCATTTTTGATCTTATTTATTTGAGTGTTCTCTCTCTGTCGTTTAGTTAGTTTGGATAAGGGTTTGTCGATCTTGTTAATTTTCTCCAAGAACCAACTTTTTGCTTCATTGATTCTTTGGATTGTTTTCCGTCTTTCTATTTTGGTGATTTCAGCCCTGAGTTTGATTATTTCCAGTCTTTTACTCCTCCTGGGTGCGTCTGCCTCTTTTTTTTTCTAGAGCTTTAAGGTGTGCTGTTAAGTCCCCATTGTATGGTTTCTCTGTTTTCTTATGTGGGCACTTAGTGCTATGAACTTTCCTCTTAGCACTGCTTTCATACTTTCCCATAGATTTGAGTATGTTGTCTCTTCATTTTTTATTAAATTCACGGAAGATTTTTATGTTTTTCTTAATTTCTTTCTTGACCCAGGTGTGGTTCAGTAGTTGACTATTCAGTTTCCATGAGTTGGTCAGCTTTCTGGGGGTAACATTGTTGTTGCCTTCTAATTTTAATCCATGCTGATCTGATAAGACACGGGTGGAAACTGATTTTTTTTGTATCTTTGGAGGTTTTCTTAGTTACCAAGTATTTGTTTAATTTCAAGAAGGTTCCATGAGAAGAAGGTGTAGTCTTTCCTATGTGAGTGGAGTGATCTAGAGATGTCTGTTCAGTCCATTTGCTTCATTACCTCCAATAATTCTCTTATTCTCTATTAGGTTTCTGTCTGATTGACCTGTCCATTGATGAGAGAGGTGTGTTGATGTCTCCTACAACTAGTGTGTGTGTGGTTTGATGTCTGCCTTGAGTTTTAGTAATAATTCTTTTACATAAGTGGGTGCTTTTATATTATGGGCATAGATATTTAGGATTGAGACTTCATCCTGATGAATTTTCCTGTTATGAGTATAAAAAGTCTCAACCTCTTCTGATTGATTTTAGTTTGAAGTCAGTTTTGTTAGAAATTAGTATGGCCACTCCTGCTTGATTCTTAGGCCCGTTTGCTTGAAAAACTTTTTCCCAACCCTCTAGTCTGAGTAGATGCCTGCCTTTGTGGCTGAGATGTGTTTCTTGTAAAACAGCAGAATGTTGGATCCTATTTTCGTATCCAATATCTCAGCCTATGCCTTTTTATATGTGAATTGAGTCCATTAATAGTAAGTGATATTAATTACCAGTAGCTGTTTACTCCAGTTATATTTATTGTTTTTGTTAGTAGAGTTTGTATGTCTCCCTTCTTTGAGTGGGCTGGTGAAGGCTTGCTAGATGCCTAAGTCCTTGTAGGCAGTGTTGGCAATGTTGGATTCCTTGGGTTGTGATTTTCCTTCTTGTTTGAATTTGTTCTTATGCTGACATGTTTGTTTTTTCCATTGATAGTGAACGATAGCTTGTCTGGGTATTGTAGCTTGGGCTTGCATTCACGGTCTCTTAGTTTCTGTAGTACCTCTATCCAGGACCTTCTTGCTTTCATGGTTTCCATAGAGAAGTCAGGTGTAAGTCTGATTGATTTACCTTTATAAGTTACTTGCCCTTTTTCCTTTGCAGCTCTTACTATTATTTCTTTAATCAGTATGTTTTGTGTTTTGATTTTTATATGGTGAGGGGATTTTTTTTGATCCAGACTGTTTGGTGTTCTGTATGCTTCTTGAATATTCAAAAAAATATCTTTATGTTGTGAAAATTTTCTTCCATAATTTTGTTAAAAAATATGTTCTGGGCCTTTGAGCTGTGACTCTTCTCCTTATATCCCTATTAATCTTAGGTTTGGTGTTTTTTTTTTAAGTTAAAGATCTTTTATTTAATTAATTAATTAATTAATTAATTAATTAATTTAATTATTAAAGATTTCTGCCTCTTCCCCGCCACCACCTCCCATTTCCCCCCACTCTTCCAATCAAGTCTTCCTCCCTCCTCAGCCCAAAGAGCAATCAGGTTTCCCTGCCCTGTGGGAGGTCCAAGGACCACCCACCTCCAATCAGGTCTATTAAGGTGAGCATCCAAACTACCTAGGCTCCCAGAAGGCCATTATGTGCAATAGGATTAAAAACCCATTGCCCTTGTTATTCAGTTCTCAGTAGTCCTCATTGTCTGCTATGTTCAGCGAGTCCAGTTTTGTCCCATACTTTTCAGACCCCGCCCAGCTGGCCTTGGTGTGTTTCCGATAGAACATTCCCATTGCCCTCGCAGTCCTGAGTTCCTTGCCCGTGCTCTCTCTCCTTCTGCTCCTCCTTTGGATCGTGAGACTTCAGTCAAGTGCTCCAGTGTTGGTCTCTGTCTCTGTCTTCTTTCATTGCCTGATGAAGGTTAATATTCAGGAGGATGCTTATATGTTTTTCTTTGGGTTCACCTTCTTATTTAGCTTCTCTAGAATCACAAATTATAGTCTCAATGTCCTTTATTTATGGCTAGAAACCAAATATGAGTGAGTACATCCCATGTTCCTCTTTTTGAGTCTGGCTTAACTCACTCAGGATAGTGTTTTCAATTTCCGTCCATTTGTATGCAAATTCAAGAAGTCATTGTTTTTTACTGCTGAGTAGTACTCTAATATGTATATATTCCATACTTCTTAATCCATTCTTCCATTGAAGGGCATCTAGGTTGTTTCCAGGTTCTGGCTATTACAAACAATGCTGCTATGAACATAGTTGAGCATATACTTTTGTTGTATGTTAGGGCATCTCTTAGGTATATTCCCAAAAGTGGTATTGCTGGGTCGAGAGGTAGGTTGAACCCGACTTTCCTGAGAAACCGCCACACTGCTTTCCAAAGTGGTTGCACAAGTTTGCATTCCCACCAGCAATGGATGAGTGTGCCCCTTTCTGCACAACCTCTCCAGCAGAGGCTATCATTGGTGTTTTTTATTTTAGCCATTCTGACAGGTGTAAGATGCTATCTTAAGGTTGTCTTGATTTGCATTTCCCTGATTGCTAAGGAACTTGGGCATGATCTTAAGTGTCTTTTGGCCATTTGAAATTCTTCTGTTGAAAAGTCTTCGTTCAGCTCAGTGCCCCATTTTATAATTGGATTGAATAACCTTTATGGTCTAATTTCTTGAGTTCTATATATATTTTGGAGATCAGACCTTTGTCAGTTGCGGATTGGTGAATATCTTCTCCCAATCAGTGGGTTGCCTTTTTGTCTTAGTGAGAGTGTCCTTTGCTTTACAGAAGCTTCTCAGTGTCAGGAGGTCCCATTTATTCAATGATGTCCTTAGTGTTTGTGCTGCTGCGGTTATACGTAAGAAGTGTTCTCCTGTGCCCATGTGTTGTAGAGTACTTCCCACATTTTCTATTATCAGGTTCAGTGTGTTAAGACTGATATTGAGGTCTTTAATCCATTTGGACTTGAGTTTTGTGCATGGTGATAGATATGGATCTATTTTCATTCTTCTACAGGTTCACAACCAGTTCTGACAACACCATTTGTTGAAGGTGCTTTCTTTATTCCATTGAATACTTTTAGCTACTTCATCAAAGATCAGTGTTCATAGGTTTGTGGGTTAATATCAGTGTCTTCTACTTGATTCCATTGGTCGACTTCTCTGTTTTGATGCCAATACCAAGCTGTTTTCAATACTGAAGGTCTGTAATAGAGTTTGAAGTCAGGGACTGTAATGCTTCCAGAAGTTCCTTTATTGAATACAATTGTTTTGGCTATCCTGGGTCTTTTGTTTTTCCATACAATGTTGAATAATGTCCTCTCAATGTTTGTGCAGAATTTTGATGGGATTTTGATGGGGATTGCATTAAATCTAGGAATTGCCCTTGGTAGAATTGCCATTTTCACTATGTTGATCCTCCCAATCCAAGAGCAAGGGAGATCCTTCCATTTTCTGGTATCCTCCTCAATTTCTTTCTTCAAAGACTTAAAGTTCTTGTCAAATAGATCCTTCACTTCCTTGGTTAGATTTACCCCAAGGTATTTTATGCTACCTGTGGCTATCGTCAAAGGTGATGCTTCTATGATTTTCCTCTCTGCTTCCTTATCCTTCGTGTATAGGAGGGCAACTGATTTATTGTATTTGATCTTGTATACTGCCACTCTACTTAAGGTGTTTATCAGCTGTAGGAGTTTTTTGGAGGTGTTTTGGGGGTCGCTTATGTACACTATCATATCATCTGAAAATAATGAAAGTTTAACTTCTTCCTTTCCAATTTGAATCCCTTTGATCCCCTTATGTTTTCTTATTGCTATTTCTAGAACTTCAAGCACTATATGAAAGAGGTATGGAGAGAGTGGGCAACCTTGTTGTGTTCCTGATTTTACTGGGATGACATTGAGTTTCTCTCCATTTAATTAGATGTTATCTGTCGGCTTGCTATGAATAGCTTTTATTATAGTTATGTACGACCCTTGTATCTCTATTCTCTCTAAGACCTTTATCATAAAGGGAAGTTGAATTTTTTTGAATGCTTTTTCATCATCCAGTGAAATGATCATGTGGTTTTTTTCTTTCAGTTTCTTTACATGATGGATTACATTGATAGATTTTCATATGTGGAATGAGCCCTGCATCAGTGGATGAAGCCTACTTGATCATAATGGATATTTTTTCTAATGTGTTCTTGGATTTGTTTTGCCAGTATTTTATTGAGGATTTTCACATCGATGTTCATGAGTGAGATTGGCCTGTAGTTCTCTTTCTTGGTTGTGTGTTTGTGTGGTTTTGGTATCAGAGTAACTGCAGCTTCATAAAAGGAGTTTGGCAATGATTTCTCTGTTTCTATATTGTGAAATACATTACATTAAGGAGTATAGGTAATAGGTCTTCTTTGAAGTTCTGGTAGAATTCTGACTTGAAGCCATCTGGACCTGGGCTTTTTTGGTTGGGAGGATTTTAATATCATCTTCTAATTTTTCACGACTAACAGGTCTATTTAGATTGTTCACCTGGTAATATTTTAACTCTGGTATATGGTACTTATCTAAAAATTGTCCATTTCTTTTACCTTTTCCAAATTTGTGGCAAATAGGCTTTTCTAGTAAGATCTAATGATTCTCTTTATTTCCTCTGTGTCTGTGGTTATGTCTCCCTTTTCATTTCTGATGTTGTTAATTTTCGTATTCTCTCTCTGCCATTTGATTAGTTTGCATAGGGGTTTGGCAATCTTGTTGATTTTCTCCAAGAACAAGATTTTGTTTCATTGATTCTTTTGATTGTGTTATGTTTTTCTGTTTTGTTAATTTCAGCCCCCAGTTTGATTATTTCCAGACTTCTACTCCTCCTATTAAGTCTCCAATGTGTGCTTTCTCCATGTTCTTTAAGTGGGCACTTAGTGCTATGAACGTTCCTCTTACCACTGCTTTCATACTGTCCCATAGGTTTGAGTATGTAGAGTTTTCATTTTCATTGAATTCAAGAAGGACTTTAATTTCTCTATTTCTTCCTTGATCAAGGAGTTGTTCAGTAGTTGACTGTCCAGTTTCCATGAGTTCGTAGTCTTTCTGGAGGTAGCATTGTTGTTGAAATCTAACTTTAATCCAAGGTAATCTATAAGATAGGTGGTTGCTAATATTTTTTGTAACTGTGGATGTTTGCTTTATTAATGAGTATGTGGTCAATTTTCGGTTCCATGAGCTGCAGAGAAGTAGGTATATTCTTTCCTATTTGGATGCAATGTTCTATAGATGTCCATTAAGTCCATTTGATTCATTACCTACTTCAATCCTCTTATTTCTCTGTTAGGTTTCTGTCTGATTGACCTGTCCATTGGTGAGAGAGGAGTGTTAAAATCTCCTACATTAGTATCTATGGTTTAATGACTGCCTTGAGATTCAGTTATGTTTCTTTTACATGAGTGGGTGCTTTTATATTAGGGGCATAGATATTCAGGATTGAGACTTTGTCCTGATAAATTGTTCCTGTTATGAGTAAAAAATGACCGTCTCTATCTCTTCTGATTGATTTTAGTTTGAAGTCAACTTTGTTAGGTATTAGTATAGCCACACCTGCTAGTTTCCTAGGTCCATTTTGTTGATAAACATTTTCCCAGCCCTTTACCCTGAGTAGATGTCTGTCTTTGTGGTTGAGGTGTGTTTCTTGTAAGCAGAGGAATGTTGGACCCTGTTTTCATATCCAATGTCTTAGCCTGTGTCTCTTTATAGGTGAGTTGAGGCCATTAATATTAAGTGATATTAATGACCAGTGGTTGTTAACTCTGGCCATTTTTTCTTTCTTTCTTTCTTTCTTTTTTTACCCTTCTTCGAGTTGTGCTGGTGAAGGGTCATTAGATATCTGAGTTATTGTGGGCATTGTTGGACTCCTTGGGTTGTGATTTTCCTTCAATTACTTTCTGTAAGTCTGGATTTGTGGCTATGTATTGTTTAAATTTGTTTTTATCCTGGAAAATTTTGTTTTCTCCCTTTATATTCTATGAAAGCTTGGATGGGTATAGTAGTCTGGGCTTGCATCCATGGTCTCTTAGTTTCTGCAGTACATCTATCCAGGACCTTCTGGCTTTCATTGATTCCATAGAGAAGTCAGGTGTAATTCTGATAGGTTTACATTTATAAGTAACTTGGCCTTTTTCCTTTGCAGCTCTTTATTTTATTTCTTTGTTCTGTGTGCTTTGTGTTTTGATTATTATATGATGAGGAGACTTTTTTTTATCCAGTCTATTTGGTGTTCTGATTGCTTCTTGGACATTCAAAGAATATCTTTCTTAAGGAAGGGAAAGTTTTCTTTTTAATTTTATTAAATATATTTTGTTGACAATTGAGCTGTAGTCTTCTCCTTCTTCTATCCTTATTAATCTTAGGTTTGGTCTTTTTATTGTGTCCCAGATTTCCTGAATGTTTTGTGATGAGAATTTGTTGGTTTTGCTTGATCAGTGTGTTTATTTCCTCTATGGTGTCTTTAGTGTCTGAGATTCTTTCTTCAATCTCTTGTAATCTGTTGGTAGTACTTGTCTCTGTAGTTCCTGATTGTTTACCCAGATTCCATCTCCATCCTAACCTTGTTTTTTTTCTTCTATACTTCCATTTCATTCTTCAAGTCTTGAACCGTTTCCCTTACCTCTTTGATTGCTTTTTCTTGTTTCTCTTGGTTTTCTTGGGTATTTTGAGAAATTTATTCATTTCCTCTACATTTTTGTTTGTAATATCTAATTTTTTATGGCAGTTTTCACCTCTTGTTTAAGGTCCTCTATTATTTTCAGATAATTCAATTTTGAGTCGAATTCTTCTAATTCTTCTGGAGTAGGGTATACAATTCTTCTTATTTCAGGATTCCTGGATTCTGGCAATGTCATGTTGCCTTTCAGGATGTTTTGAGGAATTCTTGCATTGGTGCCTGCCCATCTCTTCCTTCAGATGGAGCCTGGAGAGGCCTAGTGTCTTGGTCCAGTCTTTGCTGTGACTGACTCCCTGGGTGTATCATCTGAGTGTAGGAGCAGGAGCCGTTCCTTTCCAGATGTATTCCTCAGCACCAAAACATGGACGCCTGATAGTCCAATGACCTGTGGACAAAATGGCGAATGTGGGGTGTAGTGTGGTATCGAGTAGAACACAGGAGACCCTGCAGCCAAAGCTGAAGGTTCATTTGCTCCCTTCGGCGGTCCTTGAGGCCTGTCTGACAGGCAGGCACTCACCACTCTGAGTGGGTAGCCTTAGTGTAGGAGCATGAAACTGTTCCTCAGCAAAGGACCTTGCAGACAAGGCAGGCTTGGGGCTGATCGTGGGTAGGAAAGAAAGTCCTGCAGCACGAGCTGGGGGAGGGGGTTTGTCCTCTATTCCAGGACAGTCAGCCCCTGGATAGCACACACTCACCCATCCAGATTTAATTTCTCAGCACCTATACAGGGATGCCTGGTAGCCCAATGAGCCAGGGACTATAGGGAGAATGTTACAGAGAGGGCAGTGCTCAATAAAGCACAGGAGACCCTGCAGCCCCAAGCTGAATGTTCCTGTGGTCCCTTGTTTGGAAACTTCTGGCCTGCCTGGTAGGCAGGCACTCACTGCTCTGGGTGGGTAACCTTAGTGTAGCAACGGGAAAACTGTTCTTGAGGAGAGAACTTAAGAGACAGCAAGGCAGGCTTCTGGGGGGTAGATGGGGGCTGGGTCATGTGTAAAAAAGGGGCCCTGCAGCAGGAGCTGGGGGAGGGTGATTTGTGCTCTCTTCCAGGAGAGTCAGCACCTAAATTGCACACCCTAACCCATCCAGAAGGAACTCCTCAGCACCTAAACAGGGACGCCTGGTAGCCCATGAGCAGGCAAAAAAGGAAACAAGCCTACTTGATTGTAAAGCATAATTTTTTAAATGTGTTCTTGGATTCTGTATGACGAAATTTTATTGAGTATTTTTGCATCAATGTTAATGAGTGGTATTGGTCTGTAATTCTCTTTCCTGTTTTGGTCATTGTGTGGTTTTGGAATCAGAGTGACTGTCAAGTCATAAAAAGAGTTTGGGAATGACTCTCTGATTCTATTATGTGCAACACATTAAGGAGTATAGGTAACAGCTTTTCCCAGAAGTTCTGATAAAATTCAGCATTGAAATCATCTGCTCCTGAGCTTTATTAGCTTGGGAGCTTTTTTATGACCGCTTCTACTTCCTCATGACTTATAGGTCTATTTAAATTGGTCACCTGTTCTTGATTTAACTTTGGTAAATGGTACTTATCGAAAAATATGTCAATTTCTTTTATTATTCCAACTTTATGGCATACAAGCTTTTGTAAAATGACCTAATGATTCTCTGAATTTCCTCAGTGTCTGTTGTTAAGTCTCCTTTTTCATTCCTGATCTTGTCAATTTGGGTATTATATCTGTACCTTTTGTTTAGTTTGAAAAATTGTTTGTCAATCTTGTTGACTTTCTAAAAGAACCTGCTCATTGTTTCATTGATTCCTTGAATTGTTCACTGTGTTCCTATTTTATTGATTTCAGCCTTCTGGTTGATTATTTCTGGTCTTCTACTACTCCTGGGTGAGTGTGCTTCTTTTTTTCTAGAGTTTTCAGCTGTGTTATTAAGGCTCTAATGTGAGCTTTCTCCATTTTTTAATGTGTGCAATAAAAGCTATGAACATTCTTCTTAGCACTGCTTTCATTGCTTCCCATAGGATTGTTTATGGTGTGTCTTAATTTTCATTGAATTTAAGGAAGACATTAATTTCTTTCTTTATTTCTTCCCTGACCCTGTTGTGGTGAATAGTTGACTGTTCAGCTTCCATAAGTTTTAGGCTTTCTTGGGGTAGAACTATGTTTAAATTCTTACTTTACTCCATGGTGATCTGATAAGACACAGGAGGATACTAATTTTTTTTATATCTAAGGAAGTTTGCTTTGTTACATAGTATGTGGTCAGTTCTAAAGAAGATAACATGAGATGTTCAGAATTAGGTATATTCTTTCCCCTTTAGGTTGAATGTTCTATAAATGTCTGTTAAGGCCATTTTTTTCATTACCTCCTTTAATTCTATTTTTTCGCGATTTGTTTTCTGTCTGATTGATCTGTCCACTGGTAAGACAGGAGTGTTGAAATCCCTTCTATTAGTTCTGGGTTTTGATGTCTGCCTTTAGATCTAGTAATTTTTCTCTAAAGAAGTGGGTGATTTTTTATTAGGGACATAGACATTCAGGATTGTGACTTCATCCTGATGAATTGTTCCTGTTATGAGTAAAAAGTCTCCATCACCATCTCATCTGATTGACTTTAGTTTTTTGTCAGTTTTGTTAGATATTAGTATAGCCACACCTGTTTGTTTCTTAGGTTCATTAGAATGAAAAACCTTTCCCAACCCTTTACTCTGAGTAGATGTCTGTCTTTGTGGTTAAGGTGTGCTTCTTGTAAACAGCAGATTGTTGGTTCCTGTCTTTGCATCCAATCTCTTTGCCTCTGTCTTTTTTATAGGTGAATTGAATACATTGATATAAGTGATATTAAAGACCAGTGGTTGTTAACTCTGGTTATTTTTTGTTTTCATTTTGGTGTTAGAGTATTTTGTTACCCCTTTTTGTGTTGTATTTGTAAAGATTTGCTAGATGTCTGAGTTATTTGGGCGTTGTTGGATTTCTTCGGTTGTGATATTCCCTACATTTCTTTTAGTTATGCCGTCTTTATGGCTACATATTATTTAAATTTGTTTTTGTCCTGGAATGTTTGACTTTACATTGATGGTGAACTAAACCTTGGCTGGGTATAGTAATCTGGCCTTGAATCCATGGTCTCTTACTTTCTGTAGCAATCTATCCAAAAACTCCTGGCTTTCATTGTTTCTATAGACATGTCAGATGAATTCTAAAAGGTTTATATTTATAATTTACATGAGAGTTACCTTTGTAGCTCTTAATATTCTTTCTTTATATTCTATGTATTGTGTTTGATTATTATAATGTGAGGGTTTTTTTGGTTCATTCTATTCGGTATTCTCTATGCTTCTTGAACTATTATAAGAATATCCTTTTTTGAAGTTCATTGAATATATTTTTGGGCCTTTGAGCTGCAATTTATCTTCTTCTTCTAACCCTATTATTTTTATGTTGGGTCTCTTTATTATGTCCCTGATTTCCTGGATGATTTGTGATGAGATATTTTTAGATATGCTGTTTTCGTTGAACAGTGTGTTTATTTTCTCTATAGTGTCTTCAGCATCTGAGATAGTTTCTTCTATCTTTTGTATTCTGTTGGTTATGCTTGCTTTTCTCTGTAATCTCTGTTTGTTTACCTAGATTTTCCATATCCAGATGGCCCTTGTTTCTTGTTTTCTTCATTACCTTCATTTCAGTTTTCAAGTCTTGAACTGTTTCCATTATCTGTTTGATTGCTTTTTCTTGGTTTCCTAGGGTATCTTTTCGGAATCATTTCTTCAAACTTTTTGTTATTCTTCTCATCCGTTTCTTTAACGAAGTTTTTCACATCCTGTTTAAGGGACTCTATCATTTTCATAATGTCTATTTTTTCTATTTATTCTGCATAAGTGTGTTCCAGTCTTTCTGTTGTACGTTTATTGGATTCTGGTGTAATCATGCTTTTCAGGTTGGTGGAGGAAATTGTCTTCTCATTTCTTCCTTCCATTGCCTTCTGATGGATCTTCTGGTACAGAATCAGAGCCACTTGCTGGCCAGGGACATCTCAGAAAAATGGACTAGCTTGCTGTTTCCAAACTGAGTGAAACAAAGAAAATCCTGCCCGGTTGCACTCACCACACCATCCCAGAGCCTCAGCCCTCAAACAGTCTGAGCAGGGGTATTTTATGGCCTCACAGAAGGGAATGTGTTCCTGGGAGCAAGCTGGGATGGAATCGGATAAGAGAGGCAGTAACTGGGGAGAGAAGCTCCTGCAGAATGACCACAAAGTTTAGGGCATTTGGGGGTGTCTGTGCTCCATTAATAGCATCGTCAACCATTCAGGAACACACTCAACTTGCTGATGGATCTGCTCTTCAGAATCAGGACCACCTTCTGTTCAGGGAACTCACAGATAAGAGGACTAGCTTGCTGCTTGAAAATCAGTGAAACAAACAAAATTCCTTCCTGGCTGCCCTCACCTCCTGACTTTATTTCTTTTCCTATCTAAATAACAAGGCATATGAAAGAATATACAATAATGTGACTTGCTTGTTTTGGCAAGGGTCATTCATTACATAAATTCAGACTTGTTCCCTATTGTCATTTGATTGGAACATATCAGTACACTCTAGTGAGCCTTGAATTGACAACTAAAAGGCAGAGAAGCATTTCTATGTTGAAGCATACTCAATACAAAGCATAAAATTATGGATAGGGCAGAACGGGATGCAGAGAAATGTAACTTTAACTCTTGAGCACATAACTGTGAAAGAAGATTATAAGAAAATGATTTACACTAAGTATCAAGATCACCAAATTTGTACCCAAATTTTTCATTTGGTGTACATGCACTACACAAAAAGAACACTGCATATGCCAGACCGAGATCTCATGTAAGGGAAAAACAATTTTTTAATTTATTTATTACTTTAAAACAATCTATTTTATATACTAGTCCCAGTTCTTACTTCCTCTGTTTCGTACACTCCCCCCAACTTATACCCTCCCAAACTCCCATCCACTGCTCAGAGATGGAAAGTCTTCTCATGGAAAGTCCGCAAAGTCTGATACATCACTTTGATGCAGGATCAAGTCCCTCTCCCCTTATCTAGTGTGAGCATGATAGCCATCCCTCCAAAGTAAATGGAGTTGAAAAAACTAATTCAAGAAATAGGATTACATACCAGTCTTACTGCCAGTGGACCCACAGTCTGCCCAAACCATATACATGTCAGTCACATTCAGACAACCTAATTTTGTTCAATGTGGTATTCTCAGATGTCATCCCTGAGTCAGTGAGCTCCCACTAGCTCAGGTAAGCTGTCTCTGTGGGTTACCCCACCGTGGTCTTGACTCCATTGCCTGTATACTCTCTTCTGCCTCTCTTCAACTGGACCTCAGTAGCTTCGCTCACTGTTTAGCTATGGATCTTAGCATCTTTTTCCATCAGTGGTTGAATAAAAATTCTATGATGATATTAGAGTGGTCAAGAATGTGATTACAGATGCAGGCCAGTTCAAAACCCTCTCCACTAGTACTAGAATTTTTATCTGGGACTGTTTTTATGGATTACTGAGAATTTTTCTGGCAGCAGTTTTCTCTCTAAGCCTAGTATTGCTTTCTATATCAACATATTTTCAGGGCAGACACACGTGCCTGGGGAGACCAGTGGGCAGACGCACACTGCGGGCAGAGACCAGCGGGCAGATGCAGCAGAGACAGGCATACAGACGCGGCAGGAGACTGGTGCGCAGACGCGGTGGAGACCTGTGGGCAGAAGCAGCAGTGACAGGCGTGCAGATGCAGCGGAGACCAGCAGAGGTGGGATAGTCTAAGCATGAAACAGTGAAGCCCACACTGAGAGCAGATCGCCCCACTACTATTAAATCAAGTAGGTTTCTTGGTGCCTAACCTACAGATTGGGAGGCCTTGTATTGGCGAGATCCACCGGCCTGCCCTGAAGACACTCCTGGGTGGGGAGAGTGTTCTTGGCCCACGGAGGGCCGCAGGAATTTTAGCAGGGGCATTCCCAGACCTCCTTGACCCCTCGGTTAGTGTGTGAGGGCTGGTCCCTTCTGCTGGGGCTGCTCTTCCTCTGCTGCGACCTCTCTCCTCCTGGCCCAGCTTGCACCCAGGGGATGCCATCACTCTCCCTCCCTTACGCAGGGCCATGGGATCAGCCAGTTTAGCCTATTTGGGCTCTGGGTCAGGCGCTCAGGACAAAGGGCAGTGGGAGATTCTCTGGTTTGGTGGCTGGCCCACAGAGTGGTAGGCCTTTTGTTGGTGAGATCCCTGGCAAACGGGGAGCCTGGCCCTGTTCCTGAAGACCCTTCTGAGTGGTGAGAAGGATCTTTGCCCATGGTGGGAGACAGGAAACGAAGCAAGGGCATTTTGTAAGCAAGGCCACTGGCCCAGCAGGGAACCTGATCCTGCCTTAAAAGACCCATTAGATCACATTGATAGGAGGAGATGGACAGGCACCAAGGAAAGAATTCACCCAACAATCTGAAAACAACATGAAAACACCAGAACCCAATGATCTTACATCAGAAGGACTTGAACACCCTAAAACAGAAGTAGTGGAAAAATTGACTTTATGAAACAATAGAGTCCCTTAAACTACATGAAAAATGCCCTTATAGAAATGGATGAGAAATATAACAAAAGGTTTGAAGAAATGGGAAAATACGTGAATGATACCCTGGGAAACCAAGAAAAAACGATCAAACAAGTAATGGAAACAGTTCAAGAATTGAAAACTGAAATGGAAACAAGGAAAAAAACACAAACTGAGGACCAGCTCGGTATGGAAAATCTAGGTCAACCAGCAGAGACTAAAATATCAAGCATAATCAATAGAATACAAGAGATGAAGAAAGAATCTCAGATTCTGAGGACATCATAGAGAAAGTAAATGCACTGATCAAAGTAAACAGCAAAGTCAACAAATTCTCATCACAAAACACTCAGGAATTATGGGACACAATAAAAAGACCAAACCTAAGAATAATAGGTATAGAAGAAGGAGAAGAGTCACAACTCAAAGGCACAGAACATATTTTTTAAAAAATTCTGGAAGAAAACTTTCCAGAACCCAATGATCTTACATCAGAAGGACTTGAACACCCTAAAACAGAAGTAGTGGAAAATTGACTTTATGAAAGCAATAGAGTCCCTAAAGAAAGATATTCCTTTGAATATTCAAGAAGCATCCAAAACACCAAACAGACTGGATCAAAGAAAAACATCCCCTCACCATATAATATTCAAAACACAAAATATAGTGATTAAATAAAGAATATTAAGAGCTGCAAAGGAAAAAGGGCAAGTAACTTATAAGGGTAATCCGATCAGACTTACACCTGACTCCTCTATGGAAACCATGAAAGCCAGAAGGTCCTGGATAGAGGAACTGCAGAAACTAAGAGACCACGGATGCCAACCCAAACTACTAGACCCAGCCAAGCTATCATTCACTATCAATGGAGAAAACAAAGTTTTCCAGGATAAAAACAAATTTAAACAATACGTAGCTACAAATCCAGCCCTTCAGAAAGTAATTGAAGGAAAATCACAACCCAAGGAATCCAACAATGCCCACAATAACTCAGACATCTAATGACCCTTCACCAGCACAACTTGAAGAAGGGAAACACACAAACTCTACTACCGAAGGAAAGAAAGAAAGAAAGGAAAAATGACCGGAGTTAACAACCACTGGTCATTAATATCACTTAACATCAATGGACTCAACTCACCTATAAAGAGGCACAGGCTAAGAGATTGGATACGAAAACAGGATCCAACATTCTGCTGCTTACAAGAAACACACCTCAACCACAAAGACAGACATCTACTCAGAGTAAAGGGCTGGGAAAAGGTTTATCAAGCAAACGGACCTAAGAAACAAGCAGGTGTGGCCATACTAATTTCTAAGAAAGTTGACTTCAAACTAAAATCAATCAAAAGAGATGGAGATGGACATTTTTTACTCATAACAGGAACAATTCACCAGGATGAAATCTCAATCCTGAATATATATGCCCCTAATATAAAAGCACCCACTTATGTAAAAGAAACGTTACTAAAACTCAAGGCAGTCATCAAACCACACACACTAATAGTAGGAGATTTCAACACTCCTCTCTCACCAATGGACAGGTCAATCAGACAGAAACCTAACAGAGAAATAAGAGGATTAAGGGAGGTAATGAATCAAATGGACTTAACAGACATCTATAGAACATTCCACCCAAATAGGAAAGAATATACCTTCTTCTCTGCAGCTCATGGAACCTTCTCGAAAATAGACCACATACTCAGTAACAAAGCAAACTTACACAGTTACAAAAAAATATCGGTAACCACCTGTGTCTTATCAGATCACCATGGATTAAAGTTAGAATTCAACAACAATGCTATCCCCAGAAAGCCTATGAACTCATGGAAACTGGACAGTCAACTACTGAACCACACCTGGATCAAGGAAGAAATAAAGAAAGAAATTAAAGTCTTTCTTGAATTCAATGAAAACGAAGACTCAACATACTCAAACCTATAGGACACTATGAAAGCAGTGCTAAGAGGAAAGTTCATAGCATTAAGTGCCCACTTAAAGAAAACGAAGAAAGCACACATTGGAGACTTAATAGCCCACCTGAAAGCTTTAGAAAAAAAAGAAGCAGACTCACCTAGGAGAAGTAGAAGACTGGAAATAATCAAATTGAGGGCTGAAATCAACAAAATAGAAACACAGAAAACAATCCAAAGAATCAATGAAACAAAAAGCTGGTTCATGGAGAAAATCAATAAGATTGATAAACCCCTATCCAAACTAATCAAACGGCGGAGAGATAATACGCAAATTAACAAAATTAGAAATGAAAAGGGAGACATAACCACAGACTCAGAGGAAATTCAGAGAATCATTAGATCTTACTACAAAAACCTGTATGCCACAAAATTGGAAAATGTTATAGAAATGGACACTTTTTTAGATAAGTACCATATACCAAAGTTAAACCAGGACCAGGTGAACAATATAATAGACCTGTTAGTCGCAAAGAATTAGAAGTTGTTATAAAAAACCTCCCCACCAAAAAAAGCCCAGGTCCAGACGGCTTCAATGCAGAATTCTACCAGAACTTCCAAGAAGACCTAATCCCTATACTCCTTAATGTATTTCACAATATTGAAACAGAGAAGTCATTGCCAAATTCCTTTTATGAAGCTGAAGTTACTCTGATACCAAAACCACACAAAGACACAACCAAGAAAGAGAACTACAGGCCAATCTCACTCATGAACATAGACGCAAAAATACTCAATAAAATACTGGCAAACCGAATCCAAGAACACATTAGAAAAATTATCCATTATGATCAAGTAGGCTTCATCCCAGAGATGCAGGGCTGGTTCAACATACGAAAATCTATCAATGTAATCCATCATATAAATAAACTGAAAGTAAAAAACCATATGATCATTTCATTGGATGATGAAAAAGCATTTGACAAAATTCAACATCCCTTTATGATAAAGGTCTTAGAGAGATTAGGAATACAAGGGTCGTTCCTAACTATAATAAAAGCTATTTATAGCAAGCCGTCAGCTAACATCAAATTAAATGGAGAGAAACTCAAAGCTGTTCCACTAAAATCAGGAACACGACAAGGTTGTCCACTCTCTCCATACCTCTTTAATATAGTGCTTGAAATTCTAGCAATAGCAATAAGACAACATAAGGGGATCAAAGGGATTCAAATCGGAAAGGAAGAAGTTAAACTTTCATTATTTGCAGACGATATGATAGTGTACATAAGCGACCCCAAAAACTCCAGCAAAGAACTCCTTCAGCTGATAAACACCTTTAGTAGCGTTGCAGGATACAAGATCAATTCCAAAAAATCAGTTGCCCTCCTATACACAAAGGATAAGGAAGCAGAGATGGAAATCAGAGAAGCATCACCCTTCACGATAGCCACAAATAGCATAAAATATCTTGGGGTAACCCTAACCAAGGAAGTAAAGGATCTATTTGACAAGAACTTTAAGTCAATGAAGAAAGAAATTGAGGAGGATACCAGAAAATGGAAGGATCTCCCTTGCTCTTGGATAGGGAGGATCAACATAGTAAAAATGGCAATTCTACCAAGGGCAATTTATAGATTCAATGCAATCCCCATTAAAAACCCATCAAAATTCTTCACAGATCTTGAGAGGACAATAATCAACTTTATATGGAGAAACAAAAAACCCAGGATAGCCAAAACAATCTTATATAATAAAGGATCGTCTGGAGGCATTACCATCCCTGACCTCAAACTCTATTACAGAGCCTCAGTATTGAAAACAGCTTGGTATTGGCATAAAAACAGAGAAGTCGATCAATGGAACCGAGTAGAAGACCCTGATTTTAACCCACAAACTTATGAACACCTAATTTTTGATAAAGGAGCTAAAAGTATTCAATGGAAAAAAGAGAGCATCTTCAACAAATGGTGCTGGCAGAACTGGTTGTCAACGTGTAGAAGAATGAAAATAGATCCATATCTATCACCATGCACAAAACTCAAGTCCAAATGGATTAAAGACCTCAATATTAGTCTGAACACACTGAACCTGATAGAAGAAAAAGTTGGAAGTACTCTACAACATATGGGTACAGGAGATCACTTCCTACGTTTATCCCCAGCAGCACAGACATTAAGGACAACATTGAATAAATGGGACCTCCTGAAACTGAGTAGCTTCTGTAAAGCAAAGGACACTGTCACAAAGACAAAAAGGCAACCCACTGACTGGGAGAAGATCTTCACCAACCCTGCAACAGACAAAGGTCTGATCTCCAAAATATATAAAGAACTCAAGAAACTAAACTTTAAAATGCCAATGAACCCAATAAAAAAATGGGGCACTGATCTGAACAGAGAATTCTCAACAGAAGAAATTCAAATGGCCAAAAGACACTTAAGGTCATGCTCAACCTCCTTAGCGATAAGGGAAATGCAAATTAAAACAACTTTGAGATACCATCTTACACCTGTCAGAATGGCTAAAATCAAAAACACCAATGATAGCCTTTGCTGGCGAGGTTGTGGAGAAAGAGGCACACTCATTCATTGCTGGTGGGAATGCAAACTTGTGCAACCACTCTGGAAATCAGTGTGGCGATTTCTCAGGAAATTTGGGATCAACCTACCCCAAGATCCAGTAATACCACTATTGGGAATATACCCAAGAGATGCCCCATCAAATGATAAAAGTATCTGTTCAACTATGTTCATAGCAGCATTGTTTGTAATAGCCAAAACCTGGAAACAACCTAGATGCCCTTCAATGGAGGAATGGATGAAGAAAGTGTGGAATATATACATATTAGAGTACTACTCAGCAGTAAAAAACAATGACTTCTCGAATTTTGCGTGCAAATGGATGGAAATAGAAAACACTATCCTGAGTGAGGTATCCCAGACCCAAAAAGAGGAACATGGGATGTACTCACTCATAATCGGTTTCTAGCCATAAATAAAAGACATTAAGCATATAATTTGTGATCCTATAGAAGTTAAATAAGAAAGTGAACCCAAAGAAAATCATATAGTCATCCGCATGGAGAGGGGGAAGTAGACAAGATTGCAGGGCAAAAACTGGGAACTTGCGGGTGAGGTGGCATGGGGCAAAGGGGAAATGGGATGAGAAACATGAGAAGGGGAGGATGGGAGGAGCTCGGGGGATTGGGATGGTTGGGATATAGGAAGGATGGATACGGGAGCAGCGAAGTATATACCCTATCTAAGGTTGGCAAGAGACTTGACTCTTGAGGGGCTCGCAGGTGTCCAGCAATATGTCCCCAGCTGGTACCTTGGGCAACTAAGGAGAGGGAACCTGAAATGACCCTATCCTATACTGATGAATATCTTGCATATCTCCTTAGAACCTTCATCTGGCGATGGATCGAGGTAGAGACAGAGTCTCAATTTGGAGCAACGGTCTGAGCTCTTAAGGTCCAAATGAGGAGCAGAAGGAGGGAGAACATGAGCAAAAAATCAGGACCACGAGGGATGCACCCACCCACTGTGACAGTGGAACTGATTTATTGGGAGCCCACCAAGGCCAGCTGGTCTGGGACTGAATAAGCATGGGTTGATTCCGGACTCTCTGAGCATGGCGTACAATGAAGGCAGATGAGAAGCCAAGGACAATGACACTAGGTTTCCATCCTAATACATGAACCGGCTTTGTGGGAGCTTAGCCTATTTAGATGCTCACCTTCCTGGAAGTAGACAGAAGACCTTCGTCTACCCGCAGGGCAGAGAATTTGGACTGCTCTTCAGTATCAAGAGGGAGGGAGAATGGTGTGGGGGGAGGAGAAGAGGAGTGGGGATAGGGGGAGGGAAGTGGGGGGAGGGGGCAATATTTGGGAGGAGGGGAGGGAAATGGGAAACGGGGAGCAGGTGGAAATTTTAATTAAAAAAGAATAAAAAAAAGAAAAAGAACAGGTAAAAGATCTAGTAGACCTGTTAGTCACGAAGAATTAGAAATTGTTATAAAAAATAGTCCTTCCTAAAAAAGTCCAGGAGCAGATGACTTCAATGCTGAATTCTACTTGAACTTCCAAGAAGAGCAAATACCTATACTCCTTAATGTATTTAACAATATAGAAACAAAAGAGTCATTGCCTAATTCTTTTTATGAATCTACAGTTACTCTGATACCAAAACCACAAAAGACATAACCAAGAAAGAGAATTACAGGCCTATCTCATTCATGAACATTGACGCAAAAATTCTCAATAAAATACTGGCAAACCAAATCCAAGAACACATTAGAAAAATTATCCATTATTATCAAGTAGGCTTCATCCCAGAGATGCAGGGCTGGTTCAACATATGCAAATCTATCAATGTAATCCACCATATAAATAAACTGAAAGAAAAAAACCATATGATCATTTCATTAGATACTGAAAAAGCATTCGACAAAATTCAACACCCCTTTATGATAAAGGTCTTGGAGAGATTAGGAATACAAGGTTCATACCTAAATATAATAAAAGCTATTTAAATCAAGCCAACAGCTAACATTAAATTAAATGGAGAAAACGTCAAAGCCATCCCACTAAGATCAGGAACAGGACAAGGATGTCCACTCTCTCCATATCTCTTCAATATGGTGCTAGAAGTTCTAGCAATAGCAATAAGAAAACATAAGGGGATCAAGGTGATTTGTATTGTAAAGGAATAAGTTAAGCATTCATTATTTGCTGATGATATGATAGTATACATAAGCGACCCCAAATATTCTACCAAAGAACTCCTACAGCTGATAAATACCTTTAGTAATGTTGCAGGATACAATATCAACTCAAAAAAATCAGTTGCCTTCCTATACACTAAGGATAAAGAAGCAGAGAAGGAAATCAGTGAAGCATCACCCTTCACGATAGCCACAAATAGCATAAAATATCTTGGGGTAACTCTGACCAAGGAAGTGAAAGATCTATTTGACAAGACCTTCAAGTCTTTGAAGAAAAAAATTGAAGAGGACACCAGAAAATGGAAGGATCTCCCTTGCTCTTGGATTGGGAGGATCAACATAGTAAAAATGGCAAATTTACCCAAAGCAATCTTTAGACTCAATGCAATCCCCATCAAAATTCTTCACATATCTGGAGAAGACAATAATCAACTTTATATGGAAAAGCAAAAAACCCAGGATAGCCAAAACAATCTTATACAATAAAGGGCTGTCTGAAGGCATTACCCTCTCTGACTTTAAACTCTATTATAGAGCTACAGTATTGAAAAAAGCTTGGTACTGGCATAAAAACAGAGAAGTTGACCAATGAAATCGAATAGAAGACCCTGACTTTAACCCATAAACCTATGAACACCTGATTTTGACAAAGGAGCTAAAAGTATACAATGGAAAAAAGAGAGCATCTTCAACAAATTGTGCTGGCAAAACTGGATGTCAATCTGTAGAAGAATGAAAATAGATCCATGTCTATCAACATGCACCAAACTTAAGTCCAAATGGATTAAAGACCTCACTAACAGTCGGGACACACTGAACCTGATAGAAGAGAAAGTAGGAAGTACTCTACAACACATGGGCACAAGAGACCACTTCCTATATACAACGACAACAGCACAGACATTAAGGGCATCATTGATTAAATGGGACCTCCTGAGATTGAGAAGCTTCTGTAAAGCAAAGGACACTGTCACTAGACAAAAAGGGAACCCACTGACTGTGAGAAAATCTTCACCAACCCTGCAACTGACAAAGGTCTGATCTCCAAAATATATAAAAAACTCAAGAAACTAGACCGTAAAAGGCTAATCAACCCAATCATAAAATGGGGCACTGAGCTGAGCAGAGAATTCCCAACAGAAGAATTTCAAATGGCCAAAAAACACTTAAGGTCATGCTCAACTTCCTTAGCAATCAGGGAAATGAAAATCAAGACAACTTTAAGATACCATCTTACACCTGTCAGATTGGCTAAAATCAAAAGCACCAATTATATCCTTTGCTGGAAGGTTGTGGAGAAAGGGGTACACTCATCCATTGGTGGTGGGAATGCAAACTTGTGCAACCACTTTGGAAAGCAGTGTGGTGGTTCCACAGGAAATTCGGGATCAACCTACCTCTGGACCCAGCAATACCACTCTTGGGAATATACCCAAGAGATGCCTTATCATACAACAAAATATATGCTCAACTATGTGCATAGCAGCATTGTTTATAATAACCAGAACCTGGAAACAACCTTGATGCCCTTCAATGGAAGAATGGATGAAGAAATATGGAATATATACATATTAGAGTCCTACCCAGCAGTAAAAAACAATGACTTCTTGAATTTTGCATGCAAATGGACAGATATAGAAAACAGTATCCTGAGTGAGTTAAGCCAGCCCCAAAAAGAGGAACATGGATGTACTCACTCATATTTGGTTTCTAACCATAAATAAAGGACATTGAGCATAGAATTTGTGATCCTCGAGAAGCTAAATAAGAAGGTAAACACAATGAAAAACATATAGGCATCCTCCTGAATAGTAACCTTCATCACATGATCAAAGGAGACAGATACAAAGACCCACAGTGGAGCATCAGACTGAAATCTTAAGGTCCAAATCAGGAGCAGAAGGAGAGAGAGCACGAGCAAGGAACTCAGGCCGTGAGGGGTGCACTGAGATAATGGGGATGTTCTATTGGGAACTCACCTGGGCCAGCTGGCCTGGGTCAGAAAAAGCATGGGATAAAACCAGACTCACTGAACTAGCAGACAATGAGGACAACTGAGAACTCAAGAACAATGGCAATGGGTTTTTGATCCTACTGCACATACTGGCTTTGTGGGAGCCTAGGCAGTTTGGATACTCCTCCTACTAGATGGGATGGAGGTGGATGGTTTTTGGACTTCCCACAGGGCAGGGAACCCTGATTGCTATTAGGGCTGACGAGGGATGGGTACTTGATTGGGGGAGGAAAATGGTGGGTGGTGGTGGGGTGGAGGCAGAAATCTTTAACAAACATATAAATAAATAAATAAATAAATAAGAGATATTTTCTTCATTTTTCTCCATCTCTGACCTTCTTGATCTCAACCATCCCATTCTTTCATTTCTCCTTGCCTTCCCCTTCTTCCATCTCCATCCTCTTCCTCCCACCTTTCTTCCTCCAATGTTCCCAATTTTTTCGGGTGCTCTTTTCTGTTTCTACTTCCCAGGGCTATCCATGCATGCATCACTTAAGATCCTCCATATTACCTTCTTGTTGACAAATGAGTTTATCCTGCCTATTCCCAGAGTGACTTACTTCTAAAGAGCACACAGAGACTTATATTAATTATGAACTATTTGGCCGATTAGCTCACACTTATTATTGGCTAGCTGTTACATTTTATATTAACCCTTAATTCTTATCTATGTTTAGAAACATGGCTTATTACCTTTTCTCAATAAGTCATTCTCATTATTTTTTTTCTGCCTATAGCTGATAAGTCACTCTGCCATCCCCTTCCCATATTTCACTTAGTGTAGTAGCCTCAACTGTATTACCTGCCTAGTTACAGGAAAGTCTGTACCTTTCCAGTGACTAATCTTTATAGTCTACAAGAATGTTATCCCACAGTAGTTCCCCTTTTTTTTCTTTGAAAGAAAGAGCTCTGTTTTATTTCATTTGTTTAGCTTTAGTATATATATTGAAGGTAGAATTTGTAGTCTATAGGTGTGAATGGCCTTAGCCAATGAGAAGGCATGTGATGTTAGTCACAAGGAAGTTGAATTTTCATATTTAATGTGTTCCTTTATCTGGAGTTTGGCAGAGATTGGAGAGTTTGAGAGCTTGGCCAAACTTTCTGAAATTAAAAGAAAAGCATCCTTTTTGTCTCGAAGTATAGAAGACCAAATTATGAATAGATGGGTTTTGAAATTTCAGTCCTATATATACACTCTATGCATCAGCCTTGAGCCCTCGTCATGCTAACAGCTGATAGTCCTGCACATATTGGTCATCTAAAAATTTTCTAGCAGAATATTTAGAATCATTTGCTTAGACCTAGAATGACTCTGTATCAAATAATTTGTTTCTATGGCTTCTGCTGAATCATGTATATAGTGAGGGAACTCCCAAGTTAGTTTACCTGTGTGCCTTTTATAGTTTGAGGGATTGCCCTGACCTTGTGGAAAAGTGTCTTGATACAGTGTAACTTAGTAGACCAGAATTCCAGGGTAAGGCTCCATATTGCAAAAGTGGCCAGGTTTGAACTCAGTTATCTTGAAGTGTTGGGACATTTTGTTTACTACTGTGGAATAATGCTCTTATATCCTGTATATATTTGTTATTTGTGTTGGTTCAATAAAATGTTCATTGGCCAGAATCCAGGCAGGTAGTGTAGGCAGGGTAAACAGACTAGGAGAATCCTGGGAAGAGGAAAATATTCATTCTGCAATCGCCATCCAGATGTATTGGGTACAAGATGTGAATGCTGCACTGAGTAAGCTACCAAACCACAAGGCTAATCTTAGATAAGACCTATGGTTAATTTAAGTAATAAGAGCTAGCTAGGCATATGTGTGAGCTACTGGACAAACAAGGTTGTAATTAATGTAGTTTCTGTGTGAAAACTTGGGTCTCCGTGACCAAGTAATGAAAGGGCTATCTGTATCTACAATTTGCTCTTCTTTCTGTATGTATTTCACGATTTCTTTCCATATACCTTTCACCATCTCTCTATCATCTCTATACTCCATCATTTATTTTTCTATACTATCATCTTTTCCTGTATTATCTCTAGTTCATCTCATTGTCTATCATCTCTCTATAATCTCTTTGTCATCTTTTTATCATCTCTATCATCACTCTGTCATCTCATTATCATACCATTTTCTATCATCTCTCTTTTGTCTCTATGTCTATCCTCCAGCATTTATTTTTCTTGTCTCTCTTCCATCCCTTTCTCTGTCCCATGTATCATCTCTTCTATTTCTCTATCATGGCTCAATCATCACTTCCTCTATCATCACTTTTTCCTCTATGTCTTAGTCTATCATCACTTCCTCTTTCATCTCTTTCTCATCATCTCTTCCTCTATCATTGCATTTACTATCGTATCTTACTATGATAACATTTTCTTTATCATCTCTTTCTGTATTGTCTATTTTCTATCATCAGTTTCTCTAATACCTCTGTCATCACTTACTCAATCATCTTGTTCTCGATCATCTATTATTCATTTCTCAATTACCTCTATCTGCCATCATTTCATTCTCCAGTCTATCTTCTCCTATTCTACCATCTCTCTATCTTCTCTTACTCTATTATTTCTCCGCCATCTCTTTTCTGTCTTCTATTTCTCTACTATCTTTCTCTATCATTTCTTACTCTATCATATTTCCTCCATTATGATTTCCTCTAACACTTCTCTATCATCTGATTCTCTCTCATCTTTTCTTCTATCGTCTCTTCCACTATCATCCCGTACTCCACCATCGCATTTTCTAGCATCTCTTCTCTAGCATCTCTTTCTCTATCATATCTTCTTTTATCAACCTTTGCTCTATCATCTCTTGCTCTTTAATCTCTATGTCATCTCTTTATCTATGACCTCTTCATTATCATCTGTCTTTATCACTTATGTATCATCTCATTCTCTAAGATCTCTATCACATATATCTTTAGCATCTTTTCCTATTTCTCTTGATCTCATTAATGGTAGGCAGAAAATTGCATTGATAAAAATGTATCTCTTGGTATGGTATTATTTTATTTAATTTATTTATTGAAAATTTCTACTTCCCTTCTTCAAATTTCACTCACACTCTGCCATCCCCCTCTCTGTCCTTCTCAAGTCCTCAGAGATAACAGAGTGCCCAACCCAGTGGGAAGTCCGAGGCCCTCCCCACTCCATCCATGTCTAGGAAGGTCTGAATCCAAACAGACTAGGCACGCAAAAATCAGTACATGCAGAAGAATCAAAACCCAGTACCATTATCATTGGCTTCTCAGTCAGTTTTCAGTGTCAGGCACATTCAGAGAATATTGTTTGATCACATACTCATTTAGTATTAGTCCAGCTGGACTTGCTGAGCTTCTATTATATATGTCCCATAGTCTCTGTGTGTGGAAGCAATTCTTGAGGTCCTAACTCACTTACTCATGTTCTCTCACCTTATGATCTTCATCTGAACATTGGGAACTAAGTCCAGTGCTCCAATGTGTGTCAGTGTCTCTATCTCCATACATTGCTAGATGAAGGTTCTAAGGTGATATGCAAGATATTTATAAGTAGGGCTATGGAATAAGGCCAGTTCAGGGACCCCCTCATCTGCTGCAAGATGAAAGAGCTAGGGACATCTTCAAGGGCACCTGGGACCCCCTCTAGAGCCAAGTCTTTTGCCAAACCTAAAATGGTTCCCTTCCTTGTGATATCTTCTTTTCTGCTCCGATATCCATCCTTCCTCAATCTCATTCATCCCTATTCCAATCCTTCCATTCTCCCTTCTCTCTCCCCACTGCCACCCCCATGATCCCAACTTTCACCTGGCAATCTTGTCTACATCCAGTATCTAGGAGGATAAATATATGTTTTTCTTTGGGTTCTCCTTCTTGTTTTCTTCTGTAGGATCATGAATTATAGGCCCAATGTCCGTTGCTTATGGTTTGAATCCACTTCTGATGGAGTTCATAACTTATTCATCTTTTTGTATCTAGGTTATCTCAGTAAAATGTTTTCTATTTCCATTCTTTGAATGCAAAATTCAAGATGTCATTGTTTTATTGCACTGAGTGCATCTCTAAAGTGAATATATGCCACACGTTCTTTATCCATTCTTCTATTGAGGGGCACCTAGGTTGTTTCCAGGTTCTGGCTATAACAAATAGTGCTGGTATGAAAATAGTTGAACAAATGCATTTGTAGTATGATTGGGTATCTCTGGATATATTCAGCAAAATTGAAATTACTGGATTCCAAGGTTGGTTGACTCCTCTATTATAATGTATCATACATCTCTACTTCTGATCAAGGTATCTATAAGCTGCTTCCATTTTAAGGCTGTTGTCATCATTTGTTGCACATATGTTCAGAGATTGTTTAATATTGTAAAATGAAGTAATAGTCTTTACGTTATATATTAAAGCAGTAAGTATTATAGGTTAATATTCACCCATGTTTTCCAAACTCATATTAACACTAATCAGGTTCTTATGATACATAGAGACTGTATTCTGTACAGATAGGTAATCATCAAACACTTAAAGGAACTGCAGAAACTGGGATTTAAATAACTTAGGGTTTTGTTGATGTGAGACACAATGGCTCTTTGCAGCACTGATCTATTCCTGAAAGAATGTTGAGCATCAAAGATACTGTACTTGGAGTTTGTACTATTCTTTGTAAAACTGGGCTTTGGTGAAGGAATTGCACTTGTTTGACTGATAAAATGCATGGTGTCTGGACTGGACAAGCAAGATACAAGAAAAATGACTGTCAAACCTTGCCAAAATAGGGTAAGATTGTTTTCAAAATCTTCCTGCCTCTATAAAAGAGCTGTCAGTTACTCTAGGCCTTAGCCAAAGTGGTTTGCTTCAACATTGCAAATGAGACACTGGGTGATTTCCCAGGTAGACATATGTCTCTGTAATCTACTGTACATTTTGGAAACATCTTTAATGCATTTATTGGCTACTCAAGTAATATTCTATCTCAATTCTCAGGCCTTGATGGAGGTTGAAGACTTGATAGTTGTAGATAACTTCCTCTTATGGTCTAGCCAACCCATTTCTAATACAAGACTAAGACTCCTAGGAATAAAATAATCATTGAAATTTTGAGCATATATTTCTTGCTCAATATTGCCTATACTGGATACTCCCTGGGCTCCCTACAGGGGCTCTACACCCCGCAAACTGCCTCTCTCTTCTTGTCCCATCCAGCTTGCATCCAGAACCCTTCTCCCTTCTGCCTCGTTGGGCACATAACACCATCCAGCTCAGTCTGTCTGGTGCTGGGGGCAAATCCTCAGGGTAAGTAGGCAGGCAAGACTTCCTTTGTTTCACTGGCCTGCCTGCCCCAAACAAGTAGGCGCTTTTTTTACGAACTACCCAACCTGCACGGAGATCTGACCTCGGCACCAAAGAGACAGCAGTGGGGTGAGTTTGTGACCGGCAGCGGAAGCAGCCCTGGACAGGGAACTCTGAAGTTCCTCATCCCCCACCCTATACTCCCTGGGGTCCCTGCAGGGGCTCTACACCCCGAATACTGCCTCTCTCTTCTTGTCCCACCCAACTTGCAACCAGAACCCTTCTTCCTTCTGCCCTCTTTCCTCTTTGGGCACATAACACCATCCAGCTCAGTCTGTCTGGCACAGGGGGCAAATCCTCAGGGCAAGTAGGCAGGCGAGACTTCCTTTGTTTCACTGGCCTACCTGCACCAAGCAAGGTAGGGGCTTTGTTTACGAACTACCCAACCTGCACGAATATCTGATCTGGGCACCAGGAGAGACAGCAGTGGGGTGAGTTTGTGACCGGGGGCGGAAGCAGCCCTGGACAGGGAACTCTGAAGTTCCTCACCCCCCACCCTAAACTCCCTGGGCTCCCTTCATGGGCTCTACACCCCGCATACTGCCTCTCTCTTCTTGTCCCACCCAGCTTGCCTCCAGAACCCTTCTTCCTTCTGCCCCCTTTCCTCTTTGGGCACATAACACCATCCAGCTCAGTCTGTCTGGCACTGGGGGCAAATCTTCAGGGCAAGTGGGCAGGCGAGACTTCCTTTGTTTCACTGGCCTGCCTACAACTAGCAAAGTAGGGGCTTTGTTTATGAACTACCCAACCTGCACGGAGATTTGATCTTGGCACCAGGAAGAGCCATCAGTGGGAGAGCTAATCTCAGTACCAGGAAAGCCATTTTTGAGCACGGAGATCTGATATAGGTACCAGGAGAGACATCATTGGAGCACCAGGAAAGCTATCATTGCAGAGTGCCATCAATGGGAAGGTACATAAGTAGGCAAGGAGACCTGATCCGGTAAAAGAAGACCCATAGGGGAGCATTCGGAGAAAGAGATGGGCAGGCGCCAATGCAAGAATTCACCCAACAATCTGAAAAACTATATGAAACCACCAGAACCCAGCGACCTCACAACAGGAGGACATGAACACCTTAATCATGATGAAGAAGTAGATAAAATTGACTTTATGAAAGTGATTGACACCCTTAAACAGCATGTAAAAAATGCCCTTATAGAAATGGATGAGAAGTATAACAGAAAGTTTGAAGAATTGAGTAAATCAGTGAATGACACCCTAGGAAACCAAGGAAAAACAATCAAACAGATAATGGAAACAGTTCAAGACTTAAAAACTGAAGTGGAGGCAAAGAAGAAAACACAAACAGAAGGCCAGCTGGACAGGGAAAATCTAGGTAAACGAATAGAGACTACAGAAGTAAGCATAACCAATAGAATACAAGAGATAGAAGAAAGAATCTCAGATTCTGAAGATACCATAGAGAAAATAAACACGCTGATCAAAGAAAACAGCAAGGCCAACAAATTCTCATCACAAAACATTCAGGAAATATGGGACACAATAAAAAGACCAAACCTAAGAATAATAGGAATAGAAGAAGGAGAAGAAGCACAGCTCAATGGTCCAGAAAATATATTTAATAAAATTATAGAAGAAAACTTTCCAAACCTAAAGAAAGATATACCTATGAAGGTTCAAGAAGCATACAGAACACCGAATAGGCTGGATCAAAAACAAACATCCTCTCACCATATAATAATCAAAACACAAAGCAAACAGAATAAAGAAAGAATACTAAGAGCAGCAAAGGAAAAAGACCAAGTTACTTATAAAGGTAAACCTATCAGACTTACACCTGACTTCTCTATGGAAACCATGAAAGCCAGAAGGTCCTGGGTAGATGTACTGCAAAAACTAAGAGACCATGGATGCAAGCCCAGACTACTATACCCAGCCAAGCTTTCATTCACTATAAATGGAGAAAACAAAATTTTCCAGGATAAAAACAAATTTAAACAATACGTAGCCACAAATCCAGCCTTACAGAAAGTAATAGAAGGAAAATCACTAATCAAGGAGTCCAACAATGGCCACAATAACTCAGACATCTAGAGACCCTTTACCAGCACAACTCAAAGAAGGGAAACACACAAAATCTACTACTAAAAAAGTGACCGGGGTTAACAACCACTGGTCATTAATATCACTTAATGTCAATGGACTCAACACACCTATAAAAAGGCACAGACTAAGAGATTGGATATGAAAACAGGATCGAACATTCTGCTGTTTACAAGAAACACACCTCAACCACAAAGACAGGCACCTACTCAGAATAAAGGGTTGGGATAAGGCTTATCAAGTAAATGTACCTGAGAAACAAGCAGGTGTGGCCATACTAAATTCTAACAAAGTTGACTTCAAACTGAAATCAATCAGAAGAGATGGAGAGGGACATTTTCTACTCATAACAGGAACAATTCATCAGGATAAATTCTCAATCCTGAATATCTATGCACCTAATATAAAAGCACCCACGTACATAAAAGAAACATTGTTAAAACTCAAGGCAGCCATCAAACCGCACACATTAATAGTAGGAGACTTTAATACTCCGCTCTCACCAATGGACAGGTCAAATAGACAGAAACCTAACAGAGAAATAAGAGAATTAATGGAGGGAATGAATCAAATGGACTTAACAGACATCTATAGAATATTCCACCCAAATAGGAAAGAATATACTTTCTTCTCTGCAGCTCATGGAACCTTCTCAAAAATCGACGACATACTCGGGAACAAAGCAAACATCGACAGTTACAAAAAACATATCTGTAACCACCTGTATCTTATCAGATCACCATGGATTAAAGGTATAATTCAGCAAAAATGCTACCCCCAGAAAGCCTACAAACTCATGGAAACTGAATAGTCAACTACTGAACCATACCTGGATTAAGGAAGAAATAAGAAAGAAATTAAAGTCTTCCTTGTAGACTATGAAAATAAAGAAACAACATACTCTAACCTATGGGACACTATGAAAGCAGTCCTAAGAGGAAAGTTCATAGCACTAACTGCCCACTTAAAGAAAACAGAGAAAGCACACACTGGAGACTTAACAGCCCACCTGAAAGTTCAAGAAAAAAAAAGAAGCAACCCAAAAAACTCCACCAAAGAACTCCTACAGCTGATAAACGCCTTTAGTAATGTGGCAGGATACAATATCAACTCCAAAAAATCAGTCGCCCTCTTATACACAAAGGATATGGAAGCAGAGAGGGAAATAAGAGAATCATCACCTTTCACGATAGCCACAAAAAGCATAATATATCTTGGGACACTCTAACCAAGGAAGTGAAAGATCTATTTTGCAAGAACTTTAAGGCATTGAAGAAAGAAATTGAAGAGGATACCAGAAAATGGAAGGATCTTCCTTGCACTTGGATTGGGAGGATCAACATAGTAAAAATGGTAATTCTACCAAGGGCAATTTATATATTCAGTGCAATCCCCATTAAAATCCCATCAAAATTCTTCACAGATCTTGAAAGGACAATAATCAACTTTATATGGAGAAACAAAAAACCCAGGATAGCCAAAACAACCTTATACAATAAAGGAACTTCTGGAGGCATTACCATCCCTACTTCAAACTCTATTACAGAGCTACAGTAATGAAAACAGCGTGGTACTTGCATAAAAACAGAGAAGTCAACCAATGGAAATGTATATAAGACCAGGATTTTAACCCACAAACAGAGGAACAACTGATTTTCGATAAAGGAGCTAAAAGTATACAATGGAAAAAAGAGAGCATCTTCAACAAATGGTGCTGGCACAATTGGATGTCAACCTGTAGAAGAATGAAAATAGACCCATATCTATCATCATACACAAAACTCAAAACTCAAGTCCAAGTGTACCAAAGAACTCAATATCAATCTGAACACACTGAACCTGATATAAGAGAAAATGTGAAGTACCCTACAACATATGGGCACAGGAGATCGCTTCCTATGTATAACCCCAGCAGCACAGACATTAAGGGCAACATTGAATAAATGGGACCTCCTGAAACTGAGAAGCTTCTGTAAAGCAAAGGACACTGTCATTAAGACAAAAAGGCAGCCTAGGGACTGGGAGAAGATCTTCACCAACCCTGCAACAGACAAAGGTCTGATCTCCAAAATATGTAAAGAACACAAGAAACTAGACTTTAAAAGGATAATTAACCCAATTAAAAAATGGGGCACTGAACTGAACAGAGAATTCTCAACAGAAGAAGGTCAAATGGCCAAAAGATACTTAAGGTCATGCTCAACCTCCTTAGCGATCAGAGAAATGCAAATCAAAACAACTTTGAGATATCATCTTACACCTGTCAGAATGGCTAAAATCAAAAACACCAAGGATAACCTTTGCTGGAGAGGTTGTGGAGAAAGGGGTAACCTCATCCATTGCTGATGGGACTGCAAACTTGTTCAACCACTTTGGAAATCAGTGTGGCGGTTTCTCAGAAAAATTGGGATCAACCTACCCCTGGACCCAGCAATAGCACTCTTGGGAATATACCCAAGAGATGCCCTAGCATATGACAAAAGCATTTGTCCAACTATGTTCATAGAAGCATTATTTGTAATAGCCAGAACCTGGAAACAACCTAGATGCCCTTCAACGGAAGAATGGATGAAGAAAGTGTGGAATATATACACATTAGAGTACTACTCTGCGGTAAAAAACAATGACTTCTCGAATTTTGCATGCAAATGGATGGAAATAGAAAATACGATCCTGAATGAGGTAACCCAGACCCAAAAAGTAGATCATGGGATATACTCACTCATAATTGGTTTCTAGCCATGGATAGGGGCCACTGAGTCTATAATTTGTGATCCTAAAGAAGCTAAACAAGAGGGTAAACCCAAGGAAAAACATATAGATATCCTCCCAGCTATGGGAGATAGACAAGATTGATGGGCAAAATATTGGAATCTTGGGGGTGGGGTGGGATGGGGATGAGGGGTGATGGGGAGAGAAAAGTGTGAAGAAGAGGATGAGGGGAACTGCGGGAAACTGGTGACTGGGGATAAAGCAAGCTGGGATAGGGGAGCAGGGAAACTCATACCTTAGTTAAGGGAGCCACCTAAGGGTTGGCAAGAGACTTGAACTTGGAAGGGCTACCAGATGCCCAGGGCAATGACCCCAGTTAGTTCATTGGGGCACCTGAGGATAGGGAACCTGAAATGAACCTGTCCTATAATCATACTGATGAATATCTTGCATATCGCCATAGAACCTTCATCTAGTGATGGATGGAGATAGAGACAGAGACCCACACTGCAGCACCGGACTGAGCTCCCAAGGTTATAATGGGGAGCGAAGGAGAGAGAACATGAACAAGGAAGTCAGGACCATGAGGGGTGCACCCAACCACTGAGACAATGGGGCCGATCTATTGGGAGCTCACCAAGTCCAGCTGGACTGCTACTGAAAAAACATGGGATAAAACCGGACTCTGTGAATGTGGCAGAAATGAGAGCTGATGAGAGGCTAAGGAGAATGGCACGGGAACTTTCATCTGGCGATGGATCGAGAGAGAGACAGATACCCAATTTGGAGCAACGGTCTGAGCTCTTAAGGTCCAAATGAGGAGCAGAAGGAGGGAGAACATGAGCAAGGAAATCAGGACCACGAGGCCTGCACCCACCCACTGTGACAGTGGAACTGATCTATTGGGAGGTCTCCAAGGCCAGCTGGACTGGGACTGAATAAGCATGGGTTGAAACTGGACTCTCTGAACATGGTGGACAATGAAGGCTGATGAGAAGCCAAGGACAATGGCACTATGTTTTGATCCTAATACATGAACTGGCTTTGTGGGAGCTTAGCCTGTTTGGATGCTCACCTTCCTGGACCTAGATAGAAGTGGGAGGACCTTGGTCTTCCTGTAGGGCAGGGAATTTGGATTGCTCTTCAGTATCGAGAGGGAGGGGGAATTGACGGGGGTAGGACAAGAGGAGTGGGGATGGGGGAGGATAGCGGGGGGAAGGGACAATATGTGGGAGGAGGGGGAGCGAAATGGGAAACGGGGGGCAGTAGGAAATTTTAATTAAAAAAGAATTAAAAAATGAGAAAAAATATTGCCTATACTGGCTATAAATCTAACTTTTATACTTGATATTTGTTCTTATTATATGTAGTCCTGTATTGGTTTTGAACATTCTTATTAGGTAAAAGGGGAGGTGATGTGGAAAATCCTTTGGCCAATGGCCTTTGAGAGGCTGGACCTTGTGTGGTGTGACTTTGTGTTTCCAGAAACACTTAGGAGAGCCATTCTGCCTCTTGTGCAAAGCAACAGCCTCTCGTCAACCTGGGGAGCTACTGGGAGAAAAAGATTCCAAGAGTGTGGTAAACTTCCATGATTTTTTTCTTACTGAAGAGTTGCTGACAGGAGGAGTTACTGTGGGTAACTCTCCAAGTTATCTCCCTTACTTATGAGCTAATAATGGTAGTAAGACTGGCAATTCTGTCTTAGGAAAGTATCTTTTAGGTCATATTCTTACTTGGGACAGCTGGCAAATGAAGCTATCATGAGTTTGATGCTCTTCCAGCCCTCCTGTTTCTTTTGAAGTTGTTGGCAACATATGTGGCCTTATGCCTAAGCCAAGAACTTTTTCCCGTTGAAGTGGCCATTGAGGACAGGTGCTCTAGGCCTTAGCTCTTATTGGGGAGCTATTAGCAATTGAAACAGCCATCAGATATGTTTTCCTGGCCTCATCAAACACTGAGTTCTTATTGGAGGAGTGGATGGAGGATGGGGAAGGGAGAAGTTGGCAGGAGTGGAAGGACAGCGGATTAACTTGGGTATGTAACATGAGATTGTAGTAAAAAGAAAAAAAAAAGAAAGAAAAAAAACCACTGCCAGAAGAGGCCCAGACATTTATTGGGGAGGTACTGGCAGCTGAATCTGAAATCAAGGATGTGCATTATTCCCTATCACTTTACTTATAGGCTACTGACAGTTGAACCTGCCATGGAGGATGTGCTTTCCAGGAAATATCTTATATTGCGCAGGCCCACTTGCTTCTGGATGGACTAAGGTAACACCCACAGTGGTATAACTGTTCTGTATCAATTAGCAGTAATAGCCCCATAGACATTCACTTATTCCATTCAGATAGCCACGGTTCCATCTTTCCATATGACTCAAGGTTAATAGCTAGTTTAAAGGTAAAGCAAACTGTGATGAGCAGCAAGTGACAGAAACCCACTGGAAACACTAGGAGCCAAAAGTGGTGATTCTTTGCTGGGGCATGGTGCATCCTGGCATATGAGGAGAAGGAAGGTGTCATATGCAAGCATGGACTCAGAAGCCCCTAATTCTCATCTCTGCCATTCCTTCTTTATTGCCTGCATGATGGCTTACATGCCTCATCACTTCCTCTTAGATCAGATTTCAATAAATGACAGATATCACTTGTCATATTAACTGCTGCTTATCTAATATTTAAGAAAGCATTATCTGTGTTTACTTATATTCATCAGGCACTTCAACCTCAAGTCCTGATTGATTATTTCTCCTTGCTGTGCTCTGTTGATCTTTTGATTGCTTTCATGACTCTGAAATATTTCCTTTCTCAAATTTCTCCTCCAGAATTCCCACAATGGTTAGTGTTCTTTCTCAAGACAAACAAATGACATTATTAATATTATTACTATTATTACTATTGTTATTGATGTTACTTTTATTATTGTTG
Source organism: Chionomys nivalis (assembly GCF_950005125.1). NCBI lineage: Eukaryota > Metazoa > Chordata > Mammalia > Rodentia > Cricetidae > Chionomys > Chionomys nivalis. The sequence continues at coordinate 267,248 of NW_026646888.1, read as the reverse complement.
TTGTTTTTCTGTTGTGATTTTATCCTGAAAACTTATCCACAGGGATTCACTGGGGTTCTCAATTGTACAAAGAGACATTTCTACAAATGATTACTTCAACTCCATGCTTCTAATCATTTTATTATTTGTCTGATTTTGTTCATTGCAGCCAAATTACTGTTTTCCAACTGAGGCCTTAGTCTAAGACACTGTATGTGACCTGTCCCTATTCCATAGCATATTCCCACACTTTGTGTTCAGACTGTGACATGCTTATACAATCCATTCTCTCTTTGTTGAACAACCTCTGGCTGGTATTATTTCATGTCCTTGTTCCAAGTTCTGTTTGTACTTCCAATGGGTCCTTTTAAATAATCAGGCTGTTTCTTCACAAGTGATGGTATCTTTGATCATCAGGATGAGCTGCAGTTGCTTCATTTCAAAGTTGTTTCTTCTGCATCAAGATGCTGACACTTTGCAAATAGCCATTTTCTTAGACTTCCAGTCAGCGGCAGAATCCATTAACGATTCTTACCTGAGCCAATTAAGGCATATATGGTGGCTGCCAGGTGGTGGGGTTCCAATTTCATGATTCCTTTGCGTTGATTAGTTGGAATGCCACCCCAAAGACCCAGTTTTCTCCTCCACTGTTTTTTTTAATCAAAGCAGTTGGGATTCAGAAACATTTTCTTCCAAAGATTTAAAATGGCAGCTATTATTGTTTTCTGCGATGTTAAATTGTCCCTGGTTGGCAACCAACAAGCCTTCATGCCATCTCATGTTTTCCTTTTGACATTTGTGTTTTTTGAGAACTTAGTTACTCCCTGGATGCATGAGATATTTTAGGCTTCTGCCTTCTGCTTCCCTCTGCCTATCAATCCACCATTTCTCCATGGAGTGCTGTTATCTTCTTCTTCGGGGAATGATATCAGAAGTTAAACCCCAGCACTTGGAATGATGAATACTGAATGAGTCTGATGTTTGCATCTGTGGCCTTTCAGAGAACTAACATCAGGAAAATCCTTTTATATAAACACACGTACACTCAGTACTGTATACACGTGAACACCTACAGGTCAGCACATGAGTTTTCTCACTTGTTTTCCCTGATCTACTTCGTGCTTAGATTTCCTATTGCATCTCCTTTCCATTTTAAGACTCACTTTTCTAGTGGAAAAGCTGTTGCTCTCATTCCTCACTATCCCGATATGGTTTTATTGCTAAATCACCTGCTAGACTGTGAAAGACACAATTTAAACAGGGCTCAGTGTGTGTGTATAGAGTAAGTTTGAATCTTTATTCTGAGAAGTTATAATCAATGTGTCAGGAAGTTACTTACAGCTACTGTTAGTAGTATTGCGCATTGGAGGCACATTACTCATTCTGCATATCAAGAACTAGGCAGCTGGAGGAATCTTCTCTGTCTTTTCCTGGGTCCTAGAAGCCATGAGACTTTCAATAATGTATTAATTATATATCTTTTAATCTATTAATATCATCTATCTCTTATTATTCATCTATCCATCCATCCTTCCATCTATCCATTTATTCCTCATTTGTTTACCAAATATCTAACACCAGGCTCTCTGTCTATCTATCTTTCTATTTATCTTGTCTTAGTTGTGGTTTCTACTGCTGTGAAGAGATAACATGACCACCATCAGTCTTATGAAGGAGAGCATTTAATTGGGTTCTGACCATTAACATCATGGCAGAATTATTCCAGACTTCAGGGAGACATGGCGCAGGAGAAGGGAAGAGATCTACATCCAGACCCTTGGGGAGCAGGAAGGAAGAATAAGGCACTGGACCTATGTTGAGCTTCAGACATCAAAGAGTATCTCTGGTGACACTCTTTCTCCAACAAGGCCACACCTCCCAATAATGTCACTCCCCATAGGATGATAGAGTATCATTTTTATTCAAACCACCACATATCTATTAATCATTTATATTTGGATGATCAATTATTATTTACCATCACTCTATAATTTATCTGTCATATATGTGTATATTTGTTACTCTATCAGTCATAAATCTATCCATCTATCTACTTAACTACCTATGTTAACTCCTATTTATCACACTTTCAATCTATTAGGTGTATCTATGTATCTATTAGTCTTTCTATGTATTTATCTCTGTATCTCTAAGATATGTATAATTATTCCTCTGTACATGTTTCCTCTAATTTCTATATTATTCTATTGACGTATCAATCTATCTATCTGTGTATATCTGTATGTTGATTATTATATTAATCAATGTCCATTTATATAATTCTTTCTGTCCATTAATCTATATATTCTCTATCTATTTTCCATCTATATAACTTTTTATCTATCTACAATCTCTCTATGTGCTTGTCAATTTTCATATCTGTTATTTCCCAGTATTAAGTCATAACCTTTTAAGTTCCCACCATCCACACACTCCCTGTGTTTTGCCCATAAGATTTTGATCAAGAGCTGTCTGTTAACCAAAGCCTCTGACAACACTGGTATTAAATTATTGACCTTAATTCTGCTTGACAAACTACTCTTAGTAGAAGGATTTAACATTTGCTGAACCTAGACTCAGATCTCACACAGTATGCCAAGGAGGTCCAACTGTGATGAGATATTGAAAAATCTCCAGCTGCACCCATTGGGTAGTGTCTACACTATAGGCATTCCTGTGAACGTAAGATGACAATGTTTAAGAGCACTCTAGCTCTGGAGACAAGGAGAGATCTTAGGCTAAATGTCACTGGGTTTTCTGTTTCCTTCTGCTTAAAAAGCCCAGATTCTGCATTCTTGAAAAAAGGGTCCCATATGCATTTGGAATAATTGTTACCCATGGTATTTGTCAGCTTCTTTGTTGCTTTCAAAGGACATACAATCTTCTTTCTACTTATCTTACCCAGCCATCTTTTGTGGTATCATTCAGTTGAACACTCATGGAAATACACTTCTGAAAGACTGTCTGCCCACGTTAGTGTGAAGTCTAACCCTTCCCAGATCAGGAGATGAGGAGTTATTTCCCCCGACCGATGATTTCCGTGCATCTTCGGCAGTGGATGATAGTGCTGTGATGTTGATCATGGCAATTTCTTTTTCAATTTGCTGAGAGAAGGGAGTGATAGATATACATGGATGATGGTAAGGAGCAGAAATCTAAGCAACTGCAGGAAGAGAGGAAACATGGAAACAGCGACACTGAGAAACATACAACTGGGTTGTGAGTCAGGGACAGCCTTGATTTGCTATAGGATACTTATCCTTGCACTTGAAACTCAAGCTGGTAGAAATGTCAGTGTCTCTTTAACAGCTCCCCTAGGACATAAAGGGATGCAGGAGCTGGCTTCATTCTCCAGAACCCATCATATTCCCTAGTCTCGCTGGAGACTTTTCAGTTCCAAGTGATAAAACACAATTCAAACTGGCTTTAGGGAAAGCCAAAGTTTAGTTAAAGCAAAAATTCATCTAGGCATCAAAAGACAGTGAGTAACCTCAGATGGAACTGGAATGGTGATTAAAAAATCTTGACCAGGATGCAGGTCTTGATTTCTAATTTTTTTTACTGACATTACAATGGACACAATGTTAAGATGTTTTCCCTGGCTGTTTTAAGGTCATTTGAGTTTTTCCAAAGCCTAAAGTGGTCAGTTGAGGTAACTCTAACAAAAACATTATGCCATAAAATGACTGGTCTAGCTAAATGGGGAAGATAGAACATACAGTGTCCAACAGTTTGCCACGGCAAGGCAGGGAAAGCCACCCATGCCTGGATTTGGAGGAGAGTTTCAGGGAGAACTAAAGGGAAGGGGCAGGAAGGTCCATGTGGCAGATGGGGTATACAAGTGCTTATTTATTATCAGTACTCTGTTTAACTTTGTGATATTGTTTTCTTAATTTGAACACCATTGGAATTCTGTAGTCATTGTGCTGTGAATTCAAAAATGAGCAATCACTTTCTATATGAGTCTAAAATTAAGACTAACATACTGAAAAGAGATTTTCTTTGTTAGGGATAAATCAGCTGTGTGTATACAGGCCTGAGTTCAGACTCCAGAGACCTTATTCAAAGCTTTCCAACGTGGTAGTGTGTGCTTGTAATGTCACTGCTTGGGAGGCAGACACTGTGGATTCTGGTACTGACTGGCCAAACTGCATCTTCTATTCAGAAAATCCTAGGTCCCTGTAAGTGATACTGTCTAAATAAGCATGGTAGATGATTTTTGAGGAATGACCACTGAAGTTGTCCTTTGGTCAAATCAAACACATACACACACACACACACACACACACAGAGTAAAAGCCACCAAATAACCTTCCAAACCACAAAACTGCAGATGTACAAATGTTAATTGGTTAATATGATTGGCATTATTTTTTTTGTCAATGTCAGTCATTTGTGCAAGATTAGATGATTGAACAGTGGGAATAATGAGATTTTAGCTATTGGGTGGCTTAATTATCTTCATTGTGAGGCAGCACCCAACCCAATTTTCTGGAATCTTCCAGCTATCAGGGTCCCATCCCATTTTAAGAACTCCATCTATTAACATCTCCATTAGGTCTCAAAGAGTGTCACTGCTACTGGCTGTTAAATATATTGGAGCTGCTTTGGAGTGGTTGGGAAAAGAAGGCAGCTCATCAGGTGTGTGGTATATTAGTTGAAAAATTCACATTATCGTTATCAGACCTGGAAGTAAGAGGGAGAGCAGAATGAACTATATGAGAAATACAGCAGGTGAACATGACAGGAGCTGTAATGGGAAGAATTTGTTTCCTTTAAAGCATGGAGAAAGACTTGTGAAGACAGACAGCATAAATGGGTGTCAACCTGTAGAAGAAGAAAAATAGATCCATATTGTTCAGCATGCACAAAATGCAACTACAAATGGATTAAAGACCTCAATATTAATCTGACCACACTGAACTTGATAGATGAGAAGTTGAAATGAGTCTGCAATACATGGACCCAGGAGACCACTTCCAGTGTTGAACCTGAGTAGCATAGACAATGAGACCAAAAAGGAATAAATGTGACACCTCCTGAAAGTGAGAAGCTTCTGTAATGCAAAAGACATTGTCACTAAGACAAAAAGGCATCCTTTTGAATGTGAAAAGTCTTCACCAGTCCGTAATCAAAATTCTGATCTCCAAATATGTAAAGAAATCCAGAAACTAGACATTAACACTTAAATTACTGCAATTAAAAAGGGGTACTTAACTGAACACAGAATTCTCAACAGAAGACTTTAAATGGGCAAAAGACAATGTCATGCTTAGCCTTTTTAGCAATCAGGGAAATGCAAATCAGAACATCTCTGCTATACCATGTTACAACTGTCAGAATGGCTAAAACCAAAAACACCAATGATAGACTATGCTGAAAAGGATGTAGAGTAGAGGAACACCCATCCCTTGTTGTCGGGAATGCAGACTAGTGCAACTACTTGGAAAATCAATGTGGCAGTTTTTCATGAAACTGGGAGTCATGCTACCTCAGAACTGAATAATTCCATTCTGTAAGTGCATTGTGCTCTTGAATATAGTTCCCTGCTTGTTTGAAGTAAAAGAGTGACTACTATTTTCAATAGAAATGATTAAATTTCTTTTCATGAGTTTGAGTTTATCTGCACATTAGTGTGTTCACCATGTGCATTCAGTGCTTGTGTTGGCCAGGGTCAGATGTTTTATAACTGGAGTTACAGATGTTTGTATGAGTGGGAGGAATTGAAACCCGGTCCTCTGGAAGACAAGCAAGTGACCTGAAATGCTGATAAGGATTTTGTGAAGGTACCAGAGAAATACTCATGCTCTGGTGTTTCATTCTATCTGTCTTTAAATCTCCAGAAGGTTTTCTTTCTTTTTCTCTCCCTTCACCTTCACCATGTTCACACTTTTCTCTCTTGCATGTTCTGTCTGAATGTCTGTCATTTGAAGCAATGGAGATGACCTTACAGAAGAGGAGATTATTGTCAACAAAGAAGCTTTTGTTTCCTTTGCTGTTTTTTGGTCTCAACAAATGATCTCTTCCCTTTTTCCCCTTCTTCCTTCCTCTCTGTCTTTCTCATAAGAGGGCTGCTTCCTTTACTTTGGCAATCGATACATCATTGCAGGTTTTACCAACTGGCACTTCCTAGTTGAATTATTTACTGAGTAGTCTTTCTTTATGTACCCTACTTTCCTGCAGCAGTTGTCTGCATTATCAAGATGAAGTCTCATACCATTAAAGCCTCCTTTACCTTGGCTTAAAAACTAATTTGGGGTCAATATAAGGTAATAAAACAAACAAGCTTGATGCGTTAAAATTTTATTAATATACATTAAAGTAAAAGCTATTAAAATAACAATAAAGTGCCTCATCATGCACATCCTGGCTTAATTTGAATACCAGTAAAGGAACACCCAGCTTGTAGTTGAGATATCTTTACATGGGATACTTCTCCCGAATTCTCTTTATTAGTGATCGATGAATATTTTGGCTCCAAATTTTTTCGGAACCTTATGGATGGTTCATTGTCCTTACTTTTTGTCAGAAAGATTTAAGATTAGTATTTATGTTGTCCCCACTGTTTTTTGCATATTGGTTGCTCATTGCTCTTCTAACAGAATCCACAGAGAAAAAGGATTCTAAATTTGAATCAATCAGAGAGCTCCCAGTTCCAATTGGCTCAGATAGTGTAGGAAAATGAAATTCACCCAAATATCCTGCTGTTCACATCTCATCTGCTTCTTTTGAGAGGTGAAAGGAGACCTGGTCTTATGCTTTTCCAACTTACATTATGCATCTGTTTATGTGGAGGTCAGAAGGCAGCTTTTTCTCTCCCTTCACCACCACCATGTTCACACTTTTCTCTCTTGCATGTTCTGTCTGAATGTCTGTCATTTGAAGGAATGGAAATGCCCTTACAGAAGAGGAGATTATTGTCAACAAAGAAGCTTCTGTTTCCTTTGCTGGTTTTTTGTCTCAACGGATGATCTGTTCCCTTTTCCCTCTTCTTCCATCCTCTCTGTCTTTCTCTTAAGTGGGCTGCTTCCTTTATTTTGGCAACCGATACATCATTGCAGGTTTTACCCACTGGCGATACCTAGTTGAATTATTTACTGAGTCGGCTTTCTTTATGTACCCTACTTTCCTGCAGCAGCTGTCTGCATTATCTGGATGAAGACTCATACCATTAAACCCTCTTTACTTTGGCTTAAAAACTAATTTGGGGTCAATGTAAGATAGTAAAACACATGAGCTTGATGATTTAAAATTTTATTAATATACTTTAAAGTAAAAGACTATTAAAATAAAAAGTCTCATCATGCACGTCCTGGCTTAATTTGAATACCCGCAAAGTAACACCCATATTGCATTTGAGATATCTGGACATGGGATACTTCTACCCAATTCTCTTCATTTGTGATCAATATTTTGACTCCAATTTCTTTCAGAAACTTCTGGAAGTTTCATTGTTCTTACTTTCTGTCAAAAATCTTTAAAATTAGTATTTATGTTGCCCCCCTTTTCTTTGCATATTGGTTGATCATTGCTCTTCTTACAGAAACTGCAGAGAAAACAGGTTCTAAATTTGAATCAATCAGAGAGCTCCCAGTTCCAATTGGCTCAGATAGTGTAGGAAATTTAAATTCACCCACAGATCCTGCTCTTCACATCTCATCTGCTTCAGTTGAGAGGTCAAATGAGACCTGGTCTTAGGCTTTTCCAACTTACATTATTCATCTGTTAATGTGGAGGTTACAAGACAGCTGTCTAGACTCATGTTCTTCCTTCCACTCTCTTGGTCTTTGTTTCCTGGGTCTGGGCTGGTTTAATACTTATAATATGGCCTTGCCTTAGAACTCCTGGCAATCCTTGTGCTCATTAGGTATAACAAATTAAACAAAGTAAGGGCTTCCATATTAGGAGTCAAGAAAAACCTGAGTTTAGGAGATAGGTACATATGAGACAGACTGACAATGCATATCTTCACACATGAAAATACACATACAAACACACACACTCAGCCTTATATTTGAGACAGGTTATCTCATTGAACCAGATGGTTACTGATTTTTCCAGAACAGGTGGTCTAATTGGTGTATAAGTATGGATATGGTTGACTCTAGATCAAAGAGAGGTATGTGTATGTGTGCCTTCATACATATGGAAGCTGTTTCATTCTTCGTGTGTGTGTATATATGTGTGTGTGTATTCATGAATGTGAGTGCAAGTGGGCATTGCCACAGTAAGCATGTGGGCTTGAGGAGAGAGGAGGACAACCCAGGATATCAGTAGTTGCCTTCCATTTTGTTTGATATGGTGTCTTTATTGTTTTTGTTGCTTATTCAAGGCTAGTTGACTAGCTAGCTTCTGAAGAGTCTCCTGTCTCCACATCCCAATTGGTCTTAAGAGAACTGGACTTGCAGATACTTGTACACATCCTGATTTTAAGTAGATTCTGAGAATTCAGTCACAGTGCCTTTCACTTTCATGGCAAGTATTTTGCCTACTGTGCCAACTTCCTGGCCCATGAGTTACTTATTGTTACTATTATTTAATTCAGTAACATTTCTATTAGCCATAGTTTTCTAGAGTAACAGAACTTATAGAAAAAGTTTTAACACAATGGTTTACAGGTTGTGGCCTTTTTAATCCCTCTATGAAAAAAATGTCCAAAAGCAAAGTAGGTATTCAGTCCGAGACTCTGAATGTGTCAGCTAGTCTTTGGTACACACCATAATTATAAAGAATTCTGTGTTAATGCTGGTGAGGGAATAGCCTTGCCTTTGAGAGCAAGCAGGCAGAGAAAGTGGTTCCTCCTACCATCTCCTTTATATAAGCTGCCGGAAGATGGTGTGGCCCAGACAAAAATGCCTCTTCCTACCTCAAAAGAGTCCTATCTCAAAGATCCAGATTAGGAGTGTGTCTTACCACTTCAAAATTGAAATTAAGAAGAAATACTCTTCCATAAATATGCCCAGTCAATAAAATACTTATTAACTCTAGATGTAGTCAAGTTGACAACTAAGAATAGCCATCCCATCATTATGAATATATTGTCTATTCATATAGAAATCTGTATTTCTACCTCATAAAATCCTCCAAGGTTGTATGGCCACAGATCTACTTCACTTCCTATGAGACTTTTCTTAAGTCGGGCAGAGATGCCCCTTCATTGGAATGTCAATCCTGTTCACTGCAATCTACACCACCAGTTTAACTCCTTGTAGGGGTGCAGGGATGTCACATTTACATGCTGATTTTCTGGTTTAGATTTTGCAGGAATATAGAAAGGTTATTATTCAGGGCCCCTCTTTTATAAAATAATGGGACACATACTACAGTTCATCCCATCACTCTGGTGGCAAAGTCTGTCTATGTAAAATCTGAAAGCGGCATTTGGAAGTGTGTGACTTAGCAATGATGTGAAGGGATGGAGGATTCTGGAAATCCAATCACAGAAGGAAATATTGAGTAAGGTAGGTGGCCAACTGGCCAGTCAACTCCAGAGGAATAAAATGTCATTGTATCAGGGGCCATCATAATGCTCTTCACATCTGTCAAGGACCAATGTGGGGTAGATGCAGTGTGAATTTGCCTTTCAGCTCCTCAGAGTGTGGGTTCATTCTCAGTGGAAAGAAAAGTATGGTCATGCACTGAGTTCCTTGGTTAAGATTTTAGACTTTGGCAATGAATTCAGATCTTGATTCCATCCTTCCTTTCTGTTGGAACTTTGTTAGACTGTGTAACATGTCTGAGCCTAACTTTCTTATGTCTTAGGAAGAGAGGAGACAGGATTCAAAAGGCCAAATGAGATAGTGGACAGGGTTCTTATAGAAAGATTTCTTCTAATGTCATTGTGTGAGGCAGGCCAAAGTGATGGAGGAGGGCTGTATGTCTATAGGTTTATAAAGAAACTGCCTTGGCCCTTTTGATAGGACAGCAGATTAGATAGGCAGAGTAAAGAGAAGAGAATGCTGGGAGAAAGAAGCCGAGTAAGACAGACACCATGCCACTCCTCTCTGAGACAGAAGCAGCTTAAGAATCTCCCTGGTAAGCCAGCAGCTCATGGTGCTATACAGATTATTTGAAATGGCTTAATCAAGATGTGAGAATTAGCTAATAAGAGGCTAGAAATAATGGGTCAAGCAGTATTTAAAAGAATACAGTTTCTGTAAAATTATTTCTGGAAAAGCTAGCCAGAGCTGGAGACAGGTGGCAGGATGCAGCCTGCCATTCCTATAACACCAAAGAGCAGTCAAAGTTAAGCTCAAAGCTCTGCCACTGAAATGTGTATAATATAAATTGGAAACACAGTTGTTTAAAAAGATGAGTGTAACATTTTATGGAAATGTGTATGCATGCATGCAGAGGCCAGAATTAACCGTGGGTGTCTTCCTTAGTTACTCTCTGTCATGTTTAAGATGCATCATTTCTTTGAACCTGGAGCTGACCAATTCCCCTTGACCAAAGAGTGAGACTCAGAGACACAGGTGTGGCTGTCTCCTCAGAACTGAGTGATGGGTTTATATCTTTAATTCTGAGATTCTTGCACAAGTTGAAGGGATCAAATTTATGTTCTTCATTTGTATGGAAAGCACCTTACTGACTGAGCCATGGCTGAAGAACAAGACAGTTGGTTAAAAAGTATTGAGCTCTGAGTTAATATTCTGAATCAGAAAAGGGAATGGTATGACTTTAAAAGAAATGTTGGGGAGATTGAGATGAGAGACATTCAAACATGAATGCCTTTGCTTCCTCCCCTCAAGACTCCTGGTGGATGTGTCCAGAGGGCTACTGAATTATCACAGCATGGGGAAACAGCGAACTGTGAAGTCTGTTTGGGCTCAGGTCTTGATATCAAATTTAGGGTGTAAATATATAAAAGTGTACATCCAGAGTAGCATGCTATGGTTTGTCTATCCCAGTAGTATATTGCATTTCAAAGCAGATGTTAATTTCTGCTCATTTTAGAGGGGCATGACAGCAGATGCTCAAGGCAGAGGTGCATTGTTATAGATGCTTAAGGCAAAGAAATATTGCTCCAGATGCTCAAGGCAGAGATACATCATTTTAGATGCTTAAGGCAGAGATTCATTACATGGGATTGAAATGGCATTCCATCTCCTGAGCTTTGACTGCCAGGATTTGTGGCTCATTAACCTTTAAAAATGCTTTCATTATCTTCCTGGAATTGGGAAATGGGGTTCTTCATTTTCAGTTACCACCTTTGTCTCATCACTGCCTATATTTCGCTTAGTCTCAGTTTTTCTACCTTCTGATTAGGAAAGCCATCTTTTGCAGTCTTAGCTTCTTCCAGAATGTAACTGAATATATTCTCTGGAACTCTGCAACTCCCCATGGTGTTACATGTCTTAGCTTTGGTGTTACGTCCTCAGCCTCCATTGATGCTCAGAATTCTTCATCTGTTTCTTGTTGCTGCAAATGTGATTGTGGCCATGTATGTCATATCTCAAGCTGGATGTTCTATCTGTTTTTATTATTCCTGCAAGTGGTTCAATGCACTGTACCTGAGATAGAGACTCCTCTGGGGGAGAAGACGAGCAAAGAGGATATTTTGATGCCCTGGTATTACAACGCCAGATGAGATGCTTCCCCAAGCAGCAAGCATCCTGTTCATATGATCAGAAGAAAGGCAGATGTGACAGTGTAGACTGACATCATAACATCCTGGAAGATGCATTTTTTTTCCCAATTATGTTAGTTTTGAATCTTCCCCAAGGGTCTTTCATAAGCCGTTTGTTACATCAGTGAGACTTTTTGTTGAGACTCTAGGGAGATATGCCTACTTCTGACAATGGTGAGGATAACTCCCGGGAAAAAGGTCATCTGTGCCACACGCTTGCTGGCCCTCTCAGAGTAGAAACTTCCAATGCTTGGGCTAGCTGCTTGGAGATTTTGTGGCCTAGACAGGAGTAGTGACTATGGAAAACGCTGTGGCTGTTTCCTTCTTAGCTCAGGTCTCCTCTTCCATTTTGAAATCCTACAGGGTAGTGCTCTCATACTCCCTCTCCTTTTCTTTTATCTCTCCTGTGTGAACCCATAATTTTACTTTCTTATCTGACTCTGACCCTTCCATCTCCACATATAAAGTTCTTTAATGCCAATATGTAGTTTTGGTTGATAGATTCTATACTGCAGGAAAGCTACTTAGATAGGAAGCAAACAACTCAAATTATCTATAGAGAGTTTGATAACCTGAGCATATTCACAAGGCAACGTCCTCCAAACAGTATATTGGCAGTAAATATATAACCAAGCAATCATCACAGACAAATAGAGATGCTTAGATGAGGCTCAGATGAACTGTGCCAAAGATTTAAAAAAACACTCTTCAGATCACTGATCTGCCTCAAGGCTGCACAGTGAATTTCAGGTTCTCAGCCTTACTGAACTATTAACCATGCTGGGGTGGGCTTTGTTGAACCAACTGCTATTGAGTCATTTCTACTGTAAGTGCTCGCTCACCAATTTTCCTGTAAGTAACCCGAAAATTATTCTTTGGTTCACCTAGTTAGACTTTGTCTATTGTTAGTTCCATATCTCTTGTGTGTAGCCAATTTATTCATACAACATAGGTTTTACCCAGACAAGCCATCTCAGGATAGTCAATGAATCTGCAATACCCTTTGTTGGTGGAGGCCACTCTTTAGTTAGTTTTCCGACCACCTTGACTTAAAATAATCACATAAAACCTATATTATTCACAACACTGTTTGGCCAATAGCTTAAACATATTTCTAGTTTCCTCCCTTATTCTAAACAAACCCATTTGCATTTAACTGTATCACCAGTAGTTCATGTCTTACCAACAAATTTTTGGCAACTCCAGAGAAGGTGTTCTTCCATGGTGGTGTCTATGTGGCTTCTCACTGACCCTACCCTGTTTCTCCTATCATCGTTTACTTTTACCACCTAGGTCTATTCTGCTAAGCTACTGTCTGAAACAACATTATTCATTAACCAATAAAAGCAAACATAGACAGAAGGACTTCCCAAACCAACCCTTTGTCCAATGTATTAATTCCAAGGACTGGTATAAAATTTTCTAATAAAACAAATACTTGAAAGGGGTTGATGTTTATTCTCAGGATCTGGAATAAATGTGTTGGTGGGGACCCTACTTCGTCAAGATGTGCTAGGAAAGTTGGCTTTTGATATTCCTCAGTATGTATCAGTTCTCTTACTGTCTCCACTGTTTTGTGAGCACACCACTGTTTTCCTGTGTCTCTTTTGATACAGAGGTTTGCCATTGAATTTAAAGACCATCTTATCCTAAGATGACACATTTTTGTGAATCTTAAGCTTCTATTTGCAAAGTAATATTTTTAAATTATGATCCCTCTCAGTGGGGCCTAAAATTTGGATATATCACTTTTATGGTGTGGTTTCCTGCTGTACTGTGTATTTACAAATTCTCAGGATTAAGACTGTGTTACTTGGCAGGAGTCACTACATTTTAGGTGACCCTGTGTGATTGGTTTTTCCTTTGTTAAATAGAATCTTTAATGATCTTGAGAGAAAGGAAATGAAATGCTATTTCAATATGTTAAATATTCTTTCATCCTTGGGAATCTGTCCTTCTGAGGGTTGTTTTTGTTTTAATCTCATGTATGTACTTACAAAATGTAATGGTTTCATTCCATCTGCTATGCAAAACATTGTGGCAAATAAACAAGCAAGCAAAAAGCATCAACACAAAAACGACTTAAGGGAGAGAAAGTTTTATTTTGCCCAGCATTTCAGAGGGATTGTTTCAATAGCTATTGAAATGGCAGAGCAACAGGAGTCTGAGGCTTGCTGGCCACATTGCATTAACAATTAAGAAGCAGAGAGAGATCAGGAAGTCGGGTGAGTCTATAGATTCTTAGAGCCTATCTTCAGTGTCCACTTCCTCCAGCAATTCTCTGCCTCCTAAAGGTCGGCAACCACTTCAAAGAGCACCACCTGTTTGGGAAAAAATGTTCAAATATGTGAGCTTATGGGGGACATTTCTCACTCAAACCACAACATGTTCTATGCCAATAGATTCCAGAACTAACCAGTAAAAACTATTATCACCCATGATGGGCAGCTTGTTATACTCAGGGGGAGATAAATATAAATGCATGCACAACTTGAAAATGGCTCCTGTAACTTTAGGCTGTCATAATTACATGCATAACCAATAGGTATCAGGTCGGTTCATAATAATGCAACCTTGAAAGTCTAATCAATCTTAATATTTTAAAGTCTATTTAATATTTTATTAAAATATAATATTTTAAAGTCTAACCACAATCAAGGATCCTGCTTTGGAAGAAGCTGGTTTGTGGGAGAGAAGAGGCAACGATGTGAATAACACAGAAAAGGAGAAAGTGTTCTCTTGCTTGATGAGCTGTTTGAGGAGCTGGTCATTGAAACTCCATGGGAAATGAGAGCAAGACCCACAGTAACAGCTTTATTGTGTCAGTGTGTGCAACCACAGTAGGCTGTGTGATCAAAGTCACCCTAAGTGTTGGGCTTCCAGAGTAGATTAAATGGAAGGCTAGTGTGTTCTGAGAGGGCTCCTCAGGGAGACACATGAGTTGACATCAGCCCTCAAGAAATGTTAACAGGCCAGGTGTAAGAGACAGGGAGAGGGCTATTTGAAAGAAAAAGGATGAATTCTGGAATGAGCAACTATTATTCTCATTATTGTTTCACATCACAGAAACCCAAATCCACCACCTGCCTCTTTCAATTTGACTTGAAAGAACATGGAGAGAGTATTTAAAAAATCAGAGATTTAAAGCCATTTCTTTTCCTCTTGCAATGTACAATGCTTCACACAAAAAATATTCTATATAAAAAAGCCCCACTCTTTGTCTAATCTTTGGGCACAAATTTCCTTCCTGCCCCACATTGCCAGGAGCCATACAGGTAAGAACAATTTGTCAGGCAGTTTGGCTCTTGCTGTTCCTGAATTCTGTCCTTCTTTTTGCTGGTAATTTGGATGTTTATTGTTTCATTTTGTGTTGGAGATCTGTGATATATTGGTCAGGCATACACACTGCTGTATTCTCAATCTTTTGTTCTGTAAACTTCATTACAATTCCAATATCAATCCGAGCATTTGTTCCTTTTCGTCTTTGACATTTCTAATTAAGAAATAAGAATCCTGGAACTACTTCTGCATATATCTGGGCAATCTTGGAGTGAGCCAGCTCAAACCTACATTCCTCTGGATTCTCCCAAGAGCTGTGCACCTGCACTTCCTTCCCAACCATTTTATGATTTGAACACCTGTTGCTCTCCTTCTCTTTACAGAGACGTGGGCAGATCTGTTTGCTGGTACCCATGACTTCCAGAGATACGTTATTGTCTCCTAGACATGTGCTCCCTGGGCATTCCATGATATCAAATGTTTTTTTTTTATTTGACCTAAGTGTAATTTGATTGTAGGTGGAGATATCAGCTATATTGGTATGAATTGAAACAAGCTGCCAAGTTCAACTAAGTCACACACATGTAAGATTCAGTCCCAAGTAGGAGTGTATCTAGGGAGAGGTTATATGTGACAAGGATATATATGACACAAGAGGGTCAACCTCTGCCAGACGTGTCCTAACAAATTTTCAGAGCAGTAATGGATGTCCATGAGGGGTAAATATTTTAATGAAAATTGGATAGGATTTTTTTATATTATAGGTGTTTTACCAATATATTGATTTATCAAAATTACGCATCATCCCTATCACATTAGGCTTTAACTGCCAACCTGACCCAACTTAGAAGCAGATAAGAGTCTCAGTTGAGGAATTGCCTCATCAGGTGGGTCTGTAAGCATGACTGTTAGTCAAGTGTTAATGAAGCCCAGTCCACTGTGGGTAGCATCTTTCCCTTGGAAGTGGTCATGTGCTGTGTATGAAACCTAGCTGAGTTTGAGGCTGCAAGCAAGTTAGCAAGTGGCATCCACTACAATTGTGCTGCAGGGACTGCCGAAATTTTAAAGTTATAAATTAAACAACACACACAGCTTGGGTCTATATTGGAGTCAACAGTCGAGGGAGAGTCAAGTGTAAATGTAGGCTCTTTGGTATAGAAGAGAGACAGGTATTTGACTCTTCACTTTAGACCTGTCTTGCTGAAACTTTAGAATGTATCAGGGACATTAAAATGGAAATAACTGAAGTGCTTTTCCTTGGTAGTGTCTCTCTGCTGAGCTTAACTGACTATTCTTAAATACAGAGAGTTTTGTCTGGTCTTGGAGTAAGCATATCTCTTCCTTCATCTGTCCTACATAAGAGGGAAGGGTCAGAAGTTTGTGCCAGACGCAAAAAGCGCCTAGTTGACAACTGGTATCAGAGGCCCCTGGAGGAGGGTATAATTCACCCAGTGATGAATTTTCTACCCCTGTGGCTGACTTGGTGGACAGTATGTTCTTTAAGATTTTGTTGAAGGCAAAAACTTCAATATCATCTAAGAGTAAAACCCAAAGAGACATAGGAATGTTGCTGCTCTCCCTTAATTCACTTGCTTCTCTTGCAGATAAAGAACACTCCAGAATGTAGGTGGTATCTATAATGGTGTGTCTGTGTTAGCTAAGCATAACTCATTGGAGTTTTACAACTCTTGAGGCACCAGCTTACAAAAAATGCCTGCAGGATACTGTGGGGTTAACACAGGACTCAAGGAAATTCTTAGGGAACTGGGTTTCCGGCCATCTCCAATGTCTACTTTCTTCCAGCACCCTCAATTAGGCAGGGGCTTTCGTATCAGCTACAGCTGAAATTTCTTCTGACTCTAAAAATTTCACAGTATCTAGGACAAACTTTTCCATCTGACATCTCTTTGGAATATAAGATGAGTTCCCTGAGGGCCATAGATATGTCTCAATTTTCACCTCCCAGTCCCAGAAGTTTCAATGGTACCTTACAAATTCAGGGCTCTCAGTAAGTGTTAAAGGGATGAATAAGGTTTTGGCATATCCAAAGACAGCAGAAAGGTCCTGAGGGATTGAAGCATGGCCAGGTGTTTCCTTAGATCTGCTGTTTTTCTCCATGCTTTTCTCCTGAAAGTTCATGGAAGGAAATATGACTGTAAGTCTGTGTTTGATGTCAGGAAGGTGTGAAAGAATGCTGGCTTATTGAGCTTGTGAGCACTTTTCCCTTAGATGAAGGCTGTGTGATGAGGTGGGGATCATGCTAACTATCTTCTCAGTTAATCTGGGTCACCTATCATATTAGTGTCCTGTGCAAGTGTTCTATGGACAGATCCCAGTGTGGTCTGATGAGGAATGCTAAAGGTACTGAAATAAAATGTCATGGCCTGGGAAGACAGACATTCTTTGAAGTCCTTTGTAAGAGGTTTATAAAAGACCCCAATTACCATTTCCTGGGGTACTGTGGGATCAAACAGAGACTTAGGCACTCTTTGCCTTTTATTCATTTTGTGTGTGGTTTACTTACAGCGTATATGTGTGTATGCATGTTTCCTCATGTGTGTGGGTTCACATGCATGTATGTGTGAACATGAATTAAGCAGCACAGTGATCAATGTTGGGAGTCAAGCTCAGTAATTCTCTAACCGCAGTCATTCAAGCAGAACTTGTTAAACAAATATATCCATTGACAGTGAGGCCAGACTCTTTAGCCAGAACACCAAGTGGGTTTCTGGGGGATCAGACCTTTGATGCTAACACTATACCAAGCAGCCATCACCACAACATCCTAGGCACCAACTTTACATGAGATAAGGAGTAGCATTTATTGTGCACCCAGATGCTTCATGCATATCAATTCCTGCAGTATTTCAAACCTCTTGGGGCTTGCCTCATAAACTCCACATCCTTTGGATGTGAAAACCATGTAGACCAACAAAGAGGTAGGACTCAGGCTGGGACTTGAGCCTTAGAGCTCTGATCACTATATTCAAAAGAGTTCCCTAATTTCTCAGTTAATGTAGCCCCTGCAATGGCTTGTGACAGTGACTCCACTCTCTCCTTACCTCTTCAATATAGTGCATGAAGTTCTAGCAATAGCAATAAGACAACATAAGGAGATCAAGTGGATTCAAATTGGAAAGGAAGAAGTTAAACTTTCATTATTTGCTGATGATATGATAGTATACATAAGTGACCCCAAAACTGTACCAAAGAACTTCAACAACTGATAAAGACCTTTAGTGATATGGCAGGATACAAGATTAACTCAAAAAAATCACTTGCCCTCCTATACACTAAGATAAGTATGCAGAGATGGAATTCACAGAAGCATCACCCTTCATGATAGCCACAAATAGCATAAAATATCTTGGGGTAACTCTGACCAAGGAAGTCAAAGTTGTATTTGAAAACATCTCTAAGACTTTTAAGAAGGAAATTCAAGAGGATACCAGAAAATGGAAGGATCTCCCTTGCTCTTGGTTTGGGAGGATCAACATAATAAAAATGGCAATTCTCCCAAAAGAAATCTATAGATTCAGTGCAATCCCCATTAAAATCACATCAAAATTCTTCATATAACTTGAGAGGAAAGTAATCAACTTTATATGGAAAAATGAAAAACCCAGGATAGCCAAAGCAATTTTTAAAATTTATTTATTTATTAAAGATTTCTGCCTCCTCCCATCACCGCCTACCATTTCCCTCACCTACCCCCCAAAAATTCCACATCTCTCCTCAGCACTAAGAACAATCAGGGTTCCCTGCCCTTTGGGAAGTCCAAGGTTCACCAACCTACATCCAGGTCTAGTAAGGTGTGCATCCAAATGGCCTAGACTCCCACAAAGCCAGTACGTGATGTACGATCAAAAACCCTTTGCCATTGTTCTTGCGTTCTCAGTCGTCCTCATTGTCCACTATTTTCAGGGAGTCCTGTTTTATCCCATGCTTTTACAGAACCATGCCATCTGGAGTTGCTGAGATTCTGATAGACCATCCCCATTGCATCAGTGTGTGGGTACACCCCTTGCGGTCCTGAGTTCCTTGCTCGTGCTCTTTTCTCTTTTGCTCCTGATTTGGACCTTGAAATTTCAGTCCAGTGCTCCAATGTGGGTTCTGTCTCTGTCTTATTTCATCGCCTAATGGAGGCTAATATTCAGGATGATGCCTATATGTTTTTCTTTTTTTTTTTACTTATTTATTTATTTTTATTCTTTTTTAATTAAAATTTCCACCTGCTCCCCATTTCCCATTTCCCTCCCCTCCTCCCAAATATTGCCCTCCCCCCACTTACCTCCCCCTATCTCCACTCCTCTTCTCCTCTCCCCACTCCATTCCCCCTCCCTCTCGATACTGAAGAGCAGTCCAAATTCCCTGCCCTGCGGGAAGACCAAGGTCCTTCTATCTACGTCCAGAAAGGTGAGCATCCAAACAGGCTAAGGTCCCACAAAGCCAGTTCATGTATTAGGATCGAAACCTAGTGCCATTGTCCTTGGATTCTCATCAGTCTTCATTGACCGCCATGCTCAGAGAGTCCGGAATCAACCCATGCTTATTCAGTCCCAGACCAGCTGGCCTTGGTGGGCTCCCAATAAATCAGTTCCACTGTCACAGTGGGTGGGTGCATCCCTCGTGGTCCTGATTTTTTGCTCATGTTCTCCCTCCTTCTGCTCCTCATTTGGACCTTAAGAGCTCAGACCGTTGCTCCAAATTGAGACTCTGTCTCTACCTCGATCCATCGCCAGATGAAGGTTCTAAGGTGATATGCAAGATATTCATCAGTATAGGATAGGGTCATTTCAGGTTCCCTCTCCTTAGTTGCCCAAGGTACCAGCTGGCGACATATTCCTGGACACCTGCGAACCCCTCAAGAGTCAAGTCTCTTGCCAACCCTAAGATGGCTCCCTTAGATAGGATATATACTTCGCTGCTCCCGTATCCATCCTTCCTATAGCCCAACCATCCCAATCCTCCGAGCTCCTCCCATCCTCCCCTTCTCATATTTCTCATCCTATTTCCCCTTTGCCCCATGCCACCTCACCCGCAAGTTCCCAGTATTTGCCCTGGAATCTTGTCTACTTCCCCCTCTCCATGCGGATGACTATATGATTTTCTTTGGGTTCACTTTCTTATTTAGCTTCTATACGATCACACATTATATGCTTAATGTCTTTTATTTTATGGCTAGAAACCGATTATGAGTGAGTACATCCCATGTTCCTCTTTTTGAGTCTGGGATACCTCACTCAGAATAGTGTTTTCTATTTCCATCCATTTGCACGCAAAATTCGAGAAGTCATTGTTTTTTACTGCTGAATAGTACTCTAATATGTATATATTCCACACTTTCTTCATCCATTCCTCCATTGAAGGGCATCTAGGTTGTTTCCAGGTTTTGGCTATTACAAACAATGCTGCTATGAACATAGTTGAACAGATACTTTTGTCATTTGATGTGGCATCTCTTGGGTATATTCCCAATAGTGGTATTACTGGATCTTGGGGTAGGTTGATCCCAAATTTCCTGAGAAATCGCCACACTGATTTCCAAAGTGGTTGCACAAATTTGCATTCCCACCAGCAATGAATGAGTGTGCCTCTTTCTCCACAACCTCTCCAGCAAAGGCTATCATTGGTGTTCTTGATTTTAGCCATTCTGACAGGTGTAAGATGGTATCTCAAAGTTGTTTTAATTTGCATTTCCCTTATCGCTAAGGAGGTTGAGCATGACCTTAGGTGTCTTTTGGCCATTTGAATTTCTTCTGTTGAGAATTCTCTGTTCAGATCAGTGCCCCATTTTTTTATTGGGTTCATTAGCATTTTAAAGTTTAGTTTCTTGAGTTCTTTATATAATTTGGTGATCAGACCTTTGTCTGTTGCAGGGTTGGTGAAGATCTTCTCCCAGTCAGTGGGTTGCCTTTTTGTCTTAGTGACAGTGTCCTTTGCTTTACAGAAGCTACTCAGTTTCAGGAGGTCCCATTTATTCAATGTTGCCCTTAATGTCTGTGCTGCTGGGGATAAACGTAGGAAGTGATCTCCTGTACCCATATGTTGTAGAGTACTTCCAACTTTTTCTTCTATCAGGTTCAGTGTGTTCAGACTAATATTGAGGTCTTTAATCCATTTGGACTTGAGTTTTGTGCATGGTGATAGATATGGATCTATTTTCATTTTTCTACACGTTGACAACCAGTTCTGCCAGCACCATTTGTTGAAGATGCTCTCTTTTTTCCATTGAATACTTTTAGCTCCTTTATCAAAAATTAGGTGTTCAAAAGTTTGTGGGTTAAAATCAGGGTCTTCTACTCGGTTCCATTGGTCGACTTCTCTGTTTTTATGCCAATACCAAACTGTTTTCAATACTGAGGCTCTGTAATAGAGTTTGAGGTCAGGGATGGTAATGCCTCCAGACGATCCTTTATTATATAAGATTGTTTTGGCTATCCTGGGTTTTTTGTTTCTCCATATAAAGTTGATTATTGTCCTCTCAAGATCTGTGAAGAATTTTGATGGGATTTTGATGGGGATTGCATTGAATCTATAAATTGCCCTTGGTAGAATTGCCATTTTTACTATGTTGATCCTCCCTATCCAAGAGCAAGGGAGATCCTTCAATTTTCTGGTATCCTCCTCAATTTCTTTCTTCATTGACTTAAAGTTCTTGTCAAATAGATCCTTTACTTCCTTGGTTAGGGTTACCCCAAGATATTTTATGCTATTTGTGGCTATCGTGAAGGGTGATGCTTCTCTGATTTCCATCTCTGCTTCCTTATCCTTTGTGTATAGGAGGGCAACTGATTTTTTGGAATTGATCTTGTATCCTGCAACGCTACTAAAGGTGTTTATCAGCTGAAGGAGTTCTTTGCTGGAGTTTTTGGGGTCGCTTATGTACACTATCATATCGTCTGCAAATAATGAGAGTTTAACTTCTTCCTTTCTGATTTGAATCCCTTTGATCCTCTTTTGTTGTCTTATTGCTATTGCTAGAATTTCAAGCACTATATTAAAGAGGTATGGAGAGAGTGGACAACCTTGTCGTGTGCCTGATTTTAGTGGAATAGCTTTGAGTTTCTCTCCATTTAATTTGATGTTAGCTGACGGCTTGCTATAAATAGCTTTTATTATAGTTAGGAACGACCCTTGTATTCCTAATCTCTCTAAGACCTTTATCATAAAGGGATGTTGAATTTTGTCAAATGCTTTTTCATCATCTAATGAAATGATCATATGGTTTTTTTCTTTCAGTTTATTTATATGATGGATTTCATTGATAGATTTTCGTATGTTGAACCAGCCCTGCATCTCTGGGATGAAGCCTACTTGATCATAATGGATAATTTTTCTGATGTGTTCTTGGATTCGGTTTGCCAGTATTTTATTGAGTATTTTTGCGTCGATGTTCATGAGTGAGATTGGCATGTAGTTCTCTTTCTTGGTTGTGTCTTTGTGTGGTTTTGGTATCAGAGTAACTTCAGCTTCATAAAAGGAATTTGGCAATGACTTCTCTGTTTCAATATTGTGAAATACATTAAGGAGTATAGGGATTAGGTCTTCTTGGAAGTTCTGGTAGAATTCTGCATTGAAGCCATCTGGACCTGGGCTTTTTTTAGTGGGGAGGTTTTTTATAACAACTTCTAATTCTTCGCGACTAACAGGTCTATTTAGATTGTTCACCTGGTCCTGGTTTAACTTTGGTATATGGTACTTATCTAAAAAAGTGTCCATTTCTATAACATTTTCCAATTTTGTGGCATACAGATTTTTGTAGTAAGATCTAATGATTCTCTGAATTTCCTCTGAGTCTGTGGTTATGTCTCCCTTTTCGTTTCTGATTTTGTTAATTTGCGTATTATCTCTCCACCGTTTGATTAGTTTGGATAGGGGTTTATCAATCTTATTGATTTTCTCCATGAACCAGCTTTTTGTTTCATTGATTCTTTGGATTGTTTTCTGTGTTTCTATTTTGTTGATTTCAGCCCTCAATTTGATTATTTCCAGTCTTCTACTTCTCCTAGGTGAGTCTGCTTCTTTTTTTTCTAAAGCTTTCAGGTGGGCTATTAAGTCTCCAATGTGTGCTTTCTCCATTTTCTTTAAGTGGGCACTTAATGCTATGAATTTTCCTCTTAGCACTGCTTTCATAGTGTCCCATAGGTTTGAGTATGTTGAGTCTTCGTTTTCATTGAATTCAAGAAAGACTTTAATTTCTTTCTTTATTTCTTCCTTGATCCAGGTGAGGTTCAGTAGTTGACTGTCCAGTTTCCATGAGTTCATAGGCTTTCCGGGGATAGCATTGTTGTTGATTCTAACTTTAATCCATGGTGATCTGATAAGACACAGGTGGTTACCGATATTTTTTTGTAACTGTGTAAGTTTGCTTTGTTACCGAGTATGTGGTCTATTTTTGAGAAGGTTCCATGAGCTGCAGAGAAGAAGGTATATTCTTTCCTATTTGGGTGGAATGTTCTATAGATGTCTGTTAAGTCCATTTGGTTCATTACCTCCCTTAATCCTCTTATTTCTCTGTTAGGTTTCTGTTTGATTGACCTGTCCATTGGTGAGAGAGGAGTGTTGAAATCTCCTACTATTAGTGTGTGTGGTTTGATGACTGCCTTGAGTTTTAGTAACGTTTCTTTTACATAAGTGGGTGCTTTTATATTAGGGGCATATATATTCAGGATTGAGAATAGTTGCACATGTTGAATTCCCAACAGAAATGGATGAGTATACCCCTTTCTCCACAATTTTCCAGCAAAGGCTATCATTGGTGTCTTTTATTTTTGCCATTCTGACAGGTGTAAGATGATATCTCAAAGTTGTCTTGATTTGCATTTCCCTTTATTGTTAAAGAAGTTGAGCCTGACTTTAAGTGTCTTTTGTCCAATTGAAATTCTTCTGTTGAGAATTCTCTGTTCAGTTCAGTACCCCAATTTTTAATTGGGTTAATTAGTATTTTAACATTGAGTTTCTTGAGTTCTTTATATATTTTGGAGATCAGACATTTGTCTGTGAGGGGTTGGTGAAAATCTTCTTCCAGTCAGTTGTTTGCCTTTTAGTCTTCGTGACAGTGTACTCTGCTTTACAGAAGCTTCTCAGTTCCAGGAGGTCTCATTTATTCAAAGTTGCCATTAATGTCTGTGCTGCTGGGTTTTTATTTAGGAAGTGTTCTCCTGTGACCATATGTTGTAGAGTACTTCCTTCTATCCCTTCTATCAGGTTCACTAGTGGTCTGCTGTCTTTTGGCTATCTTTCTGTGCTTGAGCTTCTTACCTGCCCACTCTCTAGGTTGAAAAAACTCTTATGTTTAAGTCAGAAACAAATTCGTTGTCTCCATTATGAGTTCAAGCAAGCATAAGAAGGGAAGGATGTATGTATTTTGCTCTCTGCTGAGAAACCTACTTCCTGACTGACTGAGTCAATGAAAAGAGAAGGTATGCCTATCTCCAAAATGAGCGTAAAAGTCTGAACAGATAGAAAAGCATTTGCAGGACAGCTACACCTGTCTTTCAACACTGAGTTAATAGTTAGGTGGTTAAATACAAGAAAACCTGCCCAAGGTCATAGCACTCCAGTCCACTGACTGTCTTTATTTTGTCCTCTCATTGAGACTCAGGATATTACATAAAGTCATTCTGTGTGTTTTTTAAAGAAGTGAGTTCTGTGAGACCCACTGCAAAATAAATGATTCATTATCGGGACAACCCTAGTTCCCCTCAATGCAGATTGATGAAGGTAGGCATTCACACATATTAGGATCACATAAAGCCTGTATGAGAAGTAGAGACAAATCCCAGTGCGATTATCATTGGGTTTTCAATCTGCCCCAATTGTTAGCCACATTTAGATCTTCCACTTTGATCCCATGCTCTGTCAGTCCCAGCACAGCTGGTTCTGTTGAGCTCCAAATAGCTCAGGAAGAGTGTCTCAGAAGATGGACTTAGCCTTATATTCCTGACTTCTTTGCTCATATTCTCCCCCCTTCTGCTCTTCAACAGGAGCTTGAAAGCTCAGTCTAGTTTTCTGATATGGATCACTGTCTTTATATCCATCCTTTGCCGAACAAAACTTTTGTGATGATATTGAAGATAGTCATCAGTCGGATTATGGGACAAGGCAGTCTTAGTGCCTAGGGACATGGTACACTGCAGGCACCCTCTCCTCACCAGCCCAAGGTCCTAGTTGGGGTAACACCATGGCCTTATAGGAACACCGCTAAAGATAAGTCTCTTACCAACCCCAGAATGGCCCACTAAGTTGAGCTCTCATCAGTTGGTGAGCATTAACTTGTGTGTGTGTATATGTGTTTAATAACAATAAAAATAGAGGGATTGTAAAATTGAAATTTCTTATGTTGAGAAGAATATTTGCTAAAGAAACAGAGTCATAATAGTACTGAGAGTGTAGCCTGACATATGACATCTTTTCCCTCATGCATTATCCCTCTGAGATCCTACATCTTTTTGGCGACTCTCCTCAGTTTCCTAAACACCCATCTTGTCCTCTTCCACACACTGGATCTCCTTTCATCATTCCCTCTCCAAGGAGAAAAGACCATAAGTCCTGTTTTGTTTTGAGGCCTGTCTTTCTGTGATGTCCAATCCTCCAGACACTCCATCATTGACCAAACAACATAACATCTTCACAAATTTTTATTTTTAGAGCAAAAAAAAAATTCCATTGGGAAAGATACCAGGATTAATAGAAGACCTGAGGTATTTCTGAAAAAAAGAGTTCCCCAAACACAGTTTAAATCTGACCCCCAAAATTTGTGAATTTCACTTTAACACATCTTCATTAAATCATAAACATAGATATTGAAGTCATTATAAAATTTGATGAAATGCACCGAAGATTTGGTGGGAACTTGGTAAATAATTTTACCTATCTTTTGGGTTCCATCTTTTTCGTTGTGCTGCATGCTTTTGCCTGCCAAGGAATCCCTGCCTAATTCCAAATTCACCCCTATGGGAGGACATCCTGGCATAATGTGGAGGTTGCTTTCAATGTATTCATCTAGATGGTGGTAAAGGTCCAAAACTGGATCTTTCTCGTAGGTAATGTAGAAACAGGTCTTCATGGTCTGCACCTCAGCTTGGACCACCCCAGTCCACTCCTCCATAGAGACTGGAATGATGTGGAGGTTGCCTTCAAGGTAGTCAACCAGGAGGTGGTAAATGTACAAGACCGGATCTTTCTTGTAGGTAATATAGAAACAGGTCTTCATGATTGGCACCTCCTCTAGGACCATCCCCTTCCAGTCATCATTAGAGCCATTTGTGCCCTCAAATGTATGTTTCACTGCTCTGCTAACTATGGTGTTTGAGAGATGAGTGTCTGTCTCCTGAGGAAATGGTACGTTGTTAGGCAGGAACTTAAGGTTTAAAATCCTTTCATCACTGTGAAGCTCCAATTCATAGACACAATCTATCCCATCATACTTCAACAAATAGAGAGAGGGATTTGTTGGCAGTTGATCTAGAATGATGGCTTTCCACTGGATGACTGGTTCATTGGCTTCCTTCCAGCCATGAGAAATTCTGCGGCCGAGAATATTCTCCAGGGCCTCAAAAGGCCTACTCAGTGTTTGCTTCTGGAGAGATGACCCATTACTCTTCTGGAGAGGTGGCATGCATCTCAAACTAAGAGGCATCTTCATCATGGCTGTAGACTTAGTGAGATAGGCCACTGACTTTCTGGTCCGCTGTTTCTTGGCTATCTTTCTTTGCTTGGGCTTCATAACTGCACACTCTCTAGGTTGAAAGAATCTTCCTTCTGTTTAATTCAGAAACAAAGTCGTGGCCTCAACCATGAGTGCCTGCAAGGATAACAAGGGGAGGCCGTCAGGTCACGGCCCTTTTCTGGAAGAACTTTGGTGCAGGAGACAAAGATATTGATCAACACGTTTGTATACTTAACTGTAATTTTCTCTTAAGAAATGAATAGGACAATTAGCAAATTTTCCTCTAGAGCTCAGTATATCAATCTCAGAGACACATTCCTGCTGCCCAAAGGCAAATGACCTCTGCTGAGAAACCTACTTTCTGACTGACTAAGTCAATGAGAGGAGAAGGTATGCCTATCCCCGAAATGAGTTGGAAAAATCTGAACAGATAACAAAGAATTCGAAGGATATCCACACGTCTCCTTCGACATCAAGCTAATAGGTAGGTTGCTCAATCCAAGACAGCCTGCCCAAGGTCATGGCACTCCAGTCCACTGGCTCTCTGATTTGTGTCTCCTGATCCAGACCCAGATATATTACATAAAGCCATTCTGTGTCTTCATTGTGGAAGTGAGTACTGTGAGACCCACTTCAACCTGAAAGAGTCATTATTCTGGGCAACAGCAGCCATTGAGAAATAATTAGTATTATTAATACACCTATGGACAAAGGGGAGCTTTGCCATTTTAGTGGATTGATGAATTTGATATTGTTAGCAAGGATAACGTGGGAAGAATAGCTGGCATTCACCATCCCCACAGCTATCAAATATAGGAGCTGGTAACAACAGAAATGGTGGACCCGCAGGACATTTGAAGGAAAACTTTTTTGTACTACAGAGGTCTTAGTTGCTTTGGAAACATATTTACCAAAAGAAAATGTCCTACCTCTCCAGATTCCATCTTCCGGAAATGTTCAGGTGCAAAACGCCTGTTGAACAGTTGTGGAGACCAGGAGCTGAACTGTCCTTCTCATGCACTGTGAGGATAATAAACCCACCTTCATGGGAGACTAGTGCTTTGAGTGGAACAGAGTTGCTACCACCGACCAAGGCTTTGTGACATCACCAAGGCTCTACTTATGTCAGAAATCCCCTCACAAGCTTGTTACTTCCTTATTTACCCACAGAAACATCCAGCATTCAGCTCCTCAAAAGCTGTATACAGCCACCAGCGGACCCAAAATAAGCCCCCACTCATCTTCCCAATTACTCAAGTCACACTCTTACCCAAGCAACTCAGTCCCTGTATCTTATTTTTCTGAAAAAGTTTTTGATGTCTGAGTCAACAACTCACATGAAAGTTTTTTTTTCTTAGATCCCATCTCTCCATTGGTTATCTTCTATTGATTTTTTTCTTACTTCATAAATAATAAATTTCAAATTTCCACTTCCTTTCCACCTCCCCATAACTACTCACGCAACCACCAATCCTCTCCACTCAAATCCAGTCCTAATACAGGGCAGGGTACCTTGACCTGTGGGAATCCCATGCCCACCCTCCATCCAGATTGAGGAAGGTATGCATCTATATATAATGCTTCCACTTTGATCCCATGCTCTGTCAGTCCCAGCACAGCTGTTTTTGTTGACCTCCCATTAGCTCAGACACAGTGTCTCAGTGGGTGGACCATCCCTTGTATTCCTATGTTCTTGGCTCTTATTCTCTCACCTTCAGCTCTTCAACTGGAGCTTGGAAGCTCAGTCTAGTTTTCTGATGTGGGTCCCTGTCTTTATCTCCATCCTTTTCTGTACAACAGTTCTATGGTGATATTCAAGATAGTCATCAGTCTGATTATGGGACAATACACCAGTAGTGCCTAGGGAAATGGCACAGTGTAGGCACCCACAGCTCACCTGCCCAAGGTCCTCGTTGGGGTCACCCCAAGGCTTTCTGGGAACCACTCTAGAGATCAGATCCTGTCTCCGGAAAGATAAACTAAAATAGGTTTTTGTCACATACTGGTAAATTTTGCTGCTATTTCCAAATAGGTGTGTTGCAGGAGCCCCTTAAAAGAAATAACCATTTTATGAATCATAATTCTAAACTGGTGTGTTACATTGCTTCTGACTTACACCTTTTTATGTGATGAAAACAACCCGGGTGTGGAGGAAGTTCTCACTGTTCATGTTGCAGAAGCCATGCAGCAGGAGTTGGAGGCTTCTAGTTCCCTGTAAGGAAATCAGTAAACATTGGGGACCAATGAAAGATGCCCTGATACATCAAGGCTAATCCTTTCAGACACCAATTCCTCCAGCAGGGTTCTGGTTCTCCACAACCTCAAAAACCTCCTTAGGGCCAAGTATTCAGAACCAATATCCTGTGTGCATCATATCACATACAATCGTAGTGAGTACACCAATCTGTTTTTTAATGTACATCATTTTGTCCCTGAAGAAACATTTGTATTTCCTATAAAGATAACTTTCTGCCTCTTTGGGGTCCTGAAATTCCTGTAAGGGGGTGTGTGGGGCATTCTTACATACCTTGCTGTGTTGTTATGAGACATAGATGGGACAGCAATTGTTCCAGAAATCAAAAGCAGTTAGGTTTAAACTGTGGTTTGTAGTGTGCTGGACACTTGGGTTGTGTATAGCTAATATATGGAAGGATGGATTTGCTAATAAAGGTTGGAAGCACACATGGAGGCAGGCAGTCTTACTTTTCAAATGAACCATTTTGAGGCCTTACATCAGGCTCCTCTATTCTCCTCATCTTTTTTCTTTATCAGATTAGGACAAAAATTAAAACTCAATGTCCTGGACGTGAACACTGAATAGGTTATCAATATGAGATCACTGTGACAGAGCTCATGGGAACTGACTCATTGCAGGATATGAGATTTAGCCTGTAACGGCTAGAGCTAATGGACCAAGCAGTGTTTAAAAGAATACTGTGTGTGTGTGTCGTTATTTTGGGGCATGAGCTAGCCAGGCAGCCATGAGCCCGGCTGTGGGAAGAGGCCCGCAGCTCACCACTACAATAAACAAGTCCTCACCCTGTCACTCTGCATCAATGGGTATTTACAGTTTGGATGAAGAGTTCTCCTGGGCATCCCCCCTCAGCTCCTCTGACTCAGTCTTCAACCACACCAGTTTCACTCAGCCTCAAGAGATCACCCATGAACAAGAAGGAGACAATTACCAAGAGGGAAAAAGTATACCACAAAGTACACTTCCCAGTGGATCAAAGTTGATGTTGTTCAAATACATCTCAGGCTAGAGTATTGCTCTGAACTGGACACTGGTGGCAAATGCTTGTAATCCTAGCACTTGAGAGACTGAGGGGAAAGGATCCTGAGTCCCAGGCCAGCATGGGCTGCATAT
Organism: Chionomys nivalis; assembly: GCF_950005125.1. Classification (NCBI taxonomy): domain Eukaryota; kingdom Metazoa; phylum Chordata; class Mammalia; order Rodentia; family Cricetidae; genus Chionomys; species Chionomys nivalis. Next base: position 237,320 of record NW_026646888.1, on the reverse strand, counting down.
TAAGTTCAAATATAGACCTCAGAAAAACTTTAAGATAAACAAATAATAAACATATAAAGTACTTCTCCGGAGGGGAAGCCCAAAGAGCATTAAGTACCTGAAGAGACCTCTTATGAAACGGCAATTAGAAACAAAATAGAATTGAAAAGAAACTTCTGCTGGAAAACACCATACTGGATCTCAATGCCTGAGTCTGGTAGGAAACTCAGACAACCCCCTCATTTTCTCTGGCTTATCACTCCCAATACTAAATAGGCAAACTTGGCATACACCTGGTCCCTCAACAAGGGTAGTTTTCTGAAGAGACAGAGACAGAGAAAATGTGTGCAAAACATCCTTCCATACTCCAACTGCAAACATTCTCATGCCCCACTAAGAAAAAGGCCTTTTCTGTGGTTCTTCAGAATAAGGGAGGAAGTCTATTCCCTTATTCCAGTGAAAATATAAGAGGGCTCAAAAGGCAAAGGTTTTTGCCACCAAGGCGTGGCAACCTGAGTTTGATCCCTGTAACTTGCATAAAGTAGAAGAAAACCAACACCATAAAAATGTCTCCTGAGTCCTTCAGGGTTCCTGCTTCATGAAATGTTCCAGACACTCTGCAGGACACAGAAGAAAGTGACTGACAAACTGCCAATAGAGGCAAAACAGCATTTCAAATTCACTGCTTCATGGAAAAGTCTGCCAGATACAATGGGCCTGTAGGCTGAAGAAAAATTTCCCGATGTTACAGAAGAACTTTGGGTTACTGTCCAGGCAGCAAGATATCTCTGTAAAGTTTTAGAAGTTGCTTATAATGCTTATAATATATATTTCTTTTCTCTAGTAGTCTCTGAATCTGCTTTGCTGTTTCTTAATCATATAATATTGAGCAATTTGGGTCCTAAAATAGTATTTTGATTAATGTGTTGGTTTGAAAGAGAATGGTCCCATAAAAGCTCCTATATTTAAATGCTTGATCCCTAGTTGGTGGAACCATTTTGAGAAAGATTAGATGTGATATCGTTGGACAGGTGTTTCACAGGAGGTGGACTTTGAGATTTCAGAAGCCTAAGACAGGTCCAGCCCCTCCCTCTACCACCTCTGCTAGAACTTGTAGATCAGGTTAAAACTCCCAGCTACTCTCCAGTGTCATGCCTGTGTGCTGCCATGCCCCATGACGTGATGGTCATGGACTCACTCTCTGACCATGAGCAAGCCCCCAATTAAATGTTTTCTTTTATAAGCTGCCTTCATCATGGTGTCTCTTTACAATACAAAAGTAACTATGATAACGTTGTTACATGGTATTTCTGTGACAGGACTGGTCAAGCTGCTTGTTAGAGGAATGTTGACTTGGGAACTTTGCATGAGGGAAGTGGTTGAATGTTTTAAGTGGGGCTTAAAAATGCTACAAGAGCTTTGAAGACAGTAGTACTGAGAGCAATGTGGATTATAGAGGCCCAGTTCAAGAAGTTTCAGGGTGAAACAGTATTAGAAACTGGAATAAAGTGAATCCAAAGAAAAACATATAGATCCTCCTGGAAACTGGAAGCAGACAAGAGCACTGGGCAAAAGTTGGGAACGTGGGGATGGGGTGGGATGAAGGGGAGGGGGGTGAGAGAAGGGAGAAGGGAAGAATTAGGGAGAGCTTGGGAGAGTGGGATGGTTGCGATGGAGGAAGGGTGGATATGGGAGCAGAGAAGACAATATCTTAATTAAGGGAGCCATTTTAGGGTTGGCAAGAAACTTGGCTCTAGAAGGATTCTCAGGTGTCCACGGGGATATCTCCAGCTAGGTCCTTGGGCAGTAGATGAGAGGGTGCCTGAACTGGCCTTGTCCCATACTCACACTGATGATTATCTTGAATATCACCATAGAACCTTCCAGAGATGCATGGAGATAGAGACAGAGACCCACAGCAGAGCATTAGACTGAGCTCCAAAGATCCAGTTGAAGAGCAGAAGGAGGTAGAAGATGAGTAAGGACATCAGGACCAGGCAGGGTTGGTCCACCCACTGAGACAGTGTGCCTGAACTAAATCCAGCTGGATGCATGGGGGCTGACTGAGAAGCCAATGATAATGGCACTGAGATTTGTCTCTACTGCATATACTGGCTTTTGTGGATCCTAGTCTGTTTGAATGCACACCTTCCTAGGCCTGGATGGAGGGGGGAGGGCCTTCCCAAAGTGCAGGGTACCCTGCACTCTTTGGATTGGCAGATAAGGGGAAGAGTGAGTGGGGGAGTAGGAGGGAAATGGGAGGAGGGGAGGAAGTGCAAATTTTGAATGGTATTATTTATAAAAAAATAAAAAAAATTAAAAAGAAACTGGAATAAATACAATTCTTGTAATGTTTTAGCCAACAATATGGCTGCTTTTGGCCCTTGTCCTAAGAACCTGCTTGATGCTAAATTGAAGAGTTTTGGAACAATATTATTGGCAGAGATTTCATTCAAGACTGTATTGACTCATGGTTATTAGTAATCATTCTTAATGCAGCTCTAAAATGAAAAACTGCTAAGCAAGTGTTCTACCACTGAGCTAAAACCCCAACTACTGGCTCCAAAGCTACAAAGAAACACTGTCCCCCCAAAAAAAAAAGGAAGGAAGGAAGGTAGGAAGAAAGAAAGAAAGAAAGAAAGAAAGAAAGAAAGAAAGAAAGAAAAGTGCAAACAGAGCAAAGAGAAATACAAATGCACAATCTGAGGAGAAAAAGGAAGAACAGGAAATAAAATGCCTACACCTAGGTTTGTGCTGAAAGAGGTACAGAGAAATGCAATGAAGGTAAAGATCCCACCTAGATAACCATGAAACATGTAAAAAGAAAATCCCTAGAGAATCTACTCCAAAAACAAAGTAAAGCTTATTCAACAAAGGAAAACACCAAGAGTTCAAAGTTTATACAAATGGAATCCAATGAGAGAGCCATATTCCATCCAAAATGTACAAAAATACTTGCCTGACTTTAGAATCCAAAATACTGGAGTTAAGAGGTTGTGAAATCTTCCTCATTAGTTCAGAGAAAAATGTTACAGCCCTGATGGCATGTGGCTTGCAGGCTCATAGAGGCCATCATATAAAGCTGAGAACAAGAAGCTTGGATTTGTACTAAAGATCCAAGATGTTGGAGACTCCAGAGTCACAGTGATGCACTAACCCTCTGAAACTGTAAAATGCTTTCTTTTATAAATTAGCTTGGTATCGTGCTCTCTCTCTCTCTCTCTCTCTCTCTCTTTCTCTCTTTCTCTCCCCCCACCCAGTGTGTGGAAATAAATGTAAAAAACTCCTAGTTCTTTAATGTATTACCAAAATAGTAAAGATTACAGTTTAACTTTTTGTAAAACAATGTACTCAAGGTGGGGCTGAGAAGATAGCTTTGCACTGAGTACTTGCTGCTCTTCTAGGAGACCTGGGTTTGGATCACAGCAGCCCCATGAGTAAGTTCATGGACATGTAACTCCAGTTCCAGGATATCAGAACTCTTCTCACCATGCCAAAAGACACCAGCACACACCTGGTACATACTCAAGACACACATACAAATAAAATAAATCTTTTTTAAAATAATCTTTTTAAAAAATAATAAAGGCTATCCTCCTGCAACTTGGGTTGGACTTTAAAACACAGCTTGCTCCAATACTGAGGGGACTTAAGAGGTGAGTGAACAGTCACATGGCAGGACGCCCCACTCTCTAGGACCTCCCCAGTGGGACAAAACTCCAGGCCCCTCCCCAACTCCCTCAGCTTTTCTAGCCAGCCAGCAGGGAGTTTCCTGTGGCTAGGATCCCCTCAAACCCAATCCCACCCATGGGACACCCCCCAAGGTACTAGCCACACGCTGCCTAAGAGCTGAAAGCTTGCTATAATACTGAGGGGACCAAGAGCTTGCTACAACACTGAGGGGATTAAGAGAGCACCAAGAGAACACAACAGGAAAGAAGACTGAGAGAGCAGGCATATAGAGACCTCAGAAACTTCTGAGACAGACAGGGACAGTAAAGCATATCAAGAAAAACTCCCAAACACTCAGACAGCCACTTCAAGGACTGGACCAAGACACAAAAACACTGCAGGCCTCATTTGAAGGACTAGATGGGTAGGTGCCAAAGTAAGAATCCCTCCAACAACCTAAAAAGCAACATGGTAACACCAGAACCCAGTGGTCACACAACAGGAAGACTTGATAATCCTAACCCAAAAGAAGTAGAAGAAAACAACTTTAAACTCTTCAACTGGACTTTGGGAGCTCAGTCCAGTGCTCCAATGTGGATCTCTGCCTCTGTTGCCATTAATTGCTGGATGAAGGTTCTATGGTGATATTTATGATAATCATGAGTCTGGTTAGAGGGCAAGTCAAGATCTGGCCGCCTCACCTCTATTGCTTAGGGTCTTAGGCATGCCACCACTCCTTAACTCACTTAACCAACTGACTTCCCTTTCAAGTGATGCTGTGTGGAATAAACTTACAGAAAACAGAAATAACAAGTTGTGGCTATAGCACAGGTATACTGAAGTAAAAACTATTGGGTCAAATCAGAGATGTAGCCCTACAAATGGAAAATAAGTAAAGCTAAAAAACCACTTTTTAAAACAAACACAAAACCTGATGACCTCCCCTTGCAAAGTGATTAGCTGTAAACAAAACACTTATGTCAGCACACAGCCTGGATCTACAATGCATCATGTAGGAAAAAAGGTCTATTAAACACATCTTGGTACTATTAGTAGTACAAAAATGAATGCCAAGTCATAATTATGTACTGTTTGCTGATAATAGTTAAAAGAGATAAATATTTAAAATATCATAAATAACAGTCCCACCTAGTGTGACTCAAAAAGAACAAATAATATTCCCAATCTAATTATGGAAACATCTCCAAATAGTACAAGTCATGAAAAGTAAGCAGCCCTACCTAGTGTGACTAAAAGAACAAATAAAATTCTTAACCTAATTATAGAAATATCCCCAAGATGTATAACCCCAGCAGCACAGACATTGAGGGCACACTGAATAAATGGGACCTCCTGAAACTGAGAAGCTTCTGTAAAGCAAAGGACACTGTCATTAAGACAAAAAGGCAGCCTACTGACTGGGAGAAGATCTTCACCAACCCCGCAACAGACAAAGGTCTGATCTCCAAAATATATAAAGAACTCAAGAAACTAGAAGTTAAAATGATAATTAACCCAATTAAAAAATGGGGCACTGAACTGAACAGAGAATTCTGAAGAGAAGAATTTCAAATGGCCAAAAGATACTTAAGGTCATGCTCAACCTCCTTAGCGATCAGAGAAATGCAAATCAAAACAACTTTGAGATATCATCTTACACCTGTCAGAATGGCTAAAATCAAAAACACCAAGGATAGCTTTGCTGGAGAGATTGTGGAGAAAGGGGTACCCTCATCCATTGCTGGTGGGACTGCAAACTTTTGCAACCACTTTGGAAATCAGTGTGGCGGTTTCTCAGAAAAATTAGGATTAACTTACCCCTGGACCCAGCAATACCACTCTTGGCAATATACCCAAAAGGTGCCCTATCATATGACAAAAGCATTTGTTCAAGACAAAAGCATTTGTTCAACTATGTTCATAGCAGCATTATTTGTAATAGCCAGAACCTTGAAGCATCTTATATGTCCTTCAATGGAAGAATGGATGAAGAAAGTGTGGAATATATATACATTAAAGTATTACTCAGCGGTAAAAAACAATGACTTCTCAAATTTTGCATGCAAATGGATGGAAATAGAAAATACTATCAAGAGTGAGGTAACCCAGACCCAAAAAGAAGATCATGGGATGTACTCACTCATCATTGGTTTCTAGCCATTGATAGGGGCCACTGAGTTTATAATTTGTGATCCTAAAGAAGCTAACAAGTGGGTAAACCCAAGGAAAATCATATAGTAATCCTCCTGGCTATGGGAAATAGACAGGATTGCCGGGCAAAAATTTAAAATATTGGGGGTGGGGTGGGATGGGGGTGAGGGGAGATGGGGAGAGAAAAGTGTGAAGGAGAGGATGAGGGGATCTTGAGGAAACGGGATGATTGGGGATATAGGAAGTTTGGACAGGGGAACAGGGAACTCATATCTTAGTTAAGAGAACCACATAAGGGTTGGCAAAAGACTTGAACTTGGAGTGGCAACCAGGTGCCCAGGGAAATGTCCCCAGTTATTTCCTTGGGCACCTGAGGATAGGGAACCTGAAATGAACCTATCCTATAGCCATAGTTGTGAATATCTTGCATATCACCATAGAAGCTTCATCTAGCGATGGATGGAGAGAGAGACAGAGACACACACTGCAGCACCAGACTGAGCTCCCAAGGTCCTAATGAGGAGCAGAAGGACTGAGAACATGAACAAGGAAGTCAGGACCACGAGGGGTGCACCCACCCACTGAGACAGTGGGGCCAATCTATTGGGATCTCACCAAGGCCAGCTGGACTGTGACTGAAAAAGCATGGGATAAAACCGGACTTTCTGAACATGGCAGACAATGAGAGTTGATGTTAGTGGCCAAGGACAGTGGCACGAGATTTTGATCCCACTTCAGGTTTGGCTTTGTAGGAGCCTAGTCAGTTTGGATGTTCACCTTCCTAAACCTGGATAGTGTGGGGAGTACCTTGGAATTTCCACAGGGCAGGGAACCCTGACTGCTCTTGGGACTGGAGAGGGAGGAGAAGAGAAGTGGTGGGAGGTGGACGGGGGCAGGCAGAGGCGGAGGGAAATGGGAGGCAGAGGGGAAGCGAAAAAACCTAACCAAGGAGTCCAACAATGACCACAATATCTCTGACAACTAGAGACCCTTCACCAGCGCAACTCGAAGAAGGCAAACACACAAATTATTTTTAAAAAAATGGTGCAAATATTTATTTTATATTTCGATTACTGAACATTTCCAGATTGTGTAATTGGGATATTTTGACTTTACATTGTTAATAAATGCCATTCAGCAAATCAACAGTTATGACTTTACTTCCAACTAAGCAAACATCCACAGTTACAAAAAATATCTGTAACCACCTGTATCTTATCAGATCACCATGGATTAAAGCTAGAATTCAAGAACAATGCTACCCCCATAAAGCCTACAAACTCATGGAAACTGTACAGTCATCTACTGAAAGCAAGTTTTTCATTTCTAAGACTTTGGAGTTGCTAACCTGTGCATGAAATAAACAGAAAATTCAATTAAAAGAACCTTTCTTCGAAGCCGGAGAGATGGCTCAGAGGTTAAGAGTACATAATGGTATTTCCAGAGGACCCTGGTTTGGCTCTCAGCACCCAAATGGAGGCTAGCAATCATCACTCCAGTTCCAAAGGCTCCAGTACCCTCTTCTGCACTTTGGGCACTTCACCCAGAATATACATCCAGGTAAAACAGTCACATATAAAATAAAAATAAAATCAATCTATAAAATAAACCAAGTTCTCTGGTCTGAGGATGAAGCTAAGAATTTGTCTAGTATGTATAAGATCGAGGTTCTACCCTAAAAATGAAGAAAAAATGGCCAGTCTGCTTTGTTGGACATGGTGGGTCATATCTATAATCCTAACATTTGAGAGGCTGAGGCAGGGGATGCTTAGTTTGGAGGCAGGGTAGGCACAAAAGGTTCAAGTACAGCATGATATACAACAGCCTTCAAGCTGTTGCCAGGCAGCAGTTCCTCCTGGCTCTGGGCAACAATGGAGGCCTGACGTGAGGCAACATTCATCTTCTGGATTGAACCTCCTCGAAGGACCAGTGTGGTCCACGATAGTACAAGAGGCTGTGTTGGTGTTAGAGGTTCATGCTGCTTTCCCAGACAGAGATGAAGCCTGAGATCCACATGAACCTACACAGTCTGTGCTACTGTCCAATACCTTGGTGATGTCCTCAGGCTCTGCTGTCTTGGTGCACCAAGCCTGTGTGAGTGGCATGTGTAACCACCTGAGACCATGTTTGAGGGACATGGTCCATGCAGTCCCTAGGGTTCTGATATGGCCAACACCCAGGTTGATGTCTGTGGTCCAAGTTTACCACCAAAGACCATGAGGAAGCCCATGGTCAGAGTTGATGTCTGAAGCCATGTTAATGCCCGTGAGTATGGGAGAGCCTGCTCTGCCCCTCAGTGCAGGCAATACAGGCAGTAGCATGGGTGCAGGACATCTAGTCCCGCCCCATCCCAGCCACTGCAAAGCTTTGCTCAGCTGATGAATGGTTTCAGGCATGGATATAGGCTGAGAAAGACTCATTCCCTTTGGGAAATTGGCCACTAAGAATTTTACCATTTCAGTGAATATACATTCAATACACAATAGACTTGTCTTTTTTGAAGTGGGGAGATCATGGTGGACAGGAAGTAGACATGGGAAGACTGGGAGGTGAGCACCATGGAGGCACATAATGTGAGATTCCCAAATAATCAATAAAAATGTAAACAGAAGAAAAAGAAGGAAATGAGAACCCTCTGAGACTCTGTCTAAAATATCCTGACAATTTCTCCCCTCTTATGAACAAACATTGTAAATTAAAAAATTTGTAAAATAAAAACAATTGAGCAGCAGGAAAACTGAGCTTCCAGGGCCCAGTTTACTGTCGTGTAAAAAAAATAAAATTCCTTAACAAGCCGAGGGTAGGATATTTAATAAAAAATACAAAGATGGCCCAAGAGATTCTTTCCAGAATTCACTTTAATAATAAACCCCTAGCTTACTTTAATAAGCCTATAACAAGAACAGATTCTAGGCCATGATGTCCAAAGCATGACAGCTGACAGCTGATAAAACACTAAAGGCTTAATTTTCCTACCATAGCAATCTGCCAGAATTTAACTTATTGAAAGAGGCCAATGTCTTCTTTTGTTCTAATGATGATAGTGCATACTTTCATTTTTTCAATTTTACTCAGCTTTATTAAAGTATAACCAACAGATAAATTTACAGGGTAAATGTCTTAATGCAGATAAACATTACAAAATGTCTAAGTTGAGGTAACCAACTATCATCTCACTTACCTATCACATTTCATTGCTGACATTTTCCTGTAATTCAACTTGTCGCCTCTTCTTCTCCCACAGACCAGCTTCTTCAAAGAAGGATCCTTACATGGGGTTAAAAGACTTTAAAGTATTAATATTGACTAGACTTTCAAGGTTGCATTTTTATGAATCTACCTGATGCCTATATGTTGTGCATGTAATTATGACAGCTTAAAGTTACAGGAGCCATCTTCAAGTTGTGCATGAGTTAATATTTATCTCTCCCTGAGTATGAGAAGCTGCCCATCATGGGTGATAATAGTTTTCACTGGTTATTTCTGGGAGCTACTGTCATAGAACTTATTGTGGTTTGAGTGAGAAATGTCCCCCATAAGCTCCCATATTTGAACATTTTATCGGCAACATGTGCTGCTCTTTAAAGAGGTTGCAAAACCTTTAGGAGGCATAGAATTGTTGGAGGAAGTATGCCACTGAAGATAGGCTCTAAGAATCTATAGAATCACCCAACTTCCTCTTCTCTCTCTGCCTCCTAACTGTTGAGGCAATGTGGCCAGTCAGCCTCACACTCCTGTTGCTATGCCATTCCCAAAGCTATTGAACCAATCCCTCTGAAATGGTGAACCAAATTAAACCTTTTCTCTCCCTTAAGTTGTTTTTCTCATGATGCTTTTTGCTTGCTTGTTTGTCACGATGCTTTGTCACAGCAAACGGAATGAAACCATGATATTTTGCAAGTACACACATGAAATTAACACAAAACCAACCCTCAGAAGGAAAGATGACCAAGGATTAAGGCATATTTAAGATATTGAAATAGCATTTCATTTCCTTTTTCTCAAATGCATTAAAGATACCATTTAACAAAGGAAAACAAATATCACATGGTTACCTAAAATGCAGTGCCTCTTGCTAAGTAACATAGTCTTTGTAATGAGAACATGTGAAAACACTGTAGAGTAGGGAACCAGGACATAAAAGAGATATACCCAAGTCCTAGTACCCACTAAGTGCATCACCTTTCACGTAGCCACAAACAGCATAAAATATCTTGGGGTAACTCTAACAAAAGAAAGTGAAAGGTCTCTTTGACAAGAACTTTAAGGAATTGAAGGAAGAAATTGAAGAGGATACCAAAAATGGAAGGATCTCCTTTGGTATTTGATTGGGAGCATCAACATAGTAAAAATGGCAATTCCACCAAAGGCAATTCATAGATTCAATGCAATCCCCATCAAAATCCCATCAAAATACTTTTTTTTTTTTTTTGGTTTTTCGAGACAGGGTTTCTCTGTGGCTTTGGAGCCTGTCCTGGAACTAGCTCTGTAAACCAGGTTGGTCTCGAACTCACAGAGATCCGCCTGCCTCTGCCTCCCAAGTGCTGGGATTAAAGGCATGCGCCATCATCGCCCGGCCCATCAAAATTCTTGACAGATATTGAGAGGACATTAATCAAATTTATATGGAAAAACAAAAAATCCTGGATAGCCAAAATAATCTTATACAATAAAAAAAATGTCTGGAGGCATTACCATTTCTGACTTCAAACTCTATTACAGAGCTACAGTAATAAAAACAGCATGGTATTGGCATAAAATCATAGAATTCGACCACTTGAATCATATAGAAGATACTGATTTTAACCCACCAACATCTGAACACCTCATTTACTATAAAGTGGCTAAAAGTATACAATGGAAGAAAGAAAGCATGTTCAACAAATGGTGCTGGCAGAACTCGATGTCAACAAGTAGAAGAATGAAAATAAACCCATATCTATCACCATGCACAAAACTCAAGTCCAAATGGATCAAAGACCTCATTATCAATCTGAACACACTGAACCTGAGAAGAGAAAGTGGGAAGTACCCTACAACATATGGGCACAGGAGATTGCTTCCTATGTATAACCCCAGCAACACAGATGATAAAGGCAACATTGAATAATTGGGACCTCCTTAAACTGATAAGCTTCGGTAAACAAAGGACACTGTCACTAAGACAAAATGGCAACCCACTGACTGGGAGAAGATCTTGACCAACCCTGCAACAGACAAAGATCTGATCTCCAAAATATATAAAGAAATCAAAAACCTAGACTTTAAAATGCTAATTAACTCAAATAAAACATGGGGCACTGAACTAACAGGGAATTCTCAACAGAAGAAGTTTAATTGGCCAAAAGACACTTAAGGTCATGCTCAAACTCATTAGCAATCAGGGACATGCAAATCAAAACAATTTTGAGATATCATCTTACACCTGTCAAAATGGCTAAAATCAAAAACACTAATGATAGCCTTTGCTGGAGAGGTTGTGGAGGAAGGGGTACCCTCATCAAATGCTGGTCAGATAGCAAAGATGTCCAACCACATTGGAAATCAGTGTGGCAGTTTCTCAGGAAATTTGGGATCAACCTAACCAAGGACCAAGCAATACCACACTGGGGAATAAACCCAAGAGATTCCCTATCATATTACAAAATCATTTGTTCAACTATGTTCATAGCAGCATTATTTGTAATAGCCAGAATCTGGACACGACCTAGATGCCCTTCCATGTAAGAATGGATAAACAAAGTGTGGAAAATATACACAGTAGTGCACTACTCAGTGGTAAAAAACAATGACTTCTTGAATTTTGCATGCAAATGCATGGAAATAGAAAACACTTTTCTGAGTGAGGTTTCCCAGACCCGAAAAGATGAAAATAGGATGTACTAAGTCATAATTGGTTTCTAGCTATAAACAAAGAACATTGCATCTATAATTTGAGATCCCAAAGAAGCTATATAAGAAGGTGAACCCAAAGAAAACATATAGTTATTCTCCTGGATATGAAAGGTAGACCAAATTCTCAAGCAAAAATTTGGGTTCTGGGGGGTGGGGTGGGATAGGATAAGAGGGGATTGGAGGAGAAAAGTAAGAAGGAGAGGATGGGGGGAACTTGGGGAATTGGGATGATTGGGATAAAGTAAGGATGGATATGGGAGCAGGGAAGCATATATCTTAATTAAGGTAGCCATCTGAGGGATTTTATTTAAAAAATGAACTTGGTAAATAGAAGCATATGATTCTCAAAAATTGGTCATTTCAGGTTAGGATGGTCTTTAAATTCAATGGCAAACCCCTATATCAAAAGAGTCACACAGGAAAACAGTGGTGTGCTCATAAAATAATGAAGACATTAAGAGAAGTGATACAAAATGACGAATATCAAAAGCCAAATTTCCTAGCCCATCTTGAGGAAGTAGGTTCCCCACCAACACATTTATTCCAGATCGTGAGAATTAACATCAACCTCTTTCAAGTACTTCGTTTAATAATAAATTTTTATACCAGTTCTTAGAATTTATACATTGGACAAAGGGTTGGTTTGGGAAGTCCTTCTGTCTATGTTTGTTTTTATTGGTTAATGAATAACATTATTTCAGCCAGGAGCTTAGCAGAATAGACCTAGGTGGTAAAAGTAAACAATGTTGGGAGAAAGGAGGTGGGGTCAGTGAGAAGCCACCTAGACACCAACAGGGAAAAACACCTACTCTGGAGCAACAAAAATTTTGGTAAGACATGAAGTAGTGGTGTTACAGATAAATGCAAATGTGTTAGTTTAGAATGAGGGAGGAATCTAGAAATATGGTTAAGCTATTGGCCAAAGAGTATTGTGAATAATATAGGTTTTATGTGATTATTTCAAGTCAACGTGGTCAGAAAACTAACTAATGAGTGGCCTCCACAAACAAATCAGCTTGTTGAACTGAAGAGTGTTTTTTTTTTTTTTTAAAAAAAAAAAATCTGTTTGCTAACTTGATCTGGGCTTCAACTAAGCATGTCTATTTGTCTGTGATGATTGCTCGGTTATATATTTACTGCCAATATATTGTTTGGAGGAAGGGGTCTATTGAATCTGCTCAGTTTAATGGACTCTCTATAATTAATTTGAGTTGATTACTTTCTATTTTATGTAGTTTCCCTGCAGGATAGTGTTTACCAACCAAGACTACATGTTGGCATTAAAGATCTTTAAATGGGGAGGTTGAAGGGCCAGAGTCAGATAAGAAGTTGCAATTATGGACACAGACAGGAGAGAGAAAAAAGAAGGAAAGGGAGTATGAGATCACTACCCTATAGTCTTTCAAAATGGAGGAGGGGACCTGAGCTAAGAAGGAAACAGCCACAGCTCTTTCCACAGTCACTATTCCTGTCTAGGCCACAATATCTCCAAGCAGCTAGCACAAGCATTGGAAGTTTCTCTTCTGAGAGGGGCAGCCAGAGTGTGCCACATATGACCATTTTCCCTGGAGTTATCCTCATCATGGACAGAAGGAGGCATGTCTCCCTAGAATCTCAACAACAATCTCACAGATGAAAATAAAAAGGCTTATTAAGGACACTTGGAGAAGCATTATAACAAACAGAGTTGGGAGATAATACATCTTCTAGGATGTGATGATGTCAATCTACACAGGCACATCTGCCTCTCTTCTGATCATATGAACAGAATGCCTGCTGGTTTGGGAAGCATCTCATCTGGGATTGTAATACCAGGGCATTAAAATGTCCTCTTTGCTGGTCTTCTACCCAAGAGTGGTCTCTCTCTCAGGTACATTGGAATGAATCATTTGAAGGAATAACAGAAAAATAGGTAGAGCATCCAGAATGAGGTATAACATACATGGCCACAATTACATATGCAGCAACAAGGAAACAGATGAAGAAGTCTGAGCATCAGTGGAAGTTGAGGACCTAATACCAAAGCTAAGTCATGTAACACCATGGGTAGTTTCAGAGTTTCGGAGAGTAAATTCAGTTACATTCTGGAAAAAGCTAAGACTGCAAAAGATGGCTTTCATAATCAGAAAGTAGAAAAATTGGGACTGCAAAAAGGAGGCAGTGAGGGAGTCAAGGGTGGTCACAGAGCAATGAAGAACCCCAAGTCCCTATCCCAACATGATACTGATATCATTTTTAAAAGTTATTGAGCCACAAATCTTGCCAGTCAGAGCTCAGGAGTTGAAATTACATTTCAATCCCATGTAATAAATCTCTGCCTTGAGCATCTACAATGATGCATTTCTGTCTTGAGCATCTGGAGCAATATTTCTTTTCCTTAAGCATCTATAGCAATGCACCTCGGCCTTGAGCATCTGCTGTCATACCCCTCTAAAATGATTATCTACAGAAATTAACATCTTCTTTAAAAAGCGATATACTACTGGGATAGACCTACCATTGCATGTTTCCTTTGGATGTACACTTTTATATAACTACACCCTAAATTTGATATCAAGACCTGAGCACAAACAGATTTCACAGTTCCCAGTTTTCTCATGCTGTGATAATTCAGTAGGCCTCTGGACACATCCACCAGGAGACTTGAGGGGAGGAAGCAAAGGCATTCACGTTTGAATGTCTCTCATCTCAATCTCCACAGCACTTCTTTTAAAGTTATACCATTCCCTTTTGTGATCCAGAATATTTGCTCCCAGCTCAATATTTTTTAACCAACTGTCTTGTTCTTCAGCCATGGCACAGTCAGTAAGGTGCATTCCATACAGATGGAGACCATAAATTTGATCCCTTCAAACTTGTGCAAAAATCTCAGCATTAAAGATATCAACTCATCACTCAGTGCTGAGGAGACAGCAACACCTGGGTCTCTAAGACTCGCTGTTTGGTCAAGGGGAATTGGTCAGCTCCAGGTTCAAAGAGATGACGTATCTTAATCATGACAGAGTGTAATTAAGGAAGACACCCACGGTTAATTCTGGCCTTTGCATGCATGTATACACATCTCCATAAAAAGTTACACTCATATATTAATCAACTGTCTTTTGAATTTCTAAATATACACATTTCTGTGGTGAAGTTTTGAGCTTAATTTTGACTGCTCTTTTGAGTTGTAGGAACAGCTGAATGTTTTCTGCCACCAGGTTCCCACACTGGCTAGCTTTACCCAAAATAATTACATAGAAACTGTATTATTTTAAATAATACTTTACCCATTAGGACTAGCCTTTTAGTTGCTAATTCTCACATCTTGATTAACCCATATCAAATAATCTGTGAAGCACCATGAGCTTATGAGAATCATAAGCTGCTTCTGTCTGGGGGGGTGAGGGGGACATGGCGTCTGTTGACTAGGCTTCTTTCTCCCAGCATTCTGTGTTTTATCTGCATATCTAACCTGCTGTCCTATCAAAAGGGCCAAGGCAGTTTCTTTATTAACCTATAGACATTTAACCCTCATCCATCACTTTGGCCTTCCTCATACAATGACATTAGAAAAAATCTTTCTGTAAGAACCCTCTCCACTATCTCATTTGGCCTCTTGAATCCTCCCTCCTCTCTTCCAAAGACAAAAGGAAGCTAGTCTTAGACATGTTACACAGTCTAAAAAAGGAAGGATGGAATCAAGATTTGAATTCATTACCAAAGTCTAAAATCTTAACCAAGGAACTCACTGCACGACCATACTTTTTTTTCAACTGAGAATGAACTCACACTCTGAGGAGCTGAAAGGCAAGTTCATACTGCATTAACTTCACATTGGCCCTAGACAGATATGCACAGCATTATGTTGGACAACTCACCACTGATATATTGACATCTTATTCCTTTGTATTTAATGGGCCAGTTGGCCACATACCTTACTCAATCTTTCCTTCAGTGATTTGATTTCCAGAATCCTCCATCCCCTCACTTCAATCCTAATTGACACACTCCCCAAAACCCCTTGATGGGAGTCAGGTATCAATATCGTACTGGTATTTTCGGGTCTGATGGGTTTGTGGGATCTTTTCCACACTCCTCTTAACATCACAGATTCCCTAGGTAACAGATTCTAGGGAGCTCGGTGCATTCATCATATGTGTGCATGTCACACAAAAATGTACATCAATGTGTACATGTTTAGCCTGGGTGCAGGTGAGTCTGTTAATGACATTTATAGCCAAGTCCCACAGAACTTGATCCATGAAAAGGGTACAGTGTTTTAGAGTTATTGCAGGACAATTGTTTAAATGAACTCACAAAGGTTGAATGGCATGCATAAGACCTGTGAGAGTGCAAGACAGAAAGAATCCAGGAATGAAAAAATAGGTAGCAGACAGAAGCCTATTGGAGGACACCCTGGCATAATGTGGAGGTTGCTTTCAATGTAGTCATCTAGATGGTGGTAAAGGTACACAACTGGATCTTTCTTGTAGGTAATGTAGAAACAGGTCTTCATGGTCTGCACCTCATCTTGGACCACCCCAGTCCACTCTTCCATAGAGCCTGGCATGATGTGGAGGTTGCCTTCAAGGTAGTCAACCAGGAGGTGGTAAACGTACAAGACCGGATCTTTCTTGTAGGTAATACAGAACCAGGTCTTCATGATTGGCACCTCCTCTAGGACCATCCCCTTCCAGTCATCCTTAGAGCCATTTGTGCCCTCAAATGTATGTTTCACTGCTCTGCCAACTATGGTGTTTGAGAGATGAGTGTCTGTCTCCTGAGGAAATGGTACGTTGTTAGGCAGGAACTTAAGGTTTAAAATCCTTTCATCACTGTGAAGCTCCAATCCATAGACACAATCTATCCCATCATACTTCAACAAATAGAGAGAGGGATTTGTTGGCAGTTGATCTAGAATGATGGCTTTCCACTGGGTGACTGGTTCATTGGCTTCCTTCCAGCCGTGAGAAATTCTGCGGCCGACAATATTCTCCAGGGCCTCAAAAGGCCTCCTCAGTTTTTGCTTCTGGAGAGATGACCCATTCCTCTTCTGGACAGGTGGCATGCATCTCATACTAAGAGGCATCTTATCATGGCTGTAGACTTACTGAGATAGGCCACTGACCTCCTGGTCCGCTGTTTCTTGGCTATCTTTCTGTGCTTGGGCTTCATAGCTGCCCACTCTCTAGGTTTAAAGAACTTTCCTTCTGTTTAATTCAGAAACCAAGTCGTGGCCTCAACCATGAGTGCCTGCAAGGACAACAAGGGGAGGCTATGAGGTCAAGGCTCTTTTCTGGAAGAACTGTGGTGCAGGAGACAAAGATATTGATCAACAGGTTTGCATACCTAACTGTAATTTTCTCTTAAGAAATAAATAGGACAATTTGCAAATTTTTCTCTACAGCTCAGTATATCAATCTCAGAGACACATTCCTGCTGCCCAAAGGCAAATGACCTCTGCTGAGAAACCTACTTTCTGACTGACTAAGTCAATGAGAGGAGAAGGTATGCCTATCCCCGAAACGAGTAAGAAAAATCTGAACAGATAACAAAGAATTCGAAGGACATCCACACGTCTCCTTCGACATCAAGCTAATAGGTAGGGGGCTCAATCCAAGACAGCCTGCCCAAGGTCATGGCACTCCAATCCACTGGCTCTCTGTATTGGGTCTCCTGATCCAGACCCAGGTCTATTACATAAAGCCATTCTGTGTCTTCATTGTGGAAGTGAGTACTGTGAGACCCACTTCAACCTGAAAGACTCATTATTCTGGGCAACAGCAGCCATTGAGAAATAATTAGTATCTTTTAAAACACCCATGGACAAAGAGGAGCTTTGCCATTTTAGTGGATAGATGAATTTGATATTGTTAGCAAAGATAAAGTGGGAAGAATAGCTGGCATTCACCATCCCCACAGCTATCAAATATAGGAGCTGGTAACAACAGAAATGGTGGACCCGCAGGACATTTGAAGGAAAACTTTTTTGTACGACAGAGGTCTTAGTTGCTTTGCAAACATATTTACCAAAAGAAAATGTCCTACCTCTCCAGATTCCATCTTCCGGAAATGTTGAACAGTTCTGGAGACCAGGAGCTGAACTGTCCTCCTCAGGCACTGTGAGGATAATAAACCCACCTTCATGGAAGACTAGTGCTTTGAGTGGAACAGAGTTGCTACCCAACGAACCAATGCTTTGTGACATCACCAAGGCTCTACTTATGTCAGAAATCCCCTCACAAGCTTGTTACTTCCCTATTTACCCACAGAAACATCCAGCATTCAGCTCCTCAAAAGCTGTATACAGCCACCAGGGAACCCAAAATAAGCGCCCACTCATCTTCCCAATTACTCAAGTCACACTCTTGCCCAAGCAACTCAATCCCTGTATCTTATTTTTCTGAAAAAGTCTTTGGTGTCTGAGTCAAAAAATCACATGAAAGTTTTTTTTCTTAGATCCCATCTCTCCATTGGTTATCTTCTATTGATTTTTTCTTCCTTCCTAAATAATAAATTTCAAATTTCCACTTCCTTTCCTCCTCCCCCTAACTACTCACACAACCACCAATCCTCTCCACACCAATCCAGTCCTAATAGAGGGCAGGGTACCTTGACCTGTGGGAAACCCTTGCCCCCCCTCCATCCAGATTGAGGAAGGTATGCATCTACATATAATATGATCGATTAAAGCCTGTATGTGCAGTACAGACAAATCCCAGTGCCATTATCATTGGCTTCTCCTTCTGCCCCAATTGTCAGCCACATTCAATGGTTCCACTTTGATCCCATGCTCTGTCAGTCCCAGCATAGCTGGTTTTGTTGATCTCTCATTAGCTCAGACACAGTGTCTCAGTGGGTGGACCAAGCCCTTGTATTCCTTAGTTCTTTGCTCTTATTCTCTCCCCTTCAGCTCTTCAACTGGAGCTTGGTAGCTCAGTCTAGTTTTCTGATGTGGGTCCCTGTCTTTATCTCCATCCTTTTCTGTACAACAGTTCTATGGTGATATTCAAGATAGTCATCAGTCTAATTATGGGAGAAAGCACCCGTAGTGCCTAGGGACATGGCACAGTGCAGGCACCCACAGCTCACCTGCCCAAGGTCCTCGTTGGTGTCACCCCATGGCTTTCTGGGAACCCCTCTAGAGAGAAGCCTCTTACTAACCCCAGAACGGCACCCTAAGTTGAGATATCAACAGTGTGTGTGCATTAACTTATGGGGGTGTGTTTGTGTGTTTAAGACACAATAACAGCAGATGGATTATAATATTGAAATTTCTTCTTATCTTGAGAAGAATACTTGCTACAGAAACACTATCACAGTAGTACTGAGAATGTAGGCTGTCTCAGCATGGAGAAGTAACTGGAGCAAACCCCTAGTAGTTCAGCTCAGTGGCCCAAGAAAGATGGTCAAGGAAAGTCAATGAACTCAGGGATGGAAGTTAAAACTCAGGCTAAATAACATTCCAAATCATTTAGGCGGAACATGAGGCTCTTGTGCAACAGTCAAAAGATGTCTAAAATGCCTGGAACTAGAATCTTAGGGCAGGAGAAGTTGTGGAGCTGAGAGTGCATGGCAAAAACTGACAGAATCTGGCAAAAGACATGTAAGCGTAACTAGCAAACATCCATGGAAACCATGAATGGGAGAAAACCTTGAGAAGTCTGTACAAAAACATAACATCTTGACAATTCTGAGATTTAATGACAAAGGAGAGATCTTAAATATGTCACTGTCACATGGTGATGATTAACCCACTCCATTGCAGTGGGACCCCCTGACATGTTTAAGATACCTGTCAATTCTGTCTATATATTTACAGAGAAATTCACATTGCTTGCACAGATTAACTAGCAGCATGATTTACCACTCAATCAAAGGCAAAGCAAAGAAATCATGGACATGTTGTTGAATGCTGATGATGTTGTTGGGAGCGTTTGTGGGTTTTTTCTTAAAGGGAAATCATTGGTCACACAAATGCATGAAGCAGAGCCTGTCTCTGCCATGTACCTGAAAGCATGAAAAAAATGAACTAAAATAGGTTTTTGTCACATACTGGTAAATTTTGCTGCTATGTCCAAATATATGTGTTGCAGGAGCTCTTTCTGCTCCTTCAGGCTATAGCAACTGAGATAAAGGCCATTGGGGTGTGGTGTCTCTCTCTTTCAAAATGGAGCAACTGCCTTCAGCTTGGTCTCTTGCATCCATCTCCACATCCAGCTACTAGGCTCCTCTCCTCATCCTGCAGAGGGCTGTTGTCTGGCATGGCAATCTGTAAGGTTTGCCCCTTAAAAGAAATAACCATTTTATGAATCATAATTCTAAACTGTTGTGGTAGATTGTTTGTGACTTACACCTTCCTATGTGATGAGAGCAACCAGGGTGTGAAGGGGGTTCTCACTGTTCATGTTGCAGAAGCCATGGCAGCAGGAGTAGGAGGCCTCTCATTCTCTGTAAGGAAATCAGTAAACATTGGGGACCAGTGAAAGAATGCCCTGAAACATCAAGGCTTGAGCTTTCAGACCGCAATTCCTCCAGCAAGGTTCTGGGTCTCCACAACCTACAAAACCTCCTGAGGACCAAGTATTCAGAACCAGAAGCCTGTGTGGGCCATATCACATAAAATCGTAGTGAGTACACCAATCGTTTTTTTTTTTTTTGTACATCCTTTTGTCCCTCCAGAAACATTTGTATTTCCAATAAAGATAAATTGCTGCCTCTTTGGTGTCCTGAACATGCTCTAAGGTGATGGTGGGGCATTCTTACATACCTTGCTGTGTTGTTGTGAAACCTTAACGGGACAGCAATTGTTTCAGAAATCAAAGGCAGGCAGGTTCAAACCTGTGGTTAGCAGTGTGCTGGACACTTGGGTTGCCTATAGCTAATCTATGGAAAGATGGATTTCCTAAGAAGGGTGGCAGCACACATGGAGGCATGTAGTCTTACCTTTTCAAATGACCCATTTTGTGGCCTTACATCAGGCTCCTCTATTCTCCTCATCTTGGTTTCTTTACCAGATTAGGACAAAAATTAAAACTCAATGTCCTGGACGTGAACACCGAATGAGTTATCTATGTGAGATCACAGTGACAGAGCTCATGGGAATCTGACTCATTGTACAGGCTTGCCAGGCATCAATCTGTAATCTGCCTAACTCTACTGCGCAAGTGTTGTCAAGATTTCTCCTCTGTTCCTCCTCATATGGTCTCCATCTACAGAGAACTCAGAAAAATCCACCCCTGAGAGGGCAAGTTCTTTACAAATGAAAGTTTCTAGAACAGAAGAGACATAGTAGATTTATCTTGGCAACCTGTAGACACAAGACATGGGGAAATGGAAGAAGGGATTGAAGAAGATAGAGACATGGAGGAATGGATAAATTCAATCATTCATTGGATAAGTGAGTGATCCAATGAAAGAGATGGCTAATAGGATAAAATGTGCTGCATGCCCTCTGAAAGTCAGTCCAAATTGAGGGTAGATAAGGTTATCCACTAAGGAGGAAGCTTAGTCCATTTTGCCTTCTTTGTGCTCTAGACCCACCCAGGAGAGTGATGATGATGTTGAGGAGAAGAAGGGGCGAGGGTACCAGCATGCCCTGGTACAAGTTTTCACCCACATTGTAGCCAAATCACCTGACCTGGCACAGTAGATCTACATGCTGGGTCCTGAATGGCAGTTTGACACCTACAACCTTACTAACCAAGTTTTTGAAGATGAAGGAACCAAAACTGCCCTGTTAATGATGTCAGGATCCTTGCATGATGGGAGTCAGGCATCAATATCATACTGGTATCCTCGGGTCTGATGGGTTTGTGGGGTCTTTGCCACACTTCACCTAACATCACTGATTCCCTCGGTAACTGATTTTATGGAGCTCGGTGCATTCATCATACCTGTGCATGTCACACACCAATGTGATTCAAGGTACTACTAGTTTAGCCTGGGTTCGGGTGAGTCTGTTTATGAGTTTTATAGCCTAAATCCCACAGAACATGATCAATGACAAGGGAACATTGTTTTACAGTTAAGGCAGGCCAATTGTTTAAATGAACTCACAGGGGTTGAATGGCATGCATAAGACCTGTGAGAGTGCAAGACAGAAAGAATCCAGGCATGACAAAATAGGTAGTAGATAGAAGCCTGGCAAAAGTAAGTAGGTAGCCTGAGGTCCACCCCATTGCAGAAGAGCCACTGAGAGGAGACACTTTTCTTTAGGCAGGCGGATCCGGGTCACTAAACATCCTCCAGTGGAGTTCATATACCCAGTGACTTCCAGATGGTATGAATTAAACCATTAATCAAATGAAACCCAATTTTCTTTGCTTCTGAGTACACATTTGTGACCCTTCATGATCACTCTCTATCCTCTTAAGTCCCAACACCTCGATGTCACATCTTTCCATATGACATGTTTTTCCCTCCCGCATTTTCCCTCTCTGAGATCCTACATCTTTTTGGCCACTCTCCTCTGTTTCCTAAACAGCCATCTTGTCCTCTTCCACACACTGCATCTCCTTTCGTCATTCCCTCTCCAAGGGGAAAAGACCATAAGTCCTGTTTTGTTTTGAGGCCTGTCTTTCTGTGATGTCCCATCCACCAGAACAAACAACATAACACCTTCACAAATTTTATTTTTAGAGTAAAAAAAAATTCCATTGGGAAAGATACCAGGATTAATAGAAGACCTGAGATATTTCTGAAAAAAAGAGTTCCCCAAACACAGTTTTAAGTCTGACCGCAAAATTTGTGAATTTCACTTTAACAGATCTTCATCAAATCATAGACATAGATATGGAAGTCATTATCAAACTTAATGAAATGCACGGAAGGTTTGGTGGGAACTTGGTAAATCATTTTACCTATCTTTTGGGTTCCATCTTTTTCGTTGTGCTGCACGCTTTTGCCTGCCAAGGAATCCCTGCATAATTCCAAATTCACCCCTATTGGAGGACATCCTGGCATAATGTGGAGGTTGCTTTCAATGTAGTCATCTAGATGGTGGTAAAGGTACACAACTGGATCTTTCTTGTAGGTAATGTAGAAACAGGTCTTCATGGTCTGCACCTCATCTTGGACCACCCCAGTCCACTCCTCCATAGAGCCTGGCATGATGTGGAGGTTGCCTTCAAGGTAGTCAACCAGGAGGTGGTAAACGTACAAGACAGGACCTTTCTTGTAGGTAATATAGAACCAGGTCTTCATGATTGGCACCTCCTCTAGGACCATCCCCTTCCAGTCATCCTTAGAGCCATTTGTGCCCTCAAATGTATGTTTCACTGCTCTGCCAACTATGGTGTTTGAGAGATGAGTGTCTGTCTCCTGAGGAAATGGTACGTTGTTAGGCAGGAACTTAAGGTTTAAAATCCTTTCATCACTGTGAAGCTCCAATCCATAGACACAATCTATCCCATCATACTTCAACAAATAGAGAGAGGGATTTGTTGGCAGTTGATCTAGAATGATGGCTTTCCACTGGGTGACTGGTTCATTGGCTTCCTTCCAGCCGTGAGAAATTCTGCGGCCGACAATATTCTCCAGGGCCTCAAAAGGCCTCCTCAGTTTTTGCTTCTGGAGAGATGACCCATTCCTCTTCTGGACAGGTGGCATGCATCTCATACTAAGAGGCATCTTCATCATGGCTGTAGACTTACTGAGATAGGCCACTGACCTCCTGGTCCACTGTTTCTTGGCTATCTTTCTGTGCTTGGGCTTCATAGCTGCCCACTCTCTAGGTTGAAAGAAATTTCCTTCTGTTTAATTCAGAAACCAAGTCGTGGCCTCAACCATGAGTGCCTGCAAGGACAACAAGGGGAGGCTATGAGGTCAAGGCTCTTTTCTGGAAGAACTGTGGTGCAGGAGACAAAGATATTGATCAACAGGTTTGCATACCTAACTGTAATTTTCTCTTAAGAAATAAATAGGACAATTTGCAAATTTTTCTCTACAGCTCAGTATATCAAGCTCAGAGACACATTCCTGCTGCCCAAAGGCAAATGACCTCTGCTGAGAAACCTACTTTCTGACTGACTAAGTCAATGAGAGGAGAAGGTATGCCTATCCCCGAAATGAGTAAGAAAAATCTGAACAGATAACAAAGAATTCGAAGGATATCCACACGGCTCCTTCGACATCAAGCTAATAGGTAGGGGGCTCAATCCAAGACAGCCTGCCCAAGGTCATGGCACTCCAATCCACTGGCTCTCTGCATTGGGTCTCCTGATCCAGACCCAGGTCTATTACATAAAGCCATTCTGTGTCTTCATTGTGGAAGTGAGTACTGTGAGACCCACTTCAACCTGAAAGACTCATTATTCTGGGCAACAGCAGCCATTGAGAAATAATTAGTATCTTTTAAAACACCTATGGACAAAGAGGAGCTTTGCCATTTTAGTGGATTGATGAATTTGATATTGTTAGCAAAGATAAAGTGGGAAGAATAGCTGGCATTCACCATCCCCACAGCTATCAAATATAGGAGCTGGTAACAACAGAAATGGTGGACCCGCAGGACATTTGAAGGAAAACTTTTTCGAACGACAGAGGTCTTAGTTGCTTTGGAAACATATTTACCAAAAGAAAATGTCCTACCTCTCCAGATTCCATCTTCCGGAAATGTTGAACAGTTCTGGAGACCAGGAGCTGAACTGTCCTCCTCAGGCACTGTGAGGATAATAAACCCACCTTCATGGAAGATTAGTGTTTTGAGTGGAACAGTGTTGCTACCCAACGAACAAAGGCTTTGTGACATCACCAAGGCACTACTTATGTCAGAAATCCCCTCACAAGCTTGTTACTTCCCTATTTACCCACAGAAACATCCAGCATTCAGCTCCTCAAAAGCTGTATACAGCCACCAGGGGACCCAAAATAAGCCCCCACTCATCTTACCAATTACTCAAGTCACACACTTGCCCAAGCAACTCAATCACTGTATCTTATTTTTCTGAAAAAGTCTTTGGTGTCTGAGTCAACAAATCATATGAAAGTTTTTTTTTCTTAGATCGCAACTCTCCATTGGTTATCTTCTATTGATTTTTTCTTCCTTCATAAATAATAAATTTCAAATTTCCACTTCCTTTCCTCCTCCCCCTAACTACTCACGCAACCACCAATCCTCTCCACACCAATCCAGTCCTAATAGAGGGCAGGGTACCTTGACCTGTGGGAAGCCCTTGCCCCCCCTCCATCCAGATTGAGGAAGGTATGCATCTACATATAATATGATCGATTAAAGCCTGTATGTGCAGTACAGACAAATCGCAGTGCCATTATCATTGGGTTCTCCTTCTGCCCCAATTGTCAGCCACATTCAAAGCCTCCACTTTGATCCCATGCTCTGTCAGTCCCAGCATAGCTGGTTTTGTTGATCTCCCATTAGCTCAGACACAGTGTCTCAGTGGGTGGACCAAGCCCTTGTATTCCTTAGTTCTTTGCTCTTATTCTCTCCCCTTCAGCTCTTCAACTGGAGCTTGGTAGCTCAGTCTAGTTTTCTGATGTGGGTCCCTGTCTTTATCTCCATCCTTTTCCGTACAACAGTTCTATGGTGATATTCAAGATAGTCATCAGTCTGATTATGGGACAAAGCACCCATAGTGCCTAGGTACATGGCACAGTGCAGGCACCCACAGCTCACCTGCCCAAGGTCCTCGTTGGTGTCACCCTATGGCTTTCTGGGAACCCCTCTAGAGAGAAGCCTCTTACTAACCCCAGAATGGCACCCTAAGTTGAGATATCAACAGTGTGTGTGCATTAACTTATGGGGGTGTGTTTGTGTGTTTAAGACACAATAACAGCAGATGGATTATAATATTGAAATTTCTTCTTATCTTGAGAAGAATACTTGCTACAGAAACACTATCACAGTAGTACTGAGAATGTAGGCTGTCTCAGCATGGAGAAGTAACTGGAGCAAACCCCTAGTAGTTCAGCTCAGTGGCCCAAGAAAGATGGTCAAGGAAAGTCAATGAACTCAGGGATGGAAGTTAAAACTCAGGCTAAATAACATTCCAAATCATTTAGGCGGAACATGAGACACCGTGCAACAGTCAAAAGATGTCTAAAATGCCTGGAACTAGAATCTTAGGGCAGGAGAAGTTGTGGAGCTGAGAGTGCATGGCAAAAACTGACAGAATCTGGCAAAAGACATGTAAGCGTAACTAGCAAACATCCATGGAAACCATGAATGGGAGAACACACTGAGAAGTCTGCACAAAAACATAACATCTTGACAATTCTGAGATTTAATGACAAAGGAGAGATCTTAAGTATGTCACTGTCACATGGTGATGATTAACCCACTCCATTGCTGTGTGACCCCTTGACATGTTTAAGATACCTGTCAATTCTGTCTATATATTTACAGAGAAATTCACATTGCTTGCACAGATTAACTAGCAGCATGATTTACCACTCAATCAAAGGCAAAGCAAAGAAATCATGGACATGTAGTTGAATGCTGATGATGTTGTTGGGAGCGTTTGTGGGTTTTTTCTTAAAGGGAAATCATTGGTCACACAAATGCATGAAGCAGAGCCTGTCTCTGCCATGTACCTGAAAGCATGAAAAAAAATAAACTAAAATAGGTTTTTGTCACATAGTGGTAAATTTTGCTGCTATGTCCAAATATGTGTTTTGCAGGAGCTCTTTCTGCTCCTTCAGGCTATAGCAACTGAGATAAAGGCCATTGGGGTGTGGTGTCTCTCTCTTTCAAAATGTAGCAACTGCCTTCAGCTTGGTCTCTTGCATCCATCTCCACATCCAGCTACTAGGCTCCTCTCCTCATCCTGCAGAGGGCTGTTGTCTGGCTTGGCAATCTGTAAGGTTTGCCAATTATAAGAAATAACCATTTTATGAATCATAATTCTAAACTAGTATGGGAGATTGTTTGTGACTTACACCTTCCTATGTGATGAGAGCAACCAGGGTGTGAAGGGGGTTCTCACTGTTCATGTTGCAGAAGCCATGGCAGCAGGAGTAGGAGGCCTCTCATTCTCTGTAAGGAAATCAGTAAACATTGGGGACCAGTGAAAGAATGCCCTGAAACATCAAGGCTTGAGCTTTCAGACCGCAATTCCTCCAGCTAGGTTCTGGGTCTGCACAACCTACAAAACCTCCTGAGGACCAAGTATTCAGAACCAGAAGCCTGTGTGGGCCATATCACATAAAATCGTAGTGAGTACACCTATCGTTTTTTTTTTTTTCTGTACATCCTTTTGTCCCTACAGAAACATTTGTATTTCCAATAAAGATAACTTGCTGGCTCTTTGGTGTCCTGAAATTGCTCTAAGGTGATGGTGGGGCATTCTTACATACCTTGCTGTGTTGTTGTGAGACCTTAACGGGACAGCAATTTTTTCAGAAATCAAAGGCAGTTAGGTTCAAACCTGTGGTTAGCAGTGTGCTGGACACTTGGGTTGCCTATACCTAATCTAAGGAAAGATGGATTTCCTAAGAAGGGTGGCAGCACACATGGAGGCATGTAGTCTTACCTTTCCAAATGACCCATTTTGTGGCCTTACATCAGGCTCCTCTATTCTCCTCATCTTGGTTTCTTTACCAGATTAGGACAAAAATAAAAACTCAATGTCCTGGACGTGAACACTGAATGAGTTATCTATGTGAGATCACAGTGACAGAGCTCATGGGAATCTGACTCATTGTACAGGCTTGCCAGGCATCAATCTGTAATCTGCCTAACTCTACTGCGCAAGTGTTGTCATGGTTGCTCCTCTGTTCCTCCTCATATGGTCTCCATCTACAGAGAACTCAGAAAAATCCACCCCTGAGAGGGCAAGTTCTTTACAAATGAAATTTTCTAGAACAGAAGAGACATAGTAGATTTATCTTGGCAACCTGTAGACACAAGACATGGGGAAATGGAAGAAGGGATTGAAGAAGATAGAGACATGGAGGAATGGATAAATTCAATCATTCATTGGATAAGTGAGTGATCCAATGAAAGAGATGGCTAATAGGATAAAATGTGCTGCATGCCCTCTGAAAGTCAGTCCAAATTGAGGGTAGATAAGGTTATCCACTAAGGAGGAAGCTTAGTCCATTTTGCCTTCTTTGTGCTCAAGACCCACCCAGGAGAGTGATGATGATGTTGAGGAGAAGAAGGGGCGAGGGTACCAGCATGCCCTGGTACAAGTTTTCACCCACATTGTAGCCAAATCACCTGACCTGGCACAGGTGACCTACATGCTGGGCCCTGAATGGCAGTTTGACAACTCCAACCTTACTAACCAAGTTTTTGAAGATGAAGGAACCAAAACTGCCCTGTTAATGATGTCAGGATCCTTGCATGATGGGAGTCAGGCATCAATATCATACTGGTATCCTCAGGTCTGATGGGTTTGTGGGGTCTTTGCCACACTTCACCTAACATCACTGATTCCCTAGGTAACTGATTTTATGGAGCTCGGTGCATTCATCATATCTGTGCATGTCACACACCAATGTGATTCAATGTGTACTAGTTTAGCCTGGGTGCGGGTGAGTCTGGTCATGAGTTTTATAGCCCAAATCCCACAGAACTTGATCAATGACATGGGAAGAATGTTTTACAGTTAAGGCAGGCCAATTGTTTAAATGAACTCACAGGGGTTGAATGGCATGCATAAGACCTGTGAGAGTGCAAGACAGAAAGAATCAAGGCATGACAAAATAGGTAGTAGATAGAAGCCTGGCAAAAGTAAGTAGGTAGCCTGAGGTCCACCCCATTGCAGAAGAGCCACTGAGAGGAGACACTTTTCTTTAGGCAGGAGGATCCGGGTCACTAAACATCCTCCAGTGGAGTTCATATACCCAGTGACTTCCAGATGGTATGAATTAAACCATTAATCAAATGAAACCCAATTTTCTTTGCTTCTGAGTACACATTTGTGACCCTTCATGATCACTCTCTATCCTCTTAAGTCCCAACACCTCGATGTCACATCTTTCCATATGACATGTTTTTCCCTCCCGCATTTTCCCTCTCTGAGATCCTACATCTTTTTGGCCACTCTCCTCTGTTTCCTAAACAGCCATCTTGTCCTCTTCCACACACTGCATCTCCTTTCATCATTCCCTCTCCAAGGGGAAAAGACCATAAGTCCTGTTTTGTTTTGAGGCCTGTCTTTCTGTGATGTCCCATCCACCAGAAACTCCATCGTTGACCAAACAACATAACACATTCACAAATTTTATTTTTAGAGCAAAAAAAAATTCCATTGGGAAAGATACCAGGATTAATAGAAGACCTGAGGTATTTCTGAAAAAAAGAGTTCCCCAAACACAGTTTTAAGTCTGACCCCCAAAATTTGTGAATTTCACTTTAAGAGATCTTCATCAAATCATAGACATAGATATGGAAGTCATTATCACACTTGATGAAATGCACGGAAGGTTTGGTGGGAACTTGGTAAATAATTTTACCTATCTTTTGGGTTCCATCTTTTTCGTTGTGCTGCAAGCTTTTGCCTGCCAAGGAATCCCTGCCTAATTCCAAATTCACCCCTATTGGAGGACATCCTGGCATAATGTGGAGGTTGCTTTCAATGTAGTCATCTAGATGGTGGTAAAGGTACACAACTGGATCTTTCTTGTAGGTAATGTAGAAACAGGTCTTCATGGTCTGCACCTCATCTTGGACCACCCCAGTCCACTCCTCCATAGAGCCTGGCATCATGTGGAGGTTGCCTTCAAGGTAGTCAACCAGGAGGTGGTAAACGTACAAGACCGGATCTTTCTTGTAGGTAATATAGAACCAGGTCTTCATGATTGGCACCTCCTCTAGGACCATCCCCTTCCAGTCATCCTTAGAGCCATTTGTGCCCTCAAATGTATGTTTCACTGCTCTGCCAACTATGGTGTTTGAGAGATGAGTGTCTGTCTCCTGAGGAAATGGTACGTTGTTAGGCAGGAACTTAAGGTTTAAAATCCTTTCATCACTGTGAAGCTCCAATCCATAGACACAATCTATCCCATCATACTTCAACAAATAGAGAGAGGGATTTGTTGGCAGTTGATCTAGAATGATGGCTTTCCACTGGGTGACTGGTTCATTGGCTTCCTTCCAGCCGTGAGAAATTCTGCGGCCGACAATATTCTCCAGGGCCTCAAAAGGCCTCCTCAGTTTTTGCTTCTGGAGAGATGACCCATTCCTCTTCTGGACAGGTGGCATGCATCTCATACTAAGAGGCATCTTCATCATGGCTGTAGACTTACTGAGATAGGCCACTGACCTCCTGGTCTGCTGTTTCTTGGCTATCTTTCTGTGCTTGGGCTTCATAGCTGCCCACTCTCTAGGTTGAAAGAAATTTCCTTCTGTTTAATTCAGAAACCAAGTCGTGGCCTCAACCATGAGTGCCTGCAAGGACAACAAGGGGAGGCTATGAGGTCAAGGCTCTTTTCTGGAAGAACTGTGGTGCAGGAGACAAAGATATTGATCAACAGGTTTGCATACCTAACTGTAATTTTCTCTTAAGAAATAAATAGGACAATTTGCAAATTTTTCTCTACAGCTCAGTATATCAATCTCAGAGACACATTCCTGCTGCCCAAAGGCAAATGACCTCTGCTGAGAAACCTACTTTCTGACTGACTAAGTCAATGAGAGGAGAAGGTATGCCTATCCCCGAAACGAGTAAGAAAAATCTGAACAGATAACAAAGAATTCGAAGGACATCCACAAGTCTCCTTCGACATCAAGCTAATAGGTAGGGGGCTCAATCCAAGACAGCCTGCCCAAGGTCATGGCACTCCAATCCACTGGCTCTCTGCATTGGGTCTCCTGATCCATACCCAGGTCTATTACATAAAGCCATTCTGTGTCTTCATTGTGGAAGTGAGTACTGTGAGACCACTTCAACCTGAAAGACTCATTATTCTGGGCAACAGCAGCCATTGAGAAATAATTAGTATCTTTTAAAACACCTATCGACAAAGAGGAGCTTTTCCATTTTAGTGGATTGATGAATTTGATATTGTTAGCAAAGATAAAGTGGGAAGAATAGCTGGCATTCACCATCCTCACAGCTATCAAATATAGGAGCTGGTAACAACAGAAATGGTGGACACGAAGGACATTTGAAGGAAAACTTTTTTGTACGACAGAGGTCTTAGTTGCTTTGGAAACATATTTACCAAAAGAAAATGTCCTACCTCTCCAGATTCCATCTTCCGGAAATGTTGAACAGTTCTGGTGACCAGGAGCTGAACTGTCCTCCTCAGGCACTGTGAGGATAATAAACCCACCTTCATGGAAGACTAGTGTTTTGAGTGGAACAGAGTTGCTACCCAACGAACCAAGGCTTTGTGACATCACCAAGGCTCTACTTATGTCAGAAATCCCCTCACAAGCTTGTTACTTCCCTATTTACCCAGAGAAACATCCAACATTCAGCTCCTCAAAAGCTGTATACAGCCACCAGGGGACCCAAAATAAGCCCCCACTCATCTTCCCAATTACTCAAGTCACACTCTTGCCCAAGCAACTCAATCCTGTATCTTATTTTTCTGAAAAATCTTTGGTGTCTGATCCAACAACTCACATGAAAGTTTTTTTTCTTACACCCCATCTCTCCATTTGTTATCTTCTATTGATTTTTTCTTCCTTCGTATATAATAAATTTCAAATTTCCACTACCTTTCTTCCTCCCCCTAACTACCATGCAACCACCAATCCTCTCCACTCCAAATCCAGTCCTCATAGAGGGCAGGGTACCTTGACCTGTGGGAAGCCCTTTCCCCCCCTCCATCCCGTTTGAGGAAGGTATGCATCTACATATAATATGATCGATTAAAGCCTGTATGTGCAGTACAGACAAATCCCAGTGCCATTATCATTTGGTTCTCCTTCTGCCCCAATTGTCAGCCACATACAATGCTACCACTTTGATCCCAGGCTCTGTCAGTTCCAGCACAGCTGTTTTGTTGAGCTCCCATTAGCTCAGACACAGTGTCTCAGTGGTCATTACTATCACTTAATATCAATGGGCTCAACTCACCTATAAATTAGAAATGACTCAATAGCAGTTGGTTCAACAAAGCCCACCCCAGCATGGTTAATAGTTCAGTAAGGCTGAGAACCTGAAATTCACTGTGCAGCCTTGAGGCAGATCAGTGATCTGAAGAGTGTTTTTTTTAATCTTGGCTAAGTTGATCTGAGCCTCATCTAAACATCTCTATTTGTCTGTGATGATTGCTCGGTTATATATTTACTGCCAATATACTGTTTGGAGGATGTTGCCTTGTGAATCTGCTCAGGTTATCATACTCTCTATAACTAATTTGAGTTGTTTACTTCCTATCTAAGTAGCTTTCCTGCAGGATAGAGTCTATCAACCAAAACTACATATTGGCATTAAAGAACTTTATATGTGGAGATGGAAGGGTCAGAGTCAGATAAGAAAGTAAAATTATGGGTTCACACAGGAGAGATAAAAGAAAAGAAGAGGGAGTATGAGAGCACTACCCTGTAGGATTTCAAAATGGAGGAGGAGACCTGAGCTAAGTAGGAAACAGCCACAGCATTTTCCATAGTCACTACTCCTGTCTAGGCCACAAAATCTCCAAGCAGCTAGCCCAAGCATTGGAAGTTTCTACTCTGAGAGGGTCAGCTAGAGTGTGGCACAGATGACCTTTTTCCCTGGAGTTATCCTCACCATTGGCAGAAGGAGGCATATCTCACTAGAGTCTCAACAAAAAGTCTCAGTGATATAACAAACGGCTTATGAAGGACCCTTGGGGAAGATTCAAAACTAACATAATTGGGGAAAAAATGCATCTTCCAGGATGTTATGATGTCAGTCTACACTGTCACATCTGCCTTTCTTCTGATCATATAAACAGGATGCTTGATGCTTGAGGAAGCATCTCATCAGGCATTGTAATACCAGGGCATCAAAATGTCCTCTTTGCTCGTCTTCTCCCCCAGAGGAGTCTCTATCTCAGGTACAGTGCATTGAACCACTTGCAGGAATAATAAAAACAGATAGAGCATCCAGCTTGAGATATGACATACATGGCCACAATCACATTGGCAGCAACAAGAAACAGATGAAGAATTCTGAGCATCAATGGAAGCTGAGGACGTAATACCAAAGCTAAGACATGTAACACCATGGGGAGTTGCAGAGTTCCAGAGAATATATTCAGTTACATTCTGGAAGAAGCTAAGACTGCAAAAGATGGCTTTTCTAATCAGAAAGTATAAAAAACTGAGAATATGCGAAATGTAGGCAGTGATGAGACAAAGGTGTAACTGAAAATGAAGAACCCCATGTCCCAGTTCCAGGAAGATAATGAAAGCATTTTTAAAGGTTAATGAGCCACAAATCCTGGCAGTCAAAGCTCAGGAGATGGAATGCCATTTCAATCCCATGTAATGAATCTCTGCCTTAAGCATCTAAAATGGTGTATCTCTGCCTTGAGCATCTGGAGCAATATTTCTTTGCCTTAAGCATCTATAACAATGCACCTCTGCCTTGAGCATCTGCTGTCATGCCCCTCTAAAATGAGCATCTACAGAAATTAACATCTGCTTTCAAATGAAATATACTACTGGGATAGACCAACCATAGCATGCTACTCTGGATGTACACTTTTATATATTTACACCCTAAATTTGATATCAAGACCTGAGCCCAAACAGACGTCACAGTTCGCCGTTTCCCCATGCTGTGATAATTCAGTAGCCCTCTGGACACATCCACCAGGAGTCTTGAGGGGAGGAAGCAAATGCATTCATGTTTTAATGTCTCTCATCTCAATCTCCCCAACATTTCTTTTAAAGTCATACCATTCCCTTTTCTGTTTCAGAATATTAACTCAGAGCTCAATACTTTTTAACCAACTGTCTTGTTCTTCAGCCATGGCTCAGTCATTAAGGTGCTTGCCATACAAATGAAGAACATAAATTTGATCCCTTCAACTTGTGCAAGAATCTCAGAATTAAAGATATAAACCCATCACTCAGTTCTGTGGAGACAGCCACACCTGGGTCTCTGAGTCTCACTCTTTGGTCAAGGGGAATTGGACAGCTCCAGGTTCAAAGATATGATGTATCTTAAACATGACAGAGAGTAAGTAAGGAAGACACCCACAGTTAATTCTGGCCTCTGCATGCATGCATACACATTTCCATAAAATGTTACACTCATCTTTTTAAACAACTGTGTTTCCAATTTATATTATACACATTTCAGTGGCAGTGCTTTGAGCTTAACTTTGACTGCTCTTTGGTGTTATAGGAATGGCAGGCTGCATCCTGCCAGCTGTCTCTAGCTCTGGCTAGCTTTTCCAGAAATAATTTTACAGAAACTGTATTCTTTTAAATACTGCTTGACCCATTATTTCTAGCCTCTTATTAGCTAGTTCTCACATCGTGATTAAGCCATTTCAAATAATCTGTATAGTACCATGAGCTGCTGGCTTACCAGGGAGATTCTTAAGCTGCTTCTGTCTCAGAGAGGAGTGGCATGGTGTCTGTCTTACTCGGCTTCTTTCTCCCAGCATTCTGTACTGTTTACTCTGCCTATCTAACCTGCTGTCCTATCCAAAGTGCCAGGCAGTTTCTTTATAAACCTATAGACATACAGCCCTCCTCCATCACTTTGGCCTGCCTCACACAATGACATTAGAAGAAATCTTTCTATAAGAACACTGTCCACTCTCTCATTTGGCCTTTTGAATCCTGTCTCCTCTCTTCCTAAGACATAAGGAAGCTCGGCTTAGACATGTTACACAGTCTAACAAAGTTCCAACAGAAAGGAAGGATGGAATCAAGATCTGAATTCATTGCCAAAGTCTAAAATCTTAACCAAGGAACTCAGTGCATGACCATACTTTTCTTTCCACTGAGAATGAACCCACACTCTGAAGAGCTGAAAGGCAAATTCACACTGCATCTACCCCACATTGCTCCTTGACAGATGTGAAGAGCATTATGATGGCCCCTGATACAATGACATTTTATTCCTCTGGAGTTGACTGGCCAGTTGGCCACCTACCTTACTCAATATTTCCTTCTGTGATTGGATTTCCAGAATCCTCCATCCCTTCACATCATTGCTAAGTCACACACTTCCCAATGCCGCTTTCAGATTTTACATAGACAGACTTTGCCACCAGAGTGTTGGGATGAACTGTAGTATGTGTCCCATTATTTTAAAAAAGAGGGGCCCTGAATAATAACCTTTCTATATTCCTGCAAAATCTAAACCAGAAAATCAGCATGTAAATGTCACATCCCTGCACCCCTACAAGTTGTTAAACTGGTGGTGTAGATTGCAGTGAACAGGATTGACATTCCAATGAAGGGGCATCTCTGCCCGACTTAAGAAAAGTCTCATAGGAAGTGAAGTAGATCTGTGGCCATACAACCTTGGAGGATTTTATGAGGTAGAAATACAGATTTCTATATGAATAGACAATATATTCATAATGATGGGATGGCTATTCTTAGTTGTCAACTTGACTACATTTAGAGTTAATAAGTATTTTAATGCCTGGGCATATTTACGGAGGGGTATTTCTTCTTAATTTCAATTTTGAAGTGGTAAGACACACTCCTAATCTGGATCTTTGAGATAGGACTCTTTTGAGGTAGGAAGAGGCATTTTTGTCTGGGCCACACCATCTGCTTGCAGCTTTTATTAAAAAAAAGATGAAAGGAGGAATCTCTTTCTCGGCCTGCTTGCTCTCCAAGGCAAGGCTATTCCCTCAACAGCATTAACACAGAATTCTTTATAATTCTTGTGTGTACAAAAGACTAGCTGACACATTCAGAGTCTCGGACTGAATACCTACTTTGCTTTTGGACATTCCTTTCATAGTGGGATTAACAAGGCCACAACCTATAAACCATTGTGTTAAAAATTTTTCTATAAGTTCTGTTACTATAGAAAACTATGGCTAATAGAAATGTTACTGAATTAAATAATAGTAACATTAATTAACTCATGGGCCAGGAAGTTGCCACAGTAGGCAAAACACTTGCCATGAAAGTGAAAGGCACTGTGACTGAATTCTCAGAATCAACTTAAAATCAGGATGTGTACAAGTATCTGCAAGTCCACTTCTCTTAAGACAAATTGGGAGGTGGAGACAGGAGACTCTTCAGAAGCTTGCTAGTCAACTAGCCTTGAATAAGCAACAAAAACAATAAAGACACCATATCAAACAAAATGGAAAGCAACTACTGATATGCTGGGTTGTCCTCTCCTCTCCTCAAGCCCACATGCTTACTGTGGCAATGCCCACTTACACTCACATTCATGAATACACACACACATATATACACACACACAAAGAATGAAACAGCTTCCATATGTATGAAGGCACACATACACATCCTTAGGCACTTCTCGGCCAAGTCTGGCACTAAGCTACCTCTCTTTGATCTAGAGCCAACCATATCCATACTTATACACCAATTAGACCACCTGTTCTGGAAAAATGAATAACCATCTGGTTCAATGAGGTAACCCGTCTCAAATATATGGCTGTGTGTGTGTGTGTTTGTATGTGTGTTTCCATGTGTGAAGATATGCATTGTCAGTCTGTCTCATATGTACCTATCTCCTAAACTCAGGTTTTTCTTGACTCCTAATATGGAAGCCCTTGCTTTGTTTAATTTGTTTAACCTAACGAGCACAAGGATTGCCAGGAGTTCTAAGGCAAGGCCATATTATAAGTATTAAACCAGCCCAGACCCAGGAAACAAAGACCCAGAGAGTGGAAGGAAGAACATGAGTCTAGACAGCTGTCTTGTAACCTCCACATTAACAGATGAATAATGTAAGTTGGAAAAGCCTAAGACCAGGTCTCATTTCACCTCTCAAAAGAAGCAGATGAGATGTGAAGAGCAGGATCTTTGGGTGAATTTAATTTTCCTACACTATCTGAGCCAATTGGAACTGGGAGCTCTCTGATTGATTCAAATTTAGAACCTTTTTTCTCTGCAGTTTCTGTAAGAAGAGCAATGAGCAACCAATATGCAAAGAAAAGGGGGGGGCAACATAAATACTAATTTTAAAGAATTTTGACAGAAAGTAAGGACAATGAAACATCCAGAAGTTTCTGAAAGAAATTGGAGTCAAAATATTGATCACAAATGAAGAGAATTGGGTAGAAGTATCCCATGTCCAGATATCTCAAATGCAATAAGGGTGTTACTTTGCTGGTATTCAAATTAAGCCAGGATGTGCATGATGAGGCTTTTTATTTTAATAGTCTTTTACTTTAATGTATATTAATAAAATTTTAACTCATCAAGCTCGTGTGTTTTATTATCTTACATTTACCCCAAATTAGTTTTTAAGCCAAAGTAAAGGAGGCTTTAATGGTATGAGACTTCATCCAGATAATGCAGACAGCTGCTGCAGGAAAGTAGGGTACATAAAGAAAGACTACTCAGTAAATAATTCAACTAGGCATCGCCAGTGGGTAAATCCTGCAATGATGTATCGATTGCCAAAATAAAGGAAGCAGCCCACTTAAGAGAAAGACAGAGAGGAAGGAAGAAGAGGGAAAAGGGAACAGATCATCCGTTGAGACAAAAAACCAGCAAAGGAAACAGAAGCTTCTTTGTTGACAATAATCTCCTCTTCTGTAAGGGCATTTCCATTCCTTCAAATGACAGACATTCAGACAGAACATGCAAGAGAGAAAAGTGTGAACATGGTGGTGGTGAAGGGAGAGAAAAAGCTGTCTTCTGACCTCTACATAAACAGATGTATAATGTAAGTTGGAAAAGCCTAAGACCAGGTCTCCTTTCACCTCTCAAAAGAAGCAGATGAGATCTGAAGAGCAGGATCTTTGGGTGAATTTCCTACACTATCTGAGCCAATTGGAACTGGGAGCTCTCTGATTGATTCAAATTTAGAATCCTTTTTCTCTGTGGATTCTGTTAGAAGAGCAATGAGCAAACAATATGCAAAAAATAGTGGGGACAACATAAATACAAATCTTAAATCTTTCTGACAAAATTAAGGACAATGAAACATCCATAAGGTTCCGAAAAAATTTGGAGCCAAAATATTCATCGATCACTAATAAAGAGAATTCGGGAGAAGTATCCCATTTCCAGATATCTCAACTACAAGCTGGGTGTTTCTTTGCTGGTATTCAAATTAAGCCAGGATGTGCATGATGAGGCTTTTTATTGTTATTTTAATAGCTTTTACTTTAATGTATATTAATAAAATTTTAACACATCAAGCTTGTGTGTTTTATTATCTTACATTGACCCCAAATTAGTTTTTATTTATTTATTTATTTATTTATTTATTTATTTTACCATCCTCGGCACCACTGCTCTTTATTTCACTTCTAAATATACTTAAATCCCAATATACTATCACCAGCTTTACTTTAACAAGCTAATTAGCTTTATAGAATGTAGAACAACATTTTCAATTTCACATCATTTCTTTGCCTTTTAAGACCTAAATTTCCATGCGATGGCATTTTTCCTTTGGCTTGAAACTTTCATTTAGCATCTCTTATAGTGCTGCAACATTATCAGCAAATTCTCTCCGCTGTCATTTAGCTGAAAATGTCTTACATCGCCTTAATTTTCTTTTTTTCTTTTTTTGCAATTCATCTGTTAACTTTTCTTTATTTTTTTATTCTTTTTAAATTTAAATTTCCACCTGCTCCCCGTTTCCCATTTACCTCCCCTCCTCCCAAATATTGCCCCTTCCGCAACTCTCTTCCCCCTATCCCTAATCCTCTTCTCCTCCCCCCACACCATTCCCCCGCCCTCTCAATACTGAAGAGCAGTCCAAATTCTCTGCCCTGCGGGAAGAGGAAGGTCTTCTATCTACGTCCAGGAAGTTGAGCGTCTAATCAGCATAAGCTCCCACAAAGCCAGTTCATGTATTAGGATCAAAACCTAGTGCCATTGTCCTTGGTTTCTCATCTGTCTTCTTTGTCCTCCATGCTAAGAGAGTCCAGAATCAACCCATGCATATTCAGTCCCAGACCAGCTGGCCTTGGTGGGCTCCCAATAAATCAGTTCCACTGTCACAGTGGCTGGGTGCATCCCTCGTGGTCCTGATTTCCTTGCTCATGTTCTCCCTCCTTCTGCTCCTCATTCGGACCTTAAGAGCTCAGACCGTTGCTGCAAACTGAGACTCTGTCACTACCTCGATCCATTGCCAGATGAGGGTTCTAAGGTGATATGCAAGATATTCATCAGTATAGGAGAGGGTCATTTCAGGTTCCCTCTCCTCAGTTGCCCAAGGTACCAGCTGGGGACATATTCCTGGACACCTGCGAACCACTCAAGAGTCAAGTCTCTTGCCAACCCTAAGATGGCTCCCTTAGATAGGATATATACTTCGCTACTCCTGTATCCTCCCTTCCTATATCCCAACCGTCCCAATCCCCCGAGCTCCTCCCATCCTCCCCTTCTCATGTTTCTCATCCCATTTCCCCTTTGCCCCATGCCACCTCACTGGCAAGTTCCCAGTTATTGCCCTGCAATCTTGTCTACTTCCCATCTCCATGCAGATGACTATATGATTTTCTTTGGGTTCACTTTCTTATTTTACTTCTCTAGGATCACAAATTATATGCTTAATGTCTTTTATTTATGGCTAGAAAACTATTATAAGTGAGTACATCGCATGTTCCTCTTTTGGGTCTGGGATACCTCACTCAGGATAGTGTTTTCTATTTCCATCCATTTGCACACAAAATTCGAGAAGTCATTGTTTTTACTGCTGAGTAGTACTCTAATATGTTTATATTCCACACTTTCTTCATCCATTCCTCCATTGAAGGGCATCTAGGTTGTTTCCAGGTTTTGGCTATTACAAACAATGCTGCTATGAACATAGTTGAACAGATACTTTTGTCATTTGATGGGGTATCTCTTGGGTTTATTCCCAATAGTGGTATTACTGGATCTTGGGGTAGGTTGATCCCAAATTTCCTGAGAAATCGCCACACTGATTTCCAAAGTGGTTGCACATGTTTGCATTCCCACCAACAATGAGTGAGTGTGCCTCTTTCTCCACAACTTCTCCAGCAAAGGCTATCATTGGTGTTTTTGATTTTAGCCATTCTGACAGGTGTAAGATGGTATCTCAAAGTTGTTTTAATTTGCATTTCCCTTATCGCTAAGGAGGTTGAGCATGACCTTAAGTGTCTTTTGGCCATTTGAATTTCTTCTGTTGAAAATTCTCTGTTCAGATCAGTGCCCCATTTTTTATTGGATTAATTAGCATTTTAAAGTCTAGTTTCTTGAGTTTTTTATATATTTTGGAGATCAGACCTTTGTCTGTTGCAGGGTTGGTGAAGAACTTCTCCCAGTCAGTGGGTTGCCTTTTTGTCTTAGTGACAATGTCCTTTGCTTTACAGAAGCTACTCAGTTTCAGGAGGTCCCATTTATTCAATGTTGTCCTTAATGTCTGTGCTGCAGGGGATAAACGTAGGAAGTGATCTCCTGTACCCATATGTTGTAGAGTACTTCCCACTTTTTCTTCTCTCAGGTTCAGATTGTTCAGACTAATATTGAGGTCTTTAATCCATTTGGACTTGAGTTTTGTGCATGGTGATAGATATGGATCTATTTTCATTCTTCTACACGTTGACAACCAGTTCTGCCAGCACCATTTGTTGAAGATGCTCTCTTATTTTCCATTGAATAATTTTACCTCTTTATCAAAAATTAGGTGTTCATAAGTTTGTGGGTTAAAATCAGGGTCTTCTACTCGGTTCCATTGATCGACTTCTCTGTTTTTATGCCAATATCAAGCTGTTTTCAATACTGAGGCTCTGTAATAGAGTTTGAGGTCAGGGATGGTAAAGCCTCCAGACGATATTTATTATATAAGATTGTTTTGGCTATCCTGGGTTTTTTGTTTCTCCATATAAAGTTGAGTATTGTCCTCTCAAGATCTGTGAAGAATTTTTTTGGGATTTTAATGGGGATTGCTTTGAATCTATAAATTGCCCTTGGTAGAATTGCCATTTTTACTATGATGATCCTCCCAATCCAAGAGCAAGGGAGATCCTTCCATTTTCTGGTATCCTCCTCAATTTCTTTCTTCATTGACTTAAAGTTCTTGTCAAATAGATCCTTTACTTCCTTGGTTATAGTTACCCCAAGATATTTTATACTATTTGTGGCTATCGTGAAGGGTGATGCTTCTCTGATTTCCATCTCTGCTTCCTTATCCTTTGTGTATAGGAAGGCAACTGATTTTTTGGAATTGATCTTGTATCCTGCAACACTACTAAAGGTGTTTATCAGCTGAAGGAGTTCTTAGCTGGAGTTTTTGGGGTCACTTATGTACACTATCATATCGTCTGCAAATAATGAAAGTTTAACTTCTTCCTTTCCAATTTGAATCCCTTTGATCCCCTTATGTTGTCTTATTGCTATTGCTAGAATTTCAAGCACTATATTGAAGAGGTATGGAGAGAGTGGACAACCTTGTCGTGTTCCTGATTTTAGTGGAACAGCTTTGAGTTTCTCTCCATTTAATTTGATGTTAGCAGATGGCTTGCTATAAATAGCTTTTATTATACTTAGGAACGACCCTTGTATTCTTAATCTCTCTAAGACCTTTATCACAAATGATGTTGAATTTTGTCAAATGCTTTTTCAGCATCTAATGAAATGATCATATGGTTTTTTAATTTTAGTTTATTTATATGATGGATTACATTGATAGATTTTCGTATGTTGAACCAGCCCTGCATCTCTGGGATGAAGCCTACTTGATCATAATGGATAATTTTTCTAATGTGTTCTTGGATTCTGTTTGCCAGTATTTTATTGAGTATTTTTGCGTCGATGTTCATGAGTGAGATTGGCCTGTAGTTCTCTTTCTTGGTTGTGTCTTTGTGTGGTTTTGGTATCAGAGTAACTTCAGCTTCATAAAAGGATTTTGGCATTGACTTCTCTTTTTCAATACTGTGAAATACATTAAGGAGTATAGGTATTACGTCTTCTTGGAAGTTCTGGTAGAATTCTGCATTGAAGCCGTCTGGACCTGGGCTTTTTTTGGTGGGGAGGTTTTTTATAACAACTTCTAATTCTTCATGACTAACAGGTCTATTTAGATTGTTCACCTGATCCTGGTTTAAATGTAGTATATTGTACTTATCTAAAAAAGTGTCCATTTCTATCACATTTTCCAATTTTGTGGCATACAGGTTTTTGTAGTAAGATCTAATGATTCTCTGAATTTCCTCTGAGTCTGTGGTTATGTCTCCCTTTTCGTTTCTGATTTTGTTAATTTGCATATTCTCTCTCCGCCGTTTGATTAGTTTGGATAGGGGTTTATCAATCTTATTGATTTTCTCCATGAACCAGCTTTTGTTTCATTGATTCTTTGGATTGTTTTCTGTGTTTCTATTTTGTTGATTTCAGCCCTCAATTTGATTATTTCCAGTCTTCTACTTCTCCTAGGTGTGTCTGCTTCTTTTTTTCTAAAGCTTTCAGGTGTGCTATTAAGTCTCCTATGTGTGCTTTCTCCGTGTTCTTTAAGTGGGCACTTAATGCTATGAACTTTCCTCTTAGCACTGCTTTCATAGTGTCCCATAGGTTTGAGTATGTTGACTCTTTGTTTTCATTGAATTCAAGAAAGACTTTAATTTCTTTATTTCTTCCTTGATCCAGGTGTGGTTCAGTAGTTGACTGTCCAGTTTCCATGAGTTCATAGGCTTTCTGGGGATTGCATTGTTGTTGAATTCTAACTTTAATCCATGGTGATCTGATAAGACACAGGTGGTTACCGATATTTTTTTGTAACTGTGTAAGTTTGCTTTGTTACCGAGTATGTGATCTATTTTCGAGAAGGTTCCATGATCTGCAGAGAAGAAGGTATATTCTTTCTTATTTGATTGCAATGTTCTATAGATATCTGTTAAGTCCATTTGATTCATTACCTCCCTTAATCCTCTTATTTCTCTATTAGGTTTCTGTCTGATTGACCTGTCCATTGGTGAGAGAGGAGTGTTGAAATCTCCTACTATTAGTGTGTGTGGTTTGATGACTGCCTTGAGTTTTAGTAACGTTTATTTTACAAAAGTGGGTGCTTTTATATTAGGCGCATATATATTCAGGATTGAGACTTCATCCTGGTGAATTGTCCCCGTTATGAGTAAAAAATGTCCATCTCCATCTCTTTTGATTGATTTTAGTTTGAAGTCAACTTGGTTAGAAATTAGTATGGCCACACCTGCTTGTTTCTTTGGTCCGTTTGCTTGATAAACATTTTTTAGTCCTTTATTCTGAGTAGATATCTGTCTTTGTGGTTGAGGTGTGTTTCTTGTAAGGAGCAGAATGTTGGATCCTGTTTTTGTATCCAATCTCTTAGCCTGTGCCTCTTTATAGGTGAGTTGAGTCCATTGATATTAAGTGATAGTAATGACCAGTGGTTATTAACTCCGGTCATTTTTCCTTTCTTTCTTTCTTTCTTTCTTTTGGTAGTATAGTTTGTGTGTTTCCCTTCTTCAAGTTGTGCTGGTCAAGGGTCATTAGAAGTCTGAGTTAATGTGGGCATTGTTGGACTCCTTGGTTTGTGATTTTCCTTCAATTACTTTCTGAAGGGCTAGATTTGTGGCTATGTATTGTTTAAAATTGTTTTTATCCTGGAAAATTTTGTTTTCTCCATTTA
Organism: Chionomys nivalis; assembly: GCF_950005125.1. NCBI lineage: Eukaryota > Metazoa > Chordata > Mammalia > Rodentia > Cricetidae > Chionomys > Chionomys nivalis. The sequence goes on along the minus strand of NW_026646888.1, from coordinate 194,016 downwards.
TTTTGTTATTTTAATAGTTTTTACTTTAATGTATATTAATAAAATTTTAATGCATCAAGCTTGTGTGTTTTATTATCTTACATTGACCCCAAATTAGTTTTTGAGCCAAAGTAAAGGAGGCTTTATTGGTATGAGACTTCATCTAGATAATGCAGACAGCTGCTGCATGAAGTAGGGTACATAATGAAAGACTACTCAGTAAATAATTCAACTAGGCATTGCCAGTTGGTCAAACCTGCAATGATGTATCGATTGCCAAAGTAAAGGAAGCAGCCCTCTTATGAGAAAGACAGAGAGGAAGGAAGAAGAGGGAAAAGGGAAGAGATCATTTGTTGAGACCAAAAACCAGCAAAGGAAACAAAAGCTTCTTTGTTGACAATAATCTCCTCTTCTGTAAGGTCATCTCCAATGATTCAAATGACAGATATTCAGACAGAACATGTATGAGTGAGAAGTGTGAACATGGTGAAGGTGAAGGGAGAGAAAAAGAAAGAAAACATTCTGGAGATTTAAAGACAGAGAGAATGAAACATCAGAGCATGAGTGTTTCTCTGGTACCTTCACAAAATCTTTATCAGGCCAGCAGCATTCCAGATACTCCAAGACATCCAACACAGAATTTTCTTCTTGAACCCTATGATGTTTCCAGTGAGGATGGTGTTGTTCAAGAGTTCTGTATCCTAAGAAAGAGAGAAAAGGGCACAAGTTAGCAAGCAGGTGACAAGAGTGAGAAGGGGAGGGAGGGCGAATGAGTGAGTCACCCACCACCTGGACTCCTGTTAGGACAACAAAATATCCTCCACAGGTTTTGGTGGTTAGGTCTGTTAGTAATTAGGCCTTCCCCTGAAAGGGAACTATCATTCTTGCATGAGAGAGATGGCTCAGCATTTAAGGTCACTTGCTTGTCTTCCAGAGGACCCGGTTTCAATTCCTCCCACCCATACAAACATCTGTAACTCCAGTAATAGAACATCTGACCCTGGCCAACACAAGTACTGAATGCACATGGTGAACACACTAATGTGCAGATAAACTCACACTCATAAAAAAAATTTAATCATTTCTATTAAAAATAGTAGTCACTCTTTTACTTCAAACAAGCACGGAACTGTATTCAAGAGCACAATGCTCTTACAGAGTGGAATTATTCTGTTCTGAGGTAGCATGACTCCCAGTTTCATGAAAAACTGCCACATTGATTTTCCAAGTAGTTTCACTAGTCTGCATTCCCGACAACAAGGGATGGGTGTTCCTCTACTCTACATCCTTTTCAGCATAGTCTATCATTGGTGTTTTTGATTTTAGCCATTCTGACAGTTGTAACATGGTATAGCAGAGATGTTCTGATGTGCATTTCCCTGATTGCTAAAAAGGTTAAGCATGGCATTGTCTTTTGCCCATTTGAAAGTCTTCTGTTGAGAAATCTGTGTTCAGTTAAGTACCCCTTTTTAATTGCAGTAACTTGAGTGTTAATGTCTAGTTTCTGGATTTCTTTACATATTTGGAGATCAGAATTTTGATTACAGACTGGTGAAGATTTTTCACATTCAAAAGGATGCCTTTTTGTCTTAGTGACAATGTCTTTTGCATTACAGAAGCTTCTCACTTTCAGGAGGTGTCACATTTATTCCTTTTTGGTCTCATGGTCTATGCTACTCAGGTTCTACACTGGAAGTAGTCTCCTGGGTCCATGTATTGCAGACTCATTTCAACTTCTCATCTATCAAGTTCAGTGTGGTCAGATTAATATTGAGGTCTTTAATCTATTTGTAGTTGCATTTTGTGCATGCTGAACAATATGGATCTATTTTTCTTCTTCTACAGGTTGACACCCATTTATGCTGTCTGTCTTCACAAGTCTTTCTCCATGCTTTAAAGGAAACAAATTCTTCCCATTACAGCTCCTGTCATGTTCACCTGCTGTATTTCTCATATAGTTCATTCTGCTCTCCCTCTTACTTCCAGGTCTGATAACGATAATGTGAATTTTTCAACTAAAGTACCACACACCTGATGAGCTGGCTTCTTTTCCCAACCACTCCAAAGCAGCTACAATATATTTAACAGCCAGTAGCAGTGACACTCTTTGAGACCTTATGGAGATGTTAATAGATGGAGTTCTTAAAATGGGATGGGACCCTGGTAGCTGGAAGATTCAGGAAGTTGGGTGGGGTTCTGCCTCACAATGAAGAAAATTAAGCCACCCAATAGCTAAAATCTCATTCCCATTGGAAGGGGCACTGTTCAACCATCTAATCTTGCACACATGACTGCCACTTGACACAAAAATGATGCCAAGCGTATTAAACAATTAGCATTTGTGCATCTGCAGTTATGTGGTTTGGAAGGTTATTTGGTGGCTTTTCCTCTCTCTCTCTCTCTCTCTCTCTCTCTCTCTCTCTCTCTCTCTCTGTGTGTGTGTGTGTGTGTGTGTGTGTGTGTGTGTGTGTGTGTGATTTGACCAAAGGACAACTTCAGTGGTCATTCCTCAGAAATCATCTACCATGCTAATTAAGACAGTATCACTTACAGGGACCTAGGATTTCCTGAATAGAAGATGCAGTTTTGCCAGACAGTACCAGAATCCACTGTGTCTGCCTCCCATGCAGTGACATTACAAGCACACACTCCACCTTGGAAAGCTTTGAATAAGGTCTCTGGAGTCTGAACTCAGGCCTGTATACACACAGCTTCTTTATCACTGACAAACAAACTCTCTTTTCAGTATGTTAGTCTTAAATTGAGACTCATATAGAAAGTGATTGCTCATTTTTGAATTCACAGCACAGTGACTACAGAATTCCAATGGTGTTCAAATTAAGAAAACAATATCACAAAGTTAAACAGAGTACTGATTATAAGTAAGCACTTGTATACCCCATCTGCCACATGGACCTTCCTGCCCCTTCCCTTTAGTTCTCCCTGAAACTCTCCTCCAAATCCAGGCATGGGTGGCTTTTCCTGCCTTGCCGTGGCAAACTGTTGGACACTGTATGTTCTATCTTCCTCATTTAGCTAGACCAGTCATTTTATGGCATAATGTTTTTGTTAGAGTTACCTCAACTGACCACTTTAGGCTTTTTAAAACTCAAATGACCTTAAAACAGCCAGGTAAAATATCCTAACATTGTGTCCATTATAATGTCAGTAAAAAAAAAATAGAAAGCAAGACCTGCATCCTGGTCAAGATATTTTAATCACGATTCCAGTCCCATCTGAAGGTTACTCACTGTCTTTTGATGCCTAGATGAATTTCGGCTTTAACTAAACTTTGCCTTTCCCTAAAGCCAGTTTGAATTGTGTTTTATCACTTGGAACTGAAAAGTCTCCTGCGAGACTAGGGGATATGATGGGCTCTGGAGAATGAAGCCAGCTCAATTATCCCTATATGTCCTAGGGGAGCTGTTAAAGAGACACTGACATTTCTACCAGCTTGAGTTTCAAGTGCAAGGATAAGTGTCCTATAGCAAATCAAGGCTGTCCCTGACACACAACCCTGTTGTATGTTTCTCAGTGTCACTGTTTCCATGTTTCCTCTCTTCCTGCAGTTGCTTAGATTTCTGCTCCTTACCATCATCCATGTATATCTATCACTCCCTTCTCTCAGCAAATTGAAAAAGAAATTGCCATGATCAACATCACAGCACTATCATCCACTGCCTAAGATGCACGGAAATCATCTGTCGGGGGAAATAACTCCTCATCTCCTGATCTGGGAAGGGTTAGACTTCACACTAATATGGGCAGACAGCCTTTCAGAGGTGTATTTCCATGAGTGTTCAACTGAATGATACCACAGAAGATGGCTGGGTAAGATAAATAGAAAGAAGATTGTATGTCCTTTGAAAGCAACAAAGAAGCTGACAAATACCATGGATAACAATTATTCCAAATGCATATGGGACCCTTTTTTCAAGAATGCAGAATCTGGGCTTTTTAAGCAGAAGGAAACAGAGAACTCAGTGACAATACCCTAAGATCTCTCCTTGTCTTCAGAGCTACAGTGCTCTTAAACATTGTCACCTTACCTTCACAGGAATGCCTATAGTGTAGACACTACCTAATGGGTGCAGCTGGAGATTTTTCAATATCTCGTCACAGTTGGACCTGCTTGGCATACTGTGCGAGATCTGAGTCTAGGTTCAGCAAATGTTAAATCCTTCTATTAAGAGTAGTTTGTCAAGCAGAATTAAGGTCAATAATTTAATACCAGTGTTGTCAGAGGCTTTGGTTAACAGACATTATTGGGAGGTGTGGCCTTGTTGGAGAAAGAGTGTCACCAGAGATACTCTTTGATGTCTGAAGCTTGATGTAGGTCCAGTGTCTTATTCTTCATTCGTGCTCCCCAAGGGTCTGGATGTAGAACTCTTCCCTTCTCCTACACCGTGTCTCCCTGAAGTCTGGTATAATTCTGCCATGATGTTAATGGACAGAACCCAATTAAATACTTTCCTTTATAAGTCTGATGGTGGTCATGTTATCTCTTCACAGCAGTAGAAACCATAACTAAGACAAGATAAATAGAAAGATAGATAGACAGAGAGACAGAGAGACAGGTGTTAGATATTTGATATACAAATGAGGAATAAATGGATAGATGGAAGGATGGATGGATAGATGAATAATAAGAGAGAGATGATATTAATAGATTAAAAGAAATATAATTAATACATTATTGAAAGTCTCATGGCTTCTAGGACCCAGGAAAAGACAGAGAAGATTCCTCCAGTTGCCTAGTTCTTGATATGCAAAATGAGTAATGTGCCTCCAATGCACAATACTACTAACAGTAGCTGTAAGTAACTTCCTGACACATTGATTATAACTTCTCAGAATAAAGATTCAAATTTACTCTATACACACACACTGAGCCCTGTTTAGATTGTGTCTTTTACAGTCTAGCAGGTGATTTAGCAATAAAACCATATCGGGATAGTGAGGAATGAGAGCAACAGCTTTTCCACTAGAAAAGTGAGTCTTAAAATGGAAAGGAGATGCAATGGGAACTCTAAGCACGAAGTAGATCAGGGAGAACAAGTGAGAAAACTCATGTGCTGACCTATAGGTGTTCACGTGTATACAGTAGTGAGTGTACATGTGTTTATATAAAAGGCTTTTCCTGATGTTAGTTCTCTGAAAGGCCACAGATGCAAACATCAGACTCATTCAGTATTCATCATTCCAAGTGCTGGGGTTTAACTTCTGATATTATTCCCCGAAGAAGAAGATAACAGCACTCCATGGGGAAATGGTGGATTGATAGGCAGAGGGAAGCAGAAGGCAGAAGCCTAAAATATCTCATGCATCCAGGGAGTAACTAAGTTCTCAAACAACACAAATGTCAAAAGGAAAACATGAGATGGCATGAAGGCTTGTTGGTTGCCGACCAGGGACAATTTAACATCGCAGAAAACAATAATAGCTGCCATTTTAAATCTTTGGAAGAAAATGTTTGAATCCCAACTGCTTGGACTAAAAAAACAGTGGAGGAGAAAACTGGGTCCTTGGGGTGGCATTCCAACTCATAAATGCAAAGGAATCATGAAATTAGAAATCCACCACCTGGCAGCCACCATATATGCCTTAATTGGCTCAGGTAAGAATCGTTAATGGATTCTGCCGCTGACTGGAAGTCTAAGAAAATGGCTATTTGCAAAGTGTCAGCATCTTGATGCAGAAGAAACAACTTTGAAATGAAGCAACTGCAGCTCATCCTGATGATCAAAGATACCATCACTTGTGAAGAAACAGCATGGATATTTAAAAGGACCCATTGGAAGTACAAACAGAACTTGGAACAAGGACATGAAATAATACCAGCCAGAGGTTGTTCAACAAAGAGAGAATGGATTGTATAAGCATGTCACAGTCTGAACACAAAGTGTGGGAATGTGCTATGGAATAGGGACAGGTCACATACAGTGTCTTAGACTAAGGACTAATTGGAAAACAATAATTTGGCTGCAATGAACACAATCAGACAAATAATAAAATGATTAGAAAGCATGGAGTTGAAGTAATCATTTGTAGAAATGTCTCTTTGTACAATTGAGAACCCCAGTGAATCCCTGTGGATAAGTTTTCAGGATAAAATCACAGCAGAAAAACAACAACAATAATAAAAGTAACATCAATAACAATAGTAATAATAGTAATAATAATAATAATGTCATTTGTTTGTCTTGAGAAAGAACACTAACCATTGTGGGAATTCTGGAGAAGAAATTTGAGAAAGGAATTTTTCAGAATCATGAAAGCAATCAAAAGACCAACAGAGCACAGCAAGGAGAAATAATCAATCAGGACTTGAGGTTGAAGTGCCTGATGAATATAAGTAAACACAGATAATGATTTCTTAAATATTAGATAAGCAGCAGTTAATATGACAAGTGATATCTGTCATTTATTGAAATCTAATCTAAGAGGGAGTGATGAGGCATATAAGCCATCATGCAGGCAATAAAGAAGGAATGGCAGAGATGAGAATTGGGGGCTTCTCAGTCCTTGCTTGCATATGACACCTTCCTCCTCCTCATATGCCAGGATGCACCATGCCCAGCAAAGAATCAACACTTTTGGCTCCTAGTGTTTCCAGTGGGTTTCTGTCACTTGCTGCTCATCACAGTTTGCTTTACCTTTAAACTAGCTATTAACCTTGAGTCATATGGAAAGATGGAACCGTGGCTATCTGAATGGAATAAGTGAATGTCTATGGGGCTAACAATTACTGCTAATTGATACATGACAGTAATACCACTGTGGGTGTTACCTTAGTGCATCCAGTAGCAAGTGGGCCTAGGCAATATAAGATATTGCCTGGAAAGCACATCCTCCATGGCAGCCTCAACTGTCAGTAGCCTATAAGTAAAGTGATAGGGAATAATGCACTTCCTTGATTTCAGATTCAGCTGCCAGTACGTCCCCAATAAATGTCTGGGCCTCTTCTGGTAGTGGTTTTTTTTTTCTTTCTTTTTTTTTTCTTTTTAGGACAATCTCATTTTACATACCCGAGTTAAATCAATCCACTGTCCTTCCACTCCTGCCAACTTCTCCCTTCCCCATCCTCCATCTACTCCTCCAATAAGAACTCAGTGTTTGATGAGGCCAGGAAAACATATCTGATGGCAGTTTCAATTGCTAATAGCTCCCCAATAAGAGCTAAGGCCTAGAGGACCTGTCCTCAATGGCCACTTCAACGGGAAAAAGTTCTTGGCTTAGGCATAAGGCCGCGTATGTTACCAACAACTTAAAAAGAAACAGGAGGGCTGGAAGAGCATCAAATTCATGATAGCTTCATTTGCCAGCTGTCCCAAGTAAAAATATGACCTAAAAGATACTTTCCTAAGACAGAATTGCCAGTCTTACTACCATTAGCTCATAAGTAAGGGAGAAAACCTGGAGAGTTACCCACAGTAACTCCTCCTGTCAGCAACTCTTCAGTAAGAAAAAAATCATTGAAGTTTACCACACTCTTGGAATCTTTTTCTCCCAGTAGCTCCCCAGGTTGACGAGAGGCTGTTGCTTTGCACAAGAGGCAGAATGGGCTCTCCTAAGTGTTTCTGGTACCACAAAGTCACACCACACAAGGTCTAGCCTCTCAAAGGCCATTGGCCAAAGGAGTTTCCACATCACCTCCCCTTTTACCTAATAAGAATGTTCAAAACCAATACAGGACTACATATAATAAGAACAGATATCAAGTATAAAAGTTAGATTGATAGCCAGTATAGGCAATATTGAGCAAGAAATATATGCTCAAAGTTTCAATGATTATTTTATTCCCAGGAGTCTTAGTCTTGTATTAGAAATGGGTTGGCTAGACCATAAGAGGAAGTTATCTACAACTATCAAGTCTTCAACCTCCATCAAGGCCTGAGAATTGAGATAGAATATTACTTGAGTACCCAATAAATGCATTAAAGCTGTTTCCAAAATGTACAGTAGATTACAGAGACATATGTCTACCTGGGAAATCACCCAGTGTCTCATTTGCAATGTTGAAGCAAACCACTTTGGCTAAGGCCTAGAGTAACTGACAGCCCTTTTATAGAGGCAGGAAGACTTTGAAAACAATCTTACCCTATTTTGGCAAGGTTTGACAGTCATTTTTCTTGTATCTTGCTTGTCCAGTCCAGACACCATGCATTTTATCAGTCAAACAAGTGCAATTCATTCATCAAAGCCCAGTTTTACAAAGAATAGTACAAACTCCAAGTACAGTGTCTTTGATGCTCAACATTCTTTCAGGAATAGATCAGTGCTGCAAAGAGCCATTGTGTCTCACATCAAAAAAACCTAAGTTATTTAAATCCCAGTTTCTGCAGTTCCTTTAAGTGTTTGATGATTACCTATCTGTACAGAATACAGTCTCTATGTATCATGAGAACCTGATTAGTGTAAATATAAGTATGGAAAACATGGGTGAATATTAACCTATAATACTTACTACTTTAATATATAACGTAAAGACTATTACTTCATATTACAATATTAAACAATCTTTGAACAAATGTGCAACAAATGATGACAACAGCCTCAAAATGGAAGCAGCTTATAGATACCTTGATCAGAAGTAGAGATGTATGATACATTATAATAGAGGAGTCAACCAACCTTGGAATCCAGTAATTTCAATTTTGGGGAATACATCCAGAGATACCCAATCATACTACAAAAGCATTTGTTCAACTATGTTCATACCAGCACTATTTGTTATAGCCAGAACCTAAAAACAACCTAGGTGCCCCTCAATAGAAGAATGGATAAAGAAGGTGTGGCATATATTCACTTTAGATATGCACTCAGTACAATAAAACAATGACATCTTGAATTTTGCATTCAAAGAATGGAAATAGAAAATATTTTACTGAGATAACCTAGATACAAAAAGATGAATAAGTTATGAACTCCATCAGAAGTGGATTCAAGCCATAAGCCACGGACATTGGGCCTATAATTCATGATCCTACAGAAGAAAACAAGAAGGAGAACCCAAAGAAAAACATATATTTATCCTCCTAGTTACTGGATGTAGACAAGTATGCCAGGTGAAAGTTGGGATCATGGGGGTGGCAGTGGGGAGAGAGAAGGGAGAATGGGAGGATTGGGAATAGGGATGAATGAGATTGAGGAAGGATGGATATCGGAGCAGAAAAGAAGATATCACAAGGAAGGGAACCAGTTTAGGTTTGGCAAAAGACTTGGCTCTAGAGGGGGTCCCAGGTGCCTTGGAAGATGTCCCTAGCTCTTTCATCTTGCAGCAGATGAGGGTGTCCCTGAACTGGCCTTATTCCATAGCCCTACTGATAAAAATCTTGCATATCACCTTAGAACCTTCATCTAGCAATGTATGGAGATAGAGACACTGACACACATTGGAGCACTGGACTTAGTTCCCAATGTTCAGATGAAGATCATAAGGAGAGAGAACATGAGTAAGGGAGTTAGGACCTCAAGAATTGCTTCCACACACAGAGACTATGGGACATATATAATAGAAGCTCAGCAAGTCCAGCTGGACTGATACTGAATGAGTATGTGATCAAACAAGATTCTCTGAATGTGCCTGACACTGAAAACTGACTGAGAAGCCAATGATAATGGTACTGGGTTTTGATTCTACTGCGTGTACTGATTTTTGCACGCCTAGTCTGTTTGGATTCAGACCTTCCTAGACATGGATGGAGTGGGGAAGGCCTCGGACTTCCCACTGGGTAGGGCACTCTGTTATCTCTGAGAACTCCAGAGGGACAGAGAGGGGGATGGCAGAGTGTGAGTGAAATTTGAAAAAGGGAAGTGGAAATTTTCAATAAATAAATTAAATAAAATAATACCATACCAAGAGATACATTTTTATCAGTGGAATTTTCTGCCTACCATTAATAAGATCAAGAGAAATAGGAAAAGATGCTAAAAAAATATGTGATAGAGATCTTAGAGAAGAGATGATACATATGTGATAAAGACAGATGATAATGAAGAGGTCATAGATAAAGAGATGACATAGAGATTAAAGAGCAAGAGATGATAGAGCAAAAGATGATAGAAGAAGATATGATAGAGAAAGAGATGCTAGAGAAGAGATGCTAGAAAATGTGATGGTAGAGTACGGGATGGTAGTGGAAGAGATGATAGAAGAAAAGATGAGAGAGAATCAGATGATAGAGAAGTGTTAGAGGAAATCATGATAGAGGAAATATGATAGAGGAAGAGATGATAGAAAAAGACATAGTAGAGAAATAGAAGATAGAGAAAGATGACAGAGAAATAATAGAGTAAGAGAAGATAGAGAGATGGTAGAATAGGAGATGATAGACTGGAGAATGAAATGATGGCAGATAGAGGTAATTGAGAAATGAATAATAGATGATTGAGAACAAGATGATAGAGTAAGTGATGACAGAGGTATTAGAGAAACTGATGATAGAAAATAGACAATACAGAAAGAGATGATAAAGAAAATGTTATCATAGTAAGATATGATAGTAAATGCAATGATAGAGGAAGAGATGATAGAGAAAGAGATGAAAGAGGTAGTGATGATAGACAAAGACATGGAGGATAAAGTGATGATAGAGGAAGTGATGATTGAGCCATGATAGAGAAATAGAAACGATGATACATGGGATAGAGAAAGGGATGGAAGAGAGACAAAAAAAATAAATGCTGGAGGATAGACATAGAGACAAGAGAGAGATGATAGAAAATGAGATGATAATGAGATGACAGAGTGATGATAGAGATGATAAAGAGATGACAAAGAGATTATAGTGAGATGATAGACAATGAGATGACCTAGAGATAATACAGGAAAAGATGATAGTATAGAAAAATAAATGATGGAGTATAGAGATGATAGAGAGATGGTGAAAGGTATATGGAAAGAAATCGTGAAATACATACAGAAAGAAGAGCAAATTGTAGATACAGATAGCCCTTTCATTACTTGGTCATGGAGACCCAAGTTTTCACACAGAAACTACATTAATTACAACCTTGTTTGTCCAGTAGCTCACACATATACCTAGCTAGCTCTTATACCTTAAATTAACCCATAAGTCTTATCTAAGATTAGCCTTGTGGTTTGGTAGCTTACTCAGTGCAGCATTCACATCTTGTTTCCAATACATCTGGATGGCGATTGTAGAATGAATATTTTCCTCTTCCCAGGATTCTCCTAGTCTGTTTACCCTGCCTATACTACCTGCCTGGATTCTGGCCAATGAACATTTTATTGAACCAACACAAATAACAAATATATACAGGATATAAGAGCTTTATTCCACAGTAGTAAACAAAATGTCCCAACACTTCAAGATAACTGAGTTCAAACCTGGCCACTTTTGCAATATGGAGCCTTACCCTGGAATTCTGGTCTACTAAGTTACACTGTATCAAGACACTTTTCCACAAGGTCAGGGCAATCCCTCAAACTATAGGAGGCACACAGGTAAACTAACTTGGGAGTTCCCTCACTATATACATGAGTCAGCAGAAGCCATAGAAACAAATTACTTGATACAGAGTCATTCTAGGTCTAAGCAAATGACTCTAAATATTCTGCTAGAAAATTTTTAGATGACCAATATGTGCAGGACTATCAGCTCTTAGCATGACGAGGGCTCAAGGCTGATGCATAGAGTGTATATATAGGACTGAAATTTCAAAACCCATATATTCATAATTTGGTCTTCTATACTTTGAGACAAAAAGGATGCTTTTCTTTTAATTTCAGAAAGTTTGGCCAAGCTCTCAAACTCTCCAATCTCTGCCAAACTCCAGATAAAGGAACACATTAAATATGAAATTTCAACTGCCTTGTGACTAACATGATATGCCTTTTCATTGGCTAAGGCCATTCACACCTATAGACTGCAACTTCTAACTTCAATATATATACTAAAGCTAAACAAATGAAATAAAACAGAGCTCTTTGTATTAAAGAAAAAAGGGGAACTACTGTGGGATAACATTCTTGTAGACTATAAAGATTAGTCACTGGAAAGGTACAGACTTTCCTGTAACTAGGCAGGTAATACAGTTGAGGCTACTACACTAAGTGAAATATGGGAAGGGGATGGCAGAGTGACTTATCAGCTAGAGGCAGAAAAAAATAATGAGAATGACTTATTGAGAAAAGGTAATAAGCCATGTTTCTAAACATAGATAAGAATTAAGGGTTAATATAAAATGTAACAGTTAGCCAATAATAAGTGTGAGCTAATCGGCCAAATATTTCATAATTAATATAAGCCTCTGTGTGCTCTTTAGAAGTAAGTCACTCTGGGAATAGGCAGGATAAACTCATCTGTCAACTTAGTGCTATGAACTTTCCTCTTAGCACTGCTTTCATACTGTCCCATAGGTTTGAGTATGTTGAGTTTTCATTTTCATTGAATTCAAGAAGGACTTTAATTTCTTTATTTCTTCCTTGATCCAGGAGTTGTTCAGTAGTTGACTGTCCAGTTTCCATGCGTTCGTCGTCTTTCTGGAGGTAGCATTGTTGTTGAATTCTAACTTTAATCCAAAGTAATCTATAAGATACAGGTGGTTGCTAATATTTTTTTAACTGTGGATGTTTGCTTTATTACTGAGTATGTGGTCAATTTTTGGTTCCATGAGCTGCAGAGAAGTAGGTAGATTCTTTCCTATTTGGATGCAGTGTTCTATAGATGTCCATTAAGTCCATTTGCTTCATTACCTACTTTAATCCTCTTATTTCCCTGTTAGGTTTCTGTCTGATTGACCTTTCCATTGGTGAGAGAGGAGTGTTAAAATCTCCTACATTAGTGTGTATGGTTTGATGACTGCCTTGAGATTTAATTATGTTTCTTTTACATGAGTGGGTGCTTTTATATTAGGGGCATAGATATTCAGGATTGAGACTTTGTCCTGATAAATTGTTCCTGTTATGAGTAAAAAATGACCCTCTCCATCTCTTCTGATTGATTTTAGTTTGAAGTCAATTTTGTTAGGAATTAGTATAGTCACACCTCATTGTTTCCTAGGTAAATTTTCTTGATAAATATTTTCCCAGCCCTTTACCCTGAGTAGATGTCTGTCTTTGTGGTTGAGGTGTGTTTCTTGTAAGCAGAGGAATGTTGGACCCTGTTTTCATATCCAATGTCTTAGCCTGTGTCACTTTATAGGTGAGTTGAGGCCATTAATATTAAGTGATATTAATGACCAGTGGTTGTTAACTCTGGCCAGTTTTTCTTTCTCTCTTTTTTACCCTTCTTTGAGTTGTGCTGGTGAAGGGTCATTAGATATCTGAGTTATCGTGGGCATTGTTGGACTCCTTGGGTTGTGATTTTCCTTCAATTACTTTCTGTAAGGCTGGATTTTTGGCTATGTATTGTTTAAATTTGTTTTTATCCTGGAAAATTTTGTTTTCTCCCTTTATATTCTATGAAAGCTTGGATGGGTATAGTAGTCTGGGCTTGCATCCATGGTCCTTAGTTTCTTCAGTACATCTATCAAGGACCTTCTGGCTTTCATTGATTCCATAGAGAAGTCAGGTGTAATTCTGATAGGTTTACATTTATAAGTAACTTGGCCTTTTTCCTTTGCAGCTCTTAATTTTCTTTCTTTGTTCTGTGTGCTTTGTGTTTTGATTATTATATGGCGAGGGGATTTTTTTTTTGATCCAGCCTATTCGGTGTTCTCTATGTTACTTGAACCTTTGTAGGTATATCTTTCTTTAGGTTGGGAAAGTTTTCTTCTATAATTTTATTAAATATATTTTCTGGACCGTTGAGCTGCGCTTCTTCCCCTTCTTCTACTCCTATTATTCTTAGGTTTGGTCTTTTTATTTTGTCCTATATTTCCTGAATGTTTTGTGATGAGAGTTTGTTGGCCTTGCTGTTTTCTTTGATCAGCGTGTTTATTTTCTCTATGGTATCATCAGAATCTGAGATTCTTTCTTCTATCTCTTGTATTCTGTTGGTTATGCTTGTTTCTGTAGTCTCTATTCATTTACCTAGATTTTCCATGTCCAGCCAGCCTTCTGTTTGTGTTTTCTTCTTTGCCTCAATTTCAGTTTTCAAAACTTGAACTGTTCCCATTATCTGTTTGATTGTGTTTCCTTGGTTTCTTAGGGTATCATTCACTGATTTACTCAATTCTTCAAACTTTCTGTTATACTTCTCATCCATTTCTATAAGGGCATTTTTTACATGCTGTTTAAGGGTGTCAAACACTTTCATAAAGTCAATTTTTTCTACTTCTTCATGATTAAGGTGTTCATGTTCTCCTGTTGTGTTTTCGCTGGGTCCTGGTGGTTTAATATTATTTTTCAGAATGTTGGATGAATTCTTGCATTGGTGATTGGCCATCTCTTCCTCTGAATGCTCTCCTATGGATCTTCTTTTACAGGATCAGGTCTCCTTGCCTACTGTTGTACCTTCCCAATGATAGTACTCCCCAGTGATCGTTCTCCTGGTGCTCCAATGATGTCTCTCCTGGTGACAATATCAGATCTCCTTGCCCAACGATGGCTCTCCTGGTGCCAAGATCAGCTCTCCGTGCTGGTTGGGTGTTTTATAAACAAAGCGCCTACCTTTGTGCTGCTGCCATGGTTCAGAAACTCACCCCAATGATGGCTCTCCTGGTACCAAGCTCAGTTTTCCATGCTGGTTGGGTATTCATAAACAAAGCGCCTACCTTGCTTGGTGCAGGCAGGCCAGTGAAACAAAGGAACTCCTGCCTGCCTGTTTACCCTGAGGATTCGACCCAGCACCCAGACAGGCTGAGCTAGGTGGTGTCATGTGCCCAAAGAAGGAAGGGGGCAGAAGGAAGAAGGGTTCTGGAGCAAGCAGGGTGGGATAGGAACAGAGAGGCAGTCTGCAGAGAGTAGAGTCTCTGCAGGGAGCCCAGGAGGGGTGGTGGGTGAGGAACTTCTGAGTTCCCTGTCTGGGGCTGCTGCTGTGGGTCACAAACTCACCCCAATGATGGCTCTCCTGGTACCGAGCTCAGATCTCCATGCTAGTTGGGTATTTTGTAAACAATGCGCCTACCTTGCTTGGTACAGGCAGGCCAGTGAAACAAAGGAACTCCTACTCGCCTGTTTGTCCTGAGGATTCTCCCCCAGTGCCCAGAAAGGCTGAGCTAGGTGGTGTTATATGCCCAAAGAAGGAAGAGGGCAGAAGGAAGAAGGGTTCTTGATGCAAGCTGGGTGGGATAGGAACAGAGAGGTAGTCTGTGGGGAGTAGAGTGTCTGCAGGGAGCCCAGGAGGGATGGGCTGATATATGGCTTTACATCTGCATCTTCAATTTGATTCCATTGGTCCACGTGTCTGTTTTTATGACAACACTTCTTCCACCTCTTAACCAAACCCTACCATCAAGCCCCACCACAAACAGTTAGTTTGGTTTTGGTTTTGTTTGGAGACAGGGTCTCATTAGGTAGGCCTAGCTGACCTGAAACATTCTAGGTAGATTAGGTTGGCCCTGAACTCACAAAGACCAACCTGCCTCTGCCCTCCAAATTCTGGGTTTAAGGATGTACCACCACACCTGTTTGTTTTAATTAAAATAAAATCACATTATTTCCCTTTCCTTCCTCCCTCCATCTATGCACTACCCCAACTAACACCTTTTAAATTCCTGGCCTCCTCCTCTCTAATTGTGTGCTAATGTGTGTGTGTGTGTGTGTGTGTATGTGTGTGTATACACAGATAAATATAGAGATGCAATACTATCAGTGTTGATGTACATGATTTCAAGACTGCCACTTGGTTGCCAGGCCATGGTGGCACACATCTTTAATCCCAGCACTCAGCAGGTAGAGACAGACATATCTCTGTGAGTTCAAGGCCAGCCTGGTCTACAAGAGCTAGTTCCAGGACAGGCTCCCAAGCTACAGAGAAACCCTGTCTTGAAAAACTAAAAGAGAGAGAGAGAGAGAGAGAGAGAGAGAGAGAGAGAGAGAGAAGGAGGGGGGAGAAAAATAAGAAAAGACTGGCCATTTGATATTGGAGAACTGACTTGGAGGCTCCCATGGGAAAGACTCCTTCTCCCTCTCTCTCTTTCTCAGCATTCCTTAGTTGCTTGTAGTTCTTCTCCAGGGCTGGGGCACCACCTGTTTCCCGCTTCTGCATTAGCTTGCCTATTGTTGTTTTCCTCAATCAGGTCTTGTTCAAGCAGCCATACACTTTCATTATCACAGGTTTAGTTTCCCTGTGGCTTCTAGGAGACACAAACTCATAGCAGAATTCCTCATCTCTGACTTTTGAAATCTTTCTGAGGCTGTCTTCTGAAATGTTCCCTGAGTCTTGGGTACAGGAGTTGTGTTGTAAATGAATCCACCGGGGTTGGGCACCCATGATCAGTTGTTCTCTATATTTAGGCTACTTGTGTTTTGTAATGGTTACTGTCTGTTGGAAAGAGAAGTTCTTTGGTGAGGTTGGGAGTGACTTATAAAGTATTTAGAAGGCATTTGGAATTATACTGGTTTAATAAAGTAGCAGTAGTACACACTCCTCTATGACCCATAACCTCACTAGCCCAATAGGTGACTAAGTTTCAGTACCAGGCATGCTTTCCCCAACACCCCACCCCAAAGTGGGCTTTAAATCCCAGTAGACAACTTCTGGTTACCACCAAAACATAGAGTGTCATGAATGCACCTTAACAGAGATCTTCTATGCTGGTGCTTGCTGTACTTCGTAGGACTATTGGTTGCTTCATTCTCTCATATTTTGAAAAATACCTTCCAGTTCCATGAAAGTTATTCCTCAGGGAGGAGAATTTCAGGGGAGATACAGCTCTGAGTCTAATGTCAAAAGTGCATAGTATATACAGCAATAGAAACTGAGCCCCACCTTCTGATAGCCAAGGCAATGACCATAGCCTGTACTCTTTCAGCAGTCTCTTGGACTACCTGAACTAACACTCAAAAGGGGGCTTTTCGTATTCGTTACTGGGGTTCCTTATTAGGTAGTTTATAGCTCTTGAGGGGAAGATGGTCAGTCAAAGTGGCTTAATCTCATTTAAACTATTTCTTTGTTTGTATACACACATTTGTATTATGTGTAATTTTGGGTAAATGAAAAATATGATGCCACGTGGCCTTGTGAAGCATCCTTAGGAACCAGGTTTGGTGGCACATTCATTAGTTCCAGCCTTCAGGAGGCAGAGGTAGGCAGATCTCAATACCAGTATGGAAGTGAGACAGGAGGATCATTGTGAGCTGGAAGCTAATACGGGTGTGTGCTGAGTGCCAACTTGGGTGGGAGAGTATACCCTACTGAAGAGACAAAGGAAAAGAAAGATGAGAGGGAGAGAGAAAGGGAGGAAAGGAAACGAAGGCTAGAGGGAAAGAAAAGGGAGGGAAGAAGGAAAGGAAGGAAGGAAAGAAAGAAAGAAAAAGAAGGAAAAAAGAAAGCTACCTATATATCTTGGAGAGAAATTGTGCCACAGAGTGATTGCATTTGTGTGTTATTCTAAAGTTCCACTGCTCTAACAGTTCATATATCAGAAGCACCTAGAAAAACGCATTTATTCTTTTTAAATACAGACTAAAGGTCCCAGCTAATTGCCTTGTTCCCCTGCCCTCTATCCACTCGAACACACAGCCACTGGTGAGTCTCTCTTTTCTGTGTCTTTCTCTGCCTCTGCCTCTGTGTTTGTGTGTTTTTCTTGCACATAAACAACTTTCAGGCAGGTCAGCTGCTCTGTCATATGTTAAACCCCCAGGGAATCACCAAGCACTGAAGATGGCCATAAACAGCAATAATAATGCAAATACAATATAAAAATTTCAATTGGTTTAATAGACACAGAAAATTAAAACAAATAAACTGACATAATACCTTGAGTGACCCACCCTAAAAATTACACACCCACAGAAATATACTAAGGGAACACATTCTATCTGCAATCATAGATGAGAATTGGCTCTCATTCCCTGACAGGTATATTAAGTGTTAGGTGTGCATAGGAGGGCACCTGATTTTTGGAATTGATCTTGTATCCTAAAACGCTACTAAAGGTGTTTATAAGCTGAAGGAATTCTTTGGTGGAGTTTTTGGGGTCGCTTATGTACCCTATCATATTGTCTGCAAATAATGGAAGTTTAACTTCTTCCTTTCCAATTTGAATCCCTTTGATCCCTTTATGTTGTCTTATTGCTATTGCTAGATTTTCAAGCACTATATTAAAGAGGTATGGAGAGCGTGGACAACCTTGTCGTGTTCCTGATTTTAGTGGAATAGCTTTGAGTTTCTCTCCATTTAATTTGACGTTAGCTGTCGGCTTTTATAACTAGCTTTTATTATAATTAGGTATAACCCCTGTATCCCTAATCTCTCTAAGACCTTTATCATAAAGGGATGTTGAATTTTGTAAAATGCTTTTTCAGCTTCTAATGAAATGATCATATGGGTTTTTTCTTTCAGTTTATTTATATGATGGATTACATTGATAGATGTTCGTATGTTAAACCAGCCCTGCATCTCTGGGATGAAGCCTACTTGATCATAATGGATAATTTTTCTAATGTGTTCTTGGATTAGGTTTGCCAGTATTTTATTGAGTATTTTGGCGTCGATGTTCATGAGTGAGATTGGCCTGTAATTCTCTTTCTTGGTTATGTCTTTGTGTGGTTTTGGTATCAGAGTAACTGCAGCTTCATAAAAGGAATTTGGCAATGAGTTCTCTGTTTTTATATTGTGAAATACATTAAGGGGTATAGGTATTAGGTCTTATTGGAAGTTCTGGTAGAATTCTGCATTGAAGCTGTCTGGACCTGGACTTTGTTTTGGTGGAGAGGCTTTTTATAACAACTTCTAATTCTTTGCGACTAACAGGTCTATTTAGATTGTTCACCTGGTCATGGTTTAACTTTGGTATATGGTACTTATCTAAAAATGTGTCCATTTCTTTTACATTTTCCAATTTTGTGGCATACAGGTTTTTGTAGTAAAATCTAATAATTCTCTGAATTTCGTCTGTGTCTGTGGTTATGTCTCCCTTTTCATTTCTGATTTTGTTAATTTGCATATTCTCTCTCCGCCGTTTAATTAGTTTGGATAGGGGTTTATCAATTTTATTGATTTTCTCCAAGAACCAGCTTTTTGTTTCATTGATTCTTTTGATTGTTTTCTGTGTTTCTATTTTGTTGATTTCAGCCCTCAATTTGATTATTTCCAGTCTTCTACTTCTCCTAGGTGAGTCTGCTTCTTTTTTTTCTAAAGCTTTCAGGTGGGATATTAAGTCTCCAATGTGTGCTTTCTCCATGTTCTTTATGTGGGCACTTAATGCTATGAACTTTCCTCTTAGCACTGCTTTCATAGTGTCCCATAGGTTTGAGTATGTTGAGTCTTTGTTTTCATTGAATTCAAGAAAGACTTTAATTTCTTTCTTTATTTCTTCGTTGATCCAGGAGTGGTTCAGTCGTTGACTGTCTAGTTTCCATTAGTTCATAGGCTTTCTGGGGAGAGCATTGTTGTTGAAATCTAACTTTATTCCATGGTGTTCTGATAAGACAGAGGTGGTTACCGATATTTTTTTTTTAACTGTGTAAGTTTGCTTTCTTACTGAGTATGTGGACTATTTTTGAGAAGGTTCCATGTGCTGGAGAGAAGAACGTATATTCTTTCCTATTTGAGTGGAATGTTCTATAGATGTCTGTTAAGTCCATTTGATTCATTACCTCCCTTAATCCTCTTATTTCTCTATTAGGTTTCTGTCTGATTGACCTGTCCATTGGTGAGAGAGGAGTGTTGAAAGCTCCTACTATTAGAGTGTGTGGTTTGATGACTGCCTTGAGTTTTAGTAACGTTTCTTTTACATAAGTGGGTGCTTTTATATTAGGGGCATATATATTCAGGATTGAGACCTCATCCTGAAGAATTGTTCCTGTTATGAGTAAAAAATGTCCCTCTCCATCTCTTTTGATTGATTTTAGTTTGAAGTCAACATTCTTAGAAATTAGTATGGCCACACCTGCTTGTTTCTTAGGTCCGTTTGCTTAATAAAACTTTTCCCATCCCGTTCCTCTGACTAGATGTCTGTCTTTGTGGTTGAGGTGAGTTTCTTGTAAGCAGCAGAATGTTGGATCCTGTTTTTGTATTCAATCTCTTAGCCTATGCCTCTTTATAGGTGAGTTGTGTCCATTGATATTAAGTGATATTAATGACCAGTGGTTGTTAACTCCGGTCATTTTTCCTTTCTTTCTTTCTTTCTTTCTTTCTTTCTTTCTTTCTTTCTTTCTTTCCTTCCTTCTTTCTTTTGGTAGTTGAGTTTGTGTGTTTCCCTTCTTCAAGTTGTACTGGTGAAGGGTCATTAGATATCTGAGTTATTGTGGGCATTGTTGGACTCCTTGGATTGTGATTTTCCTTCTATTATTTTCTGTAATGCTGGATTTGTAGCCACGTATTGTTTAAATTTGTTTTTATTGTTGGAAATATATTTTTCTCCATTTATAGTGAACGAAAGCTTGGCTGGGTATAGTAGTCTGGGCTTGAATCCATGGTCTCTTAGTTTCTGCAGTACATCTATCCAGGACCTTCTGGCTTTTATGGTTTCCATATAGAAGTCAGGTGTTAGTCTGATAGGTTTACCTTTATAGGTAACTTGAACTTTTTCCTTTGCAGCTCTTAATATTCTTTCTTTATTCTGTATATTTGTGTTTTGATTATTATATGACGAGGAGATGTTTTTTTTTTGATCCAGTTGATTTGGTGTTCTGTATGCTTCTTGGACCTTCAAAGGAATATCTTTCTTAAGGTTGGGAAAGTTTTCTTCTATAATTTTATTAAGTATATTTTCTGGACCATTGAGCTGTACTTCTTCTCTTTCTTCTATCCCTATAATTCTTAGGTTTGGTCTTTTTATTGTGTCCCAGATTTCCTGAATGTTTTGTGATGAGAATTTGTTGGTTATGCTTTTTTCTTTGAATATAGTATTTATTTTCTCTGTGGTATCCTCAGTGTCTGAGATTCTTTCTTCTATCTCTTGTAATCTGTTGGTAGTACTTGTCTCTGTAGGTCCTGTTCATTTATTCAAATTTTCCATCTCCATCCTTCCCTCGGTTTGTGTTTTCTTTATTACTTCTAGTTTATTCTTCAAGTCTTGAACTGCTTCCCTTACCTGTTTGATTTCTTTCTCTTGTTTCTCTTGGTTTTCTTGGGTATCTTTGAGGGATTTATTCATTTCCTCTACCTTTTTGTTTGTAATCTCTAATTGATTATGGCAGTTTTTCCCCTCCTGTTTAAGGACCTCTATTATTTTCATATAATTCACTTTTGATTCGAATTCTTCTAATTCTTCTGGATTAGGGTGTACACTTCTTATTTTGGGATTCCTGGATTCTGATGATGTCACGTTGCCTTTCAAGTTGTTGGGGGAATTCTTGCATTGGCGCCTGCCCATCTTTTCCTTCAAATGGAGCCAGGAGAGGCCTGGTGTCTTGGACCAGTCTTTGCTGTGACTAACTCTCTGGGTGTATCTTCTCAGTGTAGGGGCAGGAACTGTTCCCTTCCAGATGAACTCCTCAACACCAAAACAGGGACACCTTGTATTCCAATGACCCGGGGAAAAAAAGGGCGAATGCATGGTTAGGGCAGGGTCAAGTAGAACACAGGCAACACTGCAGTACAAGCTGGAGGTGCCTGCGCTCCCTTTAGGGGGTTGTTGAGGCCTGCCCACTAGGCAGGCACTCACTGCTCTGGTTGGGTAGCCTTAGTGAAGGGGGGTTTGTGCTCTCTACCGGGACAGTGTACTCCAGGATAGCACATACTCACCTGACCAGATGGAATTTCTCAGCACCTACACAGGGACTCCTGGTAGCCCCAATGAGCCAGGGACCAAGGGAAGTAGGAGGCAGGAGGAGCGGGTCCAGGAGAGCACAGCAGACCCAGCAGCCCCAGGAGCAGGGGCCCGCGTTCCCTGTCGGGGACCTTGAGGCCTGCTCTCTTGTCAGGCACTCACTGCTCTGGGTTGGTAGCCTTAGTGAAAGGGCAGGAAGCTGTTCCACAGCAAAGGACCTTGCAGACAAGGCAGGCTTGGGGGTGGGGGTGGGGGCGTGTGTGAAGGAAAGAAAGCCCTACAGCAGGACCTGGGGGAGGGGTGTTTGTGCTCTCTACTGGGACAGTCTGCCCCAGGATAGCACACACTCACCCGTTCAGATGGAACTTCTCAGCACCTACACAGTGACTCCTGGTAGCCCCAATGAGCCAGGGACCAAGGCAAGTAGGAGGCAGGCAGAGCGGGTCCAGGAGAACACAGCAGACACTGCAGCCCCAGCAGCAGGGGCCCATCTTCACTGGCGGGGACCTTGAGGCCTGCCCTCTAGTCAGGCACTCACTGCTCTCTAGTTCTATCTTCTTATTGGCTAATTCTCACATCTTGATTAACCCATTTCTAATAATCTGTTTAGCACCACGAGGTTGTGGCTGACCGGGAAAGAATCAGCGTGTCTGTCCTGATGTCTGGTTCCATGGCATCTGGCCCAGAGGGAAGAGGCATGGCGATTGCCTCCCTTCCCTCTTCCTCTCAGCATTCTGTTCTGTCTACACCATCCACCTAAGTGCTGGCCTATCAAATGGCCAAGGCAATTTCTTTATTAACCAATGAAATCAACACAAAACAGAAGACCCTCCAACATCACACACAGAGTCTTGCCCTCTAAGTCATGCTGGACTGAAACACAGTGTGTATGTAGTCTAGGCTGACTTTATAGTCCTGAAGATGCTGCTGCTTCAGGTCCTCCTTAGCTGCACTGAATCACTGTTAGTTTGTGGGTTAATCAAGGACTCATATAGCCCAGGCTGGCCACTCTGTAGCCAGCGATGACCTTGAGCAGGATCCTCATCTTCTCACCTCTAACCGCCCACTGCAGGAATTCCTGCTCTCGAGCCACTCTGCCATGTTAAGTAGGAAAACCTCCAGGTCAGGGTAGGCATGGGTGAGTTCCAGGCTGAATGGAAACCTGTCTCCAAAAGAATATGCAAATTCTAAATGTTCTGAAGTATCAAATCTGGAGACCAGGGCTGGCGAGATGGGTGGACGGGACTGTGTGGCAACAGGACATGCCAGCATCCTTGTGTCTTCTTCGCCTGCTGGGGAAGGGAGCAGGTATGGGAACTTGCTAGCCCATATCAGTGAGACACCCTGTCTCCAAGATTAAAGTAGGGAAGCACCCATTTGCCTCAAGATGGGGAGCTAGATGCAGGCAGATCTCTGTGAGTTCAAGGATAGCCTGGTCTAGAGAGCCAGTTCCAGGACAGCCAAGTAAACACAGAGAAACCCTGTCTCAAAAAACAAGCAAAAAGATTTAAGGAATAAAAGCATTTGATGAATATTCCTGGTCTACGTTTGTGCTCAAAGGGTGAGGACACACAGACAGCCACAAACAAACAACCACACACAGACTTATGGCCATGCATGTATCATGCACAAACACATATACACATTTTGTAGAGTTCTTCAACCCTGTCCTTGTCTGTTCCCGTTCACTGCTGACTGTACCTTGTACTCATGGACTTCTTTTTTCTTTGTGAAACCACATGACTCCTAAACCTTACAGTGACATAACTATTAGTTCCTTATAATAAAGCAATTTTTTGAGGGTGTTCACAACAACATTCCAGGAGGGCATGATCTATCATACCATATTGGGATCGCTTAAGATCCGCAGGGTGTCATCGTCCCACCTAGCTCAGTCAGTAGAGCATGAGACTCTTAATCTCAGGGTCGTGGGTTCGAGCCCCACGTTGGGCGCCATTCTGTAGTAGGAGCTGCAGGCTGTGCTCCTACTGCCACAGTTCCTGGTCACCTGGCTAGCTTATGTCCCAAAATAACAACACACAAACTGTATTCTTTTAAACACTGCTTAGCCTATTATATCTAGCCTCTCCTCTGCTAACTCGCACCTGGACTAGACCATTTCTAATAATGTGTATAGCACCCCAAGGTGCGCTTACCGGGAAGATTTTAGCCTACTTCCATCCTGGGTCGGAGCTTCATCGCATCTGCCCCAGAGAGCAGAGCTAAGTTGTATAAGCTCACTTCCTCTTCCTCCCAGCATTCTGTTCTGTTTACTCCAGCCACCTATATACTAACCTATGAGGGCCAAGCAGTTTCTTTATTTTTTAACCAATGAACTTCCTCCATCAATTATGTATATAGAATTCTACCTGCATGTAATTTTGCATGCTAGAAGGTGGCATGAGATCTCACTAGAGATGGTTGTGAACCACCATGTGGATGCTGGGATTGAACCCATGTCCTCTAGAAGAGCAGTCAGTGCTCTTAACTTCTGAGCAATTTCTCCACCCCTGCATGGCCACGTGGAAAATGCTGTCCTTGAACTTACAGAAATCTGCCTGCCTTTGCTTCTCCAGATGGGATTAAGGCACTTACCAATTATGCCCAGCTGAGAGCTTCTTTAGAGGCTGCGAAATAAAAATACAGCTATACTTCAACCCTTGGCTGAAGAAAGTCAATTATCATAGAGGGCCATCCTCTTAAGTGCAGATTGAGAAGGTCACACTTAGAACAGTGAGGAAGGAAAAGAACACCTTCCTGGCTAGCCATATCAGCCTGTCAATCTTGTGATCAATGGGGTTATGATGTCACCACCGTATTACCTTCACATCTCAAGTGCTTACATTCTTATTCCAAATAAGTTGTGAACTGTAGCTCTGTTTTTCATTTTTCAAATCACATATCTGTATTTCTAATGTAATTTATCACATTATTAAACTAATAGTCATTTCCGTATTTTGCTTGGTGGGTCAGAGCAATTGGCATTCACTCTAATTGTATTAAAATTTTGTTTTTAAAATGTTTACCTTGAATAATAAAATACATTGCCATTTAAAAAATAGCTTTATACCCAAGTGTTCATGCATGTATCCCAGCACTTGGTTGGTGACAGTAGGAAGTCAGGGAGATAAGAGAGTCATCTTTGGCTACATTGCAAGTTCCAGACCAGCCTGTAGTATATGAAACACTATCTTTCAAAAGTAGCTTTACTGAGATATAATTCATATGATAGCATATGATCTACATATTGTTTAAAATGTGTAACTGCCTAGGTGGTGGTGATGCACACCTATAATCCCAGCACTCATGAGGCAGAGGCGGGCAGTTAGTCCCCTGTGGGTTCTTTCATAGCCAGGTCTGTTTCACATACAAACCGTGTCTTGAAAAACCAGAAACAAACAAACAAACAAACAAACAAATAAATGTGTAACTGAGTGGCTTGCATTATATTGGTAGAGTTGTGCAGCAATCACCACAGTCTAATTTAGGACTATTTTACCTTCCACAAACAAACACATATTCTTTGAGAAACACTGTTCATTATTTGCCTCTCTTCCATGCCATTCTTCCTTTCCTGTTTTGTTTAGTTTTTTCAAGGCTGTTCTTGAATAACTTTGAGCTCTAGATCTTTTTGCCCCACCTCCTAAATTCTGGAATTACAGTTGTGCACCACCACATTCGGTATCCCACTTGCTGCTTTGGACATCTGGCCATGTTGTGTAAATAAATTTATACAGGAATTATTTTTTTGCTACTTACAGAAAGGTTTTCAAGGTTTATCCATATGGCTATGTATCTGAATTTATTTCTTTTTATTGCTGAATAAACTCCATTGTATGAATGTACATGTATCACATTTTTTTTTCATGAAGGTGATGCATATTTTGATAATTTCCATTTTGGGATTGTTGAGAACAATGACCTATGTCCTGTTTTTTTTTTTGTGTGTGTGTGTGTGTTGACTCATGTTTTCCTTTCTGGTGATTAGAGCAAGCAGTTGTGATCATTGTGCAGCTTCCCTAAGGCAGTCTCAGAATGTTCCAAATTTCCAGTGGTGTAAGGGTGATTTGGTTGTCTGCTTGACTGACATCCCCTTTGCTGAAGGCACTTAGAGCAAGGGAGTGTATAGCAGCTGCCAATTAGAAAATCAGATTGCTCCATTCTCCAAGATTTTTACTTATTAAAAAATAGACATCAGAAGAATGTTTCATTTTTATCTTTATTTTTTTAATTAAGATTTTTTAAAACATACAGTCTCCTCCTTTTACATAACTATCCCCGTTCCCACCCCTTCCTCTCCTCCTGCTTCCCTCACCTTCCCCATCCCACTCCCCCATCCAGTCTTCATAAAGGGTAAGGCATCCTGTGGGGAGTCAACAAAGTCTGACACTTCACCTTGAGGCAGGAACAAGGCCCTCCCCTTAGCAACGTTATCGCTCCAAAAAGAATGTGCTCCTAGATGCCAGTTCAAGTACTAGGGATAAAACCTGGTCCTATAGCCTGTGGCCCCACAGACTGCCCAAGCCTTACACTGTCCCCCATATTCAGTGGGCCTAATTTGGTCTTCTGCAAGTTTTCCCGCTGTCAGTCCAGAGTCAGTGAGCTCTCACTAGCTCAGGTCAGCTGTTTCTGTGGGGTACCGGGCGCGACATTAACCCCAACCAGCCAGCTCACTCATGCTACACCCTGGTTTAATTCCCAGCACCCACCAGGCAGCTCGCAGCTGTCTGTAACTCCAGTTCAAGAGAATCTGACATCGTAGGATTTGAATCATTTTTAGATGACTATAAATTTGCATGTAGTTGAACAAAATAATACAGGGATTCCTCTGTACTCTTTACTCAGTTTTCCCCATTGATAACATCTTATAAATACTACGATGTCAGGTCCACAGTATTGATATTGTACCTTGATAATTAAATTGACATACTTCATCATCACAAGGAATGCTCAGGGTACCTTTCTTATAGCTTGGCCCATTTCCCTCTGCCTGTATTTTCTCTTCCAACCTGACAACCAGTCATGTGTTTTGTATCAGGTTTTCAAAGAACCATATCTTATATACCCTACCTAACATTCTAGGATTTACTTTTTCCACTTAGCGCTGAGGTTTATCCTTTTGTTATAATGTAGCAACAGTGTACTTTTTTTTAATTGCTGAGTAGTTTGCCACAGTATAACTGTACCACCTTTTATCATTTACTCATGAAGACATCTTGGTTGTCTCTGGGTCTTGGCTATTATAAATAAAGCTCTTATATAAACATATACATATAGACTTGTCTTTGTACATATGCTTTTCTTTTCTTTTTTTTAAAATTTGTTTTGTTTTGTTCTTTTCGAGACATGGTTTCTCTGTAGCTTTTGGAAACTGTCCTGGAACTACCTCTTGTAGACCAAGCTGGCCTCTAACTCACAGAGATCCGCCTGCCTCTGCCTCATGAGTGGTGGGACTAAAGCTGTGTGCCACAACCGCCTGGCTGAACATCTGCTTTTGATTCTTTTAGCTTATCCATGAGTAGAATTGCTAGTGTTATAGTAACTAACTTGATTGCCAAAATGTTCTAATTCCTTCATATCATTACTAGCATTTGGTGTTGCCATCTTTACAAGTTTGGTTATTCTCTTATATATGTAACAGTTTTAACTGTAGGTGTTTTGTGTTTTGTTTTTTTCCAACTGGTTCTTAGGTAACTGAGGCTGCTCTTGACATTCTGGTGTTCTCCTGCCTCTATGTGAGCTACTGCATCAGGCTTCATTGTAGTTTTCATTTTAATTATTGTTGTTAATGATGTTTAACATTTTACATGTGCTCATTTGTTTTATATATCACTCAGGGCTTCTTGCACTCAGGTACTTCACCACTGACCTCTACCTACTGCTTTTTTTTCTTTCTTTTTTTTTTTTTTGGCATGAGCTAAATTGTTTTTTCCTGAAAGTTCGAGGTATTTTTTTTAAGAAAATGGTTTAATATAAATAAACACACGCATATGTGTGTATGTGTGTGTGTGTTAAGGAAAGGGGCAGTTGTACACACAGTAGTAAGGGTGGGTATAGACTTCTCAAGATAGAGTTGCCAGCAAGACACTGTTCTATGCAATAATGTATCAGGATTAGCTTTTCAACTAGAAAACACCATTGTTTTTATTCTTTTTTAATTAATATTTCCACCTGCTTCCCTTTTCCCATTTCACTCCCCTCCTCCCAAATATTGCTCCCTCCACCCAACCCTTCCTTCTATCCCCACTCCTCTTCTCTGCCCCCCCACCATTCCCCCTCCCTTTCGATACTGAAGAGCAGTCCAAATTCTCTGCCCTGCGGGAAGACGATGGTCTTCTATCTACGTCCAGGAAGGTGAGCATCTAAAAAGGCTAGGTCCCACTAAGCAGGTTCATGTATTAGGATCGAAACCTAGTGCCATTGTCCTTGGCTTCTCATCAGCCTTGATTGTCCACCATGCTCAGAGAGTCCAGTTTCAACCCATGCTTATTCAGTCCCAGACCAGCTGGGCTTGGTGGGCTCACAATAAATAAGTTCCACTGTCACAGTGGGTGGGTGCATCCCTCGTGGTCCTGATTTCCTTGCTCATATTCTCCCTCCTTCTGCTCCTCATTTGGACCTCAAGAGCTCAGACCATTGCTCCAAAATGAGTCTCTGTCTCTAACTCGATCCATTGCCAGATGAAGGTTCTAAGGTGATATGTAAGACATTCATCAGTATAGGATAGGGTCATTTCAGGTTCCCTCTCATCAGTTGCCCAAGGTACCAACTGGGGACATCTCCCTGGACACCTGCGAACCCCTCTAGAGTCAAGTCTCTTGCCAACCCTAAGATGGCTCCCTTAGTTAGGATATATACTTTGTTGCTCCCGTAACCTCCCTTCCTATATCCCAACCATCCCAATCCCGCAAGCTCCTCCCATCCTCCCCTTCTCATGTTTCTCATCCCATTTCCCCTTTGCCCCATGCCACCTCACCGGCAAGTTCCCAGTTTTTGCCCTGCAATCTTGTCTACTTCCCCTCTCCAGGCAGGTGACTATACGATTTTCTTTGGGTTCACTTTCTTATTTAGCTTCTCTAGGATCACACATTATATACTCAATGTCCTTTATTTATGGCTAGAAACCGATTATGAGTGGGTACATCCCATGTTCCTCTTTTTGGGTCTAGGATACCTCACTCAGGATAGTGTTTTCTATTTCCATCCATTTGCACGGAAAATTCGAGAAGTCATTGTTTTTACTGCTTAGTAGTACTCTAATATGTATATATTCCAGTTTGTAAACAAAGGCCTTACCTTGCTTGGTGCAGGCAGGCTCGTGAAACAAAGGAAGTCTCGCCTGCCTACTTGCCCTGAGGATTTGCCACCAGCACCAGACAGACTGAGCTGGATGGTGTTATGTGCCCAAAGAGGAAAGGGGGCAGAAGGAAGAAGGGTTCTGGATGCAAACTGGGTGGGACAAGAAGATTAAGCAGTATGCAGGGTGTAGAGCCCCTACAGGGAGCCCAGGGAGTATAGGGTGGGGGATGAGGAACTTCAGAGTTCCCTGTCCAGGGCGGCTTCTGCCGCCGCCGGTCAGGTCACAAACTCACCCCGCTGCTGTCTCTCCTCGTGCCTAGATCAGATCTCCATGCAGGTTGGGAGTTTGTAAACAAAGGCCTTACCTTGATTGGTGCAGGCAGGCTGGAGAAACAAAGGAAGTCTCGCCTGCCTACTTGCCCTGAAGATTTGCCCCCAGCACCAGACAGACTGAGCTGGATGGTGTTACGTGCCCAAAGAGGAAAGGGGGCAGAAGGAAGAAGGGTTCTGGGTGCAAGCTGGGTGGGACAAGAAGAGAGAGGCAGTATGCAGGGTGTAGAGCCCCTGCAGGGAGCCCAGGGAGTATAGGGTGGGGGATGAGGAACTTCAGAGTTCCCTGTCCAGGGCTGCTTCCGCCGCCGCTGGTCAGGTCACCAATGAAAATGAAATAAATTGTAAAAAATTTAATCCAAATCCTCTAACAATATAGTCACGAAAAACAACTAAAACATATAGGGTCATGTGATAGTTCCTGAACTTTCTTTTATGTTGCTACTTAACAATGTTCCCATAAAATAAAAGGCTTCGTAATTCATGCACAAGCACAGAACCAGAAGAAAAAGTGTTCAGTAATAATAATGAGAAAATCTGGGGAGTATGCATAACATGTTTAAATTATAACATATACATTACTAAAGCCAAGAGGCCAGAAAATTAAACACCAAAATCCAGTTGCTACAAATACATTACTAGTGCTAGACACGTGGCTCAATTAATGGGATGTTCACCTAATAGGCAGCAAGCCGTAGGTACAAACCCGATCATGGCATAAGACTAAGCACAGTGGTCCTAGACGGTAATCCCGGCACTTAGGAAGTGTGCGTTTGATGAAGTTGAGAAGTTCAAGGGTTTTCTCAACTATCCGGCAAGTATGATCACAGCCTGAGATACAGGAAACTACATCTACCATGTAAAAAATTAAAATGTTTTACACCGAGAATTAACATATTAATCACAGTAAACTAAATTTATGGTACTAACTAAGTTATTTATTGTATAATACAACAGCAACTGAAAACCACAAGCAACTCAAAACAACACGGATGCTGCTATGATAAGGAATCATGCATAAACTTTGGTCCTAAATACTCAATTCAGCAGCCAGATTTCCTAACAGACGAGAACAGAACATTTCCCGTCACTAAAAGCCAAACAGTAATAGCCACACATTTAGGAGAGGATTAGTGAGGGTCCCTGGGCTTTTATAAAGGACTATGAAATGAAAATCACTGGCCTTCCACAACACAAGAAAACAGGGAATGAGAGGAGCATGATTATGATACAAAGAGGACAGGGGAGCAATTGTGTGAAAGAACTGGCAAAAAAAAAAGGGCGGGGCGGAGAGCTAAAAGGCCACTGGGGATTCAACTCAGTGGTAAAGCATTGTTGCTTTATGTAGTTCAAACTTTAGCACCGGAAAAGAGAAAAAAAAAGGTAAAGGAGAGCGAGGTACAGATGACTAAGGACAGTTATTTCCAGGAGATAGGACACTGAGAAAACTTGCTTGAAACTAACAATGGAGCCTGGAGAAGAAAGCTGTGCAAGTAAAGCTAAAAGCAAAGGTCCCAGGCCTTCGGTCACTCTTTCCTGGGACAAGTCTCCCCATGAAATGATTAGTGATGCCTTCTGGAGGGAGGAATGCGGACCCAATGCTGTGCAAGGACTGGTAAAGCAATTTTCCATTCAGACTGAAGGGAGACCCGAAAGCGCCACAGGAAAGGACCAGGAGGAACTGGTTCTAGGACACCAGGAAACTGTGGGGATTCAAAATTGGTCTTGGTGGACAATTTTCAACAGGAAGTATAGCATATGGTAATCCCCAACTAAGGCAGAACCAAAGTAGTGAAGAATCTGTGGGCTGGGCACAGTTCAGTGGAAAAGAGCTTGCCTGGCACACTGGGTTCTATTCCCAGTGCCACAAAAAAAGGAAGAGTAGGAGGAGGAGAAGGAGGAGGAGGAGGAGGAGAAGGAGGAGGAGGAGGAGGTGGACAAAGACAAGGAGGACTAGGAATACTAGGAGGAGGACAAGGACTAGGACCAGGGAGGCAGAGTCTGGGATGGGAACTAGAAACCCGGTTTCCCTCCCCCGTGACCTTGGACAAGTCACTTCACTTCCCCAAGACCTCTGCTACTGGACAACAGTAACTGTGTCCCAGCGGTAGGACTGCTCAATGGCTTCCATAGTGGTATTAGCACAGCAATTCGCACAATGCCTTCTGCTCTGTGTAACAAGTGCAAGGTAATTAACCAGGTCCATTCTGATGGGTCTACAGGCAATGCTGGTGGAAGCTCTCAGAGAAGGAGGCAGGGCAGGGAGAAGGAGCAGGTCCAGGAGCTGGCAAGGTCCCGGGGCTACAGTTGGGTGAGGTCGTCCTCACGAACTGAGCTCTCAGGTGAAAGAAGGTGGGAGAACTCTCCCCCAGGAATGACATCACCAGGATGCTCTCATCCCTGCATGCAGAGATGGTGCCCGCACCTGACTGAAGAGCTACTGCCTGAAAGTAGCTGTGGCCCAACAGAGCCAAGCCTCACCCTCTCTCCAGACAGGCTCCCAGCAGAGCCTAGCCCAGGATGCCGGACACCTAGGGCTCTCCCCTCTGCCAGCTGCTGCACCCCGCCTGCTCCCGCTGGCCCTGGCCCCGCCCCTGTACCTGAGCATGGGCCAGATACAGGCCATGTCTGTGCTCTAGATGTCCCTCAGGATCTGCTCATGCACCGCGGTGGTCTCCAGGCTCTCCTCCGCCATCTTTGCCTGTTCCATCGCATGGCAAGGCCGCATGGCCCTCGCTCACCAGGGACCCCCAGCTCCCTGAGCCTAGGTTCCATGGCTGCAGGCCCACCCTCCTGCAGAGCGACCCCGCCCTCGGAGGACACGCCCCCAGTCATCACTCTGAGTGCAAGAATCCTGCACTGCTGCATGGGATTGGTAGTTCGCTCAGTGACGCCAAGCTGGGTTCTATCCTTTCAATCATTGGATCTGTGCCAATTGCTGCGACTTTGATATAGACATAGCACTTTACGACACCTGTATACAGTGACATTAAATCAGATAGTGATATTAACTCTTCACAGTTTTTTTAATGTGTATGGGTATTTTGCCTTACAAGTTTGCTTGGTACCCCAGGAAGCTAGAAAAGGGTGTCAGATCACCTGGAATTGGAGCTACAAATGATTGTGAGGCACCCTGTGGTGCAGGGAATGAAACTCCAATCGTCTGGAAGGGTTCTAAATGCTCTTATCAACTGATGCTTCTCCACAGCCCCTAAATATGAGGCCCAAGTCGCCCTGGAACTCAAGATCCTCCTGCCTCCACCTCTTTTTATTCCTTTGAAATTATAATATAATTACAAGTTTTCTCCCTTCCCTGCCACCCTTCAAAGCCTCCCATATACCCTCCCCAGTCTCCTTCAAAAAATGGTCTCTCTTATATATATTCCTAAATATAACGTGTTCAGTTTGCAAAATGTAACATGTCTCGACCTCTTTTTTTATCTATTTATTTTACATCCTGACCTTCTCCCCATAGTCCTCTCTCTCATTCCACCCCTCATTCACCCCTGAATCCCCTCCTCTTCAGTCTCCATCCAGGAAAGAGCAGGTCTCCTAGCATTATCAATAAAACATGACATATCAAGTTGCAGTTCGACTGAGCATCTCCCCTGTATTAAGGGTGGGCAGGGCGACCCAGTATGAGAAGTAGGATCCCAGAAGCCAGTATAAGAGTTGGAGACAGACCCTGTTCCCGCTATTAGGAGTCCCACAACTGTAGAATAAGCAGAGTGCCAATGTAGGTCCCATGCAGGCTCCCTGGTTGTCGGTTCAGTCTCTGTGAACCCTTATGAACCCAAATTAGTTGACTGGGTGAGCATTCCCATGGTGTCCTTGATCATGCTGGCTCCTACACATCTTTCTCCTCCTCCTCTGCAGGATTCCCAGACTCCATCTAATGTTTGGCTGTGGGTCTCTGCATCTGCCTCCATAAGTTGATGATAACACCTCTCTGATGACAATTGGGCCAAGCACTAATCTGGTCACTGGAGACAGCCAGTTCAGGCTACTTATCCACTGTTGCTAGGAGTCTACGATGGGATCCTCCACATAGATTCTGGGAGAGTCATCAGCGCCAACACCAAAATGCCACCCCTAGCCAACCCCTTCAGCACTCTCCCTCCTCATACCTCCCCCAACCTGATTGCTCAAGTTCCCATCTTCACCTGCTCTTAGTGCACTCAAGAAATCTCTTCTGTTTCCCCTTCCCAGGGAAATTCATGTGCCCCCATAGCCCCTCCACCCGCCATGAGCTCTCTTGTTAACTAGTCTCTATGGGTCTGTGGGTTCTAGTATAGTTAGCCTTTATTTTACAGCTAATATTCACTATGTGTGAGTACATGCCATGTGTGTCTTTATCAGACTGGGTTACCTCACTCCCGATGATCTTTTTTCTAGTTTCATCTACTTGCTTTCAAATTTCCTTGTATCCTTGTTTTTAACAGCTGAGTAATAATCCCAGTGTCTAAATGAACCACATTTTCCTCATCCATTCCTCAGTAGATGGACATGAAGATTGTTTCCAGGTTTTCAATATTACAGATAAAACTGCCATGAACATAATTAAACAAGTGTCCTTGTGGTATGATTAGCATCCTCTGGGTATATGCCCAAGAGCAGTACAGCTGAGGCTTGTGGTAGGTTGATCCCCAGTTTTCTGAGGAATCACCACACTGACTTCCAAAGTGGCTAGAAAAGTTCTCACTCCCACCAGCAATGGAGGAGTGTTCCCTTGTTCCACGTCCTCTTCAGCTTGCGCCTTGTGTTTTTATTCTCAGCCATTCTGACAGGTATAAGATTGAATCTCAGAGTCAGTTTGATTTGTGTTTCTCTGATGACTAAGAATGTTAAACATCTCAAGTGTTTTTCAGTCATTTGAGATTCTTCTGTTGAGAATTTTCTGCTTATATCTGCACCCCATTTTTTTACTTGGACTATTTGGTTGGTTGATACCTAGTTTCTTGAGTTCTCTATATATTTTGGACATCAGGCCTCTGTCGGATGTTGGTTTGGTGAAGATCTTGTCACATTCTATACACTGCCATTTTGACCTATTGATGGTGTCCTTTGCCTTAGAGAAACTTCAGTTTCATGAGGACCCATTTATTAATTGTGTGTTGTATATTGTGCTGTTGTTATTCTGTTCTGGGAGTTGCCGCATGTACCATGCAATAGAAATTATTTTCCACTTTTCTATCAGGTTCAGTATACTTGTTTCATATTGAGGTCTTTGATCACTTGGACTTGAGTTTTGTGCAGGGTGATAAATATAGATCTCTTTGCATTCTTCTACATGCTGACATCCAGTTCAAGATGCTTTATTTTTCCAATGTATAATTTTTGCTTCTTTGTTGGAAATCAGATGTCCATAGGTATATGACCTTTTTTTATTGAAGAAAAAATTTCTGCCTCCTCCCCGCCTCCCATTTCCCTGCTCCTTCCACCCCTCTCCCTCTCCCCCCACCACTCGTCTCCTCCCTCTCCTGTCCCAGGAGCAGTCAGCGTTTCCTGCCCTGTGGAAAGTCCAAGGTCCTCCCCCCTCCATCCAGATCTAGGAAGTTGAACACCCAAACTCTCTAGGCTCCCACAAACCCAGAACATGAAGTAGGATCAAAACCTCATGCCATTGTCCTTGGTCTGTCGTCAGCTCTCATTATCTGCCATGTTCAGAGAGTTCAGTTTTATCCCATGGTTTTTCAGTCACAGTCCAGCTGGCCTTGGTGAGTTCCCAATAGATCGGCCCAACTGTCTCAGTGGGTGGGTGCACCCCTCGTGGTCCTGACTCGTTGTACATGTTTTCCACCTTCTGCTCCTCATTAGGACCTTGGGAGCACAGTCTGGTGCTCCAGTGTGGGTCTCTGTCTCTATCTCCATCCATCGCTAGATGAATGTTGTATGGTGATATGCAAGATATTCATCAGTATGGCTATAGGATAGGTTTATTTCAGGTTCCCTATCCTCAGGTGCCAAACGAACTAACTGGGGTCATTGCCCTGGTCATCTGGTAGTCACCCCAATTTCAAGTCTCTTGCCAACCCTTATGTGGTTCCCTTATCTAAGATATGAGTTTCCCTGCTCCCCTATCCAAACTTCCGATATCCCCAATCATCCCGTTTCCCCAAGTTACCCTCATCCTCTCCTTCACACTTTTCTCTCCCCATCTCCCCTTAAACCCATACGACACTACCCCCAAGATTCCAAATTTTTGCCCGGCAATCTTGTCTATTTCTACCAAACCTGCACGGAGATCTGATCTAGGCACCAGGAGAGACAGCACCGGGGTGAGTTTGTGACCTGACTGGCGGCAGTGGAAGCAGCCCTGGACAGGGAACTCTGAAGTTCCTCATCCCCCACCCTATACTCCCTGGGCTCCCTGCAGGGGCTCTACACCCTGCATACTGCCTCTCTCTTCTTGTCCCACCCAGCTTGCACCCAGAACCCTTCTTCCTTCTGCCCCCTTTCTTCTTTGGGCACATAACACCACCCAGCCCAGTCTGTCTGGCGCTGGGGGCAAATCCTCAGGGCTGAAACAAAAAGTTGGTTCTTGGAGAAAATCAACAAGATTGACAAACCCCTATCCAAACTAATTAAACGACATAGAGAGAACACGCAAATAAATAAGATCAGAAATGAAAAGGGGGACATAACCACAGACACAGAGGAAATTCAGAGAATCATTAGATCTTACTACATAAGCCTATATGCCACAAAACTGGAAAATGCAAAGAAATGGACATTTTTTTAGATAAGTACCACATACCAAAGCTAAACCAAGAACAGGTAAAAGATCTAGTAGACCTGTTAGTCGTGAAGAATTAGTAATTGTTATAAAAAGTAGTCTTTCCTAAAAAAGTCCAGGAGCAGATAACTTCAATGATGAATTCTACTTGAACTTCCAAGAAGAGCAAATACCTATACTCCTTAATGTATTTCACAATATAGAAACAGAAGAGTCATTGCCTAATTCTTTTTATGAATCTACAGTTACTCTGATACCAAAACCACAAAAGACATAACCAAGAAAGAGAATTATAGGCCTATCTCATTCATGAACATTGACGCAAAAATTCTCAATAAAATACTGGCAAACCAAATCCAAGAACACATTAGAAAAATTATCCATTATTATCAAGTAGGCTTCATCCCAGAGATGCAGAGCTGGTTCAACATATGCAAATCTATCAATGTAATCCACCATATAAATAAACTGAAAGAAAAAAACCATATGATCATTTCATTAGATACTGAAAAAGCATTCGACAAAATTCAACACCCCTTTATGATAAAGGTCTTGGAGAGATTAGGAATACAAGGTTCATACCTAAATATAATAAAAGCTATTTAAATCAAGCCAACAGCTAACATGAAATTAAATGGAGAAAAAATCAAAGCCATCCCACTAAGATCAGGAATAGGACAAGGATGTCCACTCTCTCCATATCTCTTCAATATGGTGCTAGAAGTTCTAGCAATAGCAATAAGACAACATAAGGGGATCAAGGTGATTTGTATTGGAAAGGAAGAAGTTAAGCATTCATTATTTGCTGATGATATGATAGTATACATAAGCGACCCCAAAAATTCTACCAAAGAACTCCTACAGCTGATAAATACCTTTAGTAATGTTGCAGGATACAATATCAACTCAAAAAAATCAGTTGCCTTCCTATACACTAAGGATAAAGAAGCAGAGAAGGAAATCAGTGAAGCATCACCCTTCACGATAGCCACAAAT
The DNA here is from genome assembly GCF_950005125.1 of Chionomys nivalis. Classification (NCBI taxonomy): domain Eukaryota; kingdom Metazoa; phylum Chordata; class Mammalia; order Rodentia; family Cricetidae; genus Chionomys; species Chionomys nivalis. The sequence continues at coordinate 156,887 of NW_026646888.1, read as the reverse complement.
ACCATAAAATATCTTGGGGTAACTCTGACCAAGGAAGTGAAAGATCTATTTGACAAGACCTTCAAGTCTTTGAAGAAAAAAATTGAAGAGGACACTAGAAAATGGAAGGATCTCCCTTGCTCTTGGATTGGGAGGATCAACATAGTAAAAATGGCAATTTTACCCAAAGCAATCTTTAGAGTCAATGCAATCCCCATCAAAATTCTTCACAGATCTGGAGAAGGCAATAATCAACTTTATATGGAAAAGCAAAAAACCCAGGATAGCCAAAACAATCTTATACAATAAAGGACTGTCTGATGGCATTACCCTCTCTGACTTTAAACTCTATTATAGAGCTACAGTATTGAAAAAAGCTTGGTAGGCATAAAAACAGAGAAGTTGACCAATGAAATCGAATAGAAGACCCTGACTTTAACCCATAAACCTATGAACACCTGATTTTGACAAAGGAGCTAAAAGTATACAATGGAAAAAAGAGAGCATCTTCAACAAATTGTGCTGGCAAAACTGGATGTCAATCTGTAGAAGAATGAAAATAGATCCATGTCTATCAACATGCACCAAACTTAAGTCCAAATGGATTAAAGACCTCACTAACAGTCGGGACACACTGAACCTGATAGAAGAGAAAGTGGGAAGTACTCTACAACACATGGGCATAAGAGACCACTTCCTATATACAACGACAACAGCACAGACATTAAGGGCATCATTGATTAAATGGGACCTCCTGAGATTGAGAAGCTTCTGTAAAGCAAAGGACACTGTCACTAGACAAAAAGGGAACCCACTGACTGTGAGAAAATCTTCACCAACCCTGCAACTGACAAAGGTCTGATCTCCAAAATATATAAAAAACTCAAGAAACTAGACCATAAAAGGCTAATCAACCCAATTACCCAATTATAAAATCTGGCACTGAGCTGAGCAGAGAATTCCCAACAGAAGAATTTCAAATGGCCAAAAAACACTTAAGGTCATGCTCAACTTCCTTAGCGATCAGGGAAATGCAAATCAAGACAACTTTAAGATACCATCTTACACCTGTCAGATTGGCTAAAATCAAAAGCACCAATTATATCCTTTGCTGGAGAGGTTGTGGAGAAAGGGGTACACTCATCCATTGGTGGTGGGAATGCAAACTTGTGCAACCACTTTGGAAAGCAGTGTGGTGGTTCCACAGGAAATTCGGGATCAACCTACCTCTGGACCCAGCAATACCACTCTTGGGAATATACCCAAGAGATGCCTTATCATACAACAAAATATATGCTCAACTATGTGCATAGCAGCATTGTTTATATAACCAGAACCTGGAAACAACCTTGATGCCCTTCAATGGAAGAATGGATGAAGAAATATGGAATATATACATATTAGAGTCCTACCCAGCAGTAAAAAACAATGACTTCTTGAATTTTACATGCAAATGGACAAATATAGAAAACAGTATCCTGAGTGAGGTAAGCCAGCCCCAAAAAGAGGAACATGGGATGTACTCACTCATATTTGGTTTCTAACCATAAATAAAGGACATTGCGCCTAGAATTTGTGATTCTCGAGAAGCTAAATAAGAAGGTGAACACAGTGAAAAACATATAGGCATCCTCCTGAACAGTAACCTTCATCACACGATCAAAGGAGACAGATACAATGACCCACAGTGGAGCACCAGACTGAAATCTCAAGGTCCAAATCAGGAGCAGAAGGAGAGAGAGCACGAGCAAGGAACTCAGGACCGTGATGGGTGCACTGAGATAATAAGGATGTTCTATTGGGAACTCACCTAGGCCAGCTGGCCTGGGTCAGAAAAAGCATGGGATAAAACCAGACTCAGTGAACATAGCAGACAATGAGGACTACTGAGAACTCAAGAACAATGGCAATGGGTTTTTGATTCTACTGCACATACTGGCTTTGTGGGAGCCTAGGCAGTTTGGATACTCCTCCTACTAGATGGGATGGAGATGGATGGTCTTTGGACTTCCCACAAGGCAGGGAACCCTGATTGCTATTAGGGCTGATGAGGGATGGGGACTTGATTGGGGGAGGGGAATGGTAGGTGGTGGTGGGGTGGTGGCAGAAATCTTTAACAAACATATAAATAAATAAATAAATAAATAAAAAGATATTTTCTTCATTTTTCTCCATCTCTGACCTTCTTGAATCTCAACCATCCCATTCTTTCATTTCTCCTTGCCTTCCCCTTCTTCCATCTCCATCCTCTTCCTCCCACCTTTCTTCCTCCACTGTTCCCAATTTTTTCGGGTGCTCTTTTCTGTTTCTACTTCCCAGGGCTATCCATGCATGCATCACTTAAGATCCTCCATATTACCTTCTTGTTGACAGATGAGTTTATCCTGCCTATTCCCAGAGTGACTTACTTCTAAAGAGCACACAGAGGCTTATATTAATTATGCACTCTTTGGCCGATTAGCTCACACTTATTATTGGCTAGCTGTTACATTTTATATTAACCCTTAATTCTTATCTATGTTTAGAAACATGGCTTATTACCTTTTCTCAATAAGTCATTCTCATTATTTTTTTTCTGCCTCTAGCTGATCAGTCACTCTGCCATCCCCTTCCCATATTTCACTTAGTGTAGTAGCCTCAACTGTATTACCTGCCTAGTTACAGGAAAGTCTGTACCTTTCCAGGGACTAATCTTTATAGTCTACAAGAATGTTATCCCACAGTAGTTCCCCCTTTTTTTTTCTTTGAAAGAAAGAGCTCTGTTTTATTTCATTTGTTTAGCTTTAGTATATATATTGAAGGTAGAAGTTGCAGTCTATAGGTGTGAATGGCCTTAGCCAATGAGACGGCATATCATGTTAGTCACAAGGAAGTTGAATTTCATATTTAATGTGTTCCTTTATCTGGAGTTTGGCAGAGATTGGAGAGTTTGAGAGCTTGGCCAAACTTTCTGAAATTAAAAGAAAAGCATCCTTTTTGTCTCAAAGTATAGAAGACCAAATTATGAATAGATGGGTTTTGAAATTTCAGTCCTATATATACACTCTATGCATCAGACTTGAGCCCTCGTCTTGCTAACAGCTGATAGTCCTGCACATATTGGTCATCTAAAAATTTTCTAGCAGAATATTTAGAGTCATTTGCTTAGACCTAGAATGTCTCTGTATCAAGTAATTTGTTTCTATGGCTTCTGCTGAATCATGTATATAGTGAGGGAACTCCCAAGTTAGTTTACCTCTGTGCCTCTTATAGTTTGAAGGATTGCCCTGACCTTGTGGAAAAGCGTCTTGATACAGTGTAACTTAGTAGACCAGAATTCAAGGGTAAGGCTCCATATTGTAAAAGTGGCCAGGTTTGAACTCAGTTATCTTGAAGTGTTGGAACATTTTGTTTACTACTGTGGAATAATGCTCTTATATCTTGTATATATTTGTTATTTGTGTTGGTTCAATAAAATGTTCATTGGCCAGAATCCAGGCAGGTAGTATAGGCAGGGTAAACAGACTAGGAGAATCCTGGGAAGAGGAAAATATTCATTCTGCAATCGCCATCCAGATGTATTGGAAACAAGATGTGAATGCTGCACTGAGTAAGCTACCAAACCACAAGGCTAATCTTAGATAAGACCTATGGGTTAATTTAAGTTATAAGAGCTAGCTAGGCATATGTGTGAGCTACTGGACAAACAAGGTTGTAATTAATGTAGTTTCTGTGTGAAAACTTGGGTCTCCGTAACCAAGCAATGAAAGGGCTATCTGTATCTACAATTTGCTCTTCTTTCTGTATGTATTTCACGATTTTTTTTCCATATACCTTTCACCATCTCTCTATCATCTCTATACTCCATCATTTCTTTTTCTACACTATCATCTTTTCCTGTATTATCTCTAGTTCATCTCATTGTCTATCATCTCTCTATAATCTCTTTGTCATCTCTTTATCATCTCTATCATCACTCTGTCATCTCATTATCATCTCATTTTCTATCATCTCTCTATTGTCTCTATGTCTATCCTACAGCATTTATTTTTCTTGTCTCTCTTCCATCCCTTTCTCTATCCCATGTATCATCTCTTCTATTTCTCTATCATGGCTCAATCATCACTTCCTCTATCATCACTTTTTCCTCCATATCTTTGTCTATCATCACTTCCTCTTTCATCTCTTTCTCATCATCTCTTCCGCTATCATTGCATTTACTATCGTATCTTACTATGACAACATTTTCTTTATCATCTCTTTCTGTATTGTCTATTATCTATAATCAGTTTCTCTAATACCTCTGTCATCACTTACTCTATCATCTTGTTCTCGATCATCTATTATTCATTTCTCAATTACCTCTTTCTGCCATCACTTCATTCTCCAGTCTATCTTCTCCTATTCTACCATCTTTCTATCTTCTCTTACTCTATCATTTCTCTGCCATCTTTTTCTCTGTCTTCTATTTCTCTAATATGTCTTTCTCTATCATCTCTTCCTCTATCATATTTCCTCCATCATGATTTCCTCTAACACTTCTCTATCATCTGATTCTCTCTCATCTTTTCTTCTATCATCTCTTCCACTATCATCCCGTACTCTACCATCGCATTTTTTAGCATCTCTTCTCTAGCATCTCTTTCTCTATCATATCTTCTTCTATCATCTTTTGCTCTATCATCTCTTGCTCTTTAATCTCTATGTCATCTCTTTCTCTATGACCTCTTCATTATCATCTGTCTTTATCACTTATGTATCATCTCATTCTCTAATATCTCTATCACATATTTCTTTAGCATCTTTTCCTATTTCTCTTGATCTCATTAATGGTAGGCAGAAAATTCCACTGATAAAAATGTATCTCTTGGTATGGTATTATTTTATTTAATTTATTTATTGAAAATTTCCACTTCCCTTCTTCAAATTTCACTCACACTCTGCCATCCCCCTCTCTGTCCCTCTGGAGTCCTCAGAGATAACAGAGTGCCCTACCCAGTGGGAAGTCCGAGGCCCTCCCCACTCCATCCATGTCTAGGAAGGTCTGAATCCAAACAGACTAGGCACGCAAAATCAGTACATGCAGTAGAATCAAAACCCAGTACCATTATCATTGGCTTCTCAGTCAGTTTTCAGTGTCAGGCACATTCAGAGAATCTTGTTTGATCACATACTCATTCAGTATCAGTCCAGCTGGACTTGCTGAGCTTCTATTATATATGTCCCGTAGTCTCTGTTTGTGGAAGCAATTCTTGAGGTCCTAACTCCCTTACTCATGTTCTCTCTCCTTATGATCTTCATCTGAACATTGGGAACTAAGTCCAGTGCTCCAATATGTGTCAGTATCTCTATCTCCATACATTGCTAGATGAAGGTTCTAAGGTGATATGCAAGATATTTATCAGTAGGGCTATGGAATAAGGCCAGTTCAGGGACACCCTCATCTGCTGCAAGATGAAAGAGCTAGGGACATCTTCCAGGGCACCTGGGACCCCCTCTAGAGCCAAGTCTTTTGCCAACCCTAAAATGGTTCCCTTCCTTGTGATATCTTCTTTTCTGCTCCGATATCCATCCTTCCTCAATCTCATTCATCCATATCCCCAATCCTTCCATTTTCCCTTCTCTCTCCCCACTGCCACCCCCATGATCCCAATTTTCACCTGGCAATCTTGTCTACATCCAGTATCTAGGAGGATAAATATATGTTTTTCTTTGGGTTCTCCTTCTTGTTTTCTTCTGTAGGATGATGAATTATAGGCCCATTATCTGTCAAATAGACAGAAACCTAACAGAGAAATAAGAGAATTAATGGAGGTAATGAATCAAATGGACTTAACAGATATCTATAGAATATTCCACCCAAATAGGAAAGAATATACCTTCTTCTCTGCAGCTCAAAAATCGACCACATACTCAGGAACAAAGCAACATCCACAGTTACAAAAAAATATTAATAACCACCTGTATCCTATCAGATCACCATGGATTAAAACTATAATTCAGCAACAATGCTACCCCCAGAAAGCCTACAAACTCATGGAAACTGAATAGTCAACTACTGAACCATACCTGGATTAAGGAAGAAATAAAGAAAGAAATTAAAGTCTTCCTTGAAGACAATGAAAATAAAGAAACAACATACTCAAACCTATGGGACACTATGAAAGCAGTCCTTAGAGGAAAGTTCATAGCACTAACTGCCCACTTAGAGAAAACAGAGAAAGCACACATTGGAGAATTAACAGCCCACCTGAAAGCTCTAGAGAAAAAAGAAGCAGATTCACCTAGAAGGGGTAGAAGACTGGAAATAATCAAACTGAGGGCTGAAATAAACAAAATAGAAACACAGAAAACAATTGAAAGAATCAATGAATCAAAAAGCTGGTTCCTGGAGAAAATCAACAAGATTGATAAACCCCTATCGAAACTAATCAAACGGCAGATAAAGAATTTGCAAATTAATAAGTTCAGAAATGAAAAGGGGGACATAACCACAGACACAGAGGAAATTCAGAGAATCATTAGATCTTACTACAAAAGCCTGTATGCCACAAAACTGGAAAATGTAAAAGAAATGGACACTTTTTTAGATAAATACCACATACCAAAGTTAAACCAGGACCAGGTGAACAACCTAAATAGACCTGTTAGGTGTGAAGAATTAGAAGCTGTTATCAAAAACCTACCTTCCAAAACAAGTCCAGGACCACATGGTTTCAATGCGGAATTCTACCAGAACTTCCAAGCAGAGCTAATACCTATACTCCTTAATGTATTTCACAATATAGAAACAGAAGAGTCATTGCCAAATTCCTTTTATCAAGCTACAGTAACTCTGATACCAAAACCACACAAGGACCCAACAAAGAAAGAGAATTACAGGCCAATCTCACTCATGAACATCGACGCAAAAATCCTAAACAAAATACTGGCAAACCGAATCCAAGAACACATTAGAAAAATTATCCATTATGATCAAGTAGGCTTCACACCAGAGATGCAGGGCTGGTTTAACATACGCAAATCTATCAATGTAATCCATCATATAAATAAACTGAAAGAAAAAAACCATATGATCATTTCATTCGATGCTGAAAAAGCATTTCACAAAATTCAACATCCCTTTATGATAAAAGTCTTGGAGAGATTAGGGATACAAGGGTCATACAAAATTTAATTAAAGCTATATACAGCAAGCCAACAGCTAATATCAAATTAAATGGAGAGAAACTTAAAACCATCCCACTAAAATCAGGAACACGCCAAGGCTGTCCACTCTCTCCATACCTCTTCAATATAGTTCTCAAAGTTTTAGCAATAGCAATAAGACAACATAAGGGAATAAAGGGGATTCAAATTGGAAAGGAAGAAGTTAAACTTGCATTATTTGCAGATGATATGATAGTGTACATGAGCAACCCCAAAAACTCCACCAAAAACTCCTACAGCTGATAAACGCCTTTAGTAATGTGGCAGGATACAAGATCAATTCCAAAATTCAGGCACCCTCTTATACACAAAGGAAATGGAAGCAGAGAGGGAAATAAGAGAATCATCACCTTTCACGATAGCCACAAAAAGCATAAAATATCTTGGGGTAACTCTAACCAAGGAAGTGAAAGATCTGTTTGACTAGAAATTTAAGGCATTGAAGAAAGAAATTGAAGAGGATACCAGAAAATGGAAGGATCTCCCTTGCTCTGGATTGGGAGGATCAACATAGTAAAAATGGCAATTCTACCAAAGGCAATTTATAGATTCAATGCAATCCCCATTAAAATCCCATCAAAATTCTGCACAGATCTTGAGAGGAAAATAATCAACTTTATATGGAGAAACAAAAAAAACAGGATAGCCAAAACAATCTTATACAATAAAGGATCTTCTGGAGGCATTACCATCCCTGACTTCTAATCCTATTACAGAGCTACAGTAATGAAAACAGAGTGGTACTGGCATAAAAACAGAGAAGTCGACCAATGGAATCTTATAGAAGACCCGGATTTTAACCCACAAACCTATGAACAACTGATTTTTGATAAAGGAGCTAAAAGTATACAATGGAAGAAAGAAAGCATCTTCAACAAATGGTGCTGGCATAATTGGATGTCAACCTGTAGAAGAATAAAAATAGACCCATATCTATCACCATGCACAAAACTCAAGTCCAAATGGATCAAAGACCTCAATATCAATCTGAACAAGCTGAACCTGATAGAAGAGAAAATGGGAAGTACCCTACAACATGTGGGCACAGGAGATCGCTTACTATGTATAACCCCAGCATCACAGACATTAAGGGCAACATTGAATAAATGGGACCTCCTGAAACTGAGAAGCTTCTGTAAAGCAAAGGACACTGTCATTAAGACAAAAAGGCAGCCTACTGACTGTTAGAAGATCTTCACCAACCCTGCAACAGACAAAGGTCTGATCTCCAAAATATATAAAGAACTCAAGAAACTAGACTTTAAAAGGATAATTAAGCCAATTAAAAAATGGGGCACCGAACTGAACAGAGAATTCTCAACAGATGAAGTTCAAATGGCCAAAAGATACTTAAGGTCATGCTCAACCTCCTTAGCGATCAGAAAAATGCAAATCAAAACAACTTTGAGATATCATCTTATACCTATCAGAATGGCTAAAATCAAAAACACCAAGGATAGCCTTTGCTAGAGAGGTTGTAGAGAAAGGGGTACCCACATCCATTGCTGGTGGGACTGCAAACTTTTGTAACCACTTTGGAAATCAGTGTGGCAGTTTCTCAGAAAAATTGGGATCAACCTACCCCTGGACCCAGCATTACCACTCTTGGGAATATACCCAAGAGATGCCCTATCATATGACAAAAGCATTTGTCCAACTATGTTCATAGCAGCATTATTTGTTATAGCCAGAACCTGGAAGCAACCTAGATGCCCTTCAATGGAAGAATGGATGAAGAAAATGTGGAATATATACACATTAGTGTACTAATCTGCAGTAAAAAACAATGACTTCTCGAATTTTGCATGCAAATGGATGGAAATAGAAAATAAGATCCTGAGTGAGGTAACCCCGACCCGAAACAAAGATCATGGGATGTACTCACTCATAATTGATTTCTAGCCATGGATAGTGGCCACTGAGTCCATAATTTCTGACCCTAAAGAAGCTAAACAAGAGGGTAAACCCAAGGAAAAACATATAGATATCCTCCCAGCTATGGGAAATAGACATGACTGATGGGCAAAAAATTGGAATCTTGGGGGTGGGGTGGGATGGGGATGAGGGGTGATGGGGAGAGGAAAGTGTGAAGGAGAGGATGAGGGGAACTGTGGAAATCAGGGTGATTGGGGATATCGGAAGTTTGGATAGGGGAGCAGAGAAACTCATACCTTAGTTAAGGGAGCCACCTAAGGGTTGGCAAGAGACTTGAACTTGGAATGGCTACCAGATGCCCCGGGCAATGTCCCCAGGTAGTTCATTGGGGCACCTGGGGATAGGGAACCTGAAATGAACCTATCCTATAATCATACTGATGAATATCTTGCATATCGCCATAGAACCTTCATCTAGTGATGGATGGAGATAGAGACAGAGACCCACACTGCAGCACCGGACGGAGCTCCCAAGGTTATAATGAGGAGCAGAAGGAGAGAGAACATGAACAAGGAAGTCAGGACCATGAGGGGTGCACCCAACCACTGAGACAGTGGGGCCAATCTATTGGGAGCTCACCAAGGTCAGCTGAACTGCTACTGAAAAAACATGGGAAGAGACCGGACTCTTTGAATGTGGCAGACAATGAGAGCTGACGAGAGCCAAGGAGAATGGCACGGGAACCTTCATCTGGTGATGGATCGAGAGAGATACAGAGACCCAATTTGGAGCAACCGTCTGAGCTCTTAAGGTCTAAATGAGGAGCACAAGGAGGGAGAACATGAGCAAGGAAATCAGGACCACGAGGCATGCACCCACCCACTGTGACAGTGGAACTGATCTATTGGGAGCTCTCCAAGGCCAGCTGGACTGGGACTGAATAAGCATGGGTTGAAACTGGACTCCATGAACATGGCGGACAATGAAGGCTGATGAGAAGCCAAGGACAATGGCACTAGGTTTCCATCCTAATACATTAACTGGCTTTGTGGGAGCTTAGCCTGTTTGGATGCTCACCTTCCTGGACCTAGATAGAAGTGGGAGGACCTTGGTCTTCCTGTAGGGCAGGGAATTTGGACTCTCTTCAGTATCGAGAAGGAGGGTGAATTGACTGGGGGGAGGACAAGAGGAGTGGGGATAGGTGGAGCATAGCGGGGGGAGGGGGCAATATGTTGGAGGAGGGGGAGGGAAATGGGAAACGGGGGGCAGTTGGGAATTTTAATTAAAAAAGAATAAAAAAAATGAGAAAAAATATTGCCTATACTGGCTATAAATCTAACTTTTATACTTGATATCTGTTCTTATTATATGTAGTCCTGTATTGGTTTTGAACATTCTTATTAGGTAAAAGGGGAGGTGATGTGGAAACTCCTTTGGCCAATGGCCTTTGAGAGGCTGGACCATGTGTGGTGTGACTTTGTGGTACCAGAAACACTTAGGAGAGCCCATTCTGCCTATGTGCAAAGCAACAGACTCTCGTCAACCAGGGGAGCTACTGGGAGAAAGAGATTCAAAGAGTGTGGTAAACTTCCATGATTTTTTTCTTACTGAAGAGTTGCTGACAGGAGGAGTTACTGTGGGTAACTCTCCAGGTTTTCTCCCTTACTTATGAGCTAATGGTAGTAAGACTGGCAATTTTGTCTTAGGAAAGTATCTTTTAGGTCATATGCTTACTTGGGACAGCTGGCAAATGAAGCTATCATGAGTTTGATGGTCTTCCAGCCCTCCTGTTTCTTTTGAAGTTGTTGGCAAAATATGTGGCCTTATGCCCAAGCGAAGAACTTTTATCCGTTGAAGTGGCCATCGAGGACAGGTCCTCTATGCCTTAGCTCTTATTCGGCAGCTATTAGCAATTGAAACTGCCATCAGATATGTTTTCCTGGCCTCATCAAACACTGAGTTCTTATTGGAGTAGTGGATGGAGGATGGGGAAGGGAGAAGTTGGCAGGAGTGGAAGGACAGTGGATTGATTTAACTCGGGTATGTAAAATGAGATTGTCCTAAAAAGAAAAAAAAGAAAGAAAAAAACCACTGCCAGAAGAGGCCCAGACATTTATTGGGGAGGTACTGGCAGATGAATCTGAAATCAAGGAAGTGCGTTATTCCCTATCACTTTACTTATAGACTACTGACAGTTTAAGCTGCCATGGAGGATGTGCTTTCCAGGCAATATCTTATACTGCCTAGGCCAACTTGCTTCTGGATGCACTAAGGTAACATCCACAGTGGTATAACTGTCATGTATCAATTATGAGTAATATCCCCATAGACATTCACTTATTCCATTCAGATAGCCACGGTTCCATCTTTCCATATGACTCAAGGTTAATAGCTAGTTTAAAGGTAAAGCAAACTGTGATGAGCAGCAAGTGACAGAAACCCACTGGAAACACTAGGAGCCAAAAGTGGTGATTCTTTGCTGGGGCATGGTGCATCCTGGCATATGAGGAGGAGGAAGGTGTCATATGCAAGCAAGGACTCAGAAGCCCCCAATTCTCATCTCTGCCCTTCCTTCTTTATTGCCTGCATGATGGCTTACATGCCTCATCACTTCCTCTTAGATCAGATTTCAATAAATGACAGATGTCACTTGTCATATTAACTGCTGCTTATCTAATATTTAAGAAAGCATTATCTCTGTTTACTTATATTCATCAGGCACTTCAACCTCAAGTCCTGATTGATTATTTCTCCTTGCTGTGCTCTGTTGGTCTTTTGATTGCTTTCATGATTCTGAAAAAATTCCTTTCTCAAATTTCTCCTCCAGAATTCCCACAATGGTTAGTGTTCTTTCTCAAGACAAACAAATGACATTATTATTATTATTATTACTATTATTACTATTGTTATTGATGTTACTTTTATTATTGTTGTTGTTTTTCTGTTGTGATTTTATCCTGAAAACTTATCCACAGGGATTCACTGGGGTTCTCAATTGTACAAAGAGAGATTTCTTCAAATGATTACTTCAACTCCATGCTTTCTAATCATTTTATTATTTGTCTGATTGTGTTCATTGCAGCCAAATTACTGTTTTCCAACTGAGGCCTTAGTCTAAGACACTGTATGTGACCTGTCCCTATTCCATAGCACATTCTCACACTTTGTGTTCAGACTGTGACACGCTTATACAATTCATTCTCTCTTTGTTGAACAACCTCTGGCTGGTATTATTTCATGTCCTTGTTCCAAGTTCTGTTTGTACTTCCAATGTGTCCTTTTAAATATCCAGGCTGTTTCTTCACAAGTGATGGTATCTTTGATCATCAGGATGAGCTGCAGTTGCTTCATTTCAAAGTTGTTTCTTCTGCATCAAGATGCTGACACTTTGCAAATAGCCATTTTCTTAGACTTCCAGTCAGCGGCAGAATCCATTAACGATTCTTACCTGAGCCAATTAAGGCATATATGGTGGCTGCCAGGTGGTGGATTTCTAATTTCATGATTCCTTTGCGTTTATGAGTTGGAATGCCACCCCAAGGACCCAGTTTTCTCCTCCACTGTTTTTTTAATAAAAGCAGTTGGGATTAAGAAACATTTTCTTCCAAAGATTTAAAATGGCAGCTATTATTGTTTTCTGCGATGTAAAATTGTCTCTGGTCGGCAACCAACAAGCCTTCATGCCATCTCATGTTTTCCTTTTGACATTTGTGTTGTTTGAGAACTTAGTTACTCCCTGGATGCATGAGATATTTTAGGCTTCTGCCTTCTGCTTCCCTCTGCCTATCAATCTACCATTTCTCCATGGAGTGCTGTTATCTTCTTCTTCGGGGAATGATATCAGAAGTTAAACCCCAGCACTTGGAATGATGAATACTGAATGAGTCTGATGTTTGCATCTGTGGCCTTTCAGAGAACTAACATCAGGAAAAGCCTTTTATATAAACACATGTACACTCACTACTGTATACACGTGAACACCTATAGGTCAGCACATGAGTTTTCTCACTTGTTCTCCCTGATCTACTTCGTGCTTAGAGTTCCCATTGCATCTCCTTTCCATTTTAAGACTCACTTTTCTAGTGGAAAAGCTGTTGCTCTCATTCCTCACTATCCCGATATGGTTTTATTGCTAAATCACCTGCTAGACTGTGAAAGACACAATCTAAACAGGGCTCAGTGTGTGTGTATAGAGTAAGTTTGAATCTTTATTCTGAGAAGTTATAATCAATGTGTCAGGAAGTTACTTACAGCTACTGTTAGTAGTATTGTGCATTGGAGGCACATTACTCATTCCGCATATCAAGAACTAGGCAGTTGAAGGAATCTTCTCTGTCTTTTCGTGGGTCCTAGAATCCATGAGACATTCAATAATGTATTAATTATATTTCTTTTAATCTATTAATATCATCTCTCTCTTATTATTCATCTATCCATCCATCCTTCCATCTATCCATTTATTCCTCATTTGTTTACCAAATATCTAACACCAGTCTCTCTGTCTATCTATCTTTCTATTTATCTTGTCTTAGTTATGGTTTCTACTGCTGTGAAGAGATAACATGATCACCATCAGTCTTATAAAGGAAAGCATTTAATTGGGTTCTGACCATTAACATCATGGCAGAATTATACCAGACTTCAGGGAGACATGTCGCAGGAGATGGGAATAGATCTACATCCAGACCCTTGGGGAGCAGGAATGAAGAATTAGACACTGGACCTATGTTGAGCTTCAGACATCAAAGAGTATCTCTGGTGACACTCTTTCTCCAACAAGGCCACACCTCCCAATAATGTCACTCCCCATAGGCTGATAGAGTATCATTTTTATTCAAATGACCACATATCTATTAATCATTTATATTTGGATGATCAATTATTATTTACCATCGCGCTATAATTTATCTGTCACATATGTGTATATTTGTTACTCTATCAGTCATATATCTATCCATCTATCTACTTATCTACCTATGTTAACTCCTATTTATCACACTTTGAATCTATTAGGTGTATCTATGTATCTATTAGTCTTTCTATGTATTTATCTCTGTATCTCTAAGATATGTATAATTATTCCTCTGTACATGTTTCCTCTATGTTTCTATATTATTCTATTGATGTATCAATCTATCTATCTGTATATATCTGTATGTTGATTATTATATTAATCAATGTCCATTTATATAATTCTTTCTGTCCATTAATCTATCTATTCTCTATCTATTTTCCATCTATATAACTTTTTATCTATCTACAATCTCTCTATGTGCTTGTCAATTTTCATATCTGTTATTTCCCAGTATTAAGTCATAACCTTTTAAAGTTCCCACCATCCACTCTCTCCCTGTGTTTTGCCCATAAGATTTTGATCAAGATCTGTCTGTTAACCAAAGCCTCTGACAACACTGGTATTAAATTATTGACCTTAATTCTGCTTGACAAACTACTCTTAGTAGAAGGATACAAGTGCTTATTTATAATCAGTACTCTGTTTAACTTTGTGATATTGTTCTCTTAATTTGAACACCATTGGAATTCTGTAGTCACTGTGCTGTGAATTCCAAAATGAGCAATCACTTTCTATATGATTCTAAAATTAAGACTAACATACTGAAAAGAGATTTTCTTTGTCAGTGATAAATCAGCTGTGTGTATACAGGCCTGAGTTCAGACTCCAGAAACCTTATTCAAAGCTTTCCAGCGTGGTAGTGTGTGCTTGTAATGTCACTGCTTGGGAGGCAGACACTGTGGATTCTGGTACATACTGGCCAAACTGCATCTTCTATTCAGAATATCCTATGTCCCTGTAAGTGATACTGTCTAAATAAGCATGGTAGATGATTTCTGAGGAATGACCACTGAAGTTGTCCTTTGGTCAAATCAGACACACAGACACACACACACACACACACACACACACACAAATAACATTCCAAACCACATAACTGCAGATGTACAAATGCTAATTTGTTAATACAATTGGCATTATTTTTGTGTCAATGTCAGTCATTTGTGCAAGATTAGATGATTGAACAGTGCCAATTCAATGGGAATAATGAGATTTTTGCTATTGGGTGGCTTAATTATCTTCACCCCACTCAACTTTCTGGAATCTTCCAGCTACCAGGGTCCCATCCCATTTTAATAACTCCATCTATTAACATCTCCATAAGGTCTCAAAGAGTGTCACTGCTACTGGCTGTTAAATATATTGTAGCTGCTTTGGAGTGGTTGGGAAAAGAAGCCAGCTCATCAGGGGTGTGGTACATTAGTTGAAAAATTCACATTATCATTATCAGACCTGGAAGTAAGAGGGAGAGCAGAATGAACTATATGAGAAATACAGCAGGTGAACATGACAGGAGCTGTAATGGGAAGAATTTGTTTCCTTTAAAGCATGGAGAAAGACTTGTGAAGACAGACAGCATAAATGGGTGTCAACCTGTAGAAGAAGAAAAATAGATCCATATTGTTCAGCATGCACAAAATGTAACTACAAATGGATTAAAGACCTCAATATTAATCTGACCACACTGAACTTGATAGATGAGAAGTTGAAATGAATCTGCAATACATGGACCCAGGAGACTACTTCCAGTGTAGAACCTGAGTAGCATAGACAATGAGACCAAAAAGGAATAATGTGACACCTCCTGAAAGTGAGAAGCTTCTGTAATGCAAAAGACATTGTCACTAAACAAAAAGGCATCCCTTTGAATGTGAAAAATCTTCACCAGTCCGTAATCAAAATTCGGATCTCCAAATATGTAAAGAAATCCAGAAACTAGACATTAACACTTAAATTAAAAAGGGGTACTTAACTGAACAGAGAATTCTCAACAGAAGACTTTCAAATGGGCAAAAGACAATGTCATGCTTAGCCTTTTTAGCAATCAGGGAAATGCAAATGAGAACATCTCTGCTATACCATGTTACAACTGTCAGAATGGCGAAAATCAAAAACACCAATGATAGACTATGCTGAAAAGGATGTAGAGTAGAGGAACACCCATCCCTTGTTGTCGGGAATGCAGACTAGTGAAACTACTTGGAAAATCAATGTGGCAGTTTTTCATGAAACTGGGAGTCATGCTACCTCAGAACTGAATAATTCCATTCTGTAAGAGCATTGTGCTCTTGAATATAGTTCCCTGCTTGTTTGAAGTAAAAGAGTGACTACTATTTTTAATAGAAATGATTAAATTTCTTTTTATGAGTGTGAGTTTATCTGCACATTAGTGTGTTCACCATGTGCATTCAGTGCTTGTGTTGGCCAGGGTCAGATGTTTTATAACTGGAGTTACAGATGTTTGTATGAGTGGGAGGAATTGAAACCCGGTCCTCTGGAAGACAAGCAAGTGACCTTAAATGCTGAGCCATCTCTCTCATGCAAGAATGATAGTTCCCTTTCAGGGGAAGGCCTGATTACTAACAGGCCTAACAGGCCTAACCACCAAAACCTGTGGAGGATATTTTGTAGTCCTAACAGGAGTCCAGGTGGTGGGTGACTCACTCAGTTGCCCTCCCTCCCCTTCTCACTCTTGTCACCTGCTTGCTATCTTGTGCCCTTTTCTCTCTTGCTTAGGACACAGAACTCTTGAACAACACCATCCTCCCTGGAAACGTCATAGGGTTCAAGAAGAAAATTTTGTGTTGGATGTCTTGGAGTATCTGGAATGCTGGTGGCCTGATAAGGATTTTGTGAAGGTACCAGAGAAACACTCATGCTCTGGTGTTTCATTCTCTCTGTCTTTAAATCTCCAGAATGTATTCTTTCTTTTTCTCTCCCTTCACCTTCACCATGTTCACACTTCTCTCTCATGCATGTTCTGTCTGAATGTCTGTCATTTGAAGCAATGGAGATGACCTTACAGAGAAAAAGGATTCTAAATTTGAATCAATCAGAGAGCTCCCAGTTCCAATTGGCTCAGATAGTGTAGGAAAATGAAATTCCCCCAAAGATCCTGCTCTTCACATCTCATCTGCTTCTTTTGAGAGGTGAAAGGAGACCTGGTCTTAGGCTTTTCCAACTTACATTATGCATCTGTTTATGTGGAGGTCAGAAGACAGCTTTTTCTCTCCCTTCACCACCACCATGTTCACACTTTTCTCTCTTGCATGTTCTGTCTGAATGTCTGTCATTTGAAGGAAGGGAAATGCCCTTACAGAAGAGGAGATTATGGTCAACAAAGAAGCTTCTGTTTCCTTTGCTGTTTTTTTGTCTCAACGGATGATCTGTTCCCTTTTCCCTCTTCTTCCTTCCTCTCTGTCTTACTCTTAAGGGGGCTGCTTCCTTTATTTTGGCAACCAATACATCATTGCAGGTTTTACCTACTGGCGATGCCTAGTTGAATTATTTACTGAGTAGTCTTTCTTTATGTACCCTACTTTCCTGCAGCAGCTGTCTGCATTATCTGGATGAAGTCTCATACCATTAAACCCTCTTTACTTCGGCTTAAAACTATTTTCGGGTCAGTGTAAGATAATAAAACACACGAGCTTGATAAGTTAAAATTTTATTAACATACATTAAAATAAAAGACTATTAAAATAAAAAGTCTCATCATGCACATCCTGGCTTAATTTGAATACCAGCAAAGTAACACCCATATTGCATTTGAGATATCTGGACATGGGATACTTCTACCCAATTCTCTTCATTTGTGATCAATATTTTGACTCCAATTTCTTTCAGAAACTTCTGGAAATTTCATTGTCCTTACTTTCTGTCAAGAATCTTAAAAATTAGTATTTATGTTGCCCCCTCTTTTCTTTGTATATTGGTTGCTCATTGCTCTTCTTACAGAAACTGCAGAGAAAACAGGTTCTAAATTTGAATCAATCAGAGAGCTCCCAGTTCCAATTGGCTCAGATAGTGTAGGATAATTAAATTCACCCAAAGATCCTCCTCTTCATATCTTATCTGCTTCTTTTGAGAGGTGAAATGAGACCTGATCTTAGGCTTTTCCAACTTACATTATTCATCTGTTAATGTGGAGGTTACAAGACAGCTGTCTAGACTCATGTTCTTCCTTCCACTCTCTGGGTCTTTGTCTTCTGGGTCTGGGCTTGTTTAATACTTATAATATGGCCTTGCCTTAGAACTCCTGGCAATCCTTGTGCTCGTTAGGTATAACAAATTAAACAAAGTAAGGGCTTCCATATTAGGAGTCAAGAAAAACCTGAGTTTAGGAGATAGGTACATATGAGACAGACTGACAATGCTTATCTTCACACATGGAAACACACACAGCCATATATTTGAGACACGTTATCTCATTGAACCAGATGGTTACTGATTTTTCCAGAACAGGTGGTCTAATTGGTGTATTAGTATGGATATGGTTGACTCTAGATCAAAGAGAGGTAGCTTACTGCCAGACTTGGCCCAGAGGCGCCTAAGGATGTGTATGTGTGCCTTCATACATATGGAAGATGTTTCATTCTTTGTGTGTGTGTATATATGTGTGTGTGTATTCATGAATGTGAGTGCAAGTGGGCATTGCCACAGTAAGCATGTGGGCTTGAGGAGAGGGGAGGACAGCCCAGCATATCAGTGGTTGCCTTCCATTTTGTTTGATATGGTGTCTTTGTTGTTTTTATTGCTTATTCAAGGCTAGTTCACTAGCTAGCTTCTGAAGAGTCTCCTGTCTCCACCTCCCAATTTGTCTTAAGAGAACTGGACTTGCAGATACTTGTACACATCCTGATTTTAAGTAGATTCTGAGAATTCAGTCACAGTGCCTTTCACTTTCATGGCAAGTGTTTTGCCTACTGTGCCAACTTCCTGGCCCATGAGTTACTTATTGTTACTATTATTTAATTCAGTAACATTTCTATTAGCCATAGTTTTCTAGAGTAACAGAACTCATAGAAAAAGTTTTAACACAATGGTTTATAGGTTGTGGCCTTGTTAATCCCACTATGAAAGGAATGTCCAAAAGCAAAGTAGGTATTCAGTCCGAGACTCTGAATGTGTCAGCTAGTCTTTGGCACACACCAGAATTATAAAGAATTCTGTGTTAATGCTGGTGAGGGAATAGCCTTGCCTTTGAGAGCAAGCAGGCAGAGAAAGAGATTCCTCCTTCCATCTCCTTTATATAAGCTGCCAGAAGATGGTGTGGCCCAGACAAAAATGCCTCTTCCCACCTCAAAAGAGTCCTATCTCAAAGATCCAGATTAGGAGTGTGTCTTACCACTTCAAAATTGAAATTAAGAAGAAATACCCCTCCATAAATATGCCCAGTCATTAAAATACTTATTAACTCTAGATGTAGTCAAGTTGACAACTAAGAATAGCCATCCCATCATTATGAATATATTATCTATTCATATAGAAATCTGTATTTCTACCTCATAAAATCCTCCAAGGTTGTATGGCCACAGATCTACTTCACTTCCTATGAGACTTTTCTTAAGTCGGGCAGAGATGCCCCTTCATTGGAATGTCAATCCTGTTCACTGCAATCTACACCACCAGTTTAACTCCTTGTGGGGGTTCAGGGATATCACATTTACATGCTGATTTTCTGGTTTAGATTTTGCAGGAATATAGAAAGGTTATTATTCAGGTCCCCTCTTTTATAAAATAATGGGACACATACTACAGTTCATCCCATCACTCTGGTGGCAAAGTCTGTCTATGTAAAATCTGAAAGCGGCATTGGGAAGTGTGTGACTTAGCAATGATGTGAAGGGATGGAGGATTCTGGAAATCCAATCACAGAAGGAAATATTGAGTAAGGTAGGTGGCCAACTGGCCAGTCAACTCCAGAGGAATAAAATGTCATTGTATCAGGGGCCATCATAAAGTTCTTCACATCTGTCAAGGACCAATGTGGGGTAGATGCAGTATGAATTTGCCTTTCAGCTCCTCAGAGTGTGGGTTCATTCTCAGGGGAAAGAAAAGTATGGTCATGCACTGAGTTCCTTGGTTAAGATTTTAGACTTTGGCAATAAATTCAGATCTTGATTCCATCCTTCCTTTCTGTTGGAACTTTGTTAGACTGTGTCACATGTCTGAGCCTAGCTTCCTTATGTCTTAGGAAGAGAGGAGACAGGATTCAAAAGGCCAAATGAGATAGTGAACAGGGTTCTTATAGAAAGATTTCTTCTAATGTCATTGTGTGAGGCAGGCCAAAGAGATGGAGGAGGGCTGTATGTCTATAGGTTTATAAAGAAACTTCCTTGGCCCTTTTGATAGGAAAGCAGGTTAGATAGGCAGAGTAAACAGAACAGAATGCTGGGAGAAAGAAGCTGAGTAAGACAGACGCCATGCCACCCCTCTCTGAGACAGAAGCAGCTTAAGAATCTCCCTGGTAAGCCAGCAGCTCATGGTGCTACACAGATTATTTGAAATGGCTTAATCAAGATGTGAGAATTAGCTAATAAGAGGCTAGAAATAATGGGTCAAGCAGTATTTAAAAGAATACAGTTTCTGTAAAATTATTTCTGGAAAAGCTAGCCAGAGCTGGAGACAGGTGGCAGGATGCAGCCTGCCATTCCTATAACACCAAAGAGCAGTCAAAGTTAAGCTCAAAGCTCTGCCACTGAAATGTGTATAATATAAATTGGAAACACAGTTGTTTAAAAAGATGAGTGTAACATTTTATGGAAATGTGTATGCATGCATGCAGAGGCCAGATTTAACCATGGGTGTCTTTCTTAGTTACTCTCTGTCATGTTTAAGATACATCATTTCTTTGAACCTGGAGCTGACCAGTTCCCCTTGACCAAAGAGTGAGACTCAGAGACCCGCCACCACCTCCTATTCCCTCCCCTCCCCCAATCAAGTCTTCCTTCCTCCTCAGCCCAAAGAGCAAGCAGGTTTCTCTGCCCTGTGGGAGGTCCAAGGGCCACCCACCTCCATCCAGGTCTATTAAGGAGAGCATCCAAACATCCTGGGCTCCCACAAATCCATTACGTGCAATAGGATCAAGAACCCATTGCCATTGTTCTTCAGTTCTCAGTTGTCCTCATTGTCCATTATGTTCAGCGAGACCGGTTTTGTCCCATGCTTTTTCAGTCCCCGGCCAGCTGGCCTTGGTGAGTTCCCAATAGAACATCCCTATTGCCTCAGTGTGTGGGTGCACCCCTCGCGGTCCTGAGTTCCTTGCTCGTGCTCACTCTCCTTCTGCTCCTCCTTTGGATCATGAGACTTCAGTCCAGTGCTCCAATGTTGGTCTCTGTCTCTGTCTTCTTTCATCGCCTGATGAAGGTTAATATTCAGGGGGAAGCTTATATGTTTTTCTTTGGGTTCACCTTCTTATTTAGCTTCTCTAGAATCACGAATTATAGTCTCAATGTCCTTATTTATGGCTAGAAACCAAATATGAGTGAGTACATCCCATGTTCCTCTTTTTGGGTCTGGCTTACCTCACTCAGGATAGTGTTTTCTATTTCCGTCCATTTGTATGCAAAATTCAAGAAGTCATTGTTTTTTACTGCTGAGTAGTACTCTAATATGTATATATTCCATACTTTCTTCATCCGTTCTTCCATTGAAGGACATCTAGGTTGTTTCCATGTTCTGGCTATTACAAACAATGCTGCTATGAACATAGTTGAGCATATACTTTTGTTGTACGTTTGGGCATCTTTTGGGTATATTCCCAATAGAGGTATTGCTGGGTCGAGAGGTAGGTTGAACCCGACTTTCCTGAGAAACTGCCACACTGCTTTCCAAAGTGGTTGCACAAGTTTGCATTCCCACCAGCAATGGATGAGAGTGCCCCTTTCTCCACACCCTCTCCAGCAGAGGCTATCAATGGTGTTTTTGATTTTAGCCATTCTGACAGGTGTAAGATGCTATATTAAGGTTGTCTTGATTTGCATTTGTCTGATTGCTAAGGAAGTTGAGCACGATTTTAAGTGTCTTTTGGCCATTTGAACTTCTTTTGTTGAAAAGTCTCTGTTCAGCTCAGTGCCCCATTTTATAATTGGATTGATTAACCTTTTATGGTCTAATTTCTTGAGTTCTTTGTATATTTTGGATATCAGAAAATTGTCAGTTGTGGGGTTGGTGAAGATCTTCTCCCAGTCAGTGGGTTGCCTTTCTGTCTTAGTGACAGTGTCCTTTGCTTTACAGAAGCTTCTCAGTGTCAGGAGGTCCCATTTTTTCAATGATGTCCTTAGTGTTTGTGCTGCTGGGGTTATACATAGGAAGTGTTCCCCTGTGCGCATGTGTTGTAGAGTACTTCCCACTTTCTCTTCTATCAGGTTCAGTGTGTTTGGACTGATATTGAGGTCTTTAATCCATTTGGACTTGAGTTTTGTGCATGGTGATAGATATGGATCTATTTTCATTCTTCTACAGATTGACTTCCAGTTTTGCCAGCACAATTTGTTGAAGATGCTTATGTTCTTCATTTGTATGGAAAGCACCTTACTGACTGAGCCATGGCTGAAGAACAAGACAGTTGGTTAAAAAGTATTGAGGTCTGAGATAATATTCTGAATCAGAAAAGGGAATGGTATGACTTTAAAAGAAATGTTGGGGAGATTGAGATGAGAGACATTCAATCATGAATGCCTTTGCTTCCTCCCCTCAAGACTCCTGGTGGATGTGTCCAGAGGGCTACTGAATTATCACAGCATGGGGAAACGGCGAACTGTGAAGTCTGTTTGGGCTCAGGTCTTGATATCAAATTTAGGGTGTAAATATATAAAAGTGTACATCCAGAGTAGCATGCTATGGTTGGTCTATCCCAGTAGTATATTGCATTTCAAAGCAGATGTTAATTTCTGCTCATTTTAGAGGGGCATGACAGCAGATGCTCAAGGCAGAGATGCATTGTTATAGATGCTTAAGGCAAATAAATATTGCTCCAGATGCTCAAGGCAGAGATACATCATTTTAGATGCTTAAGGCAGAGATTCATTACATGGGATTGAAATGGCATTCCATCTCCTGAGCTTTGACTGCCAGGATTTGTGGCTCATTAACCTTTAAAAATGCTTTCATTATCTTCCTGGAATTGGGAAATGGGGTTCTTCATTTTCAGTTACCACCTTTGTCTCATCACTGCTTATATTTCGCATAGTCTCAGTTTTTCTACTTTCTGATTAGGAAAGCCATCTTTTGCAGTCTTAGCTTCTTCCAGAATGTAACTGAATATATTCTCTGGAACTCTGCAACTCTGAACTTGGTGGGGACCCTACTTCCTCAAGATGTGCTAGGAAAGTTGGCTTTTAATATTCCTCAGTATGTATCAGTTCTCTTACTGTCTCCATTGTTTTGTGAGCACACCACTGTTTCCCTGTGTCTCTTTTGATACAGAGGTTTGCCATTGAATTTAAAGACCATCTTATCCTGAGATGACACATTTTTGTGAATCTTAAGCTTCTATTTGCAAAGTAATATTTTTAAATTATGATCCCTCTCAGTGGAAGCTAAAACTTGGATATATCACTTTTATGTCCTGGTTTCCTGCTGTACCGTGTATTTACAAATTCTCAGGATTAAGACTGTGTTACTTGGCAGGAGTCACCACATTTTAGGTGACCCTGTGTGATTGGTTTTTCCTTTGTTAAATAGAATCTTTAATGATCTTGAGAGAAAGGAAATGAAATGCTATTACAATATTTTAAATATTCTTTATCCTTGGGCATCTGTCCTTCTGAGGGTTGTTTTTGTTTTAATCTCATGTATGTACTTACAAAATGTAATGGTTTCATTCCATCTGCTATGCAAAACATTGTGGCATATAAACAAGCCAGCAAAAAACATCAACACAAAAACAACTTAAGGGAGAGAAGGTTTTATTTTGCCCAGAATTTCAGAGGGATTGTTTCAATAGCTATTGAAATGGCAGAGCAACAGGAGTCTGAGGCTCGCTGGCCACATTGCATTAGCAATTAAGAAGCAGAGAGAGATCAGGAAGTCGGGTGAGTCTATAGATTCTTAGAGCCTATCTTCAGTGTCCACTTCTTCCAGCAATTCTCTGCCTACTAAAGGTCCGGCAACCACTTCAAAGAGCACCACCTGTTTGGGAAAAAATGTTCAAATATGGGAGCTTATGGGGGACATTTCTCACTCAAACCACAACATGTTCTATGCCAATAGATTCCAGAACTAACCAGTAAAATCTATTATCACCCATGATGGGCAGCTTGTTATACTCAGGTGGAGATAAATATAAACGCATGCACAACTTGAAAATGGCTCCTGTAACTTTAGGCTGTCATAATTACATGCATAACATATAGGTATCAGGTCGGTTCATAATAATGCAACCCTGAAAGTCTAATCAATCTTAATATTTTAAAGTCTATTTAATATTTCATTAAAATATAATATTTTAAAGTCTAACCACAATCAAGGATCCTGCTTCGGAAGAAGCTGGTTTGTGGGAGAGAAGAGGCAACGAAGTGAATAACACAGAAAAGGATAAAGTGTTCTCTAGCTTGATGAGCTGTTTGAGGAGCTGGTCATTGAAGCTCCATGGGAAATGAGAGCAAGACCCACAGTAACAGCTTTATTGTGTCAGTGTGTGCAACCACAGTAGGCTGTGTGATCAAAGTCAGCCTAAGTGTTGGGCTTCCAGAGTAGATTAAATGGAAGGCTAGTGTGTTCTGAGAGGGCTCCTCAGGGAGACACATGAGTTGACATCAGCCCTCAAGCAATGGGAACAGGCCAGGTGTAAGAGACAGGGAGAGGGCTATTTGAAAGAAAAAGGATGAATTCTGGAATGAGCAACTATTATTCTCATTATTGTTTCACAACACAGAAACCCAAATCCACCACCTGCCTCTTTCAATTTGACTTGAAAGAACATGGAGAGAGTGCTAAAAAAATCAGAGATTTAAAGCCATTTTTTTCCTCTTGCAATGTACAATGCTTTACACAAAAAATATTCTATATAAAAAAGCCCCACTCTTTGTCTATCTTTGGGCACAAATTTCCTTCCTGCCCCACATTGCCAGGAGCCATACAGGTAAGAACAATTTGTCAGGCAGTTTGGCTGTTGCTGTTCCTGAATTCTGTCCTTCTTTTTGCTGGTAATTTGGATGTTTATTGTTTCTTTTTGTGTTGGAGATCTGTGATATATTTGTCAGGCTTACACACTGCTGTATTCTCAATCTTTTGTTCTGTAAACTTCATTACAATTCCAACATCAATCCGAGCATTTGTTCCTTTTCATCTTTGACATTTCTAATTAAGAAATAAGAATCCTGGCACTACTTCTGCATATATCTGGGCAATCTTGGAGTGAGCCAGCTCAAACCTACATTCCTCTGGATTCTCCCAGGAGCTGTGCACCTGCACTTCCTTCCCAACCATTTTATGATTTGAACACCTGTTGCTCTCCTTCTTTTTACAAAGACCTGGGCAGATCTGGTTGCTGGTACCCATGACTTCCACAGATACATTATTGTCTCCTAGACATGTGCTCCCTGGGCATTCCGTGATATCAAATGTATTTTTTACTTGACCTAAGTGTAATTTGATTGTAGGTGGAGATATCAGCTATATTGGCATGAATTGAAACAAGCTGCCAAGTTCAACTAAGTCACACACATGTAAGATTCAGTCCCAAGTAGGAGTGTATCTAGGGAGCGGTTATATGTGACAAGGATATATATGACCCAAGAGGGTCAACCTCTGCCAGACGTGTCCTAACAAATTTTCAGAGCAGTAATGGATGTCCATGAAAGGTAAATATTTTAAGGAAAATCAGATAGGCTTTTTTATATTATAGGTGTTTTACCAATATATTAATTTATCAAAATTATGCATCATCCCTATCACATTAGGCTTTAACTGCCAACCTGACGCAACTTAGAAGCAGATAAGAGTATCAGTTGAGGAATTGCCTCATCAGGTGGGTCTGTAAGCATGACTGTTAGTCAAGTGTTAATCAAGCCCAGTCCACTGTGGGTAGCATCATTCCCTTGGAAGTGATCATGTGCTTGTATGAAACATAGCTGAGTTTGAGGCTGCAAGCAAGTTAGCAAGTGGCATCCACTACACTTGTGCTGCAGGGACTGCCGAAATTTTAAAGTTATAAATTAAACAACACACACAGCTTGGGTCTATATTGGAGTCAACAGTCGAGGTAGAGTCAAGTGTAAATGTAGGCTCTTTGGTATAGAAGAGACAGGTATTTAACTCTTCACTTTAGACCTATCTTGCTGAAACTTTAGAATGTACCAGGGACATTAAAATGGAAATAACTGAAGTGCTTTTCCTTGGTAGTGTCTCTCTGCTGAGCTTAACTGACTATTCTTAAATACAGAGAGTTTTGTCTGGTCTTGGAGTAAGCATATCTCTTCTTTCACCTGTCCTACATAAGAGGGAAGGGTCAGAAGTTTGTGCCAGACCCAAAAAGCACCTAGTTGACAACTGGTATCAGAGGCCCCTGGAGGAGGGTATAATTCACTCAGTGATGAATTTTCTCCCCCTGTGGCTGACTTGGTGGACTGTATGTTCTTTAAGATTTTATTGAAGGCAAAAACTTCAATATCATCTAAGAGTATAACCCAAAGAAATATAGGAATGTTGCTGCTCTCCCTCAATTCACTTGCTTCTCTTGCAGATAAAGAACACTCCAGAATGTAGGTGGTATCTATAATGGTGTGTCTGTGTTAGCTAAGCATACCTAATTGGAGTTTTACAACTCTTGAGGCACCAGCTTACAAAAAATGCCTGCAGGATACAGTGGGGTTAGCACAGGACTCAAGAAAATTCTTAGGGAACTGGGTTTCCGGCCATCTCCAATGTCTACTTTCTTCCAGCACCCTCAATTAGGCAGGGGCTTTCGTATCAGCTACAGCTGAAATTTCTTCTGACTCTAAAAATTTCACAGTATCTAGGACAAACTTTTCCATCTGACATCTCTTTGGAATATAAGATGTGTTCCCTGAAGGCCATAGATATGTCTCAATTTTCACCTCCCAGTCCCAGAAGTTTCAATGGTACCTTACAAATTCAGGGCTCTCAGTAAGTGTTAAAGGGATGAATAAGGTTTTGGCATATCCAAAGGGATCAGAAAGGTCCTGAGGGAATGAAGCATGGCCAGGTGTTTCCTTAGATCTGCTGTTTTTCTCCATGCTTTGCTCCTGAAAGTTCATGGAAGGAAATATGACTGTAAGTCTGTGTTTGATGTCAGGAAGGTGTGAAAGAATGCTGGCTTATTGAGCTTGTGAGAACTTTTCCCTTAGATGAAGGCTGTGTGATGAGGTGGGGATCATGCTAACTATCTTCTCAGTTTATCTGGGTAACCTTTCAACATGAGTGTCCTGTGCAAGTGTTCTATGGACAGATCCCAGTGTGGTCTGATGAGGAATGCTAAAGGTACTGAAACATAATGTCATGGCCTGGGAAGACAGACATTCTTTGAAGTCCTTTGTAAGAGGTTTATAAAAGACCCCAATTACCATTTCCTGGGGTACTGTGGGATCAAACAGAGAATTAGGCACTCTTTGCCTTTTATTCATTTTGTGTGGTTTACTTACAGCGTATATGGGTGTATGCATGTTTCTTCATGTGTGTGGGTTCACATGCATGTATGTGTGAACATGAATTAAGCAGCACAGAGATCAATGTTGGGAGTAAAGCTCAGTAATTCTCTAACCTCAGTCATTCATGCAGAACTTCTTAAACAAATATATCCATTGACAATGAGGCCAGACTCTTTAGCCAGAACACCAAGTGGGTTTCTGGGGGATCAGACCTTTGATGCTTACAGTATACCAAGCAGCCATCACCACAACATGCTAGGCACCAACTTTACATGAGAAAAAGGCTAGCATTTATTGTGCACCCAGATGCTTCATGCATATCAATTCCTGCAGTATTTCAAACCTCTTGGGACTTGCCTCATAAACTCCACATCCTTCTGATGTGAAAACCATGTAGACCAACAAAGAGGTAGGACTCAGGCTGGGACTTGAGCCTTAGAGCTCTGATCACTATATTCAAAAGAGTGCCCTAATTTCTCAGTTAATGCAGCCCCTGCAAAGGCTTGTGACAGAGACTCCACTCTCTCCTTACCTCTTCAATATAGTGCATGAAGTTCTAGCAATAGCAATAAGACAACATAAGGAGATCAAGTGGATTCAAATTGGAAAGGAAGAAGTTAAACTTTCATTATTTGCTGATGATATGATAGATAAGTGACTCCACTCTCTCCTTACCTCTTCAATATAGTGCTTGAAGTTCTAGCAATAGCAATAAGACAACATAAGGAGATCAAGTGGATTCAAATTGGAAAGGAAAAAGTTAAACTTTCATTATTTGCTGAAGATATGATACATAAGTGACCCCAAAACTGTACCAAAGAACTTCAAAAACTGATAAAGACCTTTAGTGATGTGGCAGGATACAAGATTAACTCTAAAAAATCACTTGCCCTCCTATATACTGAGATAAGTATGCAGAGATGGAATTCACAGAAGCATCACCGTTCATGATAGCCACAAATAGCATAAAATATCTCGGGGTAACGCTGAACAAGGAAGACAAAGATGTATTTGAAAACATCTCTAAGACTTTTAAGAAGGAAATTCAAGAGGATACCAGAAAATGGAAGGATCTCCCTTGCTCTTGGTTTGGGAGGATCTAGTAAAAATGCAATTCTCCCAAAAGAAATCTATAGATTCAGTGCAATCCCCATTAAAATCACATCAAAATTCTTCATATAACTTGAGAGGAAAGTAATCAACTCTATATGGAAAAACAAAAAAACCCAGGATAGCCAAAGCAATTTTTAAAATTTATTTATTTATAAAAGATTTCTGCCTCCTCCCCTCACCGCCTCCCATTTCCCTCGCCTACTCCCAAAAAAGTCCACATCTCTCCTCAGCACTAAGATCAATCAGGGTTTCCTGCCCTTTGGGAAGTCCAAGGTTCACCAACCTCCATCCAGGTCTAGTAAGGTGAGCATCCAAATGGCCTAGACTCCCACAAAGCCAGTACGTGAAGTATGATCAAAAACCCATTGCCATTGTTCTTGAGTTCTCAGTAGTCCTCATTGTCCACTATTCTCAGCGAGTCCTGTTTTATCCCATGCTTTTACAGAACCATGCCAGCTGGACTTGCTGAGATTCTGATAGACCATCCCCATTGCATCAGTGTGTGGGTACACCCCTCGCGGTCCTGAGTTCCTTGCTCGTGCTCTTTTCTCTTTTGCTCCTGATTTGGACCTTGAAATTTCAGTTCAGTGCTCCAATGTGGGTTCTGTCTCTGTCTTATTTCATCGCCTAATGAAGGCTAATATTCAGGAGGATGCCTATATGTTTTTCTTTAGGTTCACCTGCTTATTTAGCTTCTCTAGGATCATGAATTATAGGATCAATGTCCTTTAATTATGACTACAAAACAAATATGAGTGAGTACATCCCATGTTCCTCTTTTTGGGTCTGGCTTAACTCACTCAGGATAGTGTTTTATATTTCCATCCATTTGCATGCAAAATTCAAAAAGTCATTGTTTTATTTTTACTCCTAAGTAGTGCTCTAAAATGTATATATTCCATACTTTCTTCATTCATTTTTCCATTGGTAGGCATCTAGGTTGTTTCCAGGTGCTGGCTATAACAAACAATGCTGCCATGAACATAGTTGAGCATACACTTTTGTTTTATGATAGGGCATCTCTTGGGTATATTCTCAAGAGTGGTATTGCTGGAGCAAAAGATATGATGATCCAAAATTTCCTCAGAAACCGAAGCACTACTTTTCAAAATGGTTGCACATGTTGAATTCCCAACAGCAATGGATGAGTATACCCCTTTCTCCACAATTTTCCAGCAAAGGCTATCATTGGTGTTTTTTATTTTTGCCATCTGACAGGTGTAAGATGATATCTCAAAGTTGTCTTGATTTGCATTTCCCTTTATTGTTAAAGAAGTTGAGCCTGACTTTAAGTGTCTTTTGTCCAATTGAACTTCTTCTGTTGAGAATTCTCTGTTCAGTTCAGTACCCCAATTTTTAATTGGGTTAATTAGTATTTTAACATTGAGTTTCTTGAGTTCTTTATATATTTTGGAGATCAGACATTTGTCTGTGAGGGGTTGGTGAAAATCTTCTTCCAGTCAGTTGTTTGCCTTTTAGTCTTAGTGACAGTGTACTCTGCTTTACAGAAGCTTATCAGTTCCAGGAGGTCCCATTTATTCAAAGTTGCCATTAATGTCTGTGCTGCTGGGTTTTTATTTAGGAAGTGTTCTCCTGTGACCATATGTTGAAGAGTACTTCCTTCTATCCCTTCTATCAGGTTCACTAGTGGTCTGCTGTCTTTTAGCTATCTTTCTGTGCTTGAGCTTCTTACCTGCCCACTCTCTAGGTTGAAAAAAAACTCTTATGTTTAAGTCAGAAACAAATTCGTTGTCTCCATTATGAGTTCAAGCAAGCATAAGAAGGGAAGGATGTATGTATTTTGCTCTCTGCTGAGAAACCTACTTCCTGACTGACTGAGTCAATGAAAAGAGAAGGTATGCCTATCTCCAAAATGAGTAAGAAAAGTCTGAACAGATAGAAAAGCATTTGCAGGACAGCTACACCTGTCCTTCAACACTGAGTTAATAGTTAGGTGGTTAAATACAAGAAAACCTGCCCAAGGTCATGGCACTCCAGTCCACTGACTGTCTGTATTTTGTCCTCTCATTGAGACTCAGAATATTACATAAAGTCATTCTGTGTGTTTTTTAAAGAAGTGAGTTCTGTGAGACCCATTGCAAAATAATAGATTCATTATCGGGACAACCCTAGTCCCCCTCAATGCAGATTGATGAAGGTAGGCATTCACACATATTAGGATCACATAAAGCCTGTATGAGAAGTAGAGACAAATCCCAGTGCGATTATCATTGGGTTTTCAATCTGCCCCAATTTTTAGCCACATTTAGATCTTCCACTTTGATCCCATGCTCTGTCAGTCCCAGCACAGCTGGTTCTGTTGAGCTCCAAATAGCTCAGGCAGAGTGTCTCAGAAGATGGACTTAGCCTTATATTCCTGACTTCTTTGCTCCTATTCTCCCCCCTTCTGCTCTTCAACAGGAGCTTGAAAGCTCAGTCTAGTTTTCTGATATGGATCACTGTCTTTATATCCATCCTTTGCCGAACAAAACTTTTGTGATGATATTGAAGATAGTCATCAGTCGGATTATGGGACAAGGCAGTCTTAGTGCCTAGGGACATGGTACACTGCAGGCACCCTCTCCTCACCAGCCCAAGGTCCTAGTTGGAGTAACACCATGGCCTTATGGGAACACCGCTAAAGATAAGTCTCTTACCAACCCCAGAATGGCCCACTAAGTTGAGCTCTCATCAGTTGGTGAGCATTAACTTGTGTGTGTATATGTGTTTAATAACAATAAAAATAGAGGGATTGTAAAATTGAAATTTCTTATGTTGAGAAGAATATTTGCTAAAGAAACAGAGTCATAATAGTACTGAGAGTGTAGCTTGACATATGACATCATTTCCCTCATGCATTATCCCTCTGAGATCCTACATCTTTTTGGCCACTCTCCTCAGTTTCCTAAACAGCCATCTTGTCCTCTTCCACACACTGGATCTCCTTTCATCATTCCCTCTCCAAGGAGAAAAGACGATAAGTCCTGTTTTGTTTTGAGGCCTGTCTTTCTGTGATGTCCCATCTACCAGACACTCCATCATTGACCAAACAACATAACATCTTCACAAATTTTTATTTTTAGAGCAAAAAAAATTCCATTGGGAAAGATACCAGGATTAATAGAAGACCTGAGGTATTTCTGAAAAAAAGAGTTCTCCAAACACAGTTTAAATCTGACCCCCAAAATTTGTGAATTTCCCTTTAACACATCTTCATTAAATCATAAACATAGATATGGAAGTCATTATAAAACTTGATGAAATGCACAGAAGGTTTGGTGGGAACTTGGTAAATAATTTTACCTATCTTTTGGGTTCCATCTTTTTCGTTGTGCTGCATGCTTTTGCCTGCCAAGGAATCCCTGCCTAATTCCAAATTCACCCCTATGGGAGGACATCCTGGCATAATGTGGAGGTTGCTTTAAATGTAGTCATCTAGATGGCGGTAAAGGTCCACAACTGGATCTTTCTTGTAGGTAATGTAGAAACAGGTCTTCATGGTCTGCACCTCAGCTTGGACCACCCCAGTCCACTCCTGCATAGAGCCTGGAATGATGTGGAGGTTGCCTTCAAGGTAGTCAACCAGGAGGTGTTAAATGTACAAGACCGGATCTTTCTTGTAGGTAATATAGAAACAGGTCTTCATGATTGGCACCTCTTCTAGGACCATCCCCTTCCAGTCATCCTTAGAGCCATTTGTGCCCTCAAATGTATGTTTCACTGCCCTGCCAACTATGCTGTTTGAGAGATGAGTGTCTGTCACCTGAGGAAATGGTACGTTGTTAGGCAGGAACTTAAGGTTTAAAATCCTTTCATCACTGTGAAGCTCCAATCCATAGACACAATCTATCCCATCATACTTCAACAAATAGAGAGAGGGATTTGTTGGCAGTTGATCTAGAATGATGGCTTTCCACTGGGTGACTGGTTCATTGGCTTCCTTCCAGCCGTGAGAAATTCTGCGGCCGACAATATTCTCCAGGGCCTCAAAAGGCCTACTCAGTGTTTGCTTCTGGAGAGATGACCCATTACTCTTCTGGAGAGGTGGCATGCATCTCATACTAAGAGGCATCTTCATCATGGCTGTAGACTTACTGAGATATGCCACAGACCTCCTGGTCCGCTGTTTCTTTTCTATCTTTCTGTGCTTGGGCTTCATAACTGCACACTCTCTAGGTTGAAAGAATCTTCCTTCTGTTTAATTCAGAAACAAAGTCGTGGCCTCAACCATGAGTGCCTGCAAGGATAACAAGGGGAGGCCGTCAGGTCAAGGCTCTTTTCTGGAAGAACTGTGGTGCAGGAGACAAAGATATTGATCAACACGTTTGTATACCTAACTGTAATTTTCTCTTAAGAAATAAATAGGACAATTTGCAAATTTTCCTCTAGAGCTCAGTATATCAATCTCAGAGACACATTCCTGCTGCCCAAAGGCAAATGACCTCTCCTGAGAAACCTACTTTCTGACTGACTAAGTCAATGAGAGGAGAAGGTATGCCTATCCCCGAAATGAGTAAGAAAAATCTGAACAGATAACAAAGAATTCGAAGGATATCCACACGTCTCCTTCGACATCAAGCTAATAGGTAGGTTGCTCAATCCAAGACAGCCTGCCCAATGTCATGGCACTCCAGTCCACTGGCTCTCTGTATTGGGTCTCCTGATCCAGACCCAGGTATATTACATAAATCCATTCTGTGTCTTAATTGTGGAAGTGAGTACTGTGAGACCCACTTCAACCTGAAAGAATCATTATTCTGGGCAACAGCAGCCATTGAGAAATTATTAGTATTATTAATACACCTATGGACAAAGAGGAGCTTTGCCATTTTAGTGGATTGATGAATTTGATATTGTTAGCAAGGATAACGTGGGAAGAATAGCTGGCATTCACCATCCCCACAGCTATCAAATATAGGAGCTGGTAACAACAGAAATGGTGGACCCGCAGGACATTTGAAGGAAAACTTATTTGTACTACAGAGGTCTTAGTTGCTTTGGAAACATATTTACCAAAAGAAAATGTCCTACCTCTCCAGATTCCATCTTCCGGAAATGTTCATGTGCAAAAAGCCTGTTGAACAGTTGTGGAGACCAGGAGCTGAACTGTCCTCCTCAGGCACTGTGAGGATAATAAACCCACCTTCATGGAAGACTAGTGCTTTGAGTGGAACAGAGTTGCTACCACGAACCAAGGCTTTGTGACATCACCAAGGCTCTACTTATGTCAGAAATCCCCTCACAAGCTTGTTACTTCCCTATTTACCCACAGAAACATCCAGCATTCAGCTCCTCAAAAGCTGTATACAGCCACCAGGGGACCCAAAATAAGCCCCCACTCATCTTCCCAATTACTCAAGTCACACTCTTACCCAAGCAACTCAGTCCCTGTATCTTATTTTTCTGAAAAAGTTTTTGGTGTCTGAGTCAACAGTTCACATGAAAGTTTTTTTTTCTTAGATCCCATCTCTCCATTGGTTATCTTCTATTGATTTTTTCTTATTTCATAAATAATAAATTTCAAATTTCCACTTCCTTTCCTCCTCCCCCTAACTACTCACGCAACCACCAATCCTCTCCACTCAAATCCAGTCCTAATACAGGGCAGGGTACCTTGACCTGTGGGAATCCCATATCCCCCCTCCATCCAGATTGAGGAAGGTATGCATCTATATATAATGCTTCCACTTTGATCCCATGCTCTGTCAGTCCCAGCACAGCTGGGTTTGTTGACCTCCCATTAGCTCAGACACAGTGTCTCAGTGGGTGGACCAAGCCCTTGTATTCTTATGTTCTTTGCTCTTATTCTCTCCCCTTCAGCTCTTCAACTGGAGCTTGGAAGCTCAGTCTAGTTTTCTGATGTGGGTCCCTGTCTTTATCTCCATCCTTTTCTGTACAACAGTTCTATGGTGATATTCAAGATAGTCATCAGTCTGATTATGGGACAATACACCCGTAGTGCCTAGGGAAATGGCACAGTGCAGGCACCCACAGCTCACCTGCCCAAGGTCCTCGTTGGGGTCACCCCAAGGCTTTCTGGGAACCACTCTAGAGATCAGATCCTGTCTCCGGAATGATAAACTAAAATAGGTTTTTGTCACATACTGGTAAATTTTGCTGCTATTTCCAAATAGGTGTGTTGCAGGAGCCCCTTAAAAGAAATAACCATTTTATGAATCATAATTCTAAACTGGTGTGTTACATTGCTTCTGACTTACACCTTCTTATGTGATGAAAACAACCCGGGTGTGGAGGAAGTTCTCACTGTTCATGTTGCAGAAGCCATGGCAGCAGGAGTTGGAGGCTTCTAGTTCCCTGTAAGGAAATCAGTAAACATTGGGGACCAATGAAAGATGCCCTGATACATCAAGGCTAATCCTTTCAGACACCAATTCCTCCAGCAAGGTTCTGGTTCTCCACAACCTCAAAAACCTCCTGAGGAGCAAGTATTCAGAACCAAAATCCTGTGTGCGTCATATCACATACAATCGTAGTGAGTACACCAATCTGTTTTTTAATGTACATCATTTTGTCCCTGCAGAAACATTTGTATTTCCTATAAAGATAACTTGCTGCCTCTTTGGGATCCTGAAATTCCTTTAAGGGGGTGTGTGGGGCATTCTTACATACCTTGCTGTGTAGTTATGAGACATAGATGGGACAGCAATTGTTCCAGAAATCAAAAGCAGTTAGGTTTAAACTGTGGTTTGTAGTGTGCTGGACACTTGGGTTGTGTATAGCTAATATATGGAAGGATGGATTTGCTAATAAAGGTTGGAAGCACACATGGAGGCAGGCAGTCTTACTTTTCAAATGATCCATTTTGAGGCCTTACATCAGGCTCCTCTACTCTCCTCATCTTTTTTTCTTTATCAGATTAGGACAAAAATTAAAACTCAATGTCCTGGACGTGAACACTGAATAGGTTATCAATATGAGATCACAGTGACAGAGCTCATGGGAACTGACTCATTGCAGGATATGAGATTTAGCCAGTAACGGCTAGAGCTAATGGACCAAGCAGTGTTTAAAAGAATACTGTGTGTGTGTCGTTATTTTGGGGCATGAGCTAGCCAGGCAGCCATGAGCCCCCCTGTGGGAAGAGGCCCGCAGCTCACCACTACAATACACAAGTCCTCCCCCTGTCACTCTGTATCAATGGGTATTTACAGTTTGGTTGAAGAGTTCTTCTGGGCATCCCCCCTCAGCTCCTCTGACTCAGTCTTCAACCACACCAGTTTCACCAGTTTCACAAGAGATCACCCATGAACAAGAAGGAGACAATTACCAAGAGGGAAAAAGTATACCACAAAGTACACTTCCCAGTGGATCAAAGTTGATGTTGTTCAAATACATCTCAGGCTAGAGTATTGCTCAGCACTGGACACTGGTGGCAAATGCTTGTAATCCTAGCACTTGAGAGACTGAGGGGAAAGGATCCTGAGTCCCAGGCCAGCATGGGCTGCATATTAAGTTCAAATATAGACCTCAGAAAAACTTTAAGATAAACAAATAATAAACATATAAAGTACTTCTCCAGAGGGGAAGCCCAAAGAGCATTAAGTACCTGAAGAGACCTCTTATGAAACGGCAATTAGAAACAAAATCGAATTGAAAAGAAACTTCTGCTGGAAAACACCATACTGGATCTCAATGCCTGAGTCCGGTAGGAAACTCAGACAACCCCCTCATTTTCTCTGGCTTATCATTCCCAATACTAAATAGGCAAACTTGGCATACACCTGGTCCCTCAACAAGGGTAGTTTTCTGAAGAGACAGAGACAGAGAAAATGTGTGCAAAACATCCTTCCATACTCCAACTGCAAACATTCTCATGCCCCACTAAGAAAAAGGCCCTTTCTGTGGTTCTTCAGAATAAGGCAGGAAGTCTATTCCCTTATTCCAGTGAAAATATAAGAGGGCTCAAAAGGCAAAGGTTTTTGCCACAAAGGCGTGGCAATCTGAGTTTGATCCCTGTAACTTGCATAAAGTAGAAGAAAACCAACACCATAAAAATGTCTCCTGAGTCCTTCAGGGTTCCTGCTTCATGAAATGTTCCAGACATTCTGCAGGACACAGAAGAAAGTGACTGACAAACTGCCAATAGAGGCAAAACAGCATTTCAAATTCACTGCTTCATGGAAAAGTCTGCCAGATACAATGGGCCTGTAGGCTGAAGAAAAATTTCCCGATGTTACAGAAGAACTTTGGGTTACTGTCCAGGCAGCAAGATATCTCTGTCAAGTTTTAGAAGTTGCTTATAATGCTTATAATATATATTTCTTTTCTCTAGTAGTCTCTGAATCTGCTTTGCTGTTTCTTAATCATATAATATTGAGCAATTTGGGTCCTAAAATAGTATTTTGATTAATGTGTTGGTTTGAAAGAGAATGGTCCCATAAAAGCTCCTATATTTAAATGCTTGATCCCTAGTTGGTGGAACCATTTTGAGAAAGATTAGATGTAATATCATTGGACAGGTGTTTCACAGGAGGTGGAGTTTGAGATTTCAGAAGCCTAAGACAGGTCCAGCCCCTCCTTCTACCACCTCTGCTACCAACTTGTAAATCAGGTTAAAACTCCCAGCTACTCTCCAGTGTCATGCCTGTGTGCTGCCATGCCCCATGACGTGATGGTCATGGACTCACTCTCTGACCATGAGCAAGCCCCCAATTAAATGTTTTCTTTTATAAGCTGCCTTCATCATGGTGTCTCTTTACAATAGAAAAGTAACTATGATAACGTTGTTACATGGTATTGCTGTGATAGGACTGTTCAAGCTGCTTGTTAGTGGAATGTTGACTTGGGAACTTTGCATGAGGGAAGTGGTTGAATGTTTTAAGTGGGGCTTAAAAATGCTACAAGAGCTTTGAAGACAGTAGTACTGAGAGCAATGTGGATTATAGAGTCCCAGTTCAAGAAGTTTCAGGGTGAAACAGTATTAGAAACTGGAATAAAGTGAATCCAAAGAAAAACATATAGATCCTCCTGGAAACTGGAAGCAGACAAGAGCACTGGGCAAAAGTTGGGAACGTGGGGATGGGGTGGGATGAAGGGGAGGGGAGAGAGAGAAGGGAGTAGGGAAGAATTAGGAAGAGCTTGGGAGAGTGGGATGGTTGCAATGGAGGAAGTGTAGATATGGGAGCATATAGCCATAGTGGTGAATATCTTCCATATCACCATCTAACCTTCATCTAGCAATGGATGGAGAGAGAGACAGAGACACACACTGGAGCACTGGACTGAGCTCCCAAGGTCCTAATGAGGAGCAGAAAGACTGAGATCATGAGCAAGGATTTCAGGACCACGAGGGGTGCACCCACCCACTGAGACAGTGGGGCCGATCTATTGGGATCTCACCAAGGCCAGCTGGACTGTGACTGAAAAAGCATGGGATAAAACCGGACTTTCTGAACATGGCAGACAATGAGAGTTGATGTTAGTGGCCAAGGACAGTGGCACGAGATTTTGATCCTACTTCAGGTTTGGCTTTGTAGGAGCCTAGTCAGTTTGGATGTTCACCTTCCTAAACCTGGATAGTGTGGGGAGGACCTTGGAATTTCCACAGGGCAGGGAACCCTGACTGCTCTTGGGACTGGAGAGGGAGGAGAAGAGAAGTGGTGGGAGGTGGAGGGGGACGGGCAGAGGCACAGGGAAATGGGAGGCAGAGGGGAAGCGAAAAAACCTAACCAAGGAGTCCAACAATGACCACAATATCTCTGACAACTAGAGACCCTTCACCAGCGCAACTCGAAGAAGGCAAACACACAAATTTTTTTTAAAGAAATGGTGCAAATATTTATTTTATATTTCGATTACTGAACATTTCCAGATTGTGTAATTGGGATATTTTGACTTTACATTGTTAATAAATGCCATTCAGCAAATCAACAGTTATGACTTTATTTCCAACTAAGCAAACATCCACAGTTACAAAAAATATCTGTAACCACCTGTATCTTATCAGATCACCATGGATTAAAGCTAGAATTCAAGAACAATGCTACCCCCAGAAAGCCTACAAACTCATGGAAACTGTACAGTCATCTACTGAAAACAAGTTTTTCATTTCTAAGACTTTGGAGTTGCTAACCTGTGCATGAAATAAACAGAAAATTCAATTAAAAGAACCTTTCTTCGAAGCCGGAGAGATGGCTCAGAGGTTAAGACTACATAATGGCATTTCCAGAGGACCCTGGTTTGGCTCTCAGCACCCAAATGGAGGCTAGCAATCATCACTCCAGTTCCAAAGGCTCCAGTACCCTCTTCTGCACTTTGGGCACTTCACCCAGAATATACATCCAGGTAAAACAGTCACATATAAAATAAAAATAAAATCAATCTATAAAATAAACCAAGTTCTCTGGTCTGAGGATGAAGCTAAGAATTTGTCTAGTATGTATAAGATCGAGGTTCTACCCTAAAAATGAAGAAAAAATTGCCAGTCTGCTTTGTTGGACATGGTGGGTCATATCTATAATCCTAATATTTGAGAGGCTGAGGCAGGGGATGCTTAGTTTGGAGGCAGGGTAGGCACAAAAGGTTCAAGTACAGCATGATATACAACAGCCTTCAAGCTGTTGCCAGGCAGCAGTTCCTCCTGGCTCTGGGCAACAATGGAGGCCTGACGTGAGGCAACATTCATCTTCTGGATTGGACCTCCTCGAAGGACCAGTGTGGTCCACGATAGCACAAGAGGCTGTGTTGGTGTTAGAGGTTCATGCTGCTTTCCCAGACAGAGATGAAGCCTGAGATCCACATGGACCTACACAGTCTGTGCTACTGTCCAATGCCTTGGTGATGTCCTCAGGCTCTGCTGTCTTGGTGCACCAAGCCTGTGTGAGTGGCATGTGTAACCACCTGAGACCATGTTTTAGGGACATGGTCCATGCAGTCCCTAGGGTTCTGATATGGCCAACACCCAGGTTGATGTCTGTGGTCCAAGTTTACCACCAAAGACCATGAGGAAGCCCATGGTCAGAGTTGATGTCTGAAGCCATGTTAATGTCTGTGAGTATGGGAGAGCCTGCTCTGCCCCTCAGTGCAGGCAATACAGGCAGTAGCATGGGTGCAGGACATCTAGTCCAGCCCCATCCCAGCCACTGCAAAGCTTTGCTCAGCTGATGAATGGTTTCAGGCATGGATATAGGCTGAGAAAGACTCATTCCCTTTGGAAACTTGGCCACTAAGAATTTTACCATTTCAGTGAATATACATTCAATACACAATAGACTTGCCTTTTTTGAAGTGGGGAGATCATGGTGGACAGGAAGTAGACATGGGAAGACTGGGAGGTGAGCACCATGGAGGCACATAATGTGATATTCCCAAATAATCAATAAAAATGTAAACAGAAGAAAAAGAAGGAAATGAGAACCCTCTGAGACTCTGTCTCAAATATCCTGACAATTTCTCCCCTCTTATGAACATACATTGTAAATTAAAAAATTTGTAAAATAAAAACAATTGAGCAGCAGGAAAACTGAGCTTCCAGGGCCCAGTTTACTGTCGTGTAAAAAAAATAAAATTCCTTAACACGCCGAGGGTAGGATATTTAATAAAAAATACAAAGATGGCCCAAGAGATTCTTTCCAGAATTCACTTTAATAATAAACCCCTAGCTTACTTTAATAAGCCTATAACAAGAACAGATTCTAGGCCATGATGTCCAAAGCATGACAGCTGACAGCTGATAAAACACTAAAGGCTTAATTTTCCTATCTGCCAGAATTTAACTTATTGAAAGAGGCCAATGTCTTTTCTTGTTCTAATGATGGTAGTGCATACTTTCATTTTTTCAATTTTACTCAGCTTTATTAAAGTATAACCAACAGATAAATTTACAGGGTAAATGTCTTAATGCAGATAAACATTACAGAATGTCTAAGTTGAGGTAACCAACTATCATCTCACTTACCTATCACATTTCATTGCTGACATTTCCCTGTAATTCAACTTGTCGCCTCTTCTTCTCCCACAGACCAACTTCTTCAAAGAAGGATCCTTACATGGGGTTAAAAGACTTTAAAGTATTAATATTGATTAGACTTTCAAGGTTGCATTTTTATGAATCTACCTGATGCCTATACATTGTGCATGTAATTATGACAGCTTAAAGTTACAGGAGCCATCTTTAGGTTGTGCATGAGTTAATATTTATCTCTCCCTGAGTATGAGAAGCTGCCCATCATGGGTGATAATAGTTTTCACCTGTTATTTCTGGAAGCTACTGTCATAGAACTTATTGTGGTTTGAGTGAGAAATGTCCCGCATAAGCTCCCATATTTGAACATTTTATCGGCAACATGTGCTGCTCTTTAAAGAGGTTGCAAAACCTTTACGAGGCATAGAATTGCTAAAGGAAGTATGCCACTGAAGATAGGCTCTAAAAATATATAGAATCACCCAACTTCCTCTTCTCTCTCTGCCTCCTAACTGTTTAGGCAATGTGGCCAGTCAGCCTCACACTCCTGTTGCTATGCTATTGCCAAAGCTATTGAACCAATCCCTCTGAAATGGTGAACCAAATTAAACCTTTTCTCTCCCTTAAGTTGTTTTTCTCATGATGCTTTTTGATTGCTTGTTTGTCACGATGCTTTGTCACAGCAAACGGAATGAAACCATGACATTTTGCAAGTACACACCTGAAATTAACACAAAACCAACCCTCAGAAAGAAAGATGACCAAGGATTAAGGCATATTTAAGATATTGAAATAGCATTTCATTTCCTTTCTTTCAAATACATTAAAGATACTATTTAACAAAGGAAAAACAAATCACACAGGGTTAACTAAAATGTAGTGCCTTTTGCCAAGTAACATAGTCTTTGTAATGAGAACATGTGAATACACAGTAGAGTAGGGAACCAGGACATAAAAGAGAGATACCCAAGTCCTAGTTCCCACTAAGAGCATCATCTTTCTCGTAGCCACAAACAGCATAAAATATCTTGGGGTAACTCTAACAAAAGAAAGTGAAAGGTCTCTTTGACAAGAACTTTAAGAAATTGAAGGAAGAAATTGAAGAGGATACCAAAATGGAAGGACCTCCCTTGGTCTTTTATTGGGAGCATCAACATAGTAAAAATGGCAATTCTAGCAAAGGCAATTTCTTTTTATTATTTTTTATTTTTTTTTGGTTTTTCATGACAGGGTTTCTCTGTGGCTTTGGAGCCTGTCCTGGAACTAGCTCTGTAAACCAGGTTGGTCTCGAACTCACAGAGATCCGCCTGCCTCTGCCTCCCAAGTGCTAGGATTAAAGGCGTGCGCCACCATTGCCCGGCCCATCAAAATTCTTGACAGATATTGAGAGGACATTAATCAAATTTATATGGAAAAACAAAAAATCCTGGATAGCCAAAATAATCTTATACAATAAAAAAATGTCTGGAGGCATTACCATTCCTGACTTCAAACTCTATTACAGAGCTACAGTAATAAAAACAGCATGGTATTGGCATAAAATCATAGAATTCGACCAATTGAATCATATAGAAGATACTGATTTTAACCCACAAACATCTGAACACCTCATTTTCTATAAAGTGGCTAAAAGTATACAATGGAAGAAAGAAAGCATATTCAACAAATGGTGCTGGCAGAACTCGATGTCAACCAGTAGAAGAATGAAAATAAACCCATATCTATCACCATGCACAAAACTCAAGTCCAAATGGATCAAAGACCTCAATATCAATCTGAACACACTGAACCTGAGAAGAGAAAGTGGGAAGTACCCTACAACATATGGGCACAGGAGATTGCTTCCTATGTATAACCCCAACAACACAGATGATAAAGGCAACATTGAATAATTGGGACCTCCTTAAACTGATAGGCTTCTGTAAACAAAGGACACTGTCAATAAGAAAAAATGGCAACCCACTGACTGGGAGAAGCTCACACCAACCCTGCAACAGACAAAGATCTGATCTCCAAAATATATAAAGAAATCAAAAACCTAGACTTTAAAATGCTAATTAACTCAAATAAAACATGGGGCCCTGAACTAACAGGGAATTCTCAACAGAAGAAGTTTAATTGGCCAAAAGACACTTAAGGTCCTGCTCAACCTCATTAGCAATCAGGGAAATGCAAATCAAAACAATTTTGAGATATCATCTTACACCTGTCAATATGGCTAAAATCAAAAACACTAATGATAGCCTTTGCTGGAGAGGTTGTGGAGGAAGGGGTACCCTCATCAAATGCTGGGCAGAATGCAAACTTGTCCAACCACATTGCAAATCAGTGTGGCGGTTTCTCAGGAAATTTGGGATCAACCTAACCAAGGACCAAGCCATACCACACTGGGGAATATACCCAAGAGATTCCCTATCATATTACAAAATCATTTGTTCAACTATGTTCATAGCAGCATTATTTGTAATAGCCAGAATCTGGACACGACCTAGATGCCCTTCCATGTAAGAATGGATGAACAAAGTGTGGAAAATATACACAGTAGTGCACTACTCAGTGGTAAAAAACAATGACTTCTTGAATTTTGCATGCAAATGCATGGAAATAGAAAACACTTTTCTGAGTGAGGTTTCCCAGACCCGAAAAGATGAAAATAGGATGTACTCAGTCATAATTGGTTTCTAGCTATAAACAAAGACCATTGCATCTATAATTTGTGATCCCAAAGAAGCTATATAAGAAGGTGAACCCAAAGAAAACATATAGTTATTCTCCTGGATATGAAAGGTAGACCAAATTCTCAAGCAAAAATTTGGGATCTGGGGGGTGGGGTGGGATAGGATAAGAGGGGATTGGAGGAGAAAAGTAAGAAGGAGAGGATGGGGGGAACTTGGGGAATTGGGATGATTGGGATAAAGTAAGGATGGATATGGGAGCAGGGAAGCATATATCTTAATTAAGGTAGCCATCTGAGAGATTTTATTTAAAAAATGAACTTGGTAAATAGAAGCTTATGATTCTCAAAAATTGGTCATTTCAGGTTAGGATGGTCTTTAAATTCAATGGCAAACCCCTATATCAAAAAGTCACACAGGAAAACAGTGGTGTGCTCATAAAATAATGAAGACATTAAGAGAAGTGATACAAAATGACGAATATCAAAAGCCAAATTTCCTAGCCCATCTTGAGGAAGTAGGTTCCCCACCAACACATTTATTCCAGATCGTGAGAATTAACATCAACCTCTTTCAAGTACTTCGTTTAATAATAAATTTTTATACCAGTTCTTGGAATTTATATATTGGACAAAGGGTTGGTTTGGGAAGTCCTTCTGTCTATGTTTGTTTTTATTGGTTAATGAATAACATTATTTCAGCCAGTAGCTTAGCAGAATAGACCTAGGTGGTAAAAGTAAACATTGTTGGGAGAAAGGAGGTGGGGTCAGTGAGAAGCCACCTAGACACCACCAGGGAAAAACACCTACTCTGGAGCTACAAAAATTTGTTGGTAAGACATGAACTAGTGGTGATACAGATAAATGCAAATGTGTTAGTTTAGAATGAGGGAGGAATCTAGAAATATGGTTAAGCTATTGGCCAAAGAGTATTGTGAATAATATAGGTTTTATGTGATTATTTCAAGTCAAGGTGGTCAGAAAACTAACTAATGAGTGACCTCCACAAACAAATCAGCTTGTTGAACTGAAGAGTGTTTTTTTTTTAAAAAAAATCTGTTTGCTCACTTGATCTGGGCTTCATCTAAGCATGTCTATTTGTCTGTGATGATTGCTCGGTTATATATTTACTGCCAATATATTGTTTGGAGGAAGGGGTCTATTGAATCTGCTCAGTTTAATGGACACTCTATAATTAATTTGAATTGATTACTTTCTATTTTATGTAGTTTCCCTGCAGGATAGTGTTTACAAACCAAGACTACATGTTGGCATTAAAGATCTTTAAATGGGGAGATTGAAGGGCCAGAGTCAGATAAGAAGTTGCAATTATGGACACAGACAGGAGAGAGAAAAAAGAA
Source organism: Chionomys nivalis (assembly GCF_950005125.1). NCBI lineage: Eukaryota > Metazoa > Chordata > Mammalia > Rodentia > Cricetidae > Chionomys > Chionomys nivalis. The sequence goes on along the minus strand of NW_026646888.1, from coordinate 112,306 downwards.
GGAAAGGGAGTATGAGATCACTACCCTATAGTCTTTCAAAATGGAGGAGGGGACCTGAGCTAAGAAGGAAACAGCCACAGCTCTTTCCACAGTCACTATTCCTCTCTAGGCCACAATATCTCCAAGCAGCTAGCACAAGCATTGGAAGTTTCTCTTCTGAGAGGGGCAGCCAGAGTGTGCCACATATGACCATTTTCCCTGGAGTTATCCTCATCATGGACAGAAGGAGGCATGTCTCCCTAGAATCTCAACAACAATCTCATAGATGAAAATAAAAAGGCTTATTAAGGACACTTAGAGAAACATTATAACTAACAGAGTTGGGAGATAATACATCTTCTAGGATGTGATGATGTCAATCTACACAGGCACATCTGTCTCTCTTCTGATCATATGAACAGAATGCCTGCTGGTTTGGGAAGCATCTCATCTGGGATTGTAATACCAGGGCATTAAAATGTCCTCTTTGCTGGTCTTCTACCCGAGAGTGGTCTCTCTCTCAGGTACATTGGGATGAATCATTTGAAGGAATAACAGAAAAATAGGTAGAGCATCCAGAATGAGGTATAACATACATGGCCACAATTACATATGCAGCAACAAGGAAACAGATGAAGAAGTCTGAGCATCAGTGGAAGTTGAGGACCTAATACCAAAGCTAAGTCATGTAACACCATGGGTAGTTTCAGAGTTTCAGAGAGTAAATTCAGTTACATTCTGGAAAAAGCTAAGACTGCAAAAGATGGCTTTCATAATCAGAAAGTAGAAAAATTGGGACTGCAAAAAGGAGGCAGTGAGGGAGTCAAGGGTGGTCACAGAGCAATGAAGAATCCCAAGTCCCTATCCCAACATGATACTGATATCATTTTTAAAAGTAATTGAGCCACAAATCTTGGCAGTCAGAGCTCAGGAGTTGAAATTACATTTCAATCCCATGTAATAAATCTCTGCCTTGAGCATCTACAATGATGCATTTCTGTCTTGAGCATCTGGAGCAATATTTCTTTTCCTTAAGCATCTATAGCAATGCACCTCGGCCTTGAGCATCTGCTGTCATACCCCTCTAAAATGATTATCTACAGAAATTAACATCTGCTTTAAAAAGCGATATACTACTGGGATAGACCTACCATTGCATGTTTCCTTTGGATGTACACTTTTATATAACTACACCCTAAATTTGATATCAAGACCTGAGCACAAACAGATTTCACAGTTCACAGTTTCCCCATGCTGTGATAATTCAGTAGGCCTCTGGACACATCGACCAAAGACTTGAGGGGAGGAAGCAAAGGCATTCACGTTTGAATGTCTCTCATCTCAATCTCCACAGCACTTCTTTTAAAGTTATACGATTCCCTTTTGTGATCCAGAATATTTGCTCACAGCTCAATATTTTTTAACCAACTGTCTTGTTCTTCAGCCATGGCACAGTCAGTAAGGAGCATTCCATACAGATGGAGACCATAAATTTGATCCCTTCAAACTTGTGCAAAAATCTCGGCATTAAAGATATCAACTCATCACTCAGTGCTGAGGAGACAGCAACACCTGGGTGTCTAAGACTCGCTGTGTGGTCAAGGGGAATTGGTCGGCTCCAGGGTCAAAGAGATGACATATCTTAATCATGACAGAGAGTAATTAAGGAGAAACCCATGGTTAATTATGGCCTTTGCATGCATGTATACACATCTCCATAAAAAGTTACACTCATATATTAAACAACTGTCTTTTGAATTTCTAAATATACACATTTCTGTGGTGAAGTTTTGAGCTTAATTTTGACTGCTCTTTTGAGTTGTAGGAACAGCTGAATGTTTTCTGCCACCAGGTTCCCGCACTGGCTAGCTTTACCCAAAATAATTACATAGAAACTGTATTATTTTAAATAATACTTTGCCCTTTAGGTCTAGCCTGTTAGTTGCTAATTCACACATCTTGATTAACCCATTTCAAATAATCTGTGAAGCACCATGAGCTTATGAGAATCATAAGCTGCTTCTGTCTCGGGGTGAGGGGGGCATGGCGTCTGTTGACTAGGCTTCTTTCTCCCAGCATTCTGTTGTTTACTCTGCATATCTAACCTGCTGTCCTATCAAAAGGGCCAAGGCAGTTTCTTTATTAACCTATAGACATTTAACCCTCGTCCATCACTTTGGCCTTCCTCATACAATGACATTAGAAGAAATCTTTCTGTAAGAACCCTCTCCACTATCTCATTTGGCCTCTTGAATCCTCCCTCCTCTCTACCAAAGACAAAAGGAAGCTAGTCTCAGACATGTTACACAGTCTAAAAAAGGAAGGATGGAATCAAGATTTGAATTCCTCACCTAAGTCTAAAACCTTAAACAAGGAACTCACTGCACCACCATACTTTTTTTTCAACTGAGATAGAACTCACACTCCGAGGAGCTGAAAGGCAAGTTCATACTGCATTAACTTCACATGGGCCCTTGACAGATATGCACAGCATTATGATGGACACCTCACCACTGATATATTGACATCTTATTCCTTTGTATTTAACGGGTCATTTGGCCACATACCTTACTCAATCTTTCCTTCAGTGATTTGATTTCCAGAAACCTCCATCCCCTCACTTCAATCCTAATTCATACACTCCCCAAAACCCCTTGATGGGAGTCAGGTATCAATATCGTACTGGTATTTTCGGGTCTGATGGGTTTGTGGGGTCATTTCCACAAACCCATCAGTCCAACAGAACATTATCCATAAAAAGGGTACAGTGTTTTACAGTTATTGCAGGCCAATTGATTAAATGAACTCACAAGGGTGGAATGGCATGCATAAGACCTGTGAGAGTGCAAGACAGAAAGAATCAAGGCATGACAAAATAGGTGGCAGACAGAAGCCTGGCAAAAGTAAGTAGGTAGCCTAAGATTCAAACCATTGCAGAAGAGCCACTGAGAGTGGAAAATTTTCTTTAGGCAGGAGGATCCTGGTCACTCAACATGCTCCAGTGGAGATAATATACCCAGGGACTTCCAGATGGTATGAATTAAACCATTAATCAAATGAAACCTAATTTTCTTTGCTTCTGAGTATTCATTTGTGACCCTTCATGATCACTCTGTATCCTCTTAAGTCCCAACACCTCGATGTCACATCTTTCCATATGACACGCTTTTCTCTCATGCATTATCCCTCTCTGAGATCCTACGTCTTTTTGGCCACTCTCCTCTGTTTCCTAATCAGCCATCTTGTCCTCATCCACACACTGCATCTCCTTTCTTCCTTTTATCTCCAAGGGGAAAAGACCATAAGTTCTGTTTTGTTTTGAGGCATATCTTTCTGTGATGTCCCATCCACCAGACACTCCATCATTGACCAAAAAACATAACATCTTCACAAATTTTATTTTTAGAGCAAAAAAAAATTCCATTGGGAAAGATACCAGGATTAATAGAAGAACTGAGGTATTTCTGAAAAAAGAGTTCCCCAAACACAGTTTTAAGTCTGACCCCCAAAATTTGTGAATTTCACTTTAACACATCTTCATCAAATCATAGACATAGATATGGAAGTCATAATCAAACTTGATGATATACACGGAAGGTTTGGTGGGAACTTGGTAAATAATTTTACCTATCTTTTGGGTTCCATCTTTTTCATTGTGCTGCACATTCTTACTTGCCAAGGAATCCCTGCCTAATTCCATATTCACCCCTATTTGAGGACATCCTGGCATAATATGAAGGTTGCTTTCAATGTAGTAAACTAGACGGTGGTAAAGATACATAACTGGATCTTTCTCATAGGTAATGTAGAAACAGTTCTTCATGGTCTACACCTCATCTGGGACCACCCCACTCCACTCTTCCTTAGAGCCTGGCATGATGTGGAGGTTACCTTCAAGGTAGTCAACAAGGAGGTGGCAAATGTACAAGACCGAAACTTTTTTGTAGGTAATATATAACCAGGTCTTCATGATTGGCACCTCCTCTAGGACCATCCCCTTCCAGTCATCCTTAGAGCCATTTGTGCACTGAAATATTTGTTTCACTGCTCTGCCAACTAAGGTGTTTGAGATATGAGTGTCTGTCTCCTGAGGAAATGGTACGTTGTTAGGCAGGAACAAAGGGTTTAAAATCCTTTCATTACTGTGAGGTTCCAATCCATAGACAAAGCTATCCCATCATACTTCAACACATAGAGAGAGGGATTTGTTGGCATTTGATCTAGAATGATGGCTTTCCACTGCTTGACTGGTTCATTGGTTCCTTCCAGCCGTGAGAAATTCTGCGGCCGACAATATTCTCCAGGGCCTCAAAAGGCCAATGCAGTTTTTGCTTCTGAAAAGATAACCCATTCCTCTTCTGGAGAGGTGGTATGCATCTCATACTAAGAGGCATCTTCATCATGGCTGTAGACTTGCTGAGATAGGCCACTGACATCCTGGTCCGCTGTTTCTTGGCTATCTTCCTGTGCTTGGGCTTCATAGCTGCCCACTCTCTAGGTTGAAAGACCGTTCCCTCTGTTTAAATCAGAAACAAAGTTGTGGCCTCAACCATGAGTGCCTGCAAGGATAACAAGGGGAGGCTATGAGGTCAAGGCTCTTTTCTGGAAGAACTGTGGTGCAGGAGACAAAGATATTGATCAACACGTTTGCATACCTAACTGTAATTTTCTCTTAAGAAATAAATAGGACAATTTGCAAATTTTTCTCTACAGCTCAGTATATCAATCTCAGAGATACATTCCTGCTGCCCAAAGGCAAATGACCTCTGCTGAGAAACCTACTTTCTGACTGACTAAGTCAATGAGAGGAGAAGGTATGCCTATCCCCGAAACGAGTAAGAAAAATCTGAACAGATAACAAAGAATTCGAAGGACATCCACACGTCTCCTTCGACATCAAGCTAATAGGTAGGGGGCTCAATCCAAGACAGCCAGCCAAAGTTCATGGCACTCCAGTCCACTGGCTCTCTGATTTTTGACTCCTGATCCAGACCCAGGTATATTACATAAAGCCAATCTGTGTCTTCATTGTGGAAGTGAGTACTGTGAGACCCACTTCAACCTGAAAGACTCATTATTCTAGGCAACAGCAGCAATTGAGAAATAATTAGTATCTTTTAAAACACCTATGGACAAAGAGCAGCTTTGCCATTTTAGTGGATTGATGAATATGATATTGTTAGCAAAGATAAAGTGGGAAGAATAGCTGGCATTCACCAACCCACAACTATCAAATATAGGAGCTGGTAACAACGTAAATGGTGGACCCGCAGGACAATTGAAGGAAAACTTTTTTGTATTACAGAGGTCTTAGTTGCTTTGGAAACATATTTACCAAAAGAAAATGTCCTGCCTCTCCAGATTCAATCTTCCGGAAATGTTCAGGTGCAAAAAGCCTGTTGAACGGCTGTGGAGACAAGGAGCTGAACTGTCCTCCTCAGGCACTGTGAGGATAATAAACCCACCTTCATTGAAGACTAGTGCTTTGAGTGGAATAGAGTTGCTACCCATCGAACCAAGGCTTTGTGACATCACCAAGGCTCTACTTATGTCAGAAATCCCCACACAAGCCTGTTACTTCCCTATTTACCCACAGAAACATCCAGCATTCAGCTCCTCAAAAGCTGTATACAGCTACCAGGAGACCCAAAATAAGCCCCCACTCATCTTCCCCATCACTCGATTCACACTCTTGCCCAAGCAACTCAATCCCTGTATCTTATTTTTCTGAAAAAGTCTTTGGTGTCTGAGTCAACAACTAATATGAAAGTTTTTTTTTCTTAACTCGCATCTCTCCGTTGGTTATCTTTGATTGATTTTTTCTTCCTTCATAAATATTATATTTCAAATTTCCACTTCCTTTCCTCCTCCTCCTCACTACTCAGGCAACCACCAATCCTCTCCACTTCAAATCCATTCCTAATAGAGGGCAGGGTACCTTGACCTGTGGGAAGCCCATGCCCCAATCCATCCAGATTGAGGAGGGTATGCATCTAAATATAATAGGACCACATAAATTTCTTCTTATCTTGAGAAGAATACTTGCTACAGAAACACTATCAGAGTAGTACTGAGAGTGTAGGCTGTCTCAGCATGGAGAAGTAACTGGAGCAAACCCCTAGTAGTTCAGCTCAGTGGCCCAAGAAAGATGGTCAAGGAAAGTCAATGAACTCAGGGATGGAAGTTAAAACTCAGGCTAAATAACATTCCAAATCATTTAGGCAGGACATGAGACACTTGTGCAACAGTCACAAGATGTCTAAAATGCCTGGAACTAGAATCTTAGGGCAGGAGAAGTTGTGGAGCTGAGAGTGCATGGCAAAAAGTGACAGAATCTGGCAAAAGACATGTAAGCGTAACTAGCAAACATCCATGGAAACCATGAATGGGAGAAAACTCTGAGAAGTCTGCACAAAAACATAACATCTTGACAATTCTGAGATTTAAAGACAGGAGAGATCTTAAATATGTCACTATCACATGATGATGATTTATCCACTCCATAGCAGTGTGACCTCCTGATATTTTTAAGATAAACTGTCTATTCTCTCTATATATTTACGGGGAAATTCACATTGCTTGCACAGATTAACTAGCAGCATGAGTTACCACTCCATCAAAGGCAAAGCAAAGCAATCATGGACATGTTGTTGAATGCTGATGATGTTGTTGGGAGTGTTTGTGGGTTTTTTCTTAAAGGGTAATCATTGGTCACACAAATGCATGAAGCATATCCTGTCTGTGCCATGTATCATGAAAGATGAAAACAATAAACAAAAATAGGTTTTTGTCACATACTGGTAAATTATGCTGCTATGTCCAAATAGGTGTGTTGCAGGAGCTCCTTCTGCTCCTTCAGGCTATAGCAACTGAGATAAAGGCCATTGGGATGTGGTCTCTCTCTCTTTCAATGAGGAGCAACTGCCTTCAGCTTGCTCTCATTCATCCACCTTTTCATCCAGTTACTAGGCTCCCTTCCTGATCCTGCAAAGGGATGTTGCCTGAAATGGCAATCTGTAAGTTTTGCCCCTTAAAAAAATATCCATTTAATGAATCATAATTCTAAACTGGTGTGGGAGATTGCTTGTGACTTACACCTTCTTATGTGATGAAAACAACCAGGGTATGGAGGGGGTTTTCACAGTTCATGTTGCAGAAGACATGGCAGCAGGATTTGGAGGCTTCTTGTTCTCTGTAAGGAAATCAGTAAACAATTGCGACCAATGAAAATATGCCCTGATACATCAAGGCTAATCCTTTCAGACACCAATTCCTCCAGCAAGGTTCTGGTTCTCCACAACCTCAAAAACCTCCTGAGGGCCAAGTATTCAGAACCAATATCCTGTGTGCATCATATCACATACAATCGTAGTGAGTACACCAATCTGTTTTTTAAAGTACATCATTTTGTCCTTGCAGAAACATTTATATTTCCAATAAAGATAACTTGCGGCTTCTTTGGGGTCCTCAAATTCCTCTAAGGTGGTGATTGGGCATTCTTACATACTTTTCTGTGTTGTTATGAGACCTTGATGGGACAGCAATTGTTTCAGAAATCAAAGGCAGTTAGGTTCATACCTGTGGTTAGCAGTGTGCTGCACACTTGGGTTGCGTATACCTATTCTATGAAAGGATGGATTTGCTAATAACGGTTGGCAGCACACGTGGAGGCAGGCAGTGTTACCTTTTCAAATGACCCATTTTGAAGCCTTACATCAGGCTCCTCTATTCTCCTCATCTTTTTTTCTTTATCAGATTAGGACAAAAATTAAAACTCGATGTCCTGGACGTGAACACTGAATGAGTTATCTATGTGAGATCACAGTGACAGAGCTCATGGGAATCTGACTCATTGCAGGATATAAGATTTAGCCTGTAACGGCTAGAGCTAATGGACCAAGCAGTGTTTAAAAGAATACCGTGTGTGTGTCGTTATTTTGGGGCATGAGCTAGCCAGGCAGCCATGAGCCCGGCTGTGGGAAGAGGCCCGCAGCTCACCACTACAATACACCAGTCTTCCCCCTGTCACTCTGCATCAATGGGTATTTACAGTTTGAATGAAGAGTTCTCCTGGGCATCCCCCTCAGCTCCTCTGACTCAGTCTTCAACCACACCAGTTTCACTCAGCCTCAAGAGATCACCCATGAACAAGAAGGAGACAATTACCAAGAGGGAAAAAGTATACCACAAAGTACACTTCCCAGTGGATCAAAGTTGATGTTGTTCAAATACATCTCAGGCTAGAGTATTGCTCAGCACTGGACACTGGTGGCAAATGCTTGTAATCCTAGCACTTGAGAGACTGAGGGGAAAGGCTCCTGAGTCCCATGCCAGCCTGGGTTGCATATTAAGTTCAAATATAGACCTCAGAAAAACTTTAAGATAAACAAATAATAAACATATAAAGTACTTCTCCAGAGGGGAAGCCCAAAGAGCATTAAGTACCTGAAGAGACCTCTTATGAAACGGCAATTAGAAACAAAATCGAATTGAAAAGAAACTTCTGCTGGAAAACACCATACTGGATCTCAATGCCTGAGTCCCGTAGGAAACTCAGACAACCCGCTCATTTTCTCTGGCTTATCACTCCCAATAATAAATAGGCAAACTTGGCATACACCTGGTCCCTCAACAAGGGCAGTTTTCTGAAGAGACAGAGACAGAGAAAATGTGTGCAAAACATCCTTCCAACCTCCAACTGCAAACATTCTCATGCCTCACTAAAAGAAAAAGGCCTTTTCTATGGTTCTTCAGAATAAGGGAGGAAGTCTATTCTCTTATTCCAGTGTGAGAAAAAAGATAAATGAAAATATAAGAGGGCTCAAAAGGCAAAGGTTTTTGCCACCAAAGCGTGGCAACCTGAGTTTGATCCCTGTAACTTGCATAAAGTAGAAGAAAACCAACACCATAAAAATGTCTCCTGAGTCCTTCAGGGTTCCTGCTTCATGAAATGTTCCAGACATTCTGCAGGACATAGAAGAAAGTGACTGACAAACTGCCAATAGAGGTCAAACAGCCTTAAAAATTCACTGCTTCATGGAAAAGTCTGCCAGATACAATGGGCCTGTAGGCTGAAGAAGGATTTCCCGATGTTACAGAAGAACTTTGGGTTACTGTCCAGGCAGCAAGGTATCTCTGTCAAGTTTTAGAAGTTGCTTATAATGCTTATAATATATATTTCTTTTCTCTAGTAGTCTCCGAATCTGCTTTGCTGTTTCTTAATCATATAATATTGAGCAATTTGGGTCCTAAAATAGTATTTTGATTAATGTGTTGGTTTGAAAGAGAATGGTCCCATAAAAGCTCCTATATTTAAATGCTTGATCCCTAGTTGGTGGAACCATTTTGAGAAAGATTAGATGTGACCTCGTTGGACAGGTGTTTCACAGAAGATGGACTTTGAGATTTCAGAAGCCTAAGACAGGTCCAGCCCCTCCCTCCACCACCTCTGCTACCAACTTGTAAATCAGGTTAAAACTCCCAGCTACTCTCCAGTATCATGCCTGTGTGCTGCCATGGCCCATGACGTGATGGTTATGGACTCACTCTCTGACCATGTGCAAGCCCCCAATTAAATGTTTTCTTTTATAAGCTGCCTTCCTCATGGTGTCTCTTTACAATACAAAAGTAACTATGATAACGTTGTTACATGGTATTGCTGTGTCAGACTGGTCAAGCTGCTTGTTAGAGGAATGTTGACTTAGGAACTTTGCATGAGGGAAGTGGTTGAATGTTTTAAGTGGGTCTAAATAGTTATAAGAGCTTTGAAGACAATAGTACTGAGAGCAATGTGGACTATAGAGGTCCAGTTCAAGAAGTTTCAGGGTGAAACAGTATTATAAACTGGAATAAAGTGAACCCAAAGAAAAACATATAGATCCTACTGGAAACTGGAACCAGAAAAGAGCACTGGGTAAAAGTTGGGAAGGTGGTAATGGGGTGGGAGGAAGGGGAGGCAGGAGAGAGAAGGGAGAAGGGAAGAATTAAGAAGAGCTTGGGAGAGTGGGATGGTTGCAATGGAGGAAGGGTGGATATGTGTGCAGGTAAGACGATATCTTAATTAAAGGAGCCATTTTAGGGTTGGCAAGAAACTTGGCTCTAGAAGGATTCTCAGGTGTCCATGGGGATATCTCCAGCTAGGTCCTTGGGCAGTAGATGAGAGGGTGCCTGAACTGGCCTTGTCCCATACTCACACTGATGATTATCTTGAATATCACCATAGAACCATCGTCCAGCGATGCATGGAGATAGAGACAGAGACCCACATCAGAGCATTAGACTGAGCTCCTAAGATCCAGTTGAAGAGCAGAAGGAGGGAGAAGATGAGTAAGGACATCAGGACCAGGCGGGTTGGTCCACCCACTGAGAGAGTGTGCCTGAGCTAAATCCAGCTGGAGGCATGGGGGCTGACTGAAATGCCAATGATAATGGCACTGAGATTTGTCTCTACTGCATATACTGGCTTTTGGGGATCCTAGTCTGTTTGAATGCACACCTTCCTAGGCCTGGATGGAGGGGAGGAGGGCCTAACCAAAGGACAGGGTACACTGCCCTCTTAGGATTGGGGGAGAGGGGGCAGAGTGAGTGGGGGAATAGGAGGGAAATGGGAGGAGGAGAGGAAGTGCAAATTTTGAATGGTATTATTTATAAAAAAAATTAAAAAGAAACTGGAATAAAAACAATTCTTGTAATGTTTTAGACAACAATGTGGCTGCTTTTGGCCCTTGTCCTAAGAACTTGCTTGAGGCTAAATTGAAGAGTTTTGAAACAATATTATTGGCAGGTATTTCATTCAAGACAGTATTGACTCATGGTTATTAGTAATCATTCTTAATGCAGCTCTATAATAAAAAAAAGTGCTAAGCAAGTGTTCTACCACTGAGCTAAAACCCCAACTACTGGCTCCAAAGCTACAAAAAACACTGTCCCCCAAAATAAAGAAGGAAGGGAGGAAGAAAGAAAGAAAGAAAGAAAGAAAGAAAGAAAGAAAGAAAGAAAAGTGCAAACAGGGCAAGGAGAAATACAAATGCACAATCTGAGGAGAAAAAGGAAGACCGGGAAATAAAATGCCTATACCTAGGTTTGTGCTGAAAGAGGTACAGAGAATTGGAATGAAGGTAAAGATCCCACCTAGCTAACCATGAAACCTGTAAAAAGAAAATCCCTAGAGAATCTACTCCAAAAACAAAGTAAAGCTTATTCAACAAAGGAAAACACCAAGAGTTCAGAGTTTATACAAATGGAATCCAATGAGAGAGCCATATTCCATCCAAAATGTACAACAATACTTGCCTGACTTTAGAATCCAAAATACTGGAGTTAAGAGGTTGTGAAATCTTCCTCATTAGTTCAGAAAAAAATGTTACAGCCCTGATGGCATGTGGCATGCAGGCCCATAGAGGCCATCATATAAAGCTGAGAACATGATGCTTGGATTTGTACTAAAGATCCAAAATGTTGGAGACTCCAGAGTCACAGTGATGCACTAACCCTCTGAAACTGTAAAATGCTTTCTTTTATAAGTTAGCTTGGTATCGTGCTCTCTCTCTCTCTCTCTCTCTCTCTCTGTCTCTCTCTCTCTGTCTCTCTGTCTCTCTCTCTTTCTCTCCCCCACCCCATTTGTGGAAATAAATGTAAAAAACTTCTAGTTCTTTAATTTATTACCAACATAGTAAAGATTACAGTTTAACTTTTTGTAAAACAATGTACTCAAGGTGGGGCTGAGAAGATAGCATTGCACTGAGTACTTGCTGCTCTTCTAGGAGACCTGGGTTTGGATCACAGCAGCCCCATGAGTAAGTTCATGGACATGTAACTCCAGTTCCAGGATATCTGAAGTCTTCTCACCATGCCAAAAGACACCAGCACACACCTGGTACATACTCAAGACACACATACAAATAAAATAAATCTTTTTTTAAAATAATCTTTTTAAAAAATAAGAAAGGCTACCCTCCTGCAACTTGGGATGGACTTTAAAACACAGCTTGCTCCAATACTGAAGGGACTTAAGAGGTGAGTGAACAGTCACATGGCAGGACGCCCCACTCTCTAGGACCTCCCCAGTGGGACAAAACTCCAGGCCCCTCCCCAACTCCCTCAGCTTTTCTAGCCAGCCAGCAGGGAGTTTCCTGTGGCTAGGATCCCCTCAAACCCAATCCCACCCATGGGACACCCCCCAAGGTACTAGCCACAACCTGCCTAAGAGCTGAAAGCTTGCTATAATACTGAGGGGAACAAGAGCTTGCTACAACACTGAGGGGATTAAGAGAGCACCAAGAGAGCAAACCAGGAATGAAGACCGAGAGAGCAGGCGTATAGAGACCTCAGAAGCTTCTGAAACAGACAGTGACAGTAAAGCATATCAAGAAAAACTCCCAAACACTCAGACAGCCACTTCAAGGACTGGACCAAGACACAAAAACACTGCAGGCCTCATTTGAAGGACTAGATGGGTAGGCGCCAAAGTAGGAATCCCTCCAACAACCTAAAAAGGAACATGGTAACACCAGAACCCAGGGGTCACACAACAGGAAGACTTGATAATCCTAACCCAAAAGAAGTAGAAGAAAACAACTTTAAACTCTTCAACTGGACTTTGGGAGCTCAGTCCAGTGCTCCAATGTGGATCTCTGCCTCTGTTGCCATTAGTTGCTGGATGAAGGTTCTATGGTGATATTTACGATAATCATGAGTCTGGTTAGAGTGCAAATCAAGATCTGGCCGCCTCACCTCTATTTCTTAGGGTCTTAGGCATGCCACCATGCCTTAACTCACTTAACAAACTGACTTCCCTTTCAAGTGATGCTGTGTGGTATAAACTTACAGAAAACAGAAATAACAAGTTGTGGCTATAGCACAGGTATACTGAAGTAAAAACTATTGGATCAAATCAGAGAAGTAGCCCTACAAATGGAAAATAAGTAAAGCTAAAAAACCACTTTTTAAAACAAACACAAAACCTGATGACCTCCCCTTGCAAGTGATTAGCTGTAAACAAAACGCTTATGTCAGCACACAGCTTGGATCTACACTGCATCATGTAGGAAAAAAGGTCTATTAAACACCTCTTGGCTTCTTCCTTCTGTCCCCTTTCCTCTTTGGGCACATAACACCATCCAGCTCAGTCTGTCTGGCGCTGGGGGCAAATCCTCAGGGCAAGCAGGCAGGCGAGACATCCTTTGCTTCACTGGCCCGCCTGCACCAACCAAGGTAGGCGCTTTCTTTACAAACTACCCAACCTGCAAGGAGATCTGATCTCGGCACCAGGAGAGAAAGCAGTGCGGTGAGTTTGTGACCAGCGGTGGCGGAAGCAGTCCTGGACAGGGAAATCTGAAGTTCCTCATCCCCCTCCCTATACTCCCCGGGCTCCCTACAGGGGCTCTACCCCCCCATACTGCCTCTCTCTTCTTGCCCCACCCAGCTTGCATCCAGAACCCTTCTTCCTTCTGTCCCCTTTCCTCTTTGGGCACATAACACCATCCAGCTCAGTCTGTCTGGCGCTGGGGGCAAATCCTCAGGGCAAGTAGGCAGGCGACACCTCCTTTGTCTCACTGGCCCGCCTGCACCAACCAAGGTAGGTGCTTTGTTTACGAACTACCCAACCTGCACGTAGATCTGATCTCGGTACCAGGAGAAACAGCAGTGCGGTGAGTTTGTGACTGGACAGGGAACTCTGAAGTTCCTCATCCCCCTCCCTATACTCCCCGGGCTCCCTGCAGGGGCTCTACCCACCCATACTGCCTCTCTCTTCTTGTCCCACCCAGCTTGCATCCAGAACCCTTCTTCCTTCTGTCCCCTTTCCTCTTTGGGCACATAACACCATCCAGCTCAGTCTGTCTGGCGCTGGGGGCAAATCCTCAGGGCAAGCAGGCAGGCAAGACCTCCTTTGTCTCACTGGCCCGCCTGCACCAATCAAGGTAGGCGCTTTGTTTACGAACTACCCAACCTGCAAGGAGATCTGATCTCGGCACCAGGAGAGACAGCAGTGCGGTGAGTTTGTGACCAGCGGAGGCGGAAGCAGCCCTGGACAGGGAACTCTGAAGTTCCTCATCCCCCTCCCTATACTCCCCGGGCTCCCTGCAGGGGCTCTACCCCCCCATACTGCCTCTCTCTTCTTGTCCCACCCAGCTTGCATCCAGAACCCTTCTTCCTTCTGTCCCCTTTCCTCTTTGGGCACATAACACCATCCAGCTCAGTCTGTCTGACGCTGGGGGCAAATCCTCAGGGCAAATAGGCAGGCGAGACCTCCTTTGTCTCACTGGCCCGCCTGCACCAACCAAGGTAGGCGCTTTGTTTATGAACTACCCAACCTGCATGGAGATCTGATCTCGGCACTAGGAGAGACAGCAGTGCGGTGAGTTTGTGACCAGCGGCAGCGGAAGCAGCCCTGGAAAGGGAACTCTGAAGTTCCTCATCCCCCTCCCTATACTCCCTGGGCTCCCTGCAGGGGCTCTATACCCCGCATACTGCCTCTCTCTTCTTGTCCCACCCAGCTTGCATCCAGAACCCTTCTTCCTTCTGCCCCCTTTCCTCTTTGGGCACATAACACCATCCAGCTCAGTCTGTCTGGCACTGGGGGCAAATCCTCAGGGCAAGTAGGGAGGCGAGACTTCCTTTGTTTCACTGGCCTGCCTGCAACAAGCAAGGAGAGACATCACTAGAACACCAGGAGAGCTAGCACTGCAGAGAGCCATCACTGGGAAGGTACATCAGTAGGCAAGGAGACCTGATCCGGTAAAAGAACATCCATAGGGGAGCATTCGGAGAAAGAGATGGGCAGGCGCCAATGCAAGAATTCACCTAACAATCTGAAAAACTATATGAAACCACCAGAACCCAGTGACCTCCCAACAGGTGGACATGAACACCTTAATCATGAAGAGGTAGATAAAATTGACTTTATGAAAGTGATTGACGCCCTTAAACAACATGCAAAAAATGCCCTTATAGAAATGGATGAGAAGTATAACAGAAGGTTTGAAGAATTGAGTAGATCAGTGAATGATACCCTAGGAAACCAAGGGAAAACAATCAAACAGATAATGGAAACAGTTCAAGACTTAAAAACTGAAATGGAGGCAAAGAAGAAAACACAAACAGAAGGCCAGCTGGACAGGGAAAATCTAGGTAAACGAATAGAGAGTACAGAAGCAAGCATACCCAACAGAATACAAGAGATAGAAGAAAGAATCTCAGATTCTGAGAATACCATAGAGAAAATAAACACGCTGATCAAAGAAAACAGCAAGGCCAACAAATTCTCATCACAAAACATTCAGGAAATATGGGACACAATAATAAGACCAAACCTAAGAATAATAGGAATAGAAGAAGGAGAAGAAGCGCAGCTCAATGGTCCAGAAAATTTATTTAATAAAATTATAGAAGAAAACTTTCCCAACCTAAAGAAAGATATACCTATGAAGGTTCAAGAAGCATACAGAACACCGAATAGGCTGGATCAAAAAAAAACATCCTCTCTCCATATAATAATCAAAACACAAAGCATACAGAATAAAGAAAGAAAACTAAGAGCAGCAAAGGAAAAAGGCCAAGTTACTTATAAAGGTAAACCTATCAGACTTACACCTGACTTCTCTATGGAAACCATGAAAGCCAGAAGGTCCTGGATAGATGTACTGCAGAAACTAAGAGACCATGGATGCAAGCCCAGACTACTATACCCAGCCAAGCTTTCGTTCACTATAAATGGAGAAAACAAAATTTTCCAGGATAAAAACAAATTTAAACAATACGTAGCCACAAATCCAGCCTTACAGAAAGTAATAGAAGGAAAATCACTAACCAAGGAGTCCAACAATGACCACAATATCTCTGACAACTAGAGACCCTTCACCAGCGCAACACAAAGAAGGGGAACACACAAAATTTACAACTTAAAAAATGACCGGAGTTAACAACCACTGGTCATTAATATCACTTAATGTCAATGGACTCAACTCTCCTATAAAAAGGCACAGACTAAGACATTGGATACGAAAACAGGATCCAACATTCTGCTGTTTACAAGAAACACACCTCAACCACAAAGACAGGCACTTACTCAGAGTAAAGGGTTGGGATAAGGCTTATCAAGTAAATGGACCTAAGAAACAAGCAGGGGTGGCCATACTAATTTCTAACAAAGTTGACTTCAAACTTAAATCAATCAGAAGAGATGGAGAGGGACATTTTCTACTCATAACAGGAACAATTCATCAGGATGAAGTCTCAATCCTGAATATCTATGCCCCTAATATAAAAGCACCCACGTACGTAAAAGAAACATTGTTAAAACTCAAGGCAGCCATCAAACCGCACACATTAATAGTAGGAGACTTTAATACTCCTCTCTCACCAATGGACAGGTCAAGTAGACAGAAACCTAACAGAGAAATAAGAGAATTAATGGAGGTAATGAATCAAATGGACTTAACAGACATCTATAGAATATTCCACCCAAATAGGAAAGAATATACCTTCTTCTCTGCAGCTCATGGAACCTTCTCAAAAATCGACCACATACTCGGTAACAAAGCAAACATCCACAGTTACAAAAAAATATTAATAACCACCTGTATCTTATCAGATCACCATGGATTAAAGCTAGAATTCAGCAACAATGCTACCCCCAGAAGCCTACAAACTCATGGAAACTGAATAGTCAACTACTGAACCATACCTGGATTAAGGAAGAAATAAAGAAAGAAATTAAACTCTTCCTTGAAGACAATGAAAATAAAGAAACAACATACTCAAACCTATGGGACACTATGAAAGCAGTTCTGAGAGGAAAGTTCATAGCACTAACTGCCCACTTAAAGAAAACAGAGAAAGCACACATTGGAGACTTAACAGCCCACCTGAAAGCTCTAGAAAAAAAAGAAGCAGACTCACCTAGAAGGGGTAGAAGACTGGAAATAATCAAACTGAGGGCTGAAATCAACAAAATAGAAACACAGAAAACATTTGAAAGAATCAATGAATCAAAAAGCTGGTTCCTGGAGAAAATCAACAAGATTGATAAACCCCTATCCAAACTAATCAAACGGCAGAGAGAGAATTTGCAAATTAATAAGATCAGAAATGATAAGGGAGACATAACCACAGACACAGAGGAAATTCAGAGAATCATTAGATCTTACTACAAAAGCCTGTATGCCACAAAACTGGAAAATGTAAAAGAAATGGACGCTTTTTTAGATAAATACCATTTACCAAAGTTAAACCAGGACCACGTGAACAACCTAAATAGACCTGTTAGTCGTGAAGAATTAGAAGCTGTTATCAAAAACCTCCTTTCCAAAAAAAGTCCAGGACCAGACGGTTTCAATGCGGAATTCTACCAGAACTTCCAAGAAGACCTAATACCTATTCTCCTTAATGTATTTCACAATATAGAAACAGAAGAGTCATTGCCAAATTCCTTTTATGAAGCTACAGTAACTCTGATACCAAAACCACACAAAGACCCAACCAAGAAAGAGAATTACAGGCCAATCTCACTCATGAACATCGACGCAAAAATCCTCACCAAAATTCTGGCCAACCGAATCCAAGAACACATTAGAAAAATTATCCATTATGATCAAGTAGGCTTCATACCAGAGATGCAGGGCTGGTTTAACATACGCAAATCTATAATGTAATCCATCATATAAATAAACTGAAAGAAAAAAACCATATGATCGTTTCATTAGATGCTGAAAAAGCATTTGACAAAATTCAACATCCCTTTATGATAAAAGTCTTAGAGAGATTAGGGATACAAGGGTCATACCTAAATATAATTAAAGATATATACAGCAAGCCGACAGCTAATATCAAATTAAATGGAGAGAAACTTAAAGCCATTCCACTAAAATCAGGAACACGCCAAGGCTGTCCACTCTCTCCATACCTCTTCAATATAGTTCTCGAAGTTTTAGCAATAGCAATAAGACAACATAAGTGGATAAAGGGGATTCAAATTGAAAAGGAAGAAGTTAAACTTGCATTATTTTCAGATGATATGATAGTGTACATGAGCGACCCCAAAACTCCACCAAAGAACTCCTACAGCTGATAAACGCCTTTAGTAATGTGGCAGGATACAAGATCAACTCCAAAATATCAGTCGCCCTCTTATGCACAAAGGATCTGGAAGCAGAGAGAGAAATAAGAGAATCATCACCTTTCACGATAGCCACAAACAGCATAAAATATCTTGGGGTAACTCTAACCAGGGAAGTGAAAGATCTATTTGACAAAAACTTTAAGGCATTGAAGAAAGAAATTGAATAGGATACCAGAAAATGGAAGGATCTCCCTTGCTCTTGGATTGGGAGGATCAACATAGTAAAAATGGCAATTCTACCAAGGGCAATTTATAGATTCAATACAATCCCCATTAAAATCCCATCAAAATTCTTCACAGATCTTGAAAGGACAATACTCAACTTTATATGGAGAAACAAAAAACCCAGGATAGCCAAAACAATCTTATACGATAAAGGAACTTCTGGAGGCATTACCATCCCTGACTTCAAACTCTATTACAGAGCTACAGTAATGAAAACAGCGTGGTACTGGCATAAAAACCGAGAAGTCGACCAATGGAATCGTATAGAAGACCCGGATTTTAACCCACAAACCTATGAACAACTGATTTTTGATAAAGGAGCTAAAAGTATACAATGGAAGAAAGAAAGCATCTTCAACAAATGGTGCTGGCACAATTGGATGTCAACCTGTAGAAGAATGAAAATAGACCCATATCTATCACCATGCACAAAACTCAAGTCCAAATGGATCAAAACCTCAATATCAATGTGAACACACTGAACCTGATAGAAGAGAAAATGGGAAGAACCCTACAACATATGGGCACTGGAGATGGCTTCCTATGTATAACCCCAGCAGCACAGACATTGAGGGCACACTGAATAAATGGGACCTCCTGAAACTGAGAAGCTTCTGTAAAGCAAAGGACACTGTCATTAAGACAAAAAGGCAGCCTACTGACTGGGAGAAGATCTTCACCAACCCTGCAACAGACAAAGGTCTGATCTCCAAAATATATAAAGAACTCAAGAAACTAGACTTTAAAAGGATAATTAACCCAATTAAAAAATGGGGCACTGAACTGAACAGTGAATTCTGAACAGAAGAAGTTAAAATGGCCAAAAGATACTTAAGGTCAGGCTCAACCTCCTTAGCGATCAGAGAAATGCAAATCAAAACAACTTTGAGATATCATCTTACACCTGTCAGAATGGCTAAAATCAAAAACACCAAGGATAGCCTTTGCTGGAGAGGTTGTGGAGAAAGGGGTACCCTCATCCATTGCTGGTGGGACTGCAAACTTGTGCAACCACTTTGGAAATCAGTGTGGCGGTTTCTCAGAAAAATTGGGATCAACCTACCCCTGGACCCAGCAATACCACTTTTGGGAATATACCCAAGAGATGCCCCATCATATGACAAAAGCATTTCTCCAACTATGTTCATAGCAGCATTATTTGTAATAGCCAGAACCTGGAAGCAACCTAGATGCCCTTAAATGGAAGAATGGATGAAGAAATTGTGGAGTATATACACATTAGAGTACTACTCTGCGGTAAAAAAACAATGACTTCTCGAATTTTGCATGCAAATGGATGGAAATAGAAAATACGATCCTTAGTGAGGTAACCCAGACCCAAAAAGAAGAACATGGGATGTACTCACTCATAATTGGTTTCTAGCCATGGATAGGGGCCACTGAATCTATAATTTGTGATCCTAAAGAAGCTAAACAAGAGGGTAAACCCAATGAAAAACATATAGATATCCTCCCAGCTATGGGAAATAGACATGACTGATGGGCAAAAAATTGGAATCTTGGGGGTGGGGTGGGATGGGGATGAGGGGTGATGGGGAGAGAAAAGTGTGAATGAGAGGATGAGGGGAACTGGGGGAATCGGGGTGATTGGGGATAAAGGAAGTTTGGATAGGGGAGCAGGGAAACTCATACCTTAGGTAAGGGAGCCACCTAAGGGGTGGCAAGAGACTTGAACTTGGAATGGCTACCAGATGCCCAGGGCAATGTCCCCAGTTAGTTCATTGTGGCACCTGAGGATAGGGAACCTGAAATGAACCTATCCTATAATCATACTGATGAATATCTTGCATATCGCCATAGAACCTTCATCTAGCGATGGATGGAGATAGAGACAGAGACCCACACTGGAGCACCGGACTGAGCTCCCAAGGTTATAATGAGGAGCAGAAGGAGAGACAACATGAACAAGGAAGTCAGGACCATGAGGGGTGCACCCAACCACTGAGACAGTGGGGCCGATCTATTGGGAGCTCACCAAGGTCAGCTGGACTGCTACTGAAAAAACATGGGATAAAACCGGACTCTCGGAATGTGGCGGACAATGAGAGCTGACGAGAGGCCAAGGAGAATGGCACAGGAACTTTCAACTGGCGAAAGATCGAGAGAGAGACAGAGACCCAAATTGGAGCAAAGGTCTGAGCTCTTAAGGTCCAAATGAGGAGCAGAAGGAGGGAGAACATGACCAAGGAAATCAGGACCACGAGGCGTGCACCCACCCACTGTGACAGTGGAACTGATATATTGGGAGCTCTTCAAGGCCAGCTGGACTGGGACTGAATAAGCATGGGTTGAAACTGGACTCTCTGAACATGGCGGACAATGAAGGCTGATGAGAAGCCAAGGACAATGGCACTAGGTTTCGATCCTAATACATGAACTGGCTTTGTAGGAGCTCAGCCTGTTTTGATGCTCATCTTCCTGGGCCTGGATGGAAGTGGGAGGACCTTGGTCTTCCTGTAGGGCAGGGAATTTGGACTGCTCTTCAGTATCGAGAGGGAGGGGGAATGGACTGGGGGGAGGAGAAGAGGAGTGGGAATGGGGGAGGGGAGTGGGGGGAGGGGGCAATGTGTGGGAGGAGGGGAGGGAAATGGGAAACGGGGAGCAGTTGGAAATTTTAATTAAAAAAGAATAAAAAAAAAACACCTCTTGGTACTATTAGTAATACAAAAATGAAAGCCAAGTCCTAATAATGTACTGTTTGCTGATAATAGTTAAAAGAGATAAATACTTAAAATATCATAAATAACAGTCCCACCTAGTGTGACTCAAAAAGAACAAATAATATTCCCAATCTAATTATGGAAACATCTCCAAATAATACAAGTTATGAAAAGTAAGCAGCCCTACCTAGGGTGACTCAAAAGAACAAATAAAATTCTTAACCTAATTATAGAAATATCCCCAAGATGTATAACCCCAGCAGCACAGACATTGAGGGCACACTGAATAAATGGGACCTCCTGAAACTGAGAAGCTTCTGTAAAGCAAAGGACACTGTCATTAAGACAAAAAGGCAGCCTACTGACTGGGAGAAGATCTTCACCAACCCCGCAACAGACAAAGGTCTGATCTCCAAAATATTTAAAGAACTCAAGAAACTAGAAGTTAAAATGATAATTAACCCATTTAAAAAATAGGGCACTGAACTGAACAGACAATTCTGAAGAGAAGAATTTCAAATGGCCAAAAGATACTTAAGGTCATGCTCAATCTCCTTAGTGATCAGAGAAATGCAAATCAAAACAACTTTGAGATATCATCTTACACCTGTCAGGATGGCTAAAATCAAATACACCAAGGATAGCCTTTGCTGGAGAGGTTGTGGAGAAAGGGATATCCTCATCCATTTCTGGTGGGACTGCAAACTTGTGCAACCACTTTGGAAATCAGTGTGGCGGTTTCTCAGATAAATTAGGATTAACTTACCCCAGGACCCAGCAATACCACTCTTGGCAATATACCCAAAAGATGCTCTATCATATGACAAAAGCATTTGTTCAACTATGTTCATAGCAGCATTATTTGTAATAGCCAGAACCTGGAAGCATCCTAGATGTCCTTCAATGGAAAAATGGATGAAGAAAGTGTGGAATATATATACATTAAAGTATTACTCAGAGGTTAAAAACTATTACTTCTCGAATTTTGCATGCAAATGGATTGAAATAGAAAATACTATCCAGAGTGACTTAACCCAGACCCACAAAGAAGATCATGGGATGTACTCACTCATCATTGGTTTCTAGCCATGGATAGGGGACACTGAGTCTATAATTTGTGATCCTAAAGAAGCTAACAAGAGGGTAAACCCAAGGAAAAACATAGTTATCCTCCTGGCTAATGGAAAAAATGGGAATCTTGGGGATGGAGTGGGATGGTGGTGAGGGCAGATGGGGAGAGAAAAGTGTGAAGGAGAGGATGAGGGGAACTTGAGGAAACGGGATGATTGGGGATATAGGAAGTTTGGATAGGGGAACAGGGAACTCATATCTTAGTTAATGGAACCACATAAGGGTTGACAAGAGACTTGAGCTTGGAGTGGCAACCAGGTGCCCAGGGCAATGTCCCCAGTTAGTTCCTTGGGCACCTGAGGATAGGGAACCTGAAATGAACCTATCCTATAGCCATAGTGGTGAATATCTTCCATATCACCATCTAACCTTCATCTAGCAATGGATGGAGAGAGAGACAGAGACACACACTGGAGCGCTGGACTGAGTTCCCAAGGTCCTAATGAGGAGCAGAAAGACTGAGATCATGAGCAAGGAAGTCAGGACCACGAGGGTGCACCCACCCACTGAGACAGTGGGGCCGAACTATTGGGAGCTCACCAAGGCCAGCTGGACTGTGACTGAAAAAGCATGGGATAAAACAGGACTCTCTGAACATGGCGGACAATGAGAGTTGATGCCTGAGGCCAAGTACAGTGGCACAGGCTTGTGATCCCTTTGGCTTTGTAGGAGCCTAGACAGTTTTGATGTTCACCTTCCTAGACCTGGATGGAGTGGGGAGGACCTTGGAATTTCCACAGGGCAGGGAACCCTGACTGCTTTTGGGACTGGTGAGGGAGGAAAAGAGAAGTGGTGGGAGGGGGAGGGGAATGGGAAAAGGGGGAGGGAAATGGGAGTCATGGAGGAAGCGAAAAAACATAACAAGGAGTCCAACAATGACCACAATATCTCTGACAACTAGAGACCCTTCAGCAGCGCAACTCGAAGAAGGCAAACACACAAAATTTACTACTAAAAAAATGACCAGAATTAACAACCACTGGTCATTAATATCACTTAATGTCAATGGACTCAACTCTCCTATAAAAAGGCACAGACTAAGAGATTGGACATGAAAACAGGAACCAACATTCTGTTGTTTACAAGAAACACACCTCAACCACAAAGACAGACACCTACTCAGAGTAAAGGGTTGGGATAAGGCTTATGAAGTAAATGGACCTTAGAAACAAGCAGGTGTGGCCATACTAATTTCTAACAAAGTTGACTTCAAATTTAAATCAATCAGAAGAGATTTAGAGGGACATTTTCTACTCCTAACAGAAACAATTCATCAGGAAGAAGTCTCAATCCTGAATAACTATGCCCCTAATATAAAAGCACCCACGTACGTAAAAGAAACATTGCTAAAACTCAAGGCAGCAATCTAACCGCACACATTAATAGTAGGAGACCTTAACACTCCTATCTCACCAATGGACAGGTCAATTAGACAGAAACCTAAAAGAGAAATAAGAGAATTAATGGAGGTAATGAATCAAATGGACTTAACAGACATCTATAGAAAATTCCACCCAAAATATGAAAGAATATACCTTCTTCTCTGCAGCTCAAGGAACCTTCTCGAAAATTGACCACATACTCGGTAACAAAGCAAACATCCACAGTTACAAAAAAATATCTGTAACCACCTGTATCTTTCAGATCACCATGGATTAAAACTAGAATTCAACAACAATGCTACCCCCAGAAAGCCTACAAACTCATGGAAACAGAACAGTCAACTACTGAACCATACCTGGATTAAAGAAGAAATAAAGAAAGAAATTAAAGTCTTCCTTGAATTCAATGAAAATAAAGAAACAACATATTCAAACCTATTGGACACTATGAAAGCAGTCCTGAGAGGAAAGTTCATTGCATTAAGTGCCCACTTAAAGAAAACAGAGAAAGCACACATTGGAGACTTAACAGCCCACAAGAAAGTTCTAGAAGAAAAAGAAGCAGACTAACCTAGAAGTAGTAGAAGACTGGCAATAATCAAACTAAGGGCTGAAAGAACAAAATAAAGACACAGAAACAATTGAGAGTACCAATGAAACCAAAAGCTGGTTCTTGGAGAAAATCAACAAGATTAATAAACCGATATCCAAACTAGTTAAATGGCAGAGACAGAATTTGGAAATTAATAAAATCAGAAATGAAAAGAGGGACATAACCACAGACACAGAGGAAATTCAGAGAATCATTAGATCTTTCTACAAAAGCCTGTATGCCACAAAACTGGAAAATGTTAAAGAAATTGACACTTTTTTAGATAAAAAAAGTCCAGGACCAGATGGTTTCAATGCGGAATTCTACCAGAACTTCCAAGAAGACCAAATACCTATATTCCTGAATGTATTTCACAATATAGTAACAGAAGAGTCATTGCCAATTTCCTTCTATGAAGCTACAGTAACTCTGATAGCAAAACCACACAAAGACTCAACCAAGAAAGAGAATTACAGGCCAATCTCACTCATGAACATCAACTTAAAAATCTTCAACAAAGTACTGGCAAATTGAATCCAAGAACACATTAGAAAAACTATCCATTATGATCAAGTAGGCTTCATACCAGAGATGCAGGGCAGGTTTAACATACGCAAATCTATCAATGTAATCCATCATATAAATAAACTGAAAGAAAAAAAACATGATAGTTTAATTAGATGCTGAAAAAGCATTTGACAAAATTCAACATCCCTTTATGATAAAAGTGTTGGAGAGATTAGGGATACAATGGTCATACCTAAATATAATTAAAGCTATTTACAGCAAGCCGACAGCTAACATCAAATTAAACGGAGAGCAACTTATAGCCATCCCACTAAAATCAGGAACACCCCAAGGCTGTCCACTCTCCCCATACCTCTTCAATATAGTTCGTGAAGTCTTAGCCATAGCAATAAGGCAACATAAGGGATTAAAGGGGATTCGAATTGGAAAGGAAGAAGTTAAACTTGCATTATTTGCAGATGATATAATAGTGTACTTAAGTGACCCCAAAAACTCCACCAAAGAACTTCTACAGCTGATAAATACCTTTAGTAATGTGGCAGGATACAAGATCAACTCCAAAAAATCAGTCATGCTCTTATACACAAAGGATATGGAAGCAGAGAGGGAAATCAGAGAATCATCACCTTTCACGATAGCCACAAACAGCATAAAATATCTTGGGGTAACTCTAACCAAGGAAGTGAAAGATCTATTTGACAAGAACTTTAAGGCATTGAAGAAAGAAATTGAAGAGGATACCAGAAAATGGAAGGATCTTCCTTGCTCTTGGATTGGGAGGATCAACATAGTAAAACTGGCAATTCTACAAAAGGCAATCTATAGATTCAATGCAATCCCCATCAAGGTCCCTTCAAAATTCTTCACAGATTGAGAGGACAATAATCAACTTTATATGGAGAAACAAAAAACCCAGGATAGCCAAAACAATCTTATACAATAAACGAAATTCTGGAGGCATTACTATCCCTGATTTCAAACTCAATTGCAGTGCTACAGTAATGAAAACGGCATGGTACTGGCAAAAAAACGAAGAAGTCGACCAATGGAATCGTATAAAAGACCCAGATTTTAACGCAAAAACCTATGGACACCTCATTTTCGATAAAGGAGCTAAAACTGTACAATGAAAGAAAGAAAGCATCTTAAACAAATGGTGCTGGCTCAACTGGATGTCAACCTGTAGAAGAATGAAAATAGACCCAGATCTATCACCATACACAAAACTCAAGTCCAAATGGATCAAAGACCTCAATATAATTCTAAACGCACTCAACTTGATAGAAGAGAAAATGGGAAGTAACCTACAACATATGGGCACAGGAGATCGCTTCCTATGTATAAGCCCAGCAGAACAGACATTAAGGGCAACATTGAATAAATGAGACCTCCTGAAACTGAGAAGCTTCTGTAAAGCAAAGGACACTGTCACTATGACAAAAAGGCTGCCTACTGACTGGGAGAAGATCTTCACCAACCCCACAACAGACAAAGGTCTGATCTCCAAAATATATAAAGAACTCAAGAAACTAGATGTTAAAATGATAATTAACCCAATTAAAAAATGGGGCACTGAACTGAACAGAGAATTCTCAAGAGAAGAATTTCAAATGGCCAAAAGGTAATTAAGGTCATGCTCAACCTCCTTAGCGATCAGAGAAATGCAAATCAAAACAATTTTTAGATACCATCTTACACCTGTCAGAATGGCTAAAATCAAATACACCAAGGATAGCCTTTGCTGGAGAGGTTGTGGAGAAAGGGGTACCCTCTTCCATTGCTGGTGGGAATGCAAACTTGTGCAACATCTTTGGAAATCAGTGTGGCAATTTCTCAGAAAAATTTGGATCAACCTACCCCTGGACCCAGCAAAACAACTCTTGGGAATATACCCAAGAGATCCCTTATCATATGACAAAAGCATTTGTTCAACTATGTTCATAGCAGCATTATTTGTAATAGCCAGAACCTGGAAGCATCCTAGATGTCCTTCAATGGAAGAATGAATGAAGAAAGTGTGGTATATATAATCATTAGAGTACTACTCTGCAGTAAAAAACAATGACTTCTCGAATTTGGCATGCAAACGGATGGAAATAGAAAATACTATCCTGAGTGAGGTAACCCAGACCCAAACGAAGATCATGGGATGTACTCACTCATAATTGTTTTCTAACCATGGATAAGGGGCCACTGAGTCTATAATTTGTGGTCCTAAAGAAGCTAAACAAGAGGGCAAACCCAAGGAAAAACATATAGTTATCCTCCTGGCTATGGGAAATAGACAAGATTGCCGGGCAAAAATTGGAATCTTGAGGGTAGTGTCGTATGGATTTAAGGGGAGATGGGGAGAGAAAAGTGTGAAGGAGAGGATGAGGGTAACTTGGGGAAACGGGATGATTGGATATATCGGAAGTTTCGATAGGGGAGCAGGGAAACTCAGATCTTAGATAAGGGAACCACATAAGGGTTGGCAAGAGACTTGAAATTGGGGTGGCTACCAGATGACCAGGGCAATGACCCCAGTTAGTTCGTTGGGCACCTGAGGATAGGGAACCTGAAATAAACCTATCCGATAGCCATACTGATGAATATCTTGCATATCACCATAGAACCTTCATCTAGCGATGGATGGAGATAGAGACAGAGACCCACACTGGAGCACCAGACTGTGCTCCCAAGGTCCTAATGAGGAGCAGAAGGTGGAAGAACATTTACAACGAGTCAGGACCACGAGGGGTGCACCCACCCACTGAGACAGTTGGGCCGATCTATTGGGAACTCACCAAGGCCAGCTGGACTGTGACTGAAAAACCATGGGATAAAACTGAACTCTCTGAACATGGCAGATAATGAGAGCTGACGACAGCCCAAGGACAATGGCATGAGGTCTTGATCCTACTTCATGTTCTGGGTTTGTGGGAGCCTAGAGAGTTTGGGTGTTCAACTTCCTAGATCTGGATGGAGGGGGGAGGACCTTGGACATTCCACAGGGCAGGAAACCCTGACTGCTCCTGGGACAGGAGAGGGAGGAGACGAGTGGTAGGGGGAGAGGGAGAGGGGTGGAAGGAGCAGGGAAATGGGAGGTGGGGAGGAGGCTGAAATTTTTTCTTCAATAAAAAATAAGGTCATATACCTATGGACATCTGATTTCCAACAAAGAAGCAAAAATTATACATTGGAAAAATAAAGCATCTTGAACTGGATGTCAGCATGTAGAAGAATGCAAAGAGATCCATATTTATCACCCTGCACAAAACTCAAGTCCAAGTGATCAAAGACCTCAATATGAAACAAGTATACTGAACCTGATAGAAAAGTGGAAAATAATTTCTATTGCATGGTACATGCGGCAACTCCCAGAACAGAATAACAACAGCACAATATACAACACACAATTAATAAATGGGTCCTCATGAAACTGAAGTTTCTGTAAGGCAAAGGACACCATCAATAGGTCAAAATGGCAGTGTATAGAATGGGACAAGATCTTCACCAAACCAACATCCGACAGAGGCCTGATGTCCAAAATATATAGAGAACTCAAGAAACTAGGTATCAACCAACCAAATAGTCCAAGTAAAAAAATGGGGTGCGGATATAGGCAGAAAATTCTCAACAGAAGAATCTCAAATGACTGAAAAACACTTGAGATGTTTAACATTCTTAGTCATCAGAGAAATACAAATCAAACTGACTCTGAGATTCAATCTTATACCTGTCAGAATGGCTGAGAATAAAAACACAAGGGGCAAGCTGAAGAGGACGTGGAACAAGGGAACACTCCTCCATTGCTGGTGGGAGTGAGAACTTTTCCAGCCACTTTGGAAGTCAGTGTGGTGATTCCTCAGAAAACTGGGGATCAACCTACCACAAGCCTCAGCTGTACTGCTCTTGGGCATATACTCAGAGGATGCTCAATCATACCACAAGGACACTTGTTTAATTATGTTCATGGCAGTTTTATCTGTAATATTGAAAACCTGGAAACAATCTTCATGTCCATCTACTGAGGAATGGATGAGGAAAATGTGGTTCATTTAGACACTGGGATTATTACTCAGCTGTTAAAAACAAGGATACAAGGAAATTTGAAAGCAAGTAGATGAAACTAGAAAAAAGATCATCGGGAGTGAGGTAACCCAGTCTGATAAAGACACACATGGCATGTACTCACACATAGTGAATATTAGCTGTAAAATAAAGGCTAACTATACTAGAACCCACACACCCATGGAGACTAGTTAACAAGAGAGCTCATGGCGGGTGGAGGGGCTACGGGGGCACATGAATTTCCCTGGGAAGGGGAAACAGAAGAGATTTCTTGAGTGCACTAAGAGCAGGTGAAGATGGGAACTTGAGCAATCAGGTTGGGGGAGGTATGAGGAGGGAGAGTGCTGAAGGGGTTGGCTAGGGGTGGCATTTTTGGGCTGGCGCTGATGACTCTCCCAGGAGTCTATGTGGAGGATCCCATCGTAGACTCCTAGCAACAGTGGATAAGTAGCCTGAACTGGCTGTCTCCAGTGACCAGATTAGTGCTTGGCCCAATTGTCATCAGAGAGGTGTTATCAACAACTTATGGAGGCAGATGCAGAGACCCACAGCCAAACATTAGATGGAGTCTGGGAATCCTGCAGAGGAGGAGGAGAAAGATGTGTAGGAGCCAGCGTGATCAAGGACACCATGGGAATGCTCACCCAGTCAACTAATTTGGGTTCATAAGGGTTCGCAGAGACTGAACCGACAACCAGGGAGCCTGCATGGGACCTACATTGGCACTCTGCATATTCTACAGTTGTGGGACTCCTAATAGCGGGAACAGGGTCTGTCTCCGACTCTTGTACTGTCTTCTGGGATCCTACTTCTCATACTGGGTCGCCCTACCCACCCTTAATACAGGGGAGGTGCTCAGTCGAACTGCAACTTGATATGTCATGTTTTATTGATAATGCTAGGAGACCTGCTCTTTCCTGATGGAGACTGAAGAGGAGGGGATTCGGGGTGGAATGAGGGGTGGAATGAGAGAGAGGACTATGGGGAGAAGGTCAGGATGTAAAATAAATAGATAAAAAAAAAGGTCGAGGCAGAAACTGTCATCCCCTCAAACATAATACATGTTACATTTTGCAAACTGAACACGTTATATTTAGAAATATATATATATATATATATATATATATATATATATATATATAATTTTATATGCATGTGATAGCAGTGAAAAGACAGATCATTTTTTGAAGGCGACTGGGGAGGGGTATATGGGAGGCTTTGAAGGGAGGGAAGGGAAGGGAGAAAACTTGTAATTATATTATAATATCAAAGGAATAAAAAGAGGTGGAGGCAGGAGGATCTTGAGTTCCAGGGCGACTTGGGACTCATATTTAGGGGCTGTGGAGAAGCATCAGTTGATAAGAGCATTTATAACCCTTCCAGACGATTGGAGTTTCATTCCCTGCACCACAGGGCGCCTCACAATCATTTGTAGCTCCAATTCCAGGTGATCTGATACCCTTTTCTAGCTTCCTTGGGTACCAAGCAAACTTGTAAGGCAAAATACCCATACACATTAAAAAAACTGTGAAGAGTTAATATCACTATCTGATTTAATGTCACTGTATACAGGTGTCGTAAAGTGCTATGTCTATATCAAAGTCGCAGCAATTGGCACAGATCCAATGATTGAAAGGATAGAACCCAGCTTGGCGTCACTGAGCGAACTACCAATCCCATGCAGCAGTGCAGGATTCTCGCACTCAGAGTGATGACTGGGGGCGTGTGCTCCGAGGGCGGGGTCGCTCTGCAGGAGGGTGGGCCTGCAGCCATGGAACCTAGGCTCAGGGAGCTGGGGGTCCCTGGTGAGCGAGGGCCATGCGGCCTTGCCATGCGATGGAACAGGCAAAGATGGCGGAGGAGAGCCTGGAGACCGCCGCGGTGCATGAGCAGATCCTGAGGGACATCTAGAGCACAGACATGGCCTGTATCTGGCCCATGCTCAGGTACAGGGGCGGGGCCAGGGCCAGCGGGAGCAGGCGGGGTGCAGCAGCTGGCAGAGGGGAGAGCCCTAGGTGTCCTGCATCCTGGGCTAGGCTCTGCTGGGAGCCTGTCTGGAGAGAGGATGAGGCTTGGCTCTGTTGGGCCACAGCTACTTTCAGGCAGTAGCTCTTCAGTCAGGTGCGGACGCCATCTCTGCATGCGGGGATGAGAGCATCCTGGTGATGTCATTCCTGTGGGAGAGTTCTCCCACCTTCTTTCACCTGAGAGCTCAGTTGGTGAGGACGACCTCACCCAACTGCAGCCCTGGGACCTTGCCAGCTCCTGGACCTGCTCCTTCTCCCTGCCCTGCCTCCTTCTCTGAGAGCTTCCACCAGCATTGCCTGTGGACCCATCAGAATGGACCTGGTTAATTACCTTGCATTTGTTACACAGAGCAGAAGGCATTGTGCGAATTGCTGTGCTAATACCACTATGGAAGCCATTGAGCAGTCCTACCGCTGGGAAACAGTTACTGTTGTCCAGTAGCAGAGGTCTTGGGGAAGTGAAGTGACTTGTCCAAGGTCACGGGGGAGGGAAACCGGGTTTCTAGTTCCCATCCCAGACTCTGCCTCCCTGGTCCTAGTCCTTGTCCTCCTCCTAGTATTCCTAGTCCTCCTTGTCTTTGTCCACCTCCTCCTCCTCCTCCTCCTTCTCCTCCTCCTGCTCCTCCTTCTCCTCCACCTTCTTCTCCTCCTCCTCCTCTTCCTTTTTTTGTGGCACTGGGAATAGAACCCAGTGTGCCAGGCAAGCTCTTTTCCACTGAACTGTGCCCAGCCCACAGATTCTTCACATCTTTGGTTCTGCCTTAGTTGGGGATTACCATATGCTATACTTCCCGTTGAAAATTGTCCACCAAGACCAATTTTGAATCCCCGCAGTTTCCTGGTGTCCTAGAACCAGTTCCTCCTGGTCCTTTCCTGTGGCGCTTTCGGGTCTCCCTTCAGTCTGAATGGAAAATTGCTTTACCAGTCCTTGCACAGCATTGGGTCCGCATTCCTCCCTCCAGAAGGCATCACTAATCATTTCATGGGGAGACTTGTCCCAGGAAAGAGTGACCGAAGGCCTGGGACCTTTGCTTTTAGCTTTACTTGCACAGCTTTCTTCTCCAGGCTCCATTGTTAGTTTCAAGCAAGTTTTCTCAGTGTCCTATCTCCTGGAAATAACTATCCTTAGTCATCTGCACCTCGCTCTCCTTTACCTTTTTTTTTCTTTTCCGGTGCTAAAGTTTGAACTAGATAAAGCAACAATGCTTTACCACTGAGTTGAATCCCCAGTGGCCTTTTAGCTCTCCGCCCCGCCCTTTTTTTTGCCAGTTCTTTCACACAATTGCTCCCCTGTCCTCTTTGTATCATAATCATGCTCCTCTCATTCCCTGTTTTCTTGTGTTGTGGAAGGCCAGTGATTTTCATTTCATAGTCCTTTATAAAAGCCCAGGGACCCTCACTAATCCTCTCCTAAATGTGTGGCTATTACTGTTTGGCTTTTAGTGACGGGAAATGTTCTGTTCTCGTCTGTTAGGAAATCTGGCTGCTGAATTGAGTATTTATGACCAAAGTTTAGGCAGGATTCCTTATCATAGCAGCATCCGTGTTGTCTTGAGTTGCTTGTGGTTTTCAGTTGCTGTAGTTTTATACAATAAATAACTTAGTTAGTACCATAAATTTAGTTTACTGTGATTAATATGTTAATTCTCGGTGTAAAACATTTTAATTTTTTACATGGTAGATGTAGTTTCCTGTATCTCAGGCTGTGATCATACTTGCCGGATAGTTGAGAAAACCCTTGAACTTCTCAACTTCATCAAACGCACACTTCCTAAGTGCCGGGATTACCGTCTAGGACCACTGTGCTTAGTCTTATGCCATGCTCGGGTTTGTACCTACGGCTTGTTGCCTATTAGGTGAACATAACATTAATTGAGCCACGTGTCTAGCACTAGTAATGTATTTGTAGCAACTGGATTTTGGTGTTTAATTTTCTGGCCTCTTGGCTTTAGTAATGTATATGTTATAATTTAAACATGTTATGCATACTCCCCAGATTTTCTCATTATTATTACTGAACTCTTTTTCTTCTGGTTCTGTGCTTGTGCATGAATTACGAAGCCTTTTACTTTATGGGAACATTGTTAAGTAGCAACATAAAAGAAAGTACAGGAACTATCACATGACCCTATATGTTTTAGTAGTTTTTCCTGACTATATTGTTAGAGGATTTGGATTAAATTTTTTACAATTTATTTCATTTTCATTGGTGACCTGACCAGCGGCGGCGGAAGCAGCCCTGGACAGGGAACTCTGAAGTTCCTCATCCCCCACCCTATACTCCCTGGGCTCCCTGCAGGGGCTCTACACCCTGCATACTGATTAATCTTCTTGTCCCACCCAGTTTGCATCCAGAACCCTTCTTCCTTCTGCCCCCTTTCCTGTTTGGGCACATAACACCATCCAGCTCAGTCTGTCTGGTGCTGGTGGCAAATCCTCAGGGCAAGTAGGCAGGCGAGACTTCCTTTGTTTCACGAGCCTGCCTGCACCAAGCAAGGTAAGGCCTTTGTTTACAAACTACCAAACCTGTACGGAGATCTGATCTAGGCACCAGGAGAGACAGCACCGGGGTGAATTTGTGACCTGACTGGCGGCAGTGGAAGCAGCCCTGGACAGGGAACTCTGAAGTTCCTCATCCCCCACCCTATACTCCCTGGGCACCCTGCATACTGCCTCTCTCTTCTTGTCCCACCCAGCTTGCACCCAGAACCCTTCTTCCTTCTGCCCCCTTTCCTCTTTGGGCACATAACACCACCCAGCCCAGTCTGTCTGGCGCTGGGGGCAAATCCTCAGGGCAAGTAGGCAGGCGAGACTTCCTTTGGTTCACTGGCCTGCCAGCACCAAGCAAGGTAAGGCCTTTGTTTACGAACTACCCAACCTGCATGGAGATCTGATCTTGGCACCAGGAGAGCCATCAGTGGGAGAGCTAATCTGGGTAACAGGAGAGCCATCTTTGGGCACGGAGATCTGATATTGGTACCAGGAGAGACATCACTGGAGCACCAGGAGAGCTATCACTGCAGGGTGCCATCACTGGGAAAATGCATCAGTAGGCAAGAAGACCTGATCCGGTAAAAGAAGATCCATAGGGGAGCATTCGGAGAAAGAGATGGGCAGGCGCCAATGCAAGAATTCACCCAACAATCTGAAAAACTATATGAAACCACCAGAGCCCAGCGACCTCACAACAGGAGGACATGAACTCCTTAATCATGAAGAAGTAGATAAAATTGACTTTATGAAAGTGATTGACGCCCTTAAACAGCATGTAAAAAATGCCCTTATAGAAATGGATGAGAAGTATAACAGAAAGTTTGAAGAATTGAGTAGATCAGTGAATGATACCCTAGGAAACCAAGGAAAAACAATCAAACAAATAATGGAAACAGTTCAAGACTTAAAAACTGAAATGGGGGCAAAGAAGAAAACACAAACAGAAGGCCAGCTGGACAGGGAAAATCTAGGTAAACGAATAGAGACTACAGAAGCAAGCATAACCAACAGAATACAAGAGATAGAAGAAAGAATCTCAGATTCTGAGAATACCATAGAGAAAATAAACACGCTGATCAAAGAAAACAGCAAGGCCAACAAATTCTCATCACAAAACATTCAGGAAATATGGGACACAATAAAAAGGCCAAACCTTAGAATAATAGGAATAGAAGAAGGAGAAGAAGCGCAGCTCAACAGTCCAGAAAATATATTTAATAAAATTATAGAAGAAAACTTTCCCAACCTAAAGAAAGATATACCTATGAAGGTTGAAGAAGCATACAGAACACCGAATAGGCTGGATCGAAAAAAAAAAAAACATCCTCTCACCATATAAAAATCAAAACACAAAGCATACAGAATAAAGAAAGAAAACTAAGAGCAGCAAAGGAAAAAGGCCAAGTTACTTATAAAGGTAAACCTATCAGACTTACACTTGAGTTCTCTATGGAAACCATGAAAGCCAGAATGTCCTGGATAGATGTACTGCAGAAATTAAGAGACCATGGATGCAAGCCCAGACTACTATACCCAGCCAAGCTTTCGTTTACTATAAATGGGGAAAACAAAATTTTCCAGGATAAAAACAAATTTAAACAATACGTAGCCACAAATCCAGCCTTACAGAAAGTAATAGAAGGAAAATCACTAATCAAGGAGTCCAACAATGACCACAGCAACTCAGACATCTAGAGACCCTTTACCAGCACACCTCAAAGAAGAGAAACACACAAAATCTACTACTAAAAAAAATGACCGGAGTTAACAACCACTGGTCATTAATATCACTTAATGTCAATGGACTCAACTCACCTATAAAAAGGCACAGACTAAGAGATTGGATACGAAAACAGGATCCAACATTCTGCTGTTTACAAGAAACACACCTCAACCACAAAGACAGACACCTACTCAGAGTAAAGGGATGGGTTAAGGCTTATCAAGTAAATGGACATAGGAAACAAGCAGGTGTGGCCATACTAATTTCTAACAAAGTTGACTTCAAACTTAAATCAATCAGAAGAGATGGAGAGGGACATTTTCTACTCATAACAGGAACAAGTCATCAGGATGAAATCTCAATCCTGAATATCTATGCCCCTAATACAAAAGCACCCACGTACGAAAAAGAAACATTGTTAAAACTCAAGGCAGCTATCAAACCGCACACATTAATAGTAGGAGACTTTAATACTCCTCTCTCACCTATGGATAGGTCAAGTAGACAGAAACCTAACAGAGAAATAAGAGAATAATGGAGGTAATGAATCAAATGGACTTAACAGACCTCTATAGAATATTCCACCCAAATAGGAAAGAATATACCTTCTTCTCTGCAGCTCATGGAACCTTCTCAAAAATCGACCACATACTCGGTAACAAAGCAAACATTCACAGTTACAAAAAATATTAATAACCACCTGTATCTTATCAGATCACCATGGATTAAATCTAGAATTCAGCAACAATGCTACCCCCAGAAGCCTACAAAGTCATGGAAAAGGAATAGTCAACTACTCAACCATACCTGGATTAAAGAAGAAATAAAGAAAGAAATTAAAGTCTTCCTTGAAGACAATGAAAATAAAGAAACAACATACTCAAACCTATGGGACACTATGAAAGCAGTCCTGAGAAGAAAGTTCATAGCACTAACTGCCCACTTAAAGAAAACAGAGAAAGCACACATTGGAGACTTAACAGCCCACCTGAAAGCTCTAGGAAAAAAAGAAGCAGACTCACCTAGAAGGGGTAGAAGACTGGAAATAATCAAACTGAGGGCTGAAATCAACAAAATAGAGACACAGAAAACAATTGAAAGAATCAATAAATCAAAAAGCTGGTTCCTGGAGAAAATCAACAAGATTGATAAACCCCTATCGAAACTAATCAAACGGCAGAGAAAGAATTTGCAAATTAATAAGATAAGAAATGAAAAGGGATACATGACCACAGACACAGAGGAAATTCAGAGAATCATTAGATCTTACCACAAAAGCCTGTATGCCACAAAACTGGAAAATGTAAAAGAAATGGACACTTTTTTAGATAAATACCATATACCAAAGTTAAACCAGGACCAGGTGAACAACCTAAATAGACCTGTTAGTCGTGAAGAATTAGAAGTGGTTATCAAAAACCTCCCTTCCAAAAAAAGTCCAGGACCAGATGGTTTCAAAGCGGAATTCTACCAGAACTTCCAAGAAGACCTAATACCTATTCTCCTTAATGTATTTCACTATATAGAAACAGAAGACTCATTGCCAAATTCCTTTTATGAAGCTACAGTAACTCTGATACCAAAACCACACAAAGACCCAACCAAGAAAGAAAATTACAGGCCAATCTCACTCATGAACATCGACACACAAATCCTCAACAAAATTCTGGCAAACCGAATCCAAGAACACATTAGAAAAATTATCCATTATGATCAAGTAGGCTTCATACCAGAGATGCAGGACAGGTTTAACATACACAAATCTATCAATGTAATCCATCATATAAATAAACTGAAATAAAAAAACCATATGATCGTTTCATAGGCGCTGAAAAAGCATTTGACAAAATTCAACATCCCTTTATGATAAAAGTCTTGGAGAGATTAGGGATACAAGGGTCATACCTAAATTTAATTAAAGCTATATACAGCAAGCCGACAGCTAATATCAAATTAAATGGAGAGAAACTTAAATCCATCCCACTAAAATCAGGAACACGCCAAGGCTGTCCACTCTCTCCACACCTCTTCAGTATAGTTCTCGAGTTTTAGCAATAGCAATAAGAGAACATAAGGGGATAAAGAGGATTCAAATTGGAAAGGAAGAAGTTAAACTTGCATTATTTGCAGATGATATGATAGTGTACATGAGTGACCCCAAAAACTCCACCAAAGAACTCCTACAGCTGATAAACGCCTTTAGTAATGTGGCAGGATACAAGATCAACTCCAAAAAATCAGTTGCCCTTTTATACACAAAGGATATGGAAGCAGTGAGGGAAATAAGAGAATCATCACCTTTCACGATAGCCACAAAAAGCATAAAATATCTTGGGGTAACTCTAACCAAGGAAGTGAAAGATCTATTTGACAAGAATTTTAAGGCATTGAAAAAGAAATTGAAGAGGATACCAGAAAATGGAAGGATCTCCCTTGCTCTTGGATTGGGAGGATCAACATAGTAAAAATGGCAATTCTACCAAGGGCAATTTATATATTCAATGCAATCCCCATTAAAATCCCATCAAAATTCTTCACAGATCTTGAAAGGACAATAATCAACTTTATATGGAGAAACAAAAAACCCAGGATAGCCAAAACAATCATATACAATAAAGGAACTTCTGGAGGCATTACCATCCCTGACTTCAAACTCTATTACAGAGCTACAGTAATGAAAACAGCGTGGTACTGGCATAAAAACAGAGCAGTCGACCAATGTAATTGTATAGAAGACCCGGATTTTAACCCACAAACCTTTGAACAACTAATTTTCGATAAATGAGCTAAAAGTATACAATGGAAGAAAGAAAGCATCTTCAACAAATGGTGCTGGCACAATTTTGATGTCAACCTGTAGAAGAATGAAAATAGACCCATATCTATCACCATGCACAAAACTCAAGTCCAAATGGATCAAAGACCTCAATATCAATGTGAACACACTGAACCTGATAGAAGAGAAAATGGGAAGTACCCTACAACATATAGGCACAGGAGATCGCTTCCTATGTATAACCCCAGCAGCACAGACATTAAGGGCAACATTGAATAAATGGGACCTCCTGAAACTGAGAAGCTTCTGTAAAGCAAAGGACACTGTCATTAAGACAAAAAGGCAGCCTACTGACTGGGAGAAGATCTTCACCAACCCCGCTACAGACAAAGGTCTGATCTCCAAAATATATAAAGAACTCAAGAAACTAGACTTTAAGAGGATAATTAACCCAATAAAAAATGGGGCACTGAACTGAACAGAGAATTCTCATCAGAAGAAGTTAAAATGGCCAAAAGATACTTAAGGTCATGCTCAACCTCCTTAGCTATCAGAGAAATGCAAATCAAAACAACTTTGAGATAACATCTTACACCTGTCAGAATGGCTAAAATCAAAAACACCAAGGATAGCCTTTGCTGGAGAGGTTGTGGAGAAAAGGGTACCCTCATCCATAGCTGGTGGGACTGCAAACTTGTGCAACCACTTTGGAAATCAGTGTGGCGGTTTCTCAGAAAAATTGGGATCAACCTACCCCTGGACCCAGCAATAGCACTCTTGGGAATATACCCAAGAGATGCCCTAGCATATGACAAAAGCATTTGTTCAACTATGTTCATAGCAGCATTATTTGTAATAGCCAGAACCTGGAAGCAACCTAGATGCCCTTCAATAGAAGAATGGATGAAGAAAGTGTGGAATATATATACATTAGTGTACTACTCTGCGGTAAAAAAACAATGACTTCTCGAATTTTGCATGCAAATGGATGGAAATAGAAAATACGATCCTGAGTGAGGTAACCCAGACCCAAAAAAAAGATCATGGGATGTACTCACTCATAATTTGTTTCTAGCCATGGATAGGGGGCCACTGAGTCTATAATTTATGATCATAAAGAAGCTAAACAAGAGGGTAAACCCAATGAAAAACATATAGTTATCCTCCCAGCTATGGGAAATAGACAAGATTGATGGGCAAAAAAATGGGAATCTTGGGGGGTGGGGTGGGATGGGGATGAGGGGAGATGGGGAGAGAAAAGTGTGAAGGAGAGGTTGAGGGGAACTGGGGGAATCGGGGTGATTGGGGGTAAAGGAAAGTTGGATGGGGGTGCAGGGAAACTCATACCTTAGTTAAGGGAGCCACCTAAGGGTTGGCAAGAGACTTGAACCTGGAATGGCTACCGGAAGCCCAGGGCAATGTCCCCAGTTAGTTCATTGGGGCACCTGAGGATAGGGAACCTGAAATGAACCTATCCTATAATCATACTGATGAATATCTTGCATATCGCCATAGAACCTTCATCTAGCGATGGAAGGAGATAGAGACAGAGACCCACACTGGAGCAGCGGACTGAGCTCCCAAGTTTATAATGAGGAGCAGAAGGAGAGAGACATGAGCAAGGAAGTCAGGACCATGGGGGGTGCACCGAACCACTGAGACAGGGGGGCCGATCTATTGGGAGCTCACCAAGGCCAACAAGGGATAAAACCGGACTCTCTGAATGTGGTGGACAATGAGAGCTGACGAGAGGCCAAGGAGAATGGCACGGGAACTTTCACCTGGCGATGGATCGAGAGAGAGACAGAGACCCAATTTGGATCAACCGTCTGAGCTGTTAAGGTCCAAATGAGGAGCAGAAGGAGGGAGAACATGAGCAAAGAAATCAGGACCACGGGGCGTGCACCCACCCACTGTGACAGTGAAACTGATTTATTGGGAGCTCTCCAAGGCCAGCTGGACTGGGACTGAATAAGCATGGGTTGAAACTGGACTCTCTGAACAAGGCGGACAATGAAGGCTGATGAGAAGCCAAGGACAATGGCACTAGGTTTCGATCCTAATACATGAACTGGCTTTGTGGGAGTGTAGCCTGTTTGGATGCTCACCTTCCTGGACCTAGATAGAAGTGGGAGGAACTTGGTCTTCCTGTAGAGCAGGGAATTTGGACTGCTCTTCAGTATTGAGAGGGAGGGGGAGTGGACTAGGGGGAGGAGAAGTAGAGTAGGGATAGGGGGATGGGAGCAGGGGAGGGGGCAATATGTGGGAGGAGGGGAAGGGAAATGGGAAACGGGGAGCAGTTGGAAATTTTAAGTAAAAAAGAATAAAAAAAATTACAATTTATTTCATTTTCATTGGTGTTTTGTCTGCATGTATGTTTGTGTGACAGAGTCATAAGCCCTGGAACTGGAGTTACAGACAGGCTTGGGTGCTGGGAATTGAACCTGGGTTCTGTGAAAGAGCAGCCAGTACTCTTTTAAATATTTATTTATTTATTATGTGTAGTAGGAGCTGTGGGCTGTGTTGCTGT
The DNA here is from genome assembly GCF_950005125.1 of Chionomys nivalis. NCBI lineage: Eukaryota > Metazoa > Chordata > Mammalia > Rodentia > Cricetidae > Chionomys > Chionomys nivalis. The sequence goes on along the minus strand of NW_026646888.1, from coordinate 72,068 downwards.
CGCCCCAGATCCTGGTCACCTGGCTAGCTTATGCCCCGAAATAACAACACACAAACTGTATTCTTTTAAACACTTCTTGGCCCATTATATATAGCCTCTTCTCGGCTAACTCTCGCACCTGGACTAGCCCATTTCTAATAATGTGTGAAGCACCCCAAGGTGCGCTTACCGGCAAGATTCCAGGCTACGTCCATCCTGGGGTAGAGCTTCATCGCATCTGCCCCAGAGAGCAGAGCTAAAGTGTATGAGCTCACTTCCTCTTCCTCCCAGCATTCTGTTCTGTTTACACCAACGACCTATGTTCTAACCTATATAGGCCAAGCAGTTTCTTTGTTTTTAACCAATGACCTTACTCCATCATTTCCCCTTTTTCTGTTTAAACAAAAACAAAGGAAGGCTTTAACTTTAACTAGCTAAATTACATATAACAAAACAGTTATCAAGTAAGCATTACAATATTTACATCTATTTTATCTTTATCATAACTAAGGAAAACTATAACTATAACTAACTATTCTTCAACTCCATCAAAGACTCCAGAAAGATACAATATTACCTAATCAACCAAGAAATAAACAGCTTTCAAACTCTAGAAATGACAGAGACATCTCGCTGCCTTGAAAGTCACCCAAAGTTTCTCTGTACCATTGGGGCATCCATCTTTGGCATACAGGCCCATAGCTTCCAGCAGACATTTCCATGAAGCAGGAAATTTCAAAGGCAGTTCAGTCACTATCTGCTATGTCCTACAGGATGTCTCGCAGACTCTTTCATGAATCAGGAACCTGAAAGCTCATCTCACCTTTAGGCAAGTTCAGCAGGCATCTCTCTGCAGGTTATTTGTGTCCAGTTTATGCAACAGTCCAGGCAAGAGCAGTTTCTTGCCGAAATGGCTATCAAACTCCATAAGGATCCTCTTCGATGCCCATTTTCTTCTTGAAGTAGATTGGTGCTGCCAGTAGCAGAGTGTCTCATTGTCATGAAAAGTCCTAAGTTATTTAAACATTAAATAGCATATTCTGTAGTCTTTGAAATATATGAAGAATGTCAATCTAAAAAATATCTATGTACATCTAGAAAATCTAACATGACTACAAACTTTACTATTATAGATAACTATTCATTAACAGCTTATATACATAACATTTTTACATGAGCTACACAATCACAACACCTTAATCAATATCAGAAATAAATATACATATAACAAATTGACCTTAAATTTAAATCACTGAAGCAAAATCCATATCAATGCAAATTATTCATACTTATATTGTATCCCCCTTTAAATGTAAAAGAACATTTAAAAACAATATTTGGGAATATGGACGCAGTTATTTCTCTCCAAACTGCTTCCTGCTGAATGGGGCCGCTGTCATTCAGGTCTTTTACGGGATAACCTGTCTGCTAGTTTCATCTCAGTTGGCATTTGAGCGAAGCAATTTTTTGAGGGTATTCACAGCAACCATTCAGGAGGGCGTGGTCTATCATACCATGTTGGGGTCGAATAAGCAATTCGCAGGGTGTCATCATCCCGGCTAGCTCAGTTAATAGAGCATGAGATTCTTAATCTCAGGGTCTTGGGTTTGAGCCCCACTTTGGGCGCCATTCTGTAGTAGGAGCTGTGGGCTGTGTTCCTGCCGCCCCAGTTTCTGGTCGCCTGGCTAGTTTATTCCCCGAAATAACAACACACAAACTGTATTCTTTTAAACACTGCTTGGCCTATTATATCTAGCCTCTTCTCGGCTCACTCACACCTGGACTAGACCATTTCTAATAATGTGTATAGGACCCCAAGGTGCGCTTACCGGCAAGATTTTAGCCTACTTCCATCCTGGGTCGAGCTTCATTGTATCTGCCCCAGAGAGCAGAGCTAAGGTGTATGAGCTCACATCCTCTTCCTCCCAGCATTCTGTTCTGTTTACTCCACCCACCTATGTACTAACCTATGAGCGCCCAGCAGTTTTTTTTTTATTTTTTAACCAATGACCTTCCTCCATCAATTATGTATACAGAATTCTGCCTGCATGTATTTTTGCATGCTAGAAGGTGGCATGAGATCTCACTAGAGATGGTTGTGAACCACCATGTAGATGCTGGGATTGAACCCAGGTCATCTAGAAGAGCAGTCAGTGCTCTTATCTTCTGAGCCATTTCTCCTCCTGTGCGTGGCCACATGGATCATGCTGTCCTTGCACTTCCAGAAATCTGCCTGCCTTTGCTTCTCCAGATGGGATTAAGGCCTGTACCAATTATTCCTGGCTGAGAGCTTCTTTTGAGGCTGTGGCATAAAAATACAGCTATACTTCAACTCTTGGCTGAAGAAAGTCAATTATCAGAGAGGGCCATCTTCTTCAGTGCAGCTTGAGAAGGTCACACTTAGGACAGTGAGGAGGGAAGGGAAAACCTTCCTAGCTAGCCATATCAGCCTGTCAATCTGGTGATCAATGGGATTATGATGTCTCTGCGGAATTACCCTAACATCTCAAGTACTAACATTCTTATTCCAAGTAAGTTGTGAACAGTAGTTCTGTTTTTCATTTTTCAAATCCCATGTCTCTATTTCTATGACCAATGACCTTCTTATTTACCACATTATTTAACTAATAATCATTTCCGTATTTTGCTTGGTGGGTCAGAGCAATTGGCATTCACTCTAATTGTACTTAAAATTTTGTTTTTAAAATTTTTACCTTGAATAATAAAATACATTGCCATTTAAAAAATAGCTTTATACCCAAGTGTTCATGCATGTATCCCAGCACTTGGTTGGTGACAGCAGGAAGACAGGGAGTTAAGAGAGTCATCTTTGGCTACATAGCAAGATCCAGACCAGCCTGGAGTATATGAAACCCTATCTTTAAGGAGTAGCTTTACTGAGATATAATTCATATGATAGCATATGATCTACATATTGTTTAAAATGTGTAACTACCTAGGTGGTGGTGATGCACCCCTTTAATCCCAGCACTCAGGAGGCAGAGGCAGGCAGTTAGTTTCCTGTGGATTCTTTTATAGCCAGGATTATTTCACAGACAAACCGTTACTTGAAAAACCAGAAATAAATAAATAAACAAACAAAGAAACAAACAAATAAATGTGTAACTGAGTGGCTTGCAGTATATTGGTAGAGTTGTGCAGCAATCACCACAGTCTAATTTAGGACTATTTTACCTTCCCCAAACAAACACATATTCTTTGAGAATCACTGTCCATTATTTGTCTCTCTTCCATGCCATTCTTCCTTTCCTGTTTTGTTTATTATTTTCAAGGCTCTTCTTGAATAACTTTGAGCTCTAGATCTTTTTGCCCCACCTCCTAAATGCTGTAATTACAGTTGTGCACCACCACATTCAGCTTCACACTTGCTGCTGTGGACATCTGGACAATTTGTGTAAATAGATTTATACAGGAATTAATTTTTTGCTACTTACAGAAATGTTTTCAAGGTTTATCCATATGGCTATGTATCTGAATTTATTTCTTTTTATTGTTGAATAAAACTCCATTGTATGAATGTACTTGTATCCCATTTTATTTGTTCATGAAGGTGGTGCATATTTTGATCATTTCCATTTGGGGATTGTTAAGAACAATGTCCTATGTCCTGTTTTTTTTGTGTGTCTGTGTGTGTTGACTCATGTTTTCCTTTCTGGAGATTAGAGCAAGCAGTTGAGATCATTGTGCAGCTTCCCTAAGGCAGTCCCAGAATGTTCCAAATTTCCAGTGGTGTAAGGCTGATTTGGTTGTCTGCTTGACTGACATCCCCTTTGCTGAAGGCACTTAGAGCAATGGAGTGTATAGCAGCTGCCAATTAGGAAATCAGATTGCTTCATTCTCCAAGATTTTTACTTATAAAAAAATAGACATCAGAAGAATGTTTAATTTTTATCTTTACTTTTTTTAATTAAGATTTTTTAAAACATACAGTCTCCTCCTTTTACATAACTATCCCCATTCCCACCCCTTCTTCTCTTCCTGCTTCCCTCACCTTCTCCATCCCACTGCCCCATTCACTCTTCATAAAGGATAAGGCTTCCTGTGGTGAGTCAACAAAGTCTGACACTTCTCCTTGAGGCAGGACCAAGGCTCTCCCCTGAGCAACGTTATCCCTCCAAAAAGAATGTGCTCCTAGATGCCAGTTTAAGTACTAGGGATAAAACCTGGTCCTATAGCCTGTGGCCCCACAGACTGCCCAAGCCTTACACTGTCCCCCATATTCAGTGGGCCTAATTTGGTCTTCTGCTGGTTCCCCCGCTGTCAGTCCAGAGTCAGTGAGCTCTCACTAGCTCAGGTCAGCTGTTTCTGTGGGGTACCTGGCGCGACATTATCCCCAACCAACCAGACCCCTCACGCTACACCCGGGTTTAATTCCCAGCACCTTATTGGAAGCTCGCAGCTTTCTGTAACTCCAGTTCAAGAGAATCTGACATCGTTATATCAATACGCATGAAATAAAGTTAAATAAAGTTAAAAAAGATAAGTAATGTAGAAACTATGTTGGCTGGAACATTTATTTCTGACTAAGGAAATAATTTAATTGAAATGTCTGTAACTTATCCTGCTCCAGACGAAGATTTTTTTTAAGAATTTAGATAATTCTCAATAAGTGAGTGATAAATTTAAGCATGTAAGAGATATTTTTACAACTAATTTAGGACTTTAAAATATAAACTACATATTGAAACATCTAAGCATCTCAAAGGATTTGCCTGTCTCTGCCTCCAGACTATTGAAGGCATGGTATCAGACACTCAGCTTTAGTGGTTTTTGTAATGGTGCACATAGAGTTAGTACTCTGTAAATTGCTACCTACCGTTATGTCTTGAAGAGTTAACATGCATCTTGCATTGTACTACATTTGGTTCTTCATTTAGTTATGTGCTTTGAGAATAGATTGGTGATTATGCAAAAGCTAAACCAGTAATAATAGCCACAAATAGTTCTAAGTATTTGGGTATTTATGTATTTAGCTTATTTATTTATTTATTTATTTATTTATTTATTTATTTATTTATTTATTTTTTCGAAAGTCTTACATAGTCTTCTGTAGTCCAAGCTGGCCTAGAACTCATGCAGTTTAGGATGATGCTTACTACTGCTGCCAATTCCACCTTAATGCTGGGGTTATGGGTGCACATCACCAAACCTGGGACATTTGAATATTTCCATTATTTTGGAGTTTAAAAATCTATGTAATTGTTACATTGTATGTTAGATAAGTAATGATGTTCGTTTGTCAAAAAGGATGACTTTAATTAAAGTATTGCTTTATATAAAATTTTATAAATTTACTTTGTTGTGTGTATGTGTGTGCATACGTTTGTGTGCTTTGTTGTGTGTGTAGAGTCAGAGTGCAAGTTTGCGGATATGTTCTCCCGTTCCACCTTCATGTGGATTCTGGTGATTGTTTGTAGTTCATTAGGCGTGTGCAGCAAGTACTTTTACTTGCTAAGTCATTTTGCTTCCCTCAGTTTACATAGTTTTTAATTGTTGTTGTTGTTGTTAAAATTGCAGAAGAATAGACTTTATAGACCTGGTTTTGTAGGAAGTTTTATTGGCCTGATATGATCTCAAGCATGTTTGTTGTTCTGGCATTACAGAGTAGAATACCAGTTTCTTCATACATATTCCCTGTCTAGTTTCATTCTTTTTATTGGCAGCATCTGTATTATTGTTATTCTTTTGGATTTTTTGATGCAGGGTTTCTCTGTGTAGTCCTGGCTCTCCTGGAACTTGCTCTGTAGACCAGGATCTCCTGGAATGCAGAGATCCACCTGCCTCTGACTCCCAAGTGCTGGGATTAGAGGCTTGTCTCACCACTCCGGGCAGCATCTGTACTTTTAAAATTTGTATTTTTTTTCTATTTTGAAAGTTGTGTCTTTACTTGTTTCTTTACATTTGTGCTTGCCATTTTTAAAAATTCTTCCTCCTATTTCCTGTAATTTAGAACTTTGAAACACACATTGTTTGGTGAAATAGTCAAGTAAGTGAGCAAGCATCATAGCTGTGAAAACAATGTGTTTCCTGGGGAAGCTCTGCTGCGAGTAAACAGTAAACTTCGAAAGATTCTGTATGGAATGTGATCTTGTCATGCAATATGGATGTATAAAAATAACAGACTCTGGACCTGATTGGTTTTCATATGGACTTTGATTTAAGGAGTGGCTTTTATGGAGCACATTTGGTAATAATAGAGCTGGCCAAATGTTTGGGTTTGTGTGAGGTGAAGGACTTTATGACATTGGTAAAGAAGGGCGGTCAGTGGAGACCATGAGCCTTGGAGAAACAAAGAAGAAGGTGGGGTGAGAATAGCTCTTGAAGTCCAAAGGAAATATAATTGATAGCATTCAGATAGTCATGGTGGTGCAAGCCTGTCATCCCAGAACTTGGGAAGTGGAGGCAGGAGAAACTCAAATTTGTATGCAGCCTGGTCTGTGTATCAAGTTCTAAGGTAGTCTGGGGTACACAATGAGAACCGCTGGCAAGAAAACATTTAAAATACATGTGGATCTGAGTGAATGTATCTTTTAGGTTTTGAATCATTTTTAGATGACTATAAATTTGCATGTAGTTGAACAAAATAATACAGGGATTCCTCTGTACTCTTTACTCAGTTTTCCCCATTGATAACATCTTATAAATACTACGATGTCAGGTCCACAGTATTGATATTGTACCTTGATAATTAAATTGACATACTTCATCATCACAAGGAATGCTCAGGGTACCTTTCTTATAGCTTGGCCCATTTCCCTCTGCCTGTATTTTCTCTTCCAACCTGACAACCAGTCATGTGCTTTGTATCAGGTTTTCAAAGAACCATATCTTATATACCATACATAACATTCTAGGACTGACTTTTTCCACTTAGCGCTGAGGTTTATCCTTTTGTTATAATGTAGCAACAGTGTACTTTTTTTTAATTGCCGAGTAGTTTGCCGCAGTATAACTGTACCACAATTTATCATTTACTCATGAAGACATCTTGGTTGTCTCTGGGTCTTGGTTATTATAAATAAAGCTCTTATATAAACATATACATATAGATTTGTCTTTGAACATATGCTTTTCTTTTCTTTTTTTTGAATTTTGTTTTGTTTTGTTCTTTTTGAGACATGGTTTCTCTGTAGCTTATGGAAACTGTCCTGGAACTACCTCTTGTAGACCAAGCTGGCCTCTAAATCACAGAGATCCGCCTGCCCCTGCCTCATGAGTGGTGGGACTAAAGCTGTGTGCCACCACCGCCCAGCTGAACATCTGCTTTTGATTCTTTTAGCTTATCCATGAGTAGAATTGCAAGTGTTATAGTAACTAACTTGCTTGCCAAAATGTTCTAATTCCTTCATATCATTACTAGCATTTGGTGTTGCCATCTTTACAAGTTTGGTTATTCTCTTATATATGTAACAGTTTTACTGTAGGTGTTTTGTGTTTTGTTTTTTCAAACTGGTTCTTAGGTAACTGAGGCTGCTCTTGACATTCTGGTGTTCTCCTGCCTCTATGTGAGCTACTGCATCAGGCTTCATTGTAGTTTTCCTTTTAATTCTTGTTGTTAATGATGTTTAACATTTTACATGTGCTCATTTGTTTTATATATCACTCAGGGCTTCTTGCACTCAGGTACTTCACCACTGACCTCTACCTACTGCTTTTTTTTCTTTCTTTTTTTTTTGGCATGAGCAGAATTGTTTTTTCCTGAAAGTTCGAGGTTTTTTTTTAAGAAAATGGTTTAATATAAATAAAGACACGCATATGTGTGTATGTGTGTGTGTTAAGGAAAGGGGCAGTTGTACACACAGTAGTAAGGGTGGGTACAGACTTCTCAAGATAGAGTTGCCAGCAAGACACTGTTCTTTGCAATAATGTATCAGGATTAGCTTTTCAACTAGAAAACACCATTGTTTGTATTCTTTTTTAATTAATATTTCCACCTGCTCCCCGTTTCCCATTTCACTCCCCTCCTCCCAAATATTGCTCCCTCCCGCCACCCCCTCCCTCTATCCCCACTCCTCTTCTCTGCCCCCACACCATTCCCCCTCCCTTTCAATACTGAAGAGCAGTCCAAATTCTCTGCCCTGCGGGAAGACGAAGGTCTTCTATCTACGTCCAGGAAGGTGAGCATCTAAAAAGGCTAAGCTCCCACAAAGCAGGTTCATGTATTAGGATCGAAACCTAGTGCCATTGTCCTTGGCTTCTCATCAGCCTTGATTGTCCACCATGCTCAGAGAGTCCAGTTTCAACCCATGCTTATTCAGTCCCAGACGAGCTGGGCTTGGTAGGCTCCCAATAAATCTTATCCACTGTCACAGTGGGTGGGTGCATCCCTCATGGTCCTGATTTCCTTGCTCATGTTCTCCTTCCTTCTGCTCCTCATTTGGACCTCAAGAGCTCAGACCATTGCTCCAAAATGAGTCTCTGTCTCTACCTCGATCCATTGCCAGATGAAGGTTCTAAGGTGATATGTAAGACATTCATCAGTATAGGATAAGGTCATTTCAGGTTCCCTCTCCTCAGTTGCCCAAGTTACCAGCTGGGGACATCTCCCTGGACAACTGCGACCCCTCTAGAGTCAAGTCTCTTGCCAACCCTAAGATGGCTCCCTTAGTTAGGATATATACTTCGCTGCTCCCGTAACCTCCCTTCCTATATCCCAACCATCCCAATCCCCCAAGCTCCTCCCATCCTCCCCTTCTCATGTTTCTCATCCCATTTCCCCTTTGCCCCATGCCACCTCACCGGCAAGTTCCCAGTTTTTGCCCTGCAATCTTGTCTACTTCCCCTCTCCAGGCGGATGACTATACGATTTTCTTTGGGTTCACTTTCTTATTTATCTTCTCTAGGATCACAAATTATATGCTCAATGTCCTTTATTTATGGCTAGACACCTATTATGAGTGAGTACATCCCATGTTCCTCTTTTTGGGTCTGGGATACCTCACTCAGGATAGTGTTTTCTATTTCCATCCATTTGCACGCAAAATTCGAGAAGTCATTGTTTACTGCTGAGTAGTACTCTAAACTGTATATATTCCACACTTTCTTCATCCATTCCTCCATTAAAGGGCATCTAGGTTGTTTCCCAGTTTTGGCTACTACAAACAATGCTGCTATGAACATAGTTGAACAGATACTTTTGTCATTTGATGGTGCATCTCTTGGGTATATTCCCAATAGTGGTATTACTGGATCTTGGGGTAGGTTGTTTCCAAATTTCCTGAGAAATCGCCACACGGATTTCCAAAGTGGTTGCACAAGTTTGCATTCCCACCAGCAACAAATGAGTGTGCCTCTTTCTCCACAACCTCTCCAGCAAAGGCTATCCTTGGTGTTTTTGATTTTAGCCATTCTGACAGGTGTAAGATGGTATCTCAAAGTTGTTTTAATTTGCATTTCCCTTATCGCTAAGGAGGTTGAGCATGACCTTAAGAGTCTTTTGGTAGCCGGGCGGTGGTGGCGCAGGCCTTTAATCCCAGCACTTGGGAGGCAGAGGCAGGTGGATCTCTGTGAGTTCGAGACCAGCCTGGTCTACAAGAGCCAGTTCCAGGACAGGCTCCAAAACCACAGAGAAAACCTGTCTCGAAAAACCAAAAAAAAAAAAAAGAGTCTTTTGGCCATTTAAATTTCTTCTGTTGAGAATTCTCTGTTCAGTTCAATGCCCCATTTTTAATGGGTTAATTATCATTTTAACGTCTAGTTTCTTGAGTTCTTTATATATTTTGGAGATCAGAACTTGTCTGTTGCAGGGTTGGTGAAGATCTTCTCCAGTCAGTGGGTTGCCTTTTTATCTTAGTGACAGTGTACTTGCTTTACAGAAGCTACTCAGTTTCAGGAGGTCCCATTTACTCAATGTTGTCCTTAATGTCTGTGCTGCAGGGGATAAACGTAGGAAGTGATCTCATGTACCCATATGTTGTTGAGTACTTCCCACTTTTTCTTCTATCAAGTTCAGTTTTTTCAGACAATTACTGAGGTCTTTAATCCATTTGGACTTGAGTTTTGTGCATGGTCTATTTTCATTCTTCTACAGGTTGACAACCAGTTCTGCCAGCACAATTTGTTGAAGATGCTCTCATTTTTCCATTAATACTTTTAGCTCCTTTATCAAAAATTAGGTGTTCATATGTTTGTGAGTTAAAATCAGGGTCTTCTACTCGGTTCCATTGATCGACTTCTCTGTTTTTATGAAAATACCAAGATGTTTTCAATACTGAGGCTCTGTAATAGAGTTTGAGGTCTGGGATGGTAATGCCTCCAGATGATCCTTTATTATGTAAAAATGTTTTGGCTATCCTGGGTTTTTTGTTTCTCCATATAAAGTTGATTATTGTCCTCTTAAGATCTGTGCAGAATTTTAATGGGATTTTAATGGGGATTGCATTGAATCTATAAATTGCCCTGGGTAGAATTGCCATTTTTACTATGTTGATCCTCCCAATCCAAGAGCAAGGGAGATCCTTCCATTTTCTGGTATCCTCCTCAATTTCTTTCTTAATAGACTTAAAGTTCTTGACAAATAAATCCTTCATTTCCTTGGTAAGAGTTACCCCAAGATATTTTATGCTATTTGTGGCTATCGTGAAGGGTGATGCTTCTCTGATTTTCCTCTCTGCTTCCTTATCCTTTGCTTATAGGAGGGCAACTGATTTTATGGAATTAATCTTGTATCCTGAAAGGCTACTAAAGGTGTTTATCAGCTAAAGGAGTTCTTTGCTGGAGTTTTTGGGGTCACTTATGTACACTATCATATCGTCTGCAAATAATGAAAGTTTAACTTCTTCCTTTCCAATTTGAATCCCTTTGATCCCCTTATGTTGTCTTATTGCTATTGCTAGAATTTCAAGCACTATATTAAAGAGGTATGGAGAGAGTGGACAACCTTGTTGTGTTCCTGATTTTAGTGGAATAGCTTTGAGTTTCTCTCCATTTAATTTGATGTTAGCTGATGGCTTGCTATAAATAGCTTTTATTATACTTAGGTATGACCCTTGTATTCCTAATCTCTCTAAGACCTTTATCCTAAAGGGATGTTGGATTTTTTGAATGCTTTTTCAGCATCTAATGAAATGATCATATGGTTTTTTAATTTAGTTTATTTATATGATGGAATACAATGATAGATTTTGTATGTTGAACCAGCCCTGCATCTCTGTGATGAAGCCTTCTTGATCATAATGGATAATTTTTCTAATGTGTTCTTGGATACGGTTTGCCAGTGTTTTATTGAGTATTTTTGTGTTGATGTTCATGAGTGAGATTGGCCTGTAGTTCTCTTTCTTGGTTGTGTCTTTGTTTGGGTTTGGTATCAGAGTAACTGCAGCTTCAAAAAAGGAATTTGGCAATGAGTTCTCTGTTTCTATATTGTGAAATACATTAAGGGGTATAGGTATTAGGTCTTCTTGGAAGTTCTGGTAGAATTCTGCATTGAAGCCGTCTGTACCTGCGCTTTTTTTGGTGGGGAGGCTTTTTATAACAACTTCTAATTCTTCATGACTAACAGGTCTATTTAGATTGTTCACCTGGTCGTGGTTTAACTTTGGTATATGGTACTTATCTAAGAAAGAGTCCATTCTTTTATATTTTCCAATTTTGTGGCATACAGGTTTTTATAGTAAGATCTAATGATTCTCTAAATTTCCGCTGTGTCTGCTGTTATGTCTCCCTTTTCTTTTCTGAGTTTGTTAATTTGCGTATTCTCTCTCCGCCATTTGATTAGTTTGGATAGGGGTTTATCAATCTTATTGATTTTCTCCATGAACCAGCTTTTTGTTTCCGTGATTCTTTGGATTGTTTTCTGTGTTTCTATTTTGTTGATTTCAGCCCATAATTTGATTATTTCCAGTTTTCTACTTCTCCTAGGTGAGTCTGCTTCTTTTTTTCTAAAGCTTTCAAGTGGGCTATTAAATCTCCAATGTGTGCTTTCTCTGTTTTCTTTAAGTGGGCACTTAATGTTATGAACTTTCCTCTTAGCACTGCTTTCATAGTGTCCCATAGGTTTGAGTATGTTGAGTCTTTGTTTTCAGTGAATTCAAGAAAGACTTTAATTTCTTTATTTCTTCCTTATCCAGGTGTGGTTCAGTAGTTGACTGTCCAGTTTCCATGAATTCATAGGCTTTCAGGGATAGCATTGTTGTTGAATTCTAACTTTAATCCATGGTGTTCTGATAAGATATTTTTGTGTAGCTGTGAAAGTTTGCTTTGTTACCGAGTATGTGGTCTATTTTCGAGAGGTTCCATGAGCTTCAGAGAAGAAGGTATATTCTTTCCTATTTGAGTGGAATGTTCTACAGATGTCTGTTAAATCCATTTGATTCATTACCTCCCTTAATCCTCTTATTTCTCTGTTAGGTTTCTGTCTGATTGACCTGACCATTGGTGAGAGAGGAGTGTTGAAATCTCCTACTATTAGAGTGTGTGGTTTGATGACTGCCTTGAGTTTTAGTAACGTTTCTTTTACACAAGTGGGTGCTTTTATATTAGGGACATAGATATTCAGGATTGAGACTTCATCCTGGTGAATTGTTCCTGTTATGAGTAAAAAATGTCCATCTCCATCTCTTTTGATTGATTTTACTTTGAAGTCAACTTTCTTAGAAATTAGTATGGCCACACCTGCTTGTTTCTTAGGTCTGTTTGCTTGATAAACCTTTTCCCAGCCCTTTACTCTGAGTAGGTGTCTGTCTTTGTGTTTGAGGTGTGTTTCTTGGAAACAGCAAAATGTTGGATCCTGTTTTCGTATCCAATCTCTTAGCCTGAGCCTCTTTATAGGTGATTTGAGTCCATTGATATTAAGTGATAGTAATGACCATTGGTTGTTAACTCCGCTCATTTTTCTTTCTTTCTTTCTTTCTTTCTTTCTTTCTTTCTTTCTTTCTTTCTTTTTGTAGTAGAGTTTGTGTGTTTCCCTTCTTCAATTTGTTCTGGTGAAGGGTCCTTAGATGTCTGAGTTTTTGTGGGCATTGTTGGGCTCCTTGGTTTGTGATTTTCCTTCTATTACTTTCTGTAAGGCTGGATGTGTGGCTAGGTATTGTTTAAATTTGTTTTTCTCCTAGAAAATTTTGTTTTCTCCATTTATAGTGAACGAAGCTCGGCTGGGTATAGTAGTCTGGGCTTGCATCCATGGTTTCTTAGTTTCTGCTGTACATAATTTGAATACCAGCAAAGGAACACCCATACTGCAGTTGAGATATCTGGACATGGGATACTTCTACCCAATTCTCTTCATTTGTGATCAATATTTTGACTCCAAATTCTTCCAGAAACTTCTGGAAGTTTCATTGTCCTTACTTTATGTCAAAAATCATTAATATTAGTATTTATGTTGCCTCCCCCCATTCTTTGCATATTGGTTGCTCATTGCTCTTCTTACAGAAACTGCAGAGAAAAAAGGAAGCACACATTAATATTGGGAGACTTCAACACTCCTCTCTACCTATGGACAGGTCAATTAGACAGAACCCTAACAGAGAAATAAGAGAATTAATGGAGGTAATGTATCAAATGTACATAACAGACATCTATAGAATATTCCACCCAAATAGGAAACAATATACCTTCTTCTCTGCAGCTCATGGAACCTTCTCGAAAATTGACCACATACTCGGTAACAAAGCAAACATCCACAGTTACAAAAAAATCTGCAACCACCTGTATCTTATCAGATCACCATGGATTAAAGCTAGAATTCAACAGCAATGCTACCCCCAGAAAGCGTACAAACTCATGGAAACAGAACAGTCAACTACTGAACCATACCTGGATTAAAGAAGAAATAAAGAAAGAAACTAAAGTCTTCCTTGAATTCAATGAAAATAAAAAAACAACATACTCAAACCTATTGGACACTATGAAATCAGTCCTGAGAGGAAAGTTCATAGCATTAAGTGCCCACATAAAGAAAACAGAGAAAGCACATATTGGAGACTTAACAGCCCACCAGAAAGTTCTAGAAAAAAAGAAGCAGACTCACCTAGAAGTAGTAGAAGATTGGAAACAATCAAACTAAGGGCTGAAATCAACAAAATAGAGACACAGAACAATTGAGAGAATCAATGAAACAAAAAGCTGGTTCTTGGAGAAAATCAACAAGATTAATAAACCCCTATCCAAACAAATCAAATGGCAGAGAGAGAATTTGGAAATTAATAAAATCAGAAATGAAAAGGGGGACATAACCACAGACACAGAGGAAATTCAGAGAATCATTAGATCTTACTACAAAAGCCTGTATTCCACAAAACTGGAAAATGTTAAAGAAATGGACCCTTTTTTAGATTAAAAAAAAGTAAAAGACCAGATGGTTTCAATGCGGAATTCTCCCAGAACTTCCAAGAAGACCTAATACCTATACTCCTAAATGAATTTCACAATATAGTAACAGAAGAGTCATTGCCAATTTCGTTCTATGAAGCTACAGTAACTCTGATACCAAAACCACACAAAGACTCAACGAAGAAAGAGAATTACAGGCCAATCTCACTCATGAACATCGACGCAAAAATCCTCAACAAAATACTGGCAAACCGAATCCAAGAACACATTAGAAAAATTATCCATTGCAGGGCTGGTTTAACATACGCAAATCTATCAATGTAATCCATCATATAAATAAACTGAAAGAAAAAATCCTATGATACTTTCATTAGATGCTGAAAAAGCATTTGAGAAAGTTCAACATCCCTTTATGATAAAAGTCTTGGAGAGATTAGGGATACAAGGGTCATACATAAATATAATTAAAGCTATTTACAGCAAGCCAACAGCTAACATCAAATTAAACAGAGAGCAACTTAAAGCCATCCCACTAAAATCAGGAACACCCCAAGGCTGTCCACTCTCCCCATACCTCTTCAATATAGTTCTTGAAGTCTTAGCAATAGCAATAAGACAACATAAGGGGATAAAGGGATTTCGAATTGGAAAGGAAGAAGTTAAACATGCGTTATTTGCAGATGATATACTAGAGTAGTTAAGCGACCCCAAAAACTCCACCAAAGAACTTATACAGCTTATAAATACCTTTAGTAATGTGGCAGGATACAAGATCAACTCCAAAAAAACAGTCATGCTCTTATACACAAAGGATATGGAAGCAGAGAGGGAAATAAGAGAATCATCACCTTTCACGATAGCCACAAACAGCATAAAATATCTTGGGGTAACTCTAACCAAGGAAGTGAAAGATCTATTTGACAAGAACTTTAAGTTTTTGAAGAAAGAAATTAAAGACGATACCAGAAAATGGAAAAATTTCCCTTGCACTTGGATTGGGAGAATCAACATCGTAAAAATGGCAATTCTACCAAAGGCAATCTATAGATTCAATGCAATCCCCATCAAGGTCCCATCAAAATTCTTCACAGACCTTGAGAGGACAATAATCAACTTTATATGGAGAAACAAAAAACCCAGGATAGCCAAAACAATCTTATACAATAAACGAACTTCTGGAGGCATTACCATCCCTGATTTCAAACTCAATTACAGTGCTACAGTAAGGAAAACAGCATGGTACTGTCATAAAAACAAAGAAGTCAACCAATGGAATCATATAGAAGACCCGGATTTTAACGCACAAACCTATGGACACCTCATTTTCGTTAAAGGAGCTAAAACTGTACAATGAAAGAAAGAAAGCATCTTAAACAAGTGGTGCTGGCTCAACTGGATGTCAAACTGTAGAAGAATGAAAATAGACCCATATCTATCACCATACACAAAACTCAAGTCCAAATGGATCAAAGACATCTATATCAATCTGAACACACTCAACCTTACAGAAGAGAAACTGGAAAGTACCCTACAACATATGGGCACAGGAGATCGCTTCCTATGTATAAGCCCAGCAGAACAGACATTAAGGGCAACATTGAATAAATGGGACCTCCTGAAACTGAGAAGCTTCTGTAAACAAAGCACACTGTCACGAAGACAAAAGACACCCTACTGACTGGGAGAAGATCTTCACCATCCCCACAACAGACAAAGGTCTGATCTCCAAAATATATAAAGAACTCAAGAAACTAGACATTAAACGATAATTAACCCAATTAAAAATTGGGGCACTGAACTGAACAGAGAATTCTCAACAGAAGAATTTCAAATGGGCAAAAGATACTTAAGATCATGCTCAACCTCCTTAGCGATCAGAGAAATGCAAATCAAAACAATTTTTAGATACCATCTTACACCTGTCATAATGACTAAAATCAAAAACCCCAAGGATAGCCTTTGCTGGAGAGGTTGTGGAGAAAGGGGTACCCTCTTCCATTGCTGGTGGGAATGCAAACTTGTGCAACCACTTTGAAAATCAGTGTGGTGGTTTCTCAGAAAAATTGGGATCAACCTACCCCGGGACCCAGCAAAACAACTCTTGGGAATATACCCAAGAAATCCCTTATCATATGACAAAACATTTGTTCAACTATGTTCATAGCAGCATTATTTGTAATAGCCAGAACCTGGAAGCATCCTAGATGTCCTTCAATGGAAGAACGGATGAAGAAAGTGTGGTATATATAAACATTAGAGTACTGCTCTGCAGTAAAAAACAATGACTTCTCGATTTTGGCATGCAAACGGATGGAAATAGAAAATACTATCCAGAGTGAGGTAACCCAGACCCAAAACGAAGATCATGGAATGTACTCACTCATAATTGGTTTCTAACCATGGATAGGGGGCCACTGAGTCTATAATTTGTGGTCCTAAAGAAGCTAAACAAGAAGGCAAATCCAAGGAAAAACATATAGTTATCCTCCTGGCTATGGGAAATAGACAAGATTGCCGGGCAAAAAATTGTAATCTAGGTGGTAGTGTGGTATGGGTTTAAGGGGAGATGGGGAGAGAAAAGTGTGAAGGAGAGGATGAGGGTAACTTGGGGAAACGGGATGATTGGGGATAACGGAAGTTTGGATAGGGGAGCAGGGAAACTAATATCTTAGTTAAGGGAACCACCTCAGGGTTGGCAAGAGACTTGAAATTGGGGTGGCTACCAGATGACCAGGGCAATGTCCCCAGTTAGTTCCTTGGGCACCTGAGGATAGGGAACCTGAAATAAACCTATCCTATAGCCATACTGATGAATATCTTGCATATCACCATAGAACATTCATCTAGCGTTGGATGGAGATAGAGACAGAGACCCACACTGGAGCATCGGACTGAGCTCTCAAGGTCCTAATGAGGAGTAGAAGGTGGGAGAACATGTACAACGAAGTCAGGACCACGAGGGGTGCACCCAACCACTGAGACAGTTGGGCCGGTCTATTGGGAACTCACCAGGGCCAGCTGGACTGTGACTGAAAAAGCATGGGATAAAACCGGACTCTCTGAACATGGCAGACAATGAGAGCTGGCGAGAGCCCAAGGACAATGGCATGGGGTTTTGATCCTACTTCATGTTCTGGGTTTGTGGGAGCCTAGAGAGTTTGGATGTTCAACTTCCTAGATCTGGATGGAGGGCGGAGGACCTTGGACTTTCCACAGGGCAGCGAACCCTGACTGCTCCTGGGACAGGAGAGGGAGGAGACGAGGGGTTGGGGGAGTGGGAGAGGGGTGGAAGGAGGAGGGAAATGGGAGGTGGGGAGGAGGCTGAAATTTTTTTTTTAATAAAAAAAAGGTCATATTCCTATGGACATCTGATTTCCAACAAAGAAGCAAAAATTATACTTTGGAAAAATAAAGCATCTTGAACTGGATGTCAGCATGTAGAAGAATGCAAAGAGATCCATATTTATCACTCTGCACAAAACTCAAGTCCAAGTGATCAAAGACCTCAATATGAAATAAGTATACTGAACCTGATAGAAAATTGGAAAATAATTTCTATTGCATGGTACATGCAGCAACTCCCAGAACAGAATAACAACAGCACAATGTACAACACACAATTAATAAATGGGTCTGCATGAAACTGAAGTTTCTGTAAGGCAAAGGACACCATCAATAGGTCAAATTGGCAGTGTATAGAATGGGACAAGATCTTCACCAAACCAACATCCGACAGAGGCCTGATGTCCAAAATATATAGAGAACTCAAGAAACTAGGTATCAACCAACCAAATAGTCCAAGTAAAAAAATGGGGTGCAGATATAAGCAGAAAATTCTCAACAGAAGAATCTCAAATGACTGAAAAACACTTGAGATGTTTAACATTCTTAGTCATCAGAGAAATACAAATCAAACTGACTCTGAGATTCAATCTTATACCTGTCAGAATGGCTGAGAATAAAAACACAAGGGGCAAGCTGAAGAGGACATGGAAAAAGGGGAACACTCCTCCATTGCTGGTGGGAGTGAAAACTTTTCCAGCCACTTTGGATGTCAGTGTGGTGATTCCTCAGAAAACTGGGGATCAACCTACCACAAGCCTCAGCTGTATTGCTCTCGGGCATATTCCCAGAGGATGCACAATCATACTACAAGGACACTTGTTTAATTATGTTCATGGCAGTTTTATCTGTAATATTGAAAACCTGGAAACAATCTTCATGTCCCTCTACTGAGGAATGAATGAAGAAAATGTGGTTCATTTAGACACTGCGATTATTACTCAGCTGTTAAAAACAAGGATACAAGGAAATTTGAAAGCAAGTAGATGGAACTAGAAAAAAAAATCATCGGGAGTGTGGTAACCCAGGCTGATAAAGACACACATGGCATGTACTCACACATAGTGAATATTAGCTGTAAAATAAAGGCTAACTATACTAGAACCCACAGACCCATAGAGACTAGTTAACAAGAGAGCTCATGGCGGGTGGAGGGGCTACGGGGGCACATGAGTCTCCATGGGAAGGGGAAACAGAAGAGATTTCTTGAGTGCACTGAGAGCAGGTGAAGATGGGAACTTGAGCAATCAGGTTGGGGGAGGTATGAGGAGGGAGAGTGTTGAGGGGGTTGGCTAGGGGTGGCATTTTTGGGTTGGCGCTGATGACTCTTCCAGGAGTCTATGTGGAGGATCCCATCATAGACTCCTAGCAACAGTGGATAAGTAGCCTGAACTGGCTGTCTCCAGTAACCAGATTAGTGCTTGGCCCAATTGTCATCAGAGAGGTGTTATCAACAACTTATGGAGGCAGATGCAGAGAACCACAGCCAAACATTAGATGGAGTCTGGGAATCCTGCAGAGGAGGAGGAGGAGGACAAAGATGTGTAGGAGCCAGCGTGATCAAGGACACCATGGGAATGCTCACCCAGTCAACTAATTTGGGTTCATAAGGGTTCGCAGAGACTGAACCGACAACCAGGGAGCCTGCATGGGACCTACATTGGCACTCTGCATATTCTACAGTTGTGGGACTCCTAATAGCGGGAACAGGGTCTGTCTCAGACTCTTATACTGGCTTCTGGGATCCTACTTCTCATACTGGGTCGCCCTGCCCACCCTTAATACAGGGGAGGTGCTCAGTTGTACTGTAACTTGATATGTCATGATTTATTGATAATGCTAGGAGACCTGCTCTTTCCTGGATGGAGACTGAAGAGGAGGGGATTCAGGGGTGGAATGAGGGGTGGAATGAGAGAGAGGACTATGGGGAGAAAGTCAGGATGTAAAATAAACAGATAAAAAAAGAGGTCGAGGCAGAAACTGTCATCCCCTCAAACATAATACATGTTACATTTTGCAAACTGACATATATATATATATATATGCATGTGATAGCAGTGAAAAGAGAGATCATTTTTTAAGGAGACTGGGGAGCGGTATATGGGAGGCTTTGAAGGGAGGAAAGGGAAGGGAGAAAACTTGTAATTATATTATAATTTCAAAGGAATAAAAAGAGGTGGAGGCAGGAGGATCTTGAGTTCCAGGGCGACTTCGGCCTCATATTTAGGGTCTGTGGAGAAGCATCAGTTGATAAGAGCATTTATAACCCTTCCAGACGATTGGAGTTTCATTCCCTGCACCACAGGGCACCTCACAATCATTTATAGCTCCAATTCCAGGTGATCTGACACCCTTTTCTAGCTTCCTTTGGTACCAAGCAAACTTGTAGGGCAAAATACCCATACACATTAAAAAAAACTGTGAAGAGTTAATATCACTGTCTGATTTAATGTCACTGTATACATGTGTCGTAAAGTGCTCTGTCTATATCGAAGTCGCAGCAATTGGCACAGATCCAACGATTGAAAGGATAGAACCCAGGCCATTTCACTAAGGCTACCAATCCAGAGCAGTGAGTCCCTGACCAGAGGGCAGGCCTCAAGGTCCCCGCCAGGGAAAGCGGGCCCCTGCTGCTGGGGCTGCAGTCTCTGCTGTGATCTGCTGGACCTGCTCTGTCTGCGCCCTACTTCCATTAGTCCCTGGCTCATTGGGGCATCCAGGAGTTCCTGTGTAGGTGCCAAGAAGTTTCATCGGGACGGGTGAGTGTGTGCTATCCTGTGGCGGACGGTCCCGGTAGAGAGCACAAACGCCCCTACACTAAGGCTACCCAACCAGAGCAGCGGGCAGGCCTCAGCAACCCCCGAAAGGGAGCGCAGGCACCTCCAGCTTGTACTGCACTGTCGCCTGTGTTCTACTGGACCCCGCCCGACCCCTTGCATTCGGCCTTCTTTACGCGGGTCATTGGAATACCACGCATCCATGTTTTGGTGTTGAGGAGTTCACCTGGAACGGAACGGTTCCTGCCCCTACACTGAGGAGATACACCTAGAGAGTTAGTCACAGCAAAGACTGGTCCAAGACATCAGGCCTCTCCTGGCTCCATTTGAAGGAAAAGATGGGCAGGCGCCAATGCAAGAATTCCCCCAACAACTTGAAAGGCAACGTGACATCACCAGGATCCAGGAATCCCGAAACTCATACCTTTGTTAAGGGAGCCACCTAAGGGTTGGCAAGAGACTTGAACTTGGAATGGCTACCAGATGCCCAGGGCAATGTCCTCAGGTAGTTCATTGGGGCACCTGAGGATAGGGAACCTGAAATGAACCCATCCTATAATCATACTGATGAATATCTTGCATATCGCCATAGAACCTTCATCTAGCGATGGATGGAGATAGAGACAGAGACCCACACTGCAGCACCGGACGGAGCTCCCAAGGTTATAATGAGGAGCAGAAGGAGAGAGAACATGAACAAGGAAGTCAGGACCATGAGGGGTGCACCCAACCACTGAGACAGTGGGGCCGATCTATTGGGAGCTCACCAAGGCCAGCTGGACTGCTACTGAAAAAACATGGGATGAAACCGGACACTTTGAATGTGGCGGAAAATGAGAGCTGACGAGAATCCAAGGAGAATGGCATGGGAACCTTCATCTGGCGATGGATCAAGAGAGAGACAGAGACCCAATTTGGAGCAACCGTCTGAGCTCTTAAGGTCTAAATGAGGAGCAGAAGGAGGGAGAACATGAGCAAGGAAATCAGGACCACGAGGCGTGCACCCACCCACTGTGACAGTGGAACTGATTTATTGGGAGCCCACCAAGGCCAGCTGGTCTGGGACTGAATAAGCATGGGTTGATTCCGGACTCTCTGAGCATGGCGGTCAATGAAGACTGATGAGAAGCCAAGGACAATAGCACTAGGTTTCGATCCTAATACATGAACTGGCTTTGTGGGAGCTTAGCCTGTTTGGACGCTCACCTTTCTGGATGTAGATAGAAGGACCTTGGTCTTCCCGCAGGGCAGGGAATTTGGACTGCTCTTCAGTATCGAGAGGGAGGGGGAATGGAGTGGGGGGAGGAGAAGAGGAGTGGGGATAGGAGGAGGGAAGTGGGGGGAGGGCAATATTTGGGAGGAGGGGAGGGAAATGGGATATGGGGAGCAGGTGGAAATTTTAATTAAAAAAGAATAAAAATAAATAAATAAGTAAAAAAAAAAAAAAAAAAAGAAAGGATAGAACCCAGCTTGGCGTCACTGAGGGAACTACCAATCCCATGCAGCAGTGCAGGATTCTCGCACTCAGAGTGATGACTGGGGGCGTGTGCTCCGAGGGCGGGGTCGCTCTGCAGGAGGGTGGGCCTGCAGCCATGGAACCTAGGCTCAGGGAGCTGGGGGTCCCTGGTGAGCGAGGGCCATGCGGCCTTGCCATGCGATGGAACAGGCAAAGATGGCGGAGGAGAGCCTGGAGACCGCCGCGGTGCATGAGCAGATCCTGAGGGACATCTAGAGCACAGACATGGCCTGTATCTGGCCCATGCTCAGGTACAGGGGTGGGGCCAAGGCCAGCGGGAGCAGGCGGGGTGCAGCAGCTGGCAGAGGGGAGAGCCCTAGGTGTCCTGCATCCTGGGCTAGGCTCTGCTGGGAGCCTGTCTGGAGAGAGGATGAGGCTTGGCTCTGTTGGGCCACAGCTACTTTCAGGCAGTAGCTCTTCAGTCAGGTGCGGACGCCATCTCTGCATGCGGGGATGAGAGCATCCTGGTGATGTCATTCCTGTGGGAGAGTTCTCCCACCTTCTTTCACCTGAGAGCTCAGTTGGTGAGGACGACCTCACCCAACTGCAGCCCTGGGACCTTGCCAGCTCCTGGACCTGCTCCTTCTCCCTGCCCTGCCTCCTTCTCTGAGAGCTTCCACCAGCATTGCCTGTGGACCCATCAAATGGACCTGGTTAATTACCTTGCACTTCTTACACAGAGCAGAAGGCATTGTGTGAATTGCTGTGCTAATACCACTATGGAAGCCATTGAGCAGTCCTTCCGCTGGGACACAGTTACTGTTGTCCAGTAGCAGAGGGCGTGGGGAAGTGAAGTGACTTGTCCAAGGTCACGGGGGAGGGAAACCGGGTTTCTAGTTCCCATCCAAGACTCTGCCTCCCTGGTCCTAGTCTTTGTCCTCCTCCTAGTCTTCCTAGTCCTCCTTGTCCTTGTCCTCCTCCTCCTCCTCCTTCTCCTCCTCCTCCTCTTCCTTTTTTTGTGGCACTGGGAATAGAACCCAGTGTGCCAGGCAAGCTCTTTTCCACTGAACTGTGCCCAGCCCACAGATTCTTCACTACTTTGGTTCTGCCCTAGTTGGGGATTACCATATGCTCTACTTCCTGTTGAAAATTGTCCACCAAGACCAATTTTGAATCCCCGCAGTTTCCTGGTGTCCTAGAACCAGTTCCTTCTGGTCCTTTCCTGTGGCGCTTTTGGGTCTCCCTTCAATCTGAATGGAAAATCGCTTTACCAGTCCTTGCACAGCATTGGGTCCGCGTTCCTCCCTCCAGAAGGCGTCACTAACATTTCATTGGGAAATTTGTCCCAGGAAAGAGTGACCAAAGGCCCGGGACCTTTGCTTTTAGCTTTACTTGCACAGCTTTCTTCTCCAGGCTCCATTGTTAGTGTCAAGCAAGTTTTCTCAGTGTCCTATCTCCTGGAAATAACTGTCCTTAGTCATCTGTACCTCGCTCTCCTTTTCCTTTTTTTTTTTCTTTTCCGGTGCTAAAGTTTGAACTAGATAAAGCAACAATGCTTTACCATTGAGTTGAATCACCAGTGGCCTTTTAGCTCTCTGCCCCGCCCTTTTTTCTGCCCGTTCTTTCACACAATTTCTCCCCTGTCCTCTTTGTATCATAATCACGCTCCTCTCATTCCCTGTTTTCTTGTGTTGTGGAAGGCCAGTGATTTTCATTTCATAGTCCTTTATAAAAGCCCAGGGCCCCTCACTAATCCTCTCCTAAATGTGTGGCTATTACTGTTTGGCTTTCAGTGACTGGAAATGTTCTGTTCTCGTCTGTTAGGAAATCTGGCTGCTGAATTGAGTATTTAGGACCAAAGTTTAGGCAGGATTCCTTATCAGAGCAGCATCCGTGTTGTCTTGAGTTGCTTGTGGTTTTCAGTTGCTGTTGTTTTATACAATAAATAACTTAGGTAGTACCATAAATTTAGTTTACTGTGATTAATATGTTAATCCTCAGTGTAAAACATTTTAATTTTTTACATGGGAGATGTAGTTTCCTGTATCCCAGGCTGTGATCATACTTGCCGGCTAGTTGAGAAAACCCTTGAACTTCTCATCCTCATCAAACCCACACTTCCTAAGTGCCGGGATTACCGTCTAGGACACACTGTGCTTAGTCTTATGCCATGCTCGGGATTGTACCTACGGCTTGCTACCTATTAGGTGAACATCCCATTAATTGAGCCACGTGTCTAGCACTAGTAATGTATTTGTACAACTGGATTTTGGTGTTTAATTTTCTGGCCTCTTGGCTTTAGTAATGTATATGTTATAATTTAAACATGTTATGCATCCTCCCCAGATTTTCTCATTATTATTACTGAACACTTTTTCTTCTGGTTCTGTGCTTGTGCATGAATTACGAAGCCTTTTACTTTATGGGAACATTGTTAAGTAGCAACATAAAAGAAAGTTCAGGAACTATCACATGACCCTATATGTTTTAGTTGTTTTTCCTGACTAAATTGTTAGAGGATTTGGATTAAATTTTTTACAATTTATTTCATTTTCATTGGTGTTTTGTCTGCATGTATGTTTATGTGAGAGTGTCATAAGCCCTGGAACTGGAGTTACAGACAGGCTTGGGTGCTGGGATTTGAACCTGGGTTCTCTGAAAGAGCAGCCAGTACTCTTTTAAATATTTATTTATTTATTATGTGTAGTAGGAGCTGTGGGCTGTGTTGCTGCCGCCCCAGCTCCTGGTCCCCTGGCTAGCTTATGCCCCGAAATAACAACACACAAACTGTATTCTTTTAAACACTTCTGGGCCCATTATATCTAGCCTCTTCTCGGCTAACTCTCGCACCTGGACTAGCCCATTTCTCATAATGTGTGAAGCACCCCAAGGTGCGCTTACCGGCAAGATTCTAGCCTACGTCCATCCTGGGGTGGAGCTTCATCGCATCTGCCCCAGAGAGCAGAGCTAAAGTGTATGAGCTCACTTCCTCTTCCTCCCAGCATTCTGTTCTGTTTACTCCAACGACCTATGTTCCAACCTATGAGGGCCAAGCAGTTTCTTTGTTTTTAACCAATGACCTTACTCCATCATTTCCCCTTTTTCTGATTAAACAAAAAAAAAAGGAAGGCTTTAACTTTAACATAGGTAAATTACATATAACAAAACAGTTATCAAGTAAGCATTACAATATTTACATCTATTTTATCTTTATCATACCTAAGGAAAACTATAACTATAACTAACTATTCTTCAACTCCATCAAAGACTCCAGAAAGATACAATATTACCTAAGCAAACAAGAAATTAGCAGCTTTCAAAATCTAGAAATGACAGAGACATCTCGCTGCCTTGACAGTCACCCAAAGATTCTCTGTACCATTGGGGCATCCGTCTTTGGCCTACAGGCCCATAGCTTCCAGCAGACATTTCCATGAAGCAGGAAATTTCAAAGGCAGTTCAGTCACTATCTGCTATGTCCTACAGGATGTCTCGCAGACTCTTTCATGAATCAGGAACCCTGAAAGCTCATCTCACCTTTAGGCAGGTTCAGCAGGCATCTCTCTGTGGGTTATTTGTGTCCAGTTTATGCAACAGTCCAGGCAAGAACAGTTTCTTGCCGAAATGGCTATCAAACTCCATAAGGATCCTCTTTGATGCCCATTTTCTTCTTGAAGTAGATTGGTGCTGCCAGGAGTAGAGTGTCTCATTGTTATGAAAAGACCTAAGTTATTTAAACATTAAATAGCATATTCTGTAGTCTTTGAAATATATGAAGAATGTCAATCTAAAATATATCTATGTACATCTAGAAAATCTAACATGACTACAAACTTTACTATTATAGATAACTATTCATTAACAGCTTATATACATAACATTTTTACATGAGCTACACAATCACAATACCTTAATCAATATCAGAAATACATATAACAAATTGACCTTAAATTTAAATCACTGAAGCAAAATCCATATCAATGCAAATGATTTATACCTATATTGTATCCCCCTTTAAATGTAAAAACATTTAAAAACAATATTTGGGAATATGGACGTAGTTATTTCTCTCCAAACTGCTTCCTGCTGAATGGGGCCGCTGTCATTCAGGTCTTTTACGGGATAACCTGTCTGCTAGTTTCATCTCAGTTGGCAGTTGAGCGAAGCAATTTTTTGAGGGTATTCACAGCAACCCTTCAGGAGGCCATGGTCTATCATACCATGTTGGGGTCGAATAAGCAATTCGCAGGGTGTCATCATCCCGGCTAGCTCAGTTAGTAGAGTATGAGACTCTTAATCTCAGGGTCCTGGGTTCGATCCCCACATTGGGCGCCATTCTGTAGTAGGAGCTGTGGGCTGTGTTCCTGCCGCCCCAGTTCCTTGTCGCCTGGCTAGCTTATTCCCCAAAATAACAACACACAAACTGTATTCTTTTAAACACTGCTTGGCCTATTATATCTAGCCTCTTCTTGGCTAACTCACACCTGGACTAGACCATTTCTAATAATGTGTATAGGACCCCAAGGTGCGCTTACCGGCAAGATTTTAGCCTAATTCCATCCTGGGTCGGCGCTTCATTGCATCTGTCCCAGAGAGCAGAGCTAAGGTGTATGAGCTCACATCCTCTTCAACCCAGCATTCTGTTCTGTTTACTCCACCCACCTATGTACTAACCTATGAGCGCCCAGCAGTTTTTTTTTTTTATTTTTTAACCAATGACCTTCCTCCATCAATTATGTATACAGAATTCTGCCTGCATGTATTTTTGCATGCTAGAAGGTGGTATGAGATCTCACTAGAGATGGTTGTGAACCACCATGTAGATGCTGGGATTGAACCCAGGTCATCTAGAAGAGCAGTCAGTGCTCTTATCTTCTGAGCCATTTCTCCTCCTGTGCGTGGCCACATGGATCATGCTGTCCTTGAACTTCCAGAAATCTGCCTGCCTTTGCTTCTCCAGATGGGATTAAGGCCTGTACCAATTTATCCTGGCTGAGAGCTTCTTTTGAGGCTGTGGCATAAAAATACAGCTATACTTCAACTCTTGGCTGAAGAAAGTCAATTATCAGAGAGGGCCATCTTCTTCAGTGCAGCTTGAGAAGGTCACACTTAGGACAGGTAGGAGGGAAGGGAAAACCTTCCTAGCTAGCCATATCAGCCTGTCAATTTGGTGATCAATAGGATTATGATATCTCTGCCGAATTACCCTCACATCTCAAGTATTGACATTCTTATTCCAAGTAAGTTGTGAACAGTAGCTCTGTTTTTCATTTTTCAAATCCCATGTCTCTATTTCTATGACCAATGACCTTCTTATTTACCACATTATTTAACTAATAATCATTTCCGTATTTTGCTTGGTGGGTCAGAGCAATTGGCATTCACTCTAATTGTACTTAAAATTTTGTTTTTAAAATTTTTACCTTGAATAATAAAATACATTGCCATTTAAAAAATAGCTTTATACCCAAGTGTTCATGCATGTATCCCAGCACTTGGTTGGTGACAGCAGGAAGACAGGGAGTTAAGAGAGTCATCTTTGGCTACATAGCAAGATCCAGACCAGCCTGGAGTATATGAAACCCTATCTTTAAGGAGTAGCTTTACTGAGATATAATTCATATGATAGCATATGATCTACATATTGTTTAAAATGTGTAACTACCTAGGTGGTGGTGATGCACCCCTTTAATCCCAGCACTCAGGAGGCAGAGGCAGGCAGTTAGTTTCCTGTGGATTCTTTTATAGCCAGGATTATTTCACAGACAAACCGTTACTTGAAAAACCAGAAATAAATAAATAAACAAACAAAGAAACAAACAAATAAATGTGTAACTGAGTGGCTTGCAGTATATTGGTAGAGTTGTGCAGCAATCACCACAGTCTAATTTAGGACTATTTTACCTTCCCCAAACAAACACATATTCTTTGAGAATCACTGTCCATTATTTGTCTCTCTTCCATGCCATTCTTCCTTTCCTGTTTTGTTTATTATTTTCAAGGCTCTTCTTGAATAACTTTGAGCTCTAGATCTTTTTGCCCCACCTCCTAAATGCTGTAATTACAGTTGTGCACCACCACATTCAGCTTCACACTTGCTGCTGTGGACATCTGGACATTTTGTGTAAATAGATTTATACAATTATTTTTTTGCTACTTACAGAAATGTTTTCAAGGTTTATCCATATGGCTATGTATCTGAATTTATTTCTTTTTATTGCTGAATAAACTCCATTATATGAATGTACTTGTATCCCATTTTATTTGTTCATGAAGGTGGTGCATATTTTGATCATTTCCATTTTGGGATTGTTAAGAACAATGTCCTATGTCCTGTTTTTTTGTGTGTCTGTGTGTGTTGACTCATGTTTTCCTTTCTGGAGATTAGAGCAAGCAGTTGAGATCATTGTGCAGCTTCCCTAAGGCAGTCCCAGAATGTTCCAAATTTCCAGTGGTGTAAGGCTGATTTGGTTGTCTGCTTGACTGACATCCCCTTTGCTGAAGGCACTTAGAGCAAGGGAGTGTATAGCAGCTGCCAATTAGGAAATCAGATTGCTTCATTCTCCAAGATTTTTACTTATAAAAAAATAGACATCAGAAGAATGTTTAATTTTTATCTTTACTTTTTTTAATTAAGATTTTTTAAAACATACAGTCTCCTCCTTTTACATAACTATCCGCATTCCCACCCCTTCTTCTCCTCCTGCTTCCCTCACCTTCTCCATCCCACTCCCCCATCCACTCTTCATAAAGGATAAGGCTTCCTGTGGGGAGTCAACAAAGTCTGACACTTCACCTTGAGGCAGGTCCCTCCCCTGAGCAACGTTATCCCTCCAAAAAGAATGTGGTCCTAGATGCCAGTTCAAGTACTAGGGATAAAACCTGGTCCTATAGCCTGTGGCCCCACAGACTGCCCAAGCCTTACACTGTCCCCCATATTCAGTGGGCCTAATTTGGTCTTCTGCAGGTTCCCCAGCTGTCAGTCCAGAGTCAGTGAGCTCTCACTAGCTCAGGTCAGCTGTTTCTGTGGGGTACCGGGCGCGACATTATCCCCAACCAACTGGACCCCTCACGCTACACCCGGGTTTAATTCCCAGCACCTTATTGGAAGCTCGCAGCTGTCTGTAACTCCAGTTCAAGAGAATCTGACATCGTTATACCAATGCACATGAAATAAAGTTAAATAAAGTTAAAAAAGATAAGTAATGTAGAAACTATTCTGGCTGGAACATTTATTTCTGACCAAGGAAATAATTTAATTGAAATGTCTGTAACTTATCCTGCTCCAGATGAAGTTTTTTTTTTTAAGAGTTTAGATAATTCTCAATAAGTGAGTGATAAATTTAAGCATGTAAGAGATATTTGTACAACTAATTTAGGACTTTAAAATATAAACTACATATTGAAACATCTAAGCAGTCTAGAACACAGTTGTTAGCATCAGTGTTGTTTGTTTTGTGTTTTGAGACAGGGTTTTGCTATGTAGTCCTTTCTGGCTACGATCTCAAAGGATCTGCCTGTCTCTGCCTCCAGACTATTGAAGGCATGGGATCAGACACCCAGCTTTAGTGTTTTTTGTAATGGTGCACATAGAGTTAGGGCTCTGTAAATTGCTACCTACTGTTATGTCTTGAAGAGTTAACATGCATCTTGCATTGTACTACATTTGGTCCTCAGTTAGTTATGTGCTTTGAGAATAGATTGGTGATTATGCAAAAGCTAAACCAGTAATAATAGCCACAAATATTTCTAAGTATTTGGGTATTTATGTATTTAGCTTAATTAATTATTTATTTATTTATTTATTTTTGTCGATAGTCTTACGTAGTCTTCTCTAGTCTAAGCTGGCCTAGAACTCATGCAGTTTAGGATGATGCTTATTACTGCTGACAATTCCACCTTAATGCTGGGGTTATGGGTGCACATCACCAAACCTGGGACATTTGAATATTTCCATTCTTTTGGAGTTTAAGACTCCATGTAATTGTTACATTGTATGTTAGATAAGTAATGATGTTCGTTTGTCAAAAAGGATGACTTTAATTAAAGTATTGCTTTATATAAAATTTTAAAAATTTACCTTTTTGTGTGTATGTGTGTGTATACGTTTGTGTACTTTGTTGTGTGTGTAGAGTCAGAGTTCAAGTTTGCGGATATGTTCTCCTGTTCCACCTTTATGTGTATTCTGGTTATTGAATGTAATTTATTAGGCATGTGCAGCAAGTACCTTTACTTGATAAGTCATTTTGCTGCCCTCAGTTTACATAGTTTTTTTTATTGTTGTTGTTGTTGTTAAAATTGCAGAAGAATAGACTTTATAGACCTGGTTTTGTAGGAAGTTTTGTTGGCCTGATATGATCTCAAGCATGTTTGTTGTTCTGGCATTACAGAGTAGAATACCAGTTTCTTCATACATATTCCCTGTCTAGTTTCATTCTTTTTATTGGCAGCATCTGTATTATTGTTATTCTTTTGGGTTTTTTGATGCAGGGTTTCTCTGTGTAGTCCTGGCTCTCCTGGAACTTGCTCTGTAGACCAAGCTCTTCTGGAATGCAGAGATCCACCTGCCTCTGACTCCCAAGTGCTGGGATTAGAGGCTTGTCTCACCACTCCGGGCAGCATCTGTACTTTTAAAATTTGTATTTTTTTCTATTTTGAAAGTTGTGTCTTTACTTGTTTCTTTACATTTGTGCTTGCCATTTTTAAAAATTCTTCCTCCTATTTCCTGTAATTTAGAACTTTGAAACACACATTGTTTGGTGAAATAGTCAAGTAAAAGAGCAAGCATCATTGCTGTGAAAACAATGTGTTTCCTGGGGAATCTCTGCTGCGAGTAAACAGTAAACTTCGAAAGTTTCTGTATGGAATGTGATCTTGTCAAGCAATATGGATGTATAAAAATAACAGACTCTGGACCTGATTGGTTTTCATATGGACTTTGATTTAAGGAGTGGCTTTTATGGAGCACATTTGGTAATAATAGAGCTGGCCAAATGTTTGGGTTTGTGTGAGGTGAAGGACTTTATGACATTGGTAAAGAAGGGTGGTCAGTGGAGAACATGAGCCTTGGAGAAACAAAGAAGAAGGTGGGGTGAGAACAGCTTTGAGGTCCAAAGGAAATATAATTGAACGCATTCAGATAGTCATGGTGGTGCAAGCCTGTCATCCAAGAACTTGGGAAGTGGAGGCAGGAGAAACTCAAATTTGTATGCAGCCTGGTCTGTGTATCAAGTTCTAAGGTAGTCTGGGGTACACAATGAGTCCCGCTGACAAGAAAAACATTTAAAATAGATGTGGATCTGAGTGAATGTATCTTTTAGGTTTTGAATCATTTTTAGATGACTATAAATTTGCATGTAGTTGAACAAAATAATATAGGGATTCCTCTGTAGTCTTTACTCAGTTTTCCCCATTGATAACATCTTATAAAACTACAATGTCAGGTCCACAGTATTGAAATTGTACCCTGAGAGTCAAATTGACATACTTCATCCTCACAAGGAATGCTCAGGGTACCTTTTTTATATCTTGGCCCATTTCCCTCTGCCTGTATTTTCTCTTCCAACCTGACAACCAGTCATGTGTTTTTGTATCAGGCTTTCAAAGAACCATAACTTATATACCCTACCTAACATTCTAGGATTGACTTTTTCCACTTAGGGCTGAGGTTTATCCTTTTGTTATAATGTAGCAACAGTGTACTTTTTTTTAATTGCCGAGTAGTTTGCCACAATATAACTGTACCACAATTTATCATTTATTCATGAAGACATCTTGGTTGTCTCTGGGTCTTGGCTATTATGAATAAAGCTCTTATATAAACATATACATATAGACTTGTCATTGAGCATATGCTTTTCTATTTTTTAAATTTAGTTTTTTTGTTCTTTTCGAGACATGGTTTCTATGTAGCTTTTGGAAACTGTCCTGGAACTACCTCTTGTAGACCAAGCTGGCCTCTAATTCACAGAGATCCGCCTGCCTCTGCCTTATGAGTGGTGGGACTAAAGCTGTGTACCACAACTGCCCGGCTGAACATCTGTTTTTGATTCTTTTAGCTTATCCATGAGTAGAATTGCTAGTGTTATTGTAACTAACTTGCTTGCCAAAATGTTCTAATTCCTTCATATCATTACTAGCATTTGGTGTTGCCATTTATCGAAATTTGGTTAGTCTGTATTATATATGTAACAGTTTTAACTGTAGGTGTTTTGTGTTTTGTTTTTTTCCAACTAGTTCTTAGGTAACTGAGGCTTCTCTTGACCTCCTGGTGTTCTCCTGCCTCTATTTGAGCTACTGCATCAGGCTTCATTGTAGTTTTCATTTTAGTTCTTGTTGTTAATGATGTTTAACATTTTTCATGTGCTCATTTGTTTTATATATCACTCAGGGCTTCTTGCACTCAGGTACTCACCACTGACCTCTACCTACTACTTTTTTTTCTTCAATTCTTATTAAATTAAGGATGAGCAGAATTGTTTTTTCCTGAAAGGTTGAGGTTTTTTTTATTTTATTATTTTTTGAGGAAATGGTTTAATATACAGAAGCACACGCATGTGTGTGTGTGTGTGTGTGTTAAGGAAAGTGGCAGTTGTACACACAGTAGTAAGGGTGGCTATAGACTTCTCAAGATAGAGTTGCCTGCAAGACAGTGTTCTTTGCAATCATGTATCAAGATTAGCTTTTCAACTAGAAAAGACCATTTTTATGGAGCAGGGAATTGCCAAATGTTTCTTGCATAATTCTACAGGAAGAACGTCTTTCTAAGTAAGGGCTCTATTTTGCTTGAAGTTTTTAAGTCAGTTTTAAACTATAAGTACTTATATGTGATACTAGTAATGAATCAGAAAGTGGCTTCTTTTTAAAAGTTCTATGAAAAAATACTTGATATCACTAATCATTAGAGTAATGAAAGCAAAACCACAGTGAGATATCATATTATTACCTCTTCTCTGTTCAGATGGTCATTGTGGAAAAGACAAAAGAAGCAAAGCTTGTGGTGCACACCTTAATCCCAGCTCTTGGAAGGCTGAAGTGGGAGAACTAGGAGTTCAACCTAGGTAAGTGCACCCTTGGCTACATAGTGCATAGTGAACTCAAGATCACCTTGCAGTATTACCCCCCCCAAAAAAAAGAATAATAGAAAAGAAAAAAAAAAGAAAAAAAGACAAAGTCATTTTGGTAAAGACATAATAAAAATCTCTATAGGCTGTTGGTGGAATTATGGCTTGGTACAGTCATTATGGAAAATAGTATGGAGATCCCTCAGAAAGTTAAAAGTAGAAACAAGATGATCAGCAATAGAAAACGATAGCATGGTGTTTACAAGCATGCATGTATACACACAGTGGAAGACAACTCATACTTAATGAAGGGAATCCCATCATTTTATGTGATCTAATCTGGAAGACAGTATAATAAATGAAATAAGCCTAGAACTGAAAGACATGGAAATACTGATTGTTTTAACTTGTAAATACAATATAAAAAGTTGAACTCAGAGACAGAGGCTAAAATGGTGGTTATCAGAGGCTGCCTGGGGAGAGGAGATAGGGAGATATTCTTCCTAGGGTACAAAGTTTTAGTTAGGCTGAGTATGTTCTAGAGGTCTATTATACATCACAATTGCTATAAACAATAATGTAGCTCTTTAGAATGGCTCAGTGATTGATGTACCATCACAGTTTCTAGAAAATGCCTCTGACAAAACTATGCTGTAATAGATTGGAATAGAAAACCCTTGTAATAGAATTGTTTACTTTCATACAAAGAAGATTGATAAAACACCAAAATCTGCATGCGGTGTGTGCCCATTTCATCTTTAACGGGTTTGTGTGGTGAGATTCATGACACCATCAGAATCAGAATGGTTCAGCGGGGCCTATGATGAATCCATGTATGCTAAATACGTTCATGACAAGATCCAGCATACTTTCCTTATTGAAGATCAGAAATCACTGTAAAATTATTGTAGCCCAGAATTATAAAGCTAAATAAATGTTGTCTTTTTAAGGAATAAGAGAAACACATACTTGAAAATTGCAAAGAGTGTGGATCTTAAATGTCAGCAATAAAATGTGATAGGTAAGTGAGATGATAGTTGGTTACTTCAACTTAGACATTTTGTAATGTTTATCTGCATTAGGACATTTACTCTGTAAATTTATCTGTTGGTTATACTTTAATAAAGCTGAGTAAAATTGAAAAATGAAAGTATGCACTATCATCATTAGAACAAAAAAAGACATTGGCCTCTTTCAATAAGTTAAATTCTGGCAGATTGCTAGAGTAGGAAAATTAAGCCTTTAGTGTTTTATCAGCTGTCAGCTGTCATGCTTTGGACATCATGGTCTAGAATCTGTTCTTGTTATAGGCTTATTAAAGTAAGCTAGGGGTTTATTATTAAAGTGAATTCTGAAAAGAATCTCTTGGGCCATCTTTGTATTTTTTATAAATATCCTACCCTCGGCTTGTTAAGGAATTTTATTTTTGTTACACAACAGTAAACTGGGTCCTGGAAGCTCAGCTTTCCTGATGCTCAATTTTTTTATTTTACAAATTTTGTAATTTACAGAGTTTGTTGATAAGAGGGGAGAAATTGTTAGGATATAAAGACAGAGTCTCAGAGGGTTCTCATTTCCTTCTTTTTCTTCTGTTTACATTTTTATTGATTATTTGGGAATCTCACATTATGTGCCTCCATGGTGCTCACCTCCCAGTCTTCCCATTTCTACTTCCTGTCCACCATGATCTCCCCACTTCAAAAAAGACAAGTCTATTTTGTATTGACTGTATATTCACTGAAATGGTAAAATTCTTAGTGGAAAAGTTCCCAAAGGGAATGAGTCTTTCTCAGCCTAATCCATGCCAGAAACCATCCATCAGCTGAGCAAAGCTTTGCAGTGGCTGGGATGGGGCTGGACTAGATGTCCTGCACCCATGCTACTGCCTGTATTGCCTGCACTGAGGGCAGAGCAGGCTATCCCATACTCACAGACATTAACATGGCTTCAGACATCAACTCTGACCATGGGCTTCCTCATGGACTTTGGTGGTAACTTGGACCACAGACATCAACCTGGCTGTTGGCCATATCAGAACCATATGGGCTGCATGTACCGTGTCCCTCAAACATGGTCTCAGGTGGTTACACATGCCACTCACACAGGCTTGGTACACCAAGACAGCAGAGCCTGAGGACATCACCAAGGCATTGGACAGTAGCACAGACTCTGTAGGTCCATGTGGATCTCAGGCTTCATCTCTGTCTGGGAAAGCAGCATGGACCTCTAACACCAACACAGCCTCTTGCGCTATCGTGGACCACACTGGTCCTTCGAGGAGGTCCAATCCAGAAGATGAATGTTGCCTCACGTCAGGCCTCCACTGTGGCCCAGAGCCAGGAGGAACTGCTGCCTGGCAACAGCTTCAAGGCTGTTGTATATCATGCTGTACTTGAACCTTTTGTGCCTACCCTGCCTCCAAACTAAGCATCCCCTGCCTCAGCCTCTCAAATGTTAGGATTATAGATATGACCCACCATGTCCAACAAAGCATACTGGAAATTTTTTCTTCATTTTTAGGGTAGAACCTCGATCTTATACACACTAGACAAATTCTTAGCTTCATCCTCAGACCAGAGAACTTGGTTTATTTTATAGATTGATTTTATTTTTATTTTATGTGTGACTGTTTTACCTGGATGTATATTCTGGGTGACGTGCCCAAAGTGCAGAAGAGGGTACTGGAGCCTCTGGAACTGGAGTGATGATTGCTAGCCTCCATTTGGGTGCTGGGATCCAAACCAGGGTCCTCTAGAAAAGCCATTATGTACTCTTAACCTCTGAGCAATCTCTCCGGCTTCGAAGAAAGGTTCTTTTAATTGAATTTTCTGTGTTTAGTTCATTCACAGGTTAGCAACTCCAAAGTCTTAGAAATGAAAAACTTGCTTTCAGTAGATGACTGTACAGTTTCCATGAGTTTGTAGGCTTTCTAGGAGTTGCATTGTTCTTGAATTCTAGCTTTAATCCATGGTGATCTGATAAGATACAGGTGGTTACAGATATTTTTGGGAACTGTGGATGTTTGCTTTGTTACCAAGTATGTGGTCAATTTTCGATAAGGTTTCTTGAGCTGCAGAGAAGAAGGTATATTCTTTCCTATTTTGGTTGGAATATTCTATAGATGTCTGTTAAGTCCATTTGATTCATTACCTCCATTAATTCTCTTATTTCTCTTTTAGGTTTCTGTCTAATTGACCTGTCCATTGGTGAGAGAGGAGTGTTAAAGTCTCCTACTATTAATGTGTGCGGTTTGATTGCTGCCTTGAGGTTTAGCAATGTTTCTTTTACATACGTGGGTGCTTTTATATTAGGGGCATAGGTATTCAGAATTGAGAATTCATCCTGATGAATTGTTTCTGTTAGGAGTAGAAAATGTCCCTCTCCATCTCTTCTGATTGATTTAAGTTTGAAGTCAACTTTGTTAGAAATTAGTATGTCCACACCTGCTTGTTTCTTAGGTCCATTTACTTGATAAGCCTTATCCCAAACCTTTACTCTGAGTAGGTGTCTGTCTTTGTGGTTGAGGTGTGTTTCTTGTAAACAGCAGAATGTTGGATCCTGTTTTCGTGTCCAATCTCTTAGTCTGTGCCTTTTTATAGGTGAGTTGAGTCCATTGACATTAAGTGATATTAATGACCAGTGGTTGTTAACTCCGTTCATTTTTTAGTAGTAAATTTTGTGTGTTTGCCTTCTTCGAGTTGCGCTGGTGAAGGGTCTCTAATTGTCAGAGACATTGTGGTCATTGTTGGACTCCTTGGTTAGGTTTTTTCGCTTCCTCCCTGAATCCCATTTCCCTCCGCCTCTGCCCGCCACCCTCCCGCTCCCACCACTTCTCTTCTCCTCCCTCTCCAGTCCCAAAAGCAGTCAGGTTTCCCAGCCCTGTGGAAATTCCAAGGTCCTCCCCACTCCATCCAGGTCTAGGAAGGTGAACTTCCAAACTGACTAGGCTCCTACAAAGCCAAAACATGAAGTAGGATCAACCCCGTGCCACTGTCCTTGGACTCTAGCATCAACTCTCATTGTCTGCCATGTTCAGAGAGTCCTGTTTTATCCCATGCTTTTTCAGTCACAGTCCAGCTGGCCTTGGTGAGCTCCCAATAGATCGGCCCCACTGTCTCAGTGGGTGGGTGCACCCCTCGTGGTCCTGACTTCCTTGCTCATGATCTCAGTCCTTCTGCTCCTCATTAGGACCTTGGGAGCTCAGTCTGGTGCTCCAGTGTGTGTCTCTGTCTCTCTCTCCATCCATCACTAGATGAAGTTTCTATGGTGATATGCAACATATTCACCACTATGGCTATAGGATAGGTTCATTTCAGGTTCCCTATCCTCAGGTGCCCAAGGAACTAACTGGGGACATTGCCCAGGGCACCTGGTTGCCACTCCAAGTTCAAGTCTCTTGCCAACCCTTATGTGGTTCCATTAACTAAGATATGAGTTCCCTGTTCCCCTATCCAACCTTCCTATACCCCCAATCATACCGTTTCCTCAAGTTCCCCTCATCCTCTCCTTCACACTTTTCTCTCCCCATCTCCCCTCACCCCCATCTCTCTATTTCCCATAGCCAGGAGGATAACTATGTTTTTCATTGGGTGTACACACTTGTTAGCTTCTTTAGGATCACAAATTATAGACTCAGTGGCCGCTATCCATGAATAGAAACCAATGATGAGTGAGTACATCCTATGATCTTCTTTTTGGGTCTGGGTTACCTCACTCTGGATAGTATTTTCTATTTCCATCCATTTGCATGCAAAATTCAAGAAGTCATTGTTTTTTACCGCTGAGTAATACTTTAATGTATATATATTCCACACTTTCTTCATCCATTCTTCCATTGAAGGACATCTAGGATGCTTCAAGGTTCTGGCTATTACAAATAATGCTGCTATGAACATAGTTGAACAAATGCTTTTGTCATATGATAGGGAATCTCTTGGGTATATTGCCAAGAGTGGTATTGCTGGGTCCAGGGGTAAGTTAATCCCAATTTTTCTGAGAAACTGCCACACTGATTTCCAAAGTGGTTGCACAAGTTTGCAGTCCCACC
The DNA here is from genome assembly GCF_950005125.1 of Chionomys nivalis. Lineage (NCBI taxonomy): Eukaryota > Metazoa > Chordata > Mammalia > Rodentia > Cricetidae > Chionomys > Chionomys nivalis. Next base: position 34,112 of record NW_026646888.1, on the reverse strand, counting down.
AGCAATGGATGAGGGTACCCTTTTCTCCACAACCTCTCCAGCAAAGGCTATCCTTGGTGGTTTTGATTTTAGTCATTCTGACAGGTGTAAGATGATATCTCAAAATTGTTTTGATTTGCATTTCTCTGATCACTAAGGAGGTTGAGCATGACCTTAAGTATCTTTTGGCCATTTGAAACTCTTCTGTTGAGAATTCTCTGTTCAGTTCAGTGCCCCATTTTTTAATTGGGTTAATTATCATTTTAACGTCTAGTTTCTTGAGTTCTTTATATATTTTGGAGATCAGACCTTTGTCTGTTGCGGGGTTTGTGAAGATCTTCTCCCAGTCAGTAGGCTGCCTTTTTGTCTTAATGACAGTGTCCTTTGCTTTACAGAAGCTTCTCAGTTTCAGGAGGTCCCATTTATTCAGTGTGCCCTCAATGTCTGTGCTGCTGGGGTTATACATCTTGGGGATATTTCTATAATTAGGTTAAGAATTTTATTTGTTCTTTTGAGTCACACTAGGTAGGGCTGCTTACTTTTCATGACTTGTACTATTTGGAGATGTTTCCATAATTAGATTGGGAATATTATTTGTTCTTTTTGAGTCACACTAGGTGGGACTATTATTTTTGATATTTTAAGTATTTATCTCTTTTAACTATTATCAGCAAACAGTACATTATTAGGACTTGGCTTTCATTTTTGTACTACTAATAGTACCAAGAGGTGTTTAGTAGACTTTTTTTCCTACATGATGCAGTGTAGATCCAGGCTGTGTGCTGAAATAAGTGTTTTGTTTACAGCTAATCACTTTGCAAGGGGAGGTCATCAGGTTTTGTGTTTGTTTTAAAAAGTAGTTTTTTAGCTTTACTTATTTTCCATTTGTAGGGCTACATCTCTGATTTGACCCAATAGTTTCTACTCCAGTATACCTGTGCTATAGCCACAACTTGTTATTTCTGTTTTCTGTAAGTTTATTCCACACAGCATCACTTGAAAGGGAAGTCAGTTTGTTAAGTGAGTTAAGGCGTGGTGGGCATGCCTATGACCCTAAGCAATAGAGGTGAGGTGGCCAGATCTTGACTTGCCCTCTAACCAGACTCATGATTATCGTAAATATCACCATAGAACCTTCATCCAGCAACTAATGGCAACAGAGGCAGAGATCCACATTGGAGCACTGGAATGAGCTCCCAAAGTCCAGTTGAAGAGTTTAAAGTTGTTTTCTCTATTTCTTTTGGGTTAGGATTATCAAGTCTTCCTGTTGTGTGACCACTGGGTTCTGGTGTTACCATGTTGCTTTTTAGGTTGTTGGAGGGATTCTTACTTTGGCGCCTACCCATCTAGTCCTTCAAATGAGGCCTGCAGTGTTTTTGTGTCTTGGTCCAGTCCTTGAAGTGGCTGTCTGAGTGTTTGGGAGTTTTTCTTGATATGCTTTACTGTCACTGTCTGTCTCAGAAGTTTCTGTGGTCTCTATATGCCTGCTCTCTCAGTCTTCTTTTTGTTGTGTTCACTTCGTGCTCTCTTAATCCCCTCAGTGTTGTAGCAAGATCTTGGTCCCCTCAGTATTATAGCAAGCTTTCAGCTCTTAGGCAGCGTGTGGCTAGTACCTTTGGGGGGTGTACCATGGGTGGCATTAGGTTTGAGGGGATCCTAGCCACAGGAAACTTTCTGCTGGCTGGCTAGAAAATCTGAGGGAGTTGGGGAGGGACCTGGAGTTTTGTCCCACTGGGGAGGTCCTAGAGAGTGGGGCGTCCTGCCATGTGACTGTTCACTCACCTCTTAAGTCCCCTCAGTATTGGAGCAAGCTGTGTTTTAAAGTCCAACCCAAGTTGCAGGAGGGTAGCCTTTATTATTTTTTAAAAAGATTATTTTAAAAAAGATTTATTTTATTTGTATGTGTGTCTTGAGTATGTACCAGGTGTGTGCTGGTGTCTTTTGGCATGGTGAGAAGAGTTCAGATATCATGGAACTGGAGTTACATGTCCATGAACTTACTCATGGGGCTGCTGTGATCCAAACCCAGGTCTCCTAGAAGAGCAGCAAGTACTCAGTGCAAAGCAATCTTCTCAGCCCCACCTTCAGTACATTGTTTTACAAAAAGTTAAACTGTAATCTTTACTATGTTGGTTATAAATTAAAGAACTAGAAGTTTTTTTTATTTATTTCCACACACGGGGTGGAGGAAGAGAAGAGAGAGAGAGAGAGAGAGAGAGAGAGAGAGAGAGAGAGAGAGAGAGAGAGAGAGATACCAAGCTAATTTATAAAAGAAAGCATTTTACAGTTTCAGAGGGTTAGTGCATCACTGTGACTCTGGAGTCTCCAACATCTTGGATCTTTAGTACAAATCCAAGCTTCTTGTTCTCAGCTTTATATTATGGCTCTATGGGCCTGCAAGCCACATGCCATCAGGGCTGTAACATTTTTTTCTGAACTAATGAGGAAGATTTCACAACCTCTTAACTCCAGTATTTTGGATTCTAAAGTCAGGCAAGTATTGTTGTACATTTTGGATGGAATATGGCTCTCTCATTGGATTCCATTTGTATAAACTTTGACTCTTGGTGTTTTCTTTTGTTGAATAATCTTTACTTTGTTTTTGGAGTAGATTCTCTAGGGATTTTCTTTTTACAGGTTTCATGGTTAGCTAGGTGGGATCTTTACCTTCATTCCAATTCTCTGTACCTCTTTCAGCACAAACCTAGGTGTAGGCATTTTATTTCCCGGTCTTCCTTTTTCTCCTCAGATTGTGCATTTGTATTTCTCTTTTCCTGTTTGCATTTTTTTTCTTTCTTTCTTTCTTTCTTTCTTTCTTTCTTTCTTTCTTCCTACCTTCCTTCCTTTTTTGGGAGGTACAGTGTTTCTTTGTGGCTTTTGGGCCAGTAGTTGGGGTTTTAGCTCAGTGGTAGAACACTTGCTTAGCACTTTTACATTTTAGAGCTGCATTAAGAATGATTACTAATAACCATGAGTCAATACAGTCTTGAATGAAATCTCTGCCAATAATATTGTTCCAAAACTCTTCAATTTAGCCTCAAGGAGGTTCTTAGGACTAGGGCCAAAAGCAGCCACATTGTTGGCTAAAACATTACAAGAATTGTCTTTATTCCAGTTTCTTTTTAATTTTTTTTATTTTTTATAAATAATACCATTCAAAATTTGCACTTCCTCCCCTCCTCCCATTTCCCTGTTACTCCCCCACTCACTCTTCCCCTGCTCTACCAATCCTAAGAGGGCAGGGTACCCTGCCCTTTGCGAAGGCCCTCCCCCCTCCAACCAGGCCTAGGAAGGTGTGCATTCAAACAGACTAGGATCCCCAAAAGCCAGTATATGCAGTAGAGACAAATCTCAGTGCCATTATCATTGGCTTCTCAGTCAGCCCCCATGCCTCCAGCTGGATTTAGCTCAGGCACACTGTCTCAGTGGGTGGACCAACCCCGCCTGGTCCTGATGTCCTTACTCATCTTCTCCCTCCTTCTGCTCTTCAACTGGATCTTAGGAGCTCAGTATAATGCTCTGCTGTGGGTCTCTGTCTCTATCTCCATGCATCGCTGGACGATGGTTCTATGGTGATATTCAAGATAATCATCAGTGTGAGTATGGGACAAGGCCAGTTCAGGCACCCTCTCATCTACTGCCCAAGGACCTAGCTGGAGATATCCCCGTGGACACCTGAGAATCCTTCTAGAGCCAAGTTTCTTGCCAACCCTAAAATGGCTCCCTTAATTAAGATATCGTCTTCTCTGCTCCCATATCCACCCTTCCTCCATCGCAACCATCCCACTTTCCAAAGCTCTCCCGAATTCTTCCCTTCTCCCCTCTCTATCCCCCCTCCCCTTCATCCCACCCCATCCTCACCTTCCCAACTTTTGCCCAGTGCTCTTGTCTGCTTCAAGTTTCCAGGAGGATATATATGTTTTTCTTTGTGCTCACTTTATTCCAGTTTCTAATACTGTTTCACCCTGAAACCTCTTGAACTGGGCCTCTATATTCCACATTGCTCTTAGTACTACTGTCTTCAAAGCTCTTGTATCATTTTTAAGCCCCACTTAAAACATTCAACCACTTTCCTCATGCAGAGTTCCCAAGTCAACATTCCTCTAACAAGCAGCTTGACCAGTCCTGTCACAGCAATACCATGTAACAACTTTATCATAGTTACTTATCTATTGTAAAGAGACACCATAATGAAGGCAGCTTATAAAAGAAAACATTTAATTGGGGGCTTGCTCATGGTCAGAGAATGAGTCCATGACCATCACGTCATGGGGCATGGAAACACACAGGCATGACACTGGAGAGTAGCTGGGAGTTTTAACCTGATTTACAAGTTGGTAGCAGAGGTGGTGGAGGGAGGGGCTGGACCTGTCTTAGGTTCTGAAATCTCAAAGTCCACCTCCTGTGAAACACCTGTCCAACGAGGTCACATCTAATCTTTCTCAAAATGGTTCCACCAACTAGGGATTAAGCATTTAAATATAGGAGCTTTTCTGGGACCATTCTCTTTCAAACAACCACATTAATCAAAATACTATTTTAGGACCCAAATTGCTCAATATTATATGATTAAGAAACAGCAAAGCAGATTCAGAGACTACTAGAGAAAAGAAATATATATTATAAGCATTATAAGCAACTTCTAAAACTTGACAGAGATATCTTGCTGCCTGGACAGTAAACCAAAGTTCTTCTGTAACATTGGGAAATCCTTCTTCAGCCTACAGGCCCATAGTGTCTGGAAGACTTTTCCATGAAGCAGTGAATTTGAAAGGCTGTTTTGCCTCTATTGGCAGTTTGTCAGTCACTTTCTTCTGTGTCCTGCAGAATGTCTGGAACATTTCTTGAAGCAGGAACCCTGAAGGACTCAGGAGACATTTTTATGGTGTTGGTTTTCTTCTACTTTATGCAAGTTACAGGGATCAAATTCAGGTTGCCACGCCTTGGTGGCAAAAACCTTTGCCTTTTGAGCCCTCTTATATTTTCACTGGAATAAGAGAATAGACTTCCTCCCTTATTCTGAAGAACCACAGAAAAGGCCTTTTTCTTTTAGTGGGGCATGAGAATGTTTGCAGTTGGAGTATGGAAGGATGATTTGCACACATTTTCTCAGTACTGTACCTTTACCACCATCTAGATGACTACATTGAAAGCAACCTCCACATTATGCCAGGATGTCCTCCAATAGGGGTGAATTTGGAATTAGGCAGGGATTCCTTAGCAGGCAAAAGCGTGCAGCACAACGAAAAAGATGGAACCCAAAAGATAGGTAAAATTATTTACCAAGTTCCCACCAAACCTTCCATGCATTTCATCAAGTTTGATAGTGACTTCCATATCTATGTCTATGATTTGATGAAGATGTGTTAAAGTGAAATTCTCAAATTTTGGGGGTCTCACTTATCCTATTAGCCATCTCTTTCATTGGATCACTCACTTATCCAATGTATGATTGAATTTATCCATTCCACCATGTCTCTATCTTCTTCTATCCCTTCTTCCATTTCCCCTTGTCTTGTGTCTACAGGTTGCCAAGATAAATCTACTAAGTCTCTTCTGTTCTAGAAACTTTCATTTGTAAAGAACTTGCCCTCTCAGGGGTGGATTTTTCTGAGTTCTCTGTAGATGGAGACCATATGAGGAGGAACAGAGGAGCAACCATGACAACACTTGCGCAGTAGAGTTAGGCAGATTACAGATTGTTGCCTGGCAAGCCTGTACAATGAGTCAGATTCCCATGAGCTCTGTCACTGTGATCTCACATAGATAACTCATTCAGTGTTCACGTCCAGGACATTGAGTTTTAATTTTTGTCCTAATCTGGTAAAGAAACCAAGATGAGGAGAATAGAGGAGCCTGATGTAAGGTCACAAAATGGGTCATTTGAAAAGGTAAGACTACATGCCTCCATGTGTGCTGCCACGCTTTTAGGAAATCCATCTTTCCATAGATTAGCTATAGGCAACCCAAGTGTCCAGCACACTGCAAACCACAGGTTTGCACCTAACTGCCTTTGATTTCTGAAACAATTCCTGTCCCGTTAAGGTCTCATAACAACACAGCCAGGTTGTAAGAATGCCCCACCATCAGCTTAGCGCAATTTCAGGACACCAAAGAGGCAGCAAGTTATCTTTATTGGAAATACAAATGTTTCTGGGGGGACAAAAGGATGTACATTAAAAAAAAAAACGATTGGTGTACTCACTACGATTTTATGTGATATGGCCCACACAGGCTTCTGGTACTGAATACTTGGTCCTCAGGAAGTTTTGTAGGTTGTGGAGACCCAGAACCTAGCTGGAGGAATTGCGGTCTGAAAGCTCAAGCCTTGATGTTTCAGAGCATCCTTTCACTGGTACCTAATGTTTACTGATTTCCTTAGAGAGTATGAGAGGCCTCCTAGTCCTGCTGCCATGGCTTCTGCAACATGAACAGTGAGAACCCCCTTCACACCCTGGTTGCTCTCATCACATAGGAAGGTGTAAGTCACAAACAATCTCCCACACCAGTTTAGAAGTATGATTCATAAAATGGTTATTTCTTTTAAGGGGCAAACCTTACAGATTGCCATGCCAGACAAGAGCCCTCTGCTGGATGAGGAGAGGAGCCTAGGAGCTGGATGTGGAGATGGATGCAAAAGAGCAAGCTGAAGGCAGTTGCTCCATTTTGAAAGAGAGAGAAACCACACCCCATTGGACATTATCTCATTTGCTATATCCTGAAGGAGCAGAAAGAGCTCCTGCAACACACATATTTGGACATAGCAGCAAAATTTACCAGTATGTGACAAAAACCTATTTTAGTTTATTTTTTTCATGCTTTCAGGTACATGGCAGAGACAGGCTCTGCTTCATGCATTTGTGTGACCAATGATTTCCCTTTAAGAAAAAACCCACAAACGCTCCCAACAACATCATCAGCATTGAACAACATGTCCATGATTTCTTTGCTTTGCCTTTGATTGAGCGGTAAATCATGCTGCTAGTTAATCTGTGCAAGCAATGTGAATTTCTCTGTAAATATATAGACAGAATTGACAGGTATCTTAAACATGTCAGGGGGTCACACTGCAATGGAGTGGGTTAATCATCACCATGTGACAGTGACATATTTAAGATCTCTCCTTTGTCATTATATCTCAGAATTGTCAAGATGTTATGTTTTTGTGCAGACTTCTCAGGGTTTTCTCCCATTCATGGTTTCCATAGATGTTTGATAGTTACACTTACATGTCTTTTGCCAGATTCTGTCAGTTTTTGCCATGCACTCTCAGCTCCACAACTTCTCCTGCCCTAAGATTCTAGTTCCAGGCATTTTAGACATCTTGTGACTGTTGCACGAGTGTCTCATGTTCCGCCTAAATGATTGGAATGTAATTTAGCCTGAGTTTTAACTTCCATCCCTGAGTTCATTGACTTTCCTTGACCATCTTTCTTGGGCCACTGAGCTGAACTACTAGGGGTTTGCTCCAGTTACTTCTCCATGCTGAGTCAGCCTACACTCTCAGTACCACTGTGATAGTGTTTCTGTAGCAAGTAATCTTCTCAAGATAAGAAGAAATTTCAATATTATAATCCATCTGCTGTTATTGTGTCTTAAAAACACAAACACACCCCCATAAGTTAATGCACACACACTGTTGATATCTCAACTTAGGGTGCCGTTCTGGGGTTAGAAAGAGGCTTCTCTCTAGAGGGGTTCCCAGAAAGCCATGGGGTGACACCAACGAGGACCTTGGGCAGGTGAGCTGTGGGTGCCTGCACTGTGCCATGTCCCTAGGCACTACGGGGCTTTGTCCCATAATCAGACTGATGACTATCTTGAATATCACCATAGAACTGTTGTACCGAAAAGGATGGAGATAAAGACAGGGACCCATATCAGAAAACTAGACTGAGCTACCAAGCTCCAGTTGAAGAGCTGAAGGGGAGAGAATAAGAGCAAAGAACTAAGGAATACAAGGGCTTGGTCCACAATGTGTCTGAGCTAATGGGAGATCAACAGAACCAGCTATGCTGGGACTGACAGAGCATGGGATCAAAGTGGAAGCATTGAATGTGGCTGGCAATTGGGGCAGAAGGAGAACCCAATGATAATGGCATTGGGATTTGTCTGTACTGCACATCCAGGCTTTAATCGATCATATTATATGTAGATGCATACCTTCCTCAATCTGGATGGAGGGGAGGCAAGGGCTTCCCACAGGTCAAGGTACCCTGCCCTCTATAAGGACTGGAATTGGAGTGGAGAGGATTGGTGGTTGCGTGAGTAGTTAGGGGGAGGAGGAAAGGAAGTGGAAATTTGAAATTTATTATTTATGAAGGAAGAATAAATCAGTAGAAGATAACCAATGGAGAGATGGGATCTAAGAAAAAAAACTTTCATGTGATTTGTTGACTCAGACACCAAAGACTTTTTCAGAAAAATAAGATACAGGGATTGAGTTACTTGGGCAAGAGTGTGACTTGAGTAATTGGGAAGATGAGTGGGGGCTTATTTTGGGTCCCCTGGTGGCTGTATACAGCTTTTGAGGAGCTGAATGCTGGATGTTTCTGTGGGTAAATAGGGAAGTAACAAGCTTGTGAGGGGATTTCTGACATAAGTAGAGCCTTGGTGATGTCACAAAGCCTTGGTTCGTTGGGTAGCAACTCTGTTCCACTCAAAGCATGAGTCTTCCATGAAGGTGGGTTTATTATCCTCACAGTGCCTGAGGAGGACAGTTCAGCTCCTGGTCTCCACAACTGTTCAACAGCCTTTCTGCACCTGAACATTTCTGGAAGATGGAATCTGGAGAGGTAGGACATTTTCTTTTGGTAAATATGTTTCCAAAGCAACTAAGACCTCTGTAGTGCAAAAAAGTTTTCCTTCAACTGTCCTGCAGGTCCACCATTTCTGTTGTTACCAGCTTCTATATTTGATAGCTGTGGGGATGGTGAATGCCAGCTATTCTTCCCACTTTATCTTTGCTAACAATATCAAATTCATCAATCCACTAAAATGGCAAAGCTTCTCTTTGTCCATAGGTGTTTAAAAAGATACTAATTATTTCTCAATGGCTGCTGTTGCCCAGAATAATGATTCTTTCAGGTTGAAGTGGGTCTCAAAGTACTCACTTCCACAATGAAGACACAGAATGGCTTTATGTAATAGACCTGGGTCTGGATCAGTAGACCCAATACAGAGAGCCAGTGGACTGGAGGGCCATGACCTTGGGCAGGCTGTCTTGGATTGAGCCCCCTACCTATTAGATTGATGTCGAAGGAGACGTGTGGATGTCCTTCGAATTCTTTGTTATCTGTTCAGATTTTTCTTACTCGTTTCGGGGATAGGCATACCTTCTCCTCTCATTGACTTAGTCAGTCAAAAAGTAGGTTTCTCAGCAGAGGTCATTTGCCTTTGGGCAGCAGGAATGTGTCTCTGAGATTGATATACTGAGCTGTAGAGAAAAATTTGCAAATTGTCCTATTTATTTCTTAAGAGAAAATTACAGTTAGGTATGCAAACCTGTTGATCAATATCTTTGTCTCCTGCACCACAGTTCTTCCAGAAAAGAGCCTTGACCTCATAGCCTCCCCTTGTTATCCTTGCAGGCACTCATGGTTGAGGCCACGACTTGGTTTTTGAATTAAACAGAAGGAAAGTTCTTTCAACCTAGAGAGTGGGCAGCTATGAAGCCCAAGCACAGAAAGATAGCCAAGAAACAGTGGAACATGAGGTCAGTGGCCTATCTCAGTAAGTCTACAGCCATGATGAAGATGCCTCTTAGTATGAGATGCATGCCACCTGTCCAGAAGAGGAATGGTCATCTCTCCAGAAGCCAAAACTGAGTAGGCCTTTTGAGGCCCTGGAGAATATTGTCGGCCGCAGAATTTCTCAAGGCTGGAAGGAAGCCAATGAACCAGTCACCTAGTGGAAAGCCATCATTCTAGATCAACTGCCAACAAATCCCTCTCTCTATTTGTTGAAGTATGATGGGATAGATTGTGTCTATGGATTGGAGCTTCACAGTGATGCAAGGATTTTAAACCTTAAGTTCCTGCCTAACAACGTACCATTTCCTCAGGAGACAGACACTCATCTCTCAAACACCATAGTTGGCAGAGCAGTGAAACATACATTTGAGGGCACAAATGGCTCTAAGGATGACTGGAAGTGGATGGTCCTAGAGGAGGTGCCAATCATGAATACCTGGTTCTATATTACCTACAAGAAAGATCCTGTCTTGTACATTACCACCTCCTGGTTGACTACCTTGAAGGCAACCTCCACATCATGCCAGGCTTTATGGAGAAGTGGACTGGGTTGGTCCAAGATGAGGTGCAGACCATGAAGACCTGTTTCTACATTACCTACAAGAAAGATCCAGTTGTGTACCTTTACCACCATCTAGATGACTACATTGAAAGCAACCTCCACATTATGCCAGGATGTCCTCCAATAGGCTTCTGTCTGCCACCTATTTTGTCATTCCTGGATTCTTTCTCTCTTGCACTCTCACAGGTCTTATGCATGCCATTCAACCCTTGTGAGTTCATTTAAACTATTGGCCTGCAATAACTCTAAAACACTTTACCCTTTTCATGGATCAAGTTCTGTGGGACTTGGCTATAAAAGTCATTAACAGACTCACCTGCACCCAGGCTAAACATGTACACATTGATGTACACTGTTGTGTGACATGCACACATATGATGAATGCACCGAGCTCCCTAGAATCTGTTACCTAGGGAATCTGTGATGTTAAGAGGAGTGTGGAAAAGATCCCACAAACCCATCAGACCCGAAAATACCAGTACGATATTGATACCTGACTCCCATCAAGGGGTTTTGGAGAGTGTGTGATTTAGGATTGAAGTGAGGGGATGGAGGATTCTGGAAATCACATCACTGAAGGAAAGATTGAGTAAGGTATGTGGCCAACTGGCCCATTAAATACAAAGGAATAAGATGTCAATATATCAGTGGTGAGGTGTCCATCATAATGCTGTGCATATCTGTCTAGGGCCAATGTGAAGGTAATGCAGTATGAACTTGCCTTTCAGCTCCTCAGAGTGTGAGTTCATTCTCAGTTGAATAAAAAGTATGGTCGTGCAGTGAGTTCCTTGGTTAAGATTTTAGACTTTGGTAATGAATTCAAATCTTGATTTCATCCTTCCTTTTTTAGACTGTGTAACATGTCTGAGACTAGCTTCCTTTTATCTTTGGAAGAGAGGAGGGAGGATTCAAGAGGCCAAATGTGATAGTGGAGAGGGTTCTTACAGAAAGATTTTTTCTAATGTCATTGTATGAGGAAGGCCAAAGTGATGGATGAGGGTTAAATGTCTATAGGTTAATAAAGAAACTGCCTTGGCCCTTTTGATAGGACAGCAGGTTAGATATGCAGAGAAAACACAGAATGCTTGGAGAAAGAAGCCTAGTCAACAGACACCATGACCCCCTCCCCCCCGAGACAGAAGCAGCTTATGATTCTCATAAGCTCATGGTGCTTCACAGATTATTTGAAATGGGTTAATCAAGATGTGAGAATTAGCAACTAACAGGCTAGTCCTAATGGGCAAAGTATTATTTAAAATAATACAGTTTCTATGTAATTATTTTGGGTAAAGCAATCCAGTGTGGGAACCTGGTGGCAGAAAACATTCAGCTGTTCCTACAACTCAAAAGAGCAGTCAAAATTAAGCTCAAAACTTCACCACAGAAATGTGTATATTTAGAAATTCAAAAGACAGTTGTTTAATATATGAGTGTAACTTTTTATGGAGATGTGTATACATGCATGCAAAGGCCAGAATTAACCCTGGGTGTCTTCCTTAATTACTCTCTGTCATGATTAAGATACGTCATCTCTTTGAACCTGGAGCTGACCAATTACCCTTGACCAAACAACGAGTCTTAGAGACCCAGGGGTTGCTGTCTCCTCAGCTCTGAGTGATGAGTTGATATCTTTAATGCCGAGATTTTTGCACAAGTTTGAAGGGATCAAATTTATGGTTTCCATCTGTATGGAATGCACCTTACTGACTGTGCCATGGCTGAAGTACAAGACAGTTGGTTAAAAAATATTGAGCTGTGAGCAAATATTCTGGATCACAAAAGGGAATCGTATAACTTTAAAAGAAGTGCTGTGGAGATTGAGATGGGAGACATTCAAACGTGAATGCCTTTGTTTCCTCCCCTCAAGTCTCCTGGTGGATGTGTCCAGAGGCCTACTGAATTATCACAGCATGGGGAAACTGCGAACTGTGAAATCTGTTTGTGCTCAGGTCTTGATATCAAATTTAGGGTGTAATTATATAAAAGTGTACATCCAAAGGAAACATGCAATGGTAGGTCTATCCCAGTAGTATATCGCTTTTTAAAGCAGATGTTAATTTCTGTAGATAATCATTTTAGAGGGGTATGACAGCAGATGCTCAAGGCCGAGGTGCATTGCTATAGATGCTTAAGGAAAAGAAATATTGCTCCAGATGCTCAAGACAGAAATGCATCATTGTAGATGCTCAAGGCAGAGATTCATTACATGGGATTGAGATGTAATTTCAGCTCCTGAGCTCTGACTGCCAAGATTTGTGGCTCAATAACTTTTAAAAATGATATCAGTATCATGTTGGGATAGGGACTTGGGGTTCTTCATTGCTCAGTGACCACCCTTGACTCCCTCACTACCTCCTTTTTGCAGTCCCAATTTTTCTACTTTCTGATTATGAAAGCCATCTTTTGCAGTCTTAGCTTTTTCCAGAATGTAACTGAATTTACTCTCTGAAACTCTGAAACTACCCATGGTGTTACATGACTTAGCTTTGGTATTAGGTCCTCAACTTCCATTGATGCTCAGAATTCTTCATCTGTTTCCTTCTTGCTGCATATGTAATTGTGGCCATGTATGTTATACCTCATTCTGGATGCTCTACCTATTTTTCTGTTATTCCTGCAAATGGTTCATCCCAATGTACCTGAGAGAGAGACCACTCTGAGGTAGAAGACCAGCAAAGAGGACATTTTAATGCCCTGGTATTACAATCCCAGATGAGATGCTTGCCAAACCAGCAGACATTCTGTTCATATGATCAGAAGACAGGCAGATGTGCCTGTGTAGATTGACATCATCACATCCTAGAAGATGTATTATCTCCCAACTCTGTTAGTTATAATGCTTCTCCAAGTGTCCTTAATAAGCCTTTTTATTTTCATCTGTGAGATTGTTGTTGAGATTCTAGGGAGACATGCCTCCTTCTGTCCATGATGAGGATAACTCCAGGGAAAATGGTCATATGTGGCACACTCTGGCTGCCCCTCTCAGAAGAGAAACTTCCAATGCTTGTGCTAGCTGCTTGGAGATATTGTGGCCTAGACAGGAATAGTGACTGTGGAAAGAGCTGTGGCTGTTTCCTTCTTAGCTCAGGTCCCCTCCTCCATTTTGAAAGACTATAGGGTAGTGATCTCATACTCCCTTTCCTTCTCTTTTCTCTCTCCTGTCTGCGTCCACAATTGCAACTTCTTATCTGACTCTGACCCTTCAACCTCCCCATTTATAGATCTTTAATGCCAACATGTAGTCTTGGTTGGTAAACACTATCCTGCAGGGAAACTACATAAGATAGAAAGTAACCAACTCAAATTAATTATAGAGAGTCCATTAAACTGAGCAGATTCAATAGACCCCTTCCTCCAAACAATATTTTGGCAGTAAATATATAACCGAGCAATCATCACAGACAAATAGACATGCTTAGATGAAGCCCAGATCAAGTGAGCAAACAGATTTTAAAAAAAAAATCACTCTTCAGTTCAACAAGCTGATTTGTTTGTGGAGGCCACTCATTAGTTAGTATTCTGACCACGTTGATTTGAAATAATCACATAAAACCTATATTATTCACAATAGTCTTTGGCCAATAGCTTAACCATATTTCTAGATTCCTCCCTCATTCTAAACTAACCCATTTGCATTTATCTGTATCACCACTAGTTCATGTCTTACCAACAAATTTTTGTAGCTCCAGAGTAGGTGATTTTCCCTGGTGGTGTCTAGGTGGCTTCTCACTGACCCCACCTCCTTTCTCCCACATTGTTTACTTTTACCACCTAGGTCTATTCTGCTAAGCTACTGGCTGAAATAATGTTATTCATTAACCAATAAAAACAAACATAGACAGAAGGACTTCCCAAACCAACCCTTTGTCCAATGTATAAATTCCAAGAACTGGTATAAAAATTTATTATTAAATGAAGTACTTGAAAGAGGTTGATGTTTATTCTCACGATCTGGAATTAATGTGTTGGTGGGGAACCTACTTCCTCAAGATGGGCTAGGAAATTTGGCTTTTGATATTCGTCATTTTGTATCACTTCTCTTAATGTCTTCATTATTTTATGAGCACACCACTGTTTTCCTGTGTGACTCTTTTGATATAGGGGTTTGCCATTGAATTTAAAGACCATCCTAACCTGAAATGACCAATTTTGAGAATCTTAAGCTTCTATTTACCAAGTTCTTTTTTTAAATAAAATCCCTCAGATGGCTACCTTAATTAAGATATATGCTTCCCTGCTCCCATATTCATACTTACTTTTTCCCAATCATCCCAATTCCCCAAGTTCCCCCCATCCTCTCCTTCTTACTTTTCTCCACCCATCCCCTCTTATCCTATCCCACCCCACCCCCAGATCCCAAATTTTTGCTTGAGAATCTGGTCTACCTTTCATATCCAGGAGAATAACTATATGTTTTTCTTTGGGTTCACCTTCTTATATAGCTTCTTTGGGATCACAAATTATAGATGCAATGGTCTTTGTTTATAGCTAGAAACCAATTATGACTGAGTACATCCCATTTTCATCTTTTCGTGTCTGTGACACCTCACTCAGAAAAGTGTTTTCTATTTCCATGCATTTGCATGCAAAATTCAAGAAGTCATTGTTTTTTACCACTGAGTAGTGCACTACTGTGTATATTTTCCACACTTTGTTCATCCATTCTTACATGGAAGGGCATCTAGGTCATGTCCAGATTCTGGCTATTACAAATAATGCTGCTATGAACATAGTTGAACAAATGATTTTGTAATATGATAGGGAATCTCTTGGGTATATTCCCCAGTGTGGTATTGCTTGGTCCTTGGTTAGGTTGATCCCAAATTTCCTGAGAAACCGCCACACTGATTTCCAATGTGGTTGGACAAGTTTGCATTCTGACCAGCATTTGATGAGGGTACCCCTTCCTCCACAACCTCTCCAGCAAAGGCTATCATTAGTGTTTTTGATTTTAGCCATTTTGACAGGTGTAAGATGATATCTCAAAATTGTTTTGATTTGCATTTCCCTGATCGCTAATGAGTTTGATCATGACCTTAAGTGTCTTTTGGCCAATTAAACTTCTTCTGTTGAGAATTCCCTGTTAGTTCAGTGCCCCATGTTTTATTTGAGTTAATTAGCATTTTAAAGGCTAGTTTTTTGATTTCTTTATATATTTTGGAGATCAGACCTTTGTCTGTTGCAGGGTTGGTGAAGATCTTCTCCCAGTCAGTGGGTTGCCATTTTGTCTTAGTGACAGTGTCCTTTGTTTACAGAAGCTTATCAGTTTAAGTAGGTCCCAATTATTCAATGTTGCCTTTATCATATGTGTTGCTGGGGTTATACATATAAAGCAATCTCCTGTGCCCATATGTTGTAGGGTACTTCCCACTTTCTCTTCTCAGGTTTAGTGTGTTCAGATTGATATTGAGGTCTTTGATCCATTTGGACTTGAGTTTTTTGCATGGTGATAGATATGCATTTATTTTCATTCTTCTACAGGTTGAAATCGAGTTTTGCCAGTACCATTTGTTGAAGATGCTTTCTTTCTTCCATTGTATACTTTTAGCCACTTTATAGAAAATGAGGTGTTCAGATGTTTGTGCGTTAAAATCAGTATCTTCTATATGATTTAATTGGTCAAATTCTTTGATTTTATGCCAATTCCATGCTGTTTTTATTACTGTAGTTCTGTAATAGAGTTTGAAGTCAGGAATGGTAATGCCTCCAGACATTTTTTTATTGTATAAGATTATTTTGGCTATCCAGGATTTTTTGTTTTTCCATATAAATTTGATTAATGTCCTCTCAATATCTGTCAAGAATTTTGATGGGCTGGGCGATGGTGGCGCATGCCTTTAATCCCAGCACTTGGGAGGCAGAGGCAGGTGGATCTCTGTGAGTTCGAGACCAACCTGGTCTACAGAGCTAGTTCCAGGACCGGCTCCAAAGCCACAGAGAAACCCTGTCTCGAAAAACCAAAAAAAAAAAAAAAAAAGAAATTGCCTTTGCTAGAATTGCCATTTTTACTATGTTGATTGTCCCAATCAAAGACCAAGGGAGGTCCTTCCATTTTGGTATCCTCTTCAATTTTCAATTTCTTCCTTCAATTTCTTAAAGTTCTTGTCAAAGAGACCTTTCACTTTCTTTTGTTAGAGTTACCCCAAGATTTTTATGCTGTTTGTGGCTAAGAGAAAGATGATGCTCTTAATGGGAACTAGGACTTGGGTATATCTCTTTTATGTCCTGGTTCCCTACTCTACTGTGTATTCACATGTTCTCATTACAAAGAATATGTTACTTGGCAAGAGGCACTACATTTTACTTAACCCTGTGTGATTTGTTTTTCCTTTGTTAAATAGTATCTTTAATGTATTTGAGAGAAAGGAAATGAAATGCTATTTCAATATCTTAAATATGCCTTAATCCTTGGTCATCTTTCTTTCTGAGGGTTGGTTTTGTGTTAATTTCAGGTGTGTACTTGCAAAATGTCATGGTTTCATTCCGTTTGCTGAGACAAAGCATCGTGACAAACAAGCAATCAAAAAGCATCATGAGAAAAACAACTGAAGGGAGAGAAAAGGTTTAATTTGGTTCACCATTTCAGAGGGATTGGTTCAATAGCTTTGGGAATAGCATAGCGACAGGAGTGTGAGGCTGACTGGCCACATTGCCTAAACAGTTAGGAGGCAGAGAGAGAAGAGGAAGTTGGGTGATTCTATAGATTCTTAGAGCCTATCTTCAGTGGCATACTTCCTCCAGCAATTCTATGCCTCCTAAAGGTTTTGCAACCTCTTTAAAGAGCAGCACATGTTGCCGATAAAATGTTCAAATATGGGAGCTTATGGGGGACATTTCTCACTCAAACCACAATAAGTTCTATGACAGTAGCTTCCAGAAATAACCAGTGAAAACTATTATCACCCATGATGGGCAGCTTCTCATACTCAGGGAGAGATAAATATTAACTCATGCACAACCTAAAGATGGCTCCTGTAACTTTAAACTGTCATAATTACATGCACAATGTATAGGCATCAGGTAGATTCATAAAAATGCAACCTTGAAAGTCTATTCAATATTAATACTTTAAAGTCTTTTAACACCATGTAAGGATCCTTCTTTGAAGAAGCTGGTCTGTGGGAGAAGAAGAGGCGACAAGTTGAATTACAGGGAAAAGGATAAAATGTTCTCTAGCTTGATCAGCTGTTTGAGGAGCTGGTCAGTGAAGCTCCATGGGAAATGAGCACAAGCCCCTCAGTAGCAGCTTTATTGGATCAGTGTGTGCCAGCACAGTAGGCTGTTTTGTAGTAGGGAGCTGCGGGCCTCTTCCCACAGCCCGGCTCATGGTTGCCTGGCTAGCTTATGCCCCAAAATAATGACACACAAACTGTATTCTTTTAAACACTGCTTGGCCCATTTCTATTCATGTGTGTAGCACCCCAGGTGCGCTTACCGGGAAGATTCTAGCCTACATCCATCCTGGGTTGGAGTTTCATCGCGTCTGCTCTGGAGAGGAGAGCATGGCGTCTGTCTCTGAGAGGAGCTGCCTTGCATCTGAGCTCACTTCCTCTTCCTCCCAGCATTCTATTCTGTCTACTCCACCCACCTAAGGGGTAGCCTATCAAATGGGCCAAGGCAGTTTGTTTATTGACAAATGACCTTCCTCCATCATTTCCCTTTTTTCTGTTTAAACAAAAAAAAAAGGAAGGCTTTAACTTTAACATAGCAAAATTACATATAACAAAACAGTTATCAAGTAAAAATTACAATATTTACATCTATTTTATCTTTATCATAACTAAGGAAAACTATAACTATAACTATCTATCTATTATTCAACTCCATCAAAGACTCCAGAAGAATACAATATTACCTAAGCAAACAAAAAGTAAGCAACTTCTAAACTCTAGAAATGACAGAGACATCTCACTGCCTGGACAGTCACCCAAAGTTCCTCTGTACCGTTGGGGCATCCATCTTCGGCCTAAAGGTCCATAGTATCCAGAGACGTTTCCATGAAGCAGGAAATTTAAAGGCAGTTCAGTCACTATCTGCTGTGTCCTGCAGAATGTCTCACAGACTCTTTCATGAATCAGGAACCCCGAAAGATCATCTCACCTTTAGGCAAGTTCAGCAGTCCTCTCTCTGCGGGTTCTTTGTGTCCAGTTTATAAAATAGTCCAGGCAAGAGCAGTTTCTTGCCCAAATGGCTATCAAACTCCATAAGGATCCTCTTCGATGCCCATCTTCTTCTTGAAGTAGATTGGTGCTGCCAGGAGCAGAGTGTCTCATTGTCATGAAAAACCCTAAGTTATTAAAACATTTAAAATACCATATTCTCTAGCCTTTGAAAGATATGATGAATGCCTATTTGAAATATATGCATGCACATCTAGAAAATCTAACTAACATGACTACAAACTTGACTATTATTGATAATTATCCATTAACAACCTATAGACATTACATTTTTAAGTGAACTACACAATCACAATACCTTAATCAATATCAGAAATACATATACATATAATAAAATTGTCCTTAAATTAATATCAGTAAACCAAGATTCATATCAATGCAAATTATTCACATCTATATCATCTCCCCCTTTAAATGTAAAAGAACATTTATAAACAATATATGGGAACATGGGCGCAGTTTTTTCTCTCCAAACTGCTTCCTGCTGAATGGGGGCGCTGTTATTCGGGTCTTTTATGGGATAACTTGTCTGCTAGGTTCATCTCAGTTGGCAGTTGAGCGAAGCAATTTTTTAAGGGTGTTCACAGCAACCCTTCAGGAGGGCGTGGTCTATCATACCATATCGTGATCAAAGAAGCAATCCACAGTGTCTCATCTTCTGTGAAAACAAAAGAAGAAACTCTTTTCCAAAGTATCATATCCTTAGATCCAAATTCTGAAGTCAAGGTATTTTGAAAATATCTATCTTGGACTAGTTCAGCAGCATTTATAAACAAATATCTTTTAGCATCTGTTGCTCCTTCCTCAGCATTCAAACAATTCAAAGAGAGCATAATAGCATACAGTATCAAGATTCTCTGGGTAATTTCCATCTTTGTGCAGCTTTATTTTAACTCTATTTTGTTTACTTTTACTTTTACTTTTTCTGTTTATCTTCGTCCTGGAATAACTCTTTAGACAAGGCTGTCCTTGAACTCTCAGAGATCTGTCTGTCTCTGCCTCCCAGGCATTGGGATTAAAGGCGTGTGCTACCACACCTTGAAGTCACAGAGGTCAATCTTCGTCTGCCTCCCAAGTGTTGGGATTAAAGGTGTGTACTACCACACCCAACTACTTCCTTATTTTTGTTTTTTTACTTTTAAGAACTTTATCTTTCAGCCTGCATATATTTTTAAAAACACTGTAAATCATTTAAACTTTTCTTTGTCTTTGAATCTCTCTTTACTGTATCTCTCTCTTTTTCTGACCACACGAGCCTTTAAATTACTGAGCAATATGGGTAGGATTAAAGCCGTGGCTTTGCCAGTAAATCCAGGCCATTCCTTAGCTTTCCAGCCTCATGGCGGAGGTACCAGCTGTAGCCATGTTTATCACCACAAGTCTGTGGCGTTTCAAGGTCCTTGTCAGCAAACAAGCTACAACATTCAAATGCTCTCTCTGTAGCTGACCTCCTGCCTCAAAGAGTCAGAGTTTGCCCTGGCAGGATGGCCCACAAAGCCGGCATTTTAAAACAGCACAACTTTTTTCCTGCTACGGCTGAAAACCGAAAAGCATGCCTTCAGCTTTCCACCAACACCGTTTTAAGTATTTCGTGGCAGGACCTCTTAAATGAGCTGCAAGGTTTCACAGCTGAAGCTGAGTCAGGAAGCCTCTCTTAGATGAGAGCACTTGCTTGCCTCTAGCAAGCAGAGCAGACCCGAGAAATTGCTGCTACCAAGAAAACATGCTTTATTCTTTCCCAAGCTTTCTCAGGCTTTCAGTGGATTCAGTCATCCACGTCTGGGCGCCATCTGTAGTAGGGAGCTGCGGGCCTCTTCCCACAGCCCGGCTCATGGTTGCCTGGCTAGCTTATGCCCCAAAATAATGACACACAAACTGTATTCTTTTAAACACTGCTTGGCCCATTTCTATTCATGTGTGTAGCACCCCAGGTGCGCTTACCGGGAAGATTCTAGCCTACATCCATCCTGGGTTGGAGTTTCATCGCGTCTGCTCTGGAGAGGAGAGCATGGCGTCTGTCTCTGAGAGGAGCTGCCTTGCATCTGAGCTCACTTCCTCTTCCTCCCAGCATTCTATTCTGTCTACTCCACCCACCTAAGGGGTAGCCTATCAAATGGGCCAAGGCAGTTTGTTTATTGACAAATGACCTTCCTCCATCACTGTTTGATCGAAGTCTCCCTAAGAATTTGGGCTTCCAGAGTAGATTAAATGGAAGTCAAGTGTGTTCTGAGAGGGCTCCTCAGAGAGACACACGAGTTGACATCATCCCTCAAGCAGTGGGAACAGGCCAGGTGTAACAGACAGGGAGAGGGGGATTTGACAGGACGAATAAATTCTGGAATGAGTAACTATTATTTTCATTGTATTTTGACATCACAGAAACCCAAATAAACCTGCCTCTTTCAATTTGACTTGAAAGAACATAGAGATAATTCTAAAAAATCAAAGAGACAAAGCCATTTCTTTTCCTCTTTTAATGTACAATGCTTCACACAAAAAAATACTATATAATAAAGCCCCACTCTTTGTCTATTTCTGGGCACAAATTTCCTTCTTTTCCATCATTGCCAGGAGCCACACAGCTAAGAAAAAGTTGTCAGGCAGTTTGGCTCTTGGTCATTTTGCTGGTACTTTGGAAATTTTTTGTTTCATTTCGTGTTGGAGATGTGTGATATATTGTTCAGGCATATACACTGTGTATTCTCAATCTTTTTTTTCTGAAACGTCATTACTGAAGGCGCAAGTCATAAACAATCCCACACCAGTTTGGAATTGTGATTAATAGGGTGGTATTTATTTAAAGGGGAATAAACTTACAGATCACCATCCCAGACAACAGCCCTCTGCGCGCGAAATTAGGAAGAAGTCTAGTCGCCAGAACCAGAGCAGGAAGTAAAGAGAGAGAGGAGGGAAGTAGCCACTTGTTTTTTTAAAGGGAAAGAGACCACGCCCCAATGGGCTGGTATCTCAGTGGCTATTGGCTGGAGGAGCAGAAGGACCTCCCACAACACCTCCCGCTTTTGTTTAAGTAAGAGAGTTCCAAACCTACTATGAAATTATATACAATAAGTACAAATATCCTATTCTAACTAGCTTAGGTCTTATATAATAAATAGCTGGGCTAAGTCATGAGTCGAAAGTAACAACATTTATATAGTCTTCAACCCCATCGAAGATCTGTGAAGGGAAATAATGTTTCCTGAGTAATTAGAAAGTGCAATCAAACACCTTCCAAAACATGCAACAAATCACAGAGACAACTAGCTACCTGGGCAATCACCCAAGGTCACGTTTGCAGTGTTGAAGCAACCAACTTTGGCTAAGGCCTAGCATAACTGACACACCATTTTCAAAGTCAAGAAACTTGTCAAAACTATCTTACCCTGTCTTGGCAGGATATGACAGTCCTGTTTTTTCCATTCACAGATACTCTGTATTTCTGTCAGTGGTTGAGGTATGAGCATTTCTTTACCCATAGGCCAGTTCAGCCAAGAAGAAAGGCTCCAGGTGGAGTGTCTTTGGTGCTCAACATTCTCTCGGGAATAGAGCAGTGTTGCCAGGAGCAATTGTGTCTCACTACCACAAAACTCTGAGTTAGATTAAAAGACATTTTCTACAGCTCTTTGAAGAGGTTGCAGATTATCTATCTATACTGAGTATAATCTCTATGTATCTAAAGAACCTGATTAGTCTAATTAGAAATGACAAACTTAGAAGACTATTAATCTATATAATTCTCAATACCTATCTAACTTAAAGACTAAGACAATAAACAACTGTGAAACAAATGAGGATAATGACCTCCAAATATAAGCAATGTACAAATATACATTGCAGTATGGTAAATATATATCAATACACAAGCAAAATGTAAGTATCTTAATCAGAGGTAGAAATGTACACTGCAATATGGTAAATATATACAATATATATCAATACAATATATGTCAATACATAAAAAATGTTTTTAAACAGAAGTAGAAACATGCATGCATACAATAGTCAATATAATTTCACTTTGTATCAATATATAAGAATCGATACCAATACATTTGTCTCAAAACAATAACTCACAAGTACCAACAAGTACCAATCTATTATCCCTCTTTTTTTTCCCAAATGATCCCCGAGCTTATAAAATTTTTTCCCCAACCCTCAACCATATACCAATTTATAATCAACCCATAAATGATGTCCCTAAACCCAAAAACTTTACTCGGAGAGGGGACGTCGTCCTCTAGAGTTACTTCCAGCTGTCATGGGGGCAACGTTCTTTCTGGGGGATCCTGTGAAAGTAAAATGATGGTTAAATTTCAAGATCGATGTCTTTTAAAATTGCAAATAGTCTCTGATATATTGTGCAAGTCTGGTCAGAATGTTGTATAAGAGGTGCACCATTTCAGCTAACCAAGTTGGGATCATCTTGTGCAGCTGGTACCCAAAACAGGTCTTGTAGTAGCTCTATCAGTATCATGACGTCATATCAACCAGGTGTAGTCGTTGTTATGGGGCCCCATCTTCTTCCTGGAAACTTTAAATGTCACTTCAGGAAAAACTCATTGTTCATGGTGAAAAACTTAAACATTAATCATATAGACATACACACACACACACACACACACACATATATTCAATGAAAGGAATGATAGATATATTCAATGAAAAGTATGATAGATATGAAGAAAAGCAAAGATGTTTTCTAAACTCATATTTCTTTCTGTCCCCTATCATGGCTCTTGACAATAGACAGAAACTCCAGAAACTCTGGGTTTTTCTCTTACCAACAGGCTTGGAATTGGAGAGGGACTGAGCCAGAGTCCACCTTCAAAACCAGCTCTACAAATTTAGAAATATGGTTTAGTATATTTTACTTACACAACTTATTTAGTTTTCTTGATAGTTCCTATTGGGCAGGTATTTTTCCATCTGTCAGTATCCAAACATCCAGGATCCCTTGAATTTTTCAAAGATGAGTGTTTTCCTGTGGAGATAAGAACAGAAAACTGCCCCCATTCTATATGTTTTTCTTACCACCTGTAGGAATATCATCATTGTGGATGAGTTGTCATTTCTCCTTTCCAAGAGGTTTCTCCTCTTCAAATCAAACTTTTATTAATTTTGATGGTACCCACAATTTTTCTTCTCCTGTGGAAACAAGAGCAAAACCCCTTCTCCAACGTAGCACATCTCCTGGCTTTCATTGAGGGGTCAGGACATCTTTGAAGTAAATTGGTTGATTTAGTTCAGCAGACTTTTCCATTATCCAATGTCTTTCTGCTACTGTCGTTCCTTTCTCATTAGCATTAAGAAATTTCAAGGTCAATAAAGCATTATGTAATCTATTTCTGGGAGTATTTTTGGTCCCTTTCTGTTTGTTCAGCATATCCTTTATAGTACAATTTGATCTTTCTATAACTGCCTGACCTGTGGGATTATGTGGTATACCTGTAATGTGTTTTATATTATAATAAGCAAAAAAGCATTTCATTTTCTTAGATACATATGCTGGACCATTGTCTGTCTTTATTTGTGCAGGTATTCCCATGATGGCCATAACTTCCAATAGATGTGTGATTACTGAATCAGCCTTTTCTGAGCTCAGGGAAGTAGCCCATTGAAAACCTGAATACATGTCTATGGTGTGGTGTACATATTTTAATTTACCAAATTCCATAAAGTGGAACACATCCATCTGCCAGATTTCATTTCTCTTAGTACCCTTTGGGTTACTCCCTGCAGGCAACGGTGTTTGATTATAGAAAGAACAAGTAGGACATCTCTTTATAATGTCCTTAGCTTGTTGCCATGTAATGGAAAATTCTTTCTTTAGGCCTTTACTATTGACATGATGCTTCTTATGAAATTCTGAGGCCTGCAACACGCTTCCAATCAATAATTGATCAATCTCAGCATTGCCTTGTGTTAGAGGAACAGGCAGACCTGTATGGGACCGGATGTGTGTTATGTACATTGGACAAAGCCTGTTCCTGATTATGTCTTGTACGTGGATAAACAATGAAGTCAACTCTGTGTCATCTGGTATAAATTCAGTGGTTTCAATATGCAAGATAACTCTTTCTGCATATTGTGAATCTGTAACTATATTAAGAGGTTCTTTAAAATCCCTTAGCACCATAAGAATGGCATATAATTCTGCCTTCTGGACAGAATTATAAGGGCTTTGTTCCACCTTACTCAATTCATCTGACTTATAACCTGCTTTCCCTGATTTATTTGCATCAGTATAGAACGTACAGGCTCCAGTTATTGGAGCATCACGTACAATTCTAGGAAAAATCCAAGAAGTTCTCTTTATGAGGTTAAGTCTACCACTTTTGGGATAGTTGCTATTAATTTCTCCCAAAAAATTAGCACAAGCTCTTTGCCATGGTTCATTGTCTTCCCATAACTTTTTTATTTCTTCAGTAGTAAAAGGCACTATAATTTCTGCTGGGTCTATACCTGCTAGTTGACGAAGTCTCAGTTTACCTTTTATAATTAATTCAGAG
Source organism: Chionomys nivalis (assembly GCF_950005125.1). Classification (NCBI taxonomy): domain Eukaryota; kingdom Metazoa; phylum Chordata; class Mammalia; order Rodentia; family Cricetidae; genus Chionomys; species Chionomys nivalis. The sequence continues at coordinate 9,130 of NW_026646888.1, read as the reverse complement.
ACTTTTTCCACATAAGTTTTTAATTTTTTACTTGGTTTATTAGGTATAAATATCCACTCTAAAATAATATCTTCCCTCTGCATTAGAATCCCTGTAGGAGAAATTCTGGAAGGTAATATGACTAGGATGCAGCTAAGATTTGGGTTCATCCTATCCACATGTGCCTCCTGTAATTTTTCCTCAATCATTGTCAGTTACTTTTCTGTTTCAGCTGTCAGTTTTCTTGGACTATTCAAATCTTTATCACCATCTAAGGTTTTGTTTAAATGAACTATTAGATCAGGTGTTATCCCAACAGCTGGTCGTAGACTGGAAATGTCTCCTAACAATCTTTGGAAGTCATTAAGAGTCTTTAACTGGTCTCGCCTAATTTGTGCCTTTTGCATTTTAATTTTCTCTAACCCTATTCTGTAACCTAGGTAATTAATAGAATTTCCTCTTTGAATCTTTTCAGGGGCAATATGTAATCCCCACCTAGGCAAGACTTTCTTTACTTCTTCTAACATCCTTTCTAAAGTATCTTTATTTGAATCAGATAACAAGATGTCATCCATGTAATGGTAAATTACGGACTTGGGGAATTGTTTACGAATTATTTCCAATGGCTTACTTACAAAATATTGGCACAATGTAGGACTATTGAGCATACCCTGTGGGAGGACAGTCCATTGATATCTCCTATTAGGCTGAGAATTATTATAAGTAGGCACTGTGAAGGCAATTTTTTCTCTATCATTTTCTTGTAATGGTATGGTGAAAAAACAATCTTTCAAATCAATAACTATAAGAGGCCATCCTTTTGGTAATAGAGAAGGCAAAGAAATTCCAGATTGTAGTGGGCCCATAGGTTGAATTACCTTGTTGACAGCTCTTAAATCTGTCACCATTCTCCATTTACCGGATTTCTTTTTTACAACAAACACAGGAGAATTCCAAGGGCTTGTTGATTCTTCAATATGGTGAGCATCTAGTTGCTCTTGCACCAGCTGTTCCAATGCCTGTAATTTATCTTCAGCTAGAGGCCACTGTTTGATCCATATTGGCTTCTCAGTTAGCCATTTTAAAGGTAGGGCTGTTGGTACCTCTAAAGGTTCGGTATTTGCTGTATGTTCTTGTACAGCCTGAATGGCTGGTGACGTTTTCCCATAATATCTCATCATGTCCTTCCCAGAATTATGAGTTCCTGGAACTACAGGAATGTTAATCTGGGTATTCCATTGCTGTAGCAGGTCGCGGCCCCAGAAATTTATTGCGATATTGGCAATATATGGCCTTAGTCTTCCTATTTGCCCTTCAGGCCCTATGCATTCAACCCATCTTGTGCTTTGTTTTACACGAGATAGGGTTCCAATTCCCAGGAACTGAACATCTACCTCTTGAAGAGGCCAATTCAGATGCCAAGATTCTGGAGTAATGATACTTACATACACACCTGTGTCTAATAAGACTTCAATAAAAGTGCCATTTATACAGACTCTTAGCTTTGGTCTTTGATCATTAATAGAAGTCTGCCAAAATATGCGTTTACTCTGTCCTACTGGGTTTTTTGACTCATCCTCCATGCGTAATTCATCATTTAGACCAGTAATATTTTTTAGGTCAGAAATTGGAGCTTTTAATTTTCTTGGTGAGGCACGTTCTCTACTGTGACTGGGAATGACTGGGCCACTGTTGGCTTGGGGGCCTGCGAGAGGCCCCTCAAGGAGTTTCCCAATGGTATCGGGTTGCCTTGTCTGTCTGTTGTTGACCTGCATTCGTTGGACCAATGTCGGCCTTTACCGCATCTCCTACATATACCTGAAGGCCGAGGTCTCCTATTTTTGTCATTCCCAGAAGGGATATTATTCCTAGAAATCCTTTGCCTGCAATCCCTTTTCAGATGTCCTAATTTACCACAATTAAAACACCTGGCAGTTTGATGTCTCCTCATTGGTTGGGAAATCACTTCTCCTACCCAAGATTCATCATTATAGCTAAACGTCTCAACATTCATTGTATGCTGAATCCATTCATCCATAGGTGCTGATCTAAACTTTAAAGTCCGAATTATCTTTTTGTATTCTATGTTTGCATTCTCAAAAACTAGAGATTCAAGAAGTAGTCGTCTAGCTTCTGGGTCTGTTAGCCCTATGTCCAGAGCCTTAATTAATATTTGCAAAAAGTCAATAAAGGGTTCTCTCTGTCCCTGCCTAATTCTGGTATATGATTCAACCCTTTTTGCTGGATCTTGTAGCCTATTCCAAGCATTTAAAGCTGCTTGGTGACATAAACACAGTACTTCATCATCATAAAGAGCTTGGATCTGTGGATCAGCATATTGTCCTACACCAAGAATTTGATCTTGGGAAACCTCCACACCTTTTGCTCTTCCTTGCTGTTCCATATGTTTAGATTCTTCTCTGAAAAAGATTCCAAACATCAAGGAAGGTCCATTATCTAAAACTGCAGACACTAACTGATGGAAATCGTGGGGCTTAGCTCTAGCATTAGAAGCCCAAGTCTTTATCATTTCCTTAATATATGCAGAGTGCAAGCCAAAGGTAACAATAACTTGCTTAATTTCTTTTAGATTATTCATTGCTATTGCCATCCATCTAGCTTCTCTGACTCCCTTTGAGCCTTTAGAAGTTGACGCTTTGTCAGAATGAATTACAGGGTATGTCGCTAAAACCCTGGGTAAGCCAGATCTAATAGCTGGTGGTGGCATTGTATCCTGTCCTTGTGCCTTCTCACTCTGTTCACCAGCTCCAATAATTTCTTCAATCATTTCAAGTCTTTTTATCATTTTCTCTCTTAAATCCTGAATCTCCTGAGCTACATGTGTTTCTAGTGATTTCACTGAGGTATCAATTTTTTTGTCCGCATTCTGCACCTGTGATTTCAAAGCTTTTGAATCCTGAATCTCCTGACCTGTATTAGTTTCTGTTAAAGATTGTATGGTTCTTAGGACCATATTTTTCCTAAATAATAGAATATTCAAAAGAATACTGAAATCTAGTAACCAGTAAATTAAGTTATCTCCATAGTGATATAAACCTTGCATGAAAAAACCCATTGTTTTGGTAGTCAAAACAGTAAAATTCATGTTGGAAATGAAAACTTTCATATTACCTATTATCCAGCAGGTGGCGCTGTTCCCAAGTCGTGACGAAAACAGGGTCCTGTTTCAGTGTCCGCCTAGTATTTGTTAAAAACTGGGAAATGTAAGTTGCTCAACAAAGTAAATGTAATTAAATCAATTCCGTACACGGAACCATAAACCCAGAATCCAGGGGTAGAGAAGAGTAACCCGGAAGCCGTGTATGCCTCCACGTGACAGAGTTGTCCCAAGGGGTTGCAGCTTTCCACAACCGGTAACCGCGTGCTCTGGTTCATTCCGCTTAAGAGCTGCGCTTGCAAGGGAGATTTCAAAATGATTCAGAAAAGAGCATACCACGTGGGCAAAGACTATGCGGGCCTGTGGAATTTAAATCCACATAGCGAGGCAAATGATAGGCTGCGTCGGGACTTGAAGTCAATCTGAGGTGTCTAACGGGAAAATATAAAAAACTGCAGCAAAAAAAGCCACTGCATGATGATTTATGTTAAACTGCTGGCTCCACGCACAAGGCACAGGCCGCAAGTAAGAGGCCGTGGCCGAACTGGCGGCCAGCAGCCGAGCGGGGGGGCGGGGGGAAGGAGGGGTCCTAAAACCAAACTTTGGGTGCCAGATGAAGGCGCAATTCATAAACAATCCCACACCAGTTTGGAATTGTGATTATTAGGGTGGTATTTATTTAAAGGGGAATAAACTTACAGATCACTGTCCCAGACAACAGCCCTCTGTGCATGCAATTAGGAAGAAGTCTAGTCGCCGGAACCGGAGCAGAAAGTAAAGAGAGAGAGGAGGGAAGTAGCCACTTTGTTTTTAAAGGAAAACAGACCACGCCCCAATGGGCTGGTATCTCGGCGGCTATTGGCTGGAAGAGCAGAAGGACCTCCCGCAACACATTACACTTTCAATATCAATTAGAGCATATTTTAAGTTTTGCCTTTGGCATGTCTAATTAAGAATAAGCATCCTGGCACTACTTCTACCTTTATCTAGGCAATCTTGGAATGAGCCATCTTGAACCTACATACTTCCAGCATCTCCTAGGAGTTGTGCAACTTCACTTCCTTCCCACCCATTACATGATTTGAATACCTGTTGCTCTCCTTCTCTAGACAGAGACCTGGGCAGATCTGGTTGCTGGTACCTATGACTTCCATGGATACAATTATTGTCTGCTGTACATGTGCTCCCTGGGAATTAAGTGATTCAAATACATTTTGTTATTTGATGTAAGTGTAATTAAAAGTGGGTGGAACTATCAGCTTTATTGGAATTAATAAAAACAAACTGCCAAGTTCAACTTAGTCACACACATGTAAGATTCAGTCCCAAGTAGGGGTGTATCTAGGGACAGGATATATGTGACAAGGCTAGTGACCACTTCTGCCATATGTTTCCTAACAACTTTTCAGAGCAGAAATGGATGTCCATGAAAGGTAAATCTTTAAATGAATAGCGGATAGGCTTTCTTTTATGTTATAGGTGTTTTTCCAATGCATTGATGTTATCAAAATTACTCACCATCAATATCACAGTTGACTTTTTTCAGTTTTTTTTATTAATTTATTTCTTTATTAAAGATTTCTGTCTCTTCCCCGGCACTGCCTCCCATAACCTTCCCCCTCCCCCAACAGTCCTAAGAGCAATCGGGGTTTCCTGCCCTGTGGGAAGTTCAAGGACATCCCACCTTCTTCCAGGTTTATTAAGGTGAACATCCAAACAGCCTAGGCTCCCACAAAGCCAGTATGTGCAGTAGGATCAACACCAAGTGCCATTGTTCTTGTCTTCTCAGCAGTCCTCATTGTCTGCTATGTTTATTGAGTCCAGTACTATCCCATGTTTTTTGAGACCCAGTCCACCTGGCCATGGTGAGTTTCCAAAAGAACATCCCCTTTGTCTCAGTATGTGGGTGCACCCCTCGTAGTCCTGAGTTCCTTGTTCATGCTCTCTCTCCTTCTGCTCCTGGTTTGGGGTTGTAGTCTGGTGCTCCAATGTGGGACTCTGTCTCTGTCACCTTTCATGGCCTGATGAAGGTTAAAATCCAGGAGGATGTCTATATGTTTTCCTTTGTGTTCACCATCTTATTTAGCTTTTCTAGGGTCATAAATTATAGAGTCAATGTCCTTTATTTATGGCTAGAAACCAAATATGAGTGAGTACATCCCATGTTCCTCTTTTTTTGGGGGTCTGGCTAACCTCACTCGGGATAGTATTTCTATTTCTGTCCATTTGAATGCAAAATTCAAGAAGTCATTGTTTTTATTGCTGAATAGTATTCTAATATGGATATATTCCATACTTTCTTCATCCATTCTTCCATTGAAAGGCATTTCGATTGTTTCCAGGTTCTGGCTATTACACACAATGCTGCTATGAAAATAGTTGAGCATAAACTTTTGTTGTATGATAGGGCATCTGTTGGGTATATTCCCAAGAGTGATATTGCTGGGTCAGGAGTATGTTGATCCCGAATTTCCTGAGAAAGTGCCACACTGCATTCCAAAGTGGTTGCACAAGTTTGCATTCCCAAAAGCAATGGATGAGTATACCCCTTTTTCTACAACTTTTCCAGCAAAGGCTATCATTGGTGTTTTTGATTTTAGCCATTCTGACAGGTGTTAGATGACATCATAAAGTTGTCTTGATTTGGATTCTCCTTATCTCTAAGGAAGTTGAGCATGACTTTAAGTGTCTTTTGGCCATATGAACTTCTTCTGTTGAGAATTCTCTGTTCAGTTCATTGCCCCATTTTATAATTGGGTTGATTAGCCTTTTACGGTCTAATTTATTGAGTTCTTTATATATATATTGAAGATCAAACCTTTGTCAATTGTGGGGTTGGTGAAGATCTTCTCCCAGTATGTGGGTTGCCTTTCTGTCTTAGTGACAGTGTCCTCTGCTTTAAAGAAGCTTCTCAGTCTCAGGAGGTCCCATATTTTCAAAGAGGCCCTTAATAACTGTCCTGTTGTGATTATACGTAGGAAGTGGTCTCCTGTGCCCATCTGTTGTAGAGTACTTCCCACTTTCTCTTCTATCAGGTTCAGTGTGTTCTGACTCTTATTGAGGTCTTTAATCCATTTGGACTTAAGTTTTGTGCATGGTGATAGACATGGATCTATTTTCATTCTTCTACAGATTGACATCCAGTTTTGCCAGCATAATTTGTTGAAGATGATCTTTTTTATCCATTGTATGCTTTTAGCTCCTTTATCGAAAATCAGGTGTTCATAGGTTTGTGGGTTAAAGTCCGGGTCTTCTTTACATTCCGTTGGTTGACTTCTCTGTTTTTATGTCAATACCAAGCTGTTTTCAATACTGTAGCTCTGTAATAGAGTTTGAAGTCAGGGATGGTAATGCCTCCAGACAATCCTTTATTGTATAAGATTGTTTTGGCTATCCTGAGTTTTTTATTTTTCCATATAAAGTTGATTATTTTCTTCTCAAGGGCTGTGAAGAATTTTGATGGGATTTTGATGGGAATTGCATTGAATCTATATATTGCTTTTGGTAAAATTGCCATTTTTACTATGTTGATCCTCCCAATCCAAGAACAAGTGAGATCCTTCCATTTTCTGGTGTCCTCTTCAATTTCTTTCTTAAAAGACTTAAAGTTCTTGTCAAAGAGATCTTTCACTTTCTTGATCAGAGTTACCCCAAGATATCTTATGCTATTTGTGGCTATCGTGACAGATTTGTGGCTATCGTGACAGGTGATGCTTCTCTGATTTCCCTCTCTTCTTCCTTATCCTTAGTGTATAGGAAGGCACCTCTTTCTTAGAGTTGATCTTGAATCCTGCCACATTACTAAAGGTGTTTATCTGCTATAGGAGTTCTTTGGTAGCGTTTTTGTGGTCGCTTATGTATACTATCATATCATCTGCAAATAACAAATTTTCACTTCTTCCTTTCGAATATAAATCATCTTGATCCCCTTATGTTGTCTTATTGCTATTGCTAGAACTTCAAGCACTATATTGAAGAGGTATGGAGAGAAAGGACAGCCTTGTCGTGTTCCTGATTTTAGTGTGATGGCTTTGAGTTTTTCTCACTTTAATTTAATGTTTGCTGTTGGCTTGCTGTAAATAGCTTTTATTATATTTAGGTATGACCCTTGTATCCCTAATCTCTCCAGGACCTTTATCATAAAGGGGTGTTGGATTTTGTCGAATGCTTTTTCAGCATCTACTGAAATGATCATATGGTTTTTTTCTTTCAGTTTATTATATGATGGATTACATTGATAGATTTCCCTATGTTGAACAAGCCCTGTATCTCTGGAATGAAGCCTACTTGATCATAATGGATAATTTTTTTTCATGTATTCTTGGATTTGGTTTGCCAGTATTTTTTGAGAATTTTAGCATCACTGTTTAGGAGTGAGATTGACCTGTAATTCTCTTTCTTGGTTAAGTCTTTGTGAGGTTTTGGTATCAGGGTGACTGTAGCTTCATAAAAGCAATTTGGCAGTGACTCTTCTGTTTCTATATTGTGAAATACCTTCAGGAGTATAGGTATTAGGTCTTCTTGGAAGTTCTTGTAGAATTCCACATTGAAACCATCTGGTCCTGGGCTATTTTTGGAAGGGAGGTTTTGGATAACAGCTTCTAATTTTTTGCAACTAACAGATCTATTGAGATTGTTCGCCTGGTCTTGGTTTAGCTTTGGTATATGGTACTTATCTAAAAAAATGTCCATTTCTTTTGCATTTCCAATTTTTTGGCATATAGGCTTTTGTAGTAAGATCTAATGATTCTCTGAATTTCCTGTGTGTCTGTGGTTATGTCCCCTTTTTCATTTTTGATCTTATTTATTTGAGTGTTCTCTCTCTGTCGTTTAGTTAGTTTGGATAAGGGTTTGTCGATCTTGTTAATTTTCTCCAAGAACCAACTTTTTGCTTCATTGATTCTTTGGATTGTTTTCTGTCTTTCTATTTTGGTGATTTCAGCCCTGAGTTTGATTATTTCCAGTCTTTTACTCCTCCTGGGTGCGTCTGCCTCTTTTTTTTCTAGAGCTTTAAGGTGTGCTGTTAAGTCCCCATTGTATGGTTTCTCTGTTTTCTTATGTGGGCACTTAGTGCTATGAACTTTCCTCTTAGCACTGCTTTCATACTTTCCCATAGATTTGAGTATGTTGTCTCTTCATTTTTTATTAAATGCACGGAAGATTTTTATGTTTTTCTTAATTTCTTTCTTGACCCAGGTGTGGTTCAGTAGTTGACTATTCAGTTTCCATGAGTTGGTCAGCTTTCTGGGGGTAACATTGTTGTTGCCTTCTAATTTTAATCCATGCTGATCTGATAAGACACGGGTGGACACTGATTTTTTTTGTATCTGTGGAGGTTTTCTTAGTTACCAAGTATTTGTTTAATTTCAAGAAGGTTCCATGAGAAGAAGGTGTAGTCTTTCCTATGTGAGTGGAGTGATCTAGAGATGTCTGTTCAGTCCATTTGCTTCATTACCTCCAATAATTCTCTTATTCTCTATTAGGTTTCTGTCTGATTGACCTGTCCATTGATGAGAGAGGTGTGTTGATGTCTCCTACAACTAGTGTGTGTGTGGTTTGATGTCTGCCTTGAGTTTTAGTAATAATTCTTTTACATAAGTGGGTGCTTTTATATTATGGGCATAGATATTTAGGATTGAGACTTCATCCTGATGAATTTTCCTGTTATGAGTATAAAAAGTCTCAACCTCTTCTGATTGATTTTAGTTTGAAGTCAGTTTTGTTAGAAATTAGTATGGCCACTCCTGCTTGATTCTTAGGCCCGTTTGCTTGAAAAACTTTTTCCCAACCCTCTAGTCTGAGTAGATGCTGTCTTTGTGGTTGAGATGTGTTTCTTGTAAAACAGCAGAATGTTGGATCCTATTTTCGTATCCAATATCTCAGCCTGTGCCTTTTTATATGTGAATTGAGTCCATTAATAGTAAGTGATATTAATTACCAGTAGCTGTTTACTCCAGTTATACTTATTGTTTTTGTTAGTAGAGTTTGTATGTCTCCCTTCTTTGAGTGGGCTGGTGAAGGCTTGCTAGATGC